>NC_043759.1:19381273-20583773 GCF_902148845.1 Salarias fasciatus
GCGGACCGAACTCCTGCGGGCACACAGCAGCAGAGCGCATGGACCGCCACGCTGCAGCAGCCCCTCGTCTTCTCCTCCTTCCGCAGCCGAACCAGAAAAGGACGTCCAGAACGGCTGGACGACTCTCTTCATTCACGTGAATCCTCCAAAGAGCCAGAATTCTACTGGACGCGGTAGAATTCGACGATCAGAGCGACGGCTCTGATCTCCCCACCGAAATCACCTCATCAGCCGAACATGACACACAGAGCGGCCGAGAGCCGCCCGTTAAAATCCCTCATCACTCAGAGGTTGCTACCTGGGCAGGTGTGGGATTGATAGTGATTAGCTTGTGCTGCTTTTATAATGAACGGACTGAAGTGTGATCATTACATTGTGTGACTGTATTCTTTCTTCATCTCTCTCTTCTCCTCCTCTCATGCACACACGTGCACACGGCCGCGAGCACGAGCTTCCCTTCTCACCTCAGACCCGCAAAACATCCGGCCTAGCCGCTGTGTTCATGTGTGTGAGAAATTAAGCTCATCTCTTCCTCTCCTCTCTTACTAACCCGAGCTTAGTAAATTTAAAACGCAGCGCATAGACCTCCAGACGGAAGCACGCACGCGCAGTGTCGCTCACCCCCCGCCCGCTCGATGCGGGCGGGGGGTGAATAAAAGAATAAAAGAATAAGATAATAAACATAAAAATGCCATAAAGGCATGCAGTAAGTATTAAGTAGACTAATACACACGGTAGAGCAAAAACATAGCAGCTCAAGTGGAGGATCACAGCAACAGCAGGAGAGGAGTAACCCACATAGTGCCACGTGGTAGTGCACGAGATTACACTCATGAGGTCGATACAGGGCTGTTGGTGTGTTTTGTCATTGTAGTTATTTTGTATTCATCATCTGACAGCAGAGGGAAGAAGTTGTTGTGAAATCGGGAGGTTCTAGTCCGGATGGACCGTAGCCTCCTGCCAGAGGGGAGAGGACAAACAGGCTGTGTCCAGGATGAGAGGGACCGGCTGTGATCCGACCAGCATGTCTGCGAGTCCTGGTAACATCCAGGTCCTTTAGAGGTGGAAGCGTGCAGCTGATCACCTTCTCAGCCGTGTTGCACGATGCGCTGTAATCTGCCTCTGTCCTTTTCGGTGACTCGAGCGTGCGTGCCACACGGTGATGGAGGTGGAGGACCATAAGAGAAATTGGTTCTATAACTGAATTCAGAATTTTGAGCCATTGGAATTGGGATGTCTAATTGGATGTTCTTTTGATGTCATAGAAAGCTCTTCTCGCCTTGTCCCTCAGATCATTCACAGCTTTGTTTAAATTTTCAGTGTAACTGATGTTTAGACTGAGATATGTGTAGTTTTTAGTGTGTTCTAAGACCCTTTTCTCTAGGAGAAATGTGTGATTGTAATGTAGTGGGCTGGGTCCTTTTTGAAATATCATTATTTTTGTTTTGGACTGTTTTACTGTCAGGGCCCATGTCTGGGAGAACTTGTGCAGAAGATCAAGGTGTTGTTGTAACCCTTCTCTGGTTGGTGAACAAACCAACCTGGTTGGGAACAGCAGGCATTTGACCTCTGTGTCTGGCAGGGCGACGCCCGGTGCTGCAGACTGTTCCAGAGCTTCTGCCAGTTCATTGATAGATGTTGAAGAGGGTTGGGCTCAGACTGCATCCCTGTCGGACCCCCCTTCTCTGAGGGAAGAAGTCTGTGTGTGTGTTGCCGATCGGCACACTTGTTGTGTGTACATGGACTTTATAATGTCATAAGTTTTCCCTCCTATTCCACTTTGTAGTAATTTGTACAGCAGACCCTGGTGCCAAATTGAATCGAATGCTTTTTTTGAAGTCCACGAAGCAGGAGAATAGTTTGCCTTTCTTTTACTTGTTTGTTTTTCTATCAGGGTGCTGAGGGTAAATATGTGATCCGTTGTGCGGTAATTTGGTAAAAAGCCAAATTGGGATTTGCTTAGGACATTTTTTTGTGTGAGGAGGTGAAGGAGCCGGTGGTTTTAATCATGCAGAGGATTCTACCGAGGTTGCTGTTGACACAGATTCCACGGTAGTTGTTGGGGTCCAGTTTGTCTCCACTCTTGTGAATTGGTGTTATTAGTCCTTGGTTCCAAACATC
This sequence comes from Salarias fasciatus, assembly GCF_902148845.1. Lineage (NCBI taxonomy): Eukaryota > Metazoa > Chordata > Actinopteri > Blenniiformes > Blenniidae > Salarias > Salarias fasciatus. The sequence continues at coordinate 19,383,395 of NC_043759.1, forward strand.
CAGGAAGTTCCCGGCATGGAGGACAGTGTTGAAAAGTTTCAGAATGGCTAGTTGGAATTTGTGGTCTGTGAATTTAATCATTTCGTTTAGGATGCCATCAGTGCCACATGCCTTCTTGGTTTCTAGGGAATTTATCTGGTCTTAGTGTGATGGGGGAGTCTAAAGGGGTTTGGTAATCCTTTATAGCCAATTCTAAACTGTGCAGTTTTTGATAATGTGTTTTTGGTCTTCGTTTGTTTCTATTGGTCCAAATAGATTTGTGAAATGATATACCCACATTCGCCGTTTTGAATGGGTAGATCATCAGTTTCTGTTTATTTAGTGTGTTCCAATTATCCCAGAATTTATTTGTATTTATGGACATCTCGATGGCATGGAGCTGGTTTTTAACATGTTGGTCTCTCTTTTTCCTACTGTATTTTTATACCGTTTTAATGTTTTATTATATTGCCGGCATGTGTTTGGGTTGGCTGGTTCTCTGTGTTTTTGGCTTGACAGGTTCCTTAATTGTTTTCTCAGATTTTTGCATTGATTATCAAACCATTTGTTATGTTTTTTTATTGTTTGTAGGTTTTCTGTTTGAGGGCTTGAGGTTTGATAAGGTAAGCTGAAAGGTCAAAAATATTATTCAGGTTTCTACTGCCTCATTTACACCTTCATGGCTAGGTTGAAATGATGCACTGAGATACTGGTCTAGGAGAGTCTGTACGGGTTGTTGACTAATGGCGTTTTGGTATGTTTCTGCACTGTTCTCCCGCCATTTATAGCAGGTTTTTATTGGGTGTAGTTTGGATTGCTGTGGTGCCTACGTTGAATTTTGGTCTTTTAAGGTATAGTGCAGTTTTGCTGTGGTCTGAAAGGGGGGTTAGTCTGCTTACTGTGAACCCTCTGATGGACGTTAGGCTGAGGTCAGTGATGAAATAATCTACTGTACTGTCACTCAGAGACGAGCTGTACATATACCTACCATAGGAGTCCCCTCTTACTCGACCACTGGCTATGTAGAGGCCCAGCGAGCGACAGACCTGCAGGAGTTGTAATCCATGTCTGTTGGTTGTTCTGTCGTAGTTGTGTCTGGGGGGCCATGTTGGGGAAAGGATGTGTCTGCCCCTGGCAGGTGTTTGTCCCCCTGGGTGCTCAGAGTGTCTGGATTTCTTTCTCTCTCACTCCATCTCTCTCTCTTCCCGTTGCTCCTTCCAGGGAGCAGCTCCGCTGATCGCGATCTGGGACTCCGAGAGATACACCACTCCATCTCCCTCACACACACACACACACACACACACAACACACACACACACCAACACACACACACGTACACACATACTCACACATACACACCCCACACATTCTCACACATACACACCCACACACATAAACACAGACACACACGCACACCCACACACATATACACACACACACACACACACATGCACACACACCTCAGTCATACCGCCCACAACCCCCAGCCTCTAACCCCCACAGCCCCCCTGTGCCCACCCCCCCCCCTTACCACCCCCCCCGCCCCCCACCACCCATCCACTCATTAACCCGCACTCCCGAGCCAACTGGCCCCCTAAGCCAGGCCGGCCCCCCACCCTCATTGAAGGGGCCAGGCACCAGGACCCCCAGCCACACCACCCCAGAACCCCCGAACCCCCGGCCATCCAGATACGAGTGGAGTCCCCGCCCCGCCGCTGCCAGGCAGCCTCAACAAGCGGCGGCCCCCCCACCCCATTCCAAACCAAACACGTGACCAAAGACACCCCCCCAGTGAATCAGCCGAAACCCCGACCCCAAGACGGCACCCACCGCCCGCAGCCATCAGGCTCCCCCCACTCCTACAACCGACCTCCAAAGTGGAGAGGCCCTCATCTTCCCCTTACATTAAGTGATGGGGCTGATCACAGGGCACCAGAGGGAACCAGATTCGGCTGATTGATCCTTTGAACAGACAGACATTGTTTCCAAGCTAATGTAATCTAATAAAAGATTCTTAAACTGCCTATTGCTCAGATTTTTTTCTGGATTTCCAGTTTTCTTCGCAATGCACAAGATAGTGAGAACCATGTAGACAGAGTTTATTGACATGTTAAAGCGAAACTTGATAACTTTTCAACCTTAAAAAAATTTTAATATCTTTTGTGATGATACATCGACTTACAACTAGTTGAATGACCCCTGTCACGGCCTGAGGACGTCAGTATTGCTTTTACTTGGACTAAGCAACTGTGAGGAGGGTGGTAGGAACCCTGCACACTAAAAAACTCCAAATGTGCCAACTGCTTTACGGCACGGTCTCCGAGGGGGGAAAAGCGGTACAAAAAAAAAAGTCACGTTTACCAAAGTTAAACGTTTATTTTCATCATCATGATATAACATTGTTTAGCCACCATTAGATTCATTACCTCGTTGCTATCCATCCTTCACACAGCCACTGGATGTAGGCGAGTTCAGTCCAACGGCATGCGACCGGGAGCAGCCTTTTACGACACCACGCGCTAGTCCTCATGGGAACTGTGGTATTCGTTCAGGCAAAACACTACTGCTTTTGTCCACTGGCGCCGTCAAAATCAACAAAAACTGAAAGTTCCTTAGTGTCGCTTTAATTTCACCAAGATCACCTATTAGGCACAGTGTGAGAGTTGCAGGAATACTGCATGAAAACCATGTTGACACGTCTTCACACACCTGAAGCCAGAATCTCTGCACTGGTGTGCAGGACCACAAGGCATGGAGGCAGCTGTCAGTCATGTTATCGTTGGAATATGAGCAGATATCAGATTGTAAAAGACCCATCTTGAACATGCTTTGTCCTGTATTCTATGAACCAACCGGAAGATGGTTTGGTTGGTATCATTAGGAATAGATAGTTAATTTTAGGTAAAATCATAATTTTAATGGTGGCAACCCTCCAAATAAGAGATACAGGTAAGCGTCTCCACTGTAAGAGGTCATCTTCTATTGATTTCAGTAATGGAACATAATTTAATTTTAAAAATTCTGATATCCTGGGAAAATATTTATACCTAAATATCTTATGTTTCCAGACTGTATTGTAGCATTGGGTATGCTTTGTAAGTCACAGTTTATAGGCATCGCTGTAGTCTTAGACCAGTTGATAGAATTATCAGATATTAGTGAGAATTTGCCAATAAGTGTGATTGTCTGGGAGATAGAGGTTTGAGAATTCTGCAGGAAAAGTAATACATCATCCACATAAAGATTTATTTTGTGTTCTATGTTGTTGTTGGCCAGTATCCCTCTGATGCCTTTATTGTGTCTTGTAGCAGCTGCCAGAGGTTCAATAAACATGGCAAACAGTGAGGGAGAGAGTGGACAACCCTGTCTGGTTCCCCACTGCAGACAGAATCTTGGAGAAGTCTGCTTGTTAGTCTTTACACTATTGTCTGATCTTCTATTGATTAGCGATGCAAGGAAGACGGCCGTGATTAACGATGACCTGCTGCGATTACAGGTAGACATTGTGACTCTGACAGAAACACGCCTTGCAGGCACACTCCGAGAAAAAGACTACACTTTCTTCTGGCAAGGAAAGAGTGCCGAGGAACACAAAGAGCGTGGAGTAGGATTTGCAGTGAGGAACTCCCTGCTGAGAATGGTTGAACCAGGAGATGTGGGATCTGAACGTCTGCTGACTGCCCGACTCCATACCTCTGACGGTCCAGTCACCCTCGTCAGTGCCTGCACTTCTGCCCTGACATCGAGGTCAGAGACAAAGGATGAGTTCTATGCCAACCTGAACGACATCATTCAGAATGTCCTCACTAGAGAACATCTTGTCCTGCTTGGTGACCTTAAAGCTCGTGTCCGGAGTTTTGAAAGAATGAGTTTTTTTGTAATCCAACGTCTCGAGGTTCTGCCCTCCCTGCTTTCGGGAGCGACCAAGCCACGCTCTTTAATTGCGCACACGCATTATCCGTCGGGTGAAAATGAGAGCCTCTGGGTCCGCAGCATCTTCCATGTTTAGCTGTTTACGGTGGATGTTCAGCAGACCATGGATATATCGAGGTAAGCGGGGCGGCTGCTGTGTAGCTAACTCACCTCTGCCTGGGCGAGTGCGTGTGCTCTCTGGCTGCGTGCACACGTTGATTGACAGCACGACAAGGCGGAAGCTCAAAATCTATTGGCTGAAGCTGACCGGTGCTTTTTCGGATAACATGGGGGTCTATGAGAAGTCGGAGCTCATAAATACATTTTTATATTGCTTTATGCTAGGGCTGTCAAAAATAACGCGTTAATGGCGTTAATGAATTTATGTAATCAATCTCATTAAAATTTTTAATGCAGTTTAACGCATGCGCAACATGACAAGCCGGCCAGCTGACAGCTTTGCCTGGGGTGGGGGGGTGTTGAGCGGCGTGCAGAGCGCGGAGCAGTGCGGCATGAGTGTGGTATTTCTTAGTTGAACTTTTCTTGTGGTGCTACATTTGTTACAGACCTGAAAATGCAACTTTAGAGGGACTGCAAAGGGAGCACTGCACACACAAAGACATTATGTTTTGGTGTGCATGTTTTAGTTTTTTTGACTATTTATTTTATTTGGAGCCTTAAATAAAAAACACATCACGTGTTAATATATATAATCATATCCTGTCGTGTTTTTTGTTAATGCAATACAGGAAAAAAAGGGTATATTTCAGACATAGTTGGAAATTGCGATTATTTGTGATTAATCATGATTAATTAATTTGCAAGCTGTGATTAATCTGATTAAACATTTTAATCATTTGACAGCCCTACTTTATGCTAATATTGTATTATAGTATCAAACCAGACTAACACATTTAAGCTCTGTTAAAAAATACATACATTGGAAACAAACAGAAACTCCGGACACGAGCTTTAACTCCCAAGTTGGTGCTGACCATGGCTCCTGGCCTTCCTGCCTTGGACAGTTTGGAGTTGGACAGATGAACAAAATGGGCAACGCCTGCTGGAGCTTTGTTTGCATCATGGCCTCTGCGTGGCCATCACCTATTTCCAGACAAAGCCACAACACAGAGTATCATGGAGACCACCTTGCTCGAAGAACTGGCACCAGCTGGATATGGCCATTGTCAGATGTGCAAGTCTCACGTTCTTGCTCATCACTCGCACATATCACAGTGTGGACTGCGACACTGACCACTCGCTAGTGTGCTGCAACCTGAGGCTTCAACCCCGGAAACTCCACCACATCAAGCAGAAGGAGAAGCCACAACCAAGATGCAGTGCCCAGAAAAAATTGAAGAATTTGCCAAAATCTCTGGAGAATGCCTCTGCAGAACAATCGCGTTAATCCGCCTCTGAGAAATGGGACCACCTCCGTGAGACAATTCTGAAAAACAGCCTTTGCAGCATATGGAAGGAGACCTCCTAGACCTGTGACTGCTTTGATGCAAAGTCCAGCGAGACACGGAGGGCGTGCCATCTGTTGGCCAAAGTATGTCACTGCTACTGAATGTGTGCAGCAAAACACATCTTTTTCTTTTCAAAAAATTAATTGAGGGGGCCATAAGGGAGGGTGTGTGGCCGTATGTGGGCCGCCAGTTGCCCATCCCTGGTCTAGGAGTATGATTCTCACTTCGGGTGTGAGAGGTCCCGGGTTCATTTCCCGGATGAGCCCCCACTTATGTTACGACCAGCTCGTTAAGGAGATGGGGAAAGGCAGTAACATAAAGACCACAGATGGTAACGTGGAAATTCAAGTTGTTTATTGACAAAAAGTAAGAATAAACGAGAACAAAAAGAGACTCTAGAGTTATGAAACCAAAAACACAAAGCCAAAAGGTAATTAAAAATAGAGATAATACAACAAAGGATTCCTAAAACCAAAACACAGAACTGAGAGCCACAAACAGAAACGAGTGCCCCACTATCTAACCAACAGCAGGAACAACTGACAACTGACTCCAACGCTATGTTCACACTGCAGGCTGAAGTGACCCAAATCTGATTTTTTTGCCCCTATGCGACCTGTATCGGATCTTTTCATGACAGTCTGAATGACACAGATCCGATTTTTTCAAATGCGACTCAGGCCACTTGGATATGTGGTCCTAAATCCGATACGTATCTGATCTTTTGCCATGCGACTTCAGTCTGAACAGCCATGCCGCTTCCATGAAGGCAGCTTGGCGCTCCACTTCTTCCAGCGGGAAGAAGAAGGCAGGTTGACCAGGAAGCACGCTGAGCTAGAGGCTTACCTCAGAAGCAGCGGCCATGCCGGTCTTGTTCCAGCAGCGGTGTGTCGCATCTGCGCAGTAGAAGGGCCCGATGCCGGAAGGCGACTCAGATCAGGCCGGCTTGTCCATCTTCGTAATCTTCTCTTTGTCTTTGTCTTGTCTCAGGCTGAGAAAGAAGAAGGGAGCGCTTCAGGCCTCCTGGATTATATCCGCTTGGGAGCGGGGCGGGGCGTGTGCCAGCGCACGGGCATGATTGGTGTGGCAACTTTTTTGATCTGTCTCAGTGTCTGGCTGGCGCCAAAGGAGGGTACCAATAGCGAAGCCCGTAGGTGGGCTAAGCACCACACGAAGTAGAACTGCAGCTGTAAACACACTGTTACTCTGAAACCTTTATATGTAGTTGTGCTGTATCAAAAAAAAAAAAAAACTGAAATTATAATGAATAATTTCTCAGTCTTTGTTTGTGGAGTTTCACGCTCGTCCTGTGCATCTCCTGGGGGCTAAGCACCCCCTGAACATAAAACCTAGTGAACCCCTGTCAACCTGTCAAAGACGGTTCAATAAATCGAAGGTCACATTTACTAGTGTGTGCGCATGTGTGTGTGTGTGTGTGTGGGTGGGTGGGTGTGAGCAGGATGTATACCAGTCCAACACACTCCATCGGTCCAGTGCTGACTTGGCTCAGTTGCTCTCTGCAGATCCATTGCCTCAGCCATGCTGCGACCGGCAGTCCTCGGCCTTCTCCTGGCATGTGCAGCCACCCTCTGCAGCTCTGCTGTGGTCCCAGAGCAAACCGTCTCCTCCTTTTCGCACAAACAGCCGGCGATTTGAATGAATTTCCAAAGCAGGGTGAAACGGTGGTTGTGAACCCGTGGCATTATCTTCACCGCATGAGCATGAACCGTCTGATGATAGCCTCTACAGCTCCCTTCATGGGAAGCATGGGACCAAATCCATCCGACGGTTGCATGTGGGGATTGCCAATGCAGCTTTCATGGCTACTGAATTCAGGTAGGATTCTTTCTACTTTTTTAAATATTTCTTTTCTCCCTAATGAATAAAAATCATCTGTAAATGTGGAGGGTAAAAAATATTGTAAGCAAAGGATCTCGGCATCAGCTGACAATATGTTTCTGTAGGACGTCTGGCTGATCCAACTGGTCAAACCACTTGTGGGGTAGAAACAGAGGACCGCATGTGCATTTCTCCTAACAGCTGGTGGGCCTGTAAGTATGACGAATCAACATAAACATACATGCACATACAACACCCATAAACAAAAATCAAATAAATAAAAAAATAAATTAACATATTTCTCTCGTCTCCAGGCCAGAACTACTTTGTCTCTGCAATTCCATTTCTGTGTGCCGCAGAGCAGGGCATGCTGGGAGCAGGAGTGACGGTATGTGGTCAGCTGCATTAAATTGAGACTTTTTTGAGAAAAAGTATATGGGAATTAATATTTTTTACTGACGATGATGGCGTCTTCAATGTTGAATCTTCCAGGTTCAGATGGAGAATCCCGATGGTTTTGAGGAGTACTGTACTACCTATGCTGACTGCTCAGCTAAGTACCCTGAGGTTGTAGCTAAGTGGGATGCCTTCTATCAGGTATTTGAAAACCAAACAAACACAGTTTTACAAAGAGAATTTAATTGATTATTCAGGGTCAGATGATTGTTTTCCATGGCACTGATTTTCCCAGCATTTTTCCATGTACATCATGTACATTTCATTAGATCTTTTCAGAAAATGATCCCAAAAAAATCATTAGAATTTTTTACCTGCTTCAAAACACATCAAAATCCAATGTTTTCTGTCTGTCGTTGGTAGTTTTTGCCGTATTTAGTGCAATTTCAAACTTTTCTGTGTGCTCACTTCATGAATGAACCAGTATGTGAAACTGTACTCCAGATCAGATCACTCTGAAGACTTCCAGAGACTTGATTCGTATTGTTTAATGCTTTACAAATGCATTATTTAAATTACTTTTATCATTGTTTGACTTATATGAGGGTTTGAAACCTAGTTAGATGTGAGTAAGGATATTTCAGCCTCTACCTCAGTCAGTCTCCTCCTAATCCTTCACATCTTTGTGAAACTACAACTCAAAATAATGTTAAAACTCTTAAAGCTGTTACTGCTGTGATTGAAGGGTCTCAAGGCTTCGGTTGACTCGACCCTTCCTGACAACGAGAAGAAAGACGCACTCCTTGGTCTCTTCTGGGACGGCCAAATGACCTCAATGCGTACTGCTGCAGTGTGCAAAGCCAAGTAAGGAGTTGACTTCTTGACTTAAAGGATCAGTGTGTTGGATTTCAGAAGATTTCTTTGCAGTAACTGAAAATATATACATAGATGATTCCTGTCGTGCTGAACTGTCTGTTTAATCTGTATCTTTTCTCCTTCCTTCAGGCAGAGCTCGTACTCCCCTGTGGAGACTTCTTTCGCCAACAACTGGATGGTTTCAGCTGAGTATGTAGCCGGAGCGCGTTTCCATTTCAACTGGATAATGCCGTCATGTTTGCTGCTCCCATGCCAACTCGACTTTTAAAGGTAAAAAAAAATAGATAAATACATGTTTCTAAATTATGAGTCGCATTTCTACAACCTGTCTAATTTTGGAATTCCTCTCATCGGTCTTCTTTGTTCATGTTAGGAGGGCGATAATCCACCTGATATTGCTGATCTTACTACAGAGGAGAACCACACTAACTACCTTCTCCTGGATCAATAGCATCAACAATGCACTTGGTAAGTCACACACACTCACATTAATCTTCGTACAATACCATTCTCCAGAATGTGATCATTAATTGTCAATCGTATTATCTCCCAGGTGGGACGCTGGTGAATTTATGGCACCGTGCCATGTGCTCCGTGAGCACCAGAGAGAAGGGCAGAGACATGATGTCGCAGCTCATGCTGAACCCTGCATTCGCCACAAACACTTTTGTGTCCATCATCACTGAGATGGTAATAAACTGCTGAGAGAAACACTGATCAACAGAAGGATGGCGTCTCTTTTCACGCAGCGGCTGCCACTTTCTCTCTTTTGCACGTTTCTGTCAGGCCACATTGTTCAAAATGGATGTAGGTTCAAGAGTACACCTGCTTGTTTTCCATGCGTCTTTTCACCTTGTCTTATGCAATTCTGTTCCATTAAAATAAAGTTTGAAAAGAAAAAAAATCCCACTGTCTGGGAAGCTCAAACTGTAGCATCTGCAATGTGGACTTCCCCCTCAGGCAACGTGACCGCACAAAATCTACAAGGTCCCACTAACAACTGTGGTGAAAATGTCTTCCTCCATGAAGAAATAACTTGAGGTCCAACACTACTTGACGAACAGCACGAGAGACACCACACTAGATAATTACAAGAAAATGGACCGTACCTACTCAAGCTGTGTTGCTCTAAAAATGTTTCTTCATGGTTGGGTCTTGAACCAGGATCTCCTAAGAAGGAGACGAAGGCTGATCCAGTGAGCTAACTGCAGCTCATAGCATACACATTTTTACAGAGCAGTGATCCAGGGAAGCACATTTTGAATTGCAATTTGCACATTTGCAAAAAAGGTTTGCATTTGTAAAAAATATATGTCATCCTTTGCTGCAAACATCTTGTTCCAAGATGCAAATCATAAAAACTGCATGTTGTCTCAAATTTGTTTTCTTTACACCTCTATCTGATTGGACAGTGACAAATTGAACTGTCAATCAGGGACCATCAGAGACTTGCACGGTTTTTACATTATGCTTCACTTCAGAAAACAGGATGTTTGCAAAGGAACGCCTTGAAATATACAATGATTATATAAAGCTGTAAATCTTCATCTGAATAAGCAATTTGACTTTTAAAAATGTTTTCTTTATATTGGCCAATTTAAAACAGTTATATTCAGAAGACTTTTTAAAGGTTTATTCAAGTGCCCACAATAATCACAACAATCAAAATACACATAATAATAACCATTATTGTTGTTAATAAAAAAACCCTGCAGAATAACACTGTGCCACACAGTTATGACTTGTTTCGTCAGTTCACTCCACGATTGTTGTTACACACACACAATTCATATGACTTTTTCAGTTTAAAGAGGGAGGAGAACTGTTCTATTGATCACTAATACAGTTCCACCTCAGTGTCATATTGACAATGATTAATTGTTGCTAATAAGCTCATGTTAATGAAGTGGACGAAAAAAAGACATGCAGATTGTCCATATATGAAAATGAAAAAGAAAATTAAGATTTTAAGCAATAATTTTCCAAATGGCTCACTGTTGATTTTGGGAAAACAAATCATGCAAAGCAATTTTCTTTCATGCAATAAGATTTTTTTTTTTTCTTGCCAGGCTGCACAGTGAAACTCTGGTCCTTTACAGTCACAGCTGATGGGTTTATGCAGCAGAAACAAATAACTGTAATAACATCCAGGTCATTGTACATCCACTTCTTGAGTATTTACTTTATACATCAGCGGCATTGTCGTTACCCCAATCTACATAACCCCTGAGCAAATGATCAGCTGAACTTTTTTTTTTTTTTTTTAAGACAATTGTGTCTCCCCTTTTTCTACAGATAGCAGGTATTTTGCAAAACATTTAGGTTTTATCTCGTGAAGTCTGGTTGGACTTTACTTACTTGATGGTGATGTTGCTGATCTCAGTAATGAGAAACACATGTTGTGTTTTCTCCTGGACTCTTTGTCCAAATACAGCTGAAGAAAAACAATTCTGTAATTGTCCTGCAGTTTAGTGATTATACATCATGGAGTTAAGAATTCATCTTTAATGGCAGTTTTGTTACTGAATACAAATTGTTTAAACTTGTCACCATAGTGACAATTATAGATTTTACAAACTGTATGACTTACTGGATTTTTTTGTTGTTTAATTGCTGTAATGAATCATGCTCAGTTTCCTAGAAGCTGTTTTCTGAGCTGCTGACTCACTTTTACTTTGGTACAGAAAATGATCAGAAGCTATTTCAGTCGTACAGCGCTCTCTAGTGGTGATATGGTGTAATACACTGAAAATTCAACTACAGTTTTGCCATAATCGCTGTTTTCTTCCGATTTTGACCGTAATAAGAATGTGAAAAACAGCGATGACTCAAAAACTTCTTGTTTTTTTGTATTAAATACAGAGAGGCAAGAATTAAGGACATGTTTTTATTCAAACATATATTGTAACATTTACTTTAACAAATACAACACACAACTGGCATCAATAATAATAATAATAATAATAATAAAAAGACATCGATTCCAAAGGAAGACGCAGAGCCATTATACCCACCATAGAAAAAAAAAAGCACAACAAAACCCTTGTGTGTGTTATTTACAGAATGTGTCTATGCTACAGGCAGAATGATTGTCCATGAAAAAGCAATATCAAATACAAATTCACAACAACAAAACATAAATGCAGAATGGATACACGCGTGTAGCCGACGGTGTTCTCTATAGAGTTTATTTTAGGATCGAACCACTTTATAAAGTCTGTAAGAAACAAATTATCCAAAGTAAACAAAAAAAAAAAGTATTTTCAAAGGTTTTAGAATTTGGTTTTCAGCCAAGTCACTCAAACAAACCAACTTCTGTCTCATAGCTATAAGTTCATAAAGAAACCCTCAGAGGAAACACAGGAATAACAACACCGCTTCCTCCGGTCTGTACCAAAGAGTAAATGCATGGAGGATTGAGAACAGTGGTTCCCAAACTGTGGTCTGAGGCCCTCTCTGGGACTGCCGAGGTACACATTCAAGGAAAAAATGGAAAATATAAAGAAATCATAGGAAGTGAAGCGATTTCAAAAGATCGGAACTGGTGTTTGATAAACAAAGGATTAGGATGTGTCCGTTTCTTTCTCTCCCTCTCGACACCAAAAACAGAGGAGATCATTTTAAAGTAATTGATCTGCACAATAAGAATTCAGATGATGGTCGCTATCAGACTCCACGACTACATAATCAAGTGTCTTGAGAACTTAAATGTCGAAATCTGTTCAGGATTGTAAATGTTTAAATGAGAACCAAGAAAATATTAATTTCATGTCATTGTAACTTCTAGTTTTAACTTCAGTCATTTAGTAACGGGCATGTCGTGCTTATACTTCATATCTTCAAAAAAAAAAAGTTTTACATGGGTTTCTTTGTTCTTCTTTACTTCACTACTGATGCAGATTTTTTTTTTATGGAGAATTTAGGCACAATATTTGGGAATCACTGATTTTCCAGCACTGATAAATGTGGATGGTAATACTGACAAGTAAAATCATGAAGAAGTGTTTCTTTTTCATTTTTGCCATACTGTCAAGCTGAATTATTAGGATTATGGTTTGACTTGTGAAGAAGTCAGAAGATGGGATGTTTTTAGACAGATACACAAGGGGAGCAAATAAAAACACTTTGAGAAAAGAAATGAAAAGAGAAAGACAACGATTTACAACTTCATGTTATAAGAAAATGGTATGTAATAAATATAATGGAGGAATAGAGTCGAAACAAAATGTACAAACAGAAACGCTAAAGATTTCAGTTTCTGCCTGGAGAAAAGCGAGAGGTGTGAGTCTGACTTGAAGACATTTATTTTAAGTGTATTTTGGACGGGTCTGCTGGTGAGGTAACTCAGCAGAGGGGATTATTGTGGACCAGATGAGAGGATCTACCCCAATCCTGACTGAGATATGGAAAAATACACCGGCACGGAGGACATAATTCACCATGCTACAAAAAGGACTGATCGCCGGCCGACTTTATGGCCCCGTTTCCCCGTAACAGCCTCTATAAATTTCATGGGGCTTGACAAAACCTTTGAGAGATGGCATAACTAAACACAAGAGTCTGTCCAGATATAAAACAAGGAACGTCACTGTAAGGTCTAAACACGGGAGAGGAGCAGGAGCAGGAGCTCAAACAAACATCAGTCAAACTCGCTCGCTGCTCCTCACGGGAAACCTTCCAGAGCCCAAGAAAGAAAGCGACGCAACTTCAAAATCGTGGGTGTGTTCGAAAACAAAGACGTGCATCACACAGTGTCGGCCGACGTCAGTCTCGCTTTGGCTTTTTTTTTTTTTTTTTTTTTTCTGCCGTCCGCTAAATGGTGAGGTAGAGAAATGACTGAATAATGGCAAAGCTGCTGTTCGCTGACTCGCCGTCAAGACTTCACACTGATGGCGTCCGCATGTGTCGAGTGTCCGCGTGGCGACATGAGAGGTAGTGGACGTCTGTGCCCTGAGCCTGCTAATGCACTGGAGCATGGCTGAACGTGTGTGTGTGTGAGTGTTTGACGGTCTCAGAGAGTTAATGTTAGAAACATATATGTGTGTGTGTGTGTGTGTGTAGGTCTTTCCAGGGCTTTATTAGGCCTCTCCGTAGGCCGAGGCTTTGTCTTTCAACAAGTCCAGACACAAGTGGCAGCTCCAGCTCCCTGCAGAGAGAAAGACAGAGGCTCAAATCGGTGCTTCTTCCATATATAGCCTTCGTCTGTAGTCATCCTCACGCATGCAGAGCGCGACATGTGTGTATAGTATCGCTGCGGCGGTGTTTAGTGAAAGCCCCGAGAGCGGCTCTGTGCTGCGGTACCTTCGGGAGGCTGGGTCATCGGCGGCTTCAGGCAGTACATGTGGTATCCTCTGTCGCAGTCGTCGCAGAACAGCAGCTGGTCCTGCAGGAGAAGTGCAGAAAAGCAGGAGTTTGTTAAGACGTGCCTGAACAACTCGGTAAAGCATGAAAAAACAGTTCATCACAATACTCACAGCCTATAATCAAGAGCTGTTCAAAAGACTGACTCTGTGGCTTATTTTTTATACTTTGTAGGCATTAACGAGATATGAATTCATTGCAAACATTTTATGTTTAGCTTGCTTGTTTTTGCTGAGTTCTATGCAGATGTCTATTTTCAGTCTCAGTGAAAGTCTCAAAGAAGAAGCTCGCGTGTGAAAACCGAACAAAAAACAAACCGGTTTCGCTAGTCCAAAGTGAGAACTGACGTTTGTGGGGATGATAATGATTGGACGAGACCTCCTTATCCGATACGTACATCGTTCTCCGAGGTGCCACACAGGCTGCAGGACTTGCACTCGATGCACTGCCACTGGTACGTCCTCACCGCCTGCATCATGTTGTCTGTGAACTGCAGGCAGGTCGGGTGTCCTGCGACGGCACGAGATAACAAAGGAAAGGGAGAAAGAGCGGGTTTCAAGACGTGTGAAAGGAATATGATCATTTAACTGCAGCAGATTAAAACTCTGCAATCTCATTTTGTTTTTTCTCAAGAACTATTTTTTCATAAATATCACCACTTGACAAGAATCCTTTATTCCCCAATAATACCCTTTTCACCCTGCATTCAAATTTCTCCTTTTCAAAGGACCAAGCTATGCATGTGCGTGCGTCTCAATTTGTATATGTAAATGTATATTTCTTTGTGCACAACGACATTTGCGTGTCTGCGAGGATGTTCGTTGGTGTATGGCGCCTGCACCAGTGTTCAGAGCTGAACGGTGTGTATTTTCATCCATCGTGCATGATACTGCTTTGACATGTGTTTGGTGTGTGTGATTCGTGTGTGTGATTCGTGTGTGTGTGTTGTGTGCCATCAACCACCTGTAAACGTCTCTGCCTTCCCTTCCAGACACGCAGGTAGACACTCTGCGGTCTGTGTGAGCTACTTTTTGTTGAACCAGGATCTAACCAGGCTTCATGTTACACTGAACATCACAAAGACATTTCTAACGATCGTTCTACTCAGTGTTATGAAGGCTTTAGCTCAGGAGGTGAGGAGAGAGAGAGAGAGACAGAGAGAAAGAGAGAAAGAGAGAGAGAAACTACTGGTCTCAAACATATTTGGAGTGTGGGATTGTATCAGATACACACTGATCTAACTGAACAGAAAGATTTTGCAGTGTAAATACAAATGTGAGAACTAGCATGAATTACACACACAAATCTGTGGAGCTTTTCCAAATCTCAAACACAATCAATCATATGCATAGGCAAACTGACACACACACACACACACACACACCACACACATAAAGAAAGTAAATAAGCAAATAAGAAAAGGGAAAATCATGCAAGAACAGTCAAGATCTATTTTGTTTAACTTCAAATAAAACTAAAACTGTATCAACACATAAACTTGGTATATTGAGGTAAAGTATCTACGACTTGTTGGATTTCGTGTGTCCGACAGCAACACAATGCTGTCACCATAGTGATCACAGTGTCGATGTCAATGGGAAGTCAATGAGCCGTGAATGAACCACAATCCTCGATTCATGTCTGGAAAGATGCCAAAGACACTGATCAGCCTCTAATGAGTGAAAAAAAAAACAAAAAAAAAACAAATGACAGTGGAGCAGAGTTAATGCGGTGAGACGGTCGAGCTGCTGCTTGTGGACAGGAAACGGTTGTGGCCGTTTGAACGGATTAACTTTAACTGACGTTCGCCGACAGCAGGCGACACCATGAGCGCTTCTCGTCAGCATCTACAGATAAAAGTCATCCAGACAGACAGCGAGGCGCGATGGGGTGGTGACTGGCTCTTACCTCTCATCTCCCTGCTGTCTTTGGGGTGACTCACGAGTCCGTGTGCATCCCTTCCCCTGCTACGTCTTTATTTGTTGTGAAAAGGTTTTGATAGTTGCTTCTTATTTTCTATAATCTCTCCTGTGAGCTTGATTATCTAATGCAAGCAGAATATTACAGTTTGTTATTGAGATAAGAATTTGAATCCAATAAAAAGATAAATCACTGTATCCAAGAGAAAAAAAAATCTTCCCAGAAGAAGCTTCATGTATAAACAAAAACAACTCTTCCAGAGGTTTAAAATAGTCCCTTGACTTTTCAGAAATGTCTTCAGGACGAGTCTCTGGAGTCCATGACGAGTCTTCAGTTTTCCATTGTTCCCTCAATCGTAACCTTTAATCAGAGAATCTCTCCGTGAGGACGCCCCGTCTTCAGCCGTCTGACAACCAAATGTCTTCCGCCTCTGCGTCTTCGAAGCCATGAAACGTGGAGGCCTCGCTGTCGGACGCGCTGCCGAACAACTCCTCAAGAGCGCTCGGCTTCCTCCCATCCTTCTTCACTCCTCCTCTTCCAGCTACCATGAAAACATCAGCGTCAGAGCAACACAGACACAGGCCACAAACGTCAATCCAAAACATCGCGCTCAACCCAACACTCTGTGATCGGACTGCGGCGGATTCAAGAAAACGGACTTGCTGAGATTTCCCAGCGATGCGTCTTCTGGGCAAGTGTTGGGAGAAGAAAAGGGGCCGTAGGGTGATGCATGGAAACCGAGTAACAAAGGAGTGAAGGCATGTCGTCTGAAAGCAGAAGTCCTGACGGATGGGCGAGGCAGACATGGAGGAGCATGCAAGATGGACAGCAGCAGATCCTGAGAGATTCACATGAAAACTCTGGAAGTCTGACGATCTGTGAGGCTCATTGAAAACCCATTGAAAAGACGTTGAGGCAAGCTGGATGATTTCTTCACTGAACACCAAAACCTGACATGAACACACAGCAACGGGTAAGTTTCACATTTGGCTCATATCAGGACTTTAAAGGTCTTAGATGCTGCACAATTTTTGATAATTCCAAAGAATCCTCTCCGAAAAAAATTGTTTGATTATTTTGTGATGCATTACTGCATTACATTTATAAACCACTTCAGAAACATGGTAAAAAAAATTGACAAAGAAAAGAGAAACAGCGCAAGAAAGCAAAGAACACACAAACAAGGCTGTGGAGAAAAAGAAGTAAAGAAAAACAAAAATGAGATGAATAGCAGACAAAAGTAGAGTGTTCCAGCAGATTTTGCCATCTGTTTTTAATAGAATCTTGTTACCAAAGGTTTGTGAGGAAACCTCAAAGTTGATGTAAGATACCACTTACCTTGTCGACAGAAATACAGGTTAAGGTCTGGTGACATTTGCACCCTTCTCCATCAACTTCACACAACACACTCAATATAATGCAATTGTGGGGCCAACTAATTTGGCTGGCAAACTCATGTACTCAGTTATGCCGTGACAATCCAAATGACCGGTGTCGAAAAGCGAATAAACATACGACGATCACGTCCATTTTATTGTCTTTTCTAAGTGTCTTCTCGACTGGAAAGCAGACGGAGCACTCACCAGAGCGGCCGCAGTCGGAGCAGGACACCAGCTCCTCGGCCTGCCCCGTCTTCCTGTTGGAGTCCTGGTCTCCCAGGCAGAAGTCACAGTAGTCGTTGGGGATAATGGCGCCGTCTGGGCCCTTCTGGGCTGCGAGCGAGAATATGAACATGTACAAATAAAAAATAAATAAATACTTTATGCATTATAATATCAAATTGATTGATTTGATTAAATTCCAGCAGAGGTCTTACGTTTGTGGTTGTCGGAGCTGTGCGGAGGAGACGGAGCCATCTCCGTCTCCTTCTCTTCCTCGCCCTCCTCCTCCGCCAGGTGGGTGTGGGTGTAGTGGTAGCTCAGGCCAGGCCGGTTCTTGTAGCGCTTTCCACAGACTACAGATAAAAAAAAGCGGCACAGGTACCATCAGAATCATGCAGGAGTGTACACAGGAATCATGGATTTTCTTGTTGGGAAGCAAAAATACGACTGTAGGTTTAATAATCTCCTTCAAATCCGACAGCGAAGTGAGAATGAGTTAAAATATAACTGATAAAGATGACACAAGAGACACACAGCGAATGTAAAATCAGGCATTTGATTGGACAAAACTATTTTGACTACCTATGACACGCTGGCTTGTCAAGGTTTCATCTAAGTATTTTGTTTTTTCAGTGAGCACATGGAGCCGTAGCCATTATAGAAGTTCTTCATCTCGCAGCTCACCAGCACGCTCCTGTAGCTGTCGCTTTTCATTAGCCTCATTGTTTCGATTCAAAATGCGTCCAGTTATACTCCCCAGACCCTCTCAGTGTGAACACTTCTGCAATGGCTACCCATGAGAGTCACGCCACATGCACGTCTCCCCGCCGCGTCAGCTGAACCGCCGCCCGAGCGTCGTCCGGCGCATGCTTTGCGACGAGAGCAAGCATGGGGGCGCGCGGCGTTAGCGTTAGTGTCATGCAGTGCTTTTGTCGGAGCAGCCTGGACTAGCGTAAAAGCGTTTGTAAAGCAATGCAGCGGTGCGAAGAAATTAGCATTCAGCCAGCCATTCCCACAACAGGCGCCCCTTTTGATGTATTTCCCCCTAAATAAAAAGACAAGATGGCGACAGGTGCAGATACCTTCTTCAGCCTTTTTTGAGTTAAACTTTTGTTTGTATCTATCTGGAACAGAGGAGACACAAAAAGCAAAACAATAACGGAAAAGACAGATCAAGACACAAAAATGAGGATGAGATCGGTTTGTTTGGCTCGGTCATATAGTAGCGTCTCTATCACATCCCCATGGCAATCCATTCTTTCCTGGACTCTGTCCAGGTACATAAGTGGCATGCTAGTCAGGGCTGAGATAACAGCAAACTCTTTTTCTTCATGCTGCAGAGGACTGCAGAGGAACAGACAGAGAGAGGGCTGTCACCAGAAGATGAAGGGAAAACACTTTATCCTCCCCTAACCGTTAAAACTAAGGAGCTCTGTCGCTTTCAGGAAAAGCAGGTAACGTACAAACTAATGGCGCCGATCACAGGATGGCGCTGTAAACGGAGCAAATTTAGTTTTTCCTTACTGTCACAGACGTAAGGTTTATCCTGGTCGTCCGTGTTCGCAGGCTCTGTCCTTCTGCGACTTGATCCTCTGTTCTGGAAGCAAACACAGCAGATAATATGTCTGAAATCATACTTTTCAATTATTTTCAATAGATTTTTTTCCTCTATCATATAAAAAAATATATAAGCACCAGCTTTAGTGTTTGACACTCACTTTGCCTCTGTTTCTGTTCTTTCTCTTCGGAGTGTCTATTTCAAAATCGTCGTCGTCGTGGTAGCTGTCCCCGTTTTCTTCTGCCTCCAGGACTCTCTGCAGAAAAATAGAATTATGTGAAGGTGTCAGGCGGAGCGGTGATGGAGTGGCTGACACGCTTGCCTCACAGTAGGAATCTCCAAGGCTCAATTCTGGGCTTGGATTAGACTGACACTATTGACAGAAACATATCGCCCGTGTACAGTACTAGTTATTTCAAAAATGTTGCATTTACCCTGAAGACAGAGGCCTGTGCATTCTGAAGACATTTCCAAAAAGAGCCACTTTGATTTTGAATGTTGCAGCTGTGCAACTTTTCAACAAGTTCGGCTTTAAAAAAACAGTGAAAAAAATACTGTTTTTGTGAGATCGTTTCGATAAAGCTGATTTGCTCGTATACCTGTATTTCCAGCAACGTCTCCTCTTCCTTCGTGATGCTGTTTTTTTTCTCCAGCAGACTGTCGCCCCTCAGGAGGGCCTCCAAGGCCGTGGCCTCCCCCGGCGGTCCCTCGCGCTTGGGGGCCAGCTCTGCTTCTAAAGAGAGGAAACAGGAGAAAGTAACAGAAAAGAGCGATTGAGGTGTGTGTATCTGCATCGCATCGCCAGCCGAGTGTGTTACGAACTGTGGATTCACAGCTTTTCTTCATAAAAACGTCCGTTTCAGGAAATCGTTCAGCTTCACCGTTTTCAGACCGACACCAAGCTGGGGAAGTTGTTCTTTCATACACTTCAGAAATGTGAAGACGTGTCCTGCATGAGCCACAATCACGCCCAGACCTCGTGTCGAAATATTTATATGACTCTGCATTATTTTTTAATCGAGCTGCTCTACTTTCCATGCCGTTTTGTGTGTCATCCTGCTGCTGACAGAGTGAATTCAACACGCATGTCCATGCTAAATGCTTAAATGCTACCTCATAAATAAAACACGTGATTTTAAAACCCTGCAGAAAACAAAGAGGCGGGAAGTGGCGATTCCGCGTCAGGCCAGGCTCGTAACAGTTCAGTCCACTTTTACTGCTAAAGCTCTGAGCGTACGGCTTTTTGCAGTTATTCTATCTAGAAAGCACTTTCCCGAGGCTCGGTTTCTTGCGAGCGGCTCAGTAATTTAGACATAATTACCATAATTCCACTCTGCCAAAGCAGGCAACGCAGAGCCAAGTTATCAGTAACAGTGTGGACATTGTATAAATGTTTCCCCTCCATGGCCGTTTTGGAAAAACTGTAAAGTGGGAAAAAAAAAAAAGACTCAACGTCAACCTGAAGCAAACATGTCAGGTGTGCAGCGTTATATACTTTTAGATTCATATATTTTTGTTTAATTTTTTGACTTGTCATTTTGCTTTCTTTCCTGTCGCTTCATACTTCTTTTACCTCTTTTCATTTCCGTGGAGATGAACTCGCTGCAGCACCGACTCTCTCCTTTGAACTCTAATACCAGGATGAAAACACAATGAAGGCGCAGATGAGATAAGAGAGGCAGCGTGCGGCGGCACGTCTGCAGACAACAGAGGAAGCTGACTGAATGCAGAGCAGCATCTTCCTCCTCCTCCTCCTCCTCTCATTTCTTTGTGGGTTTGACTTCTGCGCCTTGTCAGTCTTTTTGCTCCGTACACCGAATCCCACCTTGATTTCCTTTGCTCCTCTTTGTATCCTTTCCTTTCATGCCCGTGAGACGCCTCATGTTTTCTTTGACAGGGTTTTTTTTTTTTGTTTTACCTCCATCAGCAAAAAAGCTTCTTATAAAGGAACGCCAGCGCTTATGCAAACCCTATTGATCTGAACCGACTTGGAGTTTTCATCTAGCAGGTCGCTGTTTTTTTCTTTTCTTTTTTTTCACATGAGCAGAGTGTTTCTCTCATATCGATTTCTCTTCTTTGTTCCTCAAGTCTAGACTTTAAAATTCTTCTTTTAAGCTTATAACAACCACGCCGTTACCAAACCAGGAGATGTTTGTCTCATTGTTGTGTCAAGTGCTGCTTATTGGAGCTTTCAGCTATCAAGCTCCTTTCATAAGGAACCAGCTCCTCCTTTCAATTTACAGGTCGAACATGGTTTTTTACTTTGAAGATCAGACTTAAAACCTGCCTTTTGGATAAAGCCTAGAGAGCAGGATGAATCTTCTCAGTTTAGGGTTTAATATTCACAATAATAACTCACATTTAAGCTAAGAATCTGTAGTTTGAAAGTTCACCTCTGAGAGAAACAACTTTTTCTTCATATTTAAATGTAGAATCATGACTAAGCTCCTTATTAATTATTTTCAGAATGTTTATTGTGAGTCTTTTACCTCCTACTTGTTCAACAAGAGCAAAGTTAGATGACTTTTTAAACACGTCTTAAAACAAGCAGATTTAACAAACTGACTAAAGCAAAATGGCTTCATAGAAGCAGATTCTGAAGTGAACTGGAGCATGGAGAAAACAAAAAAGTGAGAGAGGGATCTGAAAACAAGGAATTAAAGATTCTTTCGGTGTAACCTTGTGGCACGGCCTGCATGTATCCACACGGAGACAATCCTCTCTTTTCAGGAAGCATTAAATAAACATAAAGCATTTGCTGAAGCCAGGGAGGGCAGAATTTACATTCCTCTGTCATGTTTTGATAGATATCTAGGCCAAACTGCACAATTGGGTGTCTGAAAAACAAAGTTGAGGAGTTTTTCTCTTTTGCTTTCAGCCTTTTCAACTTTAGTGCAGCTCTCGATTTTTATTTTACCCCTTCACGTTGTTCAGTAGACTGAATGGTTGTTCCGTTGCTTATTTTTCCAGAGACCCCATCCCCTCTGCTTAAAGCAGAATCTGTCTGAGCAGGAAAACTCTGCAGTATTATATTACATCTGGAAGACAGCGAAAAGGAAACAATGGAGTCGAAAAGCAGAAACAAAGACCGGCCTTTACTTCCACCCTTATCGGGTTCCTGGGGCATTCCTTCCCAAAACCCCCCCCCCCCCCCCCCCCCCCAAACACATACTGTATGCGTGCATGGATGCACATAAAAAAACACACACACTTCCACCTCATAAGACTCACTTACATTGTAATGCCTCATGGACAAATGATTATAGAGGCCCAGTCAGGGTGCTCCTGCTGCAGCGGGGAGCAAGAGTCATGTGTACGTGTGTGTGTGTGTGTGTGTGTGTGTGTGTGTGCGTCTCTACAGCCACAGAACAGTGAGAAGGGGCATTGATTCAAGGAGGAGAATGAACCTGGAGACCTGGCGAGAGCGACTGGCTAACCAGAGCCAGATGGCCAGATAGCGAGCGTTTCGGCTCCACAACAGTCCCAAACAAAATACATAGATCAGGGTCGCAGCTGGAAACTTAACCCTAAAACAACAACATGCAGTGGCTGCACTGACTTTTATTGTGCAACTGTGGATCGGTACTGCTGTGTCCGCTGTGATTGAGATGCTTTTCTGCATGTGTGTGTGTGTGTGTGTGTGTTGCTTGTCTCACCGAGGCGAAGCTCGCACAGGCGGAGCTGTGGATCCAGGGGAGGGTGGAGTCGCCTCTTCTTCCTCCAGCATCGAGCAGGGTAGGTATACATCTGTCCTGCTGCCTGACCTGGACACACACGCAGGTGTGTATAACACAACACACGAAGATTTTTATCAACCATGCATGGTGATTATTTAACAAACCACAAACAAAGCATACATTGACTTTGTTTAACGTGTGCTGTGGCCTTTAATCATACTCCATCATTAGAAGACAGAGATGAGGGGAAAGGACAGTTTTTATGTCTGCATGAGCAGAGAGAGAGAGAGAAAAAAAAATCTAAACAGGGAGGGGCAGGGATAAGCCCAGAATAAATGCATATAATGTGTGCTAGGTCTGCCACAAAGTATAGGGTGTGGCCTGAAGGGCTTTGCATACAAGATGGAGCGCAGGCTATTTGTGTCCGGCTCTCGGTAAAGAGCGGATTGTTCCCTCCGGCTGTACAGACAAACCAGATGTGCATAACGCATTCTGACTGCCTGTTTCAGGATAAATCAGCAAGTGGGAGCTCATAAAACATCCAGAGGAAGGGATGACGGGATTTTTTTGTTATTGAGGAAGGAGATTCAGAGAATTGTCCTTCATACCTTAATGTATGCTGGCAACAATATTCTGAACTGTTTTTTACTTTTTGATTTTTACTATCAATACCACTCTCTGGTCCACGTACTGCATATAATAACATATCACAAGGTGGCTTTCTGGAGTCAACTCTGATTTCCCACCAGGCTCAGTTGAACAACTTCTATAAAACCACTAAATATTTTTCAACCAGCAGTTTATACAAGACGTCACTTAGTGAAATTCAGAGTGGCTGATAATCGCCCCTCCTCGCAAGTGCATTGGGTTATTTCTTGACCTTGTCAACCTTGTCAGATTGTGGCCGACCACAGTTTGAATTCCAGTTGCGGCAGGAAGAGCATCTGGCTGAAAAAGCTGCCACATTTACAGTGGAAGTTGCAACGACTGACAGCGGAGGCCCTTGTCAAAGGAAGTGGTGAACCGGCTAAAATTAGAGGCATAATGAAAAGTTTTGCCCCTCTGTTCATAAACTGATGTGATTTTCATTATTGCGCGTCTCGCTGCTTCTAATAATAACATGTATGATCATTAAGGACTCAGTAACAGAACCACGTGATATCAGTTAAACCTGTGAGACGCAATATGTTGAGGATCACAATTTGATGTGCAATGAATAAATAAACACCTGAGCGCGTGATGTTAATTGCTTTGTGCATTGGGATTTGCAATTCCAGTTTTTACGAGCTGCAATTATGTCGTGTTTGTTTTGCTTTATTCATTTTTTAACCACATCTTTCTGTTGTTTCCACCTACAGCAGCGTTTCAGAAACGGAGCAGTTCCTGACTTTTAATAATCCTGAAATTGCTCTTCAGCTAGCAGAAAGGATAAAACACGCCAGCATTTTTATATAAAATAAATCCAATGAAAAAACATGTCAAAGGAACCAAGGCGATGCTAACTTCGAGGTTGGGAAGCAGTATGTTGACTAAACGCTCTCTTTCCCCTGACATGTCCTCTTTTCACATACTGTCCGACACAAACAGGGGTTTTTTTTTCCAAGTAAATTCATGAAAATGTCTCGTTTAATTGTTCATTAAGTATTTAAAGTGACTGGAACTCGGCACAGAAAACAATGGTACTTTGTTGCCTTGCTCCACTGCACTGGCAAACGCAGAGCAGACGCTGGAGGCTCGTGAGAAGCCGTTTCAGCATTTAAGGATATGGAATAAATGCTCCAGCAGCTTGCCACAGACGCTCAGAGCAGCACAGCCTCTCATCTGCCCACAAAATGTCAAAGAGAAAATGTATAATCCAAAAGAACTGAAAAAAAAAACAGTCTTCCCCATTATGGCGAAGGATGAGGCAGAATGTAAAGAGCCATCGACTCTTAAAACGCAGATGTGTGTTTTCTGCGCGTTACTGATGCTTCTCAGCCTCTGCGGTCTTCCTCACCTGGCTGACGGTGGCGCTTCTCCATCCAGATGTAGCAGTTGTTCTGTGCCACGCCGGTCTGCGAGTCCAGGAAGGGCATGCGCACGCTGCGTTCGGCGCAGAGCCGGGCATTGTAGTTCCGGCAGTGTTCGATGGCCTCCTTGTAGAACTGATCGCCGAGCCTGAGCACAGGTAGAGGAAGGGAAACCATCTTGCACTCAGTAAAACGCAAACTCTCCACGTTCTGGCCCCCGATCATCTGGCAACCACTGCATAAATCAAAAGCAGCATGAAAGCTGAGGAGCTAAAGAGAAATGCCAACACAAGATGAGAACAATGTGGGCAAGCCTACAGGAAACGATGATGAATCCTGCGAATCCTGCTTCATCCTATCAAACTGATCGATGGGCGCAGGCACACAGACGCACACACACACAAACACACACACTGCCAACCGACAAGGCGGCATAAATCAGGAGGCGAGCCATCGATAATCTCAGCGGCCTCGGTCTGGACTGGAGGCAGGGGTTTTGCAGCTTAGATCGTTAGAAGCCGTCAAAACAAACCCGGATTAGCTCACTTTTACAGAAGATTAAAAGCCTTGGCAAAGGAGCCACATTTTAAAGGAGGCTTTCTTCTCGCGGAGGAATGTTTCAGTGACGAAGAGGTCAAACATGCTTTACTTCTTTTTAAATGACACCAGAAGGGCCACAGTTCCTCCAGAGCCGCAGGATAACGTCTCCTGCTCTGTTTATGTGTCTCCCGGCCCGTCAGCCGTCGCTCTCCCCCCGGCCGGGCGGTCTGCAGATACTCTGCACAGATATGTAAAGAATGCCAAGCTGGACAAAGACCAGCACTCTGGTCACACTGAATCTCACAAAGATGTGCAGTGTTTGGAGACGGAGGGAGCGGAGAGTGGATGAAGTATTATAAGTGTTTGGGGGGAGGGGAGGGGGAGGTGAGACAGGTACGGGGAGAGGAGGGAAAGGGGTGGAGGGTTACATAAGAGGAGAGGCATGAAGAATGAAATATAACAATGAATAAGATGAATAGAAAGGGAAACTATAGACAGGAGTTTAAGTTCTCCGTCTGACAGCTGCTTTACATTTCAAGACTTCGGTGGTTTTCTCTGTTCTCAGACTCACCTGATAGCTCGACTCTTACTCAGGATTGTAAGTTAACTCTTAAACGGGGCTCAATGCAACAGGAAATGAATGAAACTCCCTCTGAGGAGTCATTGAAAGATAAAAACGCCAAGGGTACAATCAACATGTACATTTTACACATTAATGAGTGCTTCTATCCCCCAGTAATTTGTGATTAGTCATATAAAGCATAATAGCATCATTTTCTAGACTCTGCAGCTTTATTCTGTTGTACACTTGAGCACAAACAACTGCAGACTGATGTCAGAGAGGGTCACCTCTTCAAATGAAACGACAACCAGATGTGATTCCTGAAAGTCACAGCATCTGGATTAAAAAACAAACATTTAAAGGCATTTTATTCCGTGATATACAACCTGGCTTTCCAATCCTCACGGCGGTTAGAACTGAGCTGCAACGGCAGCAGTAACTCCTGCCTCCGTGTGCACCTTTAGGGCCACATGTATGACGTCTGGGCTTAAACGCATGTGGCGGTGCGAGCCGAGGTCTCCGCCGGGAGACCCACAGAAATGAAGAATGCAGCTGGTGCTTTTCGGCAACGCGTGTTTTCACAGACCAGGAGTCGCATTAATCCGGCCAAAACTGAATCTCCAGAAGAGACTTCCTGTCACGTAACTCACATTCCCAGAGGTAGAGTCCCATCTCTGCTGTCACTATCTGTTGGCTGGACTGGAGTGTGTGTACACGTACATGTGTGCGTGTGCAGATCTGCGGGCATTTGTCCTCATCCTTCTTCCCTCATTTTCTTCCCGTCCCTGTGTCATCCTGTATCGCATGTATGCGTCTGTCCCATTTCCAACAACAAAGCGTCTGCGTAACGTCCCCGGGCGGCTTCATAAACTCTTACATAAGTGCGTGTTTGTGCATGCCTGTTTGCCGTGCATTTGTCCGTGCACAATATTCATTATGTGAGAGTAAAGGAACAGTTGGCACGAGTGTCTGGAAGACCATCGGAGCATGGCGAGAGAGTCTTCAGCACCGACAAAGCCACGGAGGCGACCATAGGAAACGGTGCTGCGCTCCCGTTTGGACCCATTAGTTGACTGTACTTCTGATCCCATTGATGGAGCTTACATAAGTTGAGCGTTGCAAGTCGGGCAAGGGGAACGCATTCCTGTTGGACAACAGCTTCCTGGATACTGATGGAATCTGCAGTTGCCGTGTGTGTGCGTGTGTGCGTGTGTGTGTGTGTGTGTGTGGTGTGTGTGTGTGTGTGTGTACCACTATGATTTGTCTGAATTGCTCCCATACGAATACAGAGAAGCTTTGTGTACAATTGTTAATCTGTGGAGCGCAAAACACAGAAGCTCTGATGGGCTAAGTGTTGGTTAAAAAGAGGGGAGAGGAGATGAGGGAAGGACAGGCCCTTCTCTGCATTTCAGTCCCACCGCTTTACCCTGTTTATTTTACTACTCAAGCAGGTGTCCATGAATCATTTATTAAAAGAAAACCCCATTCACCAGCTGAAAAGGACAACTTCATTTGCTTTGAACTTGAAGTACTTCCATCTAGTCTAAAAAAAAATCATGAATATTCAAGCTTACATTAAGTTCATCATTATATGATGAATCCATAACCCATCAGGTCCACACTGTGTGATTCACAGCCCGTCTTCTTCCTCTTCACCCAGGAGAATAATTCATCACTAATAGGGCCCACAAGTAGAAGCATAAATCAGCATTATTTTAAATCTCTCAACTCTATCTTTTTTCTTTGCGGCCTAAAAAAGTTAATTTTGACAAGAGAAACAGGTTCAAGACAACTGACCAAAATTATTTCAGTCCTTTTTCAAGCATAAACTTTCCAAAAGTAATGTCTTCTCAGACATACAGAATCAACACTTTTCTTTGTTTGTGTGATTGTTTATCACAACAAAGCGATCATAATGTCATATTCAGTTCCTGTCTGAGACTTTTTTTGCTGACAGGCGGTCTTTAGGCATTTTACCCTTTCTGAAGCCGATCAGTCATCTCCTGCCTCCTCTCTCGGTCTCCTCTTCCTCACACAAGCCACCTCCATCATGTTTATTTGTATTCTTTGTGTTAAATAAAACCAGATAAAAGAAAATCCCTGTCTGTTATGTCCTCCTCATCTGAAAAACACATGTTTTTCATTTTTCTTTATCAGCTAAATGCAGAGGTGAGGCCTCTTCTGAGAACATCACAGGAAGTTCATCGGATATTAAACACACTCTGCCACGGGACGTATAAAGCAACACACAAATCATGTAAAGATATTCTGTCTCACAGGAAAAAACTCAGATAAAAGAATAGATCGGCAAAAATCCAGCATCTAATGCATAAACACCACTTGCCACAATTTGCCTCGCAGATGCACAAACTACACAACCACAAATAAAAGCAGGGACTCTACAACCTGTACATTATTTTAGAAGAGAAACCTTTAAATTAGGCTCTGTTCAAACTGTTAATATGGTGAGTGTTTTAGGAATTCAAATTGGATTATACCTGCTACATGGAAATGAACCACAATGTTTTAGGTGCACAGAAACCCAACGTGTAATTTAGTCTCATATGGTCTACCACAAAGTGATGCCACTAATTGGAATAACTTGGCTTTCAGTACAGACTGAGTGTGTGTCTGGGGGCATGTTCGCATGCATGTGCAGACTCCGGGGTTAGTGAGTGTGGAGCATAACTAAGTCAGTGTTACATTTTACTCTGTTGCTGCAATTACTGGCACTTTTCCACAGTAAAAAATATAACACCACATGGTAAAACTATCATGAAGCGTTTTGAGACACTGTACACGGTGCACTTTCTCCTTTCCTGTCTTTTTTTAAACATAAGGGCTCAATAATGTATTTCAAATCATTGTTCAGTTTAAACATTTTGTGCAATACAGTGGAATGCTCTTAAAATACAAATCATATCAGCATATTGTAGTAAATTCTATTCAATATTTGGTGAGTGAAGTACCTGGAGAAAACTCAATGCACACTGGGAAAACACACAAAATCCACACAAAAAGCTGGACGAAAACTGGAGAGCCTTCGCTTTGAGACGAGAACGTTAAACCATGAGGTTGTTGCAGAAATATACAGTTCATATCGAATTGAGAAGAGTTTCCTGGAGTCTACATATTAACTGCAACAGTTCGACCGCCTGTTTTGATGTTGACTGCATGACCTCATTGAGACCACTGAGCACCAAGTAATGGAAAACAGTATAAACAAGTCGGTCTTTCTCCAAGTAGCAATCAGGAGGACGTGCAGGACTTCCCACTGATTTTTTTTTTTCTTTTTCTGTAGATAAGCCAACTGCAAATACATACATCTCTGAAGGAAACTCAGTGTCAGAGAATTATGGGGTTTAATCAGATATTTGACGTAAGATTGAAAAGAGAGATGCTGCTCGGCTTTGGCTCGGATTAAGAAAGGGGCCTGAGAGGAAGCGCGGGGAAGGGTAACAGCGTGTGGGTACTGATCGGTGTCTTGTGGCACTTTGTAGGCAGAGCATGAAGCAGAGCGGGGTTAGACGGAGAAGGAGAGAGGAGGAGGAGGAGGAGGAGGAGGAGGAGGAGGAGGAGGGGCCCAGGAGGCAGAATGGGAGGGCAGCGGAGAAAGGGGGGGGGGGTTCGATATGTCCTGGGGCACACGTGTTCCCTTTCAAACCCTGTCACACTCATTTTCTCTCAAACACACGGGTGTGTGTACGCACGGGCGCACCCGCACACGCACCCTTGTATGTGCACAAACAGACACACAAAGGGTGTAAAAGTGAAAGGTGCAGAGTGCAGCCCAAAAGACAAGGGGGGAAGGAGAGAGGCAGAGCGTGAGCTGAAGAGGAAAGGGTGTTGCAAGAGGGGAAACCCTGATTCAGATGCTCTTGCTGTTGTTGAACCATGGACTGGGGGGGTGGGGGGGGGGGGGGGGGGAAGGAGGAAAAACTGCAGACCGGGGGCTAGGCAATAACTCATTTCAAGTCAGTAAAGAACAGCAAAAAAGAAAAAAAAAAACCCTCCAAAAGATCATGTTTTATAGATGATGCTATATATGCTTGCTATCTATGTGCCAAATGCAAGGAGTGCACATCAGCATCAGTAAGCAGAACACTGTGCCACTTGCATGTGCAGAATGGAAAATAAGATTGATCCCTGCATGGAGCTTTCTGTTGAAAAAAAAAAAAAAAAAACGTTCCCGGCCATTTAATTCCCCATGCCTGGAAACCATTCCCGGACATTCCCATTCTTCGAGCTGAGACAGACAAAGGCCAGGGTTCGCTGCTGTGCCGAGGCTGGAGCATAAACGTATGCAGTCGGCCTAGAAGCAGCCAGACAGACACTCCTCCTTCGCCCCCCCCCCCCCCCCAACCCACTTCCATCATTCACTCACGCTCACTGACACACAAACTGGGGGAGGGGTGCACGTCTACGCACGTCTGCAACAAAACACATGATTGAAACACACAACCTCAAATACATCAATAGCAACCCCCCCTCCTTCTTTCTCCACATCTCCTTTACATTCCCCGTAATCTCAGCCCACGTCTTCTTGATCCTTGTGCAAACACAAGCAAACCACTTCCCACCTGAGCTCTCATATTCATTATTCTCATTATTCATTATTTACCTAATGATAAGAAAGACAAGTGGGTGTGTAACATATTATGCACATCTCTGCATACGAATTGCAACGCTTATTTGAATACCTCTCATGTCAGCCTCTCATTAAGTCCCGTCCCACAAGGCCTCCCGGTTTCAATCACAAAGAAGTCTTTGTAAAAATGAGAGTTTTAAATCATTCAAGTAAATATCCCTGGAAGCGGTTCAGAAAGCAAAGCGTACTTGCTGCCAGGTGCTGATGGTTATAATTCATCTTTCAGAGCTGAGCACTGGCAGCAGAGCAAGGGTTAGATTATTACCATGTCCTTATTGAGTGCATATGATTTACCGGCCACATCCTGAGGACAGATGAGAAGTCAGGCCCATTGTTTCAAACAAAGTGGATTCAAACCACTGAGCCGAGTGGAAAGTAAACCACAACACTTATTCCCATGGCTGCAAGTCATCTGTTACATGATATTGGCTCTTGCATTCCTACAGAATTTTATCATACAGTTTTCATTACAGTCCTCTCTCGCTCTTTCTTTCTTTTTGCTCTGGGTTCATGCCTGTTTTGGAGAGTGGGGTCTTTGCATTCAGTTGACACACATGCACATTGTTTTCTCTTTCTGTAGATATGAGAGGGGGGCCTGACTGAGAAAGCCCCTGCTGCACGTGAAGGGCAGATGGGACTCCTTCTATCCCTCCCTCTCGCCCCAGCATCACTCTGCTTTTCTTTATATGCACCTCTCTCTTAACAGATGGACCCGGGAAAAATACTGGGACACTCATAATCTGCTGCTCTACATGCACAGTGGACACACAAAGGCAAAACACATACACCTACATTCTCTCCAGTCTAATCTGTTTTGATATGCAGCAGCTTAAATCCCTTTCCCCATCAAGTGCAGTTGTACAGTTACATTTTTTTTTTTTTTGCAATCAACAAAGATTTTCACAAAATAGGGGATTTAATACACTGTGGACTGAAGGAAAACCTCTAAATTTTAATGCTGAAGTACTGTTTCTAATCACGAAAGTCAATATCATGACTGCTCTGCTGATGACAGCGCTCGATGTGAGCTTAAATAATACATGAACTGTACAGAGAGAGAGAGAAACAGACTGCAAATCATAGCAATTCGACAAATCAAGTGCTATTTGCCTTATTTGTCAGTCTGATGCGTAAGATGAATATCCTCATAATAAAAGCATGGCATTTTGCGCAGTCCATTCCTTGAATAACTGTGTGGTCCATTTCACACAGCCAGAGATAAAAGCTGCTGTCAGCAGCATGAAAACAAACAAACATCCAGAAATATGTTCTGGAATAAAAGTTTAACCAAGTAATCCCACCAATATTCTGTTTAGATCACACTGCTGCATTAAAAGCTGTAAAGAAGCTACGTAACTGGGTATTTATGTATCGATCTTACAGCTCAGTCACCAATATAGTACACATTTAAAGTAGAAATGTATCCATACGTTACACCTATTTGCATAAACGGGAGATGATTCTATAACCCAACACACAATAACCCGCTGTGCATTGTATATATGAATCTGACAGACGCGCAGCAGCGCGCGCTCAATGCGCGCTTTGTGGCACCGCTTGCATGAAAACGTCCATGCAAATCGACGGGGTCAAAACCGACAAAGAGCCCCGCGTGCGAACTTCTATCAGGCGCATTCCAGAAATAAGATTGTTGACAACTTTTCTGGATGAGCGAAACCCAGAACGCACAAACGTGGATGTGGCGATTTTACGCGCGGAGATGGAGATGTTTTCCCTGCACGGCGTGCGCGCTTCCAGCGCTTTAATTACATTACTAAACAACAGCGAAAGGGTGGCGATACCTGAAGATACAGTGTCCAAGCGCAACTGAAAGGTGTTTGATTAGTGTTTCTCATCCAAAAGCGCGTTCAACTCCACGTGTACTTGATTCGCATTGGCAAAATCAAACAGACACCACGGTAAAATTACACAAAAGGAATGTACTTACGATTTTAATGGATTATGAATGACAGTCGCCATTTTCCAGCCGGACTGTAACGTAATATTCCAAATCTCGGTGTAGTTTTGAGACCCCTATGAAAAAAACACAACAGCCAATGCGCTCCTGTGCACCGAGCTGCCTACCAATACAACACCAGCATGGAGACATTAGGCGTGGCCTCAGATAAATCTGTCAAAATTACCTTCCCAGACCCCAGACTGTGATCCTAATACACACAGACCTAATTTGGTCTAATTTCTTTCATTATAATCAGCGCAGAGTGCATCATATAATGGTGAGGTCGTTCTATAAATTGTTTTGTTTTGCGTTTTAATTTATATATAGATTGAATCCGATAGTAAATAATTTGTTTTTCTTGATAAACGCCAGGTTCTAAACTCATTGACATTTTTGCGGTAAATTTATATTCTCAATAAATCATTTGCCAATATTTACACAAATGTCTTACGTCACTCGTCAATAAACCAGCCAATCAACATCTGACACGTCACGCAATGAGGTTCAGATTTGACCAATGACCGGCGTGTAAGGCGGGACTACAGAGCAGCAACAGTACAGTAGGTAGCTCATGGTGTTTGGATATTTCTAACTTTACTCCAGTCCTTAGTATAAGTCGAAAATAAAGTTTGTTAGGAGGATTTTGGTTCTTTGAGCCTTAGTTTCGCTACTCGTGTTAAGTGGAAGACATACACAGAACAGATTTCCCTCAACATGTGTCGCTGATATTAGCTTCAGAGTGCTAAAGCTAAGTTGCTAAGTTAGCCGAGACGTAAACACACCGAAAGAAAGTGGATGAAAGACAGAAAGACAGCGTGATCCGGACCTAAAAACCCACAAGTAAGGTATGAGGAAGTGGAACTGGCGAGAAGGACAACGACCGCGCAGGCGACAGGGTGCTGGCCAACGCCAGGGATGGTTCAGAGGCTCCAGGCAGAGATCAGCACAGGACGACCAGTGGTACGTTCAACAAGTACTGACACAGATGGTACTGAAAGCAACCATCAAGTATTACAACCAGATTATTCTGTAGCAGAGGTCTTCAAACTCATCTAGAAATGTATTTAGCATAAGTCAGAGTGGATTAGCAAAGTGTGCCCAACACACATTCCAGTTTGGGTGGATTTTGTCTGTTCTTTGAAGAGGAAGGTCTTTGTTGTCATTGCTTTAGAAGCAACGAAACACATTTTAGCAGCCCTACTTTTTCACAGTGGTAAGCATATTTAAGACATGATCATCATATAAACATATGTACACACTCAAGTGTGGTATAAAAATGTCAGTCACAGGATGTGTCTGTCAGTCAAGTCAGAAATGTTGGATACTGATGATGTTAGACAGTCCTCTGCAGTCTGATCTTATTGAAGGAAGAGTGTTTGTGTTGCTAATAGATATCACTCATCACAGGTATGGACACGATGATGCAGGGCCGTCCTACAGAACACCTCAGAGGAGACACCATAACCCGTCTTCCGCGGCATCACTTCCCCCTCCGCCCTCATCTTCACCGTCTTCCTCACATGCCTCATCTTCCTCGTCTGATTCTAAAGCAAGCAGTCCTGCACCAGGTCAGTATGAGACACCAGTGCTCCTCCAGCAGCTAACTTCTGAGCAGTATGTCTGATAACATTCTCCCACCTCTAATTACCGATACAGGAGCTGAACATAAATTCATTGTCTTTGCAACAGCTATATGAATACACTGAAGGCAATTTGGAATTCATTATGAACACACTGACAAAAATGATTGCAGTTCAAATTTAGACCAGTTCCATGGGCTAAATTTTGCGTCATTCCAGAGCTGCCGGGCTTTACTTCGACCCTGAGAAAACCGGTACTTTCGCCTTTTGCCTGGACATACAAACTGTAACCCACTGACCAGAGAGCAGCTGCAGGAGAAGGAAAGGGAAAAAACGAGAAGCAAGCTGCTAGAAGAGGATGAAAAGTCAAGAAAAGTAAGTTTTTTTGTTTTTTTTTTTTTGCTGCCAAGCTTTATTTATAATAATGTGCTTCATTTTGTACATGTGCACACTATAGAAACTCAATTTGTATAGTTACTGCACTGTCGGAATGGTTGATGTTATCAATATAAAGGAATGGTCTTCAGTCAAACGTGCTTTCCCAGCTCTTAAATCATTTTGGGTGTGGAGGCAAATGTAGTAGCTTCACATCGTGCATTTCTGAGACGATCAAAAGAAAAGGTTTTTCTCCATTAAATTCAGATCTAGTTTTCTGATGCTAGAACATGTGTCCTCTTCTGGTCTAGAAAGCCCCACGGACAGGACTAAACACCTCACTGCTGCTGCAAAAACGGCACCTTGGCCTGTTACCGAGAACTCCTACTGCAGGTACTGTATGCACGTGTACATTAAAATTGTTTATCTTATGCAAAATGCATTCATCTTCATCTTCATCTTATATCCTTACTCTTCACTTCAATACCCACAGCTGTCCAGGCATCTCAAGAAACAGCTTATATGTAGTGCGTTGTTTCCTGGATGAGCACTCATGTTGTTTTTCAGGCTCATCCATGAGGTGAAGGTCAGCGGGATGAGACGCCACAAACTGGAGATCCAGAGCACAGACAACAGCAGCCCGAACACCGACAACTTCAGACTCATAGTGGTGAGAACAAACACATATTGACACACACACATCACTTAAAACTCACACATTTTAATTTAAGTGCAGTTTAAAACATCTGCATCCCTGTTTGTTTACTTCTTTTCTGACTTGCTCTGCTATTTTAGGGAGATTCGCGTGTGAGCGAGTGTTCACCGTGAACGACGTCTACCACGGCGGCTGCAAATACGGCATCATGAACTTCAGCAGCAGCAGCCGAGGCTCCCTGTCTGTGGAAATGTGCGACAACCTGTATTTCACCAATCGCAAGGTGGCTGTCCCTTCATTTTGTGCGTTGCGTTGAGAATATCCAAATATGAGTCCATGTTCTTGTTATGAACATCTTCACTCTGATTCAATGTTTTTCTAGGTGAATTCCCATCTGCTGGGCCTCAGTCAACTATCCCGATTCTCATGTGTTGTATCCTTCCTCAGCTTTTGAGAGCTGGAAATCACAGCTGACAGTAAATTAAGGATTTGCAGTTGTTTTTAAAAAGACTCCAACAGTTTTGACTGTTCAGATTTTTTGGGTTTTGTTTTGACAAGTGCTCCCTTGTTTGTCCCTTGACTGGAGTGACTGTCAGGCTCTGTCTGGTGGGAGTGGCAGACACTCCCGGCTGCGTCAGTTTGCTTCCTGCTTCCCTTTTTAGCAACTCCAACCCAGGTCTGTCCAGCTCATCACACTGCTTCTATTACGCATTGTATTACTGCTTCATGTCACGATAGCAACATAATTTCAAAGGTTTTGTTTTGTTACTGCTGAAAATCCTCAGAACACTTCAGTTTTTAAACTGATTTTGAAACAGCTTTATCAGAATGAGCATGATTCTCTTTAACTGCTGAGCCATCACTGGGTTGGTAGTGTTCTCATGTGTTGGCAGACTCTAATTAAAAAAGGATTAATTGCTTTGTACCTTCTCATTTCAACACTTACCCTTGTATTTGGTCACCGTCTCTCCTCAGATCAGCCTGGGATGCTCTGCAGCTTCAAGATCTCCACGGCTTGGTCGTGTGCCTGGTGTCTCAACCCTCAGTTGACAAAACCTTCAGCACTGGTCAGTTTAATTCAGTTTTATTCTGATCAGTAACAATAACTCCTCCTCAGTTCACCGCTCTAAAATGACTGTCTTTATGCGTGTGTGTGTGTGTGTGTGTGTGTGTGTGTGTGGACAGGCCTCTCTCTCGCAGGGTCATCATAAGGACGCAGAGACGGGCCGAACGCAGACGTACAGCGTCGGCAGTGATGTCTTGGCTCAGCAGTTTGCCCACAGGGTGAGTTGATCTTCACCTCAGAGGCATCCTGTCATAAAGAGGAGCACAAAGGCTGAAGCCGCTGTAACTCCTCCAGGTCCCCGTCCTGTTCAACGGCTGCAGATCCGGGGAGATCTTCAGCATGGACCTGCGGCAGCGCGGCCGCCGGGACCAGAGCTGGAAGGCCAACCGCTTCCATCAGGAGTCGGCCATCACTTCCGTACGCGTCCTGCAGGACGAGAACTACCTGGTGGCTGCTGACATGCTGGGCCAGGTCAGGCGCTTTCTTATTTGTTTTGCTAAGTTAATGTTCGGGAAATTAGCAGTACTTAATCCGCATGTTTTCTTTTTTTTGTGTGTGTGCAGATCAAGCTGTGGGATGTGCGAGTGTCAAAGCCAGTGCAGGAGTACCAGGGGTCATCACAACGAGCACGCCTACCTCCCCGTCCACGTCAACGAGCGTGAGGGCCTCCTGTTGGCAGGTACCCGGACGATCAAGATCAAAGGTCGTAAGAACCATCAAAAAGCTTCTCTACGCTAAAGTCAGACCGCATCCCTCTCTTTCTCCCCCGCAGTGGGTCAAGATTGCTACACGAGATTATGGAGCTTGAAGGACGCCACCTCCTGCGAACCATCCCGTCCCCCCACCAGGCCGCTAACGACTCCATCCCCAGCGTGGTGTTCTCCTCCAACCTGGCGGCTGCCGGGGGCTTCCCCGGCCTGCTCATGGCCGTCAAGCACGACCTCTACTACTTCCCGTACAACACCGACTACCAGGAGGAGGAGAGCTGAGAGCCGGCGCCGAGGGCAACGATTAAAACTTCTCCAACAAAGTGGTTTTAACCCATCAGCCAGGATTTATGTTTTACAGGAAGTTCTACTCAGAGCTCAGAAATATGCTGCCTTTATTCTCAGGGGAATATTTTTTTTGTTCATGCTTTTATTTTCCAAATCTGCTTCCCTTTTGAACAGAAGTGCACTTACTCTGATTTCTTAATAATCACGAGAAATTGCTGACTTGCTTTTTCAAAGTGCAGTGCTGTTTTCTTTGTAAATCACCACTTTTTCTAATTCCTGTTCAATCCCGACGTTGAAGATTTATAAACTGATTCATGCGTTTTTTTTCTTGAATGACACATACACCCAGTTTCTTGTGTTGTTTTTTTTTTTGGAGTTAATACATGTCGTATGAGCGTATATAAACAGAAGATAGTGACTGGGTTCATGACAGATTTATATTCGTTCGACCAGACAGAAGCAGTGATGAGATTGTTCTGACTCAAGTCAAGTCTGATACTAAATCAAGTCAAATCTTAAAACAGTCAACAGAAAATGTGACTACTGTTTCAATACGAGCAGCCTAACGCGACTGACCTGATGCTGCAGCTCATTCAAAGCTTTGCAGTTTTGAATTGACAGAAAAAAGAAAGAAAAAATAAAATAAACTTGTGTAATTAGCTCCTGTTTTGAGGGGCCAGCCTCAAAGATGGTTTGAAATCTTTAGCTACTGTGAGCCAGCCACTCTAGAAAAGCTGTCGCAATGAGTCCTACTTACTTCAGTCACGCTATTCCTGCTAATATATAGTAGTTTGACATTTCAAGACAAAATGAGGCAATTTAAAAATTTCCCTATAAAGTAACTTTTCCCCCATATATGTATTATTACTGTATATGTATATTCTGAATAAAATCGAAACACTTACTCTGGACAGCATTATTTAGGCTGTTCTTCTAACATCTGCCCATTCAGCACACACACACACACACACACACACACACACACACACACAACCACAAAGGATCCAGGGCTTATGTAAGTAGTAATTACTAAGTATATAAGTTGGAATGCATCTCAATGCTACTGAACGGCTTCCGATTGTTCTAGTATTTTCTTCTTGAAGCCAACGAGCACAATCAATACTGAGTAGGAAGAACATGACTAAGAACCATTTAAACATGGATCAGAATTAATTGTGGGTAATTTAGGAGAGGGTGTGTGGGAGGGGGAGGGGTTATCGTTCCCTGATACCGCTTCAGTATAAAATCAGTCAGTACTTCCATTTTTAAAAAAAAACGGTTTTGATGTGTACCCCAACCCAGACATAACAGGTGCATGTAATATAAGTATGTCACCATCTGGGAGGAGTGTGAGGTTGGGGGGTGGGGGGGTTTCTGTGCAGTGGTATATTCAAGGGGGGGGGGGGGGGGGGGGGGGCATATAGAATTACCTGTGCTCAGCTGTTATGCAGCCGCTGTCACTTTCATCATCGCTGCTGTTTCGTCTTGTAGATATTCAAGTCTCACTCTGACTGGTCTCTTCACAGTGTCAATTACACACATATTGAAGTGAAATAGAATAAAGGACTGAAGTGATACAAGACCAGCGTTAAAACAAAAAAAAATCAAAAAAAAAAGAATGTCAATCCTGCCGGCAAGAAAACTCTTAGTTAAGCCTCTTTAAGCCAGACTAAAACGTTCACTTCCAGTTTTATCGAGGTGATTAAACCATCCAAACGCTTCTCCTCCTTCTCCTCCGCCTCCTGCTGCTGCTAGAGCTCCCCGGACTTCTGATTGCAGCCGCTGCAGACCCTCACGGGGTGGTCCCAGCCGCGGGACGGCACGGGGCGGCGCTCCTGGGAGCAGTCGTCGCACACGCCCTGTCCACAGGCACGGCAGTGATGGATGGAGAGGCGCGGGCTGAACTCCCTTGGCACGCGCAGCAGGAGTGGATGTCCTGGTCTGGGACCCAGTAGGCCGGGCGGGCTGCGTCCTTCACCAGGCCTGGACGGAAAGAGACAGCGTTCTGTATTGTACAAATTCTATCTTTTCCAAAACGAGAGAGCTCGCAGGCTCACCAAGCGGTATGTCGATGGCGCCGACGACAGCGCCTATGTTGTTCTGAACGGCCTCTCCAACTTTCCTGGCTATCAGGGTGCCTCCCTCCTCCTCCAGGGCGGCATCCAGCAACTCTACAACAGGGAAACACACACCGATCAAACCAGACATCACAGTTTGCTGACAAAATAACCCTTGTGAAGGTTAACAGGGATTGCTGCTGGGTGGTAAATTCACATAATTGCGTACCGGCTGGGATTTCTCTGTTGTGGAAACAGCGTCGCAGACTCTCACTGGAGCGAGGCCCCAGCCCCGCTCGGGGACTGGCCGCGATTTGGAGGAGCAGGCGTCACAGAAGCCCTCCCCGCAGGCACGACAGTGGTGGCTTCGTGTCATTCGGCTGGAACTCCTCGCCACACTTATAGCATTTCTACAAACAGAGGAACCTGGATTTACTTTAACGAAGTACATATATAGGCGA
Organism: Salarias fasciatus; assembly: GCF_902148845.1. Lineage (NCBI taxonomy): Eukaryota > Metazoa > Chordata > Actinopteri > Blenniiformes > Blenniidae > Salarias > Salarias fasciatus. The sequence continues at coordinate 19,422,891 of NC_043759.1, forward strand.
GATACCACTCTCTGTGCTTTATGTGCTTCAGTTATTCTGCACTCCTACTGAAGTCTTGTACCAGAATGAGGGGTTGGGTTCCAGTAGGCAGGAGCAATCTGGTCTGTGAGCCAGGAGGTTACAGCTTTGGCAGGCTTGACGCTCAGGTTCGGAAACGGACTGAGAAATGTATTTAACTCCGTCCAACAACCTCTGTGCAGCATTGTTGTTGTCCTTCAAAAAGCCGTCAGACTATGAAAAGACACAGAGAGGACAACAGAGTTAAGATAAACTACAGAGAAGTGGTTCATGATAATATATAATAACTTCCTGTTTTCACTGTTACGAATGTGCAGTAGCATCATCTATGGAAATTTTCATTTAGCATTAAAACGTTGGCGCACAACACTGATCAGCATGCTTGTTTACTTTGAGAACAAACTGCACTATATTTTAAATGTGACTGATTCTTTTGACTTAAAAAAAACCCTTGCTTCCAATGTCTTTAATTTATTCAAGAAGAATCTATTTATCTTGTACCCCTGGCCAGATGTGCTGGATCTCAGTTCTGACCACGGTTTCCACTGGATCCTGGTTTCCATACCAGTACTGTCTGCTTCTGAGATCACTGCACAGTTGGGACACTCAATAACGTATCTGTACAAAGACAAAAAGATCGCAGTTTCAGCAAAAACAAGAGGTCACATGGACAGACAGTGGATCACATCTCGTATTGTGGCCTAGTTTTCATCCCACTTAATGGGGGAGTATTGAATTTCTTGAGGCAGCAGAAGCTGGACTCACCCGGACCAGGCGTAGATGGCCAAGCCAAACCACGGTGAGTCAGACGAGGCCGTCGTTTTGGGAACCACGATTACCTCCTTTCCTCCCTCGTAGCAGGCCTGTGGAGTTCAACGCAGACACTCAGAACCACCGTCAAACAGACACGCCGCACAACGCGCAGAGTGTTTGCACTCGCCTTGCAGGTATAGATGCGGTTGTCATACTGCGCGGAGTAGCGGCAGCGATGTTTGGCTTCGTGGTCAAGTCCTTCCTTCAAGTGATTCATGCTTCTCTTACAGCCTGACCTGAAAGAGGGAGCACACCAGCTCAGAGGCAAAGGACAGACTTACTGTGTGAATATGTAACATGAACAAGATTAATAAGCCCGAGAGAATCTGACAATGGAATACATCACCCTTTTTCCATGTAAGACGGTCACTATACCATCTACAATTTAGTTTTAGGCTACTTTATTTTCTGCATGTAGATACATACCCACAGCTGAGGCAGATGCTGGAGCAGGTAAAGTACTCATCGGGAAAAAAGGAGTTGCTCGTCATGTGCTCATCTGAAATATCCCCACTAAAGCGTTCACTCAGGGCCTGAACGAAGGAGATTTGAGAAGAGATGAATAACATTCCAAAATGTTCATTTACAAAGTAATCCATACACATGTGTTACACATAGGAACCTGTAGGGCTTTGAAGATGACGCTGGCAGATCGTGGTGAGCGAGTGGTATTGTTGTCCAGCTGCTGCTCCAGACTGCGCAGCAACCGCTGAAGTCTGTAGGAGGGTTGTAGGTCCGTGTCCCACGGTACTGAATGGAGCTGAACGCTTCAGGAAACAGTCCCAGCTTTCTGAAACGCTCCTGGAGCAGACGGTCGGCTGACTCCGATGGTTTGTCTTCATTTTGAGAACACGCGGCAGCCAGGACAAACACAATGAACAATATGATTACATGAGGATAATTCAACAAAACTAGAAAATCCCTAAAAAAACAAAACAAAAAAGTACAGTTCAAAGCAAAAATGGACTTCTTTGGTGTACCTGAGCCAAGCAGCTTGGTGTGAACCGTTTCATGGAAGATAATCACAGCAGGGCCAAGAGTGGACAACGGGACATCCAGGCCACAGCGGGTGGTGGTCGCCTTCAACTCCCTGGCAAAATGTTTGATGTAGGCATCTGATGCATCACCGAGAAACTTGAAGAGATCATCATGGAGACGGTCAGCGTGTGTTCGATAGATGACAACATCAGAAATAGCCAGGACCTTGAGGAGCAGGCGGGTACGCTGACCCTGATTGGCTCCTGGGAGAAGAAAAGATGGTTATTTATATTAACAAAAAGGAATCTTAATTAAAACATTAAAAAAAAAGGGAGAATGGCTTGTCACCTACCAGCTCCAAGCAGGCCCTCTGTGTCGATGACTACAACCCAGTGAAGAGGGTCCATAGCTGCCCAAACTCCTACAGTACAGGACTCTTGAGTGGGGGAGGTCTTGAAAACTTCTCTTCCGAGAAAGAAGGTGTGGTTGAGGGTTGTGGGACTTTCCCTCCCCGGTGTTTCAAAGATGGAGACCACCTTCAGGAGTTCATCTGGTCTGCAGCCCAATCTGTTGACAAAGTCCTCCTCATCCTTCACCTGAGAATCCACACACGATATCATCGAAATCATTACAACATGTCTTAAATTCTTCTGCAAGCCATGCTACCCTTCATTCTCATCTTGAAATACAAGCAGACTAGAATGAAGAAGTTAGGTCTGGAATGCTGATGTGTTTTCTCTGGCACATACCTGCATCTCCTCCTTCTCATCCACTAACAGGAAGCTGCACACTTTCTCCAGCTTGGCTTTAAGGATCTCCATCTCGCTCTCCCCAGCACTAACACTGTTCTCCTGAGGAGCTTTGGCGGGGGGATAAAGTGTCAGTGGGTGCTTCCTCTTGTTGACTCCACCATGGGTGCGTTTCTGGCAATCCAAACACAGGTTTATCTTACAACCCTGGCAGCGCACGAACCGCTCTGAGCCTGACAGAGCAGCTGCTGTCACCTTACACGAGTCACAGAAAGGAAACGTGGCCCGGTGCGATCCGAACCCGGTCGTGATTCCTCATCCGCTCCTGCCGATGCAGCTCCAGTTCACAGCGACCACACTGCAGACTGCCACATTCATCGCACTCAAACGCGGCCTCATCTGAACCCCCCACAGGCGTAGCTCTCCTGGCAGACGAGGACTGTGTTCATGCCTTTATCTACAGCTGAACCCTGACCACTCATGTCAGACCTGACAACAAAACACCTGCTTCCGAAGAGTTGCAGAACCGAAGTGGGGATTGCGAAATAAGTGCAAGGCTGGACACCAAGTTATGGCACGGCGAGGTAAATATCTATGACCAGATGTCATTTAACCCCTTTCACTCAATTTCACTCAAGCACAAAGCTGCGATATCGCATCAACTGAGCACCTTATTACTACTTTGTGTCAGAATGGTAAAACCGTTTCTCAAAAGCAAACCAAACACTAAAGATGTCAAGTAAACAGGCTCAAGTTGTAACTTCAAACGTTGCCGGTAGTTTGTTTTGTTACAAGATCTCGCTACCGAACATTAGCTTCCACTGCTATATTTGTAATTATAGTAAGTTAGCTTGAATAAGTAAGTTTCCACTTACAAGTAGCTCGATAATAACCTGCAGTTAGCTCACAGCAGCTACACAAAGAGACACACTCCTGAAGAAACAAACAACCTTCATTTCAGTCCACTGACCTACTAGCAGATGCTACCAGTCCGGCGAACGACGACTACACTAAGCGCCGCCTCGACACGATCTAAACGAGACTGTACTGTACAACCGTACAAATAGCTGCCGATGCTGGTAAAGTTATCTGGGGTATTTTGTGTCGGACCCCTGAAGATTTTGTTGCTTTTACATCAGCTGATCGGCTTGTTTTTATCCAGGGGTCAAAGGTCATTTCGAACGGCGGTGCATTCTGGGAAATAAAGTTCTTACGTATCATCCTCTCCACCAAGACGAGTCGTTTTTATGTATTTAAGATGCGCATACTGTCTATATATATTTTTTAAGTATTTATAAAATATGACTGGTTCAATTTTGAAGACAATCTTTTCTAAATAATATTTGAAAAGGAATTAACAAACATGAAATAACCACAGCCATTACCCATAATGCTTTGTCCTTTCCAGCTGCTTCAGATATGCTTGAATGTTTCACCGGCGTACACCGAAATCACAGCTGAGGGGGAGACAGCCTGTATAGACACACTGCCTGTTGAATTTATTTAAGTGTCACACACTGCTAATCAGTCACTATTGCTGTGATTTTCTCATCTTGTTGACACGTCTAACAAACTTGACCGATACTGAGTCAGAAGCACTTACAGAAACTCCGTCCAACCGGGACACTCTGGTGTCACTAACTAACCAACCAGCCGAAGGGAATGTGGAGCGTTGTTATATTGCAAGTATTAAAAGTTTCGCCGTTATATGCTTTTTTATTTGTTTTGTAACCCGGATATGTATTTATCATCCCACCTTTTACGGCGACTTTGTATTTTTTTCTAAATATTATTATTACAAGCTGCTGACCTCTGCTGGAGTTGATAACCTACGTTAGCTCAAGGCTAACTGTAGTCTACATGCTCGCCTTTCTTCTCCTTTCACGTCGTTTTTGCCGCACGCACAATGGAGGACGAGAAATACACTGACATCAGTGGTAAAACCATCTCTCTGGACTGCCAGAAACACTCCAGCTTCTGCAGTGAGTTCACTGTGAGCTCCCCTAAAGTCTCCATCGGTAAGGTGCTGGTGTACACCTGCTGCGTGTGGCTGTTGGCTTACGTCGTGTTCTTCTTCACACAGGTGAGACGCAGTTTCCTTTATTATTGCAAGTCAATAGTTACTAACATTTTGTTGTTTCATCGTCATTCCATAACATGTTACGTTATTCACTCATCGTGACATTAATAATCACAGTCACTGTGACAGAACTGTTGAAAAGATATATAAATGTAAAAAAAAAGAGAAATGTCTTATCGATTTCAAAGATCGCCACTATTTATGCTAAACCTGACGTTATAATAGAGACCAACTTGAGCATATGCGTGATCTTGTCATTCCTATGGTTTTGACTCTTTTGACCTTATACTTACTCTCTCAGGATCAACACCTGTCTCATTGGGCTTAGTGGAGTTTTATGCATCCAGCTAAATCATTTCAGGAATATGAAATTCAAAATAGAAGTTCTGATAATGTATAAAGGTTATAGATTTCAAAAAAAGGTGAAAACTGAAAAACTGTAATAATGATTTCCAGATGAAGACTGAGAAAGTGACGCCACGCAAATGTATCTCATAAAAATTCTATCATAAAATGCTTTCTATCAACAGATAATTAATATTGAACTAAACTGAAGTCAGTTTATGTCTCCATCCTCAATAATAGTGCTTTATTTCATGTGATCCTTTGGGTAAATTAGTTGCCCATCCCTGCTGTCATCATGAAGCACACTATCAGTATTTAAGACTTGACTTTTTGCATTCAGTTTTGGACATTACAATGTTATTAAAAAATATTATATGTTCTGTTTTAATCTTTGGTTTTACAGCACCTGTAGAAATAAGTGGTGCTTGGGAAAGCAGTGTAATTACCGGTATTTCTTTTTAAATGTAATTTATATATTTAATTTTGTTTGTATTTCAAAATAGCCAACAGTTTTTCCTACTGTGAACACTGACATCCTAGAAAGAATGATTTACGAAGTGTGAAAATAGCTTTTTTTTTTAAATAAATAATCTACCAAACCTAATTTTCCTTGCTTTTTGTGTTTAATTTCTATTACTGCAGGGTAGATTATTGACTAGAATGATGATGTTCATGCATCTGTGATCCTGAATGATTAAGGGCTTCATCTGATGATTTCTAAAGCACAGTAGTCACACACATGACTCTGACATTTTTTTTTTGTTACATTTCATTCTTTGATAAACCTTGACAGCTTGTAATGGCTATTTTCAGAGTTGTTTTTGAAATAATTTGTTCTTGTGTTAAAAAGAATGAAAGATGCAAGCATGTATGTCATATCAGGACTCACTGATGAATTTTTTCCTCTTTTTCTTTCCAGAACACGGCTGTCCTGTCCGGTGCTATAGTCGTCACCCTCTTGGGCATGATGCTGTACATCCACTTTGTGAAGGTGGACCATGAGTCCCTCCTGATTATCGGCTCTTTAGGCATCCAGGTTTCCTCAAGTTACGCTTCAGGGCGTGAAGTCACCACCTTCATTGAGATGAGCAAGATCAAAGATATTGTCATCAATGAAGCTATTTACATGGTACGTGAGTAGTGGTCTTGTCGTAACTCTACAGCTGATTTGTTGATTGCATGTTATTTTTGAATAATGCCTTGTCTTTTTTTTTCCCTTCAAGCATCAAATCATCTACTACCTTTGCGTACTCTTGAAGGACCCATCAGAACTGAATGCAGTGTCCAGTGTTGTGCCGTTGTTTCAGGTGAGGATCCATGACTTCATGTCACGGATACGATGGGCAAATTTTTGCTTGTTTCCTCTCAGACACCGCTAGCAACACAACCACTGTCATTCACAGAAACCTGAATCTAATGAACATCGTATCTTTTTTTTTTCTTTTCCAGAGTTCCAAGCCGAGGCTCAACTGCTTGGTGAAAGTATCCAAAGCTGTCAGGAGATTCTGTCGAAGTGCCAATGACACTCGCAAGTCTTGAACAAGCTTTCATTCCTGTAACACTGGATGTTTTAAATCACCTAATGTCTTCTTTTCTGTTTATAGTTTTCAGTTATAGTCTTTCTTTTTACACTTTTATGATTACCGGTGTTGTGTGAACACAACTAGTTGTAACAAATGTAGTAACTTAATTAAAGTTATTTGGATGACAGAGTGGTGTAGTGCTTAGTGTTCCTAAGTATAGTCGTTTTTTTAGCCTTTCTCAACATATGTGTGTTTCATCTGGGAACCACCATCCCCCTGTCCAGTCCCACATGACATATTGGATAAATCGATGTACAAAAGGTTTAATTACAGTCCTCAATTAAACTGTTCAGTCATTTATTTCATTTCTTACAAGTCATCTATAGAGAACCAAAAGAAAAATGTCTTTACCTTTCCGACATGTGGGCATCTCAGTAGGTGATATACAGTGTAGCATGTAGCATTACAAACTGCTTTCTCCTGGCAGTACTTAATGGTGAGACACACAATTGTATGGAAAACATTATTTTTTGAAAAACCAACAACAGTGTTTTGTATTTATTAAAAATTGATGTATTTTAATAAGGACCAAGCATAATAAAATATATTTAGTTGTGTAGCTACTTAAATCTGAGCTCTGGTGTTAGATTACCTGTAAAATCCCACAAAAATGTAACCAAATCTGAAACATTTAAGAAAATGTGCCATTATAACTTATTTGTATGTCATTGTATTTTCAAGTAAATGTGTTGTTTCTATTTGGGAGGGAAATCTGTACTGTATTTTATTAAAAAGTATCAGACAAAAGCGAATATCAACATTTTTACTTTTTCACCTGTCCATGGTGGATGGAGGCTGGCTGTGTCGTTCCTTCAGGTGTGATGAGTTGTACTTATTTCGATCAGCAGGGGGCAGCACACCTCATAAAGCTGTTGCAAAACTGAATCCAAAAATCAGTTGAGATTATGAAGAACAATCTGAACTGAACTGTTCTGTTAGGCATGCCTGTTTCTAAATATTCTCATGGAACTTTTGCAAGTCTATTGTAGAGCTTATCAATGGATATAGACACTTCAGAGGAACGTCTTCTGCCTTCAGTATGTTTCAACTTCCTCATATCTGAACCTTCACTTCTTAGTATATCTGGATTGTGGATGCAGCAGACCTGTTTTCAGGAATGCCTTCAGCGTTACCTCACAGTCCGAGGGTAATGATCTCATGGAGTGAAGAGTCGGTTTCAGAGTGACCTCCTCGGTACACAAGTTGTCTGAACTAATAGACTGTTCCAGCCTCAGATACACATGATGACCGGATTTTCCAGCGTGACTATGTGTGTAATGACAACCTAACACCGTATTAATTCTCAGGTTTACCACCACCCTGTTCTCTCCCCCGACCTCGTTCCTTTCCATCCCCTCCGCTCAGACCTGTGTGTGAACTCCACAGGTCAACAAAACAAGCAGAAGGGTGTGATTTTCAGGAGCAAAGCTTCCACTGCTGTGAAGAAGAGTTCTCTGACAGGATAATAGTCCTTCCTGGAGGTGTGAAACGGCCATTAGTGGGCCCGAGGGGGTGCAGGGGAGTGGTGTGGAGGGCCTCCTGACAGTCTCTGTATAGGCCTCATAAAACAGTGGCTGCAAACCCCCACAGGTAGGTTTGAGTCTGTCAGTGTGAAAGCACAGCAGGGCTCCCTTCAGTCAGAGGTGTGGACTTTTAACCACCACTGTTTGAAATAAGGATGTAATTATCCATGAATGTGGTTTATTTCCTACTTTTCTTATGTGACCTAAAAACACCACATTAGGAAGCAGTGATGGTGCTTTGAATAAAAGTCGAATTTGTTTCAATCAAATAAATGTTTTACATGCAATCAGGAGAGGTTATTGTGTTTTTCTATCTGGCGGGAACCTTGTGTTTATGGGAAGAGGTGGGAGAGTCGACCCCGCGAGAAGGGGAGTCACTCCTTACCACCTGTGGAGCAAACACACATTCGATCTTACATCATCGTGACAGACCGAGAGGCGGCGAGGCGTCTTCAAAGTACATTTCAATAAAAACAAAAGTACAATTTCATTAGGAAATTGCCACTGTCTCGCAAGTCTACAGCTTCCACACTCTTAGGTCTGTCGATAAGTCTACAGTCTTTTATTGAGATTTTGCACTTCTGACTCAAGTAAACTTTTAAAAAACTTCCAACCAACATTCAAAAACAACCAACTATTTTACTAGAAATAATCACTTTTTACCAAAGAGCTACTGCTAGCCAATACTTGTTTTTTGGTGTAGCTTCAAAATCTTAAAACAATGAATCCTTAAATGTATAGTCCTCATCATTGAAGGTTTTAAGAGTATAGGATGCTAATTAACTGCTGCTAGAATTTATTTGCTTTCTCACAGAGCTCCGATGGCTTAGATTTTAAGTTAAGGTCAAACAATAATTTAATCCCGAGAGTCTGTCTGAAACCTCAAGCAAGAAAAATAATCATAATTTATTAATTTGGCATAAACACCGTGCCCATTGTCTGGAAAGACTAAACTGCAATTGAGCTGACAGCAGCACAAACAGGTTCGTTTTCATTGAGGTAAAAGAGAGTTGGTGAAGGCAGAGTTCGTCACAGATCAAATGCAGTGAAACACAATTCACATTCAGACTAAATGCATACAGAGGTATTGCAATGGAGACCCTTGATTTCAGCAAAATGAACTTTAAAAGCAAAATATAACCATAAAGCTTCGTGCTTCAGTAATGTACAGGTGTGTCATGTGACACACGCGACGCCTTTCTTCAAGGTGACGTTGTTTTTCTTCCTTTGTTATTTCGGTGTGTTGGGTTCCAGGCTGACAGGTGGTGAGGGAAGAAACCGTGATGGTATTGTTTGAAATGCATCAGTTTATCCTCTTTGCCTACTAGTTTAAACAGGCAGAAGTAACATGAGAGCTGTTTGGATTTGAATCTAGAAGAGAGAGAAGAAAAAAAAAAACCACAAAACAAAACAGGAAAGACAGGGGAGAGTTTTACCGGTCACTTCTTTCAGACGTTATCAAATGTTGTAGAAGTTTATTTTTCTGTGAGAAAGGACATTTGCATTTTCCTTTTCATCACAGGAAATAATCTCTGGTTGACAGACTGGTTCATAACTCTTGTCTGATCAAAACGCCTTATTTAACTCACTGGTTCACGTCGTTCAAAGAGACAGAAAATTTGTGGAAAACTCTGGTTTGTGGTATGATATTGTTTTCAAACCTTTCTCTGAACTCCATTCATCATTTATCATTCCTGATTTTATAATCCTTGCAGCTTGACACAAAAGTGGACTGAAAGCTTGTTGGAAAGATGCAGCTGCAGCTCACTGTGAATGAATTAAGCGGGCGTGTCTCCACTCAGGTTTGTCCTCATCCGAAATGTGAATGGAGACTAAAAAGGCTCACTGGCAGTGACGTACGGTACTCTGCTCTCTTTAACCCATAATTATAATTGTGTAAAGTCATTTTTAGCAAACTAAAGGTGTTTAGTGAACATCTTCTCCAAAATGATGCAATGTTTTCTCTCACTTTGACGGGAAAGTCCAGAGCTGCTTTCTGTCCATTGTTTGGCTTTGAATGGGGATTTAAAAATGTATTTACCCAAGTGTATGTCAGCTCAGTCTGCTTTAAGACTCAGTCTTTGTTTTGTTTTTTTAAACAGGTTAAAGTGACCATATTTGGTAACCTCCCTTTTTTCCTGGTTCTCTCCAGCTTTTAATAGTAAATCGATAATCAATAACACATCTTCTCTCAGTGAAGCTCTGATTCATGCTTTAACCAATTACAGCCACAGATGGTAAAATACAAGTGTTCAATAACAGTACATACTATATTGGCACTCTGGTGTCTCAAGTATTTATCAAGTACCCAAGGCTTAATATTACTGTCATCATGAGTCAGTATTAAACCTTTTTACACAGTAACAATCCCAATTCATCCTCTAATCTACCTCACATTTTGAATGCAAATAATATAAAAAGAAGTTCTAGGAATCGGATGAACTTGACTCTTCCAGGCCACTCCTCCGCTGCAGCGTCACCTGGCCAATGTGAGGGAAGTGAGGCAAACGACCAGCCAAACCAGCCGGCTGCCGATAAGAGGAAGGAGCCTGCTCTACAGGTCTGTCAGGCCAGCAGACGGCAGCCAGCTGCCTGCAAACACACATCCGTTTATGTCTGTTTGTCCTCTTTTGAATAGAGTTAAACCCCTGTCACTGGTGTGTATGGGCATGTGTTTGGTGTGTGTGTGGAAACGCTGGCCTTAACAGCCCCATTCAGACTATGATGGGCTCATTTTCACACAATTTGCTTTGTGATTGTCCGAATTGAACATTTCTCCCATGTAAATCATAACTACTGTTTGATGACAGCTTCCCAGTTTCTGTAGTGTCTCTGGTGCCGCTCTGTCTGTGATTATAGTTTCTTGCAAATGAGCAATAACTTAAAGTAGGACAACTCATATCCATAAGTGTGGCTCTACAATGAGGCGTTGCTTCAAGCAATCCGACCATGTTGCTCAATCACAACAATACCGTTTATTCGTTTCTTCTGAACGATCTACACGACTCCTCGTCTCCAAATGTTTGGTTGATACTGACTGTGAATCACTCCAACACCAAAACAGCCATAATGACAGACCTCGGCGCTCCATAGGTGATGAAACACAGACATGCACCGATACTGTACGTGTGTGAGGGAGGAAGAAGGCTGCTCTGTAATCAGATGTTTCTAAGATGCAAATTATGAAGATGTTGTGTCACCTGTACCCCCAAAGGTGACCACATGGCGCAAGCACACACGCAAAATGACGCCACCGAGGAGACAATAGACAGGATGTGCGGGTGAGAGCGTTAAACATACAGTGAAGATGATAGATGAGATAAGATTTCTTTTTTTTTTGCAATCCAGATTGATTCAAAAAGAGTCAGTGGACTTATATATTCATTTAGCAGCAAATGTAACGTCTGGTGTCAATTTCTTCTTGTTTAAAATATAAAGATGTTTAATCATCAGTGAAAATATCCAGAGTACAGACAGTCTGTTCAAGCTTGTGTTTGAAAAGCCCTGCAGCGGGTTTCTGTTGCATCACATCCAGACCTGTAACCCAAAACACTAGTTTATACAAAACAGAGGGGCCCAGCGCCTCAGTGGCTTTTGCTCTCAAGAGTTAATAAGCTTGTCAAATTTAACATTCAGATCTTAATTATGGCTAAACAGCTTAAAACAGTGAGAGAGAATTTTTTCCCCTACATTTCTCCTCCTGTTGTTTGTGGAAATAGTAGTTGACAGTGGAACAAGTTAACCTCATTATGAAACAGTCCTGTTAATGTTCAGGATCAAACCAAAGCTACTGTTTCTTGAATAGCCTACCTGTGTTGTTTATCTTGGATTGTTTTCTGTTTAGGAAGACTTGAGGTATTAATCTGTTTACCACATTTGATTTGGCATCATTGCTGTTTCACGTGTTGAACGTAGGCCCAGCGCCTTTTTAATATGCAGTGCGTCATTCAGTGGGAGGATTCACATGTTCCTCCATTGTTGACATCAACTTTGTGGAGCTGAGCCATGGCCAACACAGACAGATAAACACATTCAGGCAATTTTATAGCAACCGTATAGCAAGCACAAATTTCTTTGAATTGTAGAAGCCATTTTCTTTTTGTCACTGTGTTTTTTAATTCATTCTGATTGAGCAATCAGGTGATCCTGTTTAAATAAGCACAAAATAAAATGATCAGATTGATGTGTGGGTTCATATGGTTCATATGCACCAAGAATATGAACCACTTCAGTCGCATAATGCTTTGTACTCTGATGATGGTCATTTGAAACATGCACACACACACACACACACACACACACACACACACACACACACACACACACACACACACACACACACACACACACACACACACACATTTTGCATTTATTGTGAACCTGCAACATTAAAGAAACGTTTAAGAGTCAGAGTAGCAAGAAAGGAGAAAATGATTAAATGCAGCATCTCAAAATAACATGCATGAAAAGTCCTGCAGCGATGTTGCTTAACAGCCATACGAGCAAAGTTTCGACAGAAGGATGCAACCCGATGTGTTGTTTACATGTAATCCGATGGAGTCATAAACAGGGTTCAACCACCTCCACAGACACGGCTGTGATTTCAATCAGATAGAGTGAATCCAGTCAGATAGACGTGTTTACATGACGTGTGTGACTTTAATCGGATTACTTACTGCAGGTACCGAGAAATATGCTGGCGATCCCAAACCCTGAATCTTATAAGAGCCTTTTTTAATCTCTTTTTTATTCCGTGGCCACGTAGGCTCTCTCCTGTAATGGTGGTGACACAAGCAGGCTGAGTAAGCCGCTTCAGACTCGGCTGTGAGTAATCAGATGTCATCCAGTCACTCTCTGCCGAACAAGTTTAGACACAGATTACTGCTCTCCCAGAAAGGCGACTGAAACTTACAATATCTATTGTCATCGGCCGTTCAGACTTGATCGTGTTTTGGTCGATTGATTTCTGTCTTTCTAAGCGTAACTGGTGTACCCTTACCTCTTACTGTTTGTTTTCTTTCTTTTTGTGTAGTTGCGTATTTGTATGCGCGCGTGCGTGAGGGTGCTCGGGACATTAAAGGGTTGCTTCTTCGCCGCCACATGTGTTGTGTGGATGTTACAACACCCCCAGCCTCCCTCCGTTTCTCACCCCCCAGCGCCTCTGTGAGAACACCTCACCCACTTGATTCCCAGACATGAACACACCCAATATACAAACCCAGATCCAATCACAGCACACACTTTCCATATGCAAAGACAGCCAGTTTTCCCTCCGAATCACGGGTAACTGTCAGAATTTAAAAAGAAAAAAAAAAAACTGCAACATGGTCAAAATTGATAAGAAGTCCTCTGTTCATTCTGATCTCACTTTACTCTTGGAGAAACTCACGTCCACTATCAACCACTTGCCTTTCTTCTCCAGAAAATCATTTCAAAGGACCTTTGTTTCTAACGGCAGTGATGGTCCCGGCTGTTCAAAGCCACAATCAGTGTCTCGCGCTTGATAGCGAGTCGGAGACGTAGTACAAGACACAGAGCTCTGATTTCCATAACGTCTGACGACGTCCTCCGTTCACTGTTTTAGAAAGATAATACAGACCCTCGCCTTTGATGAATAAACCGAAATGCAGACTTAACGACGACGACCTGTGTTTTCACTTAAACACATCATGGATTGCCAAAACAAGCAATAATTAGGATGAGGTCTTACAGCACATAAACTAACATACCTACATATAAATGATCAGTCACAAATAATGAGAAAAACAAGCTTTTTGAAATGTTCAAATTGTCTGGAAATTAAAGAAAAGGGCGCTGCTTTTAATTATTAATTAGTTCATATAATATTATATCCATAAGGATGAACAGTTTTCTTGCTACTAGTGGATGTTTGTTTTATGCATCCTCTTTTGATATTATATGGCTGGTGTTAGTTAGTTAGTTAGTTAGTTAGTTAGTTAGTTAGTTAGTTAGTTAGTTAGTTAGTGACGTGACGTGACGTGACGTGACGTGACGTGACGTGACGTGACGTGACGTGAAACCAGGGATCACAAACCTTTTGAAGAGACATTTTTGAAAGATCTACTTGAATAACTTAAGAATTCGAGGCCACAGTTTATTTGTTGTATTTATTCATCATGCCTGTGAGTTTCCCCACTGGCACCTTGGTACTGATGTTTTCAGCATTAATGTCTCTGTATTTGTTTTAATTATTGAAAGCCCATAAACACAGCAACACGTCAACACATTACACAGTTGTATGTTGCTCCAAAAACACGGTTTAATTCACCGTCGTCTCTCTACTGCTTCACTATCTTTGGTGCCCAGCTCCGACGACGTCAAGGCAGACTTCTGTTATCAGCTTCGTGAAAACCCTTGAAACAAGGTTTGTATGTCAATCCTGCTTTGCAAGTCTAATCTCGGAAGCCGGGAGTTCTGTAGGTTATCACTGATTCAGGTATTTGTGATCACTGATTGTCTTTCTGAAGTCGTCATTTCTTCACTGATGAATGTGGATTCAGGTCAAAAGTGACCTCAGCAGAAATTAGCATCTGATAAATAGCTGGATGGATCAATAACTGCCATGCCCAGTCATGCAAATTAAGCAAAACTGCTTCGCTGCAGTTGGTGGTTAAATTTCCTGCTTTCATCTCAGACTCCCTTTTGTTTTCTTTTTGTGTGTATGAAAAGATCAGCAGATTTATGGAGCAAACTTTGCTCTCTGTTGACTGTGAGAGAGGAGCAAGCGTTGTCGCCTCCAGGCAGAGCCACTGTCGGGAACAGGGACAATTCATGCTGGCTTTGCTTGATGTCGAAACTGACAGTTTACTTTGAGAGAACTGACAGATGTTTTTGTTTTTTGTCCATAGATCTGCACAGCTAACGCGAATAACAGACTATGATTTTAATAGAGCACATGTAAAGAAACTGTATTCATATGTGATATTACTGTGTTTCAATTTTGTTTGGTTAAATAAAGTGTAATGTCATATCTATACTTAAGTGTAATGTTTACTTATGAAGCAGCTTTGCTGCACATACACACTCTCACACTCAAACACACACACACACACACCTATGTGAATATCAGAAGAATAGTGACTTCAAAAACATCAACAAAACAGGAGAACAAAAATCAAAACAGCCAGGTTTTTTTTTTTGTCTGTGTGAAAAAGTCGCTGCGAGTTCTGCCAAGTCTTCCCCCAAAGCACAACTGTTCAAACTGCCAATTTGGATGGCCGAGAAGGAGCAGCCGTGAGCCAATCGGCTTTGTCCTGGGCCAGGCGGACCTGTCGGTGCACCTGCTGATTCCCAGGCCTCCCTGCCAGCCTTTCGACAACAGTGAAACCTGGCAGGAGTGAAACTGGCCCGGAGCCAGAGGAAGAGCTGGATGACAGCTCCTGACACAGTCGCGAGGAGCAGGGGACCCTGGGAGGAGGACCAGCCCTCAGAAAAATAGATGACTAACCATGAGAAGGAAAAGAGAGGAGGAGCAACAGCTCACTCAGTTCCTGGGAACATAAAACCTGTCCAGCATGGCCTGCAAAATTGCTCAATTAGAGCGTGACTGCACAACCTGCAGGTGACTGTGTTTTGCGATTTGGTACTGACACAAACTGAAAAGAGATGCTGCAGATTAAACTAACCTGAAACGTCTGATTAGATTTTAAAAGACTCCTACCACTCTTTCAAAAACTGCTCGACATAAGAATTGCATGTGAGTTTGTAGATGGTTTTAGTTAATCACAGCTTTGAGGTCATATTGATCTCATTTCGCACAAAAAAAAAATATCAATGAGGACGGCAGGGCACCCTGGGAATCTGGGAACACGCTCACAGCGCTGCAGCCAGTCTGCTGGAGCAACAAACACATGATCAGACTGGCTATGAGCGGGATAATTGTTTTTTCCACGTCAATTCTTTATGTGTAATTGAAGGTAAAAGCAGCCTGGAGAATATAGAAAACCCCAAGAGCTTGGTGCACAGTAATGCAGCTGCAACCCTCTGATTGTGAGACGAGCCTCTCTACCAACTGAGCCATAAGTCCACTGTCTCAACATCTAAACCCTGGACGTTCAAAGTTGTGGAGGAGTGTTGTTTCCTGGGGAAGTCTCTCGCTCCGTAATATCACTGATCTGAAGAACATTCTGATCACACTAGTCAACAAAGGAGGTGACCATATTCTTAACCTCCTACACAATCAACAATAACTGTATTATCAGAGACCCTCTGGAGATTGCAGCTGTCTGAGTGGTGGTGGAAATCGATGTTCTTCCGACTACCTCATCTGATATACAGCTGTGAAACCCCAGCATGGTCTGTTGGTGAGGCGGTCAGTAATCCATGAAGTCAAGGTACAGTCAGCATTGTTCTCAAGAAATGTAGAAATTATAACCTTGATAATTTCACTGACTTTAAATGCTGAAACCTCACTGTAAATAAACAGAAAAAGTTATTTACAATTTATTCTATTAACTTAAAAGAGTTTGCACTATACAAGCTCGTTTCTCTGAACAGGGTGCTTGAAAACCAAAAAACATCACCTCTGAATTAAGATGATAATCACATTTCAGATAAGTCTTTCCCTACAACCCTCTCAACAAACTGCAAAAACAAAATTATTCCTGTAAATGAAGGTCACAGAATAGAACGCCAGTTTATCAGCAGCAGTGTTGAGGCTTTTTAATTTAACACTGCCCACCTGTCTAATTTGAAGTGTTTGTAAGCGCTACTGTATCTTACAGAAGGTACCGATGGACTATGTAGCAAAGAGTCAACAGGTCTGGAACGATCATGTTACAGTAATGTGTTCGGAGTATTTTGGTGCCTTCCAAGAATGCCGGGCTAACATCTGCTCCCAAAGGTCATGGCTAGTAGCAACTGGTCCCCGAAAGCTAAATCAGAGTCGATCATGCGTCCACCTGTGTCGAGGTGTCAAATGACAAAACACCCCCGGCCTAATGTGACCTCTTCATTCAGGGTCAGCTTACAGAGACAGAGCGCGTCCCGCTTTGAGCTCCTGATAACAGACGGTCAAGCCGGGCCCTGACACAATGACTAATGGCAAACAGATTTTCTGATGAATCGGGGTGACGCTTGTGTTTCTGATCTCCTCGTTCATCCATGACTCAACCGCCCTGCTTTAAACAAATGCACTGGTGAGCTGTCAGGTCTGCCGCTTGTCTTCCCCCGCCAAGTTCACCAGGTTATTGAATCCACGCTCTCTGGCACAGATAAACAAATCCACCAATTCAGCTGATTGTCTATCAGTTTGTTTCAAGCATCCTGCTGGGAATGCCAACGTCCTGTGTCTCCGCTCACAATTGCAGTCAGTAATCAGTCACAGCATGGGCCCAACGCCATCAGCAGACATGTGGACCGCATTAGAACTGGTCCTCCCAAAGAACCGCGGGAGGCCGAGGGCGACTGGTGAACAGCGCTTTAGGAAATGGGCCTGGTGTGTTGACGCTCTCCGTGTGCTGTTTCAAGTTTTTCTTCGATCTTTGCAATTTCTGCAACAGAAGAAGGCTGATTTGTAACAATAAAAATGCAACACAGCCTATTTTGTAGTTCTTTAATGGTCTTTCATAAGCATCCATCTGACAATAAACTGTTTAACAACAGAATTTAAGTTCACTTCCACAAGAAGCATAGAAAAGCCTTGGTTGTAGAACAGCCAGATCATAAAACACTGGAGTGCAAAAAAAAATATGACGTACGCAAAGTTGTCAAGGCATTGTTCATTCACAGGAAGGCTGTTCGTTATCCTCTCACAAACACGCACACAAAGGACTCCGGAGGTGATTGGGAGCATATTGAACTCAAAAACAAAGAAAAGAGTGAGTCGGTGGAGGTGGGAGGACCAGCCGTGTGGAAGTCAAGACTCCTGTAGAGCTTGCTTTACAGATGCAGATTGATGAGAAACAGGAACAAAAAGCCGAAGGTTACCACTCGGCTGCAACTTTCCACCTCAGACAAGAGCGGTTTTAAAGTTGTTTTTCTCATTGGTCACAAACACATTTTCCACTGCGGCGATAAAAATCACGATTTTAACATGACAGAATTGTTCACGTAAGCGTCATGGGGTTTACTCCACAAACTACCCAACCAAACCAGCCCGGGAAGCCTTGACATGCAGGTAAGAATGCAGCAGCACCTTGCATTGCAACCTGGACGTGCGGCTGTTGGATATAATAGAGCGATGGCACCCAGACAGCAGCAGCGCAACAGTGAAGCAAGCGGCTAACGCCCATCCACTCAAACACAGCCTTTCTGTTTCTCCTCACCTCACAATACGAGCAGCGGTTGATGGCAACACCAAGCATGCAAATGTGGAGTTTTGCAACGTGGAGGTGGCTTCTCCTTTCTGCAGCTGCTCCCAGGATAGGTTCACCTACTTTTGATACCTCTTCTCGTTGCTCCCGTCCCTGAAGTCTCACGTCAGTGATGCGTGAAACTCGAAGCATACACACAGTATATTGACCGGATTGTCTCAGGTTACTCTGGACTATTCAAATATTTGAATGTAGTGTAAACACAAAACTGCAGTCGTGAGTAAGTCTGACCGAGTGTGAAATCAGATGCAGAATCCTCTCTGTAACTTCCCACCGCTCACTGTTTTTCGCCTCTTTGTTTCCCTTTGTAGATTGGGCCAGTAGACAAACACGTTAATGCAAACACGGATTTGATATGTGCTGACAGTGAAGGGAATCAGTAGTTTAATAAATTAAAAAGTTCAACCCACAGGGTTACAGTCCGTGTTCAGATAAAGCAAAAGAATTTCTTCCAGCTGCATCTGGAGAACGCTTTGGTACGTCGGTCTGAAAACCTCCTCTTCTTGTTCTTGCGTGTTTTGTTCTTAATGGCGGCGAAGATGGCGGCGTCGAAGGCCTCCTTCAAGTTCTTCTGTGTGAGCGAGGAACACTCTATGTAGTCCGATGCCCTGATCTTCTCCGCCATGCTGCGGGCCCGCGAGCTCAGGACCGGCTTGACATTCGATCGGTCCAGATTAATGAGGACGTTCACATCCAGCATCAAGTCCAACTGAGTCCCAACCAGGACGATGGGAGCGGACGGGTTCGACGCCCGGATCTCCGGAACCCACTTCTTGGTGATGTTGTGGAAGGAGGTGGGGTTGACCATACTGAAGCACAGGAGGAAGACGTCGGCGTGGGAATAGGACAGGGCTCTGAATTCATCAAACTCTTCCTGCATGACGACAAAACCAGAGTCAGTGTCAATCAAATTCACGGTTGAAGAATGGGAGAAAGACAGTGACTCACTGAGCTGTCAAGGAACATTCACCCATTCACATTCATGCTATAATCCTGCTACTGAGTCACTATATGATTGAGCAATGTGATGACTTGTACTTTCAAACTCCATAATGTCAAAAACTGGAACAACAATGATGGATTTGACATGTCAAATCTGAAATACAAGGATCAAGTCTGGGATTCTACAACAGAATAATCTTTTTGGATTTCAGGTGAAAAACACAAACCTGTCCGGCAGTGTCCACCAGCTGAACTTTGACTGGAGATCCCTCTACTTGGACCTGACCTGTTTCAAAACATCATCAAGGGTCAAAACACATTAAAATCTGTCTATATATAATTTTTTTTTTTTTTTTTTTTTTTACACACAAACTGCAAGATAATTGATGCGCCTAAAGAATCTTGGACAACTTTTCAATGAATTAAAAACAGGCTGAGGTGACCCACCAGAGAAGACATCGAAGCCGGTCTGCTGGTACTCTGTGGGGTATCCGTTGGTGGTGTAGCTGATCACCATGCTGGTCTTCCCCACGGCTCCGTCTCCGACCAGCATGCAGCTGATGACCCCGGGGTCCAGCTCATCCTCCCGGGTCAGCGCGCACGCGGAGGGGACTCGGGACTCGTGGTAAAAGTAATCCATGTGAGGTGGCATGTCGAGCAAAACATTAAAGCCGCGCCTGAAAAACTCTCTGGGAGTCAATGCCGAGAGGCAGACGGGAGGTGGATGCTTCTCTCTCTCTGTCCGTCTTTCACATACTGCGGGAAAGAGCGTCCCGCACCGACGGCACACGTGCGGGGCGGGACAACTCGGCTCCAACAGGTTTACATTTACATAAACACTCCCACAGAACGACACTTCAGTTTGTTTATTTGGATTTTGCTTAATGAAATATATCATCGATAGTGCATCCACTATCAATTTTACCCAGCTATAGAAACGTAGACAGTATTGTATCTTTTTTTACATTTATTATTATTATTATTATTATTATTATTATTATTAATAATAATAATAATAATAATAATAATAATAATAAAGTGTTCACAACAGTAATTACACTGTAGACAAAGAGATAGATTTCAATGGATTAAAAAAGTATTCTGTACTTTCAGAAAATTATAAGAAATGGTTACGGTTATTGTTTGTCTGCTGCCGCTCAATGTGATTGTGGACGAACTGCGCCCCCTGCCGGTGAATACAGAACGACACCCGAGGAAGTCACGTGACCCACGTGTCACCTGACTGTGAGGGTACACCCTATGCTGTGTACAAGGAAGCTAAGCTATCCGCTATGACTTGGCACGAATGATTGAAATTTCATTCACTATTGAGTTTATGCGGCAGAATATATATCCACTGGCGTTTTTTTTTTGTTTTTCTACACTTTGGAAGGAGAAACGTTCATGAGATAAGTAGCTACTAGCTTGTTCGTCATGCCGCTCTAGCACTGAATCGTCGAGGGCTTTTGGAAAAATCTCATTTCTTTACAACTGATAAAGTAAGTAGCCGACTGTGCATTTAATGATGGCTTCGATCCTGGATGAGTACGAGGACTCCCAGATCAGCAGGCCGAGCGCGCAGCAGCACAGCCGCCTGGCATCCACCATCGGGATAACGCACTCAGGTAGGTCTGCCTCCTCCCCGCGCACATCACTGTGCCTCCTGTGGTTTCAACAGACTTTCTCATATCTTCTCATAAGGCTTCGTCAATGTGAGACTTGAGGAAGAGAAGCCGATATTCAACAAGCAGAGGATCGACTTCACACCACCAGAGAAGATAAACCACCTGGCGGTCTGCAACAACCAGCTGTGCATGAGTCTGGGAAAAGATACCCTGCTTAGGCAAATATCAGTCACTCTGTTATTCACTGTTCATGTTAGAGTCACCATGAGCATTGTTTGTCTTGATTTTGCAGTTATTATAACATACTAAAGTTGATTTTTTATTGTTCTCCTTGATGCAGGATTGATTTAGCCAAACCAGATCAACCCAACCAGACTGATTTAGGAAGGAAAGATGACAGCAAAGTGCACAAATTATTCTTGGACCCTACAGGTGAGAGCAGCCACAGTAGTTGTATATTCTTCAAAACTGTCTCTCATAAACTATATGATTATAGTCCATCTGTTATCATATTATTGGTTTGTAATTCAAAAATGTGTACTTTACCCTGGTTGCAGCAGGACAGCTGTCAACTGTAAAAACTAGTCACATCTACCATGCAAATTGCAGAGAGAACCTGCTGTCTGTAAAACAGCAGGATTGACTGTTCTCACTGCTGATTTGCCTGATAGACACATGGTGATATATGCATTTAGTTTACTCCTTACAATGATAGATAATGATGAACAGACAGACAGACACCTTACTCATCCAT
Source organism: Salarias fasciatus (assembly GCF_902148845.1). Taxonomy (NCBI): domain Eukaryota; kingdom Metazoa; phylum Chordata; class Actinopteri; order Blenniiformes; family Blenniidae; genus Salarias; species Salarias fasciatus. Next base: position 19,444,635 of record NC_043759.1, read on the forward strand.
ATGGGGAATTAACACATCTTACGGTTCTGAACAGATTCAATTTGATTTTTTTTACACTCTATTGTTCCCCTTTGTGATTTTTTTAAAATCCTTGAATTAAGAATATCAGGCACATGGAAAAGATTGATAACTGTAGATGGTTGTAGCAGTGCCAAGACTATGATATCAACAACAGCAGCTCTGACCTCCTCCGTGTTTTCCCTCTGCAGGCTCCCATCTGCTGATCAGCCTGAGCACCAGTGAGTGTCTCTACCTTAACAGAAACACCCAGAAGGTTCGCAGCCTGTCCCGCTGGAGGGGCCACCTCATCGAGAGTGTGGGCTGGAACAAGCTGCTGGGCAATGAGACCAACACAGGACCAATTCTGGTGGGAACCAGCCAAGGCATCATCTTTGAGGCGGAGATCTCTGCAACAGAGGGCAGCCTGTTCAACACCAATCCAGATCAGTACTTTAGACAGGTCAGATAAAGCTCAGTGATCACTAAATTGATGCGCAATCATTTTATTATTGTCTCTCGGCTTTGAACAGAACCATAACAGTATTGCTTTCTGTGGTAGGTCCACTCTGTGGAGGAGGATGGCAGGCCTGCACCGGTGTGCTGCTTGGAGATAGAGCGCGGCCTGGAAAACAAGTACTTCATCATAGCCACCACCAGAAAGCGTCTGTTCCAGTTTGTTGGCAAGGTGGCCGAGGGATCAGAACAGCAAGGCTTCAGCTCCATCTTCAACCAGAACCAGGATCTGCTGCCAAGCTTCCAGGAGTTCCCAGCCAACATGGGATACAGTGAGATCACCTTCTACACCTCAAAGCTACGAAATTCTCCTAAGGCGTTCGCGTGGATGATGGGTAATGGAGTTCTGTATGGTCAGCTGGACTACGTCAGACCTGATTCTCTGCTGAGCGACGTGCAGGTGAGTTCTTTTTTTTTTTTTTTCCTATGTTCACTAACACTGTTGTTGTTCAGTTCATGTGTGACATACTCAGTTCATCTCTCCTTTTTCACAAACCAACAGGTATGGGAGTACACTCCGGATGTAGACCTCAGTCTCAACAAGCCCATTTCCATCGTGCTGACACAGTTCCACTTCCTGCTGCTGCTTCATGACAGAGTCAAGGCCATCTGCACTCTGAATGGACAGGTTGTATATGAGGACGTGTTCCCAGACAAATTTGGCACCCTTAAGAGGATGATCAAAGATCCAGCCGGCGGCTTGGTCTGGATCTACACTGAAAAGGCAGTTTTTCGGTATCACATCCAGCGTGAGTCCAGAGATGTGTGGCAGATGTACATGAGTATGAATAAATTTGACCTGGCCAAGGAGTACTGCCGGGACCGGCCCGAATGCATGGACATGGTGCTGGCCAAGGAGGCCGAGCACTGCTTCCAGAACAAGCGATACCTTGAAGTGCCAAGTGCTACTGCTCTGACCCAGAACTATTTTGAAGAGATAGCACTGAAGTTCATCGAAGCCAAACAAGAGGAAGCCTTGAAGGAGTTCTTATTGAAGAAATTAAACAATCTCAAGCAGAGTGAGAGAACGCAGATCACTCTGCTGGTCACCTGGCTCACCGAGCTCTACCTGAACCGCCTCGGTCAGCTGGAGAGTGACGGCAACAGCGTCATCTTCCAGGAGACCCGCGATGAGTTCCGCCAGTTTATGAGCAGCTCCAAGAACAAGGAGTGTCTGTTCAACAATCGCAGCACCATCTATGACTTGCTGGCCAGCCACGGCAACGTGGAAGACATGGTTTACTTCTCAGTCGTCATGCAGGACTATGAGAGGGTGATATCCCACTACTGTCAGCACGACGATTACAGCGCCGCCTGGACGTCCTCGCCAAGCACTGTGATGAAAAACTCTTTACAAGTTCTCCCAGTCTTAATGCAGCACATTCCCAAGAAAGTAGTCGACGCGTGGATCCAAATGGGCAAACGGCTGGACCCGAAGAAGCTCATTCCAGCTCTGATGAACTACAGTCAAATGGGCAGCACCCAGCAAATCAACGAAACCATCCGCTACATGGAGTTCTGTGTGTACGAGCTGACTGTGACAGAAGAGGCCATCCATAACTACCTCCTGTCACTTTATGCCAAATACAAACCCGACTCTCTCCTGTGGTATCTGGAGCAGGCCGGTACACACGCATCAGAGATCCATTATGACTTGAAGTACGCCCTCAGGTTGTGTGCAGAGCACGGCTACCTCAGAGCCTGCGTCCTTGTTTACAGGATTATGGAACTATATGAAGAAGCAGTGGATCTTGCCCTTCGGGTAAGTTATATCGGGTTTTAGGGTCGGTGGTGCACAGAAATACATGTTCAGATTGAATTTTAACCATTTTTTACCAAGTGCCACTAATGGTGTGTGTTCTATCAATTGTAGTGGATGTTGATCTGGCCAAGGTATGCGCTGATCTGCCTGAGATGATGAGGAGATGAGGAAAAGCTCTGGCTGAAGATTGCGAGGCATGTGGTACAGGAGGAAAAAGATGTGAAGAAAGCCATGAACTGTTTGTCCAGCTGCAACCTGCTCAAAATCGAAGACATCCTGCCCTTCTTTCCAGATTTTGTCACCATTGATCACTTTAAGGTGTGTAAAAGCTTGTTCCTATTGTGAATAACAGATCATGTATCAAAATGGCTGCATATTTCTTTGAATGGGAATTAGAATCAGTCATTGAGAACATTTGAAATACATCATTTTTGTTGTGTATAAATATTTACACACATTTCAATTATGGGTCACAAGAAGAACATGAAAACTCACACACAGAGCAACTACACACTTCTTCACCACCTCTCCCCAAATGAATGCAGTTTAACTGTCTTTTGCTTTCACAGGAAGCCATCTGCGGCTCTCTAGAAGAGTATAACCAGCACATTGAAGAACTGAAGCAGGAAATGGAGGAGGCCACAGAGAGTGCTAAACGCATCAGAGAGGACATTCAAGAAATGAGGAACAAGTATGGAGTTGTGGATTCTCAGGAAAAGTGCGCCGCTTGTGACTTCCCCTTGCTCAACAGGCCATTCTATCTGTTCCTGTGTGGGCACATGTTTCACTATGACTGCTTGTTCCAGGTAATTAAATAGGAGCGCACCCACACTGCTCTTTCATGTCAGCGTTATTGCTTTAATAACTGTCCATTCTTATTTCGTCTCCCAACGTCCAGGAGGTGACCCCTCATTTGTCAGCCTACAAGCAGGGGCGTCTGGAGGAGCTCCAGAAGAAGCTGGCTGCGACGGCACAGTCATCCAAATCACGCCACCGCCCGGCACCAAAAGACGAAGGGGACACTTCAAGCTTGGGAAAAGGCAGCGCAGGAACGAGCCGCGAACAAATAAAGTCTGACATTGACGACATCATCGCATCCGAGTGCGTGTACTGTGGCGAACTGATGATCAAATCCATCGACAAGCCTTTCATCGATCCACAGAAGTTTGAGGAGGAGAAATCCAGCTGGCTATGAACAGTGACTTTTCTCATGTCTGTAGGAAATGAAGACAAACAACTGCCTGCTATCTACATGTTAAAAGTGTGCGAATCCAGTGGATACAGACATCTGTTTGTCTGTTGGTAGAGTGCCTACTGTTGTACACATTCTCATCTTCACAAACTACTCGTTTTGTGTTTGTGTTTTAAATGTATGGGAAGGTAATTGCACTTTAAGTAGGAATTGACATTGGGCAATAATCTTTGGGCATGTAGTCAAGTCAGGACTCTTCATACACCATACATGGGCCCGATAGAATAGAACTGCACTAAACAAATTTCATTATGTATCTGCTCTTCTTTGGATGATTAAAAACATTACATGTACACTTAATAATAATCAGTTCAATCTGAGCTCGAATCATTTTGTGCTTTTGTCGTTTGGCCTGATTTAAGATGGAAAGTTGGATTATTTCTTAAAATGCAATGTTTTACAGTTGAAATGTGAACAATTAAAGCTTATCAGTTTTGACATTCTTCTGTTTTTTCTGTCTACTGAGAGTGTGATAGCTGTATAGCTCCACCAGTTTAAAAACATAATCGATGACCATAAAATCCCCTACAGATTGACAGCGTGTGTGTCGCTGTCTGGGTTTGCCCTGTTCGGCTTTGGGACATGGATAGCTGGGAGTCAGCTTTTTAAAACATTTATAAGGGGAATCTAGGTTAAGCTTACTTTGGATTCAGATGTCTAGAGGACTACCAAAAAATTGTAAATAGTTCACTATAATTTACCTTTTTCTAATGATTGAGCAGTCTCTAAACACTGTTAATGATCTGCACACACACCATTGGAGGTGGCTGCCATGCAAGGCACTCAATCCATCCATTGAGAACAATTTGGGGTTTACTGTCTTGCTGAAGGACACTTCAACATGTGGACAAGAGGAGATGGAGAATCGCACCTGCAACCTTCCGACTGAGAGATGACCATTCTACCCACTGAGTCAGGAGAAACTAAAGAAGAATGTGTCAATTGTAACATACAAAGTGAGTCCATTTGGATCACTTACAGTTTTGAGTCTCAAGCCATGAAAACAAGTCAGACTTTTCCACTGTCCTGCTGATGAATATTTAAAGTTCTCTGGGGCATAGTTTTTGTAATAATTGTTAGAAAATCCCTAAAATCTGGAGAGTAGAATTTAAATTGTGACATTTTGTGAGTAGGTGTGTGGCTGCCTCACTTTACCTAAAACAGAGTCCCTTTTAGTGACGTAACACGTAGCTCGGTAATCTTCGCAGAGGCCAGGCGCAATCAATCAACATCGGAAATTCATCGATGTGTTTTTAGTATTTATATACAAACGTGCCCAAATGGCCTCAGTTGTGAGAGTTTACCTAACTTTTTTGCAAAAATAATCAGCCAGGGTGAATTTCTTCTGTTATGTGTTAAAACAATATCGCAGGGTGAGCGTCCCGCTCTCGGCGTTTGATTGAAAGGCCTGCTCCTTGCTGTACCCTCGCCATGGCGTCGTGTCTCTGCTCTCTCAGTAACAGAAAGTGGCCGCCTCTCCGCTGTTGCTGCCGACTCAAAGCTCACAGACTCGCTCGGCGCCTCAAACCGCCATTTTGGAGTCAGAGAACCGAGAGTCGGCAGCAGCGACGAGAGAGACTGAGAGGGGGACACGGGGCCGAGGTGAGAGACTCTGTGGTGGTTGTTATGGCGAAGGAGCAATGGGGAAGATGGCCGGGAGGGAGAAAGAATTAAAAGATGGGGATCATACGCTGGCCAGGCAGCCGAGCCTCGGCTCGTGTCCGCGGTGAGGCTACGAAAGGCGCGGGCGCGGGGCCTTGCAGTCGCTGCACTGGGACAAGACACAACTTTAAGAATGTCCATTAAACAGATATCATATCTTAATACATTGTTTAGGCAGGGAGGTGGCGGCCTTAAAGAGACAGAGCCGATTTGAATACTTCATATTAATGGTGTGAGAGGACGTCTGTGTCAGGACGCCCGGGTGCACAAAGCTAGCCAGCTAACGTGTACGATCATCAAGGGGGTGCTTGTCCGGCAGTAAAAGCTGGACTGTAATGGAGAAGGCCATAAATTGCGATGCGCTCGATGTGGTAAACACCAAAGCAGGGAATAAGCAGCGGCTCCTTGACCCTTTAACATCCCCGATCAGAGGAAGCAGCTAACGGTCGTTAGCCTGCAGGCTACAGTGCAGTGTGAAGGTTAGCCAAGCAGCACGAGCTAGCAGATCAAACATTAACGATGAGATGACAATAAACACAAAAATCAAACTAAATGAAGATTCTCATCATTTCTTAATAAAAAAAAAAAAGTTATAGGATTTGAGTTGCTGGCCCCTTTCCATGCTCGAGAAAGTGAACTAATAGAAAGTCAAGTCCAATAAGTCGATATGTGTAAATTATATGGAAAAAAAATCAGTCTCTAATGTACACAACAGCTAAGTTATCGATTAATGCATCTAAACATATAAAAAATACACGATTATATGACTATGTACGCACATATAGGTAAGGTAAACACATAGATAAGGTAATAAAGGTAAATAAGAATATAACATGCATATAAGTCTAAACACAGTAATATAAACTAAATCCTTTAAATAATATTTTCTAAAAATCACTTTGCACTCCTAAAATGTTCAATATTTTTAATAAAACAGTGGTGCCTTACTGAGTATCTTCTTTTATAGGGTTTCCATCTTTGTGTGATCATTAATCTTGTAATGAAGAACCATGTCACCTCTTACTGAGAAGGTAGGTTATATATTATCATTTTATAGAAGTTATGTCACCACACTGTCTCTCAGCCACCCTGTTAACATAAAGTTTGAGATACAGGTGGTGTTAATGGATTTTAAAACCACTCTTGGGATTTCGCATAAGTTGCACAATGCTTTCATTTACCTCAATAACCTTAAAACTGGAAAAGTACTCCAATTTGCTATTACAATTTCTTATCCTTCTTCTCTAACTTTGAAGTGAAAGGTGCTGCCCTGTTGGGCAGAGGTGTCTGGGCTGCATGGCGTCAGGGCAGGGCGGCCGGCCGGAGGTTGGGGCATCGGGGACCTCTGGCCTGGCCAAGCCTCTCTACCTGCAGCGCTTGGAAAGATCCCTGAAGTTGGACAGTTTTCTGCGCCAGACGGCCACTGTCTTCAACACTGACATAACCAGGTACACACAGAGGACACTTTAAAGGCAGCGTACACATTTTCTGTGTGACTCAGATGTAGTCCTGAGTCATCATCGACAGAAAAGGAAATGTAAATGTATTATCTTTGAGTTTTACAAATGTATATATGTCATCTCCTTTACATTCGCTTTACATTACGTCCAGCATTGCTTACAATAATGTCTTTCTGAATTTTTATATCTCCACAAATGCCTAGAGAAACATTTTGATGGTAACATTGATGAGCTGACAGCTCCATCTTTCTCCTGTAGCAGCGATGATAGCGATGACAGTGATGGTGCGCTGGGGACGGGGTTATCTCTGGACTCCTCCGCTCAGCATGCTGCCTTGACGGTGAAGAGTGAATCATGTGAGCAAGGGGATAGTTTGACAGACAGCAAGCCCCTAAATGGAATACTCCTGCAGGGTAAAGGTAAGATACAACATGGAAACACTCATATTTATGTCCTTCACATATTCCTACACCCTCAGTTGCATTGTTTATCTCACCTTGAAAGATGTTGTGTATTTATATAGTGGTTCTTTCTCTCTTTTTGTCTTATAGATCAAAAGACAGACAAAACAAGCCTGTACAATTTTTCCAAGCTTAAGAAGAACAGGAAATGGCTCAAGGTCTTTACACAGAGTATTCCTCTGCATCCTTCTTCATGCTTTATTAAACAACACAAACAAATGACGCATTGATTAATAGTAGCTGCTCTGTTATAATTGTGTTGTCTATACCACTTTGATTGTGTGGCCGAGTTGTTTTCCCACACGCTAACACACAACATCCTCTGCTTCCTTTAACGTCCTTCGTGTCCTGCAGAGTATCCTGTTGAGCGACGACACCACCGACTCGGATACGGACTCCGATGACGCTGACTTCAGTTTGTCTCGGGAGGAGCTGCACGACATGCTGAGGCTGCACCGTTACACCAGGCAGCATCAGAGCAAGTTCTACTCTGATCGGGAGGTACAAAGACACACAAAAACAAACACAATCCGATGTCTACAGCTGATCAGAGTGACCACGGTGAGCATTTTAAACATCTTTTTGTATGTTGTTTCCTGCAGCTTCACCAATATCAGCACTACAGCACCGGACTTCTGTCCACTCATGACCCCTTTTACGAGCAACAGCGTCATCTACTGGGCCCAAAGAAAAAGAAAATCAAAGATGAGAAGAAATTTAAAGGTAAGAAAAAAAAAAAAAAGATATGAGTTTGATCACCTGAGTTTAGCTAAGAGAAATCCACATTTGACAGATGATTCACTTTGTTTTCTTGCAGCCAAACTGAAAAAAGTGAAGAAAAAGAAAAAACGGGGAGAGGGAGAGTTTTTGGACGATGAGCGACCTTATATCACTAAGATTTTTGCGAAGTTTTCCCATGATGCTCCGCTGCCCGTGGTAAAGAAGAAACATCTGACGGCGGAGCAGCTGAACGCACGTCGACGGAAGGTCTGGCTCACCATCGCCAAAAAAGAGATCCCCAAGGTCAGTATGTGGGAAGGGAAAGGTCGGACTCATTGTTTTTTTTTCTCACAGTTTTGTGTTTGTGGGTTATTTTGATGTTCATTATCATTTTCTGATATCCTGATTGTTCCTTTCACAGTCCTTCAAGCAGAAGACCTCTGCGAAGAACCTTGTGCTCACCAATGCTAAAAAAGTAAGAAACTGAACCGTTCTTGCTGTCCTCCGTGTTTCTGTGTGAATGTTGGTCTTTTTATTGCCAAACATCTAACTCCTTGTAATGTTTTGCCTCAGTTGGCTCATCAGTGCATGCGAGAAGTCCGGCGTGCGGCCATCCAGGCTCAGAAGAACTGCAAGGAGACGCTACCCCGTGCACGGCGCCTTACCAAAGAGATGATGCTCTACTGGAAGAAATACGACAAGGTGGAAAAGGAGCACAGGAAGAGGGCCGAGAAGGAAGCTCTGGAACAACGGAAGCTGGACGAGGAGATGAGAGAGGTCAGTGGCGTGGAAGCGACTGGAGATTTGGACTTTTCGGGTTGTCTCGGGGTTCCGGGGTTGCCACAAGAGATCGTGCAGTCAGTTTGGTTTCTCTTTGACTCCTGCAGGCCAAGCGCCAGCAGCGTAAGCTGAATTTCCTCATCACTCAGACGGAGCTCTATGCTCACTTCATGAGTGGGAAAGCCAGCGTCGGGGGTCCGGGGGGAGATTCGGCTCAGGAGGAAATCCTGAGAAAGCTTGAAGACACTGCAGCCCAGCGACAGATCGACATCGGAGGGGGAGTGATGGTCAACATGGGGCAGGAGGACTACGGTACGAGTGGTTCAGTCAAGTTCAATGTGTTACTGGTGCAATATTTTGAATGATCCCATGGTGACCTGCTGATGAGCTTCATGGTTTGTCGTTGTAGATAGTGAATATTACAAATCCAAGGCCTTGAGGAATGCCACAGAGGCCTACCAGATTCACCAAGAGAGGGTAAGTTAAAGCAGTTATCAGACACACTTCCTAGTCCACACTGAGGCTCATCTCTGAATCTTCCTCCATCGTAGACCCGAATGTTTGACGAGGAGGCCAAAGACAGCCGCAGTGCTTCTCTACACGCAGCTGCCGGCCTGCTGTCGGGTGGAGGTAGCGCTTCCGGTTTCGGAGAAAGCTACAGCCTCTCGAATCCTTCCATCCACGCAGGCGAAGAAATTCCTCAGCCGACTATCTTCAATGGGAAACTCAAAGGTTACCAGCTCAAAGGCATGAACTGGCTGGCCAACCTCTACGAGCAGGTACCTGGCGGCGATCAGAGACCTTTCTGACCCCAGAGACCAGATGTTGTCTTCGTTCATTTACTTTGAATGATATTAGACTGCACTTTTAGCACTAGATGTTTGAATAGGGAGCTGATTTTTCATCTACATTGGCTAATTCGTGTTGTTTTTTTTCTTTTGCAGGGCATCAACGGAATCCTGGCAGACGAAATGGGACTGGGGAAGACCGTTCAGAGTATTGCCCTGTTGGCTCACCTCGCAGAGGTAGGAGAGGTTAACATCTATAAATGCTTCATTAACCAACCGCAGAGCATTCCAGCATCTTCTCTTATTTTTGGCTTGTGACAACATTTATCAAACAAGCTTCCATGTGGACCTGCATCCTTTTCTAGTTACAAAAAAAGTGCCTGATGAGACTTACCAGTTTGAGAGCGAACAGAAGGAACGTGCATTTGTGGGATGAAAAGTGAAATACAAAACAATTCCAATAATATGTGATGCAGGTAGATACGAAAAACAGTTACATTCATATTTAGACTAACTGCATTAATTGAAGTGAAACAATAAGGTGCTTTGTCAACGTAAGGAATTGAATCGTTGCCTGTTGTTTTATATGACTAAGTCAAATTTGATTAAAATAACTCAGAGCTCCACAGTAGTTTCAGTCAGATATTACAGATGAGAAGATTCCTCCGGTGTTCCTGGCGGTTGGATGCAGCTCCACCTGTGATCCAGCTGATGCAGCAACTTTACAGTGTTTGCTGTTTTTTGTTTTTCCCCACACAGAGAGATAACATCTGGGGTCCCTTCCTAATCATCTCTCCAGCATCCACACTCAACAACTGGCACCAGGAGTTCACCCGCTTTGTGCCGAAATTCAAGGTGAGACTGCTGGCTGAGGGGTTTGTTTCTCTGCTGTTTTTCTTTTCCTCCTCCTCAAGCATGCTGAGAAGAAAGATTCATGCTGTAAATGTTCCATTAGGGGGCAGTGTTGTCTCGTTATGTTGGAGGATCTTTTTTTTCCCCCCTACTTTCATCCAGTTCCTAAACATCTAAAAATCTTTGTTGCATGCCTCAGCTGGTGTTTGACAGACTGTGTGGAGGCTAAAATCATTTATCAAGCCCATCAATATGTCAGCCGTGCTGGAGTTCACACACACACACGCACACACACACACACACACACACACACACACACACACACACACACACATCCTGACAATGTCGCTCGCATAGCTCTTTGTTGTGCTCAGCGCTCGGCCATTCCCGTTTTCTCAGCTAGTTTGGAAATAAATCAATTCCAGTTTGTTTTGCTAATGAGGTGTGAAAAGACCCCATTACACGATTTGAAGATAAGCTTCCTGAACTCTCAAAGCAAGAGCGACTGAAAACAATAGAATGCCAACATGTGTCGAGCGATGTAATGATTTGTAAATTTTTCACATTACATTGCACATCAACAAGTGATTCGGACGTGATGTTATGCTGAGCTCTTTCCTCTGAGAACATCTCTGCTTTTCTTGCGTTGGTCACGATAGTCGTGCAGCTTTTGCAGAAGACATTTCTTTTCTCCTTAACTGTTATGTTTTATCCAACAGGTGCTGCCATATTGGGGAAATCCACACGATCGCAAAGTGATCCGGAAATTTTGGAGCCAGGTAAAGATGAAAATTCAAAATGTTCAACGATAAACCAACACATGTTCTAATCTATCGTCTTTTTTTTCCATCCTCTCATCTTCCATAGAAAACCTTGTACACGCAGAACGCGCCCTTCCATGTGGTGATCACCAGCTACCAGCTGGTGGTCCAAGACGTGAAGTACTTCCAGAGAGTCAAGTGGCAGTACATGGTCCTGGACGAGGCCCAGGCTCTAAAAAGCAGCACCAGGTACACTGAAGCACCAAAATGTAGAATTTGGTTGACATGCCAAAACCTTTCGCGTCTCAGGCCTCGAATATTTGTCACAAATTTAAAGATAAACGATCAAATTTTCTGACCTACAATCCAGCTGTGGTCCTCATCGGATAAATGACCCATTCAGAAAAAAACAACAATTTTATAACCACACTGTTATAACTCCGTTGTGTTTAAGTTTTTCCTGCAGCTGCATGTTTGGAAGAGCTTGCTTTCAGGAATGTTAAGTGGAAGAAGTTTGTCATCGATTAGTTAGAAATATGCAGAATAGTGTCACAAGTCTTTAAATCATTTCTACAATCAACATAAAATTCTGGAAAAGTATCTCTATCAGCCCGTAGAGCCACAGCGATGCTGCGTGCGTCGCTTTTTGGCCGCTATTGGAGATCGGCCAAAATCCACAAGTCCGCTCAGAAAACGTCCTCAAAACGTTCAATCTCAGGCGCTCTGTGATCCTTTCCCAGTGAAAGTAGATGGGGTGATTATTTTGGAATAAAAACGCATGAAGATGATGAATGTCCGCGGCCGGGAGAGAGGAGACCACAGTCTCTTGTTTCTGTGCGTTCACAGCGTTCGGTGGAAAATCCTCCTCCAGTTCCAGTGCCGAAACAGACTGCTGCTGACCGGGACGCCAATCCAGAACACAATGGCCGAGGTGAACAGTGCGTGTGTGTGTGTGTGTGCGTGCGCTGGGAGCCGTGCGCTCTTGTGAGTCAGTGTGAGAAAATCACAACCCGTTAACCGCCGCGTGTTTTTACTGTCCCTCAGCTGTGGGCCCTGCTGCACTTCATCATGCCGACATTGTTCGATTCCCACGAAGAGTTCAACGAGTGGTTCTCCAAGGACATCGAGAGCCACGCCGAAAACAAGTCCGCCATCGACGAGAGTGAGTACAGACAAAAAAAGGAGCCCCTCTCAACTGCCCGTCGATTGTTTTCTCTGTTCTGATGGTTTTAAATCATTCAGTTATTGACTTTTCTCTTGTGAAACGTTTCATAATTTTCATTTTACAACACTTTGTCGCACTGCAGAAAGGACATCTTTTGGAAAATCTTCAATCATATTAGAATATTTCTCAGTTTGTTTGCACAGAAGAATGAGTGCGATGACATTTAGGGCATATTTTTCAGATCAGCTGTCCCGATTACACATGATCCTCAAGCCCTTCATGCTGCGCAGGATCAAGAAGGATGTGGAGAACGAGCTCTCAGACAAGGTAAGCGGGAGTGTGAGCAGCTGGTGAAAGAGATGGTCTGATCATATATTTGGGAGATCGGGATTGCAAAATGAGGATCCGAAAAGAAGTGGCGAAGACCAGTTTCAAACAGTACCAGTTCTTTCTTCAGGTCTTCTCACTCTCCTCCTCTCCTGGTTAATGCTTCCTCCGTCCACGCCAGCCTCCGCCTCAGTGACACGGGAAGCGTCGTCATAAGTCTCTGAGCAATGCTTGTGCTGGCAGATCCTCTCGACAGATGCTGGACCCGGGTTCTCCAGCTGTCACAGGCGGCGCACACACACTCACTCATCCACTGTGGGAGTCTCCGCACACCGAGCCGGAGGAATGGCAGAGTTCACCACTCCCCCACATCTGTCTTTTTCACTTTCCTTTGCACCCACATGAAGCCCTGCCAGCCCGCTTCCTCTGCTCTTCCCTCTGGTTTCTCTTGTTTTGGCCAGTGAGCTGAAGCAAACCCCAACCGACGAGGTTCAGTGTGGGGTCGTGTGTTTCGTTGTTGTTCATTTTCACTGCTTTTACTGAAACACGATACTTGATAACAACCCAACATGTTGATGTTTATTTTAAGAATGTTTGGCAGACTGGGCACGGAGTCTGTAACCATAAATTAATACTGGGTTCAGTCCTTGAGAAAACATTGTGTTTTCTCAGAGGACCGTATAACAAATAGGAAAGCGCTTTCTGTGAGTTTCTATCTCCTCTCTCAAACATGAGAAAGCAGATCATTGTGAGAACATAATGCTCTTTTCTCGGGAAGGTTTGCTGCAAGGTGCAGCGTTTTAATCGCGCTCCTGTTGCAGATCGAGATCCTGACCTACTGCCAGCTGACGTCTCGGCAGAGGCTGCTCTACCAGGCTCTGAGAAACAAGATTTCCATCGAGGATCTGCTGCAGTCGTCCATGGGCACGGCCCAGCAGGCCCACAGCACCACCTCCTCCCTCATGAACCTGGTCATGCAGTTCAGGAAGGTACAAGAAACACAGTTTTATTTTTTATAGTTCATCAGTTATGGTTTTTTCCTACATTCCGCAGAAATAAGAGAGAAAACATGAGGTCTTAATGGTTGAACATAGAATTGGCAGTTAAAGCATGGAGTACCGCTTCCTTTGCATGGTTTACTCACTCCAGCTGCGTGTGTGTGTGTGTGTTTGTGTAGGTGTGCAACCACCCCGACTTGTTTGAGCGTCAGGAGACGCGCTCTCCTTTCCACATGTCCCTTAAGCCCTACATCATGTCCAAGTTCCTCTACCGCCAGGGCCTCATCCACGCACACAACCAGGCCAAGAACAAGTGAGTTCCTTCAGAGACGTCCACAGACACACTCGATATCCACTAATATGCACCAAATCCTCAGCAAACACATCCATTAAAAGTTCTTCTGACAGTTTCGAGTGAGGTTGAGTTTCTTTATAAAGTTACAATGTAAACACTGGCAGGGGTGATACGTCTGTTTCCCGACAAATTGTTTGTCCTTGAGGACTTTTTGCTGATTTGCGACTCAGAAAAGGCAATTACCTCAATTACGGCTGCAGTCGTAGGAACTCTGTGGGTTGGACTGGGACCAGACCGGTCTGCCCTGCCGCTCGTCACGCTGCGTGGTGTAACCTGGTTTTTCTCCTCGCGTCCTCCGCAGATTGCTTCAAGTGCTGCTGTCTCCCTTCTCCCCAAATCACATCCAGCAGTCTCTTTTTCACAGGAAAGGTGAGCATGAAGGCATACAATTCTTCATAAAACCATCGGCTTCCTGTTTACCCCTTTGAATCGCCCCACCATTTCGTTTTATTTCCACAGATTATTGCTACTTTATTCAGGGTTTCTAAACTGTGTGTTTTTTACCGGTTCAGGCGACGACAAAGGCAGCTGTTTCTCCTTCCTGCGCTTCATCGACGTGTCGCCAGCTGAAATGTCCAATCAGATGCTCCAAGGCACCCTGGTGAGGTGGGTGTCACTTTCCATGAGCAGATCTGTTGAAACTGATCAAGATGAAGGTTTTGGGTTAAGATGTAGCCAATATATAAAAGATCCAAACTATTTTGTAAATAAAAACCCACTAGCGGTTGTTGATTTAGTAACAGTGACCAGCTTTAGCTGTTTCTCTTATGTGATCCTCTTCCACAGATGGTTAGCACTTTTTCTGTCCTTGAAAGCCGCGTACCGGCTCCACCATCAGCGCCTGTTTGACCTTGAAGAAGAAGGTCAGGAATCTGAGACGAGTCGAGGCGGAACGAATGAGGAGGTCGGAGGAAAGCCGCAGCCCCGGACGAACCGCCTGTCTCGCAGGGATTTGATTCTGTGGATAAACAGACCCGTCGCCTTCCCCAACGTTCACACCAGCCCTGTCCTGCAGGTGAGAAATGTTTGGACGCTCACTCTGTGCACAACAGAAGCCGTGACGGAGCTGAAGCGGTGAACAGAGAAGCTTCTATCCGTCAGATATGACTTGAAAAATCTCAGAACTGTGCTTTAGTTTCCAAGAAAAGAAAGCAGAATAGTGTGGTTCACTGCAGTCAGGTCTAAAAGCACTAAAGCAAATCCTGCGTTGACAGTTAAGATAAGACCATTTAAAACTCTAAATTGTTTCACAGAATCATTCTGCTCCATATATGCACGCGGTCGACCATTTTTTAATAGATTTGTTTATATAGATCAGTTGTTTTGTATCAACATGATTTGGAACCGTCTTGCGGTTGAGCAGACTCTTTGAGTGACACGCCGTGTCTCTCCATCACGCCGTCCAATGGAAACAGTTTGAGCGTCTGCTGTTCCTTCAGCACAGACTCGAGTCCTGGCTCTGGGGAGTTTTGGTAACAGGAGTTGGATTGGTACATGGCACCAGTGTGCGCTGCTCGATGTTATTCGAGGGATTTGGAAAAAGGTGGTGAATTGGTCTTGATCCATCAAAATATCCTGGTATTTCAGCAGTTTGAGAAGTTTGTTCTGTTTTTTGCAGCACTCCTCTGGCTTCTTAAGTGTTGGATTCTGCAGCCGAGTGCTGCAAGGATACATATTTCATCGACTGTTATTTTTTTCATTTTGCAATATAGGAATTGTTAAGTTCTAAAAAAGATGTGTGTACTTGTGTGTATGGGCCAGTTCAAACATATAGAGCACACGTCTGCATATTCTTCACTGAGGAACAGCTGCAGGACTGTTGGAGTCTTCTTTTCAGAAGGGTTAGAAACACATCGATCAATGATTTCAGCCGTGATATGCATCAGTGTCACATTTCCAGCTTTCGTTGTTCCTACCTTTCTGGGTGGAAAATGCTCAGAAGTAAATGCTGACGGGGTAATTCCATCCTCTTCCTCCTGTCTTGGCCTCCTCATGCAGACGTCTCAGATGTTAGCCCCCCCCTCGACCCCCTCCAGAGCGGCTTGAAGGAGCAAGCAGAAAAAAATATAAGAAACAAGTTGAGATATGAGCGAGAGGCAGAAACTTTCTGACACCTGGGGAGCTCGTGCTGATCTCCAGACTCCCACAGTTTTTGCAAACTTCTTTCAGCTCCTCGTTTTTCTTCCTGAAGCTGCGTGGAGCTGGCACAGCGTGCCACTTCTCTTTGCTTGGCTCGTCTCGTTCTGGCTCTGCGCTTTGAGAGAGAGAGAGAGAGAGAGAGAGCGGTCAGTATTGCTTTCAGCCTTCCTGCTGGTCCCGCTGAAGGATCGAGACAAACAGAAGCACTGAACACCTCCTGCTACGCCCTGAATCCCACCCACGTATCACAAGACAGGCAGGTGTATAGTGGTTGTATAAATTGATTATATGCTGTGTACCTGGTAAACATGGTGCATTTAAAACATTGATGTACATTCATCAATTATTTTCTGGCTTCCACGCAACAATCTAACCATTTTTGATTTATGGAGACACTCTGAAAGGACTTCCCATTCGTTTTTCCTCACACACACTGTGTGTTGTTGTTCTTTGGTGTATCCACAGCGGTTATGAGAGTATTTGTTGCTTCACTCCCTGAAATATTTGGCCTTTCATTGTTTTGAAAAGTTAATATCTTCCAGGAACCCTTTTTTTTTTTCCTTCAGTTTTTGAGTGAAAAAGAGAAATTTCTACTTTCTGTGTCGAAGTTATTTCGCTCCACTTGCCATTAGGTGGCATTGTGGCACTACACTCATGCACAGCACATCTCTACACTCCTTTAAAGCCTCTCTCCCTGCTATATTGAAGCTGTCCGTCATGTGCATGCTCACATTTGCATTTCCACACCATGTCTTGTGCCCAAATGTGTGATTACACGATAAGGCAACCAGTTCATCCTGTGACATATGCAATTAAAATTTCATAAAAGCTGGATTAATCATACATTTTACATAATAGTTTTAGCATTTAGCTGAAATGTTATATAACGTCTGAGAAACACAGCAAGTTAAATTTGAACATACTGAACCCATGAGCGGCGGACTCAATAACCTCTACATGCTCCAATTTGTGTGCTTCTGCTCTGCATCGCCTATAATTTGTGGGTTTTTTTTAGTTTTCTTTTGTTTCCCGATGTCGCGGCAGTTCAAAGTAAGAATGCGTCCAGGAAATCGCTGTAATGACAGTCGTGGTGTTTATGGACATTTTTTGCTTTTTAAGGCATTTCACCACTTACAATTTACACAGTCCGTCCCCCCAGTGGATCAAGATAGCAATGTTAATGTGTACGTGTGTGGCTATGGGTTTTTTCGTTTTTTTTTTTTTTCCAGGACTTGGTGTTCACGGCCTCCAGGCCCGGCATGGTGGGACACACAGACGTGGTGATCCACAGCAGAAGCTCTGCCGCCACCGTGGTTCGGCCCTGCCAGCCCACGCTGCCACCCAAGTTCCTGCTGGCGGCCACGCCCAGGGTACGTAGAGCAAATCGCTCTCGAGTGAAAGCTTTGAGCCAGTTTGCAGGACATGGAGGACAGTGAAGAGTCTGGGTGGTCGTGGAAGTAGGAAGCGCTGTGGACGATGCCTCTGTGGACCCCCAACAAAGAGACTCTTATCTCTGAAGAGAGTGTGTGTGTGTGTGTTTGTGTGTGTGTGTGGGGTTGACATCAGTGCCTTCCAGCTGCATCTAAAACAAACAGCCGCTTAAAAAAAGGGCTCTTTACTCAGGCTATTCACCAGTTGTCAAGCATCCTCCTGCGCACACACACACACACACACACACACACACACACACACAGAACCTGCTGATTCAGCCTAATCATGCAGTGAACGTCCATCTGCAGCATCGATTGTTCTGCCATAAACCGATCAGTGGTCGTGTTTTTGAAAGCCACCTGCAAAGCAAACGTTCGCCCGTGTCAAATTCCATCACGCAGTACTATCTCCTGGTCTCCTAGGTGACGGCGCTCCCCATGGAGCGTTATTGCGACGACCGCAGCGCCGAGTACGAGTGGCGGGTGACGCGCAGCGGAGGGGGCGCCATCTTCAGGAAGTGCTTCCTGTACGGTTCACCTGAACTGGCCTCGGACTGGGACACGCGAGCCACCGCCTTTCGCCCGCCGCGCCCCGGCGGCGTGATGGCCCTCTACCCCCGCCACGGATGGTCCTTCATACGGATACCAGGTAAGGGACACACGTCGGTGCGAGCGTGCTGTGAGGTGAACATCAAGGACCGAAACACATTTTTAGCGGAGGCTTGAGCCTCCTCGATTCTGTGAGTTTGTCGGGATGTTTCGGACTCGCAGCAGAAAGGCTGCGGCCTTGTTAAGCGTCGGCCCAGCAGCAGCAGCAGTGAGGAGGGTGTTTTAGTTTCCAGGGTTCAGGAGACTGATGGATTTCCAAGCTGACAGAGGCCACTACCTTTCTACACACAACACGTCCGTTCTCACTGACCTGCCTGACCGCCTGTAGCTCTGATAAACCCTCCAAGTCATGGATTTCTTGTTTAATCAGGCAAAGAATATTAATGCATTTGTCTTTGCTTGATAAACCTTGAATGTTATTACTTTAAGTATGTAAAGATTTACTTTACAGACATTTACAATGATTGAATTTTCTAAAAAATCTGGAGTTCTTCCTTTTAGACAAGACAGTTTGCTGTGTTACCATGCTAGATTATTATTATTTATTTTTTTTACTTGAGCCCATCTGTGTATACATGTGCTTGTGAGATTGTTTGTGTTTAAAAGTGAGAAACAAAACAAGTATTTGTGTGTCTGTGTGAGAACAGTTTGAAAGCTCTTGTGAAGTTGCATGGAGGCAGACAAAGCGAGGAAGTTTAGCTACTGGTCATTGTTCAAGTGCTTAGTTAGGTAACACTAATAGATGGTCCGTCTGTGTGCGAGTGAGAGTGTGTGTGTGTGTGTGCGTGTGTGTTGTTTGTGTACAGTCGAGCCCATTCAGGGCTGTGCGCCGCGCTCACACGGGCCCCGAGGTGTTTCTCACCTCCCCGCACACACTCTCCCACGCTGCCTTTCCTCACACCCAGCCCGAGGACAGGCTTCACCTCCGTCTCTCTCCGCCTGACAGACAGTAGCGCGAGCGCCGCCGTGAAGTCACTATCTGGCCGCGGCCGCTCTCCCCGTCTGGTCTGCCACTTCTTTCTCAGCCTCGGTAGGAAGGAAGTGACCCAGCACTCCGGCACCCGTCCTCCACTGAACACATTGTTGCCACATCAAGGCTCAGATATGTACAGTAGCCCGGCTGAAGTTTCCCACCCTCGCTCTCCTCCGCGCTCCCAGCCCCGCACCTTTAGAACAAATGGCAACGCTGAATAAGTGTTTGTTTTGAGCACCATGGCGTGAGTACGGCTGCCCACTGATATCGATGGAAGAATCTAATCAGACGACTTATTAGGATTCAGGCCCAGGGGAGGAACAAAACAATCGAGGCTCTAACATGTCGGGCCTTTTTTAAACCCGATTGTGATGGAAGCATTTTCCCTGGGGGAGAAAGATGTTTTTCATTCAAAGCAGAATTAACATTCAGATGATGCTGCTGCTGCACTTCTCTAATATCTGACGTCTGTGGTCGTCACAGAGGGAGCATAGCTGGAGATCTGATCGGCTTTTCACACGACTGCTCCTGGGAACCTTTATTTTCAAAATCGGAGTCTCCAAAATACATAGTTCTCCTCTTTGCATGCCGTATGATCACTGGCGGAGCATTCCAGCGTGACTCAGAAATAACTTTCCTCGCCGTCGGTGTGGCTCCTGTCTCACTTAAGCTAATTAGAAGGAAGCCGTCCACAAAATGACAGGCTTCTCACTATAGCAGCGTCTTTTTCCAGCTTCATTGTGGACTGACAATTGTCTGTCACTGCAACGAGGGGCGACGGTTAAAGAACTCGATATTTACACGTCAGTGCTCAGCCTTTTTTGGGGGTATATGGTGTGCACGTGTGCCTCGCAGTCTATGAGAGAGAAGGGTAAGTGAGCCCGAGCCCCGGTGGCTCACATTAGACTGTGGGAAATGCAGTTCTGCCTTCCTGCCTCTTCAAAGAAACTCTACTCTCCAGCAAAATGGCAGGAAGCCTCCCCGGCCCTCTGATAGACAGGCTCAAAACAACACAGACGGCCAGCCCCGCCACACCGCTGTCTGACTCTGCCCCTCTCCATCTGCATTAAACTGGCACCGCTGGCCGTCTGCACATTTTTTTTTTTTTTCCCCCAGCAAAGAAAAACAAAACATCCAGCCAAGTGTGTACAGACATGGAGATTTCCCCATCCAAATTATGGCTATTAATGTATCCACAAGAAGGAGGAAAAGGAAAAAAAAAAAAAAAAAGGTCTTCCTTAAACTTCCACAGCAGACTGAAGGGGGAGACATTAGCCACATTATTCCTTTGTGATCAGATCTTTAGCCGTGGACGCCAAGCGGTATCTTGTTCGCCCTGTTCCTCATCCTGCGAGCTTTCATCTGCAGCGTGTCTCAGACTGCGGCCGGCTCAAGAGTACCCGGCGGTAATCTATCTTAATGATAGAGTTCACAGCGGGCCGCTGTGCTGTGCTGTGGTGAGGTTCCCCCCTGAAAAACCCCGGGTCCTCATCAGACTGCCTGTCTCTCTGGAAAACCAGTCCTGTTGCCTGTGTGGGTGAACACACACACATACACACACACATGCATATATAAACATACATCGATGCAGTTCATCAGTCAATTTCAGTCACACTTAGTCACCCAGAAAACACGCTGGCTTTGTGGGAATGTGCATTTTTGGATTTGGCTTCCTTCCAGGGCTCCAGACTGCAGATAATCTTCTCTTGATATGGAGAGATTTGGGAGTAGCAGCAGTACAACTTCACCAAGATGGAAGCGGAAGCTGGTTTCTGCTGTTTTGTGCCAGTCGGTGCAGGGCGAACCCTCCCACTGGCATCTGGCTCTTAGCCGCGCTGATGCCGTCTCTGCGAGGGGAAATTAGGTTTAAGTCACATTTTGCCAATATGTGCAGAAGCAGCGAACCGCTGTCAGGCTAATATTTCCATCATCAGCAGTGCTGAACAAGTGTTGCTCATTGACTTATTGATTGCCCAGTGTAATGTATCATTATACAGTGAGGGGCTGGTGCTGGGGTTCGATCGTTCATTCGACCTGTTCCCTGGCCCCCCATCTGTCTCTCTTTCTCACATAACCCTCCATCCATCTTCCTTTACCAACTCTTACTCCTCGGACTCGCCGTTCCTCTTTCCTCCTCACCCCTGGCCCGATTCTCTTCTTCTGCGTTGGGCGCAGAAGGGAAGGTGGGGGTGGGGGGGACAGGATGGGACAGAAGATTGCCGTAGCATATTAATGAAATTAGCGGCGTAGTTGGTTTGGGAGTATCAGGCGCCAGGCATCAGGGCTGGGCCGGGGTTAATTAGCTGGCAGCAGGCCTCTAATTGGGTCAGGACCATGTCAGGCCCCTGGCTCTGGCCCTACAGGGATTGGATTACAACGTCAGGGGGACAGAGTGGAGGGGAGGGAGAGCGGCTGTGTGAAGTTGCGGGTTTGGGGTAAGGGGGGAGTTTACAGTAGTAGCGCGAGGAGGAGAGGATGGCGAGGGTGATGGAGGTTGTTGTGTATGGATCAGAAAGAGGGGGGGTGGGGGGGGTGCCGGTGGAGTGTAGCCTAATCTGCCAGCAGGCGGTAGGGGTAGGAGGAGACGGGGACGTGCTGGCCGGGTGAATACCACTTTTAGACGGGATTGGATTGAAGCGAGAGGGACGTACGGAGGGGGGGACAGGCAGGTGGTGAAGCTTGATATGTGTCTCCATAGCAACAGCAGAGTAGTGTGATACCACATGGGATTTGCTCGTGTTTTTGGGGAGTGGTCTTAACACAGGCATCATCTCGCCAGTTCATGATTTGAAAGTTATTTCTGTTCTTTTTTGGTGCATTTTAAATATTTTACGCGAACCGTCTCTCTGTGTTGCTCTTGTATGAGGTGATCTAAAGCCATAACATGATCACCTTGTAAACTCTTAAGCCTAAAAGGCCGTTGCAGTGGATTTGTTGCATGTATAGACATAATAATTTTAATCTGTCTAAACCCTCCATAATTTATGTTCCATGTGTGGCTCGTACATCCAGTTTGCTCACATTTATGACCGCTGGTCAGGCATTTCACTGGAGTCACATGTAGCTTATATTGTAAGCCCCAAGTGTTACACTGGAATGGGACAGCATACCACCAAAGCCCTCCCAAATCGCAATTATTCAATTTCTTGGCTTCCCTTTATATGGCATGGCGGCAATATTTAGAAAGTGGGATTTTCTGTACGCAGCACTAAATGTTCTGAACTCCACCACCTCCCTGTAAGCCACGTCGCTCGGTTTTAGGATGTTTAGACGGTTGCAAGGAAATCTATGTCAATCTGCTTTCCTTTGAATATATTTAACATTTCGTTCTGCACTGATTATTCCCCTGAAGGTTTAACGCCGCTGTGCATTAAAGATGTTGGCGATCAGCTCATCTCTTGAGCCAGTACGAACAGGTCAGATATTAGGACCTGTGACCGATGTAGTCAAACGTCAGACGGTTTTCTTCCTTAAGAGGCAAAGCAGCTTCACATTTAATGGTACAGCTCATAATCCAGGCATAAACAAAAGGATTACCCTGAATGGCTCGTATCTACAAACAGAAATAATAGCATCCAGCTGCTTAATATGGGATTTTCAGACTGACAGTTTTATGCCCCCTTAAGAATTTGTTTAAATACATGCGACATTTAGTCCCATTTGGCCTCAAAAATTGTCAAATCAGGGCTTTAGCCCATCTTCAAGCAGAACATCGGAGCCTGGAAGCCTAAATGTAATCTGCTAAGCAGAAACAGATCAATGGCGGAGAGGCTGGGCAGCGGTGCCTTATATTAGGATTTGCATCTTTGCCAAGTGGCGGTTTGCGTCTGCGTGGTCGACACGCCAGCGCTAGCTGATGCCCTTGACTGAGCAGAGGGGCTAGTTAGACTGGCACCTGTGGTGAGGAGGCCCCCGTCTGATGGAAACCGCAACACCACCGCGAGGCTAATGCCTTCTGACTACAGCCGGAGCCACCACAGACCCCTCTCGCTCGCCGTCTGGATCCTTTTCTCCTCCAGTATGTAATCTTGCAGCTCTGCCTGACTCCTGGCTACTTTTACTTTTCAGTTCATTTTGCTCTCTTTTTAAGGCCAGTTGTAGGTCATCCAGCTCTTCATGAGCCATCCAGAGGAGAACCGGGCGAAGTTAACGTTCAGTTTGATCCAGAGTCGATGAAGTCGTCGCTCTGCCTTCAGCCCAGAGTCTGATTGTCACCGGAGCTGAGTCTTTCTGACAGGTTGACGTCACTCGGCGGTGACCTGCGTTCCAGCTCTCCCCTCAGCATTTTGCCTGTTCATCTGTTCTATTAGTTCCTCTTTAACACCTCGACAGGGCCTGACCTTTTTTCGGGAGGGGGCTTTACGAAAGGGTCAGAGTTCGGGGTTCAGCCTGAGTACAAATTAGCATAGGCCTGTGCTCCTCAAAAGTTGAAAAAGATCCCCTCGGATTTGTTGATCTTGTGGGGCCACCAAATATAATGAAGCATATTTGGAAAGAAAAAAAAAAATAAGGCAGGACGTTCTATGGCTTTATCGCTGCAGCCTCAGTTCAGATTCTGAGCCATGTGTTTTGAATTAATGGAACGTGATTTTAACGCTGATGGTTACGTTACGTTGACAAAGCAAGGAAATAAGACTGGGAAATATTTATAAGCCCCGGTTTTCGCTGCACAAAGGAGCTTGGGAACAAGTGGAACAACTTGAGTGCGAGACGGCCAAGTCTGACTCTCCCTAAGGGACTCTCTTGTAACCCTGGTTTGACCCCGTCAGCTGACCCGGGACCCGGTCTTAGGCTCTCCCCTCTCAGGGCCGTGACCCCGCGGGTCAAACACCATAGTGTGCCTGTCACCGGGTCGATGGTCATTCTACCATTTCCTCATTCTGCCATTGTGGCAAATGACGTTAATTCCTCATCAGCTGGACTCCGAGGGCGCCACTCCAGCTACAAACACAGGGTCAGATTGGCCTCCAGATTCGTCCCATCGGCCGGTCTTTTGAAGGCCGGCGAACACCTGACGCGGTGTCGGCAGGAACGTGACCACGGCCAACTGCCGGCCCCGCGTGTCCACCCTTTGTGCCATTGTGTGAAATTGGGAATTTTCTCACAATTTCTCTCTCGGTCTTGTTCTCTCCTGCTTGTTCATTCTCTCCGGCTCTCATCCGTCAATACGGGCACAGGCTTTATTCAAACAACCGGCGGATCAGAGACAGATTTAGGAGGATTGATCCTCTGGCTGATCCACTCTGGGGAGTCCTCTATTCACACAATACTCCCATTTTTTTTTTGCAAAAACTTTAGGAGGGATGTAACATAACCTTGATAATGTTATTTTTGGATTATCTGCTGACTGTTTATAACTGTTTGAAATGAAAAGAACACGAAGTTGTAAGTCACTCAAGAGAGTAAAGTAGCTGATCTTTGTTTTTTGTTCTTTTTTTTTTTTTTTTCCAGATAAGGAAAGCCTGATCACCGAAAGCGGCAAACTCCACACCTTGGATATCCTGTTGAGTCGGCTGAAGGCCCAGGGACACCGAGTCCTCATCTACTCCCAGATGACGCGCATGATAGACTTGTTGGAGGTATGAACGCACCGACGCACCGAACCGTCCTCCTTCCTCCAGCTGTTCCAATCACTCCTGCACGAACCTGCCTTTACATGAATGATTTATGCCTTTAAACCCCGCTAAAACATCACGATGACACATAACTTGAAATCGAGCTGCATCTGTATGGATCCGCCTCAGTCGTGCTGTTCCACTAGTTTATCTGGCCGCCTTCCACAGGCGAGGTATCGAGCTCCTGTGCCTCTAATCAGCCTGCCTGTCCCTTGTTAGCGCTCTCATTAGACGGCTAATTAACAGGTCACGACTAATTAGAGGGGACTCATCTGCAGGGGAAGCAGCCAGATGGGAGAGAGGACTACAAGTAGTGAGGAGAAAAGAGGGGGGGGGGAAGGTCGAGGGAAAACCAGGGAGATGGGAGTGGCAAGGAGGAAGAACCAATGCATTAAAGTAAAGACAAAGACTGGTCAGAGATGTTTAAATGCAACATTTACATGAAGCAGCAGTGAAATTCTTCTTACTTGAAATCGATTCATATCTGTGGCGTATAGGAGGATTCTTTGTTTCCAAGCCTCTTCGGTTTGCTTCGTGTTGACTGGAGGTCTGGAGCTGTCGGGCTCTGAGTGAAACATTTTGCTGCAGCCCTGACGTGCGTCGACAGCCCTTGAGCGCGGCGCTCTATTGTTCCCTCCGTATTTGTTGCAAACATCACCGTGGAGCCAAGAGCCTCTGGCACCAAGTCATTGGGAATTCCTTCCCCATTCACACGCCGCGAAAGGCGTTTCCACGGCCAGATTCTTTGACGGCAGATGGACCTGGCCCAGGTGCTTGATGACCGGCTTCCTGCGTGTCTGGGCAACAATGACAATGAGTGGCGTTCAAGGCCACGGACAGACTCCGTGTCCTTCTAACCCTCTCTAACTAGTTGTGCCTCCTCGCAGAGTTTTCCTGCTCCGTTGAGGTAATGCGGCGTTTCGCCGTGTGTATTACAGAAGGCATTGTTTGTAGGTGACCTCATAACCTAATGAAGGATGGGTGTGTGTGTGTCAGCATTTCTGGCTGAAGCGCTGAAGACAGTGAAATCATACGTTCTCCCAGTCTGGCTTCAGTTTTTCTCCACTGCATTATCTTTCTCATTTGAGGTGGGGGGGGGGGGATTAAAATAAAGGGAAAGATCCCGCAGATGGAATTGATTTCCAGCAAACGCAGCTCTGAGTAAGGGAGAGAGCGAGCGAAGCGGAGGCTGATGCTAATCTCCGTCATTAGCCGCATTGTTTTCGTCGCCGGTCGGCTGCCGGTTCTTCCAGTGACACCGCGCTGCCGGGTGATGGATCGCCGAGGTCCGGGTGGCCTGGAGGAAAAATAACACGCTCTGCTTTGGCTGGCAGCGGTGGACTGTGGGACGGGACCGCCAAATCGCGGCCCTCCTCCTTCGAGTTGCGCGTCTGCGGCTGCTTAGACGGCGCTTTACCGCACTGCAAGTATGCGGCTCAGATTGCAGAACTGAAGGAAATCATATGTTTTCTTAAACGGAGGAATTAAGGGATTAAATGTTCCTGTCAGCTCCTCCTGTTCTCTGAGAGCCAGCATGGAAGTAGATAAAGCAATCATTCAGTACAAAGCAGGCAGCTTTGCAACACCGGGATGGTATTTTGTTATTTTTCTGCCTCAGTATGAGTGCAAATACTCGATAACCTTTAGCTTCTGATCAACAGTGATAAGACACATACTCAGTGAGTACCTTGGTTAATGATTAAGCTCTGGGAATGTTGTGGTTTTGAGGCTCCTGCTTCAAGCAGACGTAATGAAAGCTCCATCAGAGGGTTGGTAAGCTGATCTCCCGATCCCACACCTCCATGTTTGAGTGACTTCAGGTAATTCATCAACCTTTGTTAAGCTTCCTCAGAAGCCCCAGAAGGATTTAGGAAAAAAAAAAAAAGTCACATAGTACTTTTCCCACAAATTCTGTAAACAATTTGACTTTTAAAATTCGTGAAGTGCTCCTTTTTCTTGGCTTTAGCTTTTCCAGATCTCGTTCCTTTTTTATTTATAACAGCATTAAAGACATTTGTGGATTTAAAGTGAAAGTCAGTGTTGACAATATCCACTGTTCACAACCTAAAAAAATAAAATAAAAAAACCATTTATTGTAGTTATTGTATTTCAGACGGACTTTGATCACTCACCGCGTTTCCCTCATCAGCAACCAAACTGCAAATCTGTGCATTTGTCAGCCTGCCCTCTCAAATCAGAGACTCCCCACTGTTTGTCATTTTGAGACCAACCTGGCAGGCAGATCGCAATTCCAAAATCAAGTAGAGACTGAAGTATTGGGCAGCAAATAGGAAATTTGATCCTTCTTTTAAGCATATGTGTGTTTTTTCCCATGTTTCTCCTCCCATACGTGACTCAGTGGCTGTGACCAGCTAACTGGGGCTTTTTATTTTTCTTCCCCTCCCTTTGGTAAATATGCTTTATAACGAGCTGCTGACAGTCCGGGCCGGTCGATAGTGTAAACAGTCAGGTTGACCTGAATGGATACCTCTCTGATTTATCACACTCGACAAAAAAAAAAAAAAAAAAAAAAAAAAACGAGTGTAAAACGTGCAGAAGTATCAGCCTGTCACCTCTGGTTACCCCGGACTGAAACTGGACACGAGGGCGCACGGCCAGCTGTTCAGGTTTAGGTTACAGTGCGGCTGTCACCGCGTTGGAAAACCACCGGCGCGCTGCTGATCCCTGCCGGTTTGGACAAGCAACACGGAAGGTCACACAGACAGCGACCCCCCCCCCCACCACCCCCGGCGTGACCTTTCTCTAATCAGACGCAGTCCTGCGAGGACGAACGCCGTCTTCGATCAGAGCAGCAACATCTGCAGCGTCACGCCGGCGAGATATTAAACCCTAATTCGAGGTTTCGCAGCGTTTTGGCAGGAGCGGGGCTAATGGCCGCTAATGCAGTGCTCACTCCGAGCAGATGGGGCGGTTGGGAACGGAGCCAGGCCCAGACCCTGCTGGGACCGAGGCCCCGGTGTCACGACTGGAGGGGGGGGGGGGGGTTCAGGTTCAGGAAGGGTCACTGAAAACATGGTGTCAGATCATTGATATCGTCGGTAATGACGAGCGAGGCGGTGTGATGTGCGCCGACGCCTCATCGCTTCGGGGTTCTGACACCGTTCATTTAGAGAGGTCGAGGGTTCAGGGAAGAGCTTTAATGGAGATCAGCGAATCTCCTCATCGCCACCGCCGCCGCTCTGACCTCTGAGACACACACAAACACACACACGCACACACACGCACACAGAGGAGCTTAGCAGACTTTGGGGGTAATAGAATATCAATTTCCGTATTTCTCAACGTCCCGCTGCGCCGGGATTGAGGTTTTAGCTCCAGCAGATGCACGTTAGTAGTGTGGGAGTTTGATATTTTGGACTCAAAGTTGCTGTCAAGATGAAATTCTACTTTAAAGATGAATATTTCTAAACCCTTTGGGGCTTAGTTAGTAGCCCTGCAGTGTTTTCTTTCTTCTGCTCCTTGGAGAAACAACTGCATATTTGAGAACTTATTAAATTCAGTGTATTGTTGCTGAAGCCAGGAGGGTTCAGTAGGGCAATTTTCAGATTTTTTTAAATTACTTTATTTTCATATATTGATAATTTAATTGAATAAATCTATTAAAGATGTTAAAAAAAAAAAAGTGGTCTCAGGCTCAATGCGTTGAAAAAAACTCTTCCACTGACAACTTTCCTGATTATTTGTCCTTGAATTATTCCTGAGTTTGGACATTCATTGGTTTTTCATACTGTTTCAGGAGTACATGGTCTATCGCAAACACACCTACATGCGCCTGGACGGATCCTCCAAGATTTCTGAGCGCAGAGACATGGTCGCTGACTTCCAGAGCCGGTCAGTAAACACATCAACACACTGTAGAAAATGCACCTTTATACCAGTGTCTACGTACATAAAATCAGTGTTTTTGTATGTTGTACTAATCAGTGAATCGTGTGTGTATGTATGATATATATCCAAGTTGGTGTGTTTTCTGGTGAGTTCATTTGCTCTGGTTTGCGTTAGCGCATAGCTTTCAGGCGCCAGAGGTATTCCACTGACTTGCTGTAGGAAGAGAGGGTTTGACGTTTATGGAAGCGGCTTTATTGTGTGGGACTTCTCCACTGGGATTTCATTTCCTTATGCAATCCCTCAAAAAGTTTTACTGTGCTGTCATGCCAGGTTTAGGCTAATGTGAACTAACTTCATTTCAGAAATTTGATGGTACACTCTGGAGTGTAAGCGCCTCTCTCTGCCTCTTCGCAGGACGGATATCTTTGTGTTCCTGCTGAGCACGAGGGCCGGAGGGCTCGGCATTAACCTGACCGCCGCCGACACCGTGAGTCACAGACGCGCTGGAAACACCTGTGTGGATGCGAAATTTAAGAAACTACCCAGAAGTAACATTTTATAGTCAGAGTCTGAACAGGTGAATTAAAAAAAAAACACATTTTCCTCTAGGTGATCTTCTACGACAGTGACTGGAACCCCACCGTGGACCAGCAGGCCATGGACAGGGCTCACAGGCTGGGTCAGACGAAGCAGGTCACCGTCTACCGCCTCATCTGCCAGGGCACCATCGAGGAGAGGATTCTGCAGCGGGCCAAGGAGAAGAGCGAGGTCAGTCCCAACGTTCCAGCTGTGCCACGTCTTTTAAATAAAATGAAAGAAAGAAAACAGCTGCACCTCTGTTGTTTAATCGCATTAACAGAATTTGAATCATCGTTCAGGATTCGGCTAACGCTTGGTGATTCTCTCCAAAGATTCAAAGGGTGGTGATCTCGGGAGGCAACTTCAAACCGGACACTCTGAAGCCCAAAGAGGTGGTCAGCCTGCTGCTGGACGACGACGAGCTGGAGAAGAAGCGTGAGTGCGAACACGTGCAGACCGTTGCACTCTGATGAACTCCTGTCATGGGAAATGAGGAACGGGGCTTCGACAACAGCGTGCCGTCTCTTCTTGTAGTGCGTCAGCGACAGGAGGAGAAGAGGCAACAGGAGGAGAGCAGCAAAGTGAAGGAGCGCAAGAGGAAGAGGGAGAAGTACGCCGAGAAGGTACAATACGACCGTCTGTGCCAGAGAAAGAAGTGTAAATGGAGGGATTCGAAGGACACGTACAGAATAACAAACCTGAAGCCAGGCAAAAATAATACACGAGGAAGCACCTCAGCCGGAGCTGTGCCAAGAATATCTAGATTTCCTGGACACCGTGTCCAGTTGTCACCGTAGCTGCAAAGATTAATGCTCGGCGAGAAAGCTCCATTCGTCATCTACTGCAGGGTGTCCAGTTTAAGGTGTTGGGGGGCTAAAGCGATCTGAGCTCTCGCGTCTCGTCGTTCACGTCTCCGCACTCTGTCCTGTGTGTGCGACCTCCAGAAGAAGATCGAGGAGTCGGAGAACAAGAGGAAGAAGGAGGTGAACCTGGTCATCTCGCACGCCCCCTCCGCCGACAACTCCAACCTGTCGGCGGACGGAGACGACTCGTTCATCAGCGTGGAGATGGACTCGGCCATGCCCAGCCCCTTCAGCGAGGTGAGGCTGCTTGTGCCAGCGCGGTCGGAGGAGACAGAGAATCGTTTGGATCATTTCAAACCCCGTCTCCCACTTTTACTCTTCATTTATTCTCTCTGAATATTTTGGTTACTCCCTCCTCACCTCTCCTTCCTTCTTATTCTTCTTTTTTCCTGTCGTCCATCATTGATTTCTCTTTCCCCCGTGAGTTCCGTCTTCCGCCTCACCGCGCCGGCCTGGTATTCCTGACCCCCAGCCTGTGTGTGTGTCTGTGTGTGCCCCCGCCCGTGCCCAGATCTCCCTGAGCAGCGAGCTGCAGCCCGGCTCGCTGCCACCGGACGCCGACGCCGACGAGAGCAGCAGCGACATGCTGGTCATCGTGGACGACCCCGTCTCCTCCGCGCCGCAGTCCCGCGCCACCAACTCGCCGGCGTCCGTGTCGGGGTCGGTCTCCGACAACATGAACGGTGAGAACCGCCCCCCCCTCCCCTCCGAAGGCTCCGCCACACACCGCGCCGCTTTATCTGTCCGTGTGACGGCGCTCATCGCGTCCAGGGGTGATTAGAAAAACAAATCGGCGCGACATACACGGAGGTCACGGCCGCTTCGACAAGCCGGACTTGTTTTGTTCGCTCTTCGCTATCATGACTTCGTGTTTTCGTAGGCGCACGTCCATCGTGACAAGTAGCCCCGTTATCTCGCGCTCTGAGATTTATGAGGGGTTTAAATTCGTCCTGCTCTCTGGAATCCATAGAGATGGCAAAATGTACGCTGTTTCCGCTTATATGGCTGTACTCTGGATTTGCCGCTATAAGGTAATCCCCCCTAAATACGCCGCGCTCCACTGAAACCCATTTGAGATTTTGGCTGCCTTGCTAAGAGGCTGCTGCCAGCGGGATTATTAATGGGCCCCCGACAACCGGGCCCTGTAAACCCGGGAGATGCCGGTGCCTTTCTTAGAGGCAGACGACATTTTAATGAAAGGTTTTCAGGACGAACCGGAGGCTTTGAATCAACGACCGATCGCTCAACTTGGTAGATGGAGAGGAACTGAGCTCAAATCTGAAATGGGGGGTAAAAGTTTGGGGTTTTACTTGTGTGTCTTGGTGTTAGTGACAGAACAGGCTTATCTGTGTTTTAAGAAAGAAAGAATTGCATACCACAGCGGTTACAGTGCGGCATGTAAAGCGAATGAGGGGGGGGAGGGGGCGGGGCTACCCGAGGGTCACGGCACATTCCCGCTGAGCCAAACACTGGCTCTGATTCTGCAAACACCACGGAAAAACGGAGCAATATTTCAGTTTTTGCTTGAGCCCGCACTTCTGAGAATGAAGACTAATGATTAATGTGTAATAATTCTCCGGCGCTGTAAAATGACCACCGAGGCTTTGAAGGGCCGCATTCCGGGCCAAGACAAACACGAGGGGTCTCAGGCAGCGCTGTTATTCCTGTTCTGTCTGCTGCCGCAGATTTAAGGAAGAAATGTCTGCTGTTTCTGTTCTCCTGGATGTCCAGGCGTCTCGGGTTCAGACACGACGAGCGCGGGCAGAGGCAGGTCCGGGCGGAGCCGGGGCCGGCCCAAAGGATCGGGAGGCGGCGCCAAATCCGGAGGGAAAGGCCGCGGCCGCAAGTCGACGGCGGGCAGCGCGGCGGCGATGGCGGGGGCCATGGCGGGTGCGGCCGCCGCCTCGGCGGCAGCGTACGCCGCCTACGGCTACAGCGTCTCGAAAGGTGAGCGAACGCCGACTCACTGCCTCCACGTGTAAATGTGAGGGTCTAAATACGTCCTGTGGCTCCTTCCCAGCCGGCCTGACGGCGTCCGCCCCCCTGCAGCCGTCTCTGGGCCGCTCCGGCTCCGCCCCCTCCTTCAACCCCAGCCGGAGCTCCTCCCCGCAGGCCAGAGGAGGCCCCTCCGCCGCCGGCCCCCACAAACAGCTGGCGCACGGCCACCACCACCACGGCGGCCACGCCGCGGCCAGGAAAGGCAAAGGCCCGGGTGGTCCCGGGGCGCGGTGATGCTCTCCACACACACACACACACACACACACACACACATACGAACAAGCCGCTGTGCACTGTGGTAGCCCCACGCCTACACCCACACACCGAGAGTTCAGTATTCCTGGGAAGTGAGGACAGCCTCGACCAGCCCGCGTCGTTTCCCGCCTGCCACCGTTTTCGGCTTTTAGCGTTTCAATTTTCCAAGTGCTTTTTTCCAGAAGCTGTATCTCAAAAGAGACACGGAGCGGACGCGCGTAGCGAAAAGGGCTTTTTAAATCCTTGTGTTCGCGAAAAGGTTTCTGTCCACTGCACTGAGCCATGTCTTCCTTTACCGCCCCTTCCCCTCATTTCGTTATGGATCCTTGCCGATGTTCAAAAAGGTTCTTGAAATGTTGGCGATCGATTCCAGAGCTGGTCATGAACCCACAACGTTACCAAACAATGTCTACGGTCTTTGTACTAAAGCTCCTATTTTTGTAATGACTAATCCAACTTGACAGATGTAAATGTTTTTGGAAAGATTCTGTCCAGAAATCGATCCCAGTCCAGATGAAAGTCACTTATATATTTTTTTTTTTTTTTTGCATAACGGGGGAAACTAATAGAAAATTGATCATTCTTAAAAAGAGGGTGTTACTGGCTGATACAGCAATGCTGCTAAACAGGAAAAAAATATGAATTGACTCGGATGATTTGGTCGTTTACTATGTAAGTTATTTGATTTCTTTTTTTTTAAAAATTGGGCAATTTGCGACGATTGCAACTGTATTCACCTGTGAAAGCGTGTAAAATGTGACTGACTTCTGAAGCCATCGTTCTTTTTTTCTCTGTGACGAGAAGTCCGTGGTTCTCTTTGATGTCGTTGATGTTTTAGGAGAAGAAAAAAACAAAAAAAAAACAAACCCACATGGTTTGCATCGGCGTCCTGAGTTGAGCACTACGTCTGTTCTAGGTTTCTTTCTGTGTTCATAGTGAGATTTAAATATGATGTTCTATATCGATGTACATAATGACGAGAGCGACGATTCCTCTGGCTTTTCCCTCATTTCGCCTGTCTATTTTTATAGTTCACTTGTACATATGAAGAAATACATTTGCCATTTTACTAACAGGAAGAGCCAACTGGGAATAAAAGAGTGCTAAATCAGAGTTTGGTTTGATTCCTTTGTGTTTCAACTCCGAGTTTCATGTGAAATGTGTTCCTTATTTTGTTTAAATAAATGTTTAAAACGCTGTTATGAGTGCAGAAATAACAATGACAGGCAGCAGTAAACTGCTTAAATAGAATTCTCATCAAACTATGGAGGGAAAGGTTTATTCAAGAGGACCGCACACATGAGATAATATCAAGAGTTGGAGGTTATACCACAACAAAAACACGCAAACGGCTCAATAGCTTGTCATGCCGTTCACGAGTCAACTTCTTTTCTGCACAATAACCGGATTAAAGATGTCGATCAGGTGGTTTCAGGGGTCGCTGTGACCACAGGCTGTTGATTATCAGGTTCCACGATGCCAAAACGTGATAAAGTTAAAGAGGATTGTTTACATGCACCCTCCACTGTCAACACTCCTTTAACCACAGCTTTCAGTGGTTCACTCGTGCAAATTAAATTTTTAGAGAACAGAGTGTAATGCAATAATTCCGCAGTTAAAAGAAGGTAAAAATTAAACTGGGTTTAATAGGTTTTCATAAACTTTAAGAGCAAGCTGAATATCAGTAATAAACTTTGATTTTATGAGATTTAGTCTTGTAAAAAATGCTCTTTTATGTCTCTGTTTTCTCTTACTTTTAACTTTTTTTAAAAAATAATCACAAATATTCACGTATATTTACCTTTCTTATCTGCTCTTTGCATTTCCATTCTATTTATGTCCCTAAATGAGTCCGTTTAAATATTGCATTTAGAGCATGTAACTACATTTTAACCAATCCTTTTGGAATAATAATCTGTTCGGAGCATCCTGCTTTTTGCCCGGAGTTAGTTGATATCAGCTCCCTGCCAGCCCAGCTTGAATAAAGCAGAAACAGAGCAGATGTGTGTATTGTATGTGTCGGTGCAGCCTGTGAGGGGTCAGTGAAGAACTACAAAACAAATGAAAATAAATGGAAATGGAGCCCGCACGCACAAATGTTTTCCTTTTATTACGGTGGCGGCGGCTTCATTATTAAGTTTTCCACCTTAGATGTGTTGGAAGATTTACAATTTAAATTACTATAATCAGAATAACCTCAAACGCTGTGCGAGACTGTTTTCGATCGAAAAACACATTCATATTGAGCTGTACTGAGAGAAGCTGGTGGCAACAGAAGTAGGAGTTTGTCATGTTATTTTCCACCTCTACTATCGTAAATTGATGAATCCATGAATATATTTTAAGCTGAGAACAGTTTCAGTCCTCCACACGGAGCCCATTGCAACCCCAGTCTGCTCCATTCGGACTGTGGACTTCTCAACATCCCAAAGCACAATCTAGTTTGTTAAAGCCTCTGCCTGCTCCCACGGGTCACATTCACTCCTAATTTCATTTCTAGTCCCTGTTTCCATCTGAAATTAAATTTGAAAAAAATCAACTGTTTTCCTTCCAGAACCAAACTCTCTGTTTCTTGGGATCATTTACAGAAGCCGCTGTGGACAGTTTTTATTTGAGCTTCTCGAGCTTCTTCTTGACTGGTGGTGCTTGTTTTAGGCCTCATCTGTTCACTAGAATTCAACATAGACATACTCGAAGTGTGAATCATTATCAGACACTTGTAATCAGTTTGGATTAACTGACTAGCTCAGCAGAAATGGCTAAACAGACATCTGTCTCCAATCCCTCCTTGTAGATTTAATAAATACTTCATGTATTTATATTTTGACTTGAACGTGCACGCTGGAGGAGCAGCCTCAGCAGTGTGTTTGCATTGCTGCTGTCTGACATGACCTCCCCAGCACACTTGTAAACACAGGACTTCCAGCACGTCCTTATATAAGCCTGCACACCTCGATTGGATGTTGATTTGAACAACATCCAAGGTACAATCTGCTCCTTCCACAGTCTGGGCGTGTCCTGTGTGTGTGTGTGTGTGTGTGTGTGTGTTTGTACATGTGCACTCCAGGATCCTGCTGCATGAAAACAGCTTTGGGGATGTCACTGCCGAGCATAAACCTGAGTTTACGCCTCAAGTCAAATATGGTTGAAATGTGTGGAATGTACATCAATCTGATTTAAAGTTAACCCTTTACTGAGCTACTGGCCACATGTTATAGTTACACAATCACCACAGAACAAAAGCAGCTTCTTTAGCCTTTTTTTTATTGGCATTTCACTTTACAGTAGATGAAGAAGTTGTGACAAACAACTTTTCAAAAACAGGTCTTGGTCTTTGAGAACACGTCACAGCAGCCATATGACCGGCAACCACATTTTAACAGCACAAGAGACTCCCGTTCCTTTTTGAGTGAGGTGGACGGAATCTAAACAGTGCAAATAAAACATGGTCATGCATTAGAAAAAAAAAAAAAAAAAAAAAAAAAGTAATACCACAGATTTTTTTCCTATTGATAACATTTTGGTAAAAACGTGTTACCGAATTATGGTGGTTTCCAAAAACAAACATGTTTCCTCTTATTTCTGCCCACTCCAGCTGGACTGAATGTAAATAGAAACCTTGGATGGTAGTGTTTAAGATACTGAACACAAAACATGACAGGTAAAAGCCTCATTTGTAGTGCATTCATTTATGAGTGAAACAATGGGTACGAGCTACTGAGCCGCTAACAGATAGGACACCACGGTGAGCGCCGCCGCCTCGATGGCAAACAGGTGGTGGTCTTCCACGTGCGGGCAGCTGCTCCTCATGAACTCGGCCAGGCGGAGCAGGTACTCGAGGTTGTGGCCCGTCTTGCCCCTGCTCACGGCGATCTGGGCGCCGATCTCCTCCGGGCTGGCCGGCCCCAGGTAGCGGGGGTTGTCGGACGTGGCGATGTACACCAGCGCCTGAACCGGAGCGTGGCTCTCCCCGTCAGGGAAGAAATCCATCAGCCGGGTGATGTAGCCGCCGCAGGCCGTCTCCCGCACGTTCAGGTAGCTCAGAGACTCCTCCATCTGAGAGCCCGTCACCTCAAACGCCACGCCCCAAGTGCTCGCCTGTGAAGAAGACAACATCACCAGTGAGCACAGAAATACCACAAATGTCCTCAGGTGTGGAAACTCCGAGGGAGTCGGAGAGCCAATCAGAAGAGAGCATTCAACTTACGTCATCCTCCTCGATGAGCGTCACCACTCTTCCGGGCTGCAGACAAGGGAAATAAAAATAGGTCACGTCACGGACAACGCCTAAAACAGCCACGCTCAGCATCACCATAACAAGGCCTCGGTACCACATGAAAACAGTAAAATAAGAAACATCCAATCTCACCAATTCGTCGTTCCCCCGGTGGAAGTTGTCTCCGTGCCAGAAGCGTCTCTTGTAGCCCTGAATGTAGCCGACCTTGCTCCTCTTGTACTTGAAGTCGGGCTTCCACACCAGTGACCCGTACCCGAAGATCCACAGGCTGGCCTTTCCGCTGACGATGTCTTGAGGCTTCATTTTGATCGGTAGTGTTTAACGACGTTCAAATGAATCGATGATGGATCAGTGGATGTCGACTAGCTCTGGTGACTAGCTAGCTAGCGTTAGCTTCCTCCGGTCCAGGAGAAGCGGTACCGGCTGGCTCGTGGGGATACCGCGGACGGTATTTGAGCCCAACTGCTTTGCAGTTGCGAAGATGGAGTTTCGCAGTGTGTTTTGCCTTGCACGATGCATCGCCATTGCATTACAGGTGCCGCATTATGCCTTAAAAATCCATGGCAGCCGATTCGGCCCGTCGAGTTGGGAGGGGGAAAAAAATTAAAAAACGCTGTGGCCAGCTGCTACGCCAGCCGAGAATATCTTAAAAGTATAATAAATAGGAAAGATCGAGGTTTCAGTGATGTTACCGTTTCAAAAGCCGCGTCGCAGCGTGCTGTGGCGCGCCTCCGCCGAGATGCGTTTCCTCGATAACATGGCGAACGAACGCTCTCCTATTTATACAGTCTGGAGCTGGTAGGCGGGGCCAAGCGAGCGCTTTGGACCAATAGGATTCCAGAAGAAAATATCCGCCTCGCAGTCCAGCCAAACAAATTTTGGTGCGCCAAATTAGGCGGGACTTACAAGCTAAATCTCGCATATTATTGGTCCGAAGTGGAATTCTCATCTTTCAACCTTATTGGACACTTTACTGTCAGTCCGTCCACCTCAATGTTTGATTGGTTGTTGGTGTTGTCACTCACGTCGTGTGCGTGGGGATGGAGATGGCTGATGCAATTTCTAACAACGTTTCAGAGCTGGACCAACAGCCAAGCAACATACCAAGGCGTTGCATCAGATGATCCCTACAGAAGCCATACATTTGATTTGATCACATCCTTCATAAAGCAAAGTAAATCAATAAATTCATATTAGGTGAAAGTGAGAATACAAATCTGTTTCTCTGACAGGATATTTAACAGTGTAGTAGTGGAAATCAAGCTGGGCACGAGATAATCATCACGGTGCATTTGACCTAAGCATCAATTTTAATCCCACAGCTCAGGGATCTGATGTAAAGGGAGAGGTCACCGCTGACCTGCTGGGAGCTGGAATAAGCCTGAAAACTGAAATAAAAAGCAGGGATTGTTTTATTTATTTTAAATGATAACTTTCGTGTGTTTCCACAGCGATCCGGCAAGTCAGCATGTTGTAATCAGGAAACATGTGAAGCTATTCCAGTTTTGCAAACACAAACACTAGGGCTCTTTTATTTACATTACTCTCACAAAACATTGGGCTGCCAAATGTGGGATGGTCATGGACCAACCGAGTGTTTTAGAACTTCTGAAGTTTTACGGAATGTATGAAAAAGAACAACTACAAAGATGCACAAAGTCAGATTACCAGAAAGAACTGCTGAAATATTTTTAAATGCATGAATGCCCATCCCTCTTGATAGGTTTGATGCTGTAGCAGAGGCTCATCTGTGCTCAATAAATAGATTATCTATAAATAGGTAGCATTATCAGTCTTGATAAGAGGGCAGACAACTGTACCCGCTACTCATAAGTCTAAAGCACCACATGATCCATGCCTTTGAGCGACAGTGCATCACGCACAGACTTCCATCACTGCCTTTCATGTCCATCATTTTCTCCAGCCTGCTGTTGTAGTTTCTAATATCTGCTTTGATTCAGCACAGAACCAAAGCCTTCAATGACAAGTAACTGATAAAATAACTAATGCAGTGCATGTCTTTGAAGTTTTGACCTGCAAATGCATGACATTTCTGTAGTTTTTGGAGTCAAGCCAACCAACTTATGTGGAATTAGTCTAGATAGCCAGCTACTTTAGCTCATATTTTCTTTTTCTCCATGCAGACTGTGACTGAAGTGTTTAAAAATTGGGTCAGGGCTGCTTAATGTATATCACTACTGTAGGTGTAAAGTGTTTTTGAGGTCAACCTATTTGCTTGTGGGTCAGGAGCTCAAGGCCAGATCAGTGTGACAGTTCAGATCTAAAAGTGGATCCTGCAGGATGGGAAAGCGCTTACTGTATGCGGCGATACCTGCCAAACAAGTTAATTTTAGCCCAAGAAAAATGTAACGGACTTCCGGGGTTTATGACAGCTGTTATTAATACACTGTATGCTGATTTATGACTTTAATCCCTTTGATATAAATATGAGTGGGCACTCTGTAAATGTCTAAACAATGTGCTGCTCTTAAATAACTGGTGGGAAGCATTGGTTTCAGTTTGGCAAGATAGCTTTCAACCAGACTGGAGATGCTTACTGACACCTAGTGTTAATTAATGAGACAACTACAAGTGGAGGGCAGGGTGGGAGGAGGAAAGGCTACTGGGAAACAAACAGCGTCTGATCTATCTGAGCACATAAAGGCATCCGTCATTTAACAATCAAGCCAAATGATTTGTCTGCAAAGAGGACCAGGAGCTGCAGCTGGCAGAGAAAAACATCAAGGTTTGGTTTGGATTTAAAAAACAAACCCCCCCAAAAAAAGTTTGCACAATGCATCCTTCTTCCTAGAATCATAATAAATAGCATTGATTGGCGTGTTTATCTCCACTTGTTTTGAAGTTGTTTCCTGAAAACTGAAGCCCTCCATGCCAACAAGTGCAGAACGCAGAGTTTGATGCGTGAGAAAAGCGCTCGGCCTGCGCCGGCATGTTCTGCATTTTTTAATCAGGGAGGAAGCAGGAACTGATGTCACTGGGTCACAAACAGGATGCTGTGATTATAACACAATGAAAATGCCTGGCTATGTTATGGACACCCAGAGGCCAAAGAGCAGAGTGCTTAGCATGTGCGATCAAGTGGGAACGAGGGTGTGAGTCTTGCGTATAGGTGTGAGTCCGACAGCAGTGGGAAGAAACTCTGAAGTGCCGTCAGGCTGGGTCAGGTAACAGACCAAAGCACCAGGGCCTTTAACCAGACGATTAATCACTGTGATAAGGTGTATGTTTTTCCTGAGCCTGGCTGGAAGCTCCAAACTTTTCTTTTCCTCATACATGCACACACAAGCCCTTTATATGAGGAGGCCTAGGTCAACAGGCTGACAGGATGTGTGTGAGGGAAAAGCCAGCCAGATTCTTCTCTGAGCGTTGATTGCTGCTGATTACGGGGTGTTGACTGTTGCAGGATTTCTGTTAATTGGAGGCAAGAAATATTTTGATAATGCAGACGACACATTTCACGAATCTTGAAACACACATAAGAGATTTAATTGCTGATCAATGCATCGCGGCGCACGTGTGTGTGTGTAAATGCACTAAAACGTAGCACATGTCCAAAAGACAAGGAGGCCAAAGGGCAAAAAGATTGATCAGCCTGCTCTGACAGGGGAACTTTGAAAGGAAACCCTTTTATTTATGTGGATTTCGAGCCAGATCCGCAGCTCCCATCTGGTTCACTCTCCCCTCCACCGAGGGCTGCGGTGCCAGTTCCTCTCCAAAGCTTTGTTAGCCGGAGTGGGTGGTAAAGAACCGGGGCATTGAAATATTGCTCTTAACCCTGAAGGGGAGGCAGGCAGGCAGGCAGAGCGCCTGAGTGTGTTTTTATGGGAGGAGGCCTGCGCACTCCGTGGGTCATGTACATGGGGCGAGAGGCCTGGCATATGCTGCTGTTTTTATGGCACTCGCAGACTGGCTCTGTGCTTCCCCCACGGCATCTGTTTGGTTTGGCGGTGTGTGTGTGTGTGTGTGTGTGTGTATGTGTGTGTGCGCGCGCGCGGATGCTTGTGCGAGCATTATGAGGAGTTGGGAGGTGCAAGGGGGAGTTGGGGGAGCTGGGGGCGTTCCCCTTTGCCCCGCGTGCCTGGCTTTGTTTCACCATTTCCAGCTTGAGGGGGTGGTATCCGTGGAAACGGATTTGAATTTCAAGCCAATTTAGGGCCAGAGAGAGAAAACAAGGGGTGTGTGTGACTGGGGCCAACCGCATTTCCAGGAATTACTGGAGGTAGTGATGCTCCAGTCAAGTGGGGCTTTTTTTCCCAAACATGACATGTTATTCCATGAAATCTGACTGAGTAGCAACAACGACATGTATGCAACAAACAATCACAAAACACACACAAAAAATAATTTTCTTTTTCATTTACTGACAAACAGTTTTCAAAGAAGTTTTATTCTTCAGAAGTTTGGTCCTTATAAATATGCATTATATACAAAATAATATTATAAAACATATAAAGAGCAGTGTGTCATATTTAAATTAAACTCTGGAAATAATCACTTTAAAAAAATTACATTATTGGTTCTGTACTTTTGAAATTTATTATAGGCAGGCAGTGGTGTGACAGTCTCTTCTCCTTGTTTTGAGTCTCTTTGTTTTTCTCAGTTGTGTTGCATAAAAAAAAAAAAAAACTTTCTATGCACACTTTTGTTTTTCTCTTGGATCTGGCACTGCACAGAATATT
The DNA here is from genome assembly GCF_902148845.1 of Salarias fasciatus. Taxonomy (NCBI): domain Eukaryota; kingdom Metazoa; phylum Chordata; class Actinopteri; order Blenniiformes; family Blenniidae; genus Salarias; species Salarias fasciatus. Next base: position 19,485,738 of record NC_043759.1, read on the forward strand.
GCGCTCCTGTGGTTTTTCTCTTCAAATACCCAATGATTAAAAAGTATTCTCCCTGCTGTTTTTCTTTTTTTTTTTTTCTTCTTCTCCTCTTTTTTTTTTTTGGTAGTGCAAATGATCCAAGAACAGACAAGGGCACAAATTTAGCATTCAAACCCCCTCTTTTAAGGCTTCTAGTGAAATTTGGGCTGCATACAATCTTCACCCTTGCATTGACGCGTCCAACCGGTCTTTTTCCATGTGATTGACAGTTGAAGAATCTTTTTTTTTTTTTTCAGACATTCAGACTCTTCAGCGTTGGTGAGGTTGGATTGTGACGGTGAGTTAGTTCATTCATCTCGACCCTGAGTCTTGCATAGCAGGCGAAGCTGGCAGGAGTGAGTTGGGGGGGGGGGGGGGGGGGGGGGGGGGGGGGGGGGGGGGCTGGTCAAATCTTAGGCACCTTTTTGTTACTGATTGGTTGGCTGTCAAAGTTTTCATGATTATCACAACAAGGCCGGGTCGGGGGCGACGAGGGGCGACGATCCACGTTCAGCTCCGTTCACTGTCCAGGATGGCTGAGATTTTTTTGAATTTTCATTCCACCGATGCTCTGCGGGCTTCTCGCACCTCGTGGAGACGGTCCGTCTGCCAGTCCCACTGTCACGGCCGAGAGAGGTCCTTCACTGTACATGTTGTGCATACAAACACTCGGTCGACGCATAAAGTTTCTCAGTTCTGTTCTCGTTTTGTCGTGTGTTTTTTTTTTTTTTTTTTGTGTCTTTGTAGAGCAGAGGTTTTTCTGCCCTCTCCAGTTCTCAAGTGTCCCAGAGCAGCAGTGAACATCTAAAATGATCTCAAGTCTCTTCTCAGCATTTGTAAACACTCCAGAATATTATATTCTGCCATGATTGTGTCTTTTTTCCTCAATCTTCCTGGCCTTCTTGACCCCTCACAGTTTATACCTGCAACGGAAAGAAAGCATTTAGTTCAATGTCAATAAAGTAAAACAAAAATCACATCTCCCAAAAATGGTTCGAATCACTCTCAGAGTTTTTCTACCCCAACTGGTTCAGTGTTGCAGATATGTAAAGCTTGAAAGTAAACATCCTAAAAATTCCTCTAAATGCCACAGCAGTAAAACATAGCACCGTTGAGACCGAGCTCAGCCAAACATGTGTGAGGAATCACTCAAAGTTCACATTTTACGTCACCGAATGGCCAAGACAAAGAACAGCAAGCATAATTCACAGAAACTAATAATACCTAAGATTTGGCTTTCTCCAGCCTTGACGACAATTCCCTACAAATAGCATCGTCTCTTGTCATAAATGTTGGTTTGCTCAGAAGGAATGGCGCACTTGGGACAAGGTAATGCTTTTTAAATGCAGGATCTGAGGAAGTGCTGATGAAGATATGATTTTTTTTTTTTTGGCTTACCTCAGTTGCTATGACGCATTCTCTCCTCTCCTCTGCTATTACAAATACCGACTGGTACATGGAGTCTCTTGAGGAACATATCGTGGATATCCTACACTCTGGCTTTTCACTGCAAACACAAATCACACTTTCTGTTAACTTTGAACGAGAAGCACATGGGAGGGGAGGCATGAAGACAGAGTTGTTTGTAGCCAAGCAATTATTAAGTACATAGAAACTATTGTTTTTCATATCGATTGAAACTGTGAAGTAAGTCAGTAATTAAAAGTGTACTTGTGAAAAATGGGAGTTAAATGTTTTTCCTCACCTGTACATTCTACTCAAGGGCATTTTATCTTCTAAACACTTGTCATAAATAAGACTTTTATCCTCTTGCGACTTTTCATCCTTGAACTCTTTTGATTTTGAGCTGTATGAGTCCAAGTGATAGTTCCTGTGGATAAAGTTCGATTTCTCTGAGTCACAGTCTACTTCCAGGCTGACTTTCTGGTTGGTGTTCTTCAGCTGCGACGCGGGGATCAGGTTATCCCTCTGCACGCTGGACAGGTTGTTCATAGTCTCTGTTTCTCCCCTCTGCCGTTGGGCGTGCCTGTGGATGTGCCTCAAGGCCAGGCCCACCATGCACAGGAGCACCAACAGCGCCACCAGCCCCACCGCCAGCGAGATCGCCGCCCACTGGAAGCCGTCTTGACTCTCTCCGTTCGGCGTGACGGCGGCGAAGAATTCACACCGAGGTCCGTTGAAGCCCGACGGGCAGTCGCAGGTCGCCGGGGGCTTGCCCGGCCCGCCACCGCCGGTGCAGAGGCCGCCGTTGAGGCACGGCCGGAGGGAACACTCGTCCAGGATTTTGTCGCAGTTGCGGCCGCCGTATCCGGCGGGACAGACGCAGGTGTAGTCGTTGATCCGGTCCTGGCAGGTGCCGCTGTTGAGGCACGGGTTCCCGGCGCATTCGTTGATGTTGATCTCGCAGCGCTGGCCGGTGAACCCCGCGCGGCAGCTGCACATGCGCACGCCGCCGTGGATCAGACACAGACCGCCTGCAAAGGAGGAGGAGGAGGAGAGTCAGCATCAGCAAACAGAGCGACACTTCAACATCAAGGCGTCTCGCAGAGAGCGCGATCTCTATAAACCCCTCTGAGTTCACACATCTTCATCAAACCCAAAGAACAACCGCAGAACGGCCGCGTATTGTTCTCTCCACGCAGAACAATCCCGAAGCCCTCTGTGTTTACAGGAGGGCAGAAATTGAACTGCGCTGGATATTTGTCCCCTTTCATCAACAAGCGCGGCGAGCTGCGGTGACATTTACAAGCCGCTGCTCTGAGCTGCCGAGTGTTTATACGGAGGACAATAGACACCAAGTTCCCACCAATTCCTGTTGTTCCACACTGCTTCCAGTTGCAGGAATTTGAAGAAGGGAGGGGGGGGGGCGGTAGTTGGAGCAGAAAGAGCGAAGGGAAGTTCAGAAAGGTGGGAGGTGGAGGGGCAGAGAGGAGAGGAAGAGCGTACCATTAGCGCAGGGAAGCGACGTGCACTTGTCCACTCTCTTCTCGCAGTTGAGTCCGGTGAAGCCGCGGGGACACTCGCACATGTAGCTGCGGCCATTGTCCTTCTCCCAGCACTTGCCGCTGTGAAAGCAGGGGTAGTCGGCGCACGTCAGCAGGCTGTGCTCGCAGTGGGAGCCCTCAAAATTTGGGGGGCATGTGCACTTGTAGCCACTCTCCAGATTCTGGAGAAAAGGGAGAGAGAGGGGAAAAAAATGAGTGTGCATGTCAAAAAAAAAAACCTGTGTAAATTGTAAATGTAGGCGTCTCTGACTTACTGTGCAGATCCCTCCATTCCTGCACGGGTTGCTGTCGCACTCCTGCATCTCCAGCTCGCAGTTGACCCCGGTGAAGCCTGGCAGGCAGGTGCAGGTGTAACTTCCCTGGCCCGTGTTCATGCAGGTGGCGCCGTTCACACAGGGGTGGTGATGGGTGCAGAAGTTCAAGTCTGTGGGGGAGACAGGAGAGTGTTTGTTTACAGGGTGCCTGCAGGAGGATTAAAAAAATATAAAAGCAAAAAAAAAAAAAAAAAAAAGATAGCATCTACCCCGGATGTGTATAAAAAGCTATGAATAGAACACTTCAGAGGAAACCCAATTCACCCATGCTTTCAAGTTAATTCAAATGAAAACAGCGAGCAAGTAATATGAGATGATCGTTTTTAAAAAGGAACAGCAGCAGTGGTGCAAGTGGTCTGCTGTACCTTGGTCACATAATAGGCCTCCCCAGCCCTCCTGGCAGTTGCACTGCCACGGCAGCTGGCAGGTGCCGTGCTTGCAGGCCGGGTACTTCTTACACTCGTCGCAGAACGTGCCCTGCCAACCATCTCTGCACCTGAAAGATGAGGAAAAAGCCTTTATAGGATATTCTGAATTAATATTTCAACGTTAGTGAGCAGCACGCAAGTTAAATTCGACAGTCTTAAAAAGTGAGAAGAAAATCGGGGGTGAATCGTAGCAAACAGTCGAATACAATCCTTAAATTCTCATTCATTCATCAAAAGAAATATGAAAAACTAAGAAGTTCACTGTTCATTTGGAGGTTATATGTTGCAAAAATGAAGTAGAAATCAATCTAAGATATTTCTGCAATATGCAGCTTTCTTTAACCTCATCAGGTGAAGACATATCATCTGTTAAATACAATTATTCACATGTTCTTCAAAAAATAGCAATGCAAACATCGTCTACATTACAAATCACATGAACAGAGTGACTTTAGAATAGAACAAGCCAGTATTAAGTCTAAATGATGAAACAGGACTACGCAGCTCAGTAATTATGAATGATGACAATATAAGAGTTTTTGACTGTGAGCCATAGACCAGAGTACTTTTCTTTACTTTATCTGGAATATCCATTCCTCCGCACAGTGTGCTGCAACCTGAACAAACCATGAGACTTAAGATGCTCCTTTTTTTTTTGCTTAGTGAGCAAACACACGAAGGCAGCTTTACTGTGCCGGGTATCCACGACGGTCTGACCTCAATTTGGGTTTGTTTAAGTGGTGGGAATGATGGATTTGTGTCTAAAAAAGACGGCGAAATAAGAATTTGGGAGGATTTTCTCACAGCAGAGTGCATGTGTGCATTATCCTCAATGGTGAGTGAGTGAGTGAACGAGACGGGGCAGTGACAGGGAGGGAGCACGGAAAGCAGAAAGCCCAGTGAGTGATTCAGGGAAAACAGCAGAGGGGCTGAGACCGTGTTGACTCCGTGATCTTGGACCCTCTCTTAATGAATCATGCGGACGGAGCTGATGTGAATCTTCAGATGATGGAGCTGATTTAGTCGTACGTGCATCGGCAGTTGAAACACAACAGAGGCCTTCCATGTGAAGGGGGCTGACACAGTTCCCATAAGTATCCCTGCTCCGCGACAGCCAGCACACATTTCAACACCTCCTAATTATTAATACTTACACACACTCGCCGGGTTTGGAGCAGTTTCCATTCCTCTCGCTGCAGCCCTCCAGACAGATAGCTACAGCGAAAAGACAAACATACAATAAGTCGGTTGTTCTTCTAGTGCTTTTGCACATCAACACATTAACCACATTTAATAAATACATTTAACATAAAAAAAAAACAACTTTTCAACATCCTAGTCAGACTCTTTAAAATGGAAACAGACGCATTAAGGAAAACTTTCAACTTTCTTAAAACCAGACCAAAAACATCAGGAAAGCATCTAAGTTCATCAAACCACACCTGGACTCTTTTTAAAACTACACCAGAGCTCTTCAGCCCGAATCCTCACCATTCAGAAAAGACATGAATTCCTCACAGCGAAATATAGCCAGACTATTAAAGCTACACACGGATTCTTAAAGTTAAACATTAACACATATAGTTTTCAGTAAATCCCTACGACATTAGGGAGGCCAACCGCTTCTCCCTCGATAGAAACAACCAAGGCTGCACAGATTGAAATAGCCAAGTACGCTGAAGTACATGAGGCCTTACTCTGTCTCAGTTTTCCACTGAAACCTTCATGTGATCTAAACCTGTCCGCCACACCCCCAGCTGCCTCGCGGGGGTAAAAAAAAAAAAAAAAAAGAATGTCTGAGAGTTTGCTTGCCCTGTGTTTTAAGTGTACCGGTTCTTCCATGACACTGATTCACAGGACAACATATCAGCCGACTGACAGTAAGCGGCCGGTTTAGTCTGGAACAGATGCTCGCTCTCAATAGCAGACAGCTGTCACTATTGTTGTTTGTGGTCTGCCAGAACCATATTTGCAGCTGCCACTACTGCGTGCCTGACAATGGAGGGGACTAAACATTGATGGCGCGTGGCAGATAATAATGCCACGATTAACCTTGGCGCGTGCAGCCGCTTGAGCTCCTCCTATCAATGCTCCCCCTCCCTCCCCAGATTAAGTTACTGGTCACGCGCGCTGGTTCAGAGGTACAAAAATACTGATTTTTGGAATTCAATTTGCCTTTGAAGAGTCTATATATGTGTCTATATAATCTCACCTGTTCAGTTTAAATGTCACCAAAGAAAGTATTTAGCTCGTCTTAATTAAGTAACCACATTTAATAACTATTTCATTCTTATTTCCTCCTAACTCACACAGGTGGCTTGAACACCGAGATGGGCGATTCTCAAATTTTGGCATTTTCCGAGAGTCCTAGACTGTGTGAAAATGTGCGAGAGTGAGAGGAATGTGTCAGTTATAGAATATGTCAGTGTTCTTAAACGTGTGAGAAGCTCTGGAATGTGTGAGAGTTGAAAACTGTGTCAGTCGTAGAACGTGTCACAGTCCCACAGTGCGTTGGAGCTCTGCAAACGTGTGACCGCTCCAGAATGTCTTGAAATGTACCGAAACGGCATGCTGGAACATAAACGTCCGATTAATCAGGTATTCTAACGGGAGTTTTATGAAGGGTTAAACTGATATCTGGGAGTAAGGCGGAGGAAATCACGGCGTCTGAAAGATGCTCAATCTGTCTTTCTCGTGTATATTTTCTGTAGTCACTGGCGATGGATGTGTCTGTAATTGCAGCACGTGAGCCCATCTGGTTAGAATTTGGCGCCACTGTCAAAATAGCACATGCCAATTTCTCTTTCACCGCCAAGTGACATGGATGACAGATCCGCCGTCACCCATGTGGTCACATATCGAGCACATGGTAACGATTACTCTCCAATCTACTCTTTGATTAATTTGTTTTGGTGAAAGGGGGCCCTTGGTATTATGAAGCCAAATGGCATCGGGCCTCCTCATAGGCCCATTCAGGGCTTTCCAAAACATGCAAGTGTTGCTCTATGGTTTGGCCAAGCGGGGTTTGCTCAAGTATAATGCGTCTGTTGTCATGCTAAGCCGCCTGTTCCCCGAAAACCCATATCCAGCGAATGTTTGCAAGACCACAGCCAATTACGAGCCAGTAATATATGAGTACAGATTATATGATGCGGACGTTTGTGAGAAATGCAATCCGCACCAAAATTGCCCGGAACACTCGCCAGAAATCATTAGGCTGCTGCTTCAGTGTCTGTAACTTCTGCTTGTCAAAAATAATCACCCTCTTCAGGCACGAATGAAGCAGAGAGACTTGAGAACTTCAGAGAACTTTCTTCAGGTAAGGACTGTAATAAACCCACTTCACCAGTTCACAATGAAAATATGTGTGACACACAAAATGAGCCAAAACGGCTTGGTTTCCGATCGCTTACGTTCTTCACAGTATTTCCCCTTCCAGCCGGGCAGACAGGACAGCTGCCCATCTCGGGTGCAGGTGTAGTGGCCAAATCGGTCGTCCCTCGGCGTGCACTTTTTGGAACAACTTTCCCCGTAGTAGCTTTCGTTGCAGATGAACCTGTAGGAATACTTCAGCTCCGTCTGGTTTTCGTTTTGCGTGAACTGAGACCACTCGGCTCCTACGCCCAGCTGCCGTTGGATGGCAAAAGAGCTGATCAGAAAGTCTGGGTTGTTGGTGTCTGGAGGGAAAAAAAAAAAAAAAAAAAAGAAGGAAGAGGAAGTCAGATTTATTGCAGCAAGTCTAGAGTGCTTATGTTCGGTGATGATTGTGTCAAGAACTGTATCATAAATGACTTATGGGTTCAAAAGTCAACCGCTTTTGGTGTATTAATCTGCCCAGCAGCAAGCTGCATCCCTTATCAAATCCCATACAGTTTAGATGAAAGATAAACTCAGGTTGAAATTTCCTCTTTCTTTCCGTCAGCAAAAACATTCCCAGGCCCAGTCCCCTCTTCCAAAGGGCGGAACAGAGTAAGGTGTAAAATACAGGAAGATGTAGTCAGGGGTTTTGGCAGGCACTGCGTATTCTCACCAAAGCCCACAGCTCTTTCCCACGCCAAAAATAAACTCCAGGAAGTTCAATTGTATTGGGTATAAGAATGAAAAAGGTGTTCTGAAGTTCATAACAAAGGAATGAATAGGCGTGAAAATTGTCTGAAAGTATGAACAATTAACGGGAGGTGAAGAGGGAAGCGATGTGTGTCTGAGAATCGTTTATAATCTCTGATTTTACCCGTTTTTTTGTGCTTTTTTAGAGACAGTGCACGGGTGGTAAAGTGCCTGGAGCCTCCTGTGTAAAATGTACAGACAGAGCTCCCTCCTGTGGTAAAAAAATGTTGCACTTACCTACAGGTAGATTTCCATAAGGTGAATGCCAGGCTTCAATTATTAACGAAAATGACCCCTAAGAAGAGAAGAAGACACGTGCAATTAATACAAATAATCAGGTTTAAAAAGCATTTTGCTTTTGCAGAGAGCTCTGGATGTTGGTAAAACATTTCGCACGTTATTCTGCAATATCTAATAAGTTTTTTTTTTTACGCATTGAAAAGTGCAGTTCCAAAAATACGCGTGTGCATCAAAGAATATTCCGATCATTGCACGGCCTTCTGGATTTTGAAACGCATCAGCCCGATCTGTTTGTCGGCTGAGTATTACCTAATGATGTGGATTAGAGGCGCTGACCAATAACCGGTGCGCTCCCAAAATGCATAGCAGCCGCCTGTAAACAACCGAACAGCGGCCGCCGGGAATAAAAACAAAATAAAAGTGCGCGTCCTTCAGCCGCGCGCCCTTACCGGCCAGCCAAAGTTGAAGGGGATCTGGATCGGTCTGGGAAAAGCGCCGCTGTCCCTGGCGCTGAAAGAGTTTGTCCCCAGCACCGGTGTCACTGTACTCCCAAAGATGCAGTCACCTGGAGACACCACGGCCTGATAGTTCTTCAAGCAAATTCTGAAATAAGTCCTGCAGTTGGGTTTGCACGCGTTTCCGTTCGCGAGCAGCCCTCTGTGGTTTTTAAATTCGTGCAGATCAAGCTCAAAAACTCCGGATCCGAATACCTAAAAGAGAAGAGAAATTATTTAAAAGAAGACGTGGTGCGGCTATGTATCATTATGCAAAAAAGAAAAAAAGAAAAAGAAAAAAAATCCTGTAAAATAACTGATTCTCCATCTGCTTTCACCGAGGTTTGAGGACCAGCAGGGAGATGCAGATTCTCCTTCATACCTGTGATAACAACGTGGTGCTGAAGGCGATGGTAAAGGTGAACCAGGCTGCCATCCTTCTCGATTCTCCAGGGCAGCCGCGTCACCAACCAATAAGGCAGTAAAACCTTCTTATTCCGAAGTATTCACTCCGAGGAGAAACAAACGGAAAATCAAATCTCTGAAAACACACATAAATCCTCCACTCCCTGGGAGTTCCCAGTAGCTCCTCGTTGCCCGTGCGTCAAAAGCGTCCAGAGGAAAGCGTTTCCAATCTCCAAGTTATCCAAAGGTGAGGGAAGACCTAAATCCACAGCCGTGCGTCTTTCTGTCAGTAGGCGTCCTCTCCTTCCAGGGTACTGTACTCCACAATGGTCACTCCGCTGTGTGAGAGCGGCTCAGAGCTTGTTTTGATGCTGAACTCGGTGCGTCAGTGCGCCACGGATGTTCATCACTCGTCTTATTACTAGTGAATGAACCGTAGTGTGCCTTCTCCCAGATATATAGACTTCCACTGCGCCGCTCATTACATAAACTGTCACTCACGCCGCTGGCCACGCCCACTTTACATATTCAACCTTCTCTTCCACCCCAACAACAATTATCCAGATCTAATACCCACTGGCACTGGGATAACTGACCACCATGGATACTGGGCGATTATTAACAAGCCGCAACATCTGTTGACTTATTTTTAGCGCGCAATGCGCCTGACGCACGGTCACACATCACGCGCGATGAGAAAGGGACAATGCAAGGAGGGCCGAAACTTTAGGAATATAAGGGAAATCAATTACAGTCTTCCTCCGTGCGCTCATTTGCCCTCGGTTCCACTCAATTGCACGCGTAATTAGCCTTACTAGTGCGTCGGAGCCGTGCGCACTGTCCTCTCAGACGCGTCACTCTCAGCGGGATCATGTGCGCGTCTCCCCCGGGATGCACCTTTCACAAACAATGAAACCAGAAATACAATTACAGGGGAAATCTTTCCATTTGTTTAAATTTCCGATGAATCCGATTTTTACTTTCTTCTGGATTTACCTTTTATTTCTTAATTGGTTGATATAATAAACAACAAACACATCCACACAATATATTTTCACTATGTTTAGAAATAAGCTGAATAAAAGAAGAGATAAATTGGCACTTGCAGGGAGTGCAGAGGTCTATATGTTGTGTCAAAGCTCGGGTTTTAATCGAACATCTTGGCTTGGGTGTGCCTCATCTCATTGGTGGCGTGTGCCCCTTCACGGCCACCCATGCGTTTTACGGTTAATGGCAGCGTGCCTCCTATTGTTGCGGCGCGTGTCCCACTCTCGCCCTCATGCGGGTGTAATGTGCGGGACTGGAGCTATAACTATTCAGCTGTATGCAAATGATCCTTCCCCCCTCATCCCTCTTTCTGCCTGCACCCGTAAATGCTGTTTTATTCCACCCTTGGCCTTAAGGAGCCAAAAGCAGTGACACCGACCGAGGTTTCCATGCTGGATGTGGAAGATTTCATTCAATTTAGTGGCTTAAAACTGAATAAAAGGACCCTAATACCTCCTTTAGAAATAAAATATAAACATTATAAGAATAAAGTCACAACACGCACAATTAAAAAAGGTTAAATTAAGCTGACAATTTATATTTACTCTTTAAAACAATATAAAATAAGTTCTGTTCAGACAATATGCTTGAAGAACCGCATCCTGTGATGTCTCTTGGCAAATAAAGAGCTTTTCCATACGGTTTCCCCCTATATGCCCTGGCTGTTTTTGACCGTCTGACTGGTTGTATTTGTTATTCGATCGCCCGTGTCTCTCTCATTTACCATCTGGTGGGAGACTGGCAGACCGACGCACCGTTTTCTATCGTCTGTTCACGGAGGGGACAAGCCAACTTTCTCCAACCTGTTCATCTACATTCTGTCTGGCATTAGTTTTGAGTTTGTGGGAAAAAAAAGGGACCGACAGTTATTTTTTTTTTACAATGTAAAAAAAAAAAAAAAAAAAAAAAAAAACGCAACTCAAAAAATAAAAACAATAAATTATGCCTTAGTAAAAGAAAAATAATAGTTTTTCTTGACATAAGTAGTTTTTACTTCCTTTCAGTGTTTTATTATCACATGATTACTTTTGAAACATTGAGGTTTACCAGCATGTTAACTATGTATTAAACAGGGACTTTCAGGTTGATTTAAGGACTCCTCTGGCAATTATCAGGGAGGAAAGAGAAGAACAGATGAATTCCTGATTCACAAATCTGTTTCCAGTTTCCTGCCTTTTTCCTTTCATGTGTGATTTTGCAAATTGAGTACGACGTGTTTCTTAAAATTAAGCCACGTGAGAAGATGAGAGACAAAAAGCAGTTTCTCAGACCCTTCAGCAACTGAAATACCTGAAATTTGGCGAACGGAATCCTCAAACATTGACTGAAACTGTCAAATAAAGGGGAAAAAAAGTAGAAATAGCCTCCATACTTCTATAGGTTCTACTTTTTTTAATCCAAAGTCGACTATGGGTGAAGGCAGGTTACACCCTGGACAGTTTCCCAGTCCACCAAATGGGAAACAGAGACAACACATGACAGGCAATTCAATTCACTTGACCTCAAATTAATGTTTCTGGGACTGGAGAAGGAAACTGGAGTACTCTGATAAAACCCATGCACAGCAAGAATGTGCAAACTCCACACATGAAAGCTCCCACACCTGTTTATCACTAAATTGAGACAATAAGACTGTTAATTTAGTTTACTTTGATTTATTCAAATGTTTATGTTCATAGTAGCCATGCAGATACTTGTAAAATATACTGTATCAACATAAAAAGTTCTGTAATTCTATGATTTTATGCACAAAAAAAAAAAAAAAAAGACACGGAAGCCTATTTTTCCACGGCGGTAAATAGTTCCAATGCCTTTCTCTTTGTGCTTCTCCTTTGAACTCCACATGATCCCCGAGTATTTGCATTTCATCTGTTGTTTTCATATGGTGGCTGTGCACTGCCGAGAGTGAAAACGGAGAACATCTATATTTATTCAGTGTTTATACGAAGTAGACACAAAGGATCTGCTGAATGCTTGTCATATTGACACACCTGTTGCGTCTCTAAAGGGCCCACAGAGACACAATGGCACTGGCTCTGCCGGCCGAGCGCCACGCAGCCCTCTCCTCTGCCTGTATGCCTTCAGCTGCTAACTCTGTTACTTGTCGGCATTGCGGTGTTGGCCGTTCTTTGTGATTTGACGAGCCGATTGAGAACAGATTCCGCCGGCTGTGTGTTTTGCGGGTGCCACGTCCATTTGCTCTTTATATGTTTGCGTTTTGCCCCGGCCGGCTTATCTCAGCCGCGATTCCAGGGTCGCCTTCATCATCGCGGCATCAAATGTCCAATCAATAATTGCGGACATCACCCCGCTTATCTGCGTTTATAGCCGTATGTCCCCCTGTCAGGCCGACATGAAACGGCAATAAAAAGTGCGACAATTGCAGTTTATATGAGACCGGACAGGTGAGCGCGGCCGATAACAAGCGGCTCTCGTCATTGCGGAGACAAGAAAATGCCATGTGGGCTGGATGCTGTTTTTTTCCACAGCTGGCAGAAATCATACACACCAGATGTACCTTATCATAATACTGTCAGCGATCTCCGGCTTTATTGCTGCGGCCGCGCTGAGCACACATTTCACGTTTTTAATTTAACACCGAACGGCTCGTCCGCTCACGGCCAACAGTTTACTTTGTCGAAAGCTGTTCGGAATTGCATTGTTTGGACGATGACCGGGAGACATGTCACGCCACGTCGACCGTCACAAACCTCTCCTGCAGAGGAGCTGAGGGTGAGTTAAGCCGCTGTCGACAAAATGCTTTCTGCGGCTTTATTTATAACGCGCCGGTGCCGAAAAAGCATTGTCTTCCTGCACTCTTATGCAACAACCGGGCAGCAACCGGAGCCCGAAACAAGCCAACCGCATTGGTGCCAGTCATACCGGAGCTGTTCGGTTCTCGGAACCTTGCGTCTATTAAGACGTCGCGTCAAAGCGCCGTGCTTTCTGGCAACACGGTGGAGGTGGGGGGTGGGGTGGGGATGGGGCTGTCCAGAGAATTTCAAGTTCAAGCCTTCATCCGACAGCCTTGATGTTTGCATGTCTGTGACTTTGAAGACATACGTGGGTGTCGTGGAAGTGGAGGGAAGCGTATAAGCTCATGTCTGCTCCGCTTCCCCCTCGCAGTGGGGGGGGGGGGTGGACGAATCGCCGCTCACCGGGAGGGGAGACGCGGGTTTTCTGGTCTTGCTGCCTTGCTCCTCGGACGCCTTTTCCAGAGGACTTGTTTGCAAACTGTACGGGACAGTGTGGATAAACCGCAGTTCCTGTTCTCACCATTCAGACCCGTTTTCATGAATAAACCATGATCTGACAAGGAAGTGTAAACAGGTTGATTGTCAGAGCGGACATGAGATATCTATTGTTGTCGGAGGAATGTGAAGAATGCCATATTAAATATGAAGCAAGAATGCAGCTCTGATGTCAGCCGCTCTTTTATAATACGCACTTGCGAGGCCTTTGCCGCCCCCCCCCCCCCCCCCCCGCGTGGGTAAATATGCATTTTACCCAGCATGCATTTGGAGCCAATAGTGGCATTTTATTTGCATATTTACATTTCACTTCTATGTAACGCTTTGTATGCATCCGTGACTCAAGAAACTCATTTGAGGTCATTTGATTTCTTCAGAACAGACACTGCCTGGTCCAGTCTGGACCCCCGTGTTCCCGACACGGACGCCACCAGCCCCCCCGCCCCCCCCCCGAAGCTCCGGCCTGCTTGTGAGTTTGAAAACAAAAAAGTGAAAGCTGATTGAGAGATGCGGGATTGCATCTGTAAATATTACCATGAATCATATAAACCTACAGGAACCACATAAACTAACATAAATCAAAAAAATGTGTTGCACAATACTCCCAGGTCAGTGTTATGGAAATTCCTAATTGTGTGAAAGACGCGAATTATGCCCAACATTTGAGAAATTACTTAAAAAAAAAGTATATTTTCGCACTAACACAAAAAAATTGCATGTTTTTGGTTCCATGCAGAATTAATTCAGCTTTGTTTTTTGGTGAAGTACAGGTCTTATTGGCGCCTGTCTTACCTCTGATCGTAACTTTTCCATTGGAAGTACCGTTCGCAGCTGTCCGAAAGTTCAAAGCACTTGCGTTGTTTTCTTCCAACTGAAAGCATTCAGTCAAATCCTGTTTGACCGAATGTGCCTATATTTACTTAAACCATTAACGTTTTTCAATCGACCTGTTTTTGAAGAAGTTTCCGACGCAGATTAAAAGCGTTTCTCATGTGGACAGAAGGACACCGTGCTTATGTCTTCAACTTGAGGTTGCCACGAGAGTGAAATACGAGAAAACACATGCGGCCGGTCAAAGCTGTGACAGTTTTACGCATCTTGAGCGAAAAGCGGCAGGGCCAGAGGTACACTGGGTGAAATAGATTGAGACCTCGGACTGAGCCGGCGCTACGCTACACGTGTAGCGTTTGGTCGTATTCATCTGACCCCGCTAAGCCGGCTGATGGACCAGCTGCTATATTGATCAGGAGGCCCCGGCCGTGCACGCCGTCCTCGGCGCGGCTCGCGTTTGAAGTCCAGCTGGGCTTTATCGTAAATGTATTATAAATCTTGCTTTAAGTGAAAGGAGGCCAATATGTTGCAGCAGATTGACAATGACGTCCGCGGTGAGGAGGGAGTCAGGAGCCGGGGAGAGCGGCAGATTTACGGCTCGCTCCGCCGAGGTGGAGGTTCAGCCCCCCGGCTGCACCTGAAAGGGCTCCTTTAAGGAAGCTGCCTGTGACCCACATGAAAGAACGCGCTCTCTGGATTTCTCATTTTCTCCAGCTGCAGGTAAAGGAAGTGACCTGCAAAGACAAAGCCATTAAGTTTTGTTTTTTTTTCTTTGATGAAAACCAACAGTCGGAGTCAAGTAATATCAGTTCATTTATTTTAGTGTATTTTATTCAAATGTTCTCGGTGCTTCTCCCAGGAGCGTAATTCCCCTCCGAGCTTGCCTGTCTACGTAGATGATGTTCTCCCTCATGCTCTGTTTTGGAACTTTCTTTTCTTTGTCTGACTCTTCGCTGTTTACTGCAAACAGAGCTGTACCAGCGCTGACCTGGCCTTTTGACGAGTACACTGGCAACATGAACCGAGCGCCTATACGAGGAAAACCTCGCTGCCTTCGCTGTATTCGCAACAATCCTTTCTGAGTGAACTCAGGTCGCCTCTGTGAGGTTTGGAAAGGGTCGCGAGTACAGTTCAAGGGTCATCGGTACGTCTGAATGACAGAAAACATCAAAATGAGTCTATTGATCACAGTGCCTGTAGTGAATAAAATGTGAGTTTTGAATGGAAGATCCTGTTTTTTTTAATCAATAAAATGGTTTGAAATGGACTCAAAACACTTTGGAACACTTCAAGCAGGAAAGTGTTGAGGATATTTTGTTGCGTTAATTAAATTGGTCTCACATGGAGAACCATATACTGCGATTTGGGACAGGCTTTCAGGATATAGAGATTGTATAGGTTTGCTGCCTTCACTGCTCTTTAGCTGTTGTAACCATGGAAACACAGGCTATATAGGCTAAATATAGTGACGGCAGCTCCTGAAGTTGATAAAAGCAGCGGCTATCATTCAGGAACGAAGAGAGAGCTTTCAATAATCATTCAGATGAGTGGAAAAACCTCAAACCACCCAGAGAGAATACAGCAGACCAGAAACCCTGCCACGGAATAATAGTAATAAAAGTAAAAGCGATGGGATGTTTTATACGATTCAGATATTTCAACATAATCTCTGATGAGATTCACATGTGTTTGAGTTTCTTCCTGTTTTAACTGTAGCTTTAAAGAGCTCAAGTATCAGCTGTTTTGAATCAAACCGAGCCACCCGTGAGTCCGGCAGCCGTGTGCAGGACACTCGGCGGCACGAACGTCCCGGCGGACCGGTGCCACGGACGTGAGTGTTTGGTAGTAACAGCGGAGTGGGTGTACGCCGTCTTCCCAAAGCCGCAACCGCAACGAGATTAGTGTCAGTCGGCCGCATTAATCCCAGCAGTCTCCCAGCAGCGGCATCAGGCCGGCCCACCGTCAGAGAGAGAGGAGACGGCAGGGAGTGGGCCGCGCCGCGACTTAACCAAATAATGGATTAATCAGATACAGCAAGAGGAGGAGACGTTGTTTTGCATAATGTGCAAAAGCAAAAACAAGCGCCAGGGTGTCAGCGATACAATGGTGTCAGATGGAGCAGGGAGGAGGATGGTTTGGTGAAAATTTCACATATATTCATTCACATATATACTTCACATATATTCAGCTTTGTGTTTCTATTTCTGTGTATTTTTTTTTACACATTCCATTGTTATGAGATAATTCATGGTCTATTTCATCCTTAGTAATTCTGTCAGCAGTTTTAAAAAATGTACATAAAGAAACAAGATGTAAAAGAAGGCCATTGGTCTGTCAAATAACAGGCTTAGACAGAATTAGAAAACATCTATACCGGGCCTGTATTTCCCTATTAACAGGCATCAGAATGATAGAAAACAAAAGAAAAGATATCTGTAGTTGTTGCAACCAAATAGAACAGATTCATAAAACTTCAGTCCACTTACTGCTTTTTGGTCGGTGCTGATTTAACCTTTTCAATCTGACTTTGTTTCTTCGGCTTCCACAGAAAACTTGTCTGACTGTGTTTCGACATGAGAAGTGTGAACAAACCCTAAGAGTTCTTTCTGTTGCTCTGAATAGATTCATGCAAGAAGATGCAACTGAAAAAGCTAAAAAGCTGTTTCAGGTGGGGTTGTCTTCATGCTCAGATGTGCAGTTTATTATGATTGGAAGACTGAAACGCTTCAGCGTCAGTGACCTGCGGTGCACTATAACACGCCTATCTGAGCTCAAACCTGCGGCGCTCTCTCGCCACATCGCAGTAAACTTTTTTACCTCTCAGTGCTACAAAAACTCAGCTCTGCCCACTGATTCCCCACCAGAGACATCTCCTGGCTCCCGTCCCCTCCCCTTCCCTCCGACGTTGGTACGATCCAAAAAGCCGGCGGTTTGTTTGCTTGGGAAAGGAGAATATCCTCTGAGGTCAAG
Source organism: Salarias fasciatus (assembly GCF_902148845.1). Classification (NCBI taxonomy): domain Eukaryota; kingdom Metazoa; phylum Chordata; class Actinopteri; order Blenniiformes; family Blenniidae; genus Salarias; species Salarias fasciatus. The sequence goes on from NC_043759.1 coordinate 19,502,809, forward strand.
TCAAACAGGATGTGCTAGAGTGTGGTCCCTCGCTCCTATTGGCTCTTTGTAATAACGCTCTCAGTGGGGCTAACACGCACACTAAAACACTTGCGAGCGTGCGCGTGCGCTCGCACATGACATGCCATACCTAACAAATACAAACTCAGTTTTTTGTGAAATGCCTGCACGACAAGCTGACGGTCGTATTTACCTTAAAAAGAGGAGTTTGTGATTAAAGCAGCATGCTCCGAGGAGGCTTGTTTGAGTAAGACGTTGCGTTGGGAAAACGTCAAACACTTAAACTAATAAACAGAAACCGCTGCTGATGAAGACACCACTTAGAGAAAGCAGGAGCGGGACAGCGCAATCAGAGGAACTGCTGCGTCAGCAGCTCCTCGTGGCCTCCTCGAATCACAGATTCTTTTGTTTCAACAGCCATCCAAATGTTTGTGAGTGCAGCGTTTCTAAGCAAACATTTGATTTTGGTATTTTATCCAGTGTAATTGCCAGAGAGATGAGAGACAAAAAAAAAAAAGAAAAACACAATTTTTTTTAGATGATTTGTGATGTACTTTCATCAAATCCACTGAGTTGCTACATAAATAAATCTGCAGAGTATAGTTTTGGTGGCACGGCCAGACGAAGGGCAGCCGTCCTGGAGCCGAGTGTAGGAGGAGGCACCTGGAGGCAAAATAGTGGTCACATGGGTCCTGTCATTGAACTGATACCGATGACACACGCTTTGATGGGTAAGTCATCCAACAGTCATGTGATTACACAAGATAGTTTCACTGAAACCTATGCCGCAATATTATTTATTGACTAAAAACCCATGATGCCAAAAATGATGTCACTCTTTCATTCTTGATCTGTTGGAGCCATGAGGTTTGTTGCACATCCAGATGTGGAGATTTCTCGAGGTATTGAGGACAGTTCTTTCTGTCCCCGTGTGTCGTCAGACAACTCAAGTGAGCCACCAGTGACTCATTCTCACCTTACAGTGTTTCCCTTTGTCCTGCAGACCCACATCTACCGCGCTCTGCACGGGTTCAATGGATGACTTCACTCTGTCGCTCGAAGGTTAATCGCTGCAATTTTAAAGGTTACGGGCGTTTCTGAGGACAAAATCACTGGGAGTACGCATGTAACTGAAGTCACATGTTGGTAGGATGACGAGGTTTAGGAACACAAGTGCGCTCTCTCCGGTGTGGGCAGCGTGGAAATGTGTCCTTTTCTTGGACACAAAGGAAAAGGATGTTGAAGATGAAGCATTAGAACATCCTAATAGGGGGCCGATGGCTCGGAAATTGAATCAATCAGGAAGAAGAGGTCAGAGGAAATGACCTCAGGGTCGGTGAACTCCACCTCTCAGGCACAGGAATGGCTCTGTGCTGTCCACTCATCCTGGCATGGTTTGGCTTTTATCACCTAAAATGAGGAATTATACAATCTTATAGACATATGAGAATTTATAAAGGTAAGGAAATGCTGAGTCATGTCTGTATGTGAGTTCTGTCTGCACCCATCCATCCATCTATAGCTTTATTTCTGTTACTATTTTAAAAAAGACACATGCATTGTCTTCTTTGACAAGCTTGGAGGCCGGTTTAGGCACACAGGCTGTGTATTGACTCCCATGCTATCAAACCGCACCACTTCGCTTCACTGGGGGTTATTCCAACGAAAGGGAAATATACAAAAGAGGGCCAATGAAGTGGACTCATCAGCCACCAGCGGGGACAAACCGTCATCCAGGTGTCTGGTCTGCAGCAGGGGGACTCGGCAGCTCCACTTAATGCTGATTAGCCGCCAGCCTTTCCTGACCCGAGCGAGCGGGGAAGGCCGGGCAGAGAGATCTGAGGCGCAATCACACTGGGCAAACAACAAAACAACCCTACCACTAGCAGTGAGTGCTTCCTTGATTGAGGTTGAGTAACCAAAAAGCTGAGTTGAGGAACAGAGGATGAGACGGAGGAAGCATGTGAGGAAAACTCCTGCGCTGGAGGATGAGAGTAATGATATTTCTGTTTATCTGCGGAGATGGTTGTGGGGTATTTTTGGACGGCTGCTGTTTTTTCCTCCGTAAATTCCAGGTTCCGGCTGTTTTTCCTTCTCCTTGTTCCCAGCCTGTGAATGCAAGGCTGCTTCCTCTCCCTCCTTCCTATTCTGAGCCTCTGATTGCATGGAGGTGGGGGTGGTTAACAGGATAGTGTGTCCGTCGGTGTGTGCGCGAGCGGGGAGGCAGCCGCATGCTTGTCTGCTGCAAATCTGGAGGAAGGACTGTTGCAATATGTATTTTTTCTGTCAGTGGGTTCGGACTAATGAAAGCGTGTGTGTCTGAGTGTCTTGGGTGTTGGGTGTGGAGGATGTAACCATTAAAAGAGATCAGCGTGTCAACTGTTCCCCAAGTGCTGCTTTCTCCGATCCAGCTGGCGATGGGAGGTGTGTGTGTGTGTGTGTGCGCACGTGCGCGCTTTTGTGTGCGTATGTGCGCGTGCACTCTGTGCCCCACGCACTCCGCTCAGCAAGGAACAGACAGATGGATCTTTTGCTTTGGCCAATGTTGTCGGAGTCTGGCTTCTGCTCTCACTGTACAGTCCCGCTGCAGGCCAAATTACTCTGCATCTTTCCCTGCAAATTAGCTGGCTTTTGTCTCCGACCAGCAGAGAGCTTTAAACACCCACTGAGGTAGAAATGAAAGCAATTAAATGCACAGTTTACACATTTCAGCAACACCGAGTTGCGTGTCAAGCGCATAAACAGTTTCTCCGCTGCCTTGTGTTGCTATGCAATTTCGCATGATGAGTCAACATTAATCTCAGTAAAACATTTTATTTGACATCTTGGAGCAGATTTCTGGCGTCTCATATCCTGATGTCCACATTTAGATCCTTCTTTTCTTTTAATTTACTAGTTTAAAAAATGTCCAACTTTCAAAAAATTTGGGAAATTGGTCTGAATGGCTGCTTGGCCACGACGTCTGAGAACAAATTACTCTTATCGGGTTATCTCGTGATTTTCTGGCGATGTTTACATTTTTAAATACGAGACGTCAGCCAAGCTATTGCTATGTGTGACCTTGGATCTCGATCGCTAGTTGTTACTGTAAACACACGGACGAAGAGAAAGTTTTACACAGAAACACATTTCTTGCCCAAAGCTGCGAGCCTGCTGAACGCTGGAGGGCCTTCAGTATCAGATCAGTCCTGTAAACACAGAGCAGTGACTTTCTCCCAAATATAGTAATGGGCGACTCGGATTCTACGCAACAAAGGACAAAGAGCAGCTGAATCTGCGTTTGAGTTTGAGTGAAAGAAACAGCGAACAGCTACTGAAACGAACCTCACACACAAAGCTAATACAATTTCATGTCTTTCAAATTAGCTATATGCTAATTGTTTTAATGTTTAGTTTCACTGCATGATCCAGAAGTAAATCATCACATCTTATTGCTCCACAAATTGAAATCATTGTGAATATACATGCATATATACACATTTCCTTACGTCAACTTTTCCCTTCCCTTAGTAACTGTCATGCTTTTCTTTTTCCAAACTGTTTTTTGAAAAGAAAAAGTTTGTGTTTGACTCTTTCTTTAAGCTCATCTGCCAACCCGTTTCAAATGCAGAGTTTATGAAGAGCATAACGACGTTAAACGAGAAAGCCAAATGCTGCAGAATGAGTACGTCTCTTTCAGCGTTCGACCAGGTTTGAAGCAGCTGGCGCGGGTCAAAGGGGAGGAAAGCAATACGTGTGTGCGTCCTCTGGATGAGCTGCTCCGTGTTGACATGAAAACAAAGGCACACTGCCACCCGCTCCTCTGTTTATTGCACAACAATTCACTGCAACCACCGCCATATTGGTTTTTTCCCCCCTGTCTGTAGTTTTCAGCATCAAACTTGTTTAATATAGAGTGTAAACATGCTGACATGCACACAAGCCACACAAACACACACAGTGCATGGAGCTGTTGTGTGTGTGGGGTGGGTGGGTGGGTGGGTGTGGGTGGAGGGGCTCTTCCATGTAACTTGCGATTGTTCCAAACTGCTCTCCAAACGGCCTTACTCAGTGTAATTTATCAGATTTACTGATTGATGAATCGTTCCACTGCTTTCAACGCGCACGATTTCCCCGAAAACACTCGCGAGGGAAACAGCACAGAGGTGTTTCCCAAACTTGAGCTTTTACTGTCATTTCATGTGTGTTTGTGTGTGTACGTGTATGTGTGTGTGTGTGTGTGTGTGTACAGGAAAGTGCTACATGTGTGTTTTCTTTTCATCTAACCCATAAAACAAAATCTCATATTTTTCTCTGTCTGGTTCCTCTCAGGGACTCTCAGGGATATTCGGACGGACAGCTGAGATGTTTGAAACATTTCATTCCAGTTATATCTGGATAAGATAAATGCAGAAGCATTTGCCGGGGATTATGAAAAATGTTTCTTTTTTTTTTTTTTTTTCCAGCAAGGCAAGAGCTTTCTGCTTCAAACATACATTCTTATCCTCGCTCCCTATCGGACGGTTGTCTGGAATTTCCAGCTGAAAGCAAAGTGATAGGGGTGGTGTTATCTGTGTTTAGACTATAAATGTTTTTAAGGGATATATTTTGGAGTGTAGCGAAAAAAACAGGCCCTGTGTGTCTGTGCTTGTGCGTGTGTGTGTGTGTGTGTGTGTGTGTGTGTTTTTGTTGTGCATATAGAGCGCCTGAGCCGCGGACTCCAACCGTCAGGTTCCAAATGGATAAATAGGCAATAATTAGGACTGGGGTTTGTTTTACAGGGATAGAAGGAATTTGTCTTTTCCTGGACTCGTACATCAATATGGCAGATGTTTCCTAGAGGATGGATCACAAGGCCTTTCAAACGGATTCACAAACTACCTTAATTGCTGTTTGTTTTGTCTCCCTCCACCTCCCCCCCTCCTCCTCCACTCACGGTCTTGCGTCAAACATCTGAGGAGTATTTTCAAGAACAAAAAGGAACTCATATTGCCGCTGCAATTTTGGCTCTCGGACACACGGGGAACTGGGTATTGTTCCCAAGCTTTTATCCTTCCACATTTGATCTCAGCCCACGTCCACAGTCCGAAATGCGCCCGGCCTGCTGCAGCGCTTCTCATCTGCACTGCATTCTGGGTCCCATTCATGACACTGGTGGTGTTTTTCCATGCCTGAGATGGGTATTGGGTGCTGATAGGATATCAAGCACACCTAAGTGCTTCCCTTTCCTCCCTCTCTTTATTTTCTTTCCTTTTCTCATCGGCCTCTGCCTCTCTATCAGGCCCCCCACACATGCTCTGTGTCACGTCCTGTAGTGAATAACAGAGAGGTGCGATGATCCCTGCCGCAGATCAGTCCTCCACACGGACGGGACTGATTGAAAACCTGCAATAAATGCGACAAATTTGAAAAAGCAGCAGGTTTAGCCACACTTTTTTTAACCTTTAACCTGCAAATTCTGTCATCCTGACCCCCTGATACTGCCAAGTCTTACTCACAGAGGCACTTAGAGATGCACTTACTCTTTTGCTTTCTTTTCTCTCATTTGCAGTAAAGCGAAAGCAAATATTTAAAGACTGTTACGGTTTCAGATAATTCTCAGCAGTGATCGTTCGGCATCATCAGGAGAACTGTTTTGCTTGACGTTGTCCTGGTAACAACGCGGGATGCCAAGATTTGTCCAGTCGGTGAAAACAATTAAGAAACTGAAGCTTGTTGTTTAAACACAGGAGAATCCTAAGTGGGCCGGAGAAACTGAAGAAACTGATAGATTACAGGAGTTGAGGTTGCACGGTTTAGACAAGCACGATAAGCTGTGTCATCGGCTGTTTTTCTTCTCTTAAAGATCCTGGCAAACGTCTCTTTCTCTGGGCTGCAAAGTGCTGCCAGCGAGGTACGGGCGGGACGAGCTCCATCCCGACTGGCATCTTCCTCGGTTTCACATCCAGGAGAAGGAATGACCTCACGCTCCAGTGACTCAACATTTCGTCTTAAGGAATAAAATTGTATGTGACGCTTGTGACGGACCGGCGTGGCTTTACATGGCATCAGAAAGGGGTGAATTATCTCACGGCACGTAGAAAACACACACACACACACACACACACACACACACACACACACACACACACACACACACTGAGTCACTTGACTTTACGTAAGTCGGAAGCGCCGTCCGGCCCCCCATCCTCTGCATGGCAGTGGTGATTCATGTGATCGAGACGAGTGTGGGAGGGGAAGTAGGGAGGAAGGGGAGGAAAAGAGCCAGGAAGTAGGGGGGAAAAGCTGTTCTATCAACGAGGCCTGATAATGGAGACCCACAGGAAACTGCTGAGGAGGATTTTCCACGATGTCGCACAGGAGCCCTGGCACTGCAGTCAACACACACACACACACACACACTAATCCCATGCAAACAGGGCCACCCACACCCACATGGGTGTCTTGTAAAACACCAGCATCCTCTCACTGCATCAACTCCCTCAATCAGTGTCTTTAAATTGATCGGCAGCCCTGTCAGTGTGTCTCCCCTTATCTCCCGCTCCGGCTGCACCTGCTCTGGCGGTGGCGCCGTGCCAGCTCCCGTCCTCGGGTTTGTCGCTGGCGGGCAGCTGTCAGAAAACCACAGGCCATGTTGCCCGATAAACAAGATGAAAAGCGAGCGTGCGCAGAGATGGACGTGGCCGACGTCTTGATCCCGCTCTCAGAGGTATCAGCTGATCTTCGCTGCAGCGTCGGATAAAACGTCAAAACACAGGTAGTCAAACCGAGAACACTGCAGTGAAGAGAGGAAAAATGACAGTTGGGTTCCTCCAGATGTGTGTGTGGGTGTGTGTGTGTGTGTGTTTGCTGAACCATGTTTGTCCCGTACTCGGACAGGGAGGGGTCCTTGTTTTTCCCCTGCTCTTCCCTTTGGTTACACTGTTGTTTCCCAGCCAGCCCCCCCTCCATCGCTGTATACAACACATCCCATTAGGAAGGCTGCTGCTGAGACCTGCACACACACACACACACACACACACACACACACACACACACACACACACACACATGCATGCAGACCCAAGAGGGAAATCAGCAGTGAGGCGTCCTCGCCGGTCTTCCTATGGTGCAGTCGTTAGGCGAGCGGAGAAGCTGCTCCATCAGAGAGCTCCTGCTGCTAATGACATCTTTAAGCTCTTCCACATTGTGTAACTCCTGTGACTGTTTTGCTTTTTGTTTTTTTTTTCAAACCGGCTGCCGTGGTTTGAGCATCAGCTGTAGTTTCATATTTTCTGCTCATTAACTCCTTCATGAATATCTGCCAGCTGGAGGTTACTGTTACAATCACCTCGACGTCAACTTATCGATATCTGATGACTCTTTTTGATGGACGGGACACGTTTTCCCTGAAACTCCCATCAGCTGCTGTTCTGTTATTGAGCCCGTAATCCTCTCCGAGCTGTCTGCTGTGCGTTTGGCCTGACGCGGTGCGCTGCCCGTGCACTGCTGGAGAAGCTCCCCGTTCTCAGGACGTCCTGTAGAGGAACCCCTTCCTCTTCATCCTCCTCCTCCTTCTCTTCCAGACTTCAGAGTAGGAAAACACACAGAGACACAAGCAGACACAAACATGTACCATGTACACACATACTTCGTCTGAGCACCCAGTACACACACAAGCTCCTTATCTTAAGCGTCCAGGCAGCTGTATGTGTGTGTATGTGTGTGTGTGTGCTGCTGTCTTTGTGTGTTAAACAGAGATATAGGTGTGAAGTACAGTCGCTGAGGTTACCTTTTAAGTCGTCCTTCCCTCCACGGACCGTCGCTGCAGATGTGAGGCGACTGGATTAACAGTTTTTCGGGATCTGTCGGCCACAGATGAAGGAAAAAAAGCAAATCTCCGTCCAGCAAAAGTTTCCTCCACACAGCAGCATATAACCTCACACCTTTCAAGGATGCACTGATGAACTTTTATGAAGTTAAACAAACTATATTGGATTAAAATTTAAATGTAATGTAGGAGCTGTTCAGTTTTAGAGGGCCATGTTCATTTACATTGTTCAGAATATCTTGATGAAATCAATGCAAAAGATCAAATTTTTTACATTCAGACTATGTGAACCACTGAAAAAACCACTGCTGAACCACGGCAATAGAAACATTTCTGTGTTGATATTCATTCTCAGAATCCCTGGCACCACTGTAAGTTCTTCATTTGAAAAGTTTATTTTATTTCGTCTTCAAGTGATATAAATGTCTTCTTGTTCAAACTCAGTGTTGCACGTTTGCAATATTTCAGCTCTTTGTGAAGTATTTCAATTAGAAATAGAAATTGATTTAACATCTCATCTTTTTGTTCTGAACTGTTTCAATGTTTGTTTTTGGTCAATTTCCTGCAAAAGAACCAAACAGCTTCAGCTCAAACCCTGTGTGGATTTGTTTTTGTGGAGATTACAAATTATGTACTTGATAATTATGTTAATACTTTATTGTGATCATCAGTGCTCAAAAAAAACCCCCCAAAAAACCAAAAAAACAGCAGTGTGTGCAGATGGCTTGACTCAGGTGGCTGTCGTCTGCAGGGTGGAGGAAGTTGGGGAATCGTTCCAGGAAAGTCGCTTCTCTCTGTGTTCGCAGGGCTTTAAAACTCTGAGATCCATCTGTTTAGAGGCAGACTGATACGCTCAGAGTGGATTTGTGTGACCCTCACACAGATCGGATGGCCGGAGAGAAGGTTTTGCTGTGGAAAGAGAAACAAAGGCAGCCCCTGCTGTATATATCTAATAAAGTGAGGATGATGGATTGAAGCGTCACGGACTGGATGCTGGCTTTCAGTTGTCTCAGTGTTTGTCACACTATCCTCTGTTTATACCGATTTGTATTCCTCTTTGCACGCACGCTACGTGTCTGTTTCTCTGTTTTGTGCATTGTTTGGGCTTGGGAGCCTTTGATTCTGTGAAATGGTGCATTTGATGCCCCTGTTTCTGCCTGCCGTGCTCTCTGGGTGAGTGTGGCGTGTTTGCCTTTCCCTTCACGTGTCGCTTCTCGGGCTTGCTGTAAGTTTGTGTTGGGTTTCGGGGTCGCTTGTGTTATCTTTCACTTTGCGTCTTGCTGTGTTTTGGGACTGTTTGTCTGTGTTTTTGCGGCGATTATTATGGGATGCAGCTTGCTGCTGAGCCACTTCCTGTTTATTGCCCTCATCCTGGCCCCGGGATCATCTTTGACATCACAAGGTTGTTTATGATGTGGGAACCAAGGTGAGCTATACTTATCAAGAGTGTGAAGCCATCTCTTAACCTTTGACTCCGTAAAAACACTGTCGTATTTTTGTATATCGAAACTGTGGAAGGGAGGAAACGGCCGCACAGCATGTGACAGCAGAGTTTTAGAGTAATCTGCTACAAATGTGCACTATAACTATTGATCAATAGACGAATTCAATGAAATATATTAGCTCCTATTATCATTCACACATTTTTTTCAGCATACTGCTCAATAAAATGTCATATGTAAATACAAAACTAAAGAATAAATTTTATAATACAACATACAGTTTTTTTTCCTCTCGGATAGCTGCAACACTGTTGTACACAAATCCATCCATCCATCCATGACCGAGCCAATTTTAAGTGTTATTTCTTCAATTGGTCACTTAAAAAATGGAGACACACCAGAGAAATTACAATTACCAAGAGGCAAATGAAATCAGCAGCATTCAGACATTATCAATCTTCTCATTAAACTTTTAGCAAGACAATAAAAGAAAGAGAACGCCGTTCAGTGTTGCATTACTGAAGCAGAGCATGATCACAAAGGATAAAGGAGCTCTGCTCACAGCCAGTTTCCTCGTCCATCTCTCACCTTGTCCTGCTCACGATTACCCTCCTCTTCTCACCCGGGCGTCTTTGAGAACTAATTATGTTTTATTGCATCAGCAGAACTGCCCTTCCAGTCCCAGTCATCCTTGAAATTAATGATTCAACATTCAACAAATCAAAATACCAAGTCACCTTCTCACATTTCGAGGCTGTGCCACCCTCACCGCCCATATTTTTGTCCTAATCAGCATGTTTCGTTGTCAGTCTCTGAAGCGTGTAACTCTGAAGGGATCGGCGCCAAACTCACGGTAGTTGTTGTTTAAGTTACAGTCAACATGGAAAAAAAATTATATATACATATATAGACTGGGATTTTTATACAATTTAGTGCTGTAGTATAAACTACCACTTCTTATATTCAATAGAAATACATTTTTCCTCTGTATTATGTAACATAGGGTGTAAAAAAAATAAATAAAACAACACTTTATTCTACACAAGTCACTGAATTTCTTCCAATCATATTTTCTCTTTGTCTATAAAGCACAATAAGATGCCAAATCATCCCTGAGAGAGCCATGAACACCCAGCGCCACATTTTCCCTGCATGTTTTATGATCGTTCTACAAGATCAGCAGTGATTTTAATGGGGTTTTATGCAAACACACCAGGTTCATGAGGGCATATAAAATAGTTATTGTGTGAAGCGAGCAGCCTATGTTGCACTAGGGATATATTGTTACTGGCAGGGCTATTAAAGCAGCACAACATGCATAGTTTTGTTGCTGCAGCAAATGAATTATTGTCAGAAGCTTTTTCCAGCCTACAGTTGGAATGATATCCATCGCCGATGCTTTTATTTACATGTTTTTCACTATAGATTTGACTTAATATAAACTGAATCGTGGTGAGATTAACGTTCGGTATATTATTAATATGGGGACCTTAAGTGACTTTTTGAAACATAGAACCAAAAGTATTCTTACGCTATTTTTGCAGATTTATAAATCTCTCTTGAGTTGAGTTATTGACTTGGAAGCTCAATAAAATAGGGGTTTTTGAAAGAGAGGAATGGAAATCTGCTTCTTCTAACCCAGACTCCAAACAAGCCTTAAATCAACTTTCACAAACACTGTTTTGCACAGAATGAGGCTTACTGGTCTTGGCTTGCTTTCATCTAAATATGGATTGTTCCTTGTTTTTCTCCAGTAGCCAAAAACCTGACGCAAAGTTTGTGTTTGTACATTTATGATGTTGCATGCAACTCGATTTCACCTCCCCCACACATATATCTGTGCAGATCTTGATGCAATTCACTGGATACGGGTTTTAAGAGAGGTGACATCATGTGAAATGCATTAACAATGCATTGAGAGAGAGAGCAACAGACAGAGAGAGAGAGAGAGGTCTGTTCATGTCACTCCCAGTTGGTTTGTATTGATGTAGTTTTTGTCTTCTTGACCCACTGCGACCCGATGATCAATTTCTAGATATTTAGCCATTCGCACCAGCAAACGGTTTCTTCCCTGTGGCTCTTTCAGCCTTACTTCCCCAATAAAGCTAATTCAGGGCACTTATGGAAGTGAAACTTTGCGTGCCAACATCACATCTTTGCTTGCGGCTGTAGCTGATAAGTCTGATACGCTGTCGTACAAAAGTGCAGGAAGGGACAACAATGTAGTAGAGCGAGCAGAGGGGGCGTCGCTGTGACGGCGCAAGAAGGCATATTTGTAGTTTTACTCGGGTTTACCTGAGCGACTGACGGCCCAGGCCACTCCAGCAGCTCCATCATATGAGTGGCTGCTGGAGTGGATGTTTTTGAAGGCAGGGCTCCTCCCCCTTTAGCGTCAGGAGTCGTACAAATGCTACTGGTGGCTCAGGTTTGGCTTCCTCTCCCCTCTTACCTTCTCTGATATCCCTCTTTCCCTCGCTCCTCTCTCTCTCTCTCTCTCCCTCCCCGCTGTCGGCCTTATACCTCCAAGCCTGGGAGCGGAATTCTGGGAACATTTTTCCATGTGAAACAGCGAGGGTCAGCGCAGGGGTGTGACGCCACGGCATTGTTCCCGCTGCGAGGAGAGGAACCGTGCGCCGTGAGGCCAATTCCTGTCCGCTCCAAAAAAACAGCCACTTTCTCACACTGCTTTCCTTCCTCCTCCAGACAGCTCAAAACAATCCCAGAGTGTGCTTTGTTGGTACAAAGTTTGGCGATGCAGGCCACAGAACAAGCAAAGGGAGGGATCTTTGAGTGAGAGAGATGCAAAAAAAAAAAAAAAGAAAAAAAAAGAAATTAAAAGAGAAGAGGAAAGCGTTTTTTTTTCCCCCCCTCAAACTGTTTATGGGCCATTGAAAACAAACAAAGAGGGAAAAAGATCCCACTGTGCCCAACTCACACTTGGAGAGCTGACATTATATCACTCTAATAAGACCTGAGGAGCCAGTTGGTAGCCTGCCTGCATCCGAGCATGATGTTTTAAAATCGATCTAAATGTCTCGTCAATAACAGTCATTTCTGGCCTCAGTGCTTTTTATTTTTTTCGTAACCTCTAACACCATATCTGGACCACTGTGAATGAGAATAAATTAAATCACGCTTTCCCTTTGGCTTGTTGCCAAGCCTATTTTACCCTATGGCACCATATATATAGTTACTAAAGAGCCTAATTAGTGGCTGTAATAGCAACTTTGAGGATGTTACTTAGACTGAAAAGTAAATGACACGTCCCTATTTCTGTATCCAGAAAGTTACTATTAAAGCTGTTGAACTGACAAAAGGATGCACTTCATGTTGTCACATATAATTAGTTATTTCCTATGATTTCCAAGATTGCAACATTGGGCTTTTTTGGGGGCCTGCCACAAGCCTCCGAGTGCAGCCAGGAAGACGTCTGGCCCAGTTTAGACTGGAATGAGCAGTGGCAAGTCTTTGGTTACAGCTTCGCTCAGGTCACAAGTTTAATACGTTCCCTATGTAAGTCTTTGGGCGCATTTTTAATAGGGGGACGCTAAAGGCTCGGATTCAGACGTCCTCCCTCCTCCCCGGCATGACCAGATATCCCCTCTCAGGGCTCCGCAGCTGGGATGCTCCCATTGTTTTGTGACGGTTCTTCTCCGGTGTGCGGTGGTTAGTTTACCGCACAGAGCTGACACGCAGAAGTCACACACTCTGTGTCCAATGTCTTCCTGAAAGAATAAGCCGCAAATCCCTCTTGTGTGTAAAACAGGATGAATTCCTAGTTTGGTGCTCAAGTTCCTTTTAATAATTTCTTCAAAGCGCTTTTCTTTTTCACTGCGCTTTTTGTTTTTGACCAAATTGAGAGCAAGGAAGAGGACGGAAAACAGCAGCGGCTGCTCTCTAGAGTTTCCTGCCTGTTGTCAGGCTCGTCTGCGTGCGTGCCCTGTCCTCCGTCCTCCTTGGCCTGCTTGCACTCCACACCACGCCCCTCCTGTCTGAGGATGCGTGTGTGTGTGTGTGTGTTTGTGTGTGTTTGTGTGCGTGGGCTGGATGTCTGGGAAAGCCTCTGACACAGCTGAGAGAGGAGATGAGCAACAGGCCGAATATAGTATGCAACTGTGTGAGTGTGTGTGTTTGGATATGTGTGTGTGCGTGTGTGTGTGTGTGTGTGTTGGGAGTGTGATGTGTATCATTAAGGAAGCACCTGTCCTGTGCGACCGTCAGTTCTGTCGCATTTATCTGACCCCTCTCACATCAGGTGGCTTCCTGGTTTGAATCAGATGCTGCTCCCCACGGCCTGCTCTGATTGGCCGAGACAAGCCCCTCCTCTTCCTCTGCTGCCGCTCATTGATCTTCAGAGAGCCGTTAGCTCCCTCACGCTTCTTCCAGCGCAGAACGTAGGACTGCCCGGACTTTAAGTTCATTCAAGCTCTGGGAAGGAAACCACTGCGTCAATGAAACAATGTGGTGACAAAAAGAATTCAGCCAATCCTCCACATCACAGAATACTTACACATTTAATGAACTAACTTAACGTACTTGATTTAAAGGTTGTCACACGGTGCTGCAGTGAACAAGAAGGTCCAAATACTAGCCAGGTCTCTCTGTGTGGAGTTGGTGTTTCCCTGCCTGGGTTTCTCCTGGTTTCCTCCCAGAGCTGGTGACACTAAATTGTCTATATGTGAGTGTGTGGTTGTGTCTCTCTGTGATCGACTGGCAATCCAGTGACAGCACCAGAGCAAATACTGAAGGCTACTTGGCTGATCTGTTACCAAATATGAGTTTTTTTCAATGTTTTTTTTTTTTTTTTTTTTTTGGATCATATTTTTTGGAACAGAATTAATCAAATTGAAACAAAACAAGATTAAATTTACCAGTGTGACGAAGCCCTTTCAGTTTGATATGACTGGCTGCTGGAGCTCGCCTCTCATTTAGAACAACAGATGAAATCTGAAAGTGTTTACAGAAAGAAGATTGGCTATTTTGAGCAAACAGTTTCGAATTTCTAAAAATGATAGTCAATAAAAGATCAGCAATCATAACTGAACTTGCTCAAGAAGATGAAGTGAACGTTATCATGACAGGATCAGACTTTGTGGATCTTGACTGATTCATCAAACCCAAATGAGGAGATGAAAACACATTAGAAATAGACAACATGTTCCCGTCTTCAGTAGCACCATTGAGTCAATACCAGGAACTTTTGTGGCCCTTGAGATTTACTCTTATGTTTCACTTTTTCGCAGTTATTTCATTTAACGTGTTTTGATGCCTCACATTTCATTTTCAAGCTAAAAAGTGTTGCTATCAACCTTGTGATGGTGTTTCTGTGTTTTTTTTAAACCATGAAACCTCGAAACTACCTTGGATTATTTCTAATTGTTTGCAGGAAACAAGCCTCTTATCCCAAAAGACCGGTGACTGTTAATGAAACGCATTTTCATTTTGTTCTGTAAGCACAGAGACTTTCAGACGTTTCTCACTGGAGGCCTGGATGGAATGAGAATGAAGTGTTTTCCCTCCGGAAGGTGACTGGGTTCACACTAAGAAAGAGATTGGGCCGATAAGGTGAGGAGGTTGAGCGCCCGGAGGGAGCAGAGGAGAGCTACTGTTTGAAGAGGACCCTGTCGGGGTGCTTTTGGGAATCTGACCTTTCGGCAGTGACCTGCTGATATGTGGCTGTGGCCATGCAGAGGAGATCACGCTGCATCGGGAATGCTCTCCGGGGCTGGAAAACGTGGCAGGGAAGGAAAAGGTTCATCTGGACCACCTGGTTCAGGCTCCTGCTGCTGCAGCGACCTGAGCTGAGCTGAGATGGAACGATAGCAACACAGCCAACAAGGTTTATAGTCGTCGTTAATATCCTGAACCCACTTAAGACACAGCAGATACTCCTCTGACCCCTACCTTCACTAAATCTTTGCAGCCTCCATCAAATGAAGCCTTGGGAAACATGACGCTTGTCCTATTCTTGTCTCCGTACTTTGCTGCTGGCTCTTTTCCCATATTAAGCCATTTACATCCCCTGTATAGCCGCTATGTGGGAAGATCTATTGTGCACATTGTTTGCATTGGTCCAACTTTCGGTGAACCATTCACAAATATGAATCATAATAAGTGTAGTTGAAAGCTGGCCTTCCAGTTTTTCTCCGTTCCTTTTCCTCCTCTTTTCATCTCAGTGCTGCATCAATACTGCTTTATGAAAGCTACTCGCAGTTCTTTAGATTAGTCCTCCTTGCACCAAATCTACCCTGTTTTTTAACCTCCAGCCAGCAAAGGTTTTGAACCTTGTTTGTTTACCAGCGGGGGTCTTTTCCTTGATCCCTTCAAAGGCGGCCTACTGTATTCTCTGATCCAAGCCCAGGACGAGGCCGGCTCCCTCGCTGCACACATCACTTGGGGAATTAGATGACGGAGGGAGCACAGACACAACAAACACACTGTGCAGACCTCCTTCTGTTCGCCTTCTTCTCTATCCAACCTCCACAATCAGGTGCTTGTGTGCAGGCAATGCCACCAGGAACAGAAGGACAGAACCCACTGCAATGAGACATGTCAGTTTTTCGAAGATGTTTCAACGTAAGAAACAAGAATTAATGAAAGACACAACTCCTCATGCCGTCACTGCAGGGAATTAAAGGAAGGGCAGTGAGGAAGCCAGACATCTGCGCCATAATAAAGTGAAATTGAGCGATCACAATGCAGTCTGTTTATATTGTCCAATGAATTAATATTTTAGAATTTCTCAAAGTTATGTATTAACATTCCTTCCCGGCCTTTGCTGCTGCAGCAGTGTTGCTCTTGGCCCGGATGATGAGTTTGGATTTGTTCATACTTTGGGAGAATGACTGTCGTGACATAAAGCTGCTCTGCAGGGTTTGCAACTGGTCAGTTATTTCAAACACATCCTCCTTTTATGCGCACAGGCTGTCCTTGAGTCGGTGTCAAGGTCAGACAAGGAGAGAGGGCGGAGCACATGTGAGGGAATCAGCAGTAATAATAATTTGGTTGAAATAACTGTTTTTCTCCTTTGTCCTTGTCCACACAAGGACAAAGCCTCCTCCTTACCACCTTTCAGTGCATACAATCCCCCTGTGACGTTGTTTTTTTGGACAATAACTGTTCACTGACAATCCTCCATTGCTAAATTATACCTGCAGCTATTCCTTAAAAGTATCCTGACTTGATAAGTGGCCCCTCAGGACAGATAACCTAAGTGCATTTATGAGTGGCAGTAATTGAATATGGCTTAAAGGAAGTGATTCAATTACTTTTGTGTGTGACACTGCGTGCCCTCTCTTTCTCCCGGCTCTCGGTGCAGTGGTGCGGCGCCTGTAAAGACGGCCTGGCGCCTGTCATTAGGCGGTGGGATCTATATGTGGGAACGGCAGTGTGCTTTTTTAATACTCTAAAGTGCCGTCAATCTGGTCTCTTCTTTTAAAAGTCAGTAAAGGCTAATTCCTTGTGCACGATTGTTACAGCATATTGACACATTCCTGGTGTTTGTATTGCCCCCTTATAACTATTGATCTGTAAGGGAAACAGATGTCAACCACTGATAAAGAGAACCTATTAACTAAAACAAATGAAAAGTTCTGTTTTTTTCTGAACAATTAAGTAAATATTCAGACATATGTGTTTAATATTTGAATATTTGGGGCCTAAAAGCAGGAGAATGGAGACCAGGAAAAATGTTCATTTCACTTTAATATATTCAAACTCCAATCAATTAGACGTCTGGGTGTGTCAAGCTTCAATTAGGTCTTTTAACTAAATCAAAACCGCCCCATTCAATACAGAGCTGTGGCAACAATCAATGAGAACTATGTCTTGTGTTGTATCTATGTCACTGGTCTCAAGTTTATCAAGCAAAATGCATAAATTAATGGTAACCAGTGGGAGAATGCTGGATCACTGGTGAAAATTAATAAATGAAGAAGAAGAACATGTAAACTCTACCCAGAAAGCCTCGATTCAAACCCACATCCATTTGCTAACTACTCTAACACAGTGTTGCCCTGAATTTAATGCTGCCCTTCAGATACTAATATTTTCCCATATAAATCCTCACAAATACATTCCTTCAAAATTGCACCTCACTCTATCAGTGAAAATCAATAGATGCTGTTATTGTTTGTGGAAAATGATCACTTCTCTCTAATATTAACCTGGATTCATTGGCTTCCTGTAAAGAGAATGAAAAATTCTTCTTTTAACTTACAAAACAACCAGGCTCCACTGCTCTATTAAAGAGCAGTCAGTCTCATATGAACCCAGCGGAACACTTGGTTCTCAGAGCGCTGGCCGGCTGGAGGTTCCTCAGTTCTCTAAAAGCAGGACGGCAGGCAGAGCTTTCTGCTCGTGGTCAGTTGGTCCATTTTCTAGTGAGGCTGCTCTATGTTTAGACTGCTAGGATGCATTTTCTGCAGTGAGTATATGGTTCTGCAGGTTATATACAAATAAAATAAAGTTGGAAATAATATTTAATTTATTTGTAATATTGTTTATTTGGTACTACGCTCAGGTCAGCCTGAGTGGAGCCTTGTCATATCTCAGGCGACGCTGAAGTTTTCAGTGCTGTCTGGTTTGAGACAAAGACTCACTAAATATCCAAACAAATTGTGAGCAGCTTCATTAACACAGCACACAGATGCTGTCTGGCACCTCGGACAGCATTCAGCCACGCTGCTACCAGGCAGGTGCTTCAGCTTCTCCTCTTCCGACCTCGCCTCACACGGCTAACAGTTAGAGGCGGTCTTTTCTCTCACGGAGCCCCACCCACCCCCACGCTGAAGGGGAAAAAAAAAAATAATGAGCCTAATTAACTTGGGGGTCATTTTTGTGCAATTTCCTTGGGGATGGCGACGGTTTGATGCCATTTGTTTTGTAAATGGAATGCACCCCTAATGGTCTCTCTGTGAATGAACCCTCCGAGTTTCTCCCAAGTGCCATGTGATCGCTACATCCTGAGTGTGCCGGAGCTGAAAACACAGTTTACAGCATGGGTCGACAACAAAGTGTGTGAATGTGTGTGTGTGTTTAAAAGCGAGCTGATTACTGCTGCCAGTGGTCACCTCTGCATCTGATGCTTTGTTATGTCTGTGCCTGGTCTTTGTTGTTCAATTTTTTTGGACAGGCTTTTGTGTTATTGTTTTCTGGGACATTCAGCCCAGGGGTTTTTGGATTTGTTTACATGTGTGGATTTGCTTTTGAAGGGTTTTTTTTTTTTTTTTTTTTCCATCAGGGGAGGACTTGGTTCCCAGGGATATTTACACCCGGAGGCAATAGGGTGACATTGGCCAGAGTGGGATTTGGTGGGAGAAACACAGTCACTACATCATATAGTGGAACACATGGCCTTTTCTGCACATGCACACGCTTGCCACACATGCACGCACGGCCATCTGGGCAATTCAAACGTCAATTACACCCAATTCGCCTCACGTCACTCAGGAATTGAAGTCATATTGCGGCATCATTAAAACTGTGACGGTTACTGTATTACAGGCAAATGGGCAATAAATTCTTTCTCAGCTTACCTGCAAAGGATAAAGGATACCTCCTCTAACACCAATAAAAGAAACATGAAAATGCAATGACATTTAGCTCGCTTAGACGAACGGCACGTCAGCGTTGGCCCTCGGCGTTCTTCAGTAGAAACCCTGTATTTGCTGATGTATTGGCTCAATTATCTTGAAACAATCCAGCTGCGAGAAGAAAATATTTCACAACTTTCATGATGTCAGTATTATGTATGCTGAGGTTCCATTGAGCGTTCTGGGAAATGTTCGTTCGGAGGAGGTAAGCCTTTTGGAGTTGTCGAGACCTAACGCTGTCATTACTGGTGGGCAGTTTGCCCAAATACTGTACACGGTTCTGACCCTTGTCAGCAGAGATCAAATAAACCTGCGTATTGTGAGAGTCTGAGGCGGTAATGCCACCGAGGAGCAGTTTCCCTCATGAATGGCCTGGGCTGCTTCTAACAGAAAAGTGATCTCATCTGAAGTCCACAGGCTTGAATTTAACAATGCATCAATTGGAGTATTTATCTTTACTTACTCCTTAAGCTGTGTTATAACTTATGCTGTATTTCTTAAATAATACTCATGTTTCTCTTCTCAATAGATCAAAATTAGTGTAAGTCTAGTCTCAGTGTTCAAGGTTTTTTTTTTAGTGATGACAGTTTGCTTAAGTTTGCTAATGAAACTATTGAATGAAAATTGTACATGATCATTTGGCAATTTAGAGAGTACAGGATGCTTGCATTAGTGAAACGAACATTTTAATTAAAATGAGGGCTACTGATTAATTTTTGAAGAACAAAAGTTTCTTTTTGTATATTGGCTTGTCTTTCACATATCTCTTTAACACCTAAAAGCTTCACTAATAGCCTGTGCTTCATAAAACGCCTTGGCTCAGTAGTTCCACTGTGGATTGAACCAAATTGTGGCTGGAAGCTTTGTTTGTATTTCATTAATTAGGACCAGCAGTTGATCCAGCCTCTGAACCCCAGCGCACCGCTGACCGGCTTAATGGCACATGATTGAGTATGATCACCATTTGTGTGGTAAGTTCCTGCGAACAGACACCTGTGAACTGTAAAATCCCGACACATCTGTTTTCCTTCTACTGTAACTACTTTCACTGCTACCAAAAAGTACTTATAGTACCACGTTTTAGGCCATAGTGTGCCAGTTTGTTGGCTCAGGTTGAATGTTAAAGCGCCAGTCTCACATCTGTTAAAGCTAGCAATGCAAGCTAACCGGGCTAAAAACACATGTGACACAGCTGGAGAGGATGTAGCAGAGTTAGCCACCAGCAGGTAATCACTGCTTTGATTGTGTCCTCTACTCTCGCCAATTTTCTCTTTTGCTAAAGTTGTTTGAACTGAGCTAAACTTTATAAAAATACATGATCCAGCACAACACAGCATTTATTTGGAGGTTAGGCTTAGGGTTAGCCCTAACCCTAACTTCTTTATAAAACTAAAACACAAAACCTGAATTTAACGATTGTCTTACAAGTTTAATTTGCACATAAAATTTTCCTTTTACTTCAGCTCTCTGGATTTGACGGGGTGATTTATCTTTTGACTGACAGTATTGTACAGTTTGCGGCTATGAAATTCAAGGCTCCATGTCTCCTGACATCCTGGCTTCTGCCCCACTGTTGTTCTTTCTTCTCTGACAGTGAAGCTGCTCTGCTCTGACTTGCGCTGCGTCTCAAACGAGGATCACGTCAGTGTGTTTCATATCTAATTGATCATAGATCAATGTCAGCGTGCTTTCCTTTTCCCTTGCTTCATTACAGCCCTACACTGACGGTGAAGTGCGGACACTTTCCTTATCTCTTGTCATGCGTGTGCGATCTTGTTTTGTGAGGATTCTTATCTGGCCCTCTGGAGCAGGCGCTTTCTGAACACAGCTGCAGGGATTTTTTGTCAAGTCGAGGGTATTTCTCCAAAGAAGAATTTAATAAAGTACATGATCCGCAAAGTCGGGGTTTGACTCGAGCGATTCTTACGTCGTTTATTCAAGTCTACATTTAAAGAGTAACCCAGTGGCTTTGTAAACATAAATAAAATCCACGCACGGATTTGATTTCTGTTTTATTAGACTTGTGCCCTTTGAGACTTCTTAAAGAAAGCATGAAATTAATACCATCCATCATTGTTGATTCTAAATTGTGTGTATGGCTTTTTGTGTTTGTAGCTATAGTGCACAGCAGCAGAACCTCCTGAGATCTGCAGTACTGAAGTCAGAGTTATCTACCTGTCTTTTAATTGTTTTGTAAGCAGAGCATTCCACACTGCAGTCTGGTATTGTTTTCTTCAAATCATTTCAGTTTGATTCGAGGCAAAGCTGTAATAAACAAGCCTCCGCTGTTTCTACTTCTTTCTCCTCGGTTTTTTCCTCCACTTTTTCTCAACGCGTGAAATCAGGAGGAGGTTTTTAGACATTCCAGAGGCTGGAAGAATGACAGCTCGCCTGGTGATTGTCTGGGTCTGAGCTTTGAGTGGAATAGAGAGAGAGAAAAACACAGCAGGCCAAAGAGCAACAAGGGGGGGGAACCCTCAAAATGTATATTTCTTATTCCACGACCACAGTGAAAACCTTGCTGGAAAAATGAACGTCGAATATAAACACATGAGATACATTTAGGTGACTTAAAGCCGAAGCATTCTTCCTTCAAGATAAGGTAATGAATGGCCTCTAGGAAAAAGAGCACTTATCACAAATGTCCTTTTCCTTCTGTGACAGTAAGTGGTGTTACAGCCGAGTACACAAACTGCCACTCTGCGCTGAGTGCCTCAGAACAATGAACTCATTAATTTTAAAAACTGAATCTAATTATCCCCCCTGTTCAAAAATATTCCACATTCTCTGAGAAAACTATAAGGCATTTCCTTTTAGCGCGGCCGCCCCGGGCTGCCTTGTGTGGTCTGCTTTAATATTCATTCTGCGGCCTGCCTTGTTAATGACGAGGCAGAAGCTGTGAGCCTTCACGTTAACGAACCTCTCATCCAAACCACAGAACAGCACCGTGGACCAGAAACGCAGTCTTGCGCTCGGCCCGCCGTTTCCTCCCGCTGGCGGCTGGCCTTCCAGTGGCTGAGGAGAAAGAAGGGAAAAGCTTTTTGGCACGCCGCGCAGGCCTTCAAAGATGCAGTGTGTGCGTGCTGCTTTCGCGGGGCGAGCATTGCTGCCACCAGTTGTAATCGTGGTATGGATGCGTGTTTATTGAGAACAGTCCAAATAGTTTACATTGTCCCTTATCGAAATATGGCATGCGCATTTTACAAACGCTCTCGTAAACTGTTCCCGGCCGCTTGCATTCCCTCATGAATTGTTGGCCTTATCTTACTGACACCATGCCCCTGGAACAAACACACCATGGCACAATGAGAATTAAAAAAAAAAAACTGAGTGAGTGGAAATAAAATGTGATCTTTGGGTGCCCTTGAAATCTTTGTGTGTGTGTGTGTGTGTGTGTGTCCACTCTACATGATAGAAAAGCTTGGCTTGTTGATGGCGATGACAGCATGACAGGTCAAAGTGGGGTTTATTTTTCCAATACTTTATTGTAAATACAGCTGAGCGTGGCGGCGATCGCACAGTACGCTCAGACAGTGGAGACACAGGTGAGCATCTGGAAGCGGGGCGTGGGGCGAAGCGAGCCGACGTTCTGCTGTGTCAAAGCTGAGCTGGCAGCTCAGTTCAAACTTTAGTTTTCTTTGGCAAACGCTGTGACACCGCTGATTAAATTTCTGCCTAATTGGGCATTCGCTGTAGCTCTGAGACGTGCATTAATCCTCTCAGTGTAGGCACATCATAAAAGTCCCACTTTTATAAGCTTGTCGCGGACATTTTTTTTTTTTTTTTTTTTTGTGCAACACTGAGCTCTGTTTCACATTTTAGCATGTTTGAAACACCTTCCCTTCTCGCTCAGGTGACTCTCTGCCTGTTTAAACCATTAGTCTTAAAACCTGCAGGAGCACAATGAGTGCAGGGGGACTCCATTATTGTCTGCCCATGCCGACATATGCAGACAATAATGGAGCGTATTGATGCAGAGCTTTCCCAGCGCCTGCAAGCTCTTTGCACTGTAGAAAAAAAAGAGGGAATTCGAACAGCGTGGGGCAGTTCAGGTGGCTTATAGAGTGAGACGTACAACGTTTGATCCTGTTGTTTGATTTCTTTCTGTATTAATTAGAATGTTGTAGGTATCCTATATGTTTTCTGTCAGATTTCTGCTTCTTGAATCGTGGACCTGCGCACTGCACGCTCGGCGCCTGAAAGTGTTACCTGTGCACGACCCGGCTGACCCGCCGAGCTGTAACTTGAAGCACCGGCACGCCGTTCAGCTCTCATCGCTTGTTGAGCAACCTGGCCAGAAAAGAGACGCAGAGACCCAGGCATCAGAAGCTGTCTTAAATAACAAGCTCAGCAGGGGGAAAAAAAACTAAACGAGCTGCGTTTCCAAAGTCTTCGGAGATCAAGCAGTCACAGAGTTTGGAGAAGGACCAGTCATCGTGTTTGTCTTCATTCAACATGTTGAACATGGAAAGCACTTTTAAAATTCCTCATCTCTACTGCAGTGACAGAAAACACTTGATGCTGCTTCTGATCCATCTTCAAGCGGCTGTCATGGTTTTACTTTCCCTCAGTTTTAGATTTCATTTTAATGCTGTTTGCTTCACAATATTTTGTCCTTTGAGAGCAGCGAACGATGGAAAACTGATTTTGGTGGGGTCCCGTCTTTTTCTCTTGAATAAAGTGATTGCCTTGATGTTTTTTTCAATAGACAAGTAAGATATTGTGAGATATATACACTGACAGACCCAGACATGGACTTGAACCTGGGTTTTTCTTACTGTGAGGTGCCAAGCACCATAACACTGTTCCACCAACTTCACTGTATTTTTATAAAAAATGCATAACTCACATAATACAAGTCAACTTCTTTATATAAGAAACATATTTAATATTTAAAAAAAAATGTGTTCAGTCTTATATTTCCTTCACCATTGCTTTGCAGTTCGGGAGAAAAGTGGTTTAAATGTTCACCACCCAGAACTTACAGACGTGATTTAGGAGCCGAGGTCGACTGCTGTGCTGCAAATAGACAATAAAAGTGACAATGTTTAAGCAAACAATGAGCCTACTGATGCATGACGCTCGTAAAACTGTGCGCAGTTGCCCCACATTGGGGATGTACTGTAAGTATATCTATGCACCAAATGTAACTTGGTTCCTTCCTGGTGGTGATGGACTGTTTAAAATATGCACGTGTGTCGTTTCGGTGTTTCAAATCTGCTGATGTAAATGCATAGTGAGCAATTTGAAGAGTGATTAGTTATTCATTCCCAAGGTAAAGGACTTTTTTCCCATTAAAAACCATTATGAGGGGAAAAAAAAGAAGGAATATCAAAACTTTAGTAGCTTTTGCTGTGAGTCATTGAATAAAAGCAAAAGTAAACATTGACTTTAAAGTAAATCCCTGAAAAATCACCATGATTACCCTGAAATTTCCTCCCTGAAATAGACTGAAAAGAATAAGTGAGTTGGAGCGATTACTGCTGTTTGTTAGTTTTATGTGTGCATGGGAGCGGCAAACAGAAAACACGCAGACAAGTGTTTTCCACCGGCGGTGACCCAGGCGAGCAGGAATCACATAAAACCTTTTCTCCAACTACTGTGATGACTCACGACTCTCACTTCTCCTCAGATCTGTTCTCCTTGTTTGATCCCATTCCTTCGCAGGTACTTTCCTTACCCGCGGTGGGGCGTTTTCAGAGGAGGGTAAATAGAAAGCAGATGCTGGCTCCGGCACAGGAAGCCTTTTAAAAGGTTTGGACCTAACTGTTTGTGACGCGGTGTGTCGGCGCGGCGGCCAGACGAGCCGGCCTCGCGCTCTGCTGGGAGATCGTAAGGGATGTTGTTGACGACATCGCATGTCCCTTCACCTGTGTCCAATATAGGGATGAAGTTTTCCATGGGAGCGTCTCGCTGCAGACAAACCGTGACCGAAAGCAGGTCGGCCGGCGAGAGGCGCGGGGAGGAGGATTACTCAGGGTAGAGTTTAACTTAATAAATGTTCATTCAAAGGTTCGTCCTACATAGTTTATTAAAATCACTCTCCAGAGGCGATGTTTTCATCCTGGGTCATTTCATTTCCTTTCTGGGCGGGGTACAGTGTGTGTGTGAACGTGCGATGTGTGTTTTTCTGTTTTTGTGTACAGAGCTGGGTGCCATTACCAAAGTGTGCTTTTAGGGTTTTTTTTTTTTTTCTTTTTCTTTTTTGAGTGAAAAGGTCAAATTACAATTTGGGTGTTCTCTGCTGGCCACGGAGAGTGGTGCTATCATCAAACGGAGATACACATTGTTCTCATTTAGCTTCGCATGGGAGAGTAGGGGCTTGGCAGAGAGCAGCGGAGGTTTAACGCTGTTGATACTGAAAGGTCATTTAACACAGCGCAAGTGACGTTCAACTGGAAACATTTGACAAAATGACTAATAAACTAGCCGGTAATATATATATTTTTGGTCAGATTTGTGTGCATTGCCTCATGTACTAAATGCTTCACTCTCTTAACACTTCATCTAAACACTGAAAACCACTTCAGTGTTTGTGAATCAGGGTTTGATTCATTAATGACTGGAAACACATGTCATTCCTCCATGATATACCGCATGTAATTCTAATTACTGTTTCAGAATTATGCCAAACCAAGGAATCTGCTGATGAATGTTTGGCTCTGAGACCTGGAAACACCCTGATTTGTCCACAACAATCCTTGTTTTTACGTATGATGCAACGAGGAATCAAAAAGTAACAGGATAATGTGACAATGTCGTCATGATTTCAAAATAAATCAATATGTTCCTCAATTTGAGAAGAAAACAATGAAATTGTGGGGGTTCGTTGCTGTTAAAAAAGAAACGATAAAACAAAAATCACATTCACTTTTCTATGATTCTGACGTTTCATTATTTTACACACATTTCGATTCTTTCCACGCCGTACTTGAAGCCCTCAGTTGTGAGTCGTGCTGCACATGGAGTTCATACTAATCAGACTCAAAAGATTCGAGACTTTTAGCTCAGTTCTTGTTGTTCATTATTCATCTTCTGGATTGTGTTAATTTATTTTATTATGTTGATGAGAGAAAAATAATTTGCTATCATCACATTTTCACTTTTTTTTTTTTTGGAAATTGTTGACTCATTACTGTCTTCAAATCCATTCCTGAAATTGCCCATAGATGCAAATTCTTTTTTTTTTTTTTGCTCCAGCTCCTCCATCATCTCATCTCTCTCTAACCGCCTCTATAGCAGCCCTTCTGTTTTGTCCTGTTACTCCGCCTCGCTCACATATGCATGCTTACAGTTTGCAGCATGTGTAACCGTGAGAGAGAGAGAGAGAGAAATGACTCCGATGCTGTGATCTGTTTGCAGATAAGTGGCACACAGCGTCTTCTCTGACTCACTGAAAGGGGATGCCCTCTCACACACACACACACACACACTCCGGCTTATACGTCAGCGTGTTTTTGGTTTCATCTCAGTTGGTTTTACATGCCTGTTTGCACCCAGTATATGGAAATTAATTTTCCTTGACGAATCCTGTATAAATGTTCGTACTCCAGCTACAGCAAGTGTATTTAGTAGTTTGCAGTGTGCTGAACCATTAAATGAGTTGCTGACAGTGGTGGACACTACAGGGCCGTTGAGTGTAATTGAGTGGAAAAGCTGGTTCATGCAATCGCGTGTTTGCGGTGTGCTGACAGTTGAGAACAGCAGGAGTTTAGCTCTCACTCGAGGCTTTTAATGAGTATCACCGTCCCACCGATGCACCTGTTCCAGCTATAGCAACCGGCCACAACAAATAGGGCTCCAGGAAGAATTACGGAGATGCATGGTCGCATCGTTGACCTCCACCGCGACGCAGATTTATTTTCTCAGCATCAGATTTTTACAGTTGGTGAAGTTAAAGCGCTTTGAGGCCAGCGTGCGAAGCGCCACACCACTGCATGGGCTCACCGGTCACTTGCACCACCAAACACAATGACATCAGAGAGACTCATTAGTTGAAAGGAGAACACTGGAACATGAGGCAAGAGTCAGAAGAAATGAGGGAAATAACATTATTCTGTGGAAAAAGTCAGAATGAGTTTTGGATTTTTCATATTTTTATCTTAAGATGAGGGAAGAGAGGGGACTGGTATTTATAATAACTATTATTAACAAAATAAAAACCCTTCACTCTTAAAACTTTTCATCAGAATATATTTTAAGCAGTTGATTTGACATTCTGGAAGTCATTTGCCACAAAATACACTGTTAGTTTAGCTTAACTCAAAGCATTTCTTGTTTATCTCTTTAAGTCAGCAAGCTGTTGCTTTCTATTTACCATGCTGACAACATTAGTAGCGCCTAACTCTTAAAAAAAACAGGAACAGACTTCAGTAACACTCTTTTAAAAGAGCGCTTGTTCCTTGTTAAACTCGCCTCTCGCTGTTATAAACTCTCTCTGTTCTCGCCGTCTCCGGGGAAGGTTGGGATCTTTGCGTGTTGGCTGCTGAAGCCGTCCCCGCGGGCCCACCTGGGAGATGCTGATGGAAGAATTAGCCTTTAGCCCAGCCTGCAGATTCTACACAGCATGCGCAAATTAATATCAGCTGATTACAATTAAAACTACATAGCTGAGCAGGTCCTGCAACTCAGCTGGAGCTGGCTTTTCATAAACACCCACGTCAGGACTGCACTGGAGAGATTAAACCATCAACATGTGATGTTACAACTGCAGAGCACTGCAAGCAATCAAAGAAAGAGTTTGTTTGTATAATGCGTAATTTTACTCATACTTGAGTATAATTTACGCCATGTCATCTACTTTCCTCCTTTCAAAATCAATGAGTTCACATTCAAACCTTTTCATCTGTATCTTTATAAATGAAGCCTCCCAAAAGCGACTGCGCTAATCGACCTATGGCGTAAGGAAAAGAGAGCTCCGCTGCAGCAGTGCGTCTGATTTTCATCATGAGTCAAAACCATGAGTTAGCTGGATATTAAAATAAGGCAGAGTTAGTGACGTGTGGTCGCATATATTGTGTGCTGGAGTAACATGATGTTATATGAAACTGGAACACAAACTACATCTACTGAAAATCAACCGCGTCATGTTAGATTGTTGGATAGTTCTCCAGAGTGAACAGTTAGACTGGAAAACAGCATGAGCAAGACGTCTCTTGTTCTCTTACTTCAAGTGGCCTTAATGAAAAGGTTTTTCTATGATCAGCATTAACCCTTTACTGACACATTCTCTAATCCCTCTAACCTAAAAGTTCAGACTGTTTCTGTAGATTAAAGAACATTTTTGTTGTTCTTTTAGCAACATTTCTTTTTAATGATGAGAGAAAACAACCCTGTTTTGACTAATTATCACAACTCACCATTTCCACTCACTTCCTGTTTATTTGTTAAACTAACCAAACTCCAAGGTGATGAATTAGGAAAAAGCGTGGTAGTCGCTTGTATACCTGGAATCTCATTGCTGTAAAACGGGCCTTTTGGTGAAAGAACATAATGATTTACTGATTTCCTGGTTTGCAGGAATGTGCGGTGCCAACGTTTTTATGGCATGCTGGGTTGGCTCAAACCAAACTCTGCCAGAGTTTTATTTGCTGAGTTATATGTGTTTATACACGCCGACAGCACAGTTGAGGCGATGTTTGAGTCCGTTTTGCTGAAGTTTTACCTCAGTCACACCAAGAAGCTCTTCGATCATCTTTCCCGATGCAACAGCGACCTAAACAAAGATATTCTTAATCTCACCACATACTATAAATTGTGTGGCAGTTTTGGTTGAGCGAGTGGCAGACAGCATTTGGCACCCCGCACCCACAATAGCACAATCTGTCCCGTCCTGGTTTTTACCACAGCGGGGTCACGGCGAGGCCACGGAGGGCCCAGAGACACAGGCTGCTTTCTCACTTATCATCTTTGCAGTACACCCACCGTTTTCCGTTGCGGTGTGATTTAAAGCCATTGTGTGGGAATGAGGCTTTACTGGTCGCAATAATGTCATTAGATGATTTGCAGCTCCAGCGCGAGCGCGGCGGCGCGGTCCCTCCAGCTCCAGTTCCCGCAGTGTGGAACTGTTGTGCTTGGATTCACAGGGGAGCTGTTTACGGTGGCAGCGCTCATTCGGGCCATTGTTTCTGCGCCCTTAATGACAGACTCGGCCACAATGGAAATCGAAATTGAGACTCTGTGCCAGTGTGATATGCATGGAAACCTCAAGTTCACGAGGCCAGAGGTGACGACTAAGGTCTCCATGAACAATCAGAAAATTAAAAAAAGCAAAAAAAATGGAGCAACAGAGTTGAATAAATTTAGAATTCTTTGCTTTATTATTACACGTTATATATTGAAAGTGATGATTTTTACAGTTTCATTTATTTTTAGATCACAAAATATTTCCCCCGCTTTAGTTTATCAAGTGTGCAGGAACAGATGTCTACTTTCCTCAATTGAGTGATGACTGCAATTAGCCAGAGCACCGACGTCTGGATCGTCCGTGTAATCCGCTCTGCTCAGTGTCTGGAATATTTACACGGCCTCATAAGTGAATCAGTCAGCACATCTGCAAATTAATGAGCCATGCTGCCGACTATTTCATGCTTTCCTTGCAGATGTGGACAGAAAGCAAGGATTTCCAATAGAAAGAACGTTGCCTCGGATGATGATTGAGGTTCTCTGCTTGCCTAAAAAGGAGTGACATATCTACATGTTTCTGAAAATATGCGGCAGGTTGTCAAACCGGGAACACGTCTCTGTGTTATTATGTTTAACAGCTGAGCGGCCGCAGTAACAATTAGGGTTTCACTTTGGTTTACACACTGTCACTTTCACATGCAGAGTAATAACTACATTTCAGTCTCAGTCTTATTTAGCTGTCATGCCAAGGCCGAGTAATGCACTCTGAGGTGTGACTTTCTTTGTTTGCGTCTTGTTAAAAGCACCGATCTGACAGGCAGGTCTTCCCTGTGGGGCTTGTCATTTACTCCGGTCAATCATGTGCTGATGAAGCACCGAGCAGCTCGGGAAGCAAGTGGTGATTTTTATTTATTTATTTTTTAAGTCGGATTCCCAGTGACCCCCCCGTCTTGTGTTTCCTGTCAAATCAAGGCCTGGTTTTTTTTTTTTTTTTTTTACACAGCGTCTTTAAAGACAGGCGCAGGGGGTGGAGTGAGGCCGAGCTCCAGAGGAGCTGCGATCGCCAGCCAGCCAGATAAAGACTTGTGCCAGGGCCTGAACAAATAAACAAGGGGATGATTATTTCAGCACACACGACTCGGCTAATTCTGAGTGAATTAAGAGTGCCCCAGCTCAGAGTGTCGATAAGCCAGACCCCCGCCGCTCTCCGCCCCGGCCACTGTTTTCTTAACTAATGCCCTCCTCGCTGGCTCCCCGGGCCTTTTTAATCAGTTTAGGATCTGCGTTGGATCCACTCACAACTTAGGAATAAAAATGTCAAAGCAAATTATCTGAATGAGGCAGTTCACACATCCCATTTGTGGGTTTTGAAAGAGATCAGTGTGCAAGATCACAGAGGAAGACTGACTGTAGTTTTCTTGGTGCTAATGGTCCGTGCTGTCATTTTATGTAAAACACCCAAAGGTGCAATAGGAGCTAATGAAACACTGACTTAAACCCACAAACCTAACAAGTATTTCAGTCAGTATGACATTTTGTGGGTTTTTTGCCAGTTGCAAAGTCAAAGTGACATTATACTTTAATTCTTTATCCATGCTTTCACACAACAGGATACGGGTTATTAATGATACTCTACAGTCACGCCGTTTCTTCTACAGTATAAATAATGACCACAGCAAACAACTACTCCCTGAAACAATCCAATCAATCCTCCTTTTAGCCGAGCTTCGCCCATTTTCAGTCTCTTCTGAGGCAGATGTTTCGCAGATGTTTCCTCCCAGCGACTCGTTGGTGAACTTCACTGCTCCATCGGGGCTTGGATTACCCTCCGTTGGTTTTTCTCACTGTGAGATGGATACTGAAGGTAGATAAAAGAAAGAGTGTTATTCTTTGATTAGAACCGGAGCAACTCTTTAATGACCCCTCCCTCCCCGCCTCGCTCCCTCCTCCTTCCAGATCAGTCATCGGTCGCCTGGCCGCTCTGGCCAGCATCACGTAGACCACAGACCTCTGGTCCCCATTAGTCCCCCCCCCCCCCCTCCAGCCCCCCTCTAGCCTCTTACAGTATCTCCCAGTCCAATGGTTTAAAGACCCAGGCGGGTTCCGTTACGCATTAGTTTTGACCTGGTATCTGGCTTCAGCAGCGTGTTTGTGGCGCTGCCCTGCAGCACTCCACGATGATTGAGCAATGTTGAGTTTCCACCGCTTTGATGCTGAAAAAGTCCCCCGATAAAGGACCAACGGCGACATTTATTACTGACCTCACAAAGGCAGGTTGCTGGTCTGACCAGGGTGAGTTAATAAGAGCAGATTGCATTACTTCCCTGGGTTTGTTAGAGAGGTTGACTCAGACGACACAATTCTTTTGGGGGAAAATCTGCTTGTTAGTCATGTTCCTGTTGTCGGTGTTGTTACAGCGAACAAATAGGATCTTTATCATTACTGCACAGGAACTACAGGATTAGATTACAATAATAACCTGGACGCTCATTCTTCATGTGTCATCGATACACATGTGATACCCACAGTGACCATAAGCTCAGAAAACACATTTCTTCTGTTCTGTGCAAATTCTCAGCAACCAAAACAAACAAACAAATAAAAGAGGAAGGCGAGCTTTTCCACAGTACATGACTGTTTTAGATGAGACACATTTCAGTTACTGGTTTCACATAAATGTTGTTCAAGTGTGGAAATGAGGGCTGGTAATGTTTCAGTCTCTGCTTTGTAATTCTCTCGTTCTTATTTCCAGCTACAATCCACCCTGATCACAACACTGAATCTTTTTGCCTGTTTTTATTCTTTTATTGAACCGCTCCACAAATAAAGGATTACTTCATTTTTAATAAAAACAAGAAAAACATTTTGTGTCTTTGTTTTGTCCAACCATCGGTATTATTGGGTTAGTTTTTATTCACACTGCAGCTTCTCAGATCATACAAAGTAGCACATGGTCTTAATTCATGGTTTATGTGATCTCGGATGGGAAAAAGGGAGCTACTACAGTTTGTTTCAGCCACTTTTTCTGACAAGACTCCAACTGAACAAGCAGGACCAGCCAGTATTCACAAATGTGCATATTCTAATTCTTCAATTACATAACAACAGTCTCTGTGATTGTTGTGAGCACTGGCTGCATCTCCGTTGGTCAAAATAGCCCGGCAACCAATCAGCGATCTCTCCGTATCTTTTTCCATCCTTGGAAATCTGCTGACTGACAGTGGCCATGGCAACAGCCCGGCTCTCCGAGGCTCCCTTGCACCCCTGCTGTGCAGCGTTTGATGGCAGTTAAATGTGTTGTGGAGTAATTGGGTTGTGGACCGGATGAGATATGTCCCCTAAGGTGTGACAGAATGTGAGAAATGGAGCAGGTGGCGGGAGCCCAGAGGCTCTCCCATCGCCGTCGCCGCGCTCAGCCAATGGTTGTTTCCTCACCAGGTGTAAAGCCCTGCGCTCTGTCATCCTGTCTGTGTGGCAGCATGGACTGCGATCCTGTCTGGAAATAAAGTTATTCACTCGGGTGCGGGTGTGAAGATGCATTGTGGCACCATGCGTTGTAATTTAAAACGTGACGACGTGCATTATCGGGATGAGAAACACGTCACGTCGTGCAGTTTGACAGGAGATAAGATGATCACAGCTTACGTTTTACAAGCAGCTCCTTTTCCCTCTAAAACCCTCTCCGTCTAAACACTTGTCGTAGTTCATGCTGGCTCTTGACTGCATCTCGTCGAGTAAAATAGGTGATTTTCAGTCTGTACTTGTTTAATGAAAGATAAGAGTTACACTCCTGCTGCTGCATGTGTGTCCAGTTTTATTGTGTTTTATGTGGAAATCAAAGCCAGGAATCAGACCACAAACCACTCGCACCCTCTCCTATGCAACGTATACGTCTGGCTCAGCCCCTGGCATCCCCGAGCCGCACACCTGATCCATCTGCACGGTCTGAAGCGATCCGAATGGATGTGCGCTTCCAGTGTCCTGGCAAGTGACGACTGCTGTAACCGAGTAGCATAAGCCCATGGGTGTGTGCAGGGACGACATCAGACGCATGCCATGTGAAAGGAACGAGCTGTCACATTACACTTGTACCAACATCCATGAACAGCACCAAGGCCATGCCAGACGCGATCGGGTGTCAGCGCGGCAGCAGAGGCCGGCCAGGTTCCCTGACATCAGCCGGTATCGCAGCCCGGAGGGGCCGTGCCAGCCGGGCGGGCCATGTGGCACGGCGGGAAGCGAGGGAGGGCGGGAACCACGCCACGTTTAAGGTTGCATTTCTCCTCTTTTAAAAGATGGATGAGTCCCTGAAATTTACAAGATCTTGAAACATCTTAAACACATTTCAAAGCGCACATTTCATCACGATGAATGCTGTGGTTTCTTAAATACTGTCTTCAGCAGATCTTCTGTGTTTTGTTTTTAGCCTAGCAACAGTAGCTCATACTGTCATGGTGATATAACAGCTTCACATCAATAATTAGCAGTTTTGCAGTTCTTCAATCTTTTCTTCACTAAAATATTAAAAATAAAATCTTGATGCCACTCTATTTATATTTCCAGACAGATCAATGCATGCATTGCATTCATGAGGGATTACATCCTGCGCTGTGTTTCAGTAAAGCATATGAACGCTTCCTCTTGCAGTAATGACACTACAAGCCACAGCAGATGATGTGTTGAAGAGCAGTTTTTTTTTTTTCTGATTCAGTGAGGAAGAAAAAATATTTCTGCCTCACTTTCTGCGTCCTGCTTATTTTGCTC
The DNA here is from genome assembly GCF_902148845.1 of Salarias fasciatus. NCBI lineage: Eukaryota > Metazoa > Chordata > Actinopteri > Blenniiformes > Blenniidae > Salarias > Salarias fasciatus. Next base: position 19,536,522 of record NC_043759.1, read on the forward strand.
AAATATCTGTATTTCAAACTGGGATACAGATTATTTAAAAAAAATATGAAGGAATCGGGATCTGTGTATACAGTTTCAGCACAATATGTGGAATAGCCGCTGCAGCCTACGCTTGACTGTGAGACGTGGCAAACCAAAACTGTTTGGGACTTGTGAAGAAAATGGTGTTTGAAAGGAGCGGTGTAATGACAGACTGAGCACTAAATCGTCATGTCACAGTTTCCTCAGCGGCCGCGCTGTGTAGAGTAGACATACATCGATTCCACTTCAGGCCGTTGGAGCCATGATCTGAGAACGGTAAACAAAAGACTCCCAGTTCCCATTCCTGGCAGCATATATCTGAAGTGTCCAGGGCATGAAGGAAGTATGTTTAAATCATCAGTGAAGCGATGTGGCTCATGCACTGGAAAAAAAAATGCATTTCCATAATACCCTTAAGGATAAACATAACTACCGGACTGAGTGGGATACAATGGTGTGAAATTGTACCCTTGCGCAGGACATCTAGCCAGCATAGCAACAACACAGCGCCGTGTGCCAGTCGGAGGGATTAAGTTGTTTTGAAGCCACAGTTGATCGTGGAGCAGATAGTGAGAAGGGAGGGAGTCGACCCTCACGGCGAGATAATGGCGTGACATAGCCTCCGAAAACGCTGCATAGCCACGGGTCTGGCTACACGCAGAGGTGTGTGTGTGTGTGTGTGTGTGTGTGTGTGTGTGTGTGCGTGCACTTTACGCAGAGGAGAGTCGGTGTGAATGTACGTGTGCTTACGTATACGTGCTCCCATCTGTTTGTACACACACGGTAATCTGACTCAACTGCGAAACCTGAGCGGGCTCGCCCACCCCGTCTTTAATTATTCAAGGTGCTTTGGCTGAAAACCCAATCACCTGGAGGATCTGTTCTCCCGCCACGAGCGCCGCCGCTGCCGCCGCCGCCGCCGCCTTCAGAGAGACGGGGAGAGGCGGGAGGACGGAGGAATAGAAAAGGAGCCCCCTGAAATGGAAATAGGATAGCACACTTGTTCTCAGTGGTATGTTCACCTAAACAACCTAAACAGTCCCGATTAATTATCCAAAGATGGTGCATAATACCCCGGGAGCTGTTTGTAAATCTCCAAAGCCGGTGCTGTGTTGAGGAATTACTGTTCACCCGAAGAGATTGTGCTGTAGATTACACACTGCAACATCGGTTCTGCAGTTTTTTAAACTGTTCCTGTGTTTTCTTAAGTTGTCCAAGAGTTTTTAAGTAGAAAAAACAAAAAAAAAAACAAAAAAGGAGTTTAAAATTTCCAGTAATCCCCCCGTGACTATCCAGCAGCTGCCTTGATTTCATCAAACCTAATTTGTGGGGAAAAGCAAATTGTGAACATTTGACCACCTGGTCCTGCTTTTTGCCCCCGCCTGGATAGAGCCCTTTCCTGTTTCCCAAATGCGTTGGGCGAAAGACACCTGGAAATTAACCATTGCCCTAAGTGTACCATGGGGGCGAAAAGCCCCGGCTCTGTGGGGAAAGTCAAGCCATGGAAATGGTGATTTGTGGGCGTTGTGGCCGTGAAATGCGTCTTCCCGGGGAGCAGAGGTCTTCTATAAACCTCCGACTGGCAGAGAATTACTTGCTTCACTAGAGCAGGATACTGGAGCTGTTCAACATCCTCATGCCATCCAGACCTGCCGGATCATGAGGCCTCACGGGGGCCAAAAGGCCCAGAGCTACTTATTTCGGTTCCTGCCTGCCCAGCCAGATCCCACCATGGTTTTGATGAAATTTGGTGGTGAACTGTTCCGGGAGAGCGGAGGCTTGGTGTCTGTATTTACTGTGCTTTATTAGCATAATTGTAGCTGTGCTGGGCATTTTGTGGATTTCTCCCTCATTTTCCTGCTGCACAATCCAACAGCAACAACACAATTTGCAATAATTAGCGTCCCACGGAATGACGTTCTATTATTTCTCGGCTTCATTGAAAGGGCCGCGTGATGGGCATTCATAAGAGGCGTTTTCTTAAAACATATTAAAATGTTTGCTGGCAATAAAGTGAACCTCATGTGTTTGAACGGGCCCCTCAGCCCCCGAGGCTGCCACACAAACAGTGGTGAGCGTGTGATTATCTGGCCAGCTTAATGAATATTCACACTCCGCAGACTCACTGTGAAGCTGAGATAGCAGCTGGGGCCCCGGGGTCTGGGGCCCAGGCACTCCACCGCTGCTCCTCAACTGTTGCCAGAGTGGGAAGGACAGGACAGCGATAGGTTAGATGGTCGCTGCTGATTGAACGGTGGTGCCTCATAATGATCTCTGCCACAAAGTGTAGTTTTAATAATTAGACGGGAGCTGATAGCAGAGGCGTGGGGTGGCTCCGGCTTCTTCCCGCCCAAAGGTTTTTAGGTTTAATCCCCATCACCAGTGCATATGTCAGCATGTCCTTGGGCAAGACAGTGAACCTCTTTCGGCGCCTTGCATGGCGGCCACTGCCATTGCTTTGTGAGCAGATGAATGATTAATATGAAAGTAAAGCTCATTCACTGTATGCCGCTTTTATGACAAATGCAATGAATTTAAAGATCTGTCACATTGTCTAGGTGATATAGTTTGGACAAAGCATTCAGCTTGTTGTGGGATGTGCAATTTCTGGGTGGCAGTAGAATAAAAAGGTGAAATAATATTAAAAATATAAATATTTGGTAACACTTTACTTGAAGCCCCTCTTTATAACACATTATAAGTAGTTATAAACACTAATACATGATCACAATGCTTTATAACTCACTATACAGCAGTATACAGCATAGGATTAAGGTTAGGGTTAGGGTTAGGGTTAGGGTTTGGTCCTGGCATTGTGATCATCTATGAATGTTTATAACTATAGCTACACATGTTATAATGGCATTATAATACTTTATGAATGTACTTATAATGTGTTATGCAGGGGGGCTTCAAGTAAAGTGTTACCAAATATTTATTTATGTATATAGTGTCTGTATCTGACAATTGGACACAATGTTCTTGTGAGACAGTTTAAAACAACCTTTTAGTGACTCATTTCCATGGTTTTATTCTTTTGTGACCGTCACTTGTTCAATCAAACACTGAGCAATGAGACAGACATAATGAAACACCTGTCACTTCTCTTAAAAAAATAAGAGGAGAAAACGGCCAAACCGAGCCCGCAGTGCTTTAATTACTCCTTGGAAAAACACACCTGTGTGTTTTCAGCTGATACTGAAGCCATAAAACGTGTTTTCGCACTGATCCCGGCAGCTCATAATGGACTCATGAAGATTTCTTTTTTATTACATTGTTATTTCCATTAAACGGTGCAGATCATATGCCTCTTTTAACCTCTGAACAAGGCATTGCTCGTGTCTTGATCGCCCTCTTTCTGGTGTTTTTGGTGTTTCCTCGATACAGGAAACAAACAGTTTTTTTTTGAATGTTTACTAAGCAGATTCCCATGTTTTAATTTTACATACTGCATTGTTTGTAGGGAGGCACCTGTACCACCAGCTTGCCGATTCAGAGATTCGATGTAATTGCTTATTAAATAACATCAAGTCTAATTCATACTCCATATGTGCTTGAAGGCTCCACTGTAATGCAGCGTCTACAATATGTATAGGGAAGTGTGTTCAAACCAAATCTGTGCTTTTGCTCAGAAAGAAAGTCGGTGCCTTGTTGGTGGAGAACTTCACTGATCTACTCCAATCGTCTGGTTACTACTGTTTCCTCACAGCATGACAGCTATTAACTTATGTGGGTTTTCTGTGTTTGTTGGTTTCCTACCACAGTTCAAAAACCTGTAAGTCAGAGAAACAGGAGCCGAGTGTGTGTGCGAGTGTGTGTGTGTGTGTGTTTGTGCGTGCTCCGGTGAACCGATGACCAGTCCAAGCTGGATTCTTCATTGTGCCTCGCGCCTGCTGTGAGAGACTCCTGCCATGAGATTCTCTGGAGGATTAGTGGTGCCAAAAAAAGGATGGATGAATCGTGTTACGGTTGTATGGCTCCATTACAATAGCATTTAGAGAATGGCCTGTCAAAGTCTGCTCGCTTTCGATGAATCTGTCATACAAATCTGTACTTCAGTAGTTTGATTGTTTCACAGCAGGAAGATATTCTGACACAAGATGAGGGAGTTTTCATGTTCTTCCTGGAACTGCATGGATTCCATTAGTAGTGTAGAGGGTAACACTCTTAAATCTCCCCTAAACGTGAGTGTGTGTGACAGCTTTTATCCTAAGATGGATTTTTTTCAGCTGGAATCTACAACTATTGTACAAACGATTGTTTCTTTTGGTGGAGAAAGAGTCCCATCTCTCTGCTTCTTGCACCAAACTAAATTTGCAGTGTCTTCACTGATTATGTGTTACTTCGACACTTTTATGTAAGTATTCTTTTATTATTAAACTGTGAATCATGCGCTCATCCTAGGCTTATCGTCGGGCAGTTTGTTTCCGTTGTTGTCACACCTCTCTGTTTATCCCTCGAACTAAAGTGTTTCTGGCTTCCCGTCCTCAGAAAATGATGCAATTCTCTTCCTCGGTACCAAACAAAGCAGTAAATATCCCGTTGTTGTTTGATCCCTGAGACAAGGGAAGAGCCTTTGATCCTTCTTCCTTCGACTCACAGCGTACCTGTTGTCACACAATATGTGTTTTTTCCTCGCTGACAGGGAGATTTACTAGTGATGGAGTTATACGCTCCAAAACAACCCCACTGCCCTACTTATGAAGGCTGATGGAAATGGAAAACCCAAATATACTTTTCAAGAGGTGAAACCAGTCCCGGCTAAAGTTAGAGATGTTTGTTATGCTTTTAGCAGGCGTGTTTCATCTGACCTTGAGTTTACATGGGGCGGGCTGCTCGGTGGACCGCTGCAAAGGGTCAAGTAACAGTTGGAATAACCAGGTCGGCAGGTCGCACAGCACTGGCTAACCCGTGATGAACGGCCCCCAGGATGCTTGTCCTATCTGATCACAGCCTGGACAGAGAGTACAGTAACGCTGCATAAATGCATGCAAACATACACATATGCACACAAGCTTGCAGGCAAACAGGGCCCCATCCCAGAGGAGCAGTAGAGGATCAGAGAGCGCAGACAAGAGGATATCCATTAGGAAGTCTCTATAATTGGGGTGCAGTAGGGGGTGAAGACTCGTGCCGAGCAGGGATTGACAAAGCATGACTTTTTACAAACTAAATTACATCTTGCTTTCTGCACGCTCACGGCCGGCCATATGAAATGTATCCCACACCTCCCAGGCCCGCGCTCTAACCATAACACAGATGTTGCTTTTTCTATACCTCCTCGCAAAACTGTGGCTCGTCGGTGATAAAGAGACACTCAGTAAACTGGCTTGTCTTGAGCCGTGGACTTACCCACCTCAGCTGTCACCGCAGTCTGCTTTTTTGGATTGTTCTGGCATCTTTGCCACTTTAGCAGGTGGACTATTTCTTGAGAGAGAGAAAGGCTGTATTTTAAAGGAGATTAAAAAGAGTTCCAGACTTTTGTCTCCCCCCTCCATATTTCTTGAAAAGTGACACCGATCTGATTTCTTCCAGTAAAATGCCTCCTGTTACTGGATCGAGCCTTTATCTGTTAGTCATTAGCATTGCACCGGGGAGTCCAGCAGGGGATTGAGCACGGGGTATTATTGTAAAACATTACCGCATCAGAATCGCTTCTATTCTCTGCCAAATGCGAGTGTGGTTTTTCCATGGGAGCATAGGTTGCACACTCTGCACTTCTTTTTCCAAGCCTCATTCCTCAAACTCTTCCCTTCTTTTTCATCCCCGATATCATTTTTCTTCGTGTCCATTCAACCCTGGCGCTCATTATTCTCTTTCCCGTCCTCTCTTTATCTCCGCTATATCCTCTCTCCATCCATCCGTCCTCCCTGCTGTTTGACAGGGCGTGTGTGTTGTTTTTATCCGAGTGACATCGGGTCTCTTCCCAGGGCACGTCCCGGGAACGGCGAGCGCGGCCTGATGGCTCCCCAGGGTCCTGCCCCTTTGTGAGCCGCCGTGTTTCCCTCTGTAAATTACAACCTGTCCAGCTTGCACACAACACTCGTGGGCATACACACACACACACACGCACACGAGCAGCAGCTGATTCTGAAACTGTTCATATGGATATGCAAACACTCTGACACATACATGAGAATACATAAATACAATTTTGCACAAGTGGTCATGCAACGCGAGCACGCACGCACACACACAGCGTGTTTTTTCAGGTATATCCTTCCTGACTTTGCCAGTAAACCTGGAGCAGTCATGTGGTTGTAAGAACGAAAGAAAGTGCACATGAAAACCCGCCAAGGTCGCAGGTTTCTTTGTGAATGCGTGCCTGTGTGGCTCTGCGAGACTCTCTGGGATAGATTTTATAGTGTGAGAGAATGAAAATGAAAGACCCAGAGAGTCGGGCGAGTGAAATAAAAGAGAAAGTGATCCGCACGGGGGGAGTAGGGAAATAATTCTAAAGAGGAATTTATTCGTCCAAATCGACATGAAGACCCCGATAGACCGATAGGAAGATTGCCAGAGGCTCCGGCGATAACCGCGCTCTAATTAATAGGTTGTAAAAGCAGATGAGCATGGAGGACGCAGGATGTCAGTGTCACACAGACATGCATTTAGCTAAACTCACCATTAGAGATAAACACAGTCACTTTGCGGTTGAGGCAGAGTCCTCCTCCCTGATTGTATGCATGACATTCCTGCAGCAGAGCCCAGCTGAATGTAAATGCAATATCGCTGCATCTCATGCCTTCGTATGTGTTTCTGTGGTTGTTACTTAACACGTGTTGCATAATCTTTGAATTTAGAACAGCAACCATGTTGACAGACTCACTGTTCACACTGTACGCTCGTCACCAGCTCAGATTTATATTTTTGCTAATAAACAAACACACAGGAGCCGACAGGACACCAGGTTAAATGTTCATCTCTGTATTTTACGCCCATGCATTGACCCTTGGAAGCTTTACTAAACTGCCTGTTAAATATACACAAAAGCTACAGTGTACTACCTGGACAACACTACAAACACATTCCCCCCCCCCCCCCCCCCCCCCCCCCCCCTCAATTGTTTCTCACCACAAATAACTTCCAGCTTCGCACAGATCCGGCACGCCAACAGTGTATTCCTGGTTCATTTGGCTCTTTTTTCCCATCAATGCTTCCAGTTATATATATATCTAAACCTGATTCACAATTTATTATTTATGCGTACAGCTGCAGTTTTGAAGCAACATCCGTCTGCACTTTTGCACGTACTTCCTGTCTTTGTCATTTACAGTAAGAATTTTACTCATAAGCACTGTGACAGCAGGGAAGACAGGAACCCCTTTGTTGAGATTGTGTCATCTTTCTACTCATTGTCCCCCAGAATGCCTGAGTTTTTGTTTCCTTTTAACTGCTAACAAAATGTCAGGCTGATGATCTTGTGACACGTGAGGTCTCAGCGTGTTCATTTTCATATTTTACCTTCATAATCTATATTTGCAAATGTGGCGGTGCGTCAGGTTGTTTCTTTGCCGATGATGCTCAACTCTATCTGTCTGATAAACCTTTATGTGATGGCATGTAGTATAATCTTCCGAGCAGATTCATCCATCCATCCAACGACAGGTCACCACCACAGGGCAAACAAAGAGACACAATCACACAAACTCTCATTCACACCAATGACAAATTTACAGTCAACTCGCCTCAGAAATGTGTATTTCGACTGGTACTCTGAGAAAACCCACACGCAAACAATGAAAAACTTTGCACAGAAATGCCCCCAAGCCGTTTCTAAACATGGATATTCTTGTTGATGTGGGATAGTGGACCACCAGTCTGCCATATGGCCCGTACAATCCAATTGTGTGAAGAGAAACAGCATTCGCTTCACTTCAGCTGTCCTGACAGTATGACCCAATTTCAGTAGTTGAGAAAAATACATGTGTCTATTATAAGTCTTGCAATGTTAGCCAGATTTCTGGTTGCAGCAGGAAGGGTAAAAGAACTTTAAAACTAGTCTGCAGCCACAAAGATTTATTTGAAATAAAGTAAATTTGATTAAATACAAATTCTTCCATTTTCACTTCTGTATTCCCTTCAAAGCCTTTTTTTTCTTTAAAAAAATCATATTTACCTGTGCATAATGCACTCTAAATTACCAATGAGACTGAAAATCCCTCCAAAAATATTCACCGTCTTTGCTTGAGTCAGTCACACGTTGCCTGTTTTCATCAGCTTGTCCTGTCAGTCTCGTGTTTCTCCTCCTCACTGTGGACACCGCACGCACAAAAACTCGCACGAGCCTAAACGATGACACTCGATAGGGTCTTGCGTGCCTGAGGCATACAACCCTGTTCTTTTTTTTTTTTTTTTTCCTTCTCCGGCACCCTCCTATAGATCGCAGAGGCGTGTGACCCGAACAATCGCCAGGTCCTCATAACGGGGGGACGGCGTGTTATTTCGCTTTGTTTGTGTGAGGTTAATTGAAGGGGAGTTGCAGGAGCAATGGTAGGGGGGGTTGAAAGAGGAAGATGATCCTGCGGTATTCTGCCGCTGCTTTCGCCTTGCTGTATTTTCTGTTTACCGCCGCTTGTTGTTTTCTCCCTCCCTACTTTTATGCATCTCCCGCTCAGAACCCACATTACTTTTTCTTCCTGCTTTCCTATAATTTCTCTGACCTTGGCCTCAATAAACACTCCTCTTTTACACATGGGTGAACAAAGGATACTAAAATGACATAAACCTGTGAATTTTAGGGGAATAAATGACACTACTCTTCTGTCTTTTGATGCTGAAAAGAAATTTATGACAACGATGAAAACAGACTCACAAGTGGAGTGAGGAGATTTGCTCCTGACAAAAACTGACTTTATATTTTCCCACTTTCCTTTGCAGGCATCTTTGTGAGCCTGGTGCCATTCTTCTTACCCATAATGCCGATGTCAAAACATATTTTTGACATATCACAGTGTTTCCATAGAAACAGATTGTGGTGCTGGAGGATAGCTGACTTGAAGGATTTCACCGTTGCACGTTAAAGCATCTTCGAGTTCTTTTTCATGTCTCTACGGTGCTGTTTCCATCCTTAACCTGTCAGTATCTATTCATCCATCTTGTCTAATCTTTTCTATCTATCCATTCATCTATTGTGTTGTATCATCCTCTATGTTTTTGCAGTAAAGGCCATGAGGTCGAGGTGCTTCACCCCTCACTGTTGTCAGGAGTCTGAGGAGGACTTTGTGACAGTCATTGACCCCTACTGGTCACCTCCAGAACAACATCTTTCTGTGAACAGAGGGATCATTAGACACACATTTTCGAACACTTGTTGAAGAGCTCAGTGATCCGATAACGGGCACACAACACCAATATTTCTGAGTTTTCACCAAAAAGTTAACCAGAGGGATACAGGGCAGTTTTCTCTCTTCGCCGGTTTTTCTTTTTTTGTCCAGATCTGCTTTCAGCTCCATCCATCCCTCCCTCTATTTTATCTCCCTCACTCTTCGGCCCACTCTAACTCCTACGCATCGCTTATCTACCTCTCACCTACATCCGCCTCTGTTCTTTTGCTTCTCGTTCTAACTCTCTCTTTCTATCCGTTAACACTACACAGACACACACTATTCTCTGAACCTCTCTCTCCCCAGCTAATCGCCAGTGCTTCCATGCCAACGTCCACAACATTTTTCCCGTCACAACTTCAAGTCCTACGAAAATAAAAACAACACAAGTCAAAACACAGAAACATTTCTCCCATCATTTGGCTTCAGGGAGGTATTGCTAGTTTGCAACGCAGCCTTTAAAGTGCCAGTAATTGTGAAGACAGGAAATTTTAGCAGTTTCTGCATAGCAACACATTTATTATTAGGCTTAAAACATGTGAAGTTTGGTTTGAAACTATTTTGAAATATTATTTTCTTGCCGATATCATCCGCCACTCACATTAGTAGAAATAATTGCTGTATTCATAAATTCATAACATTTTGCTTGTGAGCCCCCCCCCTGACACACACACACACACACACACACACACACACGGTCTGAGGGTAGAGCACTAGAGTAGCTCCCATTTACACACGCCTGTAAATTACCCAACACTTCTCAATCAATTATTCATAATCCGTAATTAATTATGAAACAATCAGTAATCCAACACCAGTCCACTTGGCTTGTGGTTGCCTAGTAACCGTGACCCATATTAAATGCCACCATTGTTGCCCGTAACCAGAGCACCATTTCTTTTCCTTTTTTTTTGTCCCCATAGGGCTTCAAGACCTGAGGGCATTATACTTGTGAGTAAATAATGTGTGTGAGTGCGTGCGCGTGCGTTTGCCTATATGAGCAGTATGGATGCGTTGATGTGCACAGCTATATCATAAACCAGGGGCTTTGAAGGTTGATCGCATACGGTAAACAAGCGCGCCTGGTTAATAATGCAGTATTTTGGCTTGTGCCAGGAACGAGCCGCGGCCTGGTGGAGACCACTAATGGGACACGCCATGGGGAGCGCGAGCAAAGAGCACGGCGCTCACAGCCAGACAATGATGCCATAACACGTCTGCGGGGACACATAACCGCACAGCGCACTACTTTGTCGACACTTGTTTTGGAACTGCATCAGCAACTTCCCATATGGTGCTCTGGAGGCCCGAATGAATGATTTATAAAAGAGCTTGTGGTGTTGAATGGTCATATTTGGGAAGACGGTGAACATCAGGGCACTTTGTCTGAACTCTGTAACCTCATATTAAAAATTCTTTTCTCACTCGATTCTTCCTCGTCCTCAGGACATGAGCCATCTTTATAAATACCTCCTCCATATTTGACTTCCACAACAGGACACGACGCGGCCTGTAAATATAGAGCCAGTTTTTCACTCTTCAAGCCATGTCAGCGACAAGTGAAAATATCCTTGGATCTGGGGAACATCCTGCCACCAGTGAGAAAACATTCTGTGTTTGTTTGAGAGATTTCTCCGCCGAGATGTTGCCGACTTGCCGTCCGTCTTCACCCTGAATCTCACAAGGAGGTGAAAAGATATAAGAGGGATCAAGGTGAATTCAAGGTAAACAACATAATAGAGAGAGAGAGAGAGAGAGAGAGAGAGAGAGAGAGAGAGAGAGAGAGAGAGAGAGAGAGAGGGAGAGAGAGAGGGAGGGAGAGAGAGAGAAAACTGAATGAAAGAGAAGTGTGAAGAATGGAGGCAGGGCGGGTGGGGTGGAGGTAAGGAGGGAGCAGCGATCACCGTGTGACCAGACTGCGGTTCCTTCCTCGCCAGCCTGAGAACCAGGAAGTAGGACTGCTTGTTCCTGCATTATTGGGACTAACAGGAACTGCAAAGGTCTTCAGACGGGATAAAGTGTGTGCACGTGTGCGTGCGCAAACACTAATGGTAGCATTGTGGAGTTAATGAAGCTGCTAATTTGATATTCTTGTATTGGGTATCTTTTGATACAATGATCTGGTCTTTTGTCGCAACTGACCTGCAACAACATCACCAAGTCACTGCTTTTTTTTTTCACATTTGTGGAGTACTTTAGTAGTGCATTGTTTTACTTTTGTGGCCTTTTAACCAATGCAATCAACTCTCAGGGGTCTCCTCAGGGTGGAATCTGGATCCAGCAGGCAGCTGTTTTACCCAGATGAAGCTCTGATGAATTAAATGTACACAAATACATTACATGCTGACTTCATTACAGAATTTCACATCATAAAACCCATTTTTATTGCATTGTTTTTGTGTGATGCAGCCCACTCAACACTCTGTTGCCTTCATTGACTTCTTTACGTTGTCGTACTGCAGTTCTTGCTGTTTTTCACTTTTCGCCGTATTGTTTTGCTTTGTCTAATAAAGTGCCTCATAAACTTGAGGGCTGTTATATTTTCTTTTTTGAGCTGTCTGATACTTCGCACTGATTCTTTCTCAATAGGAAGTTTCCCATTTAACAATTTTTTTGTAATTAATAAACGCACAAAAGGGTTTTCCTCTTCCTTTGTTCTTATTGTATTAGTTCTGAGCTTCTTTCAAATCCAATTATTCTTGTAATTTATGAGGAGTCGTTTTCAGCTGTGAAGTGCAGAATATGGTGCATTTCAGAGCAGTACACTGACAGACATACAGTGAAAAAAGGAATTTAAGTTCTCTCGTGGTTGTCAGCCTTTCATTCACACTGTGACCCATCAGACGCTGTCTATGCTTTCATATCTTCAGTGATGCCGCTGACTGGAATTGATCGAGCCAGCACCCCAGTGAGGCTCCCTACTTTGATGAAAGTGTAGAAATTAGGCTGCAACATGTCGTTGGGGATCCGTCGCTTTAGGCTACGCCAAGCACGGCGCAATTGTCTGATGGCGGGTTCAAGGTCTTCGCCTGATTGTTGCTATACTCCTGGGCTGGGTCCCTTTGTATCTGCGCGCACGCCATCTCTGAAGCACATTTCCAGCTGAATAAATGGATGACATCGAGAGGGGATGTTAGATCAGTGGATACGGCCTGCCGATGTGGGCTTCCAGCAAGCCAAGAGATCATCAAAATAATCACTGTTGCCTGTGCAAACAGTATGCAGGTGCTCAGGCACAACACAAGATGAGACAGGGCCCCCCACGCCAGCGCGCAGGGGCCAGGGAGCAGCAGGTTGCCTTGGGAACCCTCGGCTCCCTCTTTCTTGTCATTACTCCTTTGCACACTCCCCCTTTTTAATCTGCACCATGCTTTCAGTGACAGCCCCCATCCCCCTTGATATATACGCACAATACATGCATGTGCACACTCACATATAAAGAGGCTCCGACACACAAACAGGCAGGCAGAGATATGGTTACATTAGTGGATGAACACACACGTGTGTGTGCACTTCAGACCTCTGAAGATAACCGCGCTATTATATCCATCACTGAGCCGTTTTTTTTTTTTAAACCAAAACATTTCAATGCAGTTCTTCCTTCACTTGTATCGGCCCCATTGTTTTGGATACTAAATGGCAATCCCACCCTTCTCCACCTCCCTCTCCACTTTACCCTTCATTATCGAATAATCAAAGCCTCCTTGAGCAAACCCCCAACCCCCGAGGTCTCAACAACTCAAACCCCCCCCCCCCAATACACATGTATGTGTTTTCCTATGTCTACATTATATAGCGAACACTCAGGTCTCCTGGCTGAGGATGTGACCTGTGTTTAGTGCAAAGCCTGCTCTGCCCTTTCAAGAGCGAAGCGGACTGGATGACATGATGTTGGCAGCCTGCAGCCGGAGCGCCCTGGCTCATCACCAAGTGAAATCACCGCACTTGAGCTGCTCCTCAAGCCTAAATGGTTCACATAGTAAATCTTCGCAAAATAATGAATAGCAACCTGTTATTGTTCCGAGGTACGGCCGTAAATCAAAGCGCCAGTGTAAGATTTGGACAAAGTAGGTGTTTTCCTTTTGATAGAAATGTCCATTTTATGTACTGTGAACTCAGTCTGGGGATATTACAGTGATACATCACCACTGTTGTGTCGCCTCTGGTATGCGTTTAATTTTCAGCGAATTTGAGACGTGATTAAACAGAGTTTGCGTCTGCAGTATGTCAAGAAATATTGAAAGTGTTTGTGATTGTCTTGGCTGCAGGCAGAGGCAGCACTTAAGGACCGCATCAGCGGCGTGTTCATCAGTGGATCTTTACTGCCTCTCAGTGGGCAGTGGCTGGTTCAGAGCAAGCGGGCTGAGAATTCACATCTGGAATCGAGAACGGCTCTTACTGAACACAAAGCCTGGAGGAATTGACTGATTGATGGGAAAAAATAAAAACGACGGGCAAGTTATACAAAAGTGACTTTTAAAAATGTTAAGGATGGTTCCAAGCACAACAACAAAAAAACAATCCTAAATGTCCAAATTTTAAATAGAAGGATTTGTTTTGACATACTTTTTGGACAAATTAACTAAAAAAATTTCCAGATCCATGTAAAAAACCTGTATTATGCAAAAATCAATACCTATTAATGACTCTTTTGTTTACCTTCATCCGATGCTGTAAGGCTCTGGGAGGTCCCACCTGTAGTCTAAACTCTGGCAGGGTCAGCACACGACAGGCCTGGTTATCTGACCGGCACACACACACACACGCACGCACTCTCATACACATTCAGTCATTTTGGGTCATGGGAAAGCGACGGTGCACCCGCACTCTGTTTATTCTGTATGGTTTCCTATTTGAATGTGTCCTTCTCACGGGACTGTTAATGGCTTCCTCTTTCCCAGGGCAGGGCAGCGCGATCAGACCTTATCCAGGTCATGCCAAGAGGGCAGGAGGTACCAGGAAGAATGAGGTAAGTCCCAGATCCTGTGTCCTCCTCGAGGTCTCCAGGAACTCGAAGGCCAGACATTTCTCTGGAAACAGGGACTCAGATGTTTGAGAGCCTGAGACAGAGGGGAGTCTGCATCTTAAATTGTTTCTAAATGTTAGTGCTCTGATCGCTTGGATTGAAAATGAATAACTTTGCAGATTTCATTGATGCAGAAGAATCTTGACTTTGCAGATGAAACAAAGCCAAGTACCTGTATTTCTATTCACATCAGGCTTTTTTCCACTTGTGCTCGCAGATGAATGCTAAGTGATTTTAGTGTAGTTCACTTTGCAGCCTATTAAAGAGTTATTGACTGAGGGGGGTTTGCCGCAGTGAGAGGCTTCTTCCCCCCCTTAAAATGTCTAGCCTGGAGGTAAAAGAGTGTATCTTAGCAAAGAGCTGGCGGGGAAATGGTTCTCCAAAAGAATGCAAATGTGACATTTTGGTGTGAATAATCTCTAGCGGTCTGAACAAATGTTGACGTTTTGTAGAAGTGATCCGACTTCAGAGGCTGGCAGTCTGCTGCGCTCACGGCCCACTTCAGTTTCAGAGGGAATTTGTAACAGACAAGAGAAAGGGACAGCTTCAACCTATTCAATATGTTAGGAATCATGCAGATCATGACAGGAGCAGGGGTAGAGCCTCTTACGGCCACATGAGGGAGCTAATGCTAGATTATTGCCACTCACTGCAGCTAATAGTACACTATTTTATTATTTACTCAGTTTTTGGAGCCACCTCATGTCCTAAATGTCACATGATCACATACATGTCTACATAAAACAGTGGTGAAGTATGTAGGAATAGTCCAGTTTTGTCTTCAAGACTGTTGTATAAAGACACAATAATAATCTGAGCATATTGATTGCAATACTTCACACCCTTTTAATGTCAGCAAACTCGCTGGAATGTTTATTTTAGTCTTTGAAACGTCCTCTAAAGCACCTGAAGTTGAAATATAACATGATTAAGACCGTTAACTAGACAAGTGAGGTGAAAAAGGGCCACTGGCATTTTATTAAAAAGCCAACATTTAGTATTGGACTATATTAAGGCCGGTATCGATCGCCTCTGAGCTGTGTCTCTGGATCGATCGCCTCAATGAGCAGCCCGGTGGGTAATATCTCAGCCCGCAGGTGCTGGGAGTAAAGGTCATATCCCTCCTACTTTTTTCCTTTCCTCTTGCGAGACATCCATTATCTACCTCATTCCAGATGTCTCTTTTTTTTTGTGTCATTCAAATTACACCTTATCTACTGCAGCTGCCTGTTGATTTTCACAAAAAAAGAGCTCCCGATGCTGATGAGTGAAAAGTAGGCATCATCGATTGTGCCGAGATAATCTACAGTCTCATATTGTTGTTCGCATTGGGTAATTAGGACTCTTTTCACACTTGGCGAGCTTCGGATGAAATGGCCCGTTTTCAAGACGACGGCCACGTAAACGATCCTTCAAACGGCAGATATGTTTGTTGCCCGCTCGTCTCTTGTGTTAAAGCTGCTGGCATCAATATTTCTCATGATAGACTTGGATCAAATAACACCATGTTGTATGTGTAAGGTGCGTGCTGTAATGAACCTATGCAGGGATTTTCAAATTCCCTTTGTCAGCCCATGGCTCAACTGTTTTGGTTTCCTGTCGATGCTCTCGCAGAGTTGTTTTTGGTTGTTTTTGTTGAAAAAAAACCTCAAAATCAAGTAGCACAGCAGCAAATCAGACACTTGAGAAATTAAATGAAAATTGAAGAGTTCATTTTTTTTTTCCTCTGTGGTGCAATGTCTATTGAGTGATGAAGAGAAACAATACCTTTAATTTAAAAGTGTCTTCCACCTTCTTCCCCTTCAGAGATGATGAAGAGTGAATGAGAGAAGAGTGATTAACACGGCTGCTTTAAGCAACGGCCGTGTCAATAACTATCTGATTAAAGCAGCTTAAACGTTTCAAAAGGAGTAAATGGAGACCAGATCAGAGCTGGAATCAACTCATTAAATTTAAGGTGAATAAATTACGTGTTTTCACATTCAAGTATTTTTGATGAGTGCATTCAGTTGATTTGCAGAAAGTGAAGTGGGTGCAGAATTATATGGAGAAAGAAAGATTATGTACCTCAAGGATATAAATATGCAGTTAACTGCTACCTTGCTCAATAAATTAAAATATCTAACACTGATGTTTCCTCACCAGTCAGTGAATATGTGTGAGATTATAATGTAGTGTATTTGTAAAAATCACATTCTTATCTGTGGGTGTGAACTGTCCTGCCAGAGGGGCTGATACGGCCCGCAGGATGTCCTTGAAAGTGTAAAATTTACAAATACAAGCTCTACTTTCAATTTCTAATAGTAATAAGTGCTGTTTCTGGCCCTGTGTAAGTAAAAGCATTGATAAAAGCCGGTTTTCTTATTGCTCGTGATACAACATTAGCATACTGAGCTTGTTAAAACATGCATGCTGAAAGCTGCAGAAACGTGTCTTCAGACGCGACTTGCTTCTGCCAACATCAGCCAGAAGAAAAGTGCTGCTGCAGAGATGATTGCAGTCCTTTATGCAGATTTGTGCAGCTCACAATAAGGCAAAATCAGGTTGTTTGTTGAATTCTTAGTTGCAGAAAGAGAAAACACACGCCACAAATGGACGACACGGCTTATCAACAATTTCATTTTTCTTTGTTAACTTTAGGAGGCTTTGTTAAAACTGGTAGAATGTTGAAATTTTGAAGATTTTGCAGTTTTGTAAAAAAAAAAAAAAAAGAACTAAATGACAATGTGTCCGTCCATCCATCCATCCATCCATCCATTTCACTTTATTCAATTCAGGATCAAACACACCTGGAGTCAATCTTGTGACAGAAATGAGGCCACTAATACATTTTGATTAAATCCACATGATCACAGGTGTTCAACATGTCGGAGTCTGAAGTTATCAGGACCAGATGAAAATAAAAGCTGCGTAATTAACAGTCTGAAGTCAATACAATCGCCAATACATTTTCATACATGATTGTTCATGATTCTCAGCCTGTTCCCATCTTGTATTCACCACCAGAAACCACAGGATGTCACAATTGTATCTGCACATGTATATTCAACAGCAGACCTGGGAAAACGTTTTTTACTTTTATTTTGAGAGAGGATATCTGTGAAAATGTTTGGCCTCAGAGTGATGTTTTGGTAAATCAGTGATTGTTGAGGAAGTCTTTCATTTTTCCAGGTCTCTTCCTCCTGATCAGCTTGTTAAAAGACATGACTGTCCAACAACACTCCTAAAACTCAAGAGGTAAACACACTTTGTGCCCCAAAATGCTGCTCTCATCACCTCCTGTGGTGATCTGGCTCTCGTGAAATTGTTCAAATCTCATCAGTGGTGAGAACTTTAATTGTGGCGCAGCAGCAGAAAAAAAAAAATCTTTACTGAGTTTGTTTTTTTCATGATTAAGAATTAAGAAGCAAACAATGGGTAATACCAGTAATCACTTCATTAAAATGCATTTTAGAGCTGAAATGATTGTGAGTGTAGCAGAAGCAAATTAAAACTATGACGCACACGTATTGTTTGGTGGAAAAGTTTAACACTTGCATCAGTTTGAGACTATGAGGCTTTATCAGATATTTAAAGTTAATGCATCTGATTAGCTTGAGAACTTTTTTTTTTTCATCTATGGATCCCAACAGCTGTTAACAATGATGGATTGCAGTAACGTGAAACATTGGGAAATCTGGCAATCCACCAAAAATTCGGTGTGAGACAAAGCATGTGAGACATGCGAGTGGTGGGGGGGTGGATGGGCGGGTGGGGGAGGGGGGAGTCTGCTCCCAGTCCTACTGAGAGTATCATGATGATATAAGAGAGGAAGGACAAAGTCATTAGAGATCCTGATGGAGGCTTTTGCTCTGCTTTCCAATTCTTGGTGTGTAACTGCGAGGCTGCGGACCCAGTCAGGCCATTAACATAGCTGACATGATAGTGCTGTACTGACTCTGCTGCTAATGAAATGTCGATACCGACCACCATCGGGTCTAATCAAATGTTAATTGAGGAGGTGATGGATTGCGGCCGCAAGGTTGGGTCCCTATATCTCTCTCTTTGTCCAAACCGGTGAGTCTCTCACCTCTCCCTCCCTGGCCCTGCGCTCAAGCGAGAGAAGGAAAAATGTGCCAAAGCATGTGCTGAGCTTTTAATACTTATTCTAACACTCCCATCCACTTCCTCCTAAGCTGTGTCAAAAGGTACTATGTAAATCATTCATGTCTCCTGGTGCTTGAGAACTATATAAAATTATAATAGGCTGTTTCTAAGTCTCCGTAAAGACATTACAGAAGCACAAAAACAGATGCAATGCTACAATAAAAGCTCGCACTACAGGAACACTCTGCGCACGGCGCAGGCAGTCACCTTTTGCGCTCACCTATTGTGAGCATTAGATTCAGGGGTTGGTGAACACAGGTTGACACCGTGTGCATAAAAAACTGAGAGACACAATAAAAAAAGGAGCACATACAGCGTGGCTGTAAGCTCACCTCCAGATATTATCTTCGTGGAAGCTCGTTGCAGGTGGCAGTGCCCTTTAAGACAATAAACAGAGCCTCGGCTAAATTCATCTTCCTCCTCATGAGTGCTGCTGCATTAACTTTGGGCTCCGGGCAGAGGAATAAACTCACTTGTATCTGTCCACATGAGGATAAAGATAAGTAGCCGAGCTCGCTGGGGTCATTTGCGGTGTGAAGGGAGAGATGGAAAAGGTTAGTCATTTTTGCCTGTGTTAATTGGCTTTCAGCATTAATGACGAGAGGAAGAGGCGCGTTTAGGCGTCGGGTGTGAAATGTCACTAAGTTCACCGCGCGTCTGCCGTGGAGATGTTGCACCACTTTTTCTTTATTCTTCTCATCACGCATGTGAGGTTTGGTGTGTCTGTGTGAGTGTGTGTGTGTGCGTGTGTGTGCAGGAGTGTCTTCTCCCAGCCTGTGGCCTGTGTGCTGATTCATATTCAATGAGAAATTAGATACTCTGTCTTGTTAACACTGACCTTTAGTCTAATTACTGGAACTGCTAATTACGACTCTTTCCCTACTCTCTCTCTCTCTCTCTCTCTCTCTCTCTCTCTCTCTCTCTCACACACACACTCACACACACACACACACACACACACACACACACACACACACACACACACACACACACACACACACTTGCCTTCTGGTAAGTAGTGTCAGTTCATGCAGCAGTGTAATGAAGTATAATGTAACATTTTCCATCATTTATCTAACCTCTATGTTTTGCCGTTTTTAAATTCATCCCAGGGAGTCGCCAATGTTTTGAATACGTTGCTTATCAGATTAGGGTTTGCACGTTCTTTCCACTGTTTTTGTGGAGTTGACGTCTGATCATGAATTTTCAGGCTTCCGAAATTCCAGCCTGTCAGATCATTGAACAGTTTGTCTCTGATCTTCTCTGTTGATCAACACCTACTTCTACATGACTTCAAACTTCTTATTTTTTTCCCCACTCCACTTTCATCCTTTTATTATTATTTTTCTGCATAATTTCTCATTCAGTGAAATGTCCTCCTTTTGAATTTCAGTGAGGAGGCATTCGGCTTCCTGGTCCTGCATGTGGGCTGCATGGTGGCAGCACCATTGTTCCGGCTTCACCGGGATGAATCACGCTGCAGACCCGGCGCCTACTCGAGCAGCAGCAGCAGCAGCAGCAGCAGCAGCACGCTGTGATTCTGGGTAGAGTCAGTGGGGGGCAGTGAATATCAGCACGTCGGCTCCACTCGGGGGGGAAACTCGGAGGCAGCGAGAACATCAAATGGAAATGGAGGAGCGAATGATATTTCCCTTTTCTGCACATGTATATGGCTGAGTGGTGATGGCAGGCCATTTACAGTATATTTTAAATCTGAGTTTGATGGTGACAAGCGTGAGCCTCGGGAGGCCGGCGGCATCACGAGAGAGCATGTGATGAAATGGTAGAGGAGCGAGGAGATACGCGAACTGGCAGCGGTGGCGGTGTGCTGCAGAACGTGGAGGGAGAGGCGCGGAGCGTTCAGGTGTTAGAGCTCGTGTTTGCTGTGTGTTGCTCATGTGTGTGTGTTTTTTTTGTTCCCTTTGGTTTGAATGGTATAAATCTCTGACCCCCATCAGTCACTGCTGAGCCCGCTTTGTTTGGGTTGACTGGCCAGAACGGAGTGGCGCTGGCCCTGCTGCTGTCTGGTGCAATATCTGATCTCACACACACACACACACACACACACACACACACACACACACACACACACACACACACACACACTCACGCACACACACACGCGGCCTTACCAGGCCAACAGCTGACCATAAATCTGTCTCTTTCACTCCTCCTGAAGGACAAACAGAATGAAATAAAAACCTTTCACTCATATTTCCCCCCTCACTTGTCACAACCTATGTGGTGTAAGAAGCATAAATTTGTTTACTTGTTGTGGCTGATTTACCGAGGAGCGCAACATAACATCACATGAATCATTTCCATCTTTTATTCTCCCCGCGGTCGCTGCCACTGACAGCTCCTGGAAATGTTGCGGTGAGGTGCTGCCTTTCTGCTGCTGAGACAAAGAAATGTTTTGTACAGCAGACACTGTTGTTTTCGTCGCCGGGGAGGACGGCACTGGCTCTGGAGGTCGAGGTGGGGGCTGGAGTGTAAAGGGGGCTGTAGAAAATCTTAACTTTTAATTGTTAACCTCAAAATGTTTTGGGAACAGTGGTGAGGTTAAACCCTTAGAATGACGTAACTAGATAAGTGTTGACTGTTTTTTTCCTTTTGTATCTTATTCCCAGTGTGCTTTGGGACCCCTGACCTCCCTCATTATAGCTGTGTTTAAGCCCCCCCCCCCCCCCCCCCCCCCCCCCGTAACCCCGAAAGGCTTGACATTGTTGTGCCGGGGGAGTCGGCTCGCAGCAGAGGAATGGTTGAAATGCCATGTAAAAGCGATGCACGTGGTTCGAGATGACAGATAATAAATAGGAAATAGTCAGACGGAGCTGATAAGGCGGTGAATAAGCTCGCAGGGTATGACATTAAAGCAGCGGCGAGGACACAATAGGCAAACATGAAAAAAGATCGGAGGAAGAGACGGATTCTCTATCTCTATCTACCCGAGGCTCCTCACAAATACCTGTCTGAGGGGACACTTTAGGTGTCTAAAAATAGAAAACCATAGAGCCTGTGCTAGCCCCCCTCCTCCTCCTCCAACAGCCACCAGAGACTGTATCTCAGGCAGCGATGGTAATTGCCTCTGAGAGATTCTTCTTTTTTTTTTTTTTTCACCAGGACTTTTAAATGAATTCTTAATTTGTGAGGCAAATATTTGCGGCTCCCCCCGGGGAGCAGCGCGTCTTTGTGTGGGAGCTCTGCCGTCTGAACCCTCGGGCTCTGCCTGCTTCGGATGCCTCCAGCTGCCTCGCTGCCATCAAAGGTGAAACCAAGACGCATCAGCCATTCAGCCCACAGCGCCCGCCAGACAGACAGACAGACAGACAGACAGACGGCGTTTCTGCTTGGGAGGTGTGCAGGAGGCTATTTAAAGGAGGTTGATAACTTACACTGAGACTTTTGGTACAGCCTCTCAACCTGTGTGATTTCTCTGGTTGCTCTGGATCGGGTTTATGGGCAGGATTACCAATGAAGTAGACCGGCTCTGCCAGTTTAAGAAAAATCACAGAGTCACTATAGAATAAAATAAAATTAAACCCATCAAATTTTAAGAAATGTGTAGCTTCAAAATAAATGCCACGCCAAACTTTTCACTTCACAAAACAACATTTCCACGCATCTTCTATCCTGTTCTGGGTCACGGGGAGAACATGCAAACTCCACAAGGAAAGGCCCAACCTCCTAGCTATGAGTCCAGAGTGCTAACCGATAGACATACATTAGTTTTTGAAGCATTATATCACTTTTGTGGCTTTATGCTCCTCAATGCTAACTTTAAAGTGACAAAACTGAAAATATGTAAGTGAGGAAACCTTCAAGATGTAAAGGTGACGTCATTCAGTTTAGAATCTCTACAAGTAGTTGTTTTATTTTTGTTTTCGCAAAAATATAGACAGCTTAATCATTTATTCTCTGGACCACAATGATGAAAAACTTTGAAGTTTCTATGCAAACGTCATTATAGCATTATTTTACGACTGTGGCCCTCTCATGGAGAGTTTGGGCTGCATGTGGCCCCTGAACTAATATAGCTCTGCGTGTTGTTAGAACAACAATCATTCAACATATCCTACCGCAAACTATTGTCTTAGATTTCCATTTTACTTCTAATAAAGTGAGTTTATCGAAAGACGCCAAAGCTTTGAACTTCAATCTTTTTTACTCCAACCCTTTCAGCTTGACCGTCACCTCCTTCCTGCTGTCAAGAGGCTGCTAATGCGTTTTCTAATGCAAATACGGGAGACGTGTTGGTGTGTGTCTTCCCCTGATTAGAAAATGAACTGGAACATGCCTGCAATCAAATTTGCAGCTGTCTATGAAAGCAGAACCAATAGATTGCCCTTTATAGACATTAAGGGTTGCGGTGGAGAACCTGTCGGGGCTGTTTGAGGGGGCTCCTCAGGGGAGCCATGCATGGCTGGCATAATTCACATATTCTAACACGGGGTGATTAAACTGTCAACTGAAAATTGATTCCTATGTCAGAGCTAAAAGTGATCTGATGACCTTTACACATGCATTAGACATCATAATTGAGATGTATTTCCCACTTGGAGAATGCTTATCTGAAGCTGTTTCCAAATTTGAATAACTAAATAAATAAAAAAAATGGTGGCATCCCCCACTAAATATTGAGATGTATTTATTTTTCATTGGCGGTGGGATAAATGTTTGTCTGTGTTGCATCCTGCTTCGCAGCGGAATAATGCGATTCCTCCTCCCGGCGCTGCTTCCTGCCTCCACTGTGGCATCGGCTGTAAATGGACACAGTTGGTGGAAGGTCTGCGATTACAGACCGCTTCCTTCCTCACAATTACAATTCCGAAAGCCGCACAATCTGTCGGGGAGATGCAGGTGTCGGAGGACGACTCTCTGCAGGACTGAGCCGCTGAGGGACGGAGGGAGTGTCTGCAGTGGCGAAATCCAGCGACTCTCCGGTATCTCTAATAAAAGGTCTGGCCAGCCACGCTGCAGAAGCAGCCGATTGATTAGGACGAATCAAAGCGCTCTTTAACCCTTCTGGCGGCTTGTCCGTCAGCCAGTCTGCGTCCGCGCTCATTAATTTGCAACACACACATGCACTCGCGTCCTTCAGCATTTTCATGATGCTAATGGAGCGACACGAGGTTCCTGAATCGTCCCTCTGATTCTCCGGCTCTCCTTTCTTATGCCCATAATTGGAGTCATCTGGGGCAGAGGGGAAAGGTGAGGGGATGCGGGAGAAATTAGCCGCATTGTGCTGCATGTAAAAATAAAAGCTTCACTTCGGCCAGGTTTCTCTACCTGGAACCTTGTACGAAATGCATTTCTTTTCAGAGCCGCAGCAGCCCGGAGCCTCAGGTGAAGACGGGGGAGATGATAGCAGCGGTGGGAGGCTGGGTTTGCAGGCAGCCTTGTTATTGTAGCAGCAGGGCTTTTGGCCGATAAGGGCAAAGATCTCTGTTGACAGATGTTCTTCCAGCAGAGATTTGATTGTGGCAAAAACATTGCAATTAAAGATTAAAGCCCACTTTTGTTACATTTTCTCCTGCAATTGATATAAGGGCTGCTTTCATCTTCTCAGCATGATGCTCTTTTCAAGGGGGAATATGACAGGTTGGAACATTTGTTTAAATTGGAGCTATTTCCCACTTTGATAACACTTCATTCACTGTATTTCCATTTACAAGCCAATTTAAAGACACAGGTGACACATTTAACTCACATCTGGTGTCTCCATCGAATTGATTACATTCCAACACACACAGGTTTGGACCCACTGGGGTCAATATGTCTAAACCAATGGATTTTACCGAGGTGAAAACACTCATTTATGTAACACTCCTGTAAACACTCGCTAGTACTACATGATAAGAACTAGATTTTGGTCTCTGGGGTTTGCACCAAGTCCCCATGTTTTTAAAATATGAAAAAAAAAGTATGATCTCTAAGTGAACAGCGGTCCCTCCAGTCTCATTAGATTGTTTTGTTTTCACAGTCAGCAGCACAATGTTTTTTTGTTTGTTTTTTTAGAGGCTGTAAGCTCTGATATGGGTGTTGGCTGAAAGAGGAATTATTTCCGATGCAGTTTGTGTAATAAATATCGGATTTATACATATACTGGGTGGGTTTATGAGTCCTTTCAATGCAGGTCAACAAACAGATCAGCTCATAATTAGCATCGTGTATCACCGCAAAAAGCACCAACTTTTTATAACAAAGTTTGTCGCTGAAACACCGAAGATGTTCCCCCTTAATTACCGTCAACAACGAAAAATACAGCCGAGCTAAAAATAAGAACTTTCCATTTTAGTTTTGATGTGTTGCCATCTTTTTCTCAGTTATAATTTCCTTGGCATCCTTTGGAAAAAAAAAAAAAGGCTTGGCACCAAAGAATTTCTTATTCTCTTTCTTTCTTTCTTTCTTTTTTTATGGTACCAACTGCTTGTTTCAAGCCAAGCTTCAGAACTGTTGTGTTGGCCATTTTACAGAAACAAGCCACACAAAGAAAGGAGAGAGGACACACGCTTTGGTGTTTCCAGTGGCAGACTGACAACATAAGTATTATCGTTAACCGTCCAGATCCTGGCAGTTTTCACAGAAATACACCTGCTGTGGAAGAGACGTATCATTAGCTACGTGTTTGCAGAATTAGTCTTTTTAAAGTTGAAAATATGTCTGCAAATACTTTTAAAAAACACATTGCTTGATCCCACCACACACACACACACACACACACACACACACACACACACACACACACACACACACACACATTTGATAAAGGGCTGCACAGTGGTACAGTGATCAGCATAATGAGAATGTGTGCCAGTTCAAGTCCATACTGGGCATATTCAGCCTCTGTGAGCGAGGGCTTTTGTCTCCAGTGTCTTCCTAAAGCAGTATTGAATTCGGTGGATGTTTAATAAAATTGCAATAAGAAGAAAAACAGTGGTATGGTTTCATCCCCAAGTATTGCATGCACATACAGACCCCATTCTTTGTCTTTTCGGGATATTAAACTGGGTTACACTTATTACCTCTGATCCTTTTAAACCCTGTCTGTTTCTCCTGTGATGCCAAACTTTACAACATTTCCAAGTGCTCCTGTCCAAACATACTATCATTTTTTAAATTAAAATAAAACTCCAGAGCATTTCTGTTATTCAAAATGCTAATTTACTGCTAAACAGATTGAATAATTATTTTGGGAACCACTTTCCTAATGTTAACATGTCTGCGAACCATGATATCTGCAAAAACACAAATCAATGCAACTTGCATAACAATGTACTGTGTGTTGTAGGAGACCAGGGAGGATCCACAGCACGTCGTTCACAAGTGTTACACAGTTGGAAATAAGGGGCCAACTTATCCTCTGTGGAACATATTTATTTTGCAAAAAGGCTGCAAAACAGGACAAATGCATTAATAGGAGCACACTCCTTGATCAGTAACACTGCTGCATCAGACTGACTTCTTCTATGTCAGCTACAGATGCACAAGATACCGAGGGCCCCCTGCTGGCCAAACCTATACAGCACTACCTTAGGAGGGCTGAGTACACGTGGTCCATCAACAGAAAAATGACCTTAAAGCTCGTGTCCAGAGCTTTGAAAGAGAGAGGTTTTTTAATCCAACGTCTGGAGGTTCCGCCCTCCCTCTGCTTTCATGAGCGATCAAGCCCCGCCCCTTTAATTGTGCACGCGCATCATCTGTCGGGTGAAAATGAGAGCCTCTGAGTCCTACAGCATCCTCCATGTTTAGCTGTTTACGGTGGATGTTCAGCAGACAGTGGATATATCCGAGGTAAGCGGGGCGGCTGCTGCGTTGCTAACTCACCTCTGCCTGGGCGAGTGCGCGTGCTCTCTGGCTGCGTGCACACGTTGATTGACAGCATGTCAAGGCGGAAGCTCGAAATCTATTGGCTAAAGCTGACCGGCACTTTTTCAGGTAACATGGGGGTCTATGAGACGAAGGCGGGGCTCATAAATACATTTTTATATTGCTTTATGCTAATATTATATTATTGTATTGAACCAGACTGACATATTTAAGCTCTGTTAAAGACAACTATTTTCATGAATTAAACTATATCATAGTGCCACACAAGCAAAGCATGTCATCCTGTTTTGGAGTGAGTTTTAGAGTGTGGTAGCATTTGCCGAACTTTAAACTTGATAAAACTGTCAGAGGTCTGAGAACAAGGACAGCTTCCTCATCCTCCTCAATTAAATCAGACAAATGTTCGGACAGAGCACATTTCAAGTGAAAACTCCAAACTGAAATAGGGCAACTCACATTTCACATTCCTGCCAGTATTATTAATACACAGTACATACACATATAATTTCAGAAACTGAGAATAATGTGTCTGACTGTGAACACTTAAGTGCAAACTAATGAGGGGAGAAAAGTAAGACAATCTGCTAAACATTTTCTCTCAAAATTCTATTTCGTCCTAGAATAATAAAACTGAAATAAACATAGAAAACCAAATGGTGCAATGATTGGTCATTAGATAATCATTAGAGTGCATTTATTCTGCACAACACTGTTTAGACTGAAAATCTTATCTCAAACAAAACACACGCAGAATGTCGGGATTAAATTATTCTGTCGTCATGAAAAAAGAAATCCCCACGTCAAACATTTACACAATAGAGTCCAGTTATTTTTTTAAATAATAAACACCTGCTGCTGTAAAATCTACATCAGCATCTCTAGATACTGTCAACAGAAAACATGAAAGATGCTGAAGGTAGAAAAAGAATTAAATAAGTAAAAGTCTGACAGTGTGAAGCCTACAAGGCTGTAAAGTCTTTGCGTGGGCGAATTGCTATTGTAGCAGTAAAATCTGCCCACCTATCCTCTTAGAAATGAAACTGACAGCTATAGGCAGATGAAGCCTCTCTTTAAAGCCAGGAGGAAAACAAACCGTCTCTTCCTCCTTGCTTTATTTCCAACACTCTCACTTCGCTCGGGGCACTTGTACAGTGTGGTGTGGTTTTTCTGAATGTGGAGTGTTTATATGTATGTAAATCACCTCTGAGATTTAGTGAGTAAAATGTTCAAATAACCTGGAAAAACAAGTTTTATTCACTGCTGGGAAAGTTCCTGGATGCTTGACTCCACAGAAGGATCGCCACACCTTACCTGCGTCAGCCATCATGGCACGGTGGCGTTTTGGCTCAAGCGTAAAGCTTCCTCCCATGCATGCAAAAGTTTTATGGTTACACAGCAATGCATTGAAAGTGACAACCATGTACATGGACACGGAAGAAACAATGAAAACAATGTCATTTTCATCTTTAGCCACTAGTGGGTGCAACACAATGAAGCAACACAATTCTTAGACAACAGATGTTTAGAAAATTTCCAGTTTGGGTGATGTTTTTAGAAAGCTGCATCTTGAGTGGCTCCAAGAAATGAAAGGCTCAAGCGTGATTCTAGTCATGTTTGCTGTGATTTGAAAGAACAACAGACGACACGTCGGACAACTCATCACTTTCAGTCCGTCACAGACTGAACTCCTGAAGTCCTGTTGAAGATACCACCTGACTTATATTAAAGGGCAACTCCGGTTTTTTGACACCTGGACATTATTTATAGGTGTGTGCATGCTCATATACTCACTCAGACAAACATCGTGCAGCTCGGAGTCCTTCAGAAGTTATTTAGATCCAAACGATGTAGCAGCACTAGCGGGGGTGCCACAGCAATGGAGCGTTAGCGCTGGACATAATCTCTGCAAAATCGCTCATTTCGGCTGTATTTCTTCATCCATCGCCAGTGTTATCATAAAGTCAGCTCGTCTACCGTCTTCAGGTGGGTCAGCTGAAGAGCTGACAGTTTTCGCTAACTTAGCCACAATTAGCTCGGATGGGAACGTTGCGGCGCTCCTCTCCCCAGCAGAGAGGCACTTTGAGTCGGCCTCGGCTGTCACGGTGCCCCGGCGTCTGACTTCCAGGGGCCGAGTTGGAAAATGGCCCTCAGCTGCTCCACGGAGGCTCCGGACACCGGCGAAGACGCACGGCTCACACGCGGCCGCTGGGCCGCTGGATGTCTCTCCTCGCCGGGAGGATGCGTATCTCCGCTCCCCGGCGGATGCGCGCTCCACGCCGACCGCGGGACGCGCGCGGCTGGAGCTCTCTCCTCGCCGGGAGAATCCAGATCTCCGCCGCCCGGCGGATGCGCGCTCCAAGCCAGGCCGCGGGACACCGCCGGAGGCCCCCCTTCCGACCGTAAGGCAACCCAGCGCCGATGGAGGAAAAATACAGCCGAAATGAGCGACTGTGCAGAGATTATGTCCAGCGCTAACGCCCCATTGCTGTGGCACCCCCGCTAGTGCTGCTACATCGTTTGGATCTAAATAACTTCTGAAGGACTCCGAGCTGCACGATGTTTGTCTGAGTGAGTATATGAGCATGCACACACCTATAAATAAGGTCCAGGTGTCAAAAAACCGGAGTTGCCCTTTAAGAAAAACACACTTCCAGGCCTGTAGTTGAGAGCGAAAGCACTATAACATTAATCCATACTGTCCTTTTGGCTTGTGGAACTTAAGTCTTGGAAGGATAATTTGAAAGTCGAGTTTGATCAGTGTTTCACTGATGATCTCAAAGATTTTAAACATGAGAGTCAGACCTGTATTTCCCCTCAGAAACGACAGAAGCCCAGCGTGTGTTCCTGATCACACAGGGCAATTACTGGGCCATCTTCATCAATCTCACTGTTCCTTTCTTAATGTTCTGAGAATGAATCTAAAGCAGAGCTGAAATCACCCCCTCGGTCATGAGGCCATTAACTGCAGAACAGACATGAGCTTAGCGTGCATGTGTGTGTGTGGGTGTGTGTTTGAGAATCTGCATAATTTCGGTCTTTTTTTTAACCAATTAGGTTGTCAGAGCTGAACATTTCTGTGGGCTTTGGGCCAACAAACCAACACCCTGCACAGTGACATTGTAAATTCTGACAATTGAAGCGCTTTGTTTCATTTATGTGTGTTTTGGGCTTGATGAGTGCTGCTGTGACCAAACCATTATTGTTGCTGGTATTTTTCACATCTAAATGTCGAAATATTTCCTCTTTGTGTATTTTGTATTGTGTGTATTGTGTATTTAAAATATTAAAATGTCTGACACAGTCTTTTGTCTGCACTCAATAGAATATAAATTGATTTAAAATGTCCGAAACATGTTGTATTAAAACAGCAATTTAGTCATTCAAGAGTCATTATTGGGAAAGTTTAGAAAATTACAAGAACAGAGTTTTTGCTGTGAGAGTGGCAAGACGGAATGGATAATACAAGTTTATTTATGCCAGTGTTTGTGCTGAACGGAGGCTGTCAGATGGACCAATATTTGGCAAGTCCGATCTCCAGGCTGGCAGAGTCAGGAGTTGACTGGATGTTCCTCCTCCCAGAGGCACTGCCAGGCCCCGACACTGACGTGGAATATGTGTTTCCTCGCCATGGAGCGCTTCCTCTCTGGGCCGACCTGGTGAAGCCATACCCTTACAGAGTCCTGGATCACAGGCGGGGAATATTTAATTACCAGCTGTCGGGGGGGAAAGCCACACCAACAAGGACGCGCTTAGAAACCGAGCCAAGAGTCTGTATGTTTACCTTCCCAGCTCTGCACCTGATCTCCGCTTGGTGACAACACAAATCTGAGCTGTTACCACAAGTTCCTGAGGGAGCAGCGATTGGGATCACATGCTGTCTTGCCCCCAGCTTTCGCAGACGAGAGCCAGAGGGTTGCTTCTGAAGCCAAATGAAGGGATGAAAAAACTCAGAGCGGCTCAACGCCGGCCAAGGTTGAGGAAACCGGCTGAACGCATGTTTTTATTCACTATTCTGATCTGCTTCTGACCGGGAAATCATGATCTCGAACAATTTTGTAACAAATACACTCACTTGGATTTTTGAAATATTTGTTCGATTGAATTTCCAAAACACTTTTAAAGACTCTGAAAAGCCAAATAACTGCGTACAAGTGTCTTTGGAACTGCATCTGGTGTGATAATGGATGATCTGGCAGCACAGTGAACAGATGTGAACATCGTCATTCACAGAAGTCAGACCCTCTCGGTTACCTGATGGTACGACTCGTCTCTGGATGGATGGATTTTATGACAGAAGCCTCCGCCGAGTTGTTGGGAATTTGCATTTGTACCCTGACTTTCGTTTGGCCTTGGTTTAATGTTTAATCATGATTATTTTGTCTGGAGTGGGAGGATTAGGTTTCAACTGAGTGGAGTTAATGGATTTGGATGCATTTTTTTTTTGTTTCTGGTGGTGGTAAAATTAACATAGTGCATTCATGCTACACCATCCACTGCTACATTTGTACCAACTATGTGCAAACTGGCCAAAAAACACATGAATGGAAACACTGGTCAGAGTGAGACTATAGGAACTGTATCTGATGAGTTTCAACTCTTAACATATCTGCTGTCTGATGCCAGTGTTGTGTTCCTTAGAAAAATATGTTGAATTAATGGCCTTTTCGCATATAAACATGATCATTCTTCTTTTTCTTCTGCCGTCTTTGGAGCTCCTTCCCCTGCTGTGACTGACTATCATCACAGAGCAGTGTCCAGTCCATGTGCTAAAAGGTACATTATTATTACAGTATCTGATTAGTGCATTTGTTTGTTCTCTGATAAGCTACACTGAACAAAGCACTAACGTATTCCCTTCACGTGTTTTTTTTACATTGAACTATGAACTAGTTGGTCTTTCACTCTCTGCTTCATTTCTTCTTCCTTGTTGAAATTTCCCCTGATTCCAGCTTTCTCCCCAGCTGCTGTGTGTACAACCCTCTCCACGTTCAGGTCGTGACTGGCACAAACAGATGGACTCCCTTTAGAAGAAGCCAGAAACGCGGAGACAGGATGAATAAGGGATTGAACCGGCTACACATGCTGCTCTCCAAAATGAAGCAGTGAGATTGATATTACATTGCCTTCTGATGAACTTCACACTGATGTGTGCACAAACTGGCATAGTATTAGGGTTCAGTGATACATCGCTCGCACTTACCTTTGAAAATATAACTTTCTCTCTCATAATTTTAAAAACTGATGACTAACTATTGCTAAAAGCAGAATGACTGTGACACACTGGTCGAGATGAGTTTTTTTTACCAGGCCTGGGATTTTAACACGTTAATATCAGCAGCGGTCAATGAGCTGTGGAAACAAACGCTTCTGTCGAAAATGCTCAGCAGCAGCAGCTGATTAACAGATGTTACTCCTATAAAACCCATTTCTTGGCTGAGCGGATGGAAAGTATCCGTTTAGAAAACCGTGGAGTGGAAGAGTGAGTGAGAACATGTCTGTATGCAGGAACAACAATGAAACAATGGACTTGACTTGCATTTTTACAGCTTCAGCAGCCTCCGAGCGCTTTAACATGTAAGTCATGTTCACCCATTCGAAGACAAACACACACTGATGGCCAAACACACACACACACAACTGGTAATTTTAGCAATCAAAAGAAACAAACAAACCTGAATGACAACTTTATTTTATAACAGGAATGGCAACAAGCACAGAAGTGTCTGTTTAGCTTTTGAGATCTGTGGAAACACAGTCTGCATCTTAACAGTCGCCCAGCAGGCGACGTGGGACACGCCGGGAGCTCTACATTTGTCTGCGTTGTGTTAAGCTGTTCTCGATGGAACCTACACCGTCACCTGAACCTGAGAGGGTCACTTTGATTCCTCTGCTTCGTGATCTTCAGAAATTCAAGCTCCAGACAAAATAATTGGATGTACATCATTTGAAGGCCGACGACGGCGTACAGTTAGTGTCCACTGCGCTCATTAGGGGGACGGACATCGTCGAGAGAGATGACCCTTGACTGCGCTGCTTTAAAGAAGTAGCGCAAGTCAGAGGAAAAGCAAAGTCCTCATTACTGACACTGTTGATACAAAGCAACTTTTTTTTTTTTCCTCTCGCAATGTTAGTCCCTAAAAGTCAGGAGAGAGCAAAGAGGAGAAAGAAGAGTTTTGATTATCCGGCCAGCGTGAAGACAGCGCCGCGCAAAGAACAAAGTACCGTCTCAGTCTGATCTGAAGGCATACGGGACTTAAGATGAGCCGTTTGAGATACGAACGAGGCGAAGACTCTCGCCGCAGATGCGTGTTCTTCTGCAGAGTGAGAACCGATCAAACCGGAGAGACGGAGAGACACGATTCTGAAGACTGAAACAAACAGAAACTGTGAGGAAATTTTGTTAAGATGTATAATCACTCTTTTTTTTTGTTCCTCCTTTGTGCAGCCAGAATGACCTGTTGCCATGGAAACAACTCCGACCACATATATGAGAATATAAATACATTTCGCCTAAACACAAACCGCCAACCGGTCCTTTGATGTCCCTCTCTGATTAGAGGAACTCGCATGAAGACGCATTTGAAGCCTTATTTGAAAGCCACCAAGCAAAACAAATCTTTAATTCTTTAAATTTGCGTGAGCACAAAGAGGACTGTCTCTCCGCATGCTGCGTTAACCTCGATCGTCCGGGTGCTGGTTATTAAACCACCGCTGTGTGGCCAAATACTGTTGAAACCCCCAGAGTTTTACTTTAAACTATATGAAAGATCCCAAGGTTTTCCCAAGACGAAAGCTTTAGCAGAAGCTCTGTCCAGTGTTTGTGTAATGACACACAGAAACAAGCTGAGTTGTCTTGCTGACTGAAATGGGATCATTAAAACAAAACAAATTGCACAAAAGTGCAAACTCGAGGTCCAATTTTGTTATTCAAGTGATGTGAATTGAAAAAAACAAGAAAGAGGAAGGAACTTGCTTCATTTGATCCTGGCAAACAGTTGACTTCAACAACCTGCAAAGGGGAAAATCACTACTTAAGAGTTGAGGACACACACACATCAACACACACGTGGTCTCTGTCAAGGGAAAAGGAATCGGTGAAATGACAAACAACGGCTGGTGTGCACGCATTAATCTCGCTTTTTTTTTTTCTCTCTCTCTTATCGATTTGAAATCACAACTTCCTGGACACCGGAATTACCCAGAGTCCAAAGTTGAGGCCTCCCCACTTGGCCTTCATTGCACCGCGTCTGTTTGATCTGGCTTCGCTCCCCGCCTGAGCTCCACGGTTCAATAATGCCAGCTCACCTGGGAGCTGCTTTCACGTCTTTATGCCGGGTCTCGGTCCGGACGGAGGAAGCTGCGCCGCGGAGTCCGCTCTGACCTTTTCGAAGCGGCGAGTTGAGGAGGCTGGCTGAGTTGGAGGCAGCTCAGTTAGTCTCAAATGGGAAAACAACAACTTGGCATGGAACAGTGTGTACCCACAGCAGCATATTGAACACGTCAGGACTGAGTGGACTCCAACCAGTCCTCTGCGTCTCCCACCGCTTCACCCCTTCCCACATACACCTCAGTGCTTAATCCTCTTTGACTCTTTCTCATGCAGTGTCTCCCCCAATTTATATTTTCTTAATGCTCCGAAGCTATACTTGGTAGCGATGCTAATGGAGTCCTCTGTGAATAAAGTAAAGGAAGAGGAGAAGGTTACCATCACCTCGAAAAGTAAGTGGGAAGGTAAACTTTCAGCAAACTTTCAGGGACTTTATATAACCAGATATAAGAGAAATGCAATTAAAAGTGAGAAAAGTGACACACATGATACCATTGAATGTTTTTTTTTTTTTTTTTTTTTTTTAACTTTTATCAGCACAAGATGACATCCAGGGATTTAACAATTGAAACAATGGAGAAACCTTTGATGATCTTTGAGGACAAAAAACACCTACATGTAGAGAAATGATTTATGAAGATAACCTAAGATAGATTTCCAACCAGAAAACTTCAGAGTTTTAATTTCAGCAGCTGCTATTTACTAAGTACATTATTACTTGGTGTAAAGTGATTACTGCAGAAGCACACACCTCTGATACATCGTTATCTCCAAATGTCTCAATAAATCAGTTTTTTATCTCATAGTTTGATTAAAATTCAAATAAAGTCGACCAAAAAGACCTAACAGGTTAGTTTAAAAAACAAAGACGCAACTAACAAGTCAACTAGTCAGAAAGAAAAAGCCAATAAAAGCCCAGGAATACATTCACTATGATTTATATCCTGATAAAGTTGATGAAAATTTAATCAATAAATCAAACAAACTGAAAGGCATTTATCATTGTCTATATTATTATGCTCCCATCTGTAAACAGCATTGTGATTTTCATATCTAAATCGACATTAATATTTAACAGACATCATACATCTCTGAATTTGCGAAACACAGCCGCCCGTGGTATTTTAGTTTTGTGAAATCTGCTTCTGCTTTTCTGAAAGTTAAAAAACAAAATGTATGACAAAGCTGAAAAGCTGCCTGGGATGTGTTTTGCTTACCTCTGTGTGTCCAGTGTTGAAGTTGCTGAGTGTGAAGTGAACAGGAACACCTTGCAGACTTTATTTTTTTGTTTTTTTTAACTTTGGTTGAGGCCAAACTGCTCCGCCGGTGTCACTGTGAACATTTCACTGTCAGTGTTAACCAGGTGTTGTTTTTTTGTTCATATCTATTAAATAATCAGCATAAATTTTTACCCTGAACCTCATCAAACAGTTTGTTTTGAACTCATTTTGGAAAATATGGGTCCTGTATGTCTTTCAATGGTTTTCTTCTACTTATGCTTCAGTAAATTCGGTGAAATGGTTGATCTGACACTGGATAATATTCCTAACATTCCATCTACATTTTAAAAGTCAACTGAAGTTGAAGCATTGTGACAATTTGACTTCACTAACAGCCACACACGCTCTGCAGAGGCAATTTCATTTGACATTGACTCCTCAGAACTGACCTAGACGATAACGCCTGTGGTTTCTTCTGATAATCTGTCAGTGTGTCTTCATATTATGCATGCATTCAACCCATTCCGACGCTCGGCTAACACATTCAATAACGTGTTTAATATATGAATCATAAATCTCTGCAGGTGGGGAATGAAAACGCTGCATTAGCTTGCTGTTTTGCTGTTTTGAGGTGAAGATGCTGACTGACGATATGAGTACGGCCTCATAAATTTGCCCGGCGTCTGCGTCCTCCCGTCTAATGCAAAAAGGACAATTATTTATCGCCACAACAAGAATCAATCAGCAGGAGTGTTGCCAGGCTTGCCGCTATCGACGGTGACGGGCGCCAGCGCGGAAGACATGGAGCTACAGCCCTGATTCGAATTCCCCATGATGCTTTTCTGTACGGACCGAGAAAAGACTGCTGAGAGAAAATTAAGAGCAGCAATCAGAGGACACACACACATACACACTCACACGGCAGATCACAGAGGAATGTCATTATTCTACTAATAAAAAGTTTGAGTCCAGCTACTTGGTATTCTTCACACAGTGCATACACTTCCAGAGAAAACTTTTGTCGCACCGGTTTAACTGGTTTTACATCAATAGAACCTTTTTTTTCTTCTTCTCCCTCCATTAGTCACATCTAATAATGAACCAAATTTGCAAAGCGATTTTGAAACATTGATCACCCTGACTTGCAAGTTACATAAGAAAACAAATAAACACGCCAAATACCCTTACAATCACTTAATTATCGTTTCCGCTTTGTGTGAAATCATTCAAAAGCCTCAATTGTTCCTTCTTCTTGTCATTCTCGTGGAAGCCACCCAGACTGGAGTGGTAGTGGATGGTATTATCAGACAGTGATGAACAGATGGATTTCTATAGCAGTGATGTCCTGGGATCCACATGCTTCTGCAGCGCTTCAGGCAACTCGATGAGGGGAATCTTCAGGAGCTGTTCAGCAATTTTGCTGTAAAGTCGAAGGCTATGCCTTTTTACAGCTTCTTTAGCTCATAATAAAGAATGCATTACCTAGCATTTATTTGTAAATAGAACATTGTGGTAATTACGCGTCAAAACTCATCATTAATGATCCAAACTTTAGAATATGTCAAAGTTTCGTGTTTTCTTCAGCCGCTGCTCCCACTGTAGGCACCAAGAATCGATACTTTCTGCCTCAAGCGTACCTCAAGTTAGCCTGCCAGGTGATTAGAGTTATTTTTCATAGTTTATTTTTCTGTGTTTGTGCCCCAGTAAAGTTTTCTGCCAACCCCCTCAGGTAGGCACGCCTCACATTTTTAATTGGTGTAAGTGTCAGATGTGACCGGAATTGCGTAGAAAAACTTTGGGAGCAGCGTTTGCAGGTTGTATCAGCAATCAGTCCGCTTTTGTCTGCGCCCGAGTTGCTTTTCTTTAATTGACGGGCCGTTACTGAAGTCAGTTAATCCAAACCCGCCACACCGATAATGACAAGCGAAAAATAAAACCGTATAGGACCATGATGAATGTTTTCAGCGCCGAACTGCAGCGAGGCTATTTCAGTCGCGCATATATTGTTGTGCGGAGGACGCGCAGATTAAGACTAGGGATGTCCATGTCTTGGAGCACAGTGTGCTCTCCCATATACCATTTCCATATAGATTGCCTGTCCATCATTTCCATTTTGATATTGCAGAAGAAGCTGGAATGATGGAACAGGCTGTGAAAAGAGACGAGATTGTGGAGACTTAAAGGCAACAATATGTGTTGCGATGTGACACAGGGAGTGAGAGACAGCGAGGAGAGAGAGAGAGAGAGAGAGAGAGAGAGAGAGAGAGAGACGGAATGAGTATAGATTATGATATCTGCTCAGAGTGGAGGCTACAGTCGCATATTTCACATATTCTGGCACAGTATCAGTCCTGGCGTTCAATCCTTTGTGAATCTGCACATCTTATTGCAAAAAAAACCCCAAAAAACTTAACAAAACAATGTTAATGGCCACTGGACGCCTGGCTGTTGCTTTCATTCTGCAAATGAGGTTGGGGACACAAACTGCCACAGACAATTTTTTTGCAGTTAAACTAAATTTGCACTATGTGAGGAGGTTACTCCGAGTTCACGTCGATGTGTTAAGAAGAAGTGGTTTCTGTGCTGAGAGACTAAATTTCCCTGCGGTACCGACAGCTGAACTCAGTTCAGTTAGGGTTCTGTTTATTGGGCTGTTGGTGTGGTGGTCAGGACTCTTGCTTCATTGTGAGAAAGTCCTCGGTTTGAATCTGGGTTGTGGTTTCGATTGTTTTTTAATTTTCCTCCGTAAGACGGCTGTACGGATGCCTGGATTCCTGTCATGACGTGTCAGATGTTCCTCATGAGCCAAACCGATGTGTCACCTGCTGAATACCTCACTTACAAAATGCAACACAAAAGCGCTGAAGCAAATATATACGACCGCCACTTATTTATTTATTAATTTTGTAATTCAGCAGCTGCTATTTTGTACAGGTGTGGGCTGACTTTGATATAATTTGACTTTGAATGTAAGCCTCACATTGTTATTTTCCACCATGTCACTCTGGATAAAAGGGATGTGGGTGAGTCAAAAGTAATGCAATAATAATACAGGCATTTTTCAAACGTCTGCAGTGTCTGGGGAATATTATAAACAAGTACGGATGAGTAATGTTTGGGAGCTGCAGTGAGCTGATACAAGAGCAACATGAAAGATGGCTCCTGCATTCGCTAATTCTTTATTTGTGTATTTACTTGGTTTATGTATGCAGATGCAGAAACATATTAATGTTATATATTTTCAGCGTCGGTAATACATCAGTGTGATTTCTTCCCTGTGGGACTCAGACCAATACATCCTCGCTGCCCTTCTTTTAATGTACGCCTCCAGCCTGTGAAGACCCTCTGATCTACCAAGCTTCTTCAACCTGCAGCGTCCATGAAAACTTTGATTTCTTACTGTCGCCTGTGCTTTTGCTCCTCATCTTTAACAGATGTTATTAGTAAGGGGGAAAAAAAAAACCCTCGCTGGATTGACTGTCGGTTGTTCATTCTGTATTGGGTAAGGTCAGAGACGCTGTCACTTCTCTGTTTTGCTGTTTTGAGTGTTTCATTGCGGCAGAATTGCTTTTGGCACGTCTCTCAATAGTAATAAAGATTTTTCCAAAAGGTTTAGTACAAAATATATTTCTGCATTCAGCAGAGCGAGGCATATTTTTAAATGATCTTTTTAAACATTTATTTATAGGGGGGGACAAATATGTAGCATGAATCAATGCCTCAAACTTTATCCTCAGCTAATTTGCAAAGTGTCCATGAGTCTCAATGTACAAAGAACTTAAAACAATGAAAATGCGAGTTACAGTGGCACAGTAGTGGATTACAATCTCCTTTCAACCAAACCTGGTAAAAATAAATAAATAAATAAACTAGTTTAGAAGGTGAACATATGGAGGAAAATGTACCTGGAAAAAAACAGTCAACACAACACACTGACAGTTTTGTAGTAGTTTTATTAGTAGTTTTATTAAATAAGTAAATTGAAACCAACTGTCAAAGATTTCCGTTGTCTCATATGAGGAATAACCATCCTAAACTCACACAGAAGCTTATGCCCCAATTTTAATTGCTTCTTCCTTTTTGTTTTTCCTTCATAAACTCAATGTGAATTCACACTAGAAGTAAAACATGTTGGTTTCGCGCGCGGCTCATGCGAGGGCACCTTGTCTGGAGTCTCATTAAGGACACAGCGTTAACCCCGTGTCACTCTAATTATTGCAGACTTTAATGCCATCGCTCTTCCTGTGTGTCTGCACATGCACATTCATGAGCGTGCGCACGCTTCCCCACTTCGATGGCCTGCTGATTGCTTCATTCTTCCAAATAATCAATCAGGACGCAGGTTTATTTGCGGCTTCCACTAAATATGCACTCACATAATCATCCATCTGAAAACTTCACTGGAAACCTGCTCGGGGAAAATTAACAAACACCGCGGAGGATCTTCAAACACGCC
Source organism: Salarias fasciatus (assembly GCF_902148845.1). NCBI lineage: Eukaryota > Metazoa > Chordata > Actinopteri > Blenniiformes > Blenniidae > Salarias > Salarias fasciatus. Next base: position 19,575,874 of record NC_043759.1, read on the forward strand.
CAAAATGACATGAATATTTTCTGTACCCTCTGTTGGAACAAAAACATTGTTGCAGGTGATTAACAGTAAACACATTTCCTTTGTCTTCAAACCAAACTTTTTGTTCATGTGTGGCTGCTGGAGAGTTGATGGGCACATGCAACTTTGTTGTTATGGAGACCGTTTAAAAGAAACACTTACTTTAATCAAACAGTTGCCGTTTGGCTCGCTTCAGGCTTGAAACCTGCTTCGCCTGGGTTGAAAAGGTTTTACTGGAACGAATAAAATTAGCTAATTATGGAAATCACTTCTCTCGTATGATTTCTGTAAAATAGAAAGTGCATAAATTAGCGTGCAGAACCTCCTCCCCATGCATACTCTATTAGTGTGTTGCAAATTGAAAATCAGCACATGCCTATATTTGCATCTTCATGATGTAATGCAGTTACATTTGAAAGTAAGTCTTCCAATACTTCAGGTTCAAGCTTGTCTTAGTAATCGTAACTAATTAGTTGTTGGAAGACTGGACAGAGAAATACACTGCAAAACATTGTTAAATAAGCTCATGATTAATTAATGGAAATACAGCAACGCTAATATCTATAATATTCCTTCACTGCCCGTCTTAAATATTCTGACCTATGCAGAAATGTGAGAACGATCTACATGATCTATTCATTTCAGTAGGAATGATGACTGTAAACAACATGGCGTATCAACGTCACGTCAGCTTTTTTTTCCCCCCGCAGATGACAACAATAAAGAGCAGCGCCGTCCTTGGTTCACATTATTTGTGCCGCGGATCTCCTTCTGCTGACTTGCACTGCTTTTAATCTCCCTTTCATGCCACTCCAACCCATGTAGATAGGACGGCTGTGTGCCGCTACACAGCGACAAGCGAGCGAACATAATGTGCCCAAGGTTAAAAAAGTCATTCAAGCGTTTTTCGCCCACGCGTTTCACTCATGAAGACCCGTCGCTTCCGTTTCTGATTCACATCTCTGTCAGCAGTGGAACGAGGGGAGACTGATTTGCTGGGGAGTTTTTTTCTCTTTAGAGGCTCTCAGGGTGAGAGCTGGATGTCCTGCCTCCCTAATACTTCACAGAGAACGGCTCAAATCCTGATCTTGGAGGTTGGATAATTGTGAACGGCCCCCCTCCACTCACTCTCTCGGGGTCACTCCTCAGAAAGTCTGTCGAACATAATTGGCCTTTCTCTGTCTAATGAACAGCCAAACGGTGAGAGGGATTGAAAGCCGTAGGAGCGCCGGCAAATAAACGGGAATTCATCAGTCACACGTTCAGCAAGATTAATTAGATTTAATGAGGTTGTTTTTGTTCGAAGCTGTACTTTTTCATGAAAAAAATATCTCAAAGTGTGACATTTCTCTGATAATTTACCTTCATCGATGGTTTATAAACTTTCGTTTCACTAAAGCAAAGAAAAAAATGTGTTCTCCTAAATCTTGAAGCAGCTGCAGAGTTTTGTCAGTTGTCTCCCTCGCAGAGCGAAACATAACTTCACACCCCGCACCTGCGAGGACATAAACTCTACTTACTATTCCACCTGCGTCCCAGCAAAGACATAAAGTAGAATAAAATCTCCTGGTTGTGCCGTGGTTGAGAGCTCCACCACTGCGTCCGCGGGGGCAGACGAGACGCTGCGTGTTGGTTAGCAGATAGAAAAGCCACATAAAGGTCACCGCTTCAGCGCGACCCGCCCGGAGAGAGAGGAGGCGTGGTGGAAACGCCGGCAACAAACCGAAGGGAGAAATCAGACTGCGGAGACGAACTGGCCTTGAATAGATGTACACGGCCAACTTCCACCCGCTATTAGAACTGGACACCGTCGACGTTAAGCACTTAATTTGTCTTCCCTCTTGCTGGAGACGAGCGGTAGAAGAGGTTTGGCACGTGAATGAACAATTTAATTCCTATGAAAGACCACGAACGGTTTAAAAGTAGTGCCGTTCATCTTTGAGTTTATTTGTTCTTGCTGTGTCATCCTCGGTAAGAAGCCCTTCTTTGTAGGTTCATCAATTATTACGTATGATTTATTAATAGGAAATAAATTGTTTTAAGGTCAAGAATAAAGGGCGGGTCAGATTTAATGGCAATTTCCTGACTGTGAAAAATCTATTGTAAATGCTCATGTCTTAATAAATAATAAGGCGCCGGTCTCCATCTGGAACTACGTTTAAGTCATTAAGAGTAATTTGATTCTTAAAGCCATCAGCAAAAGTTAGTGAGTCATGTGCATTTATGAAGGTCAGTAAATCAATAATATGTCTTTCAATTAAGTTTGCAGTTGTAAATTCTAATAATGTACCATTGAATGTTCTATTGCTGAGATACTGTAGACCTTCACCGGGAAGTAAAACCCAAGATCAAACAATCATTTTGCCATCTGAGGCTTTTATTATTTTGTACTTAAAGATCAACTCATCCATCTCCTTTTACCGAGAAGTCTGTAAAGTTCTCCACTGTTTTTGGAAGTCACGACTGTGAGATCCGTCACAGATGCTGCGTGGGTTGTCTTCCACTGTGACACAGCGAGCGCGACGAAATTATACGTTTTGGCAACTGGTGCTCATTTTCTGCCCAGATGCTCCACATCTGTTGGGTCAGGCTATCATGTATCAGCCTTTGGACACCAGCATGTAAATGTGTGTATCGGTGTGCTGTACATGATGATTCGGTATTTATACAAAAATATAAAATGGGAGTCCGAGCCTTTAATCGCCTTGTTTCATCTCACTGTTTTGAATATATGTCAACTTAACTATTGAAATTAGATCAAACTGGACATTCCTGTGCGTTTGTTTTGAATGTGTGTGTGTATCCCTGGCCTCAGCTGTACTTCATGTTTAGTGGAGAGTAAAGAGTGAATATTACATGTACGCAGCTTGCCGATGTTTTTGTTTCTGTCTACATCTGAAATGACTTAATTACTTAATTCTTAATTTGTTTGTTGTTTGATAAATGACTGATAAAATTATGATTTAATAAATGCTCAGAAATGTACTAATCATCAGTTAACATCGTTACTAAAAGTTCATATAATGACAGAGTCATCAGCGTACGACCCTGAGTCTCCTCTGAAACACGTCCTCACGCTGAACCCACTCACTCACAATTAAACCGCTGTTATGTGCGGTCGGACCAGGGTAAGTGTGTTTGCGCGATGCTTTGCTTTAAAATGAATTATACATTCTGTCTCCAGTCAGTTCTTGAACTTTAGTTGCGCATAAAATTCTTTTGTCGGATCCCGGCTGACTTCATAAGGAGGTTTCCTCCCTCTCTCTCTCTCTCTCTCTCTTTCTCTCTCCCTGAATACTTTATGACTCCACTTCCTCCTTTTGCTCCTCTTAAGATTACCCAAGCCACTAAAGGTCAGAATACATAAAATTATGAGCTGCATGTGCTGCTTGCTAAATGAACCAGGCCCGTTGTGTTGTACGTGAGGACATCCTTTGTTTTATAATGTGTGTTATGTGGCAGTGTGTGTGTGAGGAAAACTTGACTGCGAGCAGTAGAACTTATACCGCTCCTTATCCAGTGAATGAGAAATTATTTTAGAAAGAACCTCAGTATGATTCGGTAGCATTAAATCTCTGCTGGAATAGGCAGAGTCGGCTCCTGTTGCTGTGTTAACTCATTTCGTCTAATATGATGTTTATTCAGGGCTGAAGCATGAAAATATGAACAGATTCCCTCAGATGAGGTTTTTTTTTGGAAACTATTCCCCTTTGCCGCCGTCTCACTAATTACAACAAGTATGAAGCAATAAACTCCCATTTTCTTTCCAGGTCTTGCACACAAGCCGGCTGCCTTACCTGCTTTCCTCGCCGCACGTTTGCGATGAAAGCGGCCCGACTTCTGTGACGAGATCGGAGGAGATTGAAAACGCGGGGAAAAAACAAAGCATTAAACATTCATCTCCTGATCTCAATTTGTCACGGTAAGAGGGTGCGGGGAGGGAGAGGAGGGCGAGGAGGGAGCGCCGGCGTCAGGCTGCAAAGCGAACGGGTGAGAGGAGGTGTGAGGAATCTGTTCGGCGGTGACACGCTGACTGCTTGTGTCAGAAATCACAGCTGCTGGTCCTAATTACCGTTTCGGCAAAACAAGCAAGGAACTTTTGGGAGTTGCACAGATGTGTGTGTGTGTGTGTGTGTGTGTGCATTCGAAGGAGACAGCACAGCGTATGTTGGCAAATAGAGTGTAAAGATCCATTATTCACAGTAGGCCACCTTTATAAAAGCTCGGCTGATGAAGGAGAATGAAATCATCCATTCATCACACATCCATCCAAAATTCAAAAAAGCTGTGTCATTGAGGTGTCATGTAAAAAAAAAAAAAAAAAATTCACTTTTTTTCCCAGTTCCACCTGGAGTGCCTTCCTTTAAGAAGGACCACTAGTCCCTAAAATGCATTTCTTGCCTCCTGAATGCAGCAACGCGTCAATTTCATATCAGGGAGTTCACAGGTTGATGGCGATGCGATTCCACACTTGATTACTAGAGGGAGCCCCGCGGGGGGGCGGGGGGTGTTGGGGGGGCTATCGCTGGAGATCAAGAAGGAGCAGTGATGGGTGGTCTTCAGCGACGCTCGAGTGTTGGTGGCTGATAAGGTGACACGATGCGGTGCCCTCAGGAGCTTCCCTCTCCACTGCCACCGCTCCTTCCACACACACACACACACACACACAAACACACACACTCGCGCTTATCTCCGAGGAACTAGAGCCTCCTCTCCACCCACACAATCGTTCTGCCTTTCCCTTTTTCTTTATCTCCTCACAGTCATTTATTCGGGAGATGGAATCAGAGCGGCTCCCCTCACTAACATGCTGTAGCCGTGGAGAGCCGTGAAAAGAGGTGCTGAAAACACAGGAGCAAGAGAGGAGCGCGTGGAACCCACTGAGGGGGAGGCCAGAGCTGTGTGTGAAGGTGAAAAGATTAAAATTAGGGATTTACTGGAGTCCTTCGACAAAATAAACAAGTTTTTTTTTTTTTTGTAGTAGCTATTTACCCACAGTTTCATTTAGAGTCTGGAAAAGGCGGGACAGCATGAAACATACAGAAAACTGACTGACTCAGAGATTTGAGTGGAAAGTACTCGAGGCAGACGGCGGAAACAGAGCGGAGGGATTAAACCTCAAGTAAGAAGGCTGACAGGTCAAACGCAGACTCAAAATTCAGTGTAACAATAGAGAGTCACGCCAGAGGCCGAGGGCACCTGGGAGCAGACGCCGTCTGAGTGCACATGGTCCAAGATGTGGAGCCGGTTTGTATAAAAGAAATATATAGATGTATTTGAAACTGAACCAAAAGAGAGTTGAGCTCCTTCCAGGAAATACAGCTCAGACTCATATCAGACTTGGCTGTCATTTCTCTCCTTATTTGGTTGGTAATTTTGGGCAGAATAACCTCCCTTCAGCAGCCTTGGAGGACAGATGAAATCTCCCACGTCTGTCACTCACTGATAGATGGCTGCTTCTGGATAAAGGGGGCCAGACGAAGCAGCGAGATGCTCCCCGTACAGCCGAAATGAGTTGTGGAGACTATCAAAAATCTCTCACCTCGCTTAAACGCTCCTCATTTAAGATGTTGAATCTCAATCTGCAGTCAATTTTACAAGTGTCAGTTTGAACAGGTGTACTCGCAGCTGTAGGCGCACAGGGATATAGGTTACTTAAAGTCAGGCAAAGAGATTATTGAGATTTTATTTCATTTTATAGGTATAATAAATTGATAAGATGTTCACAATAATCTATAGAGGAAGTGTTTTTGACATTCAGGAATACCCATGTGATCGGGCATTGCTGGTGATGTTTCCAGTTTTTTTACTAAATTAAGATGATCAGCTGACAGATGATCACGACTGTTGAAAACAAAGCGAGGTCTGATCCAACATGCTGACAAGACCTGTCAATGAAATTGGCTCGTAAACAAAATAAATAAATAAAAAAATATCCTCTTGCTGAAAAGTCCCAACATCCCTTTCTCCTGCAACTTGGTCCAGGTCTTGCTGGGACTCCAAGCTGCTGCCAGACCAAACAAGAGCTATATTTAATGCATAACCTTAATTGTTTTAAGCGTTCTTAGCTGAATGTAACATCTTTCACACGGCGTCGCTTTCTTTCCTCGGTCTGGAAACGCGTGGTTGTTTACTACAGCGGGTAAAACGACTGGCTCCGCCGCCGCCGTGCTGTAAGCCTTTGACAGGGATTCTGGATTAGTGCAGACGATTCTTTCAGCAGCAAACACACTAAATACGCTTGTTTGACATAATTCAGCTTTAACAGAGAGAAGCTGAATCTTCTATTGCTCATCGGAGGATTTCATTCTGTCATAGTGCTTAAAGCAGAACTATGACTAAATGACTTGATGGGTTTTCTAAAATTAGAGAAGATCAAATGCACAGTGGGGAGCCATCAATGCCTTCAGCTCTGGGATTTTTTTATATTTGATATTATTATTTATATATTTTCAAATTTCAACCTGTATAAAACTCAAATTCGCCCAGCTCCCGTCAGCCAGCGGCTCCTTCCTTTTAGGTGAAACTCGAGCAGCCCTGAGTGAAATGGATGAAAGACACTGAGAAATAATAAGACTTCTCATCACCGGGTCACTCAGAGATTTGAAAAACTAATTTGTGCTCAGTTAGTGTCACTAATTTTAATGAATCTGTTGAGTAAAATTTAAACTGCAGCCAAATTCGACACAACACAACTATTTTCTTCTGGATCTAAGTTATTAAATCACAGAAACATGAACTGTCCGTATTGAAATACATTGTATGTTTTGCCCTTCAGGTCAGTGTTGTTAATGATTTCAAATTATCCGACATTGTTCACATGGTTCCCATCAGTTTTATCATTCTCTAATCTTGGTTTTGCAGCTTGCTCCTTCCTCTTTTCTTTTCTTTTTATTTTTTTGATGAAACGTTCTCTCTGATTTTGTAATTTCACCACGATAACAACTGCACGATTCAAGAGTCAGAGGGTGACGGAGGAGACGGCTGATAAGTTGTCAGTTTGCAGGATGTAAAGGGGAGAAATACTGAAGCAAATTGTGGGTTTTTTTTCATGTAAATATCCTTTTATCTGAGAAAATGACTTTGTGAAATGAGGTTCTGTCACCTTCATGCATATTAAAACATCTTGCTATCTGACATCTGGGCTCACTGACTGAAACATGAAAATGCTGCCTCTTAATGAAGGTTTGTCTCTTTGGGAACTTTTCTTTTAACGTGGCATCGCCGCTGAAGGATCTTTTGGGCGCCGTGGTTCCCTTCAGTGAGACACCAGCGAGCCTTTCATACTCGTCCTACTGAGCTCTTATCAAAAACGCTGTTATGAACTCAATTTCAAGGGCACCAAATCTGCGCATTAATTATCCCTGCATTTATTTTACTTTTTCTCTAAGCAGCGGCTGGATGGTGCTGAAATGTAACGCCGTCCTGCATGCGATTATCTATGAAAGAATGACACAGTTCACTGAAAATCTAATTAAAACCTCACATTAGCATAAAGAAATACAGCATATATATTTACATGGATGCAACTAATTTTGAAGGTAATCTTCAGTTTCTCTTTAAGACTATGGATTTTTATAATCCCAGATAATCTACTGTATTTACCCACCAATCATCTGGTTTTTTTAAACTCTTTGTTTTCCACCACTAAATAATAACCGAATCCTACATAAATATCAGTCTATCTTCTTTATGTATGAATGCTCCAACTTCACGGATTCAGATGAAGATCTCAGCTTTATGCCCTGTCTGAATAAGAAACGAGTCAGGTCAGCAGTTAAAGAAGCGCGCCCCATTATAATGAATCAAGCCTGACTTATATTAGCATGATGGTGATATTTGGAACGGTTGATTACGTGCTGATGAGCAGTTGATTAGGACGTGTGTGATTACTCCGAAATGACGTAATTAAAGCGTAATAATTGTTGTGGTGCTACAGCGGCGAGGGTGTAATGGGGTAACAGCAGCGCGGCGGGCAACAAAAGGAGAAAACATAATGCTTTTTCCCGAACAATCAGCAGTTTACTGCGGGCAGATTGGATCTGCAGATTTACATTGTTCTGTGCAAAATATGCAGCGTGTGCAAATGTGTTGTGCACGCTCGCTATACGTTATTAGATTTGGTAGGATTGGAGGGTAAACAACTTTGCATAAGTCGCTCTTCATGATGGCAACTATCCAGATAAAGACAGCGTTTAATGTATGCAGCGACGGTGGGCAGTTTTTATCTCCGGGCGGCAGCAGAACGAGTCAAGGCCGAACCTTCGGAGACGCGCCTCACCCCGAATGCGTTTTGAGACGCACAGTTATTTATACATTTGCATGCTGTGAGTTAACTGTGAATGTCGACATAAATAGCAACTCAAGCAAGACGACATTTGACTTGTTGTATGTTTTAAGCATCAGTTACACAACTTATAATTCACTCGCATGGTAGAACCTGTGTAAGCCTAATGCTCACCTGTCGTCTTTGTGTATTAGTTTAACTGCATTACTGCAACAGCTCCAGAGCAAGTGAGAGAAAAAAAACCCCCTGAGTGATCTCTCTTTTCAGTGTCCAATTACAACCTTTGAGGAAAAAGACTGGAGGTAACTCGTGTACACACCATCAACGTACACGATTTTCTGTAACGCATGCATGTGACATTTTGTATTCCCCGGTTTGTTAGTCTTTTTGATGGTCTGGCACTATCGTCCTGTCAGAGGGCTGCTTCGCGCCTACGTGGGGAAAGAATTAGATAATTCAATCTCGGTCTATGAATTAAACATCGTCGGAGGCATAACAAGATGCATGTTTTACCTGCAATGCACAGAGGCCGGGTGAAAGTGATGAATTATGCTTCAGGTGCGCTCCACACGGGAACAAAACTCCGTAAAAGTCAAGCAACCCCGTGGAATATATATTTTCACATTTGTACTTTTATGATTTAATTTCCAGCCTCTTTCCAACTTACTTTTACTGGGACTTTAAAAGGTGTTTTTGCACACATGTAGATGGGAGAGACAAATAAACAAATCTTCCTTAGTATAAGTCCTTCTGACAGTATTCAGGTTATAGATCTAGACACAAAAAAATAGTGTGACTTTTTTTTTTTTTTTTTACTTCTTCGGGGCAGAAAGTTGGAATGATGAAGGGGGAGTCATGCACCTGTGGGAGGTCAATATCGACACAACCTCAGCTCAGAAAATGACTGGCCCGAGGAGTGCAGTAGTTGTTCAGAGAGAAGCCAGATTGGGTACATGGCAGGACTGGAACAGTAATACTGCTCCAAGCCTGAAGGCTCCTGGTCGCTGCCATCACTCCTCCGAGGATCCCTGCTGAAGGTGCTTCGCTGAGAACTGTAACTACCTGATACCTTTCAGCTGGCTAGCACGGACAAAAAAAGTTTCACTGCTTGAGGCTCATAAACAACTACAGTGATGATGATGATGATGAGCGTTATCGTCGTGAACTGCTGCGATGCTTGTGTCCCGATCACCCAGGCTGCGGTTAACGCAGAGCGAGCTGGACCATCTGAAGGCGGCAGCAGGCTCATAAATCCAAACTATGTCACAACAGACACTCCATCACAGAGCCCAGAGATACTGATTTTACAAAATATAAACTTATACACTTCTATATTTACATTGGGTTGTTTTATTATTTATTCATCCATCAGGATCGTCAAGCCTGGAGCCAATCAGACCGACAAGGCAAAGCCAGGACCTAAACTGAACAGGCCACCAGACCATCATCACACAGCAAACACAGAGGCGGACGACCACAAAATCACGTCACGCCTGCAAGCAGCTCAAACACTGGAGCTGAGGGGAAATTAGAGGAACTGGAGAAACTCCAGACACGCATGAGGAGCATGCTGTGAAGTCAGAGCACTAAATACCACATTACCATGCAGCCCAGTGACTTTAATGCCTCTTTTCCTCAGCAGTTTGTTTTCTGTCATAGTCACTTGATCCCAAATTATGAAGCTTATCGCTTTATTTTTTTTTTTTATCATTTGACACCACTCAGTGAATAACAAAAACATTATTCTCGGATGTTTTCCGTCTTGTTCTCCATCATCACGTTCTCCTTTACATGGACCAAGGAGTCTCATCAGCCATCCATCACCAGGAGTGTTTCCAATAGTCGTCTTACTTTTCTCCTTCTTTCAGGGTCATCGTGTTGATTCTCGGTGTAGAATCGCAACGATCCAAACTTTAACATTCACAAGTATCGCCCCGGAATGAATGTGATCTGAAAATGTAAAATTAAGAGGCGCTCTTCTGTCATTTCAGATGTAAACACAGACATGAAAGAAAAGTCTCCAAAATATTTTGACAGTTCGACTAAGAAATAAATTTTAATGGGGCATGAACCCCTCACCATGTAACTAATCCATATCTGAGAGCTCAGCGGAGCAGAAAAAAATGATGTGAGGAAAGTGATATGGTTAGATGGCTCATCCCTCATAGGATCTCTGCTAATGGGTTGTGTGTGTGTGTGTGTGTGTGAGTGTGTGTGTGTGTGTGTGTGTGTGTGTGTGTGTGTGATACACACCTAGAAAGTTCGAGCGGTTTGTTCTAAGTGAAGCTGTCGAGGGGCGTTTCGGAGGCGTCCACTTGTCCTCTTTGACTGAAGGATCTCTGCACATGAAACACAGAGACGTCTGGATGATATGATTTCTTAAAAACAGGTAATGTGGGTGAAAATGTGAAGAAAATCTACATTTATTAGGGTGAGAGCTGTCTGAGCGGACATTCGCCTCATTGAACACCGAATGAGGGGACATCTGTCTGAAGGATGGGCCTCTTTCCTTCAGCAGATAAGATCAGGTTCATGTGCTTCTTCTGAAGCTTTTTTTAAACTAAAAATTGATTATATATCTGTATTTTAAGCAGCTGAACTTGGAGAGGACACGTGTCATTACGGTGAGAAAACCCGATGACAGTGTTCAGGATAAATGTATGAATTACAGGGGCTGGTTTACTAAAATCATGCGTAATTGCATCTATAAATAGACTTGGCATTTGAGAGAGATCAAATTTAAAACAGGGTTTTCATTAGACCCTGCTCACAGGAGAACAGACCCCAGAGAAATCTCCCATGACGTGATTGGACAGAGTGCCGAGAGTCTGCAAAGCCCCAAATTAAAAATGAAACCATGGATTTGGACATGTTGATGGAGGAAGTTAACACAATTACTGCAAATAACTAGTTGACAAAAAAAGGAGATAAAAGCAAAACATAATAAGGGAGATCTTTCACGATGTCCAAGTTGCAGGAAAAGACAGGTAAGAGGGTTTACAACACTAAAAATGCACAACTTTCAAAAATATTGAAAACATTGCAAACAAACAATGAAAGCTCTTTCAGAAATTGTAAATCACTGCTCTCTCTCAGTATTGTGCAATTTTCATGAAGGCAAACACACCAAATTGATAATATTTGCTATTTTCCACGCTCACCAGACTGGAGATCAACTTTAAAACACGCATGCAGAATATGACATTTGTAGAAGTTTTTATACCTGGAAACCTTTGGTCGGCGTCTTTAGTGTGATGGTTTGTTTATTTTCTATGCTACACTACTGCGACTGTTTACGTGAACAAAACTGTGTTCGTTTTTAAATTTACCCACCCGGTTATAATGCCACTGCTGTTTTTATTCATCGCATAATTTATTCACAAGAAAAGGAAAATTCTGAAACAGTATTTGATACAATCACTGATCTGAGATGCCATGTGTGGCGTTTTTCACCGTAAAAAGTAAAATGCCAGCCGTCTCCCTGTGTCTCTGCACTCAGTGAGGCCTGTTTTTGGTCTGGTCCATCTGTCCATTAAGAAAGCACTGCATGTTCACTCACCCTCGACTGCACACACACACACACACACACACACACACTGAGATGATGCAGGGGTGACGGGTCAGCCTTAAAGTGGATGCGGCTGCTTTCCGCTGGCAGCCCGACTCCGTTTGTTTTTACATTCTGCGCACAGAGGGAAACCAATCAGTTCGCAGGACGAAGCCGCTGCTGACGCCCGCTATCAAGCAGGCATGGAGTCAGCACACAGTAAATTAAAATAAAAAGAAGAAACACACTCTGCCTGCGCTTTGAAAAAAAACTGTCAGAACGGGAACAAGTGGAGGAGGGACGGAGGAGGGATGGAGGCAGTGGAGGAGGCGGAGGGCCGGCATGGTGTGGGCTACGCTGTGATTAAAATGTCACCCGACACAACCTCTCAGCCGAGCCTCACTGCTGGACTGAATACGGCCGTGAAGTGATGAACGCTCGCTTTTGATTTTACATACAACACACTTTAACCCCGACACGGCTGGAGAAGCAAAATGACAACAGACTATCCTATTCATATTTCTTTAACTTTTTAGTTTTATATTTTTTGTCACATGAAAATAAAAGCATGATATGAAACACGATCTGAACGTCCAGGAAGTGAGGTTTCTGGAAATGTCCCATTCTCGCTGGTCAATCGTTTATTGGTAAAACATCTGGACTCTTTTACTACATTATGTGCTCTGTGATTATACAACTAAAAGATGCAAAGCCTTGCCTTAAAGAGACTTTATCTGAATGGGGAGCAGATGTTCTGAAAATGAAGATTACAACACAGAATATTGGCTTTTTAAATTTGCCCCTTGTTCACTGAAATATCTTCAGTTTCAATACATCATTACATGATACTATGTACCACAGATTGTAGGGTCATCATCGTGTCTGCCGACCTTTGCACACGATTTAAATGAAAATAGCAGCCAAAATTGCATATATGCCTTATGACGTTATCATGATTCATGATATTGATCAGGCTGACAGAGGAAGAGAGGCTGCTACAGCTGAAAATGAGTCTCACTATTGATCAGCGGCAGCGGCACCATTGACAAACAATTCTGTAAATGTCAACGAGGAATTCTTTAGTGTCCTGCAGAATGAATGTCGGAGTCTGAAAGTGTTTAAGAGAAAACAAATTCCTAGCTTTGGGTAGTTCAGCTTGCATGTGCAGCTCATGGTTATTTGCTTTAAAAAAATAAACAAAGAAAGAAATCTTTACACGTGAGCATGTGCTATGTGCATGTAACATTAATTTTTATGTTTGTTCTGCCCTTGTGGATGCTCTGTGAGGGAGTCTGTGTTCCCTCTCGCTGACTTCATGAATTTGGAAACAACACTGAGACTAAGCAGCCACTGCCTCTATTTTTAATAGCAGCGCGTGTTCACCCACACAAACACACAGCTGCTCCATCGGAATGCTTTATTTGGCGCTGGAAACCCCACAAAGCTTTAACGAAGTTTTCCAACGCATGGAAAGTTAACTTTAGCTTGGTGGACTCAAGAAAGAACTTAGATATTATAGATTTAATATTAAAAGACATAATTAAATCCCTCTTTTACAAACAGGCAGAATTTTGACCAATGCTTCACGCATTCAGCCGTCACAATGTGTTGGTCTGACTGGAATCCAAATTTGAATCCCTGCCGCATTGTGCACGATGTTGTCTGCGTGGGAGCCGCAGATCACCAATCAGCCGATCTATATGTCCTCTGTCGCCATGGTGAAATATTGAGTTTTACGAGCAGCTGTAATGGAGGCTATTATGATGGAAGGCAGAGGATCTGGCAGTGATGTTATTTTTAGGAGGCCATGTCAGCGGATGTCAGTTTGTCAAAGGGAAGATGCTCAGTAAACAGAATGGAAGAATGAAGAACCGATCATTTTGTTTCTAACAAACATTATCAGCGTTACCAGATTACATGGGAACCTTCTGAGAAACAGAAGTCTGAAGCGGCAAGGATGACAGATGAATAAACCTCAAACTTCAGGGAAGATTCCATCGACTTGAGCTCAGTGCAAACATAACCTTGCCCTTATCATGAATCAATTAATGCCTTTATCCTCAACATAAGATGACAATTCTCCCAATATATAAATGGTTTTAAATTCCCACAACCCGAGTACTATAAGCAGGTTGGCAATGTCTGCAGTTTCCTGCAGTGAAAAAATGATATAAAAAATGTATGTTTTCTGTGTTTTAGTGACACTGAGAAGGTCAAGCATGCTTTTATGTTTTCCAGTCTTGATTCACCTGCCAGGCTTTTAATGGGCAGAAGAACAGATAACAGCGCAGCCTTCTTCTGTCAGCTCGCTCTATTTTGTCGGCATCGAACAGATTTTAAAATCTCATTACTCATTTATGAAATGGGCTTTCTTTAGAATATATCGTAGAGCTGTTCGGCAGCTGTAATCTGTTATATTTAGTTAATTCAGACATGTAATTCATCTTTGAAAAGCCTGGATTCTTAACGAAAAATGACACAACGAAGGAAAATCTCAGGAAAAAAGATATGATTATATGTGCTTGTTAGAATTAGTGGTGATGAGGAAATTACATACAATTTTGTATTTTAATATGCACTTAAATAGATATTGCTAAATGGAAGATAAATCAGATTCAGATGTGACTAGTTGATTAGATAATGTTCAGAAAGACTTTTTTTTTAGACATATCAAACACCCATTTCATCCTACACACACACACACACACACACACACACACACACACACACACACACCTACCAAAGTCAAAAACAAAGCTTACTTTCACAGAACATTCATATCTGAAAGTATTTTCAACAATCATGGCAAAAAAAAACTGTCATATATACCGATATAGTTTTTTTTTTTTACTTTGTTGGAATTGCAGCAAGGTTCAACACGCTGTGCATCTCGTACAACTGCCTCGGGAGTTTGGCTCACACACAGTGTAAACAGGCAATCACTGGCTGAGTGTTCGCAGGTAATTTGCAGAAGCTATTTGTCTCGGTGCAGAGGCTACAGAGAGTTTCGGTGCCCGTGTGAGAGGGCAGGGGGGATGGAAATGCAACAGGGAAAAGCTGGTTTCCTATTCAGAGCAAGAGGCTGAGAGTGTTTGAAGCAGCGCTGCGGAGGAACAGAATTGTTTGTGTTATATGTAAATGGAGCTTACTCACCGCTCTGTCATTTACCATATATGTGGGTTTCCTCAGGTCAGTAAGCTGTCTTACTGTTATTTTTTTCCTCTCCCCTCACCCTGTAAATTCTGGGGTCGCTTCTCTGGCTGATAACGAGTCGTCCTCATGCGAGCATGGAGAAGCCATCAACCGAACACCTACTTATGTCAGACAGAACAAAAGGAAATCAGCTTCTGCATGGAAAAGCACAGACAGGCTGGATCTGGGGGGAAGACGGAAAACAACACGTGTCTGACACCTATTCATCCGACAACAATGAACACTTACAGAACAAGTAGCTAAGTATCCATCAGTCTGTGAAACGCTTATATTTTACTGCAGAACAAACTCACTGACTTCTATAAATGATTCTGGGATCACTACAAGATGTGACATATTCAATCCCATCAGCTAAAGATTATACTGGAGGTTTAACAGATCTGAAAGTGTGAGAGCATACAGTACACACTGTCTTTGCTCAAGCCGTGGAACAAAAGAGAGAGTTTGCTGTGCTTCTGCCCAATAATTCCTGGAATAAAATGTATCTCCTCTGCATATTGATTAAAGCCACTTCATCAGCGGACCGGACAAAACTCATCAAACGCACTTTAAAATCATCGGGCAGAGCCGTCGCCTCTCATGCATTAAGTGAAACTTTCTATTAACTCAAAACTCAGGCTTCATATTAAGCAGGACATTTTGGTTATAATCAGATTTCTTCGGCTGAACTGAAAAATGTTGTTTTAAATGACTGATCAATAGATAATAAGTTGCATTTTTCAATAGTTTTTATCCCTTTCAAAACTGAAAGTCACTGCCAGTCTTTATAACTCAGGCACCTATAACATGTATTGTGAGTTTGCTTTTTTTTTATTATTTCTGCATTACATCAATAAATAAAATATGGTTTTACTATTGCAGCAATGCATCACTTGGAGGGTAAGACTAACCTGACTCCAAATGTTTCAATTCCAGCTCACGTTCCCTGCCGGTAGGTGAATAATCCAATGCTTGGCGAATTCTGCTTCACAATGATAGAAAGAACAGACACTGAAGGACAGAACTATTGTATTTTTACATGCAATAGAAATCCTACTTTCCCCTCAGTTACTGTTGTCAAAAATATTTTTTCCCTGAACATTTATCACAAATCGTGCCCTGAGAGAAGGTTAACACGAACGCCAGTTAGAAGGAAATATCTTTATGTCTTTATTCTGACCTTCATCATCTTAATGATACATTTTCTGCCTTTTTATATGAACTTTTTTTTTTTTTAATTTCGATCCATGTCAAAAGCAAAGTACTGGCTGTAGTTGAAGAAAATGTCAGGTAAGCGGTGTGTTTTTCAGCGGTCTAAACCTGAACCTGAAGCTCTGAGTCCAGACTATAAATCATGGATGTCAAAGTATGAAGGCTATATGTATATTTGCCTGCACGGATATCTGTGTCTGTGCAAACTCTGCAAGGAAAAAGGAACTCCCTCCATTCAGTCACGTATTTTTCTTTGTCCCGCTGCATACTTCACGGATATAAAGGCCGTTCTTGACATATAATCCCTGAAGGTGTCTTTTTGATGCACATCATGATCAGAGTGGTGATAAGCTGCGTGGCATTCACTGTCTGAGCGAAGGCCTGCATCCCAAACAGGAACACGTCTGTGCAGAGAATTTAATGTGGCTAATGCACTATGGTATATATCTGCTTCACACACACACACACACACACACACACACACACACACACACACACATTTACCTCCACTCATTAGTGAGGTCGGCATCGGATTTGATTGGTGGTCAAACGTGTTTTGAAATGAACTGTCAAATGCCGAAAAGCAGATTTTTCATTATTACCTGTCACGTCCATCTCCACACTCCCTGACGGCCCTCGGTGGGAAATTACTAATTTCTAAGACCCACATTTTTATCAATAGGCCTCATTTGCGAAATGCTAGAATGAAATGACATGCATTCATAGTCTTTAATCATGGCTTTCCCCGCCCCCCCTGAAAAAAAAAGGTCTTCAGGGGACTTTAAGAATATCACATTTAATGGAAATTGGATTACCTTTTAGCTTTCATGTTCTCTCCATGCATGGTTCATTCCATTTAGCCGTCTCTCTGATGAAATAGCAGAGAAATAGTCGTTTGAGTCTTCGCAGAGAACAAAACGCATCAGAATGAGAGAGTGAAAAGACGGGGAAATCAAAAGTTTACTATTCCAAACAGATGTCTCCAACAGATTGGGGGGAAAAAAAGTGACATTTTGGAGGCGAGACAGTTTTAAATTAGAAAATATTTGGCACAATGAGCTGCTGATAGGCTGTAATTTAAATGAAAAAAAAAAGAAGCTATTTTACTGAAATTTGTTTGAGGCTACAGCAGCTCTGCGTCATGAAATGTGATGTGTCTGTAAAAAGTCTTTCTCCTTCAGAAAGATTTGTTCCGTTCTTTGTAATTCTGTCAAGACTACATTTTGTATTGAGAAACCTTGACGATGGAGCCTCAGTTGTTATTTATAAGGAGCAGCGGGAAGCCAATTAAAATATTACTGTACGTACAGTGGATCAGCAGGCAGGGGATGTGCTGTCAGCCGCGAGCGAAGTTAAGAGAAAGAAGCAGAACAACGCAGTTTAATTTATTATCTAAAACAACACGTAATCTAATCTAACTGGACCCGAGCCACCCTGGACTTTTTTCCTGCCTGTTTGCGGGGCTAAAAACAATTTCCAAATCAATTAACTCGTAGAAACTCGATGAGGCTTGAGGTGCCGCAAAAAAAACCAGCAGCATTGATGATGAGAAGGCGGACAGGCAATTTGCCACTTCTGTGGACTTTAATGGTGTAGTTTCATGTTTATAAGTGAAAATGAGACTATTTGGCTGCCTTGTTAAATCGGGGAGGAGTGAATGATTGGAGCAGCCGGAGTGACGCTCTCGCTGTGTATGAAATATTAATTTACCGCTTTGTTGGACAAGGTATTCAAAATAAACTGTGAAGTTCCTGTTCATAAACATTGCTTTATATGCAAACAGAGCGCCGTCGTCGATGAGGCAGACGTGGTTTTGAAGTATAGTGTAAACGAACAGCGAGGCGGAGCTGGAAAACAGCCTCCATCGGGGTTCAGCGTGTGATCGCAAAGTTCACATCAATATTTACAGCCGTCATGTTCCAGCGGAGAGAAACCTGGCTGCCGCATGCCATTCATGTTTCATTCATGTCTTCATATTGCTTCATTATTGTGACATTCATTATCGTTCTAATTAATACTTTCACATATACCAGCTAAAGCGTGACATTTTCCTGACAACTCACATAATCGTGACAACTGATTGTCTGATTAGTGTTCCTTGGAAACTCTTTTCCCTCTCTCTCTCTCTTAGAGACTGATTTTGATTGCCGGTTTGGTAATTCCTTCAGTGTTTTGATTGAAACTAGTTAGCAGGAGACAAACTGTCAGTAATTCTTAAAGGGATCACCGACAATGCGGATTTAACACTTCATTTTAGTTTCTTTTCTCAACCATCCGCAAAACCATCTGCTCTTATTTTTTATCCCCGCTACTATTTCATCACACATTCTGCACGCCTACCGATGCACATAACGCAGCCGCCTACATAGTTGCACAGTATAGGCGCCACTAATCGATATCCAAAGCAAAGGAAAACATGACTGTGTGAAATGTGAAACGTGCGACTAGCGGTAACACGCAGTGCCACAACCATCAGCGGCAGCACCCGACGTGTTTTTGCTCTTAACTGTGACGTTTTGGCCTTGTTTACTCTGCAGGATATGCACAAAAGGCAATGTCACATCCACATTTGGCGTCAGGACACTCAAAATGTAATAAAATAAAAAGCGTCGCCATTTAAAAGAGCAGTGTACAAAGAGCGGGGTTATAAAAATATAGCAAGAAAAACATGTGGTATTCAGATGCGTAAGCACGGCCCCATAAATCGGAACAATAAAGCGAAGCATGATGGGAATATTTTTCAGTTCGTCTTTAAAGACACTAACATTTGTTGGTTTTTTTTTTGCATGTAATGATTATTTCCCTTTCCTGTCTTGCCTGAACTGGGAGAGAAATAACAACTAAAATGATTTCCCATCCCACTGGCCTTTGTTTCTCCATCAGTCTCTCTGCCGTTTCATCTAATTATAGCTACAGGTGAGCGGACCTGTGCAGCCGCGAAGGCTGCCGGGGCAATCTGTACAAATCAGCTGGCGCCGCCTGGCATTCTCACATCTGTTTTACAGTCTCCTGCTTTCACACAAATGTCACCCGGAGATTGATGCGTACCTTGCTCTCGGAGCCTCGCGTTGGAGCAGTTCATTGTTAAGCCGCACATGCACCTCGGAGAGCGGGGAAGGATACGGGGGCGACTGCAGCAGGTAGGGCAGAGTGGCAGGTCATTAGCCGAACCAGTGAAACATGCATCCAGGCTCCGCTGCTCTGACCCGTCTCGGCAGAGGAGCAGACAGTGGTGTTATCACATACTCCATCGCCCAGCCTCACAAGGGCCATGTGGGGACTGTCTGCAAAGTGTGTTTATGTCTGCTTGTCGAAGCACCAGAAAGCCAAAGGCACACACACACACACACACACACACACACACACACATGCATATACACACACCTTCCTTCCTAATATGTGCTTATATATTGTGCTTTCAGTTTGGACGCATTGTAAAGGTGATTTACTAAGAGTAACACTGAGCTATGCAGCAGTGCATTATGGTTCATCTGCTTGCTTTCACCATGGAGTGATTTAACGCTGCGCAGAGGCCACACAAGTACCAAAATGTGGAGTTGAACATGTTGGGGGACAATCAAATAAATCTGAATTTGGCACACACACACACACACACACACACACACACACACACACACAGAGGATGATGGGTCATAAAGTCTCTATTTGAGGTCCAACACAGAAAATATTAAAAAAGTCGACGTGAGCCAGCCGAGGAAATGCAAAAGGTTGAGATGATTTGCACTCGCTCTTCAAACAGGGCACATTTTAAGAAGTTGTAAATCATATGGCACATTTTAATTCAATCCATTAACAAATGCCCCTCCAAACACTTTCTGTGATCTCAAACAGCCTGATACTATTTTAGATTTGAATCCAAAAATGCTTGTAATCTATATTTTATTATTTTATTACTGAATGACTGAATTTATTCATATATTTTACAATGAATGCTCTGACTGATTATTCTTCCGCCAAGGATGTGAGCAGAAAATGCAATTTCAATTCCCTCTCTGTCCTGTGCGCACGAACGAAATGACAATACAGCTGCCTTTGACTTTGACTTTGTCTCATGAAGGCAAATGTTCTAAATGGATATTGTTATTTGGTGCAGCTGTTAGATGCTTTTCTCACTGCGTCCTGTTAAATCACGCTTGTGCCCATTTAGTGAATCAGGTGCCTGGTGCCTTAAGACGATTCTGACCTTCAACCAAAGTTAAAATAATTCCAGCATTTGCCCTAAAACCACACATAGCAACCCACAACTGAATGATAACAGGAATGTGGGTCTTCATAAGGAGGGCCTCCCACGGCAGATGGAATCCCAGGAGTACCCCTGATGGACACTATGAAATGTACATCCTTTTTTCCTTCTCTCATGCTGTATTTTCCAGCCTCCGTGTCCTTCTGCTTTGTATACAGCCCCGGTTCCATATATCTATAGCGCCAGCATCATAAAGAACCATCTCAGCAGCAGATGGTGTGGCCCCCACGGAGCCCGGTCTTAATGTAGTTCTGTCAGTCTGGGATTACATGAAAAGAAAGAGATGCCAAGTTCTTAAAAAAAAAAAAAAAAAAGTGTGTGAATGTGCTGTTTGGAGGCACAGAGCTGTCACACCAAATGCTGATAAGATTTATTATTTTCAGTTGTTGATTTTTTTTCAGTTTTTGCCCTTTAAAAATGCTAACTGATAAATAATTACTGCGCATGGTTTCCTTTAATGACGCCATTCTTTACCCCAGTCAAGCATTACCTGAGGACTCTTTCTGTGCGCAGTGAGTTCACACAGCGTTACTGGTGGTTTATAGCTCTGGACTAGTGATGATTAGTTATCCTGTTCTAGAATTTCCCATAAACACATACTTAATTTATTTGCACTTAATAAAGTATTTTCTTTTTTTATGGTTTATCTATTTTATTCTTCCTCTATTGGATAGCCTCTTTGTTTCTCATTCATTCACTGCATGTTTCACTGTTGTTGCAACCAAATAAGCTAAATGGGTTTTTCAGTATGACGATGTGAGAGACACATTGTTAAGAAAATCAGACCGGCCCGGCTACACGGCGGTCGCACTGGCAAATATCTGATATGTATGACGCCTGTATTCCATATCAAATTATCTGAGAGCTTTTTTTGCTGCTCATACTGTCTAAAAGCATATCTGATCCACATAAGAGCAAAATCACAATCAGTTTGTTGGCTTTATTACAATTTATCAAGTAAAGAATGATAGAGGACAGAAGAGACAGAGAGAGAGAGAAAGGGAAATTGCGCGGAGATGATTCATAAGAAAGGATAAAAGCTGTTAAACTCATATTTGCTTCCGTTTAGTTCTGCTCGGCTTTGAAGATGGGAGAGGCGGCCTCATACGCAGAATGAAATAGTCTTTGTATTGCTCGAGAGGACTTTGAAATAAACATGATTTCGGAATATTGCTGGGAAAATGAAACATGGGGATTTGGGGCTTTGTAGTTACAAGCAATGGGTCAGGAGCGGCATGGCGGGGTGTTTATTCTAGGATGTGTTAAAAATTGAAAGACACAGTGCAAACTTTCCATATCTGAAATAAATTAAATAGCAATATCACAAGGACTTACTACTATATCACCATAGATTTTACCAGAGACTTGATTAATGTGTTTAATCCATAGTTTTGTAGCTTTGAAAATACACAATTCTGTTTGTAACATTGCCAGAAACGCTTTCACTTTTCATCACTTTCTCCATGCCGCAGACCAAAAGCTGAATCTCATCTTCTTCCACTTATCTAACCCCTTTAAAAGTGACTATTAATTTACATTACTTCTCAATAACTCGGTAATAAAAAGAAACATTCAGGGCATCGAACTGAAAAAGAAAAAGTAAATTGCGAAGCGGATTATTGCAGAATATTGTACCTTTTAAATCATTTATATCCTAACCCTGAGGTGAAAGAAGTGCGCCTGGGAAGCAATTTGCTCTCCAGGTTCACGCCTGCATCTGATGGAGGGAGGGACGGAACAAACAGCGCTCGCTGCGTCAAATTGTTTCAGATGTGAAACAAAATCATCAATTACTACGTAATTGCATTCTCGGGCCATTCCGATCAAAAAAATGGAATAACGCCTATCGCCGTGCGCATACATTAAGGCTGGATTAGAGCGGCGGTGGCTCATCACCAGGTAAAGTGTTAATTACAGGGGAATGAAAGGAATGCTCCCAGGGGCAGCGGCTGAATGGAGTTTCACGGAGAGAATTAGCGGGACGGCTCGGTAATTCATTTTCTCCTCCGCACGCTCGCACAGATATGCTTAGGCGCACGTAGATGGCGTCCTTGTGCGCGCGCGTGTGGCCGTGCGCGTGTTCTTGCAGTCACAAAGCTTCCTCTTCACCCCGGTTGACCCTCTGCTTTCAGGCCCATTGTCTGCTTCCTTTCAATCTCAGTCTTAAACCCACGGTGGGTTCAAGCCATTTTTGGAAAATTGCTGAGTGGATCAAAGTTTTGTGCATGGCTACTGAGGAGGAAACATCAGCTCATCAAAAAGAAAAAAAGACATATTCAGACACAAGATTGCTCACTTTACATCTTCAAAAGGTTCTCCACACATTTTCTTGTTTTTGCAGGATGTTCACTGGCGCCAGACACCAGAAAAACACATTTCGGCCATCTGAAAGTGTGCGACCTCTCTGATTTGGTCACATTTTCTCAATGACAGTGGCTTTAACACCGATACCAAAATGAAGCTGCGCAGTATTTTGCTTCTTTACTTTCTATGCCAACGTGTTCGACTGCAATAGACTGTTTCTGAGCCTGTGCCAGCAGTAAAAACTGGCCAGTGAGATGGAGATCTATTGCTCTTGATGCTCCTTGCGTAGCTGAAAGTGGCTAATTTGACAAAGTGTGAAGGACCTTCGATGAGCGGGCATAATGTGGCAGAAGAAGCTCTCATGGCCTGTCAGAAAGAGTGCAGAGGGGAGGAAGGAGACATTAACATATTGACACCATATGCACGACTACTTCTTCATGTAGTCCCAGTCATTTCTTCACAGCATCAAGATTTCTCTCAGACTGTGTTGCTGAGATGTCGGCACCTGTTGAGTTTCAGGATTAGTCTCATACACGAGACTAAGCACCTCCTGTTGGACCAGCTCTTTAGGTCACTTTAAGTAATTTGACTGCTGGAGAAGCTCAGAAACATCCTGAATGAACCTTCAGATTTGGGAAAACTTATTGTTTTGGTTTGGATCAAGTGGGATTTTGTCTTGATTACTGTTGGCTAGAGTCTCTTACCCCTGGAACCTGGATGAATGTTTCTTGATTCATTTGTTTGCTTTCCTGTATGCTAGGATCCTGAGTTGGCCTTCTTCTTTCCTCCTCTTGGAATCCCTCATTATCGATGGACAAATCTTGGTTATATTTGCTCTTTTCTTTTATATGCAGCAATTTTGTGCGGCGGTTAAATCCTCCAGAGGATAAAGCTGTCAGCTTGATCTACAAACTTTCACACTGAGACTTGCGAGTTTCATGTTTTATTTGTTGATTTCACAGTATAGTCATTTCGGAAGATGCTTGTGCTTTTGAATTGTATTGCAGAATCCCTCCGACCGTTCGTATCATTATGCTCTTTCTCTTCACATAAGCAACAGCTCAATAATAGATGTCAGCGCATTGCAACACAATTCAACATCAGCACATCCTCTGAAATTATTCTGCAGTCAAATCAATACATCTTTAAACAATGTGAGTGGATTGAGCCTCATAACCTCCGTGGATGTTGGATATATAACTGGGCTTTTAGCAAGGTGCCTCTGGAAGCTGAAAAGCCTGAGAGTGGGTTTTTAATATTTATACTCATATGCACCACATAAAATGTTCCAGTTGTTTTTATACTATTTCTTTGTTAATCCAACATGCTCTGTAATAAAGTTCTCTGAGCAGTGGCTGTTTGCAAAGCAAAGACCGGTCTGAATCATTTTTCCATTTTAATCAGTTCAGCTGCTGAAACTATTACCACATATTTACTCTTTCATCAATGTTTGCTCGAGTCTCTTCCTCATACCACTATTCCCTGTCTGCTTCTCTGTAGATCGTCAATTTCTACTCCGGCTGCTTTGTGATTATATTTTCCCTCACGACCTTCCCACATCCCATCACCCCAAACACAAACATACATATATCTTCCCTTTCCTGTGCCTATCTTCGATTTTGATTCCAGTTTTGCCGGGACTTGTTTGCTTTCCCTCATATAGTTGGTGCGAAAAGGGGGGAAGATGGCTGATTATTGTGGGAAGAGTAAGTAAAGGGAGAGAGGAGACCGAGGCAGGAATGCAGAGATTTATTTCGTAGACAGAACCTCCTGGTGGGAGATGTGGCGATCAGCTTTTCTGTCTGGCAGGAGGGTTCACGATCCCACTGCGCTGCCGAAGACTGAGGAGAGGTGCAGCACTCATCCATTCATCAACCTTTCACTTGCATCGCATCTCGCTGGTACACCTACTGTGGTATCAGACAGCACACATATGCCATGTTTTTTTCTCCCTCTTTGGGTGTGTGTGTGTGTGTGTGTGTATACAATGAGATGTAGGTATCATCCCACTGCAAGGTCTCAGAGCATTTTGGAATCACAATGTAAAATCCCCGTGGCTTGAAATGAGAGCTTAGAGTGCTATAAACAGCCAGCGTTGCCACCAGAAACAACAGAAGGCACCTGAGGCAGGTCAGTATATTTTGTTTTAGCATTTCCAAAGAGTGAAAGAAGGATGATAAAGTTTGGCGCTGGGTTTTTGCAAGCTGTTCACATAAGCTGTGTCACCTCTCCTCCTCTGTTACTAATATGCAACCACGCAACCGTGTCCGGGAAGAATTACATTCCTGCACAAGTGAACTGTGTTCTCAGCAACGCGCTTTGACAGATTACAGAATGAAGAAAATAAGAGGACATTTGGCGAGCATCAGAACCACTGAAGCTATGTGATGTCTTTTTTTTTTTTTTTTGGAAAACATGTTTCGTTAATTAATAATGCTCCATTTACACTCAAGATATGCAGCTACATTTTTGGAAAAGGTCTTAGCTGGAGTGTGAGCAGTTGGTTGTGGCCGCTACTTTGCATTCGTAATATGTGCTCAAATCCTCCCTCTTCTCATCGAATAACTCCTGCTACGATGCTGCTACCGACCATTGAAAAAAGGTAACTTTCTGATCTCCACAATCCTTTCTATGTGATGAAACTTGATCACTGCGATCAAAAGTAAGGATGCAGCTTGGCCTGTAAACAAAGGGTTTGCCTCGCAGCGCCGCTCTCTGACATCCTGGTGCAGACGGTGACTGCATTACTCGGCTTGTCATTTACTGGATCGCAGCTTTGTCGGAGTGGAAGGGCTTACATGGTCTACAGTGCCCCAGAGGTGTTCTATTAAGAGCAGTGTGATCCCACTGGAACCTCCTGAAGCACGAAGATCTGAAGTGAAGACCGAGTACCCCTCTCCAAAAAAAAAAAAAAAAAAAAAAAAAACCAGGACTGCAAAATAAAGAAAAACACACACGCCTGGTATATACTTGCTAGGAGCAAGGCTCAGGCTGAAAAAGGCTGCATGGAGTGCTATATGCCCACCACCACCTGCAGAGTGCATCATGCGGGAGTTGTGCAACGCTGCTTAGGGTCGAGATAGTGAGGAGCCCAGTGGCATTTTTGGCCCCGCTCAGAAACTGGCAAGCACGCCAGTAAACACCAAGCGAACTCTCGCACTGACATCAAAACAAAGATGCTTTTATACAACTTCATACGGTGGGTTTGGCCACAGCAAGTGTCTCGCAAAATCATTTTTCTTCAGCATAGAAATACTTTGAGTCTGACGCTGATATCAGTGTACAAACACTCTTCAAAATATTGATATCAGAGTTCAGCGGATCAAGTTGCTCATGTTTATCTCTTTAGATTGGTGCTCTAGGAAGATCACGTTGGCTAATTACCTCTAAATGTAAAGCTGAGGCTGACGGAAATGTAAATCGTTAATCATAGATTAGTCTTGAAAATTGCACCGCTGCATGAAAAAGCATTGCTACAATGTGGTTGTTATTGCAGGTCAACTTAAAGGAAACCTGGATGTCAATTCATCAACTGAATATCGAGTAATCTCACTGGAAATCGAAGCTGTCGGCCGTGTAGGAGGAACACTGGTGTGTTGCTATCATAGGGATTAATTGTCCTGAGACAAATGGCACTGCATTTCAAAAAGCTGTTGCAGCAGTAAAACATTCAACCGTGCTGCTCAAATGCTTTGGAAATATGACCTTTAGTGTGTTATAGTGTATGGTTATATATACCAAAAAATCTGAATACAGTAACTTTATTGCTCTGTCCTCTATCACTGATAGCATTCCTCACTCCCCAGACATCTCTGTGTCAGCCCCGTCCGATCTGGCACTGATCGGCCAGAGGATGATCCGGTTTCTGTGTCTGCCGGCGAGCTTTTTCCCCTCTCTGCCTACAAATTGCACTTCTATTTGAGGCGACTGGTTGTTGTGGCCCTGCCCGGAGGTCCTGTGCAGGAGACATTCAAAGCTGCGTCCCTCTGCTTATTTTACGGCCCACGGACCGTGGCACCACTGGGTAGACGCCAAATACAATTGGATGCCACAGCACCGCAAATCAAACACCACCTCTTTTGGACTCCGCAGCAGAAGGAATTGGGGGCTCCATTTTTTTTCCTTTTGTTCAGAATGAAGTAAACATTTAGAAACATCACCTGGCGGAACCTGGACAAAGTAGTTGTGTGTTTATCATGAAGAGAGGAGAGGAAGTCAATGTGGGGACAGTGATTGAAAAAGTGGAAAACAAAGAGTAAATAACAGAAATAAATGCTAACTTATGCCAGACATGATGTTTTCATCTCTGTTTAACTTGGACAACAGGAGTCACTGAGAGGGAGCCAGAGTTCTTGTGTCTGTTGGCAAGAAGAAGGGAAAACAGACATAAAAAGAATAGAGAAAGAACTAAAAGATTCAACAACTGCTGCACTGTGGGATCTCTGAGGTCCTTATATTTCTTCAAGAAATCTGTGACTTCAGAAGTCTTTGGGACGTGCGAGATTTGAAAGTGATCTTCTTCGTACCCCCTCGTGGTCAAAGGACTTGATGTCCTGAGACACGCCACAGCAAGACAGAGAGGCTCGGAACAGAGGAAGATAAATCGAGGAGGAACATGCTAAAGATTAGAGTCGCACAGAGAAAATCTGTGAGGAAGAGAGAGAAAAAAAATGACTAAAAGAAAAAGTTGAAAGAGAAAGATAACAACTCAATAGAATATTCATGAGCATTGCCTCATATTCATTCATGCTCTGCTACTGGTGATGATGGGAACTTGACACCAGAGCCTTCGTTTTCTGATAAGCATGGATTCATGTGCTTTCACTCCTCTGCCTCCACCCCCCCCTCCACCCCTCCACCGTAGCACACGCCTGGCCCGACTTCACCGCTCTAATCCTCAACCTCCGTTTGGATTCCCAGCAGGGACCAAGCCGACTTTTCCCCCCCTGAAGCCTCGGAGGCTCCTGAGCTCTGGTATACTTACTGTGTGTAATATGATCAGGCAGGAACAGAGTCCTCCGCCGCTGTGGACAGCTTGCCGTGGAGATAATTTCCACTGAAGGAAAGTCACATTCCTGGCTGCAGCAGCGCGACCCGTTGGATCAGAGGATGCATGCAAAGAGAATTAAAAGAAAACACAGTGAAGCCCCGACCAACGGAGATGTTTCAAACGTAGGAGTGCTTACTGCACTGGCGGAGGATGTTTTTCATCATGCATATTGCATGTGTTGTATTTATCTTGCAGTTGGAATTGCATGTTTTAATGTGCAGAATCGTGAAGGCGCTCTGCTCCTCTTACATCATGCTAAATTTGTAACCTTTTGCAATTTCAAGTTCTCACATCAAACCAGAGGCCATGAAAATATCTCTCGCAAACGGGAGTTATTGGCGAGAGAGGAGTGGACTGGCAGTGTGGACAGGAGCAGAAAATATGCTTGTATGCAGGAAGCCAAAGGTCACAAGTGTCTCAGCGAGCTCACCCACCACATCTTACAGTCTGCTAGAATCGGGTCATTGGTCATGAAATCTATACCAAAGCATCATGAAAAGGAAGAGAGCATCACTGTGTCATCAAAAGCGGTACACAAGAGCAACGCCAACTTTCTTAGAAGTTGAAAGATGTAGAAGGTACAACGCCTGATCACAGTAAATACTTCAATACTTTCAGATGCTGCATTTCAGATGATATTATTAAGGTGAAATAGAAAAAAGGAGAACAAAAAGGCATAAAATTTGTTTTTTTTTTTCAAAACTAAATTATGCAGACGTTTCATCGCTGAAATTAAATTAGAGGAAAATGAACTTCTTCATTATATTCAAATGTTCTGAGACGCACCATTTGAAGTAACGGTATAACTTCATTAGTCTTTTATGCCTGTTTTATTTGGCCACAGGTTGCCTGAGGCTGGAACCAACCGCGGCAGACAGTGGACAAAAAGCTTGAGCGCAACCCAGACAGGTTGACAGTCCATCACAGAGCGGAAACAATCAATCACCTTCACCTTCACATCTTTAGAGTCTCTGATCAACCTATCCTGACTACTGGATTGTGGGAATTTTGCTCCTGCCTGGGAGTTGAGACAGCTAACATTACTAACATTACTTTAAGAACACTAAACTTCAGAGGTACGGTGCTGACGGTGTTTGTCTGCCGCTTCTTTCAAGATAACTTCAGCTCTTATCATCTGGCCTTTTTTTTTATTGCTGTGCATGTTACAGTTGTGAATCTTTTCAGTTAATGAGCATATAGATGCTTTTTGAGGCTGTTATTGACGTCTTCATAAACCGTCTAGAACAGGGGTCTGCAACCTTTTTAAACAAAAGAGTTATTTTTGTGACTTTCCACTTAGTCAAGGTCGTTTGGAGCCATCAACCTCTAAAATGAGGCTAATGCAGCTTATGAAGTATGAAGTATATAGTTTTGATTCACGTATAAAACCTATATTTTATAATACATTCATGCAGTTTTAATTGCAGTTCAGAATACTGAACCTTTTAACACATTTAACCAATTTTTTTACCTGATTTGAACAGTTTTGCTCCTCTTTTTAAGCTTTTTTTTTTGTTGACAATTTGGAAATTTTCGCTGTTTTAGTCATTTCACCCCCTTTTCATCAATTTTGCATGCTTTTCTCTAACAAAATAGATACAGTTTCCAGTTTTTTAAGCCGCTCTATCTCCCTTTTATCCCCATTTCCTGTGGTTTTAGCTATTTTTCCAAATTTTACTTCTACCTTTATACCTTTTGAACCGATAGAGTCGTGGAAAATTTTGAATGGTACTGTGGTGTGTAACTAGAATAAAATAACTTAAATGTTTATTTACAGGGGGACAAAAGAGCCACATGTGGCTCCAGAGCCGCAGGTTGCACACCCCTGGTCTACAATCACGGTTAAATGGAGTTTCACACAGAGTCCTGTCAGCAGTGCCAAGACAGGCGTAGAAGGATTAATTTCCTCAGATGAGAAGCAGAATTTTCACCGTGGTTTGTTTTCTCCACTTGTAGTTTTAGAGGAGTTCAGAAATGTTTGATGCGCTCAGACAACACGAGTCTCGAGTTCTCTTTTGGCAAGACTCAGGGTTACGTTTTGAGTTGCAGCTCTTCACGTGGCGCTGCGGTGCTGGTGTCGTTTTGCCTCCTGGGGCTTTTTTAGTCTTTCTGGAATGTCTGAATAGAAACTGATGAAAGAGAAAATAAATTGAGGAGAACTTTGTGTACACCGGCTTTACCTCCACAGCTAAGCCGTGAACTGAAGTGTAGCAGGTGCAGTGTGTAAATGTTGCCTCAGTGAACACCAATCCCATCAATGGCGTCCGCCTCATGTCGGCTCCCGGTCGTAACACGCTATCTTTCACCTTCGCTCCAGTGTTCGTTTCCATTTCACGGGTTTTCTGACGTCCGCATTCAGGCTGGCTCGGTTATCTCTTCTCCCTACGCTTCCAGCGCCATTCATGCTGCTTCATGTACATGTGTAACCATGGTGACGGGCAAATAAAGTCGTGTAACATCATTCAGTTTTTGTGGTAAACATGTTTTTTTTTCAAACTGTGACTGTGAACAGGTGCCGTGCACTCTCAACAAAAAAACAGGCACATCTGGGAAAATGTCAACAACATCAGATTGAAGACTACACAGTAGAAGAACTAAACTCACAATTTTTTCTCCACTTTTCTTGCTTTATCCATGATTAGTTTACCCCGGGCTGAGATTAAAAACTCAACAATTATCCCCCACAGTGAACGGTGCTGAGCAGGTGACAGATAGGACGTGCTGCGTCGATACAGAAACATTTTATTTAAATGTCACTCGCAACCGCAAGAAAAAAAATAATCTCTCTGAAAGGTTGTCTGCTGTGCAAAAAAAATAAAGACTAGTGTATTTACATAGATCATAACTTGGTGCTCCAGAACTTCAGGTTGTAGAATGCAGCGCGAAACCAAATGTCAGCAGAAAAACAAATACAGCAACACAGCGATCAGATCATGGAAACCGCAGCGAGTGATGATCATCATCTCTTTTTTATGTGGCAACTGAACGTTCTGCCCTCAGTGTTCATTTGTTTGAAGCGGAAAAAACTGATTTGACTGAGTTTGATGAGGGCCGAGTTCAGAAGACTCGGTGAGTGACTCTGCAGCTTCCCTGGGATGTTCCTGATCTGCAGTGGTCAGTTAGTCTCCTAGTTAGTCTTAGTTTCTGTATTATCTGAAAGTTTTTTTTTTTTTTTTTTTGAGTTTTATAGTAGCCTATGTTGTATGTTTAGAAAAAGCAGGAGATGCCTGAGGGGCCCACCATTTGTAATGTTGATTTATCAATATTTATTTTTCACTTTGTTATTAAAGAGACCACATCGTGGGAAATAGACTTTCATGAGCTTTTAACATTGTTGGAGTGTGATTACTTAATAAAAACTTCAGTTAAGTCGGTGTTAGTCTTCATTCATGCATGTTTGAATAATCTATAAATATTCAGTCCTGCTTCACTGTCAACTTCCATAAGATGGCAGCACATAGGCAGCTTAGATATATACAATGTAGACCTGGTACGGCGTCCCCTCACGGTCAGCGAGGGGTCTATGTATCGTACGTCTATGGCCTTGTTGCTATGCAGGTTCTGGGATAACGTGAAGTCGAGCGGTCTGGATTTCTGTGTTGAAAACAACATATTGAATTACTAATACTTCATGATATAAAAGGACTCCGTAGTGCTCGGCGTGTTGAAATAGCTTATTGTTGATTGATGACTTTGGCAGGCTCGGAAAAGGATGATACAGCTCCTTTAAAGATAAATACAAACCTAAGACACATGATAAAAATAACAAAACATAACATAAATTGCCTAAATTAAACAAAAAACCTCACCTCAGCCTTCATTTGGTTGCAGTCTAACAACCAGTTCCTTCTATATGTTATTTTTGAAGCTGGAGTGTCCAGACCTCTTTACTTAAACACTGTCATTTTTACTGGCCGATGCCCTGCTCTCGGAGGAGCCCTCTTCCAGGTCAGGTCTCTGAGCAATTTCCCACCTTGCCCACCCCGATGCAACATCTCTGATGGAAATAAATGACCTTCCCCAGATAGCCTTCACAATATGCAGTAGATTTGTGGCTTGCTGTGATTTTCTTCTAAATCGAACACAAATTTCAGTCAGTGACTTTCCAGCTTGAAGAGCATTCTGAAGTGTGAGATGACCCACTGCACCTGAACACACACTTCAGTCCCTTTTTGCTGGGTTTTTTGCATTTCAGCTTGGTTGGCAGTAAATATGTGGGCTTACAGTAAATCTAATGTCACAGCCTGCTAAATACTGAAATGACGTATCTGACTTGGGAACAGTACACTGTCAACCACCCCCTTTTAACTTAAGCCTCCAACCGTAAATAAGCAAAGAAAAGATGCTGATTTGTAAGCTGGGATTCAGTCCTGCCACATTTGTATGATCATTTGGTTCCTCTCCTCTGTGTAACGTATGGCCGCTGATCTGGAGTGGCTGGGGCTCGGTGAGTGAAGCAGGTGTTCTTCCAATCACAAGGTTGCTGGTTGCATTTGACCATCTTGCCCTGTTCACATGCTGAAGTGTCCTTGTACGAGACACCGAGCTGCTCCCAGCGGACGCCGAGTGCCTCGGCACGGCAGCTGTCGTCACTGTGAATGTGACTAAAAGTATAAAGAGCCTTGAGACTGCTGCAGCAGGAAAAGAAATACACAAGTCTATTATTTTATTATAAAAACGAAGGCGGGATGTATGACAATGTGAGCATTGTGGTTGTAATCAGCTTGCTGCAGTCTGCTGGACAGTTCATTTGTGAGCTCCGAAGGCATCTGTTCCCAGGTGACGCGCTTGTTTCCAGTCGATGGCGTTCTGTTATCATGAGATATGAGAGAGAGCGATCGGCCGGACGGTCAGCTGCGCCCGCCCCGCGGGACGCTCAGTCGGGACACATGAGACGCACTGAAGTAACACAAGCGTGAGTTGAGGCTGCTGTGATTGTAGGACCCGATTCGCAGCCACAGCAATCCACAGCAATCCATTCACTTCAAATGAAATCAGTAATCGCCACATATACGTACGTCTGCCCGCCAATTGGCTTCCCTGTGCAAAGTAAACCTTTCATTTGACGAGTGTGTGCGATAACAGTGTGACTGCCGCTAAAGCCAGTCCGCCGCTCAAACACCATTAATAAGAAATGAAACATACCAACAATAGCTTTCAGCGTCTATGGACGTAGGTTCATGATATTTTGCAGTGAGACTCCTCTGGTCTGTGTGAGCTGTTGATTTAAAGGGCAGAATCAATATCCTATTAAATATGTGCTCAGTGCAGATGTTTTTTTTTTTTTGTTTTTTTTGCATTACCATATGCACACAGGCACAGAGCTGTATTCATTTCACTTTAAAGAGCATTAAATTCACTTATAGAGCTGCTCCTTATATAATCCAAACCTTAAAGTCCAAAATCAACCGTTTCTTTAACCAGGTTGAAATTAAAGGACATAATATGACCGTGCAAACAAATTTATGGCCACGCAATATTCAAGCACACACACATAAAACACACACCATCTCTGGTCACTCAATGCATTTTCTAGTTTCTGCACTGAACAATTTAATCCTCAATTCAGCCATAAAGCGTCAACGGCAGCATGATCTCAAAGAAATAAAAATAATTTCGGGTTTTATGTCCCGTTGAGATGTTGCTGATGGCAAATGGCTCAACTGTGATTACAGCTTGTGGCACAACAAATTGATCTGCACGGCGCCCGTGGACAGCATCAACCCACAAGTTGATGTTTGGGCATTGATATATCGATTCGTCCCATTTTGACGATGTGTGAACTTTCAGAACTTCTTCATTTACGCAGCCATGTGCTTAAAGCATTGGGCGTGCTCCTTCATTTAAACTGCAGGTACGATTCCTCATCTGACGCCGATTAAAGCAGCATCAAAGTCTCAGACCCAGGTCTGCAGAGCTTCACATGTCAGCCTATATGAAAGTTTCGCTCAATATTAACTCCATCTTAGGCATTCCTCCTCGACCTGAGATGTAAAGTGCATCATTACCACCAACATTCTTTCTGGTCGGGGTTTTAAATCTCCCATCTCGGTTAATTCCTCCCTTTAAACTTTGCAAAAAGTTTCTTGTTAGTTTGTATTCCAAATTCATTCATTAAATGGGATTGAGTGGTTTAAAAAGGCTTCGCTTTTAATTGTTTCTCTTTGATTCCTTCCCAATCAGGGGCTGTAATTAAAAGAGAAAAAGACAGAGGGGAGATAAATGGAAAGCTAAATGGCCAAAGTGATCTTCAAAGTGCCCAAATAAATAGAGGAAGTAAAAGGTCAGAAGTGACTTCCAGGCCCCTCGGCCGACACTAATTACGTTCAGAAGTGCACGGTTATGACTTGTGGCGATAAAATCATGTATTTAAATTCCTATTTATTCTTAGATGAGGCTTTATGAGGTGGGAGTTTTTCCACCGACTGAGTCAACAGGGCAACAAAACAGCGTCGGAAATGTTTGTCTCTCTTCCCTTCAGCCTGAAATAATCCTTCACAGAAACTTCTCCGCTGGGAAAGCCAAATCCGAAGCCGCCTGTGATCCTCAAGTGCTGAAAACACCCCATCCTTGTAACGCCAACTGTTGCAGCCGCAGTCAGAAATGCAAATAAGTCCTAACAGGGTATTTCAAGCCTCCTTTTATCTCCACATGTTGCTGCTGTAACTTCACATAAACCCGACATTTGCTGTCGTCGGGCAATGCGCCTCAGACAAGCGCTCCATCTCCCGCGTTACACAGATAGCCGTGTTTAAATACTGACAATATCCGGTTACACGTATATTTTGCATACCGCCATCAAGGCAGCATTATATCTGCGGTGACCCCGCAGGCTGACCTGCTCTGCTAACGGGCGATGTCGAAAAGTGCTGAGTGGGCCGTTTCCGACAAATGGGATTTCCTTATCTCCACTCGGAGAGAATTCTGTCACAGCAATAGATGACTCTCTCCATTTTGCCCTGTAATTCATTTCCTGGCTTTCTCTTTGCCTTGTGTTCTTGCTCTCTTGACAGGTGAGGCAGATAAAACGGCAGCGGCCGGTTATTTGTCGAGGGCTGCTGAGGATGTAAATTCTAAAAGCTTTTGTTCTGTAGCTTAAAAAAAACTTAGTCAGAAACAGAATAGAGATTACAGTCATCATCCAAATTTGATTTTATAATTAAAAATTCATCTGCACGTTGAATTATTTAACATGCAAATGAGTAAGATAAATTTTAATTCCTGAGCTCAAAAGGAGGCTCTGCAGTGTTATCAGCTGCACTGATTTATGCCCATATGCTAATGTGCTACATTTATTATCAAACATTTGCATTATGAAAAACACTCAAATGAAGCGTCTCACACACACACACATACACACACTGTTCTTGTTGAGGCCAGTTGGCTCCACGCCAGCTGAGCACTATCATGTTATTATCTGCAGTAACAGAAATACTCTGGACCTGGTGGGAATGTAATCTGTAATTCAGTGCAACAGTTGTGAACGGCGGGTGAAGTCAGGACAGAAACACTGAGCGGCGACAGCGGATGAACGGACGATGAGGCGGGACGCCATGAAAACGTCCGTTTTTTAAAAAAAAAAAAAAGTTAGCATATTCTGACAAGTTGGGCATGTTTCTGTTGAAAAATACATCTGTTTTGGGAAAATATCCATCTGCGGGAGATCGAGGTGAAGGCCGCCGATTTCGGATGCAAACAGCAAAAGCTGGAAACCTTGAGAGTGAACAGCAGATATTGCAGGACCGAATAAACAACTGCATTTCTGACTTCTGAGTTTCGCTTTGACAAGAGGGAGTCATGAATGAGCACGGCGTGTTTTGACACTCTTTATATTTAATTTATCTTTTTTTGTTCGGCGGTATTACAGTTAATTATATTGACAATGTTCCCGCTGCACAGGTAGCTCCACAAGGCCCCCCCCCCCCCCCCCCCCCCCCCGTTTTCTAAAGCATGGCGGTCAAGGTCATTAGCGAGTCATTACAACCTCCTCTCACATTTCTCAATTCTTTAATGACGCGTGCATACACCTGCCAGCAGGCGGAGGGAGACGGGTGAAAAATCGTCCGTCTCTCATCCTGACCTCCTCCCAAGCTCCCGTGCTTTTAACTGCCGCGTCTCCACCCATCCATTATCGGCGCCCCTCTTCTCCGGCGCTTTGTAATGTCGACGAGGTGCAACACCTTCACTCTTCCCCTTGACATTGATTCCAGTGATTTAAATCTTCCAGCGTGAGACACAAATTACCTGTAATTTACAGCCACCCCTCCATTTCACTCATAATATGCTCCGGTGAGAATTCAATGTTCCTTCCTTCTCTTCCTTTTTTCTTGCCCCCTCCGCTCGCTCCCTCGCTCTTTGTTCTCTTCAAACCTGCTTTTTTTCTCCATCCCGCTCTCCTTGTACTCACGCCTTTACCGCACCGCAATTTATGGCCCTCGCTATTCCTCGTCGCAAAAGGAAAGCCGATGCAAGCACCGGGCGAACTCTGATAAAGACTGAGATCTTCCTTTAAAGACGAGTGCCGGGGTGTAAAAAGCTGGGGATGCAGTGTCAGACATGCCACTTAAATAGACAAAGGCCCCTATCTGTCAATACTCGGGATGCAACAAAGGCCTGGTTTACTGTAACGATCAGTGGAATGGTTTCAGAGCTGGAATATCGGTCCTAATTTCTGCTCAATATTGTCAAGTCAGGTGGGATAGGTTGAGATAACGTGTGTTACTTACACATTACACTGTGTGTTAATTACGCTGCAGTACAGACAGTGCAGCTAATGAGTCATAGCAACAACGAAATAATCTTCAAACCAAAAAAATTCCCATCTATGCGCTTGTTAAATGACAGGAATAAATGAGAAAGACAACAGCAACACAGTCCAGAAGCTTTCTGAAAGTCTTGCCTTTTTGTTCAGAAACTAGTCGTGTAACCCGTACAATTTCACAAATTGTAACTGTAATCAATACTTTCAACTGCGAACCCCATTTTAAAAGCAAAAAAAAAAAAAATCCTTCATTCCGTTTTCCTCCCGGGAGAAACTTTGAAAGTACACCAAAGAGTATTATATCAGCAGCATTTTTCTCAAACTTGAGGCTCACTCAGTACGGAAGAAAGGGGGTTGGACTGTGTCACAAACCAGTGAGTGGAAAATGTCCTTTGTCACTTTAGTGACTGCAGGTAGAAGCCTTGCAGATATGGCACTTCAAGAATAGAAGTTCCAATCACCTCTGAAATGGAATTATGGAGCTCTTCACAGTTCAGTGGCATTTACTTTCAGCAATATGCTCTGAAGAGGAGCAGGCTTAGACAGCTAGAAAATGATACAGACACTCCAACAATAAACACAGTGGGACAGAAAAATGCACATTAAGCGTCTGTCTCCCTTTTGTTTGTATCCATCTAAGTCCTCAGTGTTTGTTGCTCTCTCTCCAGACGTCTTTTCATTTTTTTCCCCCTCACTTTTCTTCTAAATTGGAGCATCTACACCAGGATTGTGATCGAGACCTTCTGAACTTCAAAGTTATGATTCTGATAGTGTGAGGACGGAGGTGAATACCGATATCTGGCTTGGAACTGCAGAGAACATCGTCTGCTGTTTTTCCACAGGAGAGTACAGTTTTCGGTCTTACACTTTTCTGCAAAATACACTTTTCTTGTCAGAAAATATTTTGGCAACAAAATCTTCAAAAAAATCCTTTCAGTGCTTCCTTTGATGGATGGCAGAACAATGAGCGTTCTCTGGGTAGCGGCCGTCGGTTGACCTTCAATTGCCGATTGAAAGAAAATTTGCGTGCGTGGAGAGTAAAAACAACAGCGCAGACCAGGAGACCGAGCTAAGAGAAGGCGGGTTCTGAGCAGAAAAACCAGCAAGAAGATGAGAGAAAACGGCACAGTTAACTCGCGATTGTTGTTTTGGGAGAGGGGAGTTCAATGCACCGAATCCAGAAGCCCTATTTAAATGATAATGAAACTGGGGAATGTGGTCCAGCTTGGCCCGCGAAGTGCACAAAAACAATCACAAGAGAATCTCAGACAAAACATTTTTTAAGTTGTTCGGCGTAAACAGAATGTTTGACATTTCTGTTCTCAGCCTGTGTTGACCTGTCGTTTCCTGTCAAACAATATAATGAAGACAAAAAGACCCGAACGTTCTGCGTTGTGACTGTACTCGATCAATGCTGACCTTAATAAAGACTTTTAACTACAGAAAACCCCAAATTTATCTCATTAAAATTTCACCTTTGGACATGCCTCGTTTATTTTTCATGATTTCATTATTTCCTCTCAGAAGTTTTCGGCAAAGCCTTACTTGATGTTGTTCTGTATCATTAGATACCCTGAAGTGATGAAACTGGTTTGTTCAATAGCTGACCAGAGCTGCACTTTCACAGCACTCAGAAATACGAGCGGGACAGGACGGATCTCCTCGGCGCGGAGCTCGATTGAAATGCCGATGCGTTTCTGCGCGCGTGTGCTCACACAAACGAAACAGAGTCAGAAGAGGATTTTCTTTATTGTCGCCCAGAGACTTCGCACAAACACAAGCACACGCAACTTTAATCTCCTCCAGCAGTTTGCCCTGCTTGATATTGTTATACTTTTACAGCTAACAATCAATCTGTGGAGTGCCAGAGCCGCTTTTATGGCCGGGGGGATTACAGTGACCGTCCAATTGAAGTTTTAGTATACTGGTCTCACGACAAAGAGGTAACAGTTCAATACTAATGTAATTTTTATTTGACATTGAAGCGATATATTTTTCCATCACACTTTCTGTTTAACCCGTTGGTCAGAGTATTCCCTGGAAAATCATCTCGGAGCTTCTACTGCACCTATTTGTTTGGCCTGTCTTCATTTTTTTCTTGTGTATCTTGAGCGGGCCTTTGGTATTTTGAAAATCATGTTTATTCCCTTCAAAAGCCCGAGTCTCCTCAGAGGTGACTCCTTCAAGCTTCATCTCAGCCATGGACTCCTATCAGTCCTCATTTTGCTCCTGACTGGCTTCACCAGAGGATCTTAATTGAAAGACATGTGTTGTTCCCAAAGAATGAGTGAGTGAGTGATGAGTGGGGTGCAGGGGGGTTCGGGATTATGCTGCTGCAGAACGTCTAGTCAGAGATGGCACTCAGGCGCAGAGTAACGCAGAGGCTGGAGAGAGCAGCAATTCCCAACCTAGGTGTGTCAAACATAAGGCCCATGGACCAAAACTGACCCCAGCTCGGCCGCCAGACTATCAAGTAAATTGTAAAAATTCCAAAGAAAACATTGATTTGTTGCATAGAATATGCCTTCATAGGAGCAATGAACAAAATTAGATCTAAATTATTTTTTTTTGTGGTGAAAAACTGGCGAACCAGAGCTTGAAACTGCAGCTAAAGCAGCACCAGACACCCCGAGACGGAGTGAAAATCCAAAGAGTTCATCCGCACAGAAAAGGAACTCATTTTTACAGAATATAAAAAAAGAAACCGTCTTTCACATGGAGCTTATAATGAGGTCCATTCAGTTCTTTTATAACTGTACAGAGTGCGGTGCTGGTGGGGTCGTCTGGGTTTATAATGGTAAAAAAATGTGTATCCCATGTAGAATTAAACACAAAGGCAATTTAGTCCTTTCAGGCTACTTTGTTTGCTAAGATAAAGCCTCTGCATGAGTCATCGCGTGCAGTGAAGAACAACTGCATTTTCATGTGCATACCTGCAGAGAGCTGCAGTGAAATGTTCTGTTAAGATGTTGGAAGGGGTAATTTCTGCAAATGGATTGTGCGAGGTTCGGTTTAACTGAGGCAAAGGCCAATAATGAGTATAAGTACCGGTGATGATATACATCTTCAGAAAGGCTTTAGTAAAAAGCGTTCTGATTGAAAAGGAGCAGCTGAAATCCCGTGTTATGACTTTATGCAAAGCTGCCAGACATATCTATTTTGAGAAAGTGTAAAATGTCGAGCCAGGCTTTCACTTGTCAGGATGGTGAATGCTTCTGCCAGGCAATAGAATTCCATTATCATTGTAATATCGAGTCGTGATGTTGAACTCACGAAAGGTAAGGCGCCCCTGGCATTACCCAGGATGCATCTCACTTCATTTTCCTCCTCGGAAACACCAAAGGGGGCATTTTCTCCTCACTGAAACAAAAAAGGATGCACAGCGGGGCTGAAACGACTTGAACTGGTGATGACATTTAACTCAAAACTCCTCTGTAGTCTGGCAACAGTAGGAGTCAGAACAAAAGTATTGCTTCTTTCAGGTTTTCAGGGGATTTTTAAGCTTTTCGATCTTTGCGGGAAACTATATTTAGCGCCCTATCTGTGACTGTTTCTGCAAACTGAAGCTATGTTGATGATTTGGCGCGACAGTGTCCGTCAGGCTATATCCTGCCTTTGTCCACAGTAAAATACCCTCACAAACATTCAATCGTCTGCCACGGGACTCGTGCAGACAGCCGTGGCCCAGAGGAGATAAATCATATTGACTTATTGATTACACTTCTCTCACTTTCCCGTTTTGTGCATCCAGCACATCAGCTGTCACTTATCTTGTGAAATGTTCTTTATAATAAATGTTCTCATAACAACCAAGCCTCTCCACTTGGAGATTTGTTGGTT
This sequence comes from Salarias fasciatus, assembly GCF_902148845.1. NCBI lineage: Eukaryota > Metazoa > Chordata > Actinopteri > Blenniiformes > Blenniidae > Salarias > Salarias fasciatus. The sequence continues at coordinate 19,616,349 of NC_043759.1, forward strand.
TTAAATTTTGTGTTGAAAGTCCCTGGGTGCATTCAGAACATAGTCTTGTTCAAAAGCAGCTGACAGGTAGAACTGTACCCTTTTGAATTCGGTTGCATGCTTTCATGTTACGCTACGGGGACAATGCAACAGGGACGTGCTGTAACAAAAAGCTTACAATTAGCTTGTTGCCTTAGAAAATTTCTAAATTCATGCTCGTAATTCACAGGCCTCCAGTGGGCCCGCTCTCTGTTATGTCTGGCTTGTAGAACAATGTAGTTCCCGCTACAGCATGAAGCATTTAGCCTATTTGCTTTTGTGGGAATGCTATGTACATGACGCAATTATCCATGCATAATTACCTCCTGCAATATGATGGATTTCACAGCTTGCATCCTGCAGCGTGTGGGTTAATGCAAGTCGACAGGAACAATTCCTCTTCATTAGACCATTCCGGCGAATTCTCTGACACAAGTTTCCCATGTGCGGACGAACGGAGCGGCTACACACTAAACGGCATCCATTCACTTTGCTTCCATCTGCGGTCTTAATTAAGGGAAGGATATTAAGGCGTCGAAGCGCCTTTTTCTAACCAGCCTCCTCTGAAACGCAGTAGCCGAGACTTTCATCAGAGGGACAAACATTGGCAGGTGGCTTCTTTAATCCAATCACAGTGAAGCATATTTGCCAAAGGGTTTCATCTGTGTTACACGCTGGCAACGGTAGCAACAAACCTCACTGTCACAGGAGATACATCTGTGAAGCAGCATATGCACAGCTCTCTGAAGATAAGTGATAGTCGCCGTCCGTTTAGAGACAAAAACCAGCCTTTTGAAGGCAGTGTGCAAATGATGTGTCTGTCCAAAAATTTTCTGAATCATTTTGGGGATTAAAAAGTTGAAGACATCTTTGTTGGTGGGAAACAGCAGAGCATCTGCATGGTGACGTTTTTTTTTTCTCCCCTTAGATCATCTCTGTACCGTGAATTCCGTCAAATAGCATGTTGGTGGGTTGGTAATTGCGGGTATGGGGTTTAGAGACAAAGCCCCTTTGGAATTCCGCAGCAGATCGGCCATTATCCAGCGCCGAGGATTGGGGAGCTGCTCCACTGCTGACATTTCCATTTATATCTGTCACGTTGAGAGTCACAGGAAACAGGGAGAGAGCAAGACAAGGAGGAGGAGGAGGAGGAGGAGGAGGAGGGATTTGCCGGGAGGGTTGTTTATGATTGTGAACAAAAGTTTGAACTATCTCTGCCTTTGCTCCGACAATATATTGAAGTCTGAGAGTAACTGACTGCAGGTGGAGTGAGCTGGAGGCGAACTGTGAGCGTCAGGAGAAGCATGCTGGCTGGACAGAATATGAAACGGCAAGAAATGGCCAAATGAGTCCAGATGTTTGCATGAAAATGAATGTGTTCAGTGATCAGCAGCATTTATCTTTAACTCATGGCTACTCCCATGATTCAAGATCATTTGAGTCAAGGCTATCCTGTGCTTAAAAATTCAAGAGATACTCTCAGTCTACCTCTGTTGTGGATATATCAAGATTAAAATAAATAAATAAATTGATATAGTGATGAGTGGCTCAAGAGATAGATTTTTTTTAATGTGAAAAGTTGTATTTTAACAATTTAGCACAATAATATTCTCCATGCTAGCTACAAGAATCTCTTCCGTTGTTGAGTTAAAGCAAAATGCTAAAATGGAAATTAAAAAAATGTGTGAACATTACCCCTAGCTGTTGAGAATAAATGGTTTGCATTCCAGTGGTCCTGCATTATTTGCTCCTGTGATCCCCTTGGGGTGATTATTCCCCTGCATTCGACCCGTCTTTTTTATAATTAACCTTTACTGCACATATAAGTGGTTTCAGTTTTACCATCTAAATCTTTCCAGTTCTGGGAATCAATTCATTTTGCTGATATTATTGCACACGTTCAGTCATTAGCGATCATCAGTTAAAAAAAAAAAAAAAAAAAAAAAAAAGTATATAAGTGCTTTTTTCTCTCCATTTCCTCTTCTTTACATTAATGTTGACAGAATGTCAAAAGGTGACTCAGAACATGCTTTTGTTCTCTGAACAATGGAGGAAAAAGCAATTTATTTAAATTGCAGAACTCCTTCCAACAATAATTAAAGGTCTCCAGTATCCATGTATTTTTAGACACATGCTGTGGCAGCACCAGAGTTTCTTCTTTTTGCTGGTGCTTTGAGAGAGCGGCATCTTTTAGTGAAGGTTCTGGAGAATTTCGGGAGCTCTTGTTTACCACCCTCTGTAATACCAACGGAATGTGCGCACCACACCATGCACGTAGTAATTGCGCACATATACAGTAAAAGCTCCATGGTTTTAAATATTATGTGGCACCATATGAGCGCGATTCAGCCAAAGTGATAAAGATGAAAGTTTTACAAGCCTGTCATTAAAACACACCACTGAATGCCAACTGCAACCCAATTATGTCTGGAACAGGGATAAACAAAAACAATAGCAAGCAAAACACACACAGCAGGTTTTCATTTCAGCCTAATACACAAAGACCACAAACTCATGCTGTCAGTTACTAAAACCTCCACTGGAAGACAAATACTGTGTTCAATAGCTCTAATGACATATTAACAAACAATACATACAGATAACCAGCACCAATGTCAAAATAAAAATATATTTTGGCTGTTGTGATTGAGAATGAAGGTAAATTTGGGGTTACAACCCTTTCCCGTTCACTCTTGTTTCCAGTGCATGGATGCTTTAGCAAAAAGCGCTTCTTTTTTTTTCTTTTTGCTATAAGTAAGTTACACAGTCACCAGAAAAAAGTGCTCTTATTAACAGGAAGTGACAAGTTGAAAGGCTAATGTATGCAGTGCACCTATTGGCTGGATCAGACCACAGGTTAGTAAATAAATTAACAATTCCAACATGCAGATATAAAGAAATTGAAATAAATTACTTAAAAAAATATATATATATATAATTTTTGGTTAGTGCTATGGCTATCCTGCTGGGGAGCAGCAGCACCCCCACCCGACTCCACCCCACATGCTGCCTCTGCAGCTGGCTTGGGTTTTTTGGTGCTGCCCACTGATTCTTTCAGACCAGCACACAGACGATTCAGCACCACCAGAAGTGGACAGCTCCGAAGATGCCTTCATGGCTGAATGGGACATTTTCTGCTCACAGTCAACATGAGGCTAAATCATATTACTATGACATATTATATGACATATAAGTGTGTTCCACATCGCTGTTCCCAGGTTGAAATCAGGCAGCCTCGATCACCTACTTTGCCCACCATAATAAAAGACCTACTATGCCAAGCCTGCAAACTGAAACATGCAACAAGACAAAAAAAAAAAAAAAAAAAAAAAAAAAATTCTTTGGGATGCTATGGCTATCTCAGGGGGAGCTCCAGCACCACAAAGCCCCCGGTGGCACCTAAAGGCACATGCTGCAGTTATTGAGTTGGCATACATGCAAAACTAAATTGAATTGCATATAGAATTGTAACACGTCTCTATTTGCAGTCCGCCCCAGCTCTTCTCCCCTCAAATATTCTTAATCAACTGGATGCACTTTGCCTCCCTAAGGAAACCAAGAGGTTGAGTGTTTTCACCGGGGTAAAAGAAAAAAAAAAAAAATCCAAAACACTTGCAATTTATAAGTGCCAGACACCCACAGGTCCTGAACGAGAGGATCTATCCACTTGTCTTGGAGTAAAAGGCCCATGGGATCAGCACAGTGGTAGGATGAATGGGGTGTTGTGCCTGACACCAGGAGACTCAAGTTAATAAATGGTGTGCTTGATCTGAGACCGGCTGTGCAATTGTATTTGGACAGTCTGATGAATTGGAGACCAGGAGCTATCCTCACTTTTTTTTTTCCTGAACATAGGTGATAATTCTGATTGGAGAGGTTGTAGTTGTGTTCAAACTTTTTTCTCTCTCTCATGGAAAAGTAACAGTTTGTAACTGCTTTACTGATGAGTTTTGAATTGGAAATTTGTAAAACTCAAGTGACAAATGTATATTTTCAAACTTTTGGGACTAAAATGAGACATTTAATGAGCTAAGGACAGTACTAATTATCATGTTGTCATCTCAAATTAAACTGTTCTTAGTCTAAAGAAGGTTCACTGCAGTTTAATAAATGGAGCTGTTTACTACAAAGACCCTCATGAAGCAATCATGCTTTAACCAACAGCACAATTTGCCATACATTATATCAATTTATTCCCACTGTCAAGTTTAAAATATACTGTATATGGGACAAGAGATGATGGTCTGCCTCTGCCCTTTACCCACAGTCAGCTGGGATCAGCAGTGGAATAGAAGATAGATGGATGCTCAGAGGTTCAAAATGGTCACAATCCCATAAATCTACTCTCCAAATCTCCTGACTCCACTGCAGGCTTCTGCTGTGTCTGGCGCGGGGATTTTAGCTTTAGATTTGTGTATTTCTGAGGCTTCTCGTCAGATAGCTAGCAGTATCTTTATTGATTTGTTCTTAGTAAGGTAGAATATTAAAATAATTATAAATAAATAAGAGCAATTCTTTACTTCCCATATGCAGCAGGGAAATGACACTTTCTGTGGAGAAAGGTTTCCATCAGTTGTATAGTTGCTTATAGCTACATGTGGAAATTTGCAAACTTTAGTTGAAATTGAAAATTACATTCACTCCAACATCAAAATATATGTTTATTAAATTAAAAAAAACAAAAAGTCAGACATTTATGGTCTTCATAATTGGTTCCAGTTAATTAATGTGAAATATATATATATAAAAAAAAGCACAAATCCATGGGCTAAAGATGGACTTTTTCCTCTCAGATTTAAATGTCTCAGTTTTTATATGGCAAAAACATCAGAAAGGTTACTGAATTAGTGAGTGATATTCTTATAATGAAGTGCAAATTTCTTCTTGACACACTGTCGTTTTTATCTTCATGTTCAGAACCAGTCCAGCCTAAATTGTGGCGGACAATTTCCTTAAGCGGAGTCTGCAGGACTGTGGGGTTAGAAATAGTGTGCATAAAGGGCTCAAAATATCGACAAGTCAGCCCTCATGCACTTTACACAGCGCGACCGCCCAGAGCTCTGGCAGCCTTACTTTATTGGGAATGTGTGTCAATGCCTCTAAGTCAAGTAGTGTCGGCACTGAGATTGGGTAATTGACTTAATCCCACTTTGCCATGCTGCTGAACTGTACGGGATGGCTTCAGAGGCATGAAACTGTGTGAGGTTATTGCTTCAAGGTCCACAGCTATGGCTACCAGATTGGGCTCTGTCGCTATATTGCCTGAAACAACGCACCACGTATCCGCATTTCATTTCTCTCCAGCAGGGACAAAAAAGTACGTGAAGGACACATTTCACAGGCCTGGTTTCCTACAAGGGCAATTCCTTTGTGTGTATTTATGTGGTCTGTTCAGTTTCACGGAAAAAGGAAAAAAAAAACAAAAAACGGATGTTGTACATAAAACTGTGAACCTCTCCTGGATTCACATTTGGGAAATCGTCCAACTTGCATGATCACTTGCTTGTCGTGAGCATATTTTAATTGTTACAGTATGAGCAACATTATGCATCCAAATGACCTTCTGTGCTGTCAATCAATAATTTTACCAGCCACACATCAGAGGAGTCACAGCTTCATCTGTGTTCAGAGGCTGGCCTCAGTCAGGCGCAGTGCCCAGAGTGGCTGAATGGGTGCGAGACAGAACTCACCGTGACTATGGATCTGCCAAATTACTACCTGCTTACATGAAGACAAAACATGAAACAGTGCTGCTTGATTTGCGTGTGTCTGATACCTGATGCATAATGCATCAAGACCATGAATAATTTACATAAACAAGTGGAGGGAATCTGTTTGGTGCTCTGCCAACGCGTTTCCTCCTCTACTCCCACCTCAGAGGCAGATTCTTTTTTCCCCAGTATGAAAAAAACAAAAAAACAAAAACAAAACAAACCTCCATATTGGAGAGACAGATGGCAAACAGGGTGAAAGTAAGTCTCCCATCCAAAATCACGCTGTGATGGAATGGGAGGTTGCCATGGAAATCAGGAAGTGGAGCAGTTTGTTGTATTCTCCCGAGAGGACATTGCGGTCACTTGGCAGACTGACACTAAGCCATGCACATCTGCAAATATTCAGATGTTTTTGTTAAGTTTTGAGGCTTAAAAAAAAGAGAGAGAGAGAGAGAGAGAGAGAGGGAGAGAGAGAGAGAGAGAGAGAGAGAGAGAGAGAGAGAGAGAGAGAGAGAGAAGTGTTGGAGGGCATCTGTTTGTTTTAGGTACAAAATGAAAGAAAACATTAAGCATTCATTAATATCCAAAAGGTGATAAATTTGTGTAAAAACCTGTTTTCTCATTACAATTTGGTATTTTTATGGTGACATTAAGATAAAAGTATCTCAATGTAACAATAAAACAGCATCTCATTAATAAAACTGCTAAACAGTTGAAGCAGGGGTATCAAACATAAGGCCCCTGGGCCAAAACTGGTTTTGGAAGAGGCTCTGATCCGGCCCGCCGAGCCAACAGGCAAAATGTTTAAATTTAAAAGAAAACATTGATTTTGTTTTTCAGCGCTGAGATCTGGTCTGAGATATCTGTCATTCTGCCATAAAAACGAGCGACCTCGAATGTTGATCTTGCACCAAAGCAGGCTAGATTGTGCTTTCAGTTCTGGCGTCACGCACAAAAAATGAGTTTTTAAATCAGGATTTACATGAGAACAATTGACTGGAAACTGTAATAATTCCATGTTTAGTTTACACCACCAAGCCCGATGGAATGCCACCGAGTTAGACAAGCTGGGGCTGGAAGCTATCAAGCAGATCTGTATCACCAAATGAAGTCTAAGGCAGATTAGGCCTTAAGATAAAGTCCCTGATCCAGATCTGATACTAAAATCTGCACAATAAAGTCATGTGGAGCCAGCTGATAAAATGTCTGTCATCAGATTAACAGAATTTTTCTGAAATCTTTTATGTTTTCAAAACAGACAAATGTTTTCAGTTGCTATGAATCCCATTGCCTTTTAGACAATCTATTAGCATATCATCCCAGTATATTGAGTGATGTGAAATGCATGCCCAGCAATTAATTGCACAAACCTTTAATAAATCAAGACACAGAAGTGTAACGGACAAACGATTGGAGTCACGGTACAGCATTGTTGTCTTGATGCTCAAATCAGTTCATTTTATACCTGCAAAACAAGATTGGATCAAAACTTGACTGTATGTCGTTTGTTTTCAATTTAATTGAATGCAAATCTGTATAACATTAGACTTTTTTTAATAGAAGGGCAACAACAACAACAGCAGCAGCAGCAATCTTTGATGGCATTCTGCTGCTTTTCAGTCCCTATTATGTGCAACTTCAGTACCTATCATCGTTTCTATCAACTTCTTTGAAAATGTCCCCCAATGTTGAGCAGCACTGTCAATATTGTTTCATAGAAACTCTGCATCAAGATATAGTAAATCATTATTTTAAAAGAAATACACTTTTCAGACAAACCATCTAACTCTGCAGCTATTGTTATCTAAAGTAAAATTAGGGTATCTTGCTCACAGAAAACTTGGGTTTTTAGTCTGTCTGGATTAATATGTTTAAGAAGTAGCACTGAGGTCACGTTTATGGAATAGTTTCACAACACCAACAAATATTGATTCTCAACCCCCATGTTTGTTGCGTGTTAAATCCTGCTTAAGCTGGCTTAGCTGCTCATCTAAACCCCAAACCCATCACTTGATGCTACACATTTATATTTTCTTTCAATGAAAGATTCAACAGCAGATGAGTAGTAAGACGAGCAGCAGCTTCAGGGCTTCATCTGGATACACTGATAGGATGCACGCATAACATCAAGTGGAATTTACATAATGTCTGAGCACAGAACATATAATCAGTGTGTTTAAATGCATGATATTGAGAGCAAAACACAGACTGAAAAGGTGAAACATATTCCTTCCTTAATCACGTCATGCAAAATCCTTATCAGGGATACATTGAGAGCCGTGTGGTATAATATCTGAAAAACAAACGGTTCCCTTTAACGTGACTGAAGCATCATATGAATAAAGAATATGTGTTTGGAAGAGTATTTCTATGTTGTAGCATTGTTTTCAGCAGTAAATCTTGTGTTACTGGAAAGCCATTTCATTTGCTTCCAAATTTTGCCCAATTTGTTTGCTGTCGACATTTTGTTTGTTGTTGTTTGGTGGATTAGATGATTAATGTAGATGGAAACAACATTGAGGTAGCAATTTAATAATTTAACAAAAAGGGAATCTCAAAAATTTGTGGGCAATTTTGGGGACCGGATCAGTACAGAAAGGTGACAAATCCTCATGTTAAAAGAGCACTTAGAAATTGAGTAAAATATGTTTAGAAAAAAAAAACAAAAAACCTGAACTCACAGTTGGGGCACACTGGGACCAGCAGTTCAGACAATACTTGCTAAGCTCCAATGCTCCAACTCCCAGGAGCATTTTTTTTCCTTTTTTTTTTTTTTTTCCCACTCCTAACCTCAGATACATTTTCAGTTTTTTCAGCACACCATCAGATGCGGGCGATGCGCCGGCAGGAGAGTAGTAGTAAAAAAACATCTAACGCCCGGTGTATTTTTAGCCCTGAACGCACGTGTTGTTTTCCCATCCCTCGTCTGAAGTGTTGTGTAGCGTCTGATTTTAATCAGACGCCGCTCCGCTGCCCGTCCTGCAGTCATCAGCTCCCATTAAGAAAAAAGCAAAGACAGAAGAAGAGTGCTGAATATGGTCGGTTGCTAGGAAACTGAAGCATCATTACGACAACACTGTCTCTCAACACGTTATATAGCATGTGAAGCTTTATCCTAATTTATGTTCCTACTATTCCCATTTATATAACAACACCTAAGTAAATAAAAGTGTCTGCTGTCCGATGTTTCAAATCGGAGGCATTTTTTTTCTGATTATATGGTGATTAGTTCCATTACTCTGCCGCAGCATGTGAATTTCACTCTCAATCATAACCTCCACACAGGTTTCATGCTCAGAAAAATGAAAGCACATGTCTGTTAAACCAAGCTGACACTAATCATACATATAGGCCTGGTTTTCAGAATCATGTTTTAATGTATTAGCAAGCTTATTGCTCCACTCGCCTACGCTTCATCCCACTTATACCAATATCTACTTTAACGTTAGAGTCCACACACCCTCTGTTTGTATCTTATCCCTCTTTTTTCTTTCAGTGAGGATCAGAATTAGAATTCCTCTACCCACATCAGCACAGCTCAAACATGATGTGCCCGCCGTAAAACAAACTCAGAGTGAAAGATTTTCTGTGGCCTGAGTTTTTTTCAACTATATGTCGATACGTGTATGTACACAAATGACGGAAACATAAATGAAACTTGAATTAAATAAGATGAAACTGCAGTTGCTTGATACTAGCTTTAATTTGAAAAGTGAAAAAAGAGTTTCTGTGCAAGAAGAAGATAGCGAATTGTACATCGGTAGGTTTGCGTTTCTGTGAGATCTCTAAAAACAACACAACAGTGAAACAGTAGTATTGTGAAGTGGATGCTAACTACCTTTTACACATTCAGTTACATCAAATCCACACTAAGAGGACGAATGTGTGAAAATGTAAACTCTTACAGTTCTGCACAAAACAAAAAGAAGCATTTCATGTAGTCATCATTTGCAGGTAATCATCGTCCCATTTCACTGGTTCTGCTATTAGGAAGCTTCTCTCAGTGTTGTTCCTGGATTTGATGGCGCTGCGCTAAAAGGACGGAGTGTTGGATTGTTGCTGAGGGAACGTCTCAGTCAACCTTCCTGTTGTGGTGTTGACAGTGCCCACATATTTACCCAGGAGGCTCCTTTTATAAAATTACACCATTGCGGTAAATAAACACGATGAAAACTCAGCATGAACCAAATTCACTGTAACCATGAATATATATACATCAGATTGGTGATATCAACCACAAAGCAAACAAGAAATGTCATTTCTCTGAATAAAATTAATCCATAGATTCAAATAATACGTGGAAATTTCACTTGTAAATATGTGGAAACAGAACAATTTAGTTTTAGTTTTCAGTCCAACTTTTCTGCACGTTCACTCAACAACAAATTCAGGTCCAAACATGAATCCTTCACAGTGACAAACTAAATATAATCCACGTTGGTCAAGTTGGTGTCAGTGAAAAACAACAGCAATGTTTTCGTAGATCATGGGTTTGTGTTTGTGTGTGTGTGTGTGTGTGTGTGTGTGCATCCAGTCTACGACTCACTTGTCATTTAAAGTAACATCCTGATGCAAAGGATCCATTTAATGCCAATGTGATAAAGCTGTTTTGATTCCACTGTGGCTGCGCAAAGAATAATGTCTTAAGATTGAACCCAGATTACGAACATGTGGAATAGGAAAAAAAAAAAAAAAAAAAAAAAAAAAAAAAAAAGGACTTGCTGCATTTGTCAAAAGAGAACTTTGAACAGCTCTCCATCAAAATCACAGGAACCTGCGAGCATCTCCGAGGCGTCTGCCGCTGCTGCGCGTCGTCTTTCATGCTCCGGTGTTGGTTCTCCTCCTCAGAAGCTTGACTGATGCTGAAGTGTGAGATTCACCAAGTCTGTCAGAAAGCAAAGTGCTTGCCTGTCTGTCTCAATCACTTCCCTTTAACGATTCAATTTGCGGCGGACTGACAGCATCCAGATGCGGCAGGAATGATGAACGGTCCGCTTCCAGCTCACCTCGCTCTTTCAAAATGGCAACGGCTCTCTCTGTACGGCTCCTTCATCAGGTTACAGTGAAGAATTGCATTATAAGTATGAAATCTTGCATGATGGACCATGTACATCCTGGACAATCGGCTTCATAAGCTCAGCCTGGAGCGAGAACTTCCCAGTGCCGTGCTATCACAGCTGGCATTATTCTAAAGTCCTCCTTCAGACCGTGGGCAACAGTTTTATTGTACTCTGTACTTTCATCTAATTAGATGTGCAAAGCATGTGATCATACATATCTGGCTCCAGAGGGAACCCTGCGGCGATTCTCGGCTGCTGGACTCGTCAGAGTGGACCCCTCACGGATGACTGGAGCCCTGGGTCACATTTTCCATTTACTAATGTCCATCTGGTGCCTAGCGATGTGAGCGCAGTGGGTGTGGAGGCACTCCGCAGGTGTGTGTGTGAGTGCCAGTTTGGACAGATCGCGGCAGGTAGCCATTACGGCCACTTGTCTGCTTGTTAAACCGTGGCGTGACGGCGGCGGCGCCCACATGTCCGCTTCACCGCCGCTTCCAAAATGTCACTTCTTCTCAGGCGACCGTGTTGGAAGGGATAAAGCAGGTACGAATGGTCAGCCGACACGATGCTGACACATGGATTCATGTTCGATTTATAAGAGGACACACACAGGCATGCAATCTCACACACTCCTGGGATGAACTCATACTTCTGGCTTCAGATATTTCTTCTTCCTCTCTTCTTGCAGCCTCGTGGTGAAAACGTTCATATTGTTGGATTCTGTACTTCATAATTTACATTAAATGTAGTGTCACTGTGAGAGACGGCGCACCTTTCACATGGAGCAGATTGTGGACGTCTTTCATGCAGACTTTTCAGAGAAGCTAGTATCTGTCACAGCCTTCCCTCAGTGTTCTTTTCTCGTGATAGCATTGTGTTTTCAGTTTTTCTTCAGTGACACTGTTGCATATTGTGCCAGTGCATCAGAATTAAAGTTTATTCCTCTTCTTCTGAACAGTGCGTGTAGTGATAAGAGAGATATTCAGTCAGAGAACGAAGACGCTGAGAACTCAGCCACAGCTTGAGAATCAGTATTAGAATCAGAGAAATAATTTGAATCCTTTGTCATTGAATAAGAAATCCATGAACCACTGGATAGTAAACATTTAAAGGGTGTTTCCCTTTGAAGCCAACAGCATGTCTTCCCAGAAAAGGAACTGAAAAGTGGGAAACAGATTGTACCACCAAGTAGAGAAAAAGTGAACATAATTCCACATGTAAAAGATTAATGCACAGTTTGAATTGAGCGTATGGACTAATTAGGTTGGGGAAGAAGTGTGTGTGTAAGTGTTCATGTGTGTGTTTGCACCATTAAATAAAAAGAGGTCCCAAAACAGTTTCCTCCATGATTGAATTTAGATAAACATCACTCCACTTGGTTGTTGTGTTGTTTAAATATAACCGACAAACCACCAAATCATGTTATTTTCATGCGTACGCCAGACACAATTTGCTATCAGACAATGAAATCACGTTAGAGAGAGAAGCTTTACGGCGAGGGGTTAAAAAAGGGGGCAGAAAATGAGAGATGACAAAGTGAATGCTGGAAATAAAATAAATTTATAACTGGATGGGCTTCACATAGAGCAGAGAGAGTGAAACGATCGGATTGTCCATTGCCTGTGAGACTGTCATTACCGGAGTGGGAGTTTGAATCTTTGGGTTAATTAAAGGCTCTAATCACACCGGGAAGTAAAGATTGCTTGTAAAGGGGACTGACAGGGTGGCTGAACAAGCTATTTTATACTCCTCGGGCACGTTAGTGGCTCATTTACATCTCACTCTGTGTCAATCAAAGTGTCGCTGGGCGAGGACGGCTCGGCTCTTTCGTCAATTCAACCTTGGCGCTAAAGATACAGGTTTAAACAGAAAACTCTCACTGGCTGTTGGCTGAAGCTCTCAAATTAGAAACTTGTACAGAAAGTCCAGAAGGACAAAAACTCTGAAGTCAATTGATATTCTGTCCAAAACGTCGCCCTTCAAATGCAAAATTTTTTTGAAACGAAAATGAAAACGTTCACTTGAAACATCATGTAAACAGGGGGTCTCACTGACGAAGCTCCTCTTTGGTGCTTTTATTGCTCTGCTTCTTATGTATGGCAGGAAAACACCAAAATGCCAAACAGGCAAGAAAAAAAAAACAAAAACTGAAACCTCCGCACCTTCCCAATCCTGAGATCAAATTGAGATTATATTCAGCTGTAGTTAAAGCAGAATATATTAAATTACTGTCTGAAGGAATGGGAGAGGAGAGGCCACACTTGAGGAAACAAAAAGAAGAAGAAAAAAAAGAGACAACTACTTTGAAGGACTTAAGAAAAAAAAGGAGATGATTGTCATGTTGTCAGAGGCAAAAAAAAAAAATTAAAAGAAAAGTACGAGCTTCAACAGTATGAACCTGCGCTTTAAAAAAGAGGCAAGATATGACTCAAAAGAAAAAATATGACAAAAGGTTTTCAAGATAGTGGGCAGCAGACAGCTTCAGAAGAAGAAAAGTATGACAAAAAAAAAAAACGTACAAAAACATGGTACTTGGAATATCTTTTCAACAGAGGAACCTGCTCAGAATCATTCCGTCAAAAAGGACTGAAAGACATTTTTAAGGGATTGAATTTCCTCCATATGCACCAGAAATGAGACTGAAGCAGCCCTGGACAGAATGTCCAGCCACAGGCTTTCATTTGCCTGAATTCTATTCTGTAATTCAGCCTTGTATTTTAAAAGGTAGAGAGAGAAAGAGGAAGAAGCATGGCCGTGTTGTAGGATTAGTCCTTTGAAATCAGCACATGATTCTTTTCACATCTTTCCAAGTAAATCTGAGCTCAGACAGCTCATTCAATTTTTTTTTTTAATTCCACATAAGTACCACATATCCATGTGTAAAATGGACTTTTAGTCTTCATCAACTCATAGTTTATCACTGACAGTCCAGACAGAATTACCTTCATAAAACCAAGATGTGACAACAAGCAATGCAGGTTTCAGAATAAAGACACATCCAGCACTGGCAGAGCTTTTTCAATTGAAAATAAATAGTTTTATGCTCGGTTGTTTTGAATAAACTCTGATTGCTAAAAGAAAAACAAAAGAGAGAGAGACAATTTTTCTGTGAGAAACTGTACAGATTACTCAACATTTGAAATCCAGCAAAAGTATGGAACAACCATTTAACCTCCTCCCTTCAATTGATCATCCAGCCTTGGAAAACGCTTTCTGAATGAAACGCCAGAATCAGCTAATGACGGCTCTACTTTAAGGTTGAACTCTTAAAGAATCTCCGCTCCGATCCTCCGAGGATTTAAATGTCAGCTGGTTTGTGTGAACTCCATTTTCTCCTCTAAAAGGAGCAGTTCGCACCTCCTGCCTTTCCCCAAGGCGTCGGTTTAAATGTGCACCGTGAGACAGAGTGGAAGCGAGTGGGAGAACTGAGGACGCTTCATCTGATCTGAGAGGGAATGACAGCAAGATGGAGACACAGAGCCCAGCGAAATTCTTAAAGTTTCTGGAACTGTAACATAAAATCCATGGTGTGTGTGCGCGCGTGTGTGTGTAACGCAAGGAGTTCTCATTTTCTGTTTGAGCGATGTTCTCCATTGATGCCTCGATGATGAGGCATGAATAACACTCAGAAGGAGCTTTTGACCATTTTTCTTTGCTCACCTGCCTGAGCTAAGCTATGTTATTTGCATGTGGTGTGTGTGTGTGTGTGTGTGTGTGTGTGTGTGTGTGTTGCTCCACTATATATTCTGTGGATTCTGACTAGGTCCTCATTTCACTCACAATCCTCTGTCTGAATTGATGTTGTTCACATTGTAAGCTTTTATTTGAATGGCTGACCCATGAACAAAATCCTCTCCTTGTGGAAGTTAGATGTGTTTACTTCAAAAATAATTTTCATCAGAATTAAAAGACATCCTCCTGCTGAAGCTTTCTGGCACCGCCCCGGGGGAAACTCGTCCCGCACTTTGAAAACCACAGTTTTGGATCACTGCTTGGGTGCATCATCCAACACCCTGCTGTGTCTCAGCTTGACTCCAGCCACAATAATATTTTCTTGCAGGAGACCTTGATGAATTTAGGAATTCCTGTTTTCCTCACATTCTGTCAAACAGTCCATGTCCCAAGGCAGAAAAGAACAACCCCTAATCCTGATGTTCGCTCTGCGGTGCGTCACTACGAGACTGTTTTTACATGTTGTATAGCATTCTTCCAAACAATCCTGTAAATGGCCAAGGTCAATGTGGATTTCTTCTTCTTTTTGTAATCAAACAATAGCAATGGACGTCACTCCAGTCTTATGTAAATCAGGCAAACATGCTGAAGGTCTTCAGAGATCTCTTCATTTTGAAGCAAATTCAGTTTGAGTTTTTCAAAATTTTAAAAGTCGCTCTACACCTGGCGTTGCGTTCTTCAGACTTTCAAACTCCAAGAAGTTCTTTTTGTAATGGAGGGTTGCAAAAGAATTCAGTTGCTTTCAGACATTCATCCATCCATCTTCGATTGTCTGGCTTCAGGTTGTGGGTTGCTGGAGCCAAGACAAAGCAACTTCATTTGAATAGAACAGTTCAACAAAATTCAGAGTAGTTTTTTTGTTTGTTTGTTTTTACAAAAAAATTACAATTTTCAAGAACAAAAGCGACAAGAAAGGTGAATAACTAAGGAAAAGCATGAAAAGATGAATGGCAGCAGCTGAGAGAAAAATCTTCCTTTTTCTTTTAAAGACAAAACCCAAATGTACTGATTGAGTTTATAACAAATATTTAGTGCAATAAAATCTAAAATGCATGGTTAATTCTGATTTTCCTCCAGTGGGCTCATCGCCCACCGAGCGAACCATAGAGGCGGGTGCAATGTGTATTGGGTGGCAGCCAACGGCAGGGTGCCTGGTGACCCAATCCCCGGACACAGAGACGAGCTCTAGAGACATGGAATGTTACCTCACTGGGAGGAAAGGAGCCTGAGCTTGTGAGGGAGGTTGAGAGGAAAATATAGTCGGGCTCACCTCCACACATAGCCTGGGCTCTGGAACCCAACCTTCTCAAGAAGGGCTGGACTCTCCACTTCTCTGGCGTTGCCCGCGGTGAGAGGCGGCGGGCTGGTGTGGGTTTGCTTATAGCCCCACAGCTCAGCCGCCATGTGTTGGAGTTCACCCCAGTGAATGAGAGGATCACATCCCTGCGCCTTCAGGTCGGGTATAGGTGCCTCACTGTTGTTTCGGTTTATGGGCCGAACAGCAGTGCAGAGCACCCGGCCTTCTTGGAGTCCCTGGGAGGGGTGCTGGACAGTGTTCCATCTGGGGACTCCATTGTTCTACTGGGGGACTTCAACGCCCTCGTGGGCAGCGACAGTGACACCTGCAGGGGGGTGATTGGGTCGCACGGCCTCCCTGATCTGAATCCGAGTGGTGTTCTGTTATTGGACTTCTGTGCTAGTCACAGTTTGTCCATAACAAACACCATGTTCGAGCACAAGGGTGTACTCGAGTGCACTTGGCACCAGGACACTCTAGATCTGAGGTCAATGATCGACTTTGTTGTCGCATCATCTGATCTCTGGCCACGGGTCTTGGACACTCACCCGAACCTGGTGGTGGACACCAGAATTAAGGGCGGCTGTCAAGCTGAAGAAGGAGTTCTATCGAGCCTTGTTGGCTCATGGGACTCCAAAAGTAGCTGACGGGTACCGGCAGGCCAAGCGAACTGAAGCCCGAG
The DNA here is from genome assembly GCF_902148845.1 of Salarias fasciatus. Taxonomy (NCBI): domain Eukaryota; kingdom Metazoa; phylum Chordata; class Actinopteri; order Blenniiformes; family Blenniidae; genus Salarias; species Salarias fasciatus. The sequence continues at coordinate 19,632,852 of NC_043759.1, forward strand.
TGGTTGTGAAGGCAAAAACTCGGGTCTAGGAGGAGTTCGGGGAGGCCATGGAGGAGGACTACCAGTCGGCCTCGAAGAAATTCTGGCAAACCATCCGGCGCATCAGGAGGGGAAAGCAGGTCTCCGCCAACACTGTTTACAGTGGAGGTGGGGAGCTGCTGACCTCAACTGGGGATATTGTTGGACGGTGGAAGGAATACTTTGAGGACCTCCTCAATCCCATCGCCACGTCTTCCGTGAAGGAAGCAAAGGCTGAGATCTCAGAGGCAGACTCACCCATCACCCAAGCTGAAGTCACCGAGGTGGTTGGCAAGCACCTCGGTGGCAAGGCACCGGGGGTGGACGAGATTTCCCCTGAGTACCTTAAGTCTCTGGAGAGGAGGATTTGACCGATAGTCAAACCTCGGATCCGGGAGGAACAATGTGGTTTTCGTCCTGGTCGTGGAACAGTGGACCAGCTCTATACCCTCTATAGGGTGCTCAACCAGTCCACATGTGTTTTGTGGATTTGGCGAAGGCATTCGACCGCGTCCCTCATGGTATCTTGTGGGTGGTGCTTTGGGATTACGGAGTCCGGAAGTCCCTGTTAAGGGCCGTCCGGTCTCTGTATAACCGAAGCAGCAGTCTGATCCGCATTGCCGGCTGAAAGTCCGACCTGTTCCATGCATGTTGGACTCAGGCAAGTCTGCCCTTTGTTACCGGTTCTGTTCGTAATTTTTATGGACAGAATTTCTAGGCACAGCCAGGGACCGGAAGGGGTCAGGTTTGGTTGCCACACGATTTCGTCTCTGCTTTTTGCAGATGATATTGTCTTATTGACTTCATCAAATCCAGACCTGCAGCATGCACTGGGGCGGTTCATAGCCGAGTGTGAAACAATGAGGATGAGGATCAGCACCACCAAATCCGAGACCATGGTCCTCGACAGGAAGGTAGTGGTCTGCCCTCTTCAGGTCGACTCGTCTCGGATAAGCGGTAGAAAATGGATGGATGGAATTCTGATTCTGTGAAGTTCAATCCAGATGCCTTGAACGCTCTGGATAGCAGAATATGGAACTATTTTGGGCCTAAACCATTCAGAGATTTGTTGATCATTTATTTTGTTTTCAAAATACTGCAAAGAATCAAGAACAAGCCTCATGTGGTGGGCTTTATAGCGTTTTGAATCAGCTTCAGCTGTCTCATACTTTATTTTTTAAGGAAAACCTACAGAGACAGCATCATTAAACAGACTGAAAACAAATGCATAAATTATCTTCTCTGAATGTTTGCTGAGACAGCAGTTCTTTAACAATTTATATATTTATACTCTGAACAATAAGATGTCTTTGCAGTGGTTTTGATATGTCAGAGTCCCGGATCATACAAGAGGTAGGGCTGCACGATTATGGCCAAAATGATAATCACGATTATTTTTGTCAATATTGTAATCACGATTATTCATCACGATTATTCATTATGTTATGTAAAACATACCTTTTTATTGCACTTTTTTTTTAAACAAACAAGTGTCAAATTGAAGATGTGCGTCTTCAGCACTTCAGCGAAGTCTGGTGTGCATGCGCACATAATTGAAGATGTTTTAATTAGAATCTAAACAACTATTTAGAACCATGTCAATGTTGTGAACGATCGCTTTCCCTTAGAAACGAACATATAGACGCGCCGACTGTGAGCTTTTACAAACATTTGACCAGACCTCTGTTCTGAAAAGAGCCGGATTATGACTTTGGAACCTGAACGCCTCACAGCTGAGCGACCGTCACTTGCTGCATTCTAACCCCTGAGAGCAACACGATGATCACTGAACAACAAGATGAAGATAAAACAACGCTAAACCCAGAAATGAAACCTACCAGAACAATGATTCCCTCTTTCTCTCCAAGCCGCTGCTACGCCGCTCACATCCTGAACTGTCCGTCAATAACAGCTTTTCCCGTTCTGTCCGAGACGCTCAGCGTTTACATCTTCTTTCCACCGGTACAGAAGTTGAGATGCGTTCCATCGACTGATGTTTGAGCATGAAGGAATCGTTCAAAGCCAGCTAGTTCATCGGTGGCTAACAGCTAAGCTAACAGCTGACTGAGACACGGCAGTGGCGTCCATCAGCAGCTACTTTTACGGAGTGTCCCTGAAGGCAGCAGGAGCTACACGGCTCAGGTCGCCCCCTGGTGGTTGGCTGATTGTTGGATTAAAAAAGTGCTTGATTTGACACGCAACAGAGCCCGTTTTTTCAATTTAAAAATCGCGACGATCATCTAAATTTAATCGCAGCAGCCAAAATCGTGATCATGATCAAAATTCGATTAATTGTGCAGCCCTAACAAGAGGTTTGCCGTTATCACTGCTTTACCCAAAGGTTGACTGGTTCAACATTGCTTTGCTATGATAGCATTTTATTTCCATTTAAAATGTGAGCCAGGATATAGATAAATAGGCCCAGGATGGAGCCTTGAGGAACTCCACGTCATTTTGCTCAGCAAAGACTTGAAATTACAGGTTGACGCAAAGCAGCCACCACTATTTTGACATGATTTGAACACCTTGCATGCTTTGCCAGGGACGCCCATCTAATGCCCCAGTCATTCTACCGGAATTTCACGATCAGCAGGGTCAAATGCAATACTAAGATCAAGTAAAACCAGAACATTTTCCCACTGTCTGAGTTCAGATGTACATAAAGCTGAACAAGAGTGGTGTCGATGAAAACCTGACTGAAAGGCATTGAATGAGTTCATATGAGCGAGACAAATGCACGGAAAGGCCTCCAACCTGGTCATAATAGTTTGAGCGATATTACGTGCACAGATGGATTCTACCCATCAAATGAATACACTCTCAGATGCACATTTGTGATAATCCAAACATTTTTAAAACCCTTTCTACAGTGTATTGAAAAATGAAAAATACTGTACAGCATAATCTCAAGGTTCAAGGTACTTCAGGTAAAATGCCCTCCACCGATTACACAAAGCAACCTTTTTACAAATGAGTGTTGGTGTCTCTCAATGAACATGCACAAGTAAAACAATCATAACTAGCAAGCATGCTGTGAATTTCCCTGTAAAGCAAAGGGCAGGGTAGAGCTGAGGGCCATGATGAAAAGAAGAATATAAATGTGTGTCCTTCCACACAACTACTGGTCCATGAGAGCCTTTAGAATCCAAACTGCATGCCATATTACTAATGAAGCTCGGCAAACACAGAAATAAAGCACAAGGTTTGCAGACTATCAAAAGAAGACAAAAGGCTGGAGACTGAAAGAGATCAGCTCCCTTTCTTCTTCTGCAGTGGCGCTGCCTCTTTACCCAAGGGAGCAGGTGATTTTGTGGGTAGTCGGGCCTTGGGGAGCGTCCCTGGGTGCTTGACTACACGTCGGCTTCGAGGAGTGAAAGTAGACTTCAAAGACGGCAGGATGAACCTCGGCGTCATTGTGCTGCTTCTTCTCAAGGAATGCCATATTTGGAAAAAGAAGAATTGCCGAGGATCACAATGTAATACAAACACAGAAACAGATGGATGTCTCTTACTGATGGTGAAACATGGAAATGAATGTTCATGTTGTCATGCGGTTTTTCGGTTGGTTTAATTTCAGTTGTTAGTTTTGACAAAGTTTCATGTTTAATTTAGTTTAGATTAACACAGACTGATGATTTTTTAATGTTTTTCATGAATCACTTTGAACACGGGTCGATATTAAAGCATGTAATTTATTCATGTTTCCTTTTGATGTGTCTCATTAAAAAAACATATCTGAGCTATTATTCTGAAAGTAAACATTCTGTCTAATGTCTCCTGCTTTAAATATATCACCAGCTTATTTTCACAGTTTTAAAGGTGAGCAAATGTGCTTAATCTGTTTGCTTTTTAAGGTAAAATTAACAAAAAAAAAAAAAAACTGAGTTTTTCTGCTGCATACACCATTTACCAGATAAAAGCAAAAAGCCCCGGTGGCTCAATTTGCACTCGCCCATGAAAAAATCTCAGTCAAAGGGGAAGAATAACTCTGATTTGCTGAGTGTTACAGTGTGTATCTTGATGCAAAATGTCACAGTGCCTCTGGCTGCCTACATCCCATTTCTTCCCCGGCGCCGCATGTGGTCAGAGAGGCTTTAGGACAAGCTAAGATAGTCTGGGCACTTTTCAGGGCAGTCAAAGAACTATAAAAATTGTGTTTTACATGCGTCAGTGTGGTACAGGTGCTTTTAAGCCCTCTTGATGGGATGTTCCAAGGTTACGCGAAGTCAGGCAGAAATCCAGCAGTGAATTGTGGGGATGGCTTCCTCTACCTCTTCGGAGGTGATGGCGGATATTAGAGGGAGCTGTTAAGTTAAAAGGACCCCGACACTGACTTTCAGCAAGCAATTCACACGATGATAAATGTTGACAGGGTCCAGGCCGCAGTGATTGTCTTCTACGAGTCTGTGTAAAAATCTGGAATTTCATTCTCATGCATATTATTTTACTTAACGGTGAAGCCCACAAGAGGTCTGAGCAATTTCTCGGTCAAGAAGGACGTGCTGTCAGATCTGATTGTTTTATGTCTAGCAGGCGGTCTCGGGGCAGATTGTCTTGGCAGCTGTGGAAAGTTAAAGCTCTGATTCCTGCGAGGAGTGGATGAATATTTCCCCACACTTACTCCATGTGAGGGGAAGCTGTAAAGCCATCGACTCGGTTTATAATTACACCCTCAAGAATATCATCTATTGGGAATGAATTCTCAGTCACGTGTCCAACAATGGCATTTTTGTTTGTTATATGAGTTTTCATGATCATCCCTTTGCAGCTCCTCCTGACAACAATGACTTCTGGCCTGAAGTCAGTCTCCTCAAACCGCAGGAACATCTTGACACCACTAACCGCTGACTGCGAGTTCAGTAATTGAGATCTCGGTAAGGATGAACAACAGGGACCTGCGGATCAGAGGCGCTTCAGACTTTCAGGCTTCTGATGCTCTAGTTTCATTTTGCCCGCCTTCATCTTCCACATTTGAGCCCGTTTTCACGTCTGCTCCTCTCTGCCTTGCTCTGACGGAGATATAACAGCAGCATCGCTCCCCAGCGCTGTTTCACCGTCGTCTTCACCACAACAAAGAAAACTGACGCTGAACTCTATGACTCTTGTACTTTACTTGAACAATTAAATTCTACGGTGCTTTTTTCTCATTTCACTTTGCAGTTTTTTCTCCACTGCATTATTAAACAGTCTTTGTGGTACATATGTAATCTTGTTAGATTAACAGAGCTCTTTGTTTGCACTGAAGTGTTATACATTGAATAGCTCTTTTAATCATAAAACATTCTTGACTTTTATTACATTCAGGAACAATGTTGTGTAAAATCTTCAGGAAGCATTTAAATGATTGTTTTGGTTGCCTCGTGGCAGTGTGGTGGCATTTTCACCTCACACAAAGAATAAGTCTGCTTCAAATGTCGGCTTGGGGCTCAACTATGTAGAGTTTGCGTGATCTCCTTTTGTGGGTTTCGTCTGTTGGTTTCCTGCTACAGTCCAAAACTCACATTTAAAGTAAATGGGGAATCTACATCAAATGAAGGTGTGAAGCCCTGTTAACATGTTTTTAAGTGAAAACAGAAAACTTTTGTTGAGTTTTTGGGTGTCCATTTAAATGACAACTTAGCTCAAAGCCACTGAAATTGCAACTTGCTGAAAACGGCTCCGTCGTCGTGTCCACGGTGCATCCTGCCTTTATCCAATCCTGCCTCAATAAAAACTTACAAAAAGCATCATAGAAGATACATGTTAGGAGTGAAGACAAACATTTTTTCACACTGAGGTTTAAATTCCTCCTGAGAATAACTCTCAAATCAAAAAATAAGCTGCTGATGTCGTGGCTGTTCAGTCAACTGAGTGTTTTGATCACATGTTGCATCACTGAGTTATGGGAATTCGTTTAAACAAAAACATATAGCCCATACCACACAGTAAAAAAAGAGAACTACAAAGGGCATAATCAAGCATTGCTTTGAAATACTTATTCCCCGAAACATCAGGAAGTCGTGGTAAAGGAAGACACGGCTGTCGAATGACGCCATGATTGTTGTAGGACGTCAGCATGCTAACAGCTTCTGAGCTGCTTGTCATACATTTATAGTACAATCAATCAATCATTACAACATCTCTATCAATTAAAACTGATCAATAGCTACACAAAACATGCAGTTATTTAGCTATTGATAGTCACAGTTTAGCTTTCAGCAACCAGTTAGATTTAATATCATTTAATGTAAATGTCGTCAGGTTTATTGATCACATTTGTTTTTTTGTGGTGACAGTTTTTCGGTCAAATTTGTTTAAAAGAATTTTAGCATCATTGATACAATGCAGCTCAGGATGCATTTGAAACCAGTGTTATTGGTGAACGTTGCAATAGCGCATAAACTCATAATGTTTTCAATGCAGCTGGTGTAAGCTTAAGTCCCCTGGCTGCATCAATTTATTAAAATATGTATTGGATGTATGGAAGAAAAATACCTGTCCTTCTATCATTATGGTCAAAGCACTACAAGTCAGGCTTTTTGATCCCCCGCGCTTCAATCTCATACTGGCTTTACTTCTCACTCTGCTGTCAGGGGAAATGGCGGTTGTATGAAAACGGCCTCCAGATCCCCAAAGTGCACTGGACTGGGAAAAACAGCTCAGGAGACACAAAGCAATCCTTTCAGGAGAGGCCTCGTGTCTTTTAATATGTGCGAATATAAAATGTCAACCTAAAAATAGAAATATTTATAGTCCCATGTGTGCGGATAATATTTCATACTTAACGCTTACAAGTCAGAGTGAATGTCTATCCGGACCTTTTGCTGGTGCAGATGCAGCACAGAGAGTTCAAACCTTTCACCTGGGAAGCTCTAATGACCTTAGAAGTGGATGGCCAGTCTTTCTGAAACTATAAAAAGCTTGCGGCAAGGCTACACTTGTTTGACTGAGATAGTAGTAAGAGGGGCGTCACAGCCGCCGGCCCCGACTCTCCGCGCTCGACCATGGGGGTCAGGCAGCAGCCGCAGAGTCCATTAGCACATTACACGGTCCTCTCAGCCAGGAAACGAGAAAAAGCCATTGAACATCCCATTCCACCCTGCCACACAGATTAGAGTGGTCCTAATGCAGCGGCGGCAAGGTATGTTACCCATGAGAGGGACAGCAGGAAGTGGAGATGGCGTCCAGGGACCCGGAGGCTGAGGGCAGCGGAGGATGAGCGAGTGAGGGGGGGGAGAGCGAGGCACAAAGAATTCAAGAAAGAGAAATGAGGGGGCAAATGAAGCGTGCGCCGCTGATGATCCCTCTCTTTGATGGTGTATCCGTACAGAGTCCAACAGACCGCAGACTCATTAGCGGCAGCGAAGAAAATACAATTTTCCCGCATGTGTCTGTTTAGAACAGGCCAGAAGTTAGGAAGTCAAAAGTACACGGCACGTCCTCGACGATCCTGCTTCTTCTGGACAGCAGAGCCATCCTGAAAATATCAACTTATTTATTTATAGCCGCTCTGATCGCAAATCTGTGGAGAAAAACATGATATGTTTCAGGGGGGGCTCCATCTCCCTCTCCCCCTGGGGAACTGTGTGTTGAACATGTCCTCTGAATGCTTGAGTTGAACAAGAGGGTGTGTGTGTATGTGTGTGTGTGTGTGTTCTTTTCTTTAAATGCTTTCTGTTGCTGTTTGGGGGTTTCTGGGCCATTGGAAGTGCACGAAGTGTGTGTCAATGCATTTATTGTGTATGATGAATTGCTCGAGTCCCCTGGTTGTAGGAGTTTGAAGAGAGGATTAGGGGGGAAAAAAAGAATCTCATCCATGCACAGGCGGGGGATTGTAAATGACTCTGAAGTGCTTTATGCACTTGCGGAGAATCACATATCACCACTGCCATCGCCGAGTTATTTTACCCGCTTCCTTTTCCGCCTGCTGGATTTACTTTGTCTTTTTATTTGTTTTCCTTTCACAAATTGTAATGAACATATGCGAGGATACATAAAAGTGTAGTTTGACAGATTTATCTACAAGGCAGACTGGGTATCATTGCGCCGATGATAATGCAAACTGCCTCAGAGGCAAATAAAACCAATTTTAATAAAGTTTTTTTTTTTTTTTCCCGCCTCTGTGTGTGAGTGCCTATCTGCCAGGGCTTCATCAAAGAACAGGATTGCCAAAGCTCTCAGGGAGCAGGAAGCCCTATAATACTTTGCTTAAAATCATTAGAGGCATATCGGTTTGTTTGTGCTGCTGGAGATGGTTTTTGAAGGTCGGCATATTGCAGAGAGAGGGGGACTCGGGAACAACTGCAGGAGCATGTAAACAACTATTCTTCCCTGCATGTACTACTTTCACAAAACATGAGAGGGGGACATTGAAAGAAGAGAGACAGAGAGGAGAAGGGGGAGCGCATACCGATTCATTAGACATGATTTGTAATCTTCGCTCACTTCCCTGCTATCTGCCCCTGCAGACAGGAAAAGCCTCCGGGTGTATTACAGACACAGTGGGAGGAGAGTGTGATATATTAGATGTCCTGCCCAATGGATCTTTAGATGGACAAACAGATAGACGTTGAACCACCAACCCCCGGTGATCATTTTTTAATTTACTGCTACCTGTCTCTAATATGAGAACCTGACGTGCATTTATAAGTATGAAAATGTCCACTCTGGGGAGCTGTGCAAGCATAACCAAGAGAGGAGTAATTTCATCTGGATATTTATTTATGCCTTTGAATGCTTTGAGAAACTGATACATAAACACATGTTGCATTAAAGTTCTTTGCTTATTAGCTAAATTGGTGTCTCAATACATTGAATACATGTGGGAGAAAACCCGCTGTGCTCAGATAGGCGATGCAAACTGGCTTTCAAGCCTGGAAATCACATCTATACAGCTTTGTCTCGCTCAGATAGGTGCGATGCTGGAGCTGATCCCAGCTAACAAAGAGGGAGAGACAAGGTAGCGCCTGGACGGGTCACCAGTCCATCACAGAGCAACACAGAGAGACAGACAGTCAACATGCATGACCGTTTTACAGTCTCTGGTTAATCTCCAGTACATATGTTGGACTCGGGGAGGAAACTCAGGAAAAAACCCCACACAGACATCAAATCTACTAATTCACCGTGGAAAAGCCTCCAAACTAGGATTTGAACCGGGATATACACCGCATCTCTATATGTTTGCATAATGAAAATAAAATGCTGAAGTGTTTTCAGTACTTGAGTGACTAATTAACATCATTCAGAAGAGCGATGGAAAGGCCGGTCCAAGATGAATCCTGCATTACTCTCACTGCTGTCCAGTTCCTTCAGATTTCTCCGTCTCAAACATGAGTCCTTGATACTGAATACATTTAATTAGTCTTTACCATGAAATTCTTCTGGCTTCAACACAGACATTCCCTTAGGCTGATGTATCTATAGAATCTGAAGAATTTCCTTTGAATTTCACATTTTTTTTCCCCAAAAGAATTTATGCATATCCTCATCTTTGGAAGGTTCACAACAGAAAAATGGACCTTGGTTAAAAAAGAGAAGGAGAAAAGAATTGGCCTGAACTATTTCCCCCCAACAATGCCGGAGCATTCGAACACTGCCAGAGCCTTGTGAAAGGTTGTTTCCGTCTCGTGCATGCTTAACCACGAGGCTCTGCTCCAGCCTCACCTTCCTCACCGTCTCCGGTGCATTTCAAATCCAGCACACAACAGAAGTTGACATTTTCTCTCCTAAAAATGATCTCCGGGCACAGAGACTCCTGCCTCTTGTTCCAGACAGAGAACAGGAGAGGCTCATTCATTCCTGCAGAAGTCTGTCAGTTCTCGCTGCGTGGCCCTCTGCGGCTCTGCAGAAATGCCAGGAAATGGTGAACGTACATTAGAAAGACTTGTTTTGTTTTAATCATGGGCTTGTCGGATGGAGAAAATGAAACTTTCAGTCTTTTCCATGTGTGCTTTGGCTGCAGGGGTCAATAATGAGACTCTATCCTGACTCTGTGTGGTGTTCACTAAGCTAAGGCTCACACAGATCAATTGAAGACTGAATTAGTTGGAATCAAAAGTGAAAGTTAAATGGAAAATTAAAAAAAAAAAACATGATGGAATTCGGTGAACAATTACAAGAAAACAACAAATATTTGTCTTTTGACAAGTACAATGACAGTTTCTTGTAATTATCTTTCTAATTATCTTTTTGATCTATTACTGAAATTGGCTTACTAAGCACATCATTGATTACTTCACATTCAACTGTGAGCATTACGAGTCTGTAATATTCAATCATGTATTAAAAGCTGTAACATTAATTGTTTTCCGACTCATTGATCCATTAATCATTTTCTAGCCCTGCTTCATAAAAAAAAAAAAAAAAAAAACTTGCAATGTGCATCAAGTGATGAAATAATATTGTCAGGAACGAGGCGAAGATGAAGAAGACGTGTGACTCTCCTGTCATGTGAAAGGCAGGAATAGCTTACATCAGGAGACAGTCCTCTGAGAAGTATCCGCACAAAAATAAAAATAAAAGGGGGGAAAAGCTTCGGTTGGAAAAAAAATAAAAAAATAAAAAAAATAGGCAGCCGCAGCAAAGACACCCAGACGAGAGGAACAGACAACAAAACATATCAAACCCCGATGCCAAAAAAACGCCGCCTCTCTAAACATGCCTTTCTAACTCGACTCTAACAGAACCCGTCAATCGGCGCCTGTCACTCAGGGAAGCCGGCGTTTATGAGCCTCTTTCTGGCCGATTATTCAGATGGGGCAGAGAGAGAGGCGAAGGATTATTTGAGGTAAAGGTGCGTCGTTTTGCCATCCTAATTAGCATCCGCAGCCTTTACGCGTTGGTGAAATGCAAATCGGGAAGACAACGAGATGATTCAAACTGCCAATTTGGTGCACAGTGTTCTGCTGTTTTAAAAATAGCTTTACATGCAAAGACGCCGAAATGGTTCGGCTTGTTCATTTAGCCTGTTCTGCTTCCCGCAACATAATGGAGCCAAAATTGCCTCTGCCTGCTCAGGGATGAGGATTCTGGGGGGGGGGGGGGGGGGGGGGGGGGGGCAGCGAAGTGGGGGCTGTATTGACGTCAATCAAACATCCATCAGGCTATTTTTGGCTTTACTTCCTGGGATCGAAATTGAAAAATTCAATCCATGAAAATATTTACAAAATATAAAATACACAAAACGCATGAAACTCATTTTGTTTTTTTTTCTAAACTGTATTCCTGTTTCCTCCCACAGCCACACACATGCATGTGAGGTTAATTGGTGACCTTAATTTACAGCATGTGACAGTCTGTCTGTCTGTGTTCGCCCTCCAGGGCGAGCATCGTCTTTTCCCATATTCCCCGGGTGTTGGTTCTTGTACCCTTTGACCCTAATTTGAATGAAACAATCAAGCAGCAAATGAGATATCAGCAATCTGCCGTGATCGCACAAACAAGCCGATACGGTGAGAAGAGATGCTCTCAAGTTGTCTTTCTTCAGGACGTTACATGATGCAACGCCACAGAAATCGAACGGATATACATGCTGTCACAGTTCTGTACATTTTGCCTCTGTGCGCTTGTTGTCCTTCAGTCTGCATTGCGTCACTGTTTTTAATGTTCCCAAAGCAAACTCATCATCTGACCCAGCACTTATCATGCCAACCAAGATACAACCATTGGAAAAGAACATTTTTATTTGTGTGTATCATTAGAGTCTCACCCCCAGGGGGACGGTACAGGACGCCTCGTCCTGACCGCAATCGAAGCGTGAACTTTTTTCCCAACCATACTGAGCAAAAGTTTTAGTTTCAACACGGTCAATATCTGCAGCAGATAAAACATATTTGTTCAACAGTTTCATAAACAACGCCGCCGCTCTCAGGAGCCACAGGAGAGCTTCGGACTGCCCTGTTCTCTCGCACAGAAAATTAGTCAGCGCGTGAGTCACCCCGTGTACATACTGTCAGAAATAGTGCCGGAGCTCTCAGCATCATTTCAGCGACTTTTTCAGCAGCACACCTCGAGCAGTGCGGCGCTGGAATACTGATGACCTCTGATTGTTATCAAATAAGAACAACACAACACGGGTGGATAAATCTCCCTGGTGGCACGGCTAATGGTTCAGCTGAATTAATCAGTCTTCATCTGGAAAAACAGTATATTTATGGTATTTCGGGGAGTTAGGCTTCGTCTCCATCTGTCTGCTGAAGCGAAGATTTGTCCCAAAAAAAAACCAACTAAAATCTTCAGATGATTAGTTACCTTGGTTTAACTCATTTTTTTTTTTAAATAATTTCGATATTGACCTACAAACAGCCAGCGTGAACAAAACAAAGCGCTTTGTCGTAGAGGAGTAATTAGGAGTCTGTCTGCCTGCCTCGATATGGCATTTTCTGCTGTTTTGAAAATAATGCATCTCCCGAAATGTCAGAATCTTAATAAGAGCTCTCTCTCACACAAATAGCGGAAGCATCACGCACATGCCCACACACACACACACACACACACACACATTAACTGTGGTTTGGACAGATGGTACACCAGCATCCTCTTTTTGAGTCCTTTTCACAACAACAGCAGATAGAATATGTCTCCTCCTGTGGATTTGATCTCATCATAACGTTACCAGCTTCCCACCAAATCTGGATGGAGTCTCATTCCAGTAACCACTGCTTCGTACTGCGGCTCTCAACACACTGCAGAGTATCACAAGCAGTCAAGTCTTTTATGCAGCTGCATCCAATTACCTGTGTTTTAATGGTCCACTTCTGATTCTCTCTCCACTGTCCAGCATATTCACGACTGCCACATTTTTCTTGTTTTTCTTGATTATGGGGTTTGTTGGCTGTGAACACAAAAACAAAAAAAAAAAGAAACTGAACATTCTTGTTAATATCCTGAGTCCTTTAGAACTAATCTGTTTAATTTCTCAAACATATAAGAAAGTTTTACACACTTTCATGGCAGAAGGGCAGAAAAAAAACACTGTATAAATGCAATTTAATTAAAAATACTATGTTTTCTGTGTCAAACAAACCAGTCCCACTCTTTGCACAAATACCTCTTAATCCTGTCATGCTTTTTTTTAAAAAAATACTTTTTATTTCCCAAAAGTGTTAATCCCAAGACGTTCCCAGTATGTTCACTGTCCACCACTCGCTCACAGCCCTGGCCGCCGTTCTCCGCTCCTCAGAACCTTGTCGCAAGCTGTTTTATAGCCAAAGTAATTTACAGACAGATCTACTGCTTGACTCTCCAACCTTCTCACCCAATTGCACAACTCTTCTTTTCTCAGAAAATATATAATTCACCTCCCTGTTATGCATGGACCAACAGAAAGTCTGACATTTTAATTGAATTCTCAGAGAAAAGACCTTGACAGCCGCATTCGTCGCGCACGGTATTCTAACCTCAAGTAAGTTTTATTTCCAATATCCAAGTCTGGCTGAGTCATTCAGTCATAATCTCAGTACTTGGATGGTGTCATGACTTTCTGCAAAGTGAGACCGAATTTATTGCTCCAGGCATAGCCCACTTGAGTCGTCCATATCTCTTACGGAGAGATTAGGCTGTGCGAGGCATGCCAAATGAGCCTTTAATTGAATTGTGGGCAATAACATGAAATGTATGTCCACAAGAATTCTTAATCATGATCAAGACCACATTTTATTTTAATGACTTGTGAAAATACGTGGTTATAACTGGAGCTGTCCTGTGAGTTGATGGAAAATGTTTCCTAGTTTAAAACGAATAGGTTTCCATATTTTGAATACACATTAGGGTAATAATTCTGCATTACTTACAGAATTGGGTTTAATTAGAGCAGTTAGCAGGCAAGAAAACATAAGAAAAATAGCCCCCTCTGGTAAAGAACGAGTCATTTCGAGAAGCAAACTGTAAATGCAGTTGTGGAGAAAACCCATAAATTTAGTTTTTAATTAAATCTGGATAAGTGTTCAAGGAAGAAACCAGTGAAGCATGATTCTGTTTCTCTGAATGGATTTTTATTGATTAATTAATGTATTTATTGCATTCCTGATGGCTCTGGGTGCGCAATCGTGCATCTTTGTGTTTAATTCTTCACACTGGTTTGAATCACTGATCTTCAGTTCTCAACTGTGAATCTAACTTTTTTGCATTTTGTGACACATTACAACATTTCTAATGGAAAGTTAATGCTGAGACCACCTGTCTTTATGAGTAACACAGGCGCAGAGAGATGCAATGGCTGTGAACCTTAAAATGTGGAAGCCTCATGATTCACTTTAATTTTCCTTGATGTTGACTAATGTGTTGTATTAGGCTCAGAGATTTAACACTCTTCCATAGTTGCTTTCAGTCTTTCCTCGTGTTCCTTGCAAATACCTGGACCTTCACTTGTGTTTCAATAAGCTCTCCAAATCTCCACAAAGATGCTGGCAAACATAACACTCAAGAAAATCTCTGCAGCCTTCAGTGTGCATGCTCACCAATCCACCTCCGCAGAATGACTCTAATGTTTCTTTTATGGCCGCAAAACAACCGTAAAACGTACTTTTAAATGTTTCCGTTGTTTTTTTCACACAGGGAAATGTTATCTTCTGGTCTCTTCTTGAACCTGCTGGCTGGCTTGTTTTTCTCCCTGCAGGCTGTATGTTTCACATACCTGCTTTAACCCATCTTCACATTTTAGAAATGTTCTGTTTCTCTCTGCAGCAGGACACTTAGCACCATAGTGTCACCGCAGTCTTAATAGCAACCAGGACAAAGAGAATAATTATAGCGAAAGCTCCAGAGCATTTTGTCCCCCGGCTCTGTCGAGCAGCTCAGGACACAGAAGCAGCACACGGTTGCAGAGACGCAGACTTACAGCCCCTGTGAGTGGGTAGTGTCATCTGCATACGAGCGGGATTTTATGCCAAAAAACTGCAAATGTGATTACCAAGTATTAGTTAGGGAAGAGCACTCAAGGGAGAAGAGCCCAAAGAGCTGAACTCTCAGTTTAATCACAATCAAATCCCATGTTTGAGGTATTTGATTCTGAGTAGGCTGAATTGATTTGACGATGTTAGATGCACTAATGCTGTGAAGGTGTTCATGAAATAGTGAAAATCAGAACTGTGATTACCCCGTCCAACCTTGTTTAAATTTAAGATTTTCCTCTCAACTGTATCTGCGTTTCATGACAGGATTAGCAGTCTCACTTGTGAGCAACTTGAGCTTAACAGCGAAAGCCGCTCGACTTCGAGTCGATAAATAAACAAATGTGTGCTTTTCTGAAAACCAGCAAAACACAGTGAGCAGTGTTCCCAAAGTGGGGAATTAATATTGGGAGGGCATCCTGTGTGCACAAGCACGCGGTCATGGCATGTGTTGTGATGTTTTTCCAAACACTCGCATAGAAAATAAATAACTCAAAATCTGAATTGATTATTCAAATTTTCCAGCGGGAGCTGTGGGAATTATCAAGTGTGCCCTTTGACTGGCATTTGGACACGCCGCTCTACTGATTACCCCGGGTAGCCAGGACTGTATTCGGTAATAGGGCAAAACTGACATGCTGTTCATTAGTAAAGCTGAGTAATCAAAGGTACGCAGGCCCTCATTAAACAGTTGCCAATCATGTAGCCGGGATCTTCACAAGACAGACGCGGTAGGCTTGGCTGAGCACTAAGGGACAGTGAAATTAAACCTGCAATTGGACAGGCACCCATGCTTTTAATGATAGCGCCAACTGAAAAAAAAAAATGCAAATACATATGACTGATTTTTTATTTATTTTTTTTTTTTGCAGTGCTTATTTCTAATCCTCAAATGAAACTTCAAGCTGATTTATATATAGTCTCTGTCGTCACAATAAAGGACACTGCACAAATGATAAATTCGACACTATTAACCATATTAATATTAATTTAAAAAAAAAGTCTTTCAAATGACGTGGTTGTTTACTCAATATATTTCCATTAAGGTAATTAAATTAACAGTTTAATTAATTGCCAAGGAAGCGGAGCTGCCTCAGTCATTCTAAGGCACTCTGGAGCATTCGCTGATGAGATTCTATTTCAAACATCAATGGCTCCCTTGTAGTCCGCTATCCGCTGGTGGGTGGGTTGTGTGATTGTGCGACAGTCTTTAGGGGTTCACACAAAGTGGAGCGGCTCACTGGTTAGTGGTTTGAAACAGTCACGGCCAGGCAAAGCACAACAGGCACAGGCAGGTGGTGGAAATCAAAGAGGCAGGGAGAGACTCTTAATAGGACCCCGAAGGCGAGCGGCGAAGCAGCAGAGATGGAGAGGGGTCCTGATCAAAAGTGGGAGGATGAAGTGAAAGTCATCAGCGGGACACGGTCCTAAAGAACTGCCACTGTATTAAAATACACACACAAATACTTAAACTGCAGTGTCTTTTTTGATAAATAGCTTTCTATGTGGGACTTTGCATAAACACCCATATTAAAACACATATTGTCAAGCCTGCATTAAAGCAGGACTCAAGCTGTACCGGGGGGGGGCTCACAGCTCCACTTACAGTTCAATCCTGCCCTATTTCCCTCCTATTTTTCAATTATGAATGGGTTGTCCATCATGCCGGTCCTTCACTGAATGTTCAACTGCCAGACAGGACAATGGCTCCGGTTTCAAGTGCCGGGCGACTTTACCCTTATCAGTCATAACACCGCCGAGCTGTCAGGCAAGCCGCAGACTGGAAAAGCTTTTTTCCACTGGTGACTGAACAAATCTGTGATTTCTTAATTCTCTTATCTGGAAAACTGTTCATTAAAGCAACTGACAGCCCAAAATTACACTGCACAGCTGAAGCAAGCAAACCGTGCACACTTTGCTCTGACAAGTGACTTTACACTGAAGAATTAGTGTCAGTCAGTGTGAGCCTGTCTGCTTGAATTAATACCCTTTCTTTTACTATGTGTGCATTTATGCAGCAGAATCCACTGAGTGAAAAGCAGAGTAATAATCGTCATCACAGATATTTGCATTGTATTAACCTCTGGTGAAAGAAAACCTCAAGTACTTTTAAAGGTAGCGTGTTGGTTCATACTCCACAGTTTACTCTTTTCTCTCTTTGTAATTCCAGTTTCCTCACAGAATCCAAGGTTATGTTAGTCAGTAGATATAAAGAGTTGAATTTTGATTTGTTGATCATGTGATGAAAGATTAAGTTTCCGTGATGTTCTCTGCGTAATGTCAACGGGGATAAACTAACAGTGTCTGTTGGGTTTGCTTCAAGGTGGACTCCAAACTGCCAAACACCACCAAAAGTGGAAAAGGAACTCATTTTACTGGAGCACAAAAAAAAATAGAGTGAGACACCGGAGAGGAACCCAGACAGAAAAACTCCCAACCAGAACACCCAAAAGACGCCGAATATTTACCGAATATATAGAGAAGGTCAATGAGCTTTGAGATTTTTTTTTCCTTTATCAGTTTCCTCTACCATTGTTCCATCCAACTTAAATTGTTATTGACATGAATCCTACATATTGTGGTGCATTGGGTCCCAAACTATTTCTGCCAGAATCCTCTTGTACAAATACGATCAATATTTATAATGTTTATGTTTAAAATAAACATTTCGGCTCATGCAGTGTGTTTGCTTCATTATCATGCAGCTGGCGCAGTGCGAGGCTGGTTTTGGTATAATAAGTTGACGAGGAATGTATAGAAATAGCAACACCAAGGCTGCCCCAGTCCCTCTACCGTGAACATGTTCAAAATAAAAATGAATATATGAACCTGTTCTTTTTTTTAATAGCCTTGCACAATAACAAGTTGCAATGAAATATAATGTCTACAGTACAAGGTCCACACTCCATTTGGAGGTTCTGAAAAATGTTTAAGATCACCGTTATATACTTTAAATGATTATTTATACTTTAAATGATTATTTAAACTTTACAAAGGTACCAAGACAACAGCAATGTCTTCTCAGTAATGTATAATGCCTCCTCTCTACTTACTCAAACATGAAAAAGTAATCTTCAAAAGTAATTTCAGAGAATCGTGCATCACCAAAAACAAACAAACCAAATAAAAATGACCAGTCCACCTCCAGCGTGATTATTTTCAGAGCTTTTTCTGCTTCTTTTCTGTTTGCTGGAGAGAACCCGAAGCGTTGTTTGACAAGCTGCTGCGATCTGCTTTCATTACGGCCGCCGAATCCCATGAATGTGCAAACAAAGTAATAGTAACCTCTAAAAATGTGTGGAATTCCATTTAGATTTCTGAGCCAAGCGGCCTGGATTTGTCAAAGGATGAAACAGCAAATATAAAGAGCCGCTCCACGCTCGCTTTCAGTCGGCTTTCTCAGTTCAGAGGGACGACAGTAGCGCTCTGCTCCTCTGCATTTTAGCAGCATAACATTGTGATTTTGTTCTTGTTTTTGATGTGCATTTACGAATGTAACAGAAACGTGCTAAAAAAAAAAAAAAAAAAAAATCAGCAGTGATAACTTCAACACGGTTGTCCAAGACTGCAGGTCGAACTATACCTTACTGATATCATGACCACATGGACAGAAGCACATTGCCATCATATAAAGCTGCACAGATTCAACCTGTGTTTGAGTTTTAACTTTTCACATTATTGGATGACAGGCCACCACAGTTATTTCACTCTTTTCTCATGCCTTGAATAGAAATTATACTTTGATTTAGATTAAGATCAAGAAATCATGGAACTTTCTCACACAGTTTGCTGTCCTGTAAACGTGTTTGCTCTTTGTCCAAAGGCGCTTTTGTGTAGACTGAAAAAAGCGCTGTCAGACAGACGCTATAGTGGGATATATGCGACTGATCTTACCTTCAGAAGGAGCTTTAAAAAGATAAAGGCTCACATAAACAACTTTTTTTTTGTATGCTTTGAGCTGGATGTATTTAGTATGCTGCATGTGAACCGCAGAGCCATTAAAAAACACAAAGAAAGGTGAGAGCCTCGCCCACCTGGCCGCTGTTGCCTTGAGTCAACATTTTAGCCAAAGAGTCATGAATATATTGAGGAGGAAGGAAAGATAAGTCATCAAAGATTCTGGGAAACTTCTGCACTTTATCATATTTCACACAATGTTTGAAATTCTGCTGACTAATAATGAGCCTCGGCAGGCTACATTTACTGAAAGCTTGTTAACTAAACACTTCAAAGAGTTATTACAAGTGGTGTTCGGTCGATGTTACAGCTGCGAGTTGCTTTTAGTTGCATTAATGGTCCCTGGGCTCTCTTTGGAGTGCTAAAAAAAATAACTGAGCATTTTTGAGAAGGATTTATTATTTTTTTTCCCTCTTAGATGATAAAATAAATACTTAAGCTGAGCAATTTCGTTCAGCATGAAAAAAATGTACTGCTGTCCATCAGATGATGTGATCGGTATTGGTCCCACTGAATGCTTTTCATTGGGTTTGAATACCAAAACGCTGGATGAGTGGGGCTCAACATGGTTTTTCTTACAGTTTTGCAGAGGATTCATCAACGACATGAAGTCTGAATGTTGGGAACTCTCAGACTTTTTGTTGTGTAACGTTTATTATCCAGGCAGCAGTTAAAGCAGCCTTGCATATATCGAACATTAAAATAACATTGTAGACAAAACTGAGAGAAGCTCAATGTTGATCTTTACTCAAACACGGGCCTTTTTAAGTGAATTCATGTCTCAGTCTCCATTTCCAGCCTCGCAATATTCATCCAGTCATATTTAGACGTTTTACGGTCCAGTAACACCACAGTCAGGGCTGTTGATGAAACTACCAGAGAAGAGCTGAACAGCCTTCAGAGAAGATCGACCCAAACTGTCCACTGCATTCATGATAAGCAGACAGAGGTGGTGGAGAGCCTTAAATTCCCTTTTGTCCATTCTGTTTTGAGAGGTTGGAGACATGGATTTTGGATCGAGTATTTTGAAATCCCACGACCGACAGGTTATCACACCAGGGCAGCCCGCTGCTCTGAGGGTGTGTAAGTAAGGTTAAGGAAGAATAGGAATTGATAAAGTCTATATAAGAGGAAGGCGGCCCGGCTGAGACTTTAATTCCTGAGGAACAGGAACAAGCTGGCCTCCTTCTTCTCCCGCTGATTAATTTCTCTCAGTCGGCCATAGAGAGCCTGATGACCTGAGACTGAACTGTGTGCTTCTCCAGCTGTACATTTGAGTGCAGGAAGGACCTGCAGCAGATGGACCGCTGCCCTTCCCTCAGACATTTACACTCACCAGCTGTAAAAATAGGCCGGCAGTCATCATCTGTCCTCCTCGCTGCCCCCTAGAAACAGATACACACTCTCTTAGAACCTCAGCTAATGCACTTAAAAACAGCTTCGCTCCTCGTCTCCAGCGGCGCAATAAAGACCGACGGTGAGTTACAGCTCCGAGAACCACACCGTCCATTCTGCATTCAAATTTGAATCGATCAGATCATCAGAAAAAAAGCTGTGGTCAGTTTACTGGTAACGCTATTTTACAAATCCATATTCTAAATAAATGATGGGATAGAAACATGAACAGGGAAGCAAACTTCGGTTCTTCTAGCATCTATACATCTGAGAGTTGAATCTGATGCCAGTCCAGGCAAAAATTTGCTTTGTAAGCTCTCTAATTACCATGCTGCACGAAATGTATTTAATCCAGTCGAAAACAAAAGGGCGTCTGAAACAGCTCACAGTTTTGGGAGGATGTTCTCGCAGAGCAGGTGAACTGATTCTCCACGATGTGCAGCTAAAAGTTCTCATCAAGCTGCAGGAAAATGTAACGCTGTCTGTAGATTACACCAAAAAAAGAGCATTCAGTCATATAATCGTGATTTATATAGATGCAAGCACCCAACATAAGAAGCTCTGGCAGTGTAAATAAAACCAGATGGTTGGACTCACAAATACTCCCAGCACAATTTTCATGATTGAACAAAATTATGACATAAATTATTCTGGGACGATTTCATTTATTTTACGTCCACATGGATGAATGTTTAGAATGCAATGGATAGATTAAAAAAACACACAACTTTAAGACAGCGACACAAACCAATGAGCAGCGAGCATTTTTAAATGCCGAGCCTCGCCGTATATACAGGTGTCTTGCTGCTCATTTGTATTCCCTTCTGTTTTCTCCCGGTGAGTGTGTGCAGAGAGTGACAGAGACTGTAGCTGTTAAAACTCTGAGCACGACGGCGTGAATGAGCCCTCTGCCTTCGACACTCATTTGGGAGGAGGTCTCCAAAGGTGATGAATGAAACCATAAGAAGCGGGGAGGAGAACGGGCGCTTATAAAGACCGGGTCGGCTCTTAAAGAATTCTCCCCATGCGTCTGCCATTATCCCAGCGCGCCTGTCTCCTGTCTGGAGGCAGCCTCGTGACCCGCCGAGCCTGGGGATATTAATTTGCAGCCCTAATGTTCTGTGGCAAAGGAATTGGAGTCAGTCCCAACACAAACAAATTGGATGTTACAGCTCATCTGCAATGCAAGACATCCCTGCAGGTGCAGGGAGAATGACCACCATCACCACCACCGCAGCGCTGAGGAAGACACAGCGCAATCCGCCGGCGTGACGGCGTCTTCGTGGTCAAGCTAGACTCCGGATAGAGAAGCGAAGGCAGGAAGGGAGGCCGCGTGTGACGTCTGTGATTGATGGTTCTCTGACGGGCTCCTGACTGCAGCTGGCCACTGGATCTGAATCTATTTGTCAGATATGATTGCAATGATATTGAGTTAGAGCTGGAAAAAAAAAAAAAAAAAAAAAAAAACAGAAAGGAAAAAGCAGACAGCGGTTGACAGTGTGAAAGAACAGATGTAACTGGAAACAGCACAGAGTTGGAGCAGCGGGTCATTTAAATGTTGAGTGTGATGAATTTTTAACCTCTCTCTGGTTTCTTTCACAGCCTGTCACTGCCAGAACTCGCTGTAACATGCGCCGCTTTTCCTCCGCTGTTGTGGAAAAGGTTGAAGCGTTCGATCACAACTACTTCTGATGAACTGTCAACCCTTTCCCCCTTGTCTCGTAGTGCGCAGGTTCAAATGTCAAACGCACAATATATACCGTACATGAAAGGGAGGGAGCGTCATTGCTGGGAAATCCCCGTCTGTCACTGCAGGATTTTCTACTTTCAAGATCAAAATGACAAGATTGTGGTCAGGACTCCACTTATGTGCTGTTAAAGGAGATTTAGATCCCAGATAATGATCCAGATTTCCTTTGATGTTCATTCACTTAAATTAGCTTCTTGAAGTTCACTATTAGCCCTCAGAAGGATGCTTTCAACCTGAAATGAAGACAGCTATTTAACAGCAGGAACACAGTAATTCAAAGATTCCCTGCATGTAAAACAGAATATATGCAGTATAACTATCAACAATGCCAGCTAGCAACAATATAATAGAGCTTTGTGAAGCAGAACTTCATTGGTTAATAGAATTTTTTCCCCACTTGGACAGCACCAAGCGTGAAGTCTTAGATTTATCAGATTTGCACCATCTTGTTACTTCACAGGGCGTTAGAAGAACAGGGTAGCGGGAACGATCTGTCACAATCGATGACGAGGAGTGGGAGGATATCTGGAGAAATGCTGAATCAATTTCAGTCTATTCATGCCAGAGAATTTCAGGTTCAGAGCGTACCAAGAATGCACATATGCCCCAACTGCACACATAATTTAAGCCTTCTGTTTCACCCGATGAGCCTGGAATGCAAGATAGAAACTGATCTTTTGGTCTAAGATGTACAGATACTGGTCTGTCTGAACAAGACGCAAATACAGGGTTTGCAACTGCAGAATCACATATGCAGTGTCTGCAATCCTCAGCCATCCAAACTGAAAATGTAGCATCAAAAACAGTAACATACTGCACTATATACAACTTTTGGCAACACGGTATCAAAGGTTCTTAAAGAGCGCCATTAGATTCCAGCTTCTGGAATCCAGATTCCAGGTTCTGTAGCACTGAACTAGTCATAGACCGGGTTGATTTTGTTTACCTGCCCTCTTAATGACACCCAGAGCCCACTTATTCCCAACATTTGAAAAGATCCCTCGTCACCATCATCGACTCACTATTATGCCTCCAACTGAGTTAAACAGTGTGTGGGCGGGCGCATTCTTGTCTCTGTTCAGCTCTTTGTTTGATCTATGTGTGTGTGTGTTTGTGTTTCTGTGCACAATTGATCTACACGACCTAGAATGTTACCGAGCTTAAGAGGTTCAATCTTATTATTCTTTTACTGGACAAATGATACTAGAAATATAGTGAAAAGAAAACAACTACTGATAAATATGGCAGTGAAATAAGTTAGGTAGTTCTTTATCAGGTCAGTCATTTCTTAGTTAATGTGGTTTATGTGTTTCCAGTCAGCAGTTTGGCGGTGTAGCTGCTGCAACTGTTGGAGGACCGTGCTTCATTTTTATTGTACATTATTGTTCTAATGTCCGCTCTTACAGATTAATTCATTTTTAGGAGCCCGCTACATGATGAACCCCAACACTTGACTATTAAATGATGATCAACAGTTATGTCTGATCGTCAATATCCCGAGGCAGACTTTCACTGTTCCTGTTGAGGCACCGCTCTGCTGTGCAGACGTCACATTTATCTGACTGATTTCCAGCCATTTCAAACCAGATCACAACAAACTGTCATGTCAGATGATCAGAACTGATGGAACCAGAGCAGAGTAAAGCAGTAATGTGGTACATTCATCTCTCATGCATCCATGGTGAAACTTAACTGTGGCAAAATGCTGGACTTACTGTATTTTGATTTTGCTGAAGACATACAGCTAAAACCATGTCAGGTCAGATGATGGTACCAGAGCCACACCCTGAGAAAAATCTCTTTCACCTGCTACCAGTCTCTCGGTTGCAGCACCAAACAGCCAGAGCACCTCAGACAGACTCCCTCCATCAAACAAGCCAGTATTTCCAACGTGACTTCATGCACATTCTTTCCCTCAGAACTTTAACCCTCCAGAGTTTACTTCATTTATTTGAATGACTTGTTTTATGTTTTCCATTTATAATGCAGATTAGTCTTCATCTTGTCACACTGGACTTTAATATAATGACAATAAAGGCGTTTTGACTTTCTGAACTCAATTTAATCAATTTCTGTAATGATTTTCCCCTCATAAATTACAGAGATGCTGTGAACATCCTGTTGAAAGTTTTTTTTTAAGTCATATTCTATGTAGTCTCTCCGTGTTGTCCATGTCTATTTTTGTGATTAAAAAAAAAAGTAATTAAATTGTTGATATTCCTCCGCTGTTGTAGTTCTATGTGCCCGTTTAACCTCGTCATATTTTGGGAGTTATAAAAAGCAGCAGCTGTCACCGGAGCCTGACAGCCCTCCTCAATCACGTCCTCTCACCTTTCAGCTTAACGACACGCCGCACTGTATTGCTTTGGGCTTTACTGTCTCCAATAACATTTTTATAGTGTGCGGGTTTAACATCAGACAGAATGCGCGCTCGGAATTGGCTAATTGATTTAGATCAGGGAGTGTCCAAATGAGCTGTAATTCCTTGGTTTTTAAAGCTTCTGATAGCCCGCAGCTGCGTGGGGATGTTTAACAGAGATAAAAAAAAAAAAAAAAAAAAACGAAGGGAGAGAGAGGGAGAGGGAGGGAGGAAAAAAGCACCCTCTTAATAGAAGATTAACCTCCTTTGCATGTTTTCAACACTCAGAAAGTAAATACACACAGGCGGTCCGTCAGGGAGGACGCTCTTCTGCGCGCCGCGCGCCGCAACGCGCACTCCTCTCTCCATCCTCTGAACCTGCCTCCTCCTCCCTCTCTCCCTCTCTCTCTCTCGCTCGCTCTCTCTCTCTCTGTTAGAGAAGGTGTTTCAACTTTATAAAGGCGACCAAATTCCATCCGCTAAACGTTTTTCTGTTTTTCCTTTTCTTTCTTCTTCTTTTTTTTTCCGGAGCGAAGGGACCTTCATATTTATGAAGGCGGGGAGGGAAATTGCGCGGCTGTGGCGGCGGCGAGGTTTTACCGATCGGAGACCTGTTCGCACCGCAAACCATCGGCTATTCCTCCCAGCGATAAAGTCTGAGAAATGTCTTTTTCCGCGGACCGCGCCGGCGGCGACACGGACATCATGTACAGGCGGAAACAAGCGAGTGTTTTCTCCCTCCAAACAACAAACGGACTGAAAAGAAGTCAAAGGTAAGAGAATTCAAAACACTCCTTTTTTCCAGATGTTCTGCTTCCAACAGCTTCTCTGTTTGATAAAAAAAAAAAAGAAAGAAAGAAAATCGCAGTACTTATCTATGACCAGATTAACATCCGTCTTTACGCACCATATGTTTTGGGCATTAACGCACATGTTGACATGTCACGGCCACAGAACTGAGTGGTGTCGCATTGCTTTGTGTCCTCGGTGGTGATGGGGGAGGTGGAGGATGTTGATAAAATAACTCCGCTCACAGTTTTCACCTGCGACTGCCGAAGAGGGAGAGAAATCACATCCTCTCAGTCTCGCTCTTTGTGTGCGCTGTCGGAGGAAAATGCCTTCAAGTCCTGCGGCCACTCTGCGTGCTGGAACACCGCTTTCACCCCCGTATCCAGATCAGTCAGAACTCCTGTCCAAAGAGCGTATTCAGCGATATTTTCACCTCCCAAACAACGAAAAGCTGGAACAAGAGCAGAAAGCATGCAGCACAGGGGTGTTTCAGTGTGTTCATAAAAAGATGGAGCTAGAATCCAGGTTGTTATAATTTGCATTCAATAAGTTGTTCTTGCAGGTGGTGTTCTTACTAATTGTTTCATCAATAATTCAGCAGCAGACAAAATATAAAGGAGCATATACTCTTATACATTTTTATCACTCAGGTCATTTTTCATCAGCGTCAGATCTCATTTTAACCTTAAATCAAGTCAGCACACTGTGGTATTTTCTAAAAAATGTGTTCCACTTCTTGATTTTTCTCCTTAAAGTGAGGGTGGGTCCCCTTAGTGCGACTGTAAACACACTAATGTCGCTCCAAGCATGAGTAATACCAGTGCGCACGCACACACACACACACACACACACACACACACACACACACACACACACACACACACACACACACACACACACACACACACACACAGTCTCTTTCCATCTCTCCTCCTCCTCCCTCTGGTCTCCTCAGGGTGCCTGCAACAATTTGGGAAGACACCAGCGACGCCAGCCTTGATCACTTTTTAAACTGCGGTCGCCGTGGATGAAAACGAGTAATCAACGTCTGAGGAGGAGTAAATTATCCATCTGTACCTGAACTCTACGAATAAAATGCACTGTGAAGGCTGCTCTACCGTCGTGCCACATGCGGTCAGGGACGACTTCCCCTGAAGCTCACACTCGGAGCGCACCACCCCTGCGGGAGTGGCTGGCATTGACGACACCCTCCGATTCAATTATTTAAACTCGTGACAGAGGTGGTGGATTTACACATCAAGGAACAGCGAATCATTATGACAGAGGTGTGGGAAACGATAAGAGCGTGGCCGTACACAGGGACAGCCGAGGCTCCAGGGAGTCGAGGCTCCCTGCTGAAGGGTTTTATGTTCCGTCGGCTGCTCAGACAGACATGTAGACAGAGAGGACGGACTGTCGGCTGCTGACACAGGAATAAACGTCAGATTAATTCTAAGTGGATTATGACATTTTACACAGTCTCCTTTGATGATAATAGTTCATAAAAGGATCAGTCAACACGGTGTTAAGCCCATTACTCACTTCATAGTTTCCCTAATCTGTCAGTGGACTTTCATGTGCGAGGGCTCGGACTAAGGTTCAGGGACAGATGTGGTCTGGGAGCTGTTTGCATCTCCAGCAATGTGCTCTCTCATGCATTATCCCGGTTTGCGATCATCAGTAACTATCTGCCGTTACCTCGTTATGCATATTATATGCCAGCCGCTGCTTCGCCAATTAAATTACTGAAAGATGAAGTTGTTGTTGTTGAGCGCAGCGAGCAGATCTCCACATGTGGCATCCAGGAAAAAAAAAAAAACTCAGAGAGACACAGCCCGGATCAAATAGGTGGGTAAACATGGCCGACGGAGAGGATACATTGGTATTCTGTGGCATGTCGCTACTCTGGCCTCCAGGCCTGCCTGATAATACTCGCTCTCGGCTTCAGGGTCAGAGGTCTGAGGTTGATTGGCAACAGGCTGACACAGGGAAATAGACTGTGCTGACTGGAGTCTGATGGGGTTGAAGCCTGCAGATGTATCAGCATGGCTGGCATGTTAGCAGTGCCACCGTCTGTTTTTTTTTTTTTTTTTATCCTCCCGCACCTTCGAACGCTTACAGGTTGTCCGCTAATCTATTAACCCCTTGTCAGACGCCGTGGGGCTCTATTACAGCGTCGCGCCGCGGCACACGGCCGTCCGCCAGTGCCATCTCTGTCATGCCGAATTGTTTTTCTCACGACGACGATTGCTCTGCCTCATTCGCTTTCCGCCGTACCTCCCTGCTCCTTATGCCTCTCGGCCTTGGCTCGGTGCCAGCATGCCCAAATGCTCTCGACCAGGGGATCACATGGAAGTGATTCTCTCTCTCTCTTTCTCTTCTCTCTCTCTCTCTCTCTCTCTCTACCTATCAAAAGTATAACCGCCCACTGAAACTTACATATATTCATCCACAGCTCTCTAGATACACCACGCACATACTTACCAACAACACGCACGCACACCAACGTGCACGACTCCGGCCATGTCCACGACACTCACCTTCACCGGTTCTTCTATATTGGTCCGTTTGAACTAAATTCGCACTTTAATTCCCATTTTGCAGGGGCGTGAAAAAAAAAAAAAATCTTCTGCAGCCATGACGTGTTTGAAAACATGACAGAGAATTCTCCCAACACTCACAAGTATCGACATGAAAGTAATCTGCTGTCGGCGCGTAGCATTAGAGCAGGGGGAGAGTTTTTACAGTGGAAATAGCAGGGTTTCAGGAACAGGAACGGCCGTTCCGACAGCCATTGTGTCCGCTTTCTCAGACCGCGTCACAGCGACTGAGCCTGTTCGCCTTCAGCCACTCCCGCTACCTGATGCACTGATATTTATGGGTAATATTAAAGAATCTAAGGCCGATCCACTTAATTGTGCACACACTTGTGGAAGCTGATATGCTAACAGAACATGTAGATTGTTGCGTCTCACAGATGTGCAGAATAAGAGAGTCATTCCTCAGACAACCAATCTTAAGCTTTCGTTAATCTTTGCACCTCTTTTCACGTAACTTGTACTTTGTGATCGATGATCTTTTACTTTTCACTCTTATGATTCATTGCCTAAATTATTTTCTTCTGATATGCTTGATTACTTCCTCCACCAACACATCCAACCCCATGGTGTCATCTTTCCCTTTGGGCTCTCCGGGGCTCGGCACGCCATTCATTCACCAAATGGCAAACAAACTCGAAAACGATGCATTTTCCCGCAGATGCTTCTCGCCTTGCGCATGCCAAACCCTCATGTTTGTGATATCGTTCGGTATTAAACCAGATTCTCATTTTGTGTCGTTGCAAAGAAGATCTCACTTCATTAAAAAATGTTTATCTGCTGCCGAGTCTAAACTGCGGTGCAGAAGCCACTAAAGGCTCGTTGTCCTCCAGACTTGAAGGTTGTTTTGTGTAATTATGGTAATCACTGCAACACTTGGGTATCAACGCAACAAGAATTTACTGCTGTTAAAATTCCATTTGGAGTCTTTTTAATTTAAGCGTCTATCGTTTTGATTTCCTTTGACATTTTGAAAAAAACACAGGGACACACTGGATACGTGTCACCCTGTTGGAGCCAATTAATGGAAGCCAGCACAGCTACTAAAAAAATGAATCAACTTCATGTCCAGAAAATCACTGTGGATTAATATTTCTCCACCAGAGAGGTCACAGATCATTGTCCCAACAACAAACGACGCATTGTTTTTTGGCACAGAGCCACTTCAGGGTCTAAACCTGGGGTCTTCCTCCCCTTGTACCACATGACAGCAGCTACCAGGGTACATCTAATCTCATCTTGAAAAGCAAAGGAGCCTCTCTCTTAGTCAACAACCTGAAAAGCTAACAGGAGCGTCCGGACGAAGCGCCGGCGTGGAACAAGCGTGTCAGCACAATGAGACACAGGAGGTTCAACGGGGAGGAACCGTGGAAACTTGCTCGGCTGTCCGGCGCTCGCATGGCTCAGGGCGGTCTCGGAGCACGGCGCTGGTATTTTATTCATGGCGCACAAAAACTTCAAGAGTACAGCAAACAGAAAGTCCACATTGGGGGGGGGGGTGGAAATGCGGAGGCAAGATAAAGAAAACTGCAACATAAAAGTAAGGAGGAGGAGGGAGTCCGAGGATGGAAGAAGGAAGCAGGGATTAAAGTGAGAGAGATAAACTGAAGAGTAGCGCAGGATGTACTGATCAACAGCACAACACAGCCGAATGTGTTTTGTCCAACGTATTTGTAGGATTTTATGTACCCACACAGGAGACTCCACAATACTGGAGACTGCCAATATATTCCTTTTATATTCCCTTCACCCCTGTAAAGTCATTTATCACCTGATGTTGCCACATTAACCACATTTGAACCTATCAGTTAGTTATTCCTTAAATGTTGTGACACTCATTGCATTTCAAGCTGAAACTTGTGAAATACGTTTTTTTTTTTTTTGAATAAATATTGCATTTTGCTGTAGGTTGAATTAGTAAGTCATTTATCATTAAATGATACAACTTGTGCCTCTTGTAGACAGGGTGAAAATTTCATGGCTGCACATTGCTTTGATGTAATAAACATAACAAGATTAAAAAATCAGTCAAAAATTAATTTGTAACATGATTTAACCAACAGATGCAAAAACTGTTATTATACAATAAGACAGAGGTAAGTTACTATCTGTGAACCATGTTTCAGTCATCCAGAACTGTTTTTGTGTTATTCGTAATCTTGTTGTCTTCAGTTGGAAATCCATTTCCTTCAAGCATTTGGAAAATACTGGAGTAAGCCAGAAATATATGATTGGGGTCAAGACCTTCAAAAATAATCTGCTTTTGGCATTTCTATTTCAAACGCAGATTAATCAGGAAACAACGGGCTGAGGGTGATGTGAAGAAACGTGGAAATCTGGGTTATTTTTGCATTGTGAAAATAGCTGCAAGGCAAATGAGTTTGTCTGAATGCATTTGAGCTTTGAATATGGGTAATATTAATAATTTTACAACCAAATGTGGCCTGTAGATTAGGCAGCACGTATTTATCCTCAGCTGTATGAACTCAGACTGACCTCTGTGATAGAAACAATCAACAATATTAACCTTATACTCCATGACTGGTTTAAGCTTTGTAAATATTCTTATTGGCGATGATGAATGTCTGCAGGTCAGTATCCATTTAAGGTTATGATTCAGATCTGAAGCATATCTGTATTTTAAATCTGAGCAGCTTGATTACAACCAAACCCAGTCGTTTTTAGTTGTTTGTTTTTGAAGGCAAATGATTTGATAAGTTAAATAAAGTGTGACAATTACTTGCTGCTGACTGGTCATGTGGATGGAAATATGAGTGATTAAGTTGCATCAACAATGGACATGTGACAGGGTTTGTTATTTATATTAAAACATTATTTTCACTTCTGAGCTTGAGCACATCTTACAACCTGAATTTTGTTTACTTTCATTCATTTAGAAAGGTGAATCTTTCATGGTTACCAGTCTTTTTTTAAAGAACTACTTGTGCTTTACTGAGGTAAAGATTGTGTGTACTTTTGCCAGACCTGCTGACCTGCCCTTTTGCCCCACAGCCAGATGACCTGGGTTTGATTCTGTGCTGTATTCCTCTCTGTCTTAAGTTTGCATGTTCTTCCAGTGGGTGCATGTTTTGTTTTGTTTTTCTCCAGATTTATGTCTTCCTCCTACAGTCCACTAACAGTCATACATAAAAATATATTGCAAATATTTCTGTAATTCAACCATTTTTAAACCTAAGTGTCAAAACTTTAATTTCTCCACCACAGAGATACATTTCTAACAAATGTTAAGTTGTTTTCAATTTCAATACCCACATTGATGACTCTTCATAACATAAACACTATCAAATGATCGCAATCAAATTAATTAAATACACAGAAAAACCCGGCAGACGCACTGAGGCGATGAAGGATCTGATCCCACAGCGATGTTTTCTTTCACTGGGTGAAACGTGTTGCTGTGTTTCCTGTGTAGGATGTTTGTGACTGTTTGCCACCGGCTCTGAAACGAGGATCGACGTGTGTGAATTCATTCATGCCGAGGCTGCAGATCCCGTTGACGCTGCTCGGGAATCCACGCTCAACTTTGATTTGACTGTCTTGCAACTGTTGCCTGCTGGTTGATGTCAGACAAAACTCCTTTTTCCAGGTTTTTCTACTGACTCTCAAAACTGTCTTTCTCTTTCTCTGCCGCTGTTTGTTTCCTCCATAGATCTCAGAGCGCTTAATGCTACTGACGCCTTAACTCGCACAATCGCTCGCTTGCTGAGGAGCCTCTTATCTGTCAAGTTGCCGTCTCCTCGCAGTCGCTGAGAAGCATCTTCCCTCTCACCTTTTGACCGGCGTTGCTATGGAGAACCTCAGTGAACTTCAAAACCCCTTACTGGACAAAAACAGCAAGCACATGGTCAACGGCTATGGGGGAGAACTGCCGAATAACCAGTACCAGGAGAACATTATAAACTACTTTGCTGGAGGAGGCGGAGGCGGAGGAGGCGAGGGCGGCGGAGGAGGAGGAGGAGGAGGAGGAGGAAAAGTCAACAACGGCAACGTCGTGAGCGGAGGAGGCTACAGTACCAACGGGAAGGTGAAATCTCAGCAGCTTTTGGACGCAACCTCGCTGCATCTGGCGGTGGAGGCTTTCTACCGGCCCAACTTCATCCTGTACAAGGAGGACAGCGGCAGCATCAAGGCCAAGGAATACAAAAGTGAGTGCTGTGAGACCACCTTCACGGAGAAGAAGGCGAAGGAGGCGTCCAACACGGCGGGCGCCGAGACCCCCGGGACCGAGGATCCCCAGGCGAAGCTGCTGGAAGACGGCGAGCACGTCAAGATCCAGACGGTGTCCTACGAGGTGGAGGAGGAGGAGTATGTGGAGTACGAGGTAGGAACCCGACCCCGTCCTGAATGAATGGCGTCGCCTGAAATAAGTCATTTTTAGTCTATTTGATGGCTCAGCTAAAGTTTTCTGCACATATTTAAAGCAGAGTTGATCAAGGATCGTAAATTCACGCAGCCGGTGTTATAAACAAGTGAGCTGCTTCTAATTCAGTCGTTCATTTTAGAGCCGGTACTTGACGGATGTTCTTCAGTCAGAAGCTCGTGGGAATTATAGCCCACTTCAGACATGTGTGTGTACCTGTGGTGTGTTTGTGTTAAATGGGAGCGAGCCTGTGTGTTTTCCCCCCCGTATCATTGCGCCAGAGGATTGGAGCTCGGCTCCTGGATCAGACTGACATTCTCCCAAGCACAAATCCCATTTGATCCATTGACCTTGGCCTCAATTCCCAACTCCAGTAAAATTCATGCTTAGATAATAATAAATCACCCATGTCTGCCTCGCATAGGGATATTAGGTGCGACCGTACCGCAGCATTAGCCAGTTTGGGTTTTTTTTTTTCCCCTCCCAACTGGCACAAAGCACTCGGAGGGATTTAGGGGATTGGACAGGCGGAATAGGCTGGCGAGAGTCGGACGGCGTCCCGCAACACCTAATGGACTCGCTGCCACACGTCCAAGTGAGTCCTCCAGAATTAACCTGGATTTCCGTGGTAAACATGAAGCCGCTGAAATGCAGCGTGACGTGGCAACGTAGAGCCAGCGGGCGCATCTGACTGTATGGATCGAGGAAGAGTCGCACAGTTTCTGACCGAGTTAGAAAAAAACGCCTCGGTTTTGTCCAACCTGGAATGAAGACGATGAGAGATAAACTGACAGTTCTTAGAGTGAGAATTCCTCCTGGTGTACTTCCTGAATTATGCACTCAAACACTGACCATGTGAAATCCATTCAGCCCCTCTACTGAGACCACTGGAGGTTCTTTTTATCTGTTCAAAGAAGAATGGAAGATATCGCCATGCAGCTCAGATTCTCTCCGTACTCCAACTTCAGAATTGTACATGCGCTTTATAAGAAAAAAAAAAAAAAAACATTATCAGGCCCCATGCCCAGCTTTGACATGCACAGAGTAAATACACAGTGGGACTCATTATAAAGCCTCCAAGGCAGGAAACCATTGACACCACAAAGTGTAGTGGTTTCTGCACCACCCTGCCCTCCGTCTGACACCGCACTCCGACCTCTCACTGCAGCCTTCTAGCATCCACACGCGTGTTCACCATGCAACCACAGTCTGATCAGCTTACCGCAGTTATTCCCCATCCAGTTTTACTGGTCAGTGAGAATTAATTAATCGTCCCTGTTTTACATGTTTTCTTTTCTTTTGTTTGGTTATTTTTGCATCTTATTGAGGCTCTGTATGAACAAATTGAGGTCAAAGACTTATTCCATGATACGTATTGGCTGCAAAACCATGTGGAAAGAAAGATAAAATCATCAATAAAAAAAAGGCCTTTAAATAAATTCCATGTTTTGTTTTACATGCATGAAGCAGCGCTCTGTATGTCTGCTGAAAATCTTCTGAAAACATTGTGCTGCTGGTGGACTGGAATAGAACAGGGCCTGCTTTTCTCTGTCTGACGCATGGAGGAAGGTTTAGGTGGAAGAGGCTTCCTCGGAGTGGGGTTGGATTAGGACTGTGACAAAGGGATGAAAGATTATACCTTTATATCCCGGCAGTTTTCTGCTATAATTCGAGCTGTCCAGTTCTTCTGAGCTACACGGTGCAAGAATGTCTGAAAGACTTTTTTTTTTTCCTTCTTCTTCGTTTTCTGTAAAGAAAACGTTACATAAGGAGACTCTCTCATGCTTTTTGAAGTGATTATGGCTTCGGTGTGGCGACAATAGTGGATTGTTGTAACCGACCGGCCTCCAGTCACTGCCGCTGTCAGCACCAGATTAATGATACCTGAGAGGAGAGAGTACGTTAATCACGTTTCAGCAGTGAAAGAGCATCTTGAATGGTTTGACATTAAAACCATGTGTGTTCCAGACTTTCCACTAATGTAAAATATAGCTCACGTAATGGTAATAAACAGCAAATAAATAGTAACACAATCCAAAGTCATTGAAAGACAAACCATTAAATGACTCAATATTTTATTCACACATCTTCTGGAAGAGTTTTAACTTTTTAACAGGTAAGCAATGTCTAATATTTGCCGGCGGTTTCTCAAATGTGCTTTTGATGGAGCATTTTGTGGCATGCAGGGAGCAATCAAACGCTACTTTGTGAAAAGAGGGTTTGACAAAAGCAGGAAAAATGGACTGGAAGGCAGACATGGACTGATATTAGACCAAATAACATCAAGTTCAGAATTTGAAATCAGGGAAGGAGAAAAGCACAAAATGATGTCTTTTTACTGAGATCCTGACTGACCTGATCTTCCTTCGATCATCCTGTCAATAGGGACATATTCCACAGATTAAACGGCTCTTATTTTTTCTCATGTTTTTATTGGATTTTTAAGTTTGAAGTCACTCTGTCTCTATTTTCTCCTTCTCTTTT
The DNA here is from genome assembly GCF_902148845.1 of Salarias fasciatus. NCBI lineage: Eukaryota > Metazoa > Chordata > Actinopteri > Blenniiformes > Blenniidae > Salarias > Salarias fasciatus. Next base: position 19,667,452 of record NC_043759.1, read on the forward strand.
TGCATTAATCTCTCTACTTATTGATTCAACAAGGCAATCAGTAAGCTGTAATGGATTATGTAGGATTCAGATATTTATCAAGGGCATTGAGAGGAGACCCTCTGTCTCTTTTTTTTTTTTCTCCTGACAATCACATTTTTTAAGTGAATGCTCTTCTTGTCCAATCTCTAATCCATAATTACCTCCATCCTGGGACGTGGCTGCGGCTGTAATAGATTACACTTTATACATTGTGCCTGAAAGGTTTTTATCAGCAATAAGTGAAAGAAGAAAAAAACAGCAAGAAAGCTGATTAGTTGTGTTGTTTTGTTTTTTTATTTTCATGAATTCAGACAAGCAGAAAACTCGATTGGGAGCGATGAACGGCACCTCCTTACAATCTAAATGTTTTCTCTACGTGAAATCCATAAAACCTGAACCTTCTTGTTTGTGTTTGGTAAATCTTAATCATCCAGCATCGGGAACTCATCCCACCCTCTCTTCTCCCACAGTCGGCCATCAATGGATATCGAAATACCCTTAAACATTCAATCAAGATCCGTGCCCACTCCACCTTCCATTAAAGCTGTCAGAGCAGAGAAGGAGCGCAGTTTAATCGATTGGGTCACAACGGTGACGTTCAGCAGCTGCGTTTATGCTCCACTGTTTCAAGGAGCGATGGCGGCTTCTGGAGCCCGGAGCGTAATTCGCCTCTTCTGTCTGGTTATCATTATCACAGTTCTGTCTCAGTGATCAATACTGAAGAGAAGACTTCAGATGATCAGAAGCTTGCAAACACAGGTCAACTGATACATATAAATTACAGCAGGCGGTGTCAGTTTTGTTTGGACACAAAATCATGAATGTCAGCTTTCATTAATAAATTTTACTTGTGATGTTCAAGTATTGATCAAGTAATGATGCAAAATATAAAATATTGTCATCTACTGGCATCTGCTCTGGTTGGTTATTGTGCAATTTTATTATATTTCGACCTGGCTTTTTATTGTGATTCTGCTTGTTTTCCATACGTGAATTGTTCAAAACTGTGGAGGAAGAACCAGAGTCTGACACATCTATAAAGCAAATAACTGATTGGTAAATGTTATATTTGATTTTTTTTTTGGCCTTGGACGTCAGTATGGATCGTCTGGTTCAGATGCAGGATATTCATATACAGCATATATACTGTATCTCTGTGTGAATGATGAGTTTAGATGCCAAAAAGGTTTCTGATCTAAAGTTAAAACATCATTCATGCGTCTGACTCCGGCTTTGTTGCGCACGGTGATAAGCGGCGTAAAGTTATGAATCTGCGTGAAATAACTCAAAGCCCCGGCGCTTGGTGAAAGGACATTAACTTGAGGCACTGCTGAGTAATTCTGCTTTTCCTTTAACTTCCTGGCTTTGCATACTTACTAAATCACCCGATTCGAAATAATAGACGCCACTGCAGGGAAGGGAAGCGTTTCTTCACTGAAGCAGAGTGTAGGAGGAGTTATTAAATAAAGCACAAATTCTCCAATTATCAAAGTGCATGATTAATCTGCCTCTCAGGAGCATCGGCAAAGCCAAATTAAATTTCCTTCAAGGGGCTTTTTCTTCTCCAGTCTTAATTTCCCAGGTAAGAAAATTAAGACAAAAGAAACATTTGAAGAAATAACTCTTGATAGTACTATTTGAAAAGTTAACCTTGTCTTCAAAAGCTCCCGGAGCTCAGAAATGAACTGCAGAGGATGGAACTTTTTATTGAAAGCAACAAAAACATCCACCTGCCTGGGCTTTGCAACATTTACCAGTTTCCACGAAACATTTCATCTGTGTCAAGAGGCTTTTCAGACCCACGTTAAAGTTACTTTGTTATATTTTACTGATTCAAATCATAAAATGCAGCGTTCAGCTGGAACATAGTATTTGGAGTTTGGTTTTTTTTTGTTTAATTTAATGATTTTTTTTTACTTTCGATGCATGTGACTTCCATCTATCCATCCATCACAAATCAACCTCAGATGTTCGGTTTCAGACTGCAGAAGGAGAGGAAATCCCACCCATCCGCCTTCAGGAAGTGGAACCTGCACAGACACACATTCACACCGCGGGAGAGTCGCCGCCATCACTTCATGGCGACAGCAACATAAAAATCTTAACAATAAACAGCATCATGCCGCTTTGAAAGGATGACAATTTCATGGGATGTAACTTTAAGAACAGCGACTGACCTTTGATGCCTTTGATCCTGCAGTCATGCATTCAGCCACTTACAGTCGTCTTGTATTTTCACCTACATAATACATAACAATCTGCAGAGAGAGAAGATCCAGACCATTTCTGTTCGACTGCCATCTGCTACACCATCTCCAGTGCATGAAATTAGTATTTATCGGTACGTTTTATACTCTGATAATAATTTGGACATGCGGTAGTGCTGCCGCTGCGCTACATTTCAATAAAACAACCCCTTCCTCTGCCGTTCTGATTGTGCCGAGCGTTCAGCACACATATTGGGTTGGTAAAATCACAGACGGGGCGTGGAATCAATCCAGAGGCCCATTTTGAAAACAGACATTAACAAATGACCCCTGCCCTCCTTCTGCAGCTTTTCAGATGGGAGAGGTTGGCTTGGAATCACTGTCCTTTCTCACTAAATCTGCAGTAAAATGGTCGGCTCTGCCCTCATTAAATCTAAAATGTAGTCATTCGACAGTTCACTGCACACATATTGTTCCCTCTCTGAAAGGTCCGACATCCAATGTGAGCTCGTGTCGTGAATTGTAGCCGGATTTTTTATTTATTTATTTTATTTTTTTTAAAGAGCTTCACACATTTCTCATTTAGCAGTGAATGACAGACCAATCTCCTGGATCAGTTCAGCTCAGCAGTATGTGGCTTTCAAAGTCTTCCTATGTTTAATGGAGAAGAGTCTGTCGGGTCTTCCTGAGTTCAAGGAGCGCCACGGTGGAAATGTGTCGTTTGACCAAGGTCTTTTTTTTTCTTTTCTTTTTTTTTGTAATTCCACAGATTTTACAATAGGTGTCAGTTTTATCGGGCAAAAGAAAATATTTTCATCTCATTTTAATGAAAAATGTATGAATGAATGAATGAATGTACACAATTGAAAAAAAAAAGATTTTTCTTTTATTTATTTACTCATTCATTTATTTCTTCAAAATTTGCAGGGTAAAGTGATAACCTATGCAGATTTTTGTCATGGAGAGCTTCGTATCAACCTTCTTAGGGAAAATGCATCCAGGTGCTGGTAGAACATGCAAATTCTCTAAGAAACCCCCCGAGCTTTGCTGTGATGCTCAGAAAAATAAAAGATTAAATAAATTTATTTAAAGTCTTATTTTTAACAAGTAAATGTTTTCCTTTTTTAAAACGATATTTTCTGTTTCCATCTGTCAATTCAACAAGAAGATTGATAGTAGACGTGCAACATAATGATAGTTTCTTTCAGGAAATGTTTTGTGTTCTCAGCAGTTATTTGGGAAACAGTCGTTTTCTTGTTGGCCACAGACTGCCAAATAATCAGTAATACATTAGAAACTGTGTCTCCTTACTGTTTCCGGAGTACAGCTTTAACTGTGCGACCGCTTTGACTCCAAACGGCCGACTGTGGCTATGAAGTACCGGGCCATCTGAGCAGCATGTCTGCGACGTGCCGCCCGGCGCCAGAAACAAAGCCCCGTCCAGTTAAAAGGACGCCGGCCAAGCGCAGCCGGCAGCCTGCTGGTACAGTGTGGCGCCGTAGTAAAAAAGCCAGAGTGATTCACTGAATTCCAATAATTGTTTGGTACGCTCGCCGTCACTTCCCTCTGACTTGTTGTAATATACATCCTGCAGAACGGCCATTTAAAGACCTTTTTTTAAATTCATATATCTGCAAATATAATTCTAAACATCCACTACTGATAAGATTGGGGTTTAAAAACACACAGTTGGTGATACTCTCCTATTTAACAGTTGGACTTTTTCAAGTTATAATAGTAATAATAATTCAACAGAGACGGTTTCATTTTACCGTGAGGTAAAGTTCACGAAAGATAACTAAGTAGGATATTATCGCGCTCTCAAGCCTCATTGGTGCTTCTTTCATCCCCGGCTGAAAAGCAGCTCTGAGTATTAACAAGTGACAAAGATGCTGAAAAATGCGAGTGTTTGACTGGATATATAATACCAAGTCTGCTGGATTAACAGGGATTTAGAACTTTCAATTTGTTTCACTGAAAAGTAAACAGAGAAGACAGTTTCTAAACACCTCAGAGATGTTGTGTTTCATATCCCAATCTATTGGTCTCATTAAAACTTTCCTATTCCATTACAATATATAGTGTTCCAAATGAATAAAGCCAAATTAATTACCCAACTTTTGCTGCAGGTTGCTTCATTTTCATGCAGTCGCCGTCTCGTTTACAGTTAAAAGGCATGCATTGCAGCTTCCCAGAACTGATGTGTTTATATTTATATCATTAAATGTTCCAAAGACGTAATCAAATTCTGTTATATAACCAGGCTGCGCTGAGGGGGCAGCGGTTGGCATTCTCAACTCATCAGACGATCCTCGGTTCAAATCCGGTCTTGGGGAGTTTGCATGTTCTTCCTTAACGTGGATGTGTTTGCTAAAACCAGGTGTCAATTTCAAAGTGGTGGATGTATGAATGGAGAAGTACATTTATGCCTTATTTTTCTTATTTTCAAGCAATGTGTGTTTTAGGTAGCTTGGTTCAGAGCAATTTTATACCTTCAGGAGCCTTTCAGGCCTCATGTTACATGAATTTCTTGTTATTTTTGCCGCTGATAATCACAGATTTTCTCCGTTTTGCTCGCGCGTTCCCACTTGTTTACACAGCGAGGCGTGAATGCTAAGCACGAAGAGTGGCGCTTCCCCGCCGCTGCCTCATTACACAATCCTGAATTGTTCACCTGTCAACCAGAGGCCACGGGGCAATGGGAAGAGAAATCGCAAATATTTTGTTCATTAATTCGCTGCGGGCGGAACATCCCCCGATGACTTGAGAGGGCTGCATCACGACGACGCTCTCATCATCGTGATCGCAGCCTCTGTGACTGAGCGTCCCTCGGAGGTGCGAGAGAGCGGCGGACCCCACCGGACCGCTGGAGATCAGGCACTGTATAAATCACAGGGTCTGATTAACTGTGCGGAGACACTTGTGTTTCTTTTGACCGGCCGTCGTCTTTGTTAGCACTCTATCACGCCCGCTTGATGAATTAGAAGCCCTCAAGACAGCACGGCGCTCGCAGCCGGGGCAACAGGCTCCTGACCCCGCATAACTTAGCAAGGACTCTCTTTATTGTGGATGGTGGACAAGAATTTGTTGCGATGGTTTTTTTTTCTATTAGGATGCAAAGGGTGTGAATCAGTGTTGGGTCGGGAAGAGCGGCCGACGCAACAGACAGGAAGGCCAGATGACCAGCGGATAACTTTCATGCGAACTGAACAAGCGACCTCCACTCTCCAGGCGTAATTAAATAAGACAGGCTATTAAGAGAGCAAATATCCCAACAGCTTCTATCTGATCCTGTTTACAAGGGACATGTTTTCTTTCGGACGATGCCGCGAGCTGCAGACAACACCAGATAATATCGTGCATCGTCTTTTTGGTTTTTTTTACAGGAATTCTTATTCCAAATCAGCATTTTGTTTCATATAGCATCTGCAGCGCTCATAAGTTCAACCTATGAATTCAGCCAAGTGATTGAATCCCTTTTTGGTTTTGAAGTACTTTCTTCCAGCATCTCGGTGTGCTTCACCTTTTTGTGTCGCCACACAGTGAAGTAATTAATTCGTGCAGTGTTGACCTCTGCACTGCTTTTGCTCCGTGAACTGGTTGAAAAGACAACATTCACATTTCCTGGAGTGCTTTAATTTGGTCTCTGCTTGGTTTTTCATTGGGATTGTGTTTCCTTCACCTATATATAAAATCCAGCAAGCGGCATCTAAAGACTTTTCTTTTTCATTTGTATGAACTTTTGATTGACTCTTGAATGACTCACCAACTTTGCATTATGCTTTCTATGAGAGAGAAACAGAAAAAAAAAAGATGTGAAACTATTCACATTTTCCCTATGAAGGCAAAAAAATCAGGTCTGATATTATGTAGCCTGCCTTCGAAACCTTCAAAGACAGACATAGCAGTGCTGCACATTCTTGATACTGATATATCCTTAAGGACAATAAGCTTTAGGCCCATGTTTTTAATTGAAAGAAAAAAATAACAATGACAGGAAGTCAGAGTCAAGTCTTCCACATATACATGATTTCTGTATATAGCATGTACTTTTCTATTATTCGTGTTAAAACGACATGAAAGGTCAAAAGCAAGTGTTTGAATTCAGCCCAAGAGTTAATTATGATAACGTGATAATTATACACTCATGAAAGTAATATTGATTTAAAAAAAAGCCTTTAATTGACTCACGTGTTGTATAATTAGGATTTAATAATGCATATTGGCTGTATATCACGATAACTCAAGAGAGAAATTATAAACAGTGGTTTAATTCAAAGGTAGATTAAAATTCATGGTCATTCCTTCACACACAAACACACACCAACGCCCATGTGACCTTCATGGGATTACCTGCATGCCTGATATACACCCGAGTGCTGACATTTACTTGATGTAAAATCAGAAGAAGGCGTGTATGAAGATTGGAGTAAAGACCATTTAGAGAACAGGGAAAAAGAGAAAAAAAGAAATATAATATTAAGGGGGTGAATTTCCAGTGGTGTTCTTGGTCTCTCTGTCATGGCAGATGGTCGAAACCATCAATTAGCTTTCTGTTACCTGTCTCATGTTGACAGGATTTACACTCCACAGGACGTTTCGGCGCTCGGATCGCGGCGCAATGCGTGCATAGTCATTAGGACGTTCTGCCGCAGCGGCAGTCAGTGATTGACAGCTCACCCATGTACACATACGCTCATTAAAACTCAGCTGGAAGATTGATAAACAAAAGTAATGAAATGCACCTTTACAATAAATCCTAGAGGTTTACGTGATCTGTGCTTTTATTTTGCACTAGTTTCTGACTTTTCTGAAGTTGTGATTCATAGATTTAGAAATAAAATGTGATTATTATGTCAACGCTCTCAGATAATTGCGGATGAGACAGCTTTGCTGAGAGGCGGGTGGCCTTTCTTAGGAGAGCTTTATGATTAATGACCTTCTTGTACTTGCAGACCTGTCCGCTGCTCTGTGCTGACTCCAGACAACCTCATTCTTCATTTACCTGACTGACTCCCCCCCCCCACCCCTTGCTTCTTGAACTTCTCTCTCCCTGGTAACCCGAGCCAATAGGATCCCCGGCTGATGTGTGTTTTCATTCTCCAAACAGCCAGAAGGCAGTGCAGATATTGTCAGTGAGCTCGGAGGCACAGCGCGGAGCGCGGCTGGCTCTGCAGAGATTGCAGCTCCTGCTTAAGGCCATAAAGGCAGAATGGCATTATGCACAATGCGAGCCGCATTATGCTCATGTGCTATGACCTTTTTTTTTTTTTGCTTCAGCATTTCATTATGAGGAGCAGGAACATGTATTGATCAGCATGGAAGGCGTGTGTTTTTTGCATCTTTTTTTTCCCCGCACAGCTTGACGGCGCAGACGGGTATCGGAGAGGTTTTTCTGGCTTGATGCTTGTTTTAGGTTTTTTCAATCAATCCAGTATTTTCCCAATCATTCCTGGTTAGAGACCCCACAAATCACATCACCTGCCCTGAAATCCCCATCATCTATCAGGCAGCAGTTAAAAAGGGCACGTCGTTTTAGAATTAATTGAAAACTGCTTCAGCCCCTCAAAAGCAAAGTTGCACTGGACTGTGCTGTTGTTCTTTGAGAAGAAACAAACAAACAAACCAAAAAAGGCCAGTGTTGAAGTGATTTGCAATAATGAATGTTTATTGAATAAGTTGATCAAAACCTTCAGGTTGGTAAAATATACCTGTGTACGTGTTTAAATAGTGTTTTATTTTAGCTATAACTCTCTAATTTAAGGAATAAATGAACCTTTTAACCACTATATCCTCATAAACAGTATTTTATTCCCTCCTTACACAGTTTACTGTGTAATACATGTGCATTTTGGTGCCAGAGACTCAATTCATAAAGAAAAAAAACAAAACACTTATGAATATTTTACTATCACATGGCTTTAATTATTATATTACTGTCATGTTTCGTCATCCTTGACGCTGATGGTCCACAGTCGCCGACGACCCCACCGGGTCACGCTCCTGTCAGCTGAGCGCAGCAAACTGTGGCTCCGGTTCACACAGGCTGAGCAGACTTGAAAACACTGCCTGGCCTGGTGAGCCTTGATTGGCAGTGAAGGGCATCGAGTGGAGATTGAGGTTATGTGGTTCGCAGGGCCGGTCTGCAGTTTGCGCACATGAGGAACCCCAGCTTCCTCCCACTACATAAAAAAAACACACAATTAGTGACTGTAGATTGTTCTTTGTTGTGAACGTGACTGTAATGGCTGACTGTGGTGGACTGGAGACCTCTCCAGGAGGTACGCTGTCCTTACCAGAGTTAATTTTCTCAATGATTCTAAATAAATTAAGGAAGACATCAGTTTTTTTTTTGTTTTTTTTTTTGTCTGATTACAGTCTTGAACAATGTCTTTTGATTCATTCACCGTTTGCCCAATTCCCCCCATCTCTGTGATTGAAATATTCAACATAACACTGAATTCCAATTTCTTTGAGACAATATAATGTTAGCCTTGATTTTCTTTTTTTTTTTTTTCATTTATTTTTCCATGTTCCGTCCTCATGCTGGATCATCCTTCAAACAGGATAATGTGCGAATGATGCAGCTTAATGGCTCATATAGAAAGCATGGCCTCAATCTGTGACTCCTTTTCATTACTGGAACCGGGAAAAAAAAAAAAAAAGATAAAACCTTTGTTCTCGGTCCCTTTGTTGTTGGAAAAGATCAACTGTGTTTGTGCGTTTGAAGATCAAGTGGTCAGAATGAATCACCTTTAAAATGATGAAGCGGGCCGCGGATCAGGACTGAGGATCTGCAGCCTCCCAAACAATATGCAGATGTATGGGCGTCTATTCCCTTTTTGCTGAAGGCGATGCAGTTCCATGTGAGAAAGGCTGCATGGAGCGTGAAATGGTTTCATAAAGCTTTGGGGAGGAGGTGTGTTTGATTCATAAGTATTTCACCTCTGAAATGGAGTGTACTCTCAACCGTAGCTTTTTTTGATTCCGTCTGTTGTTTAGATGCCAAAATGTAGGGATTTGCATAACTCAAAACTAATGAGAAACTAATGACCCGTCGCGAAAAGGCCCTGAATGTGAGCTGTGACATTATGCGGAAGCAAACGATCCTGCATGTGGTGACATGTTTTGTTTCCCATCACACAAAATGCCTTTTTCTTCTGCAGTGGGCGCGGATTGTTTCCCCGCCCAGCCAACTTGAAAATCACTTCTACCTGTGCGCACAGACTGCTGGACTCAAGAGAGGAAAACTTTTCTCTTATTTTTCAGGATATTACCTGCCTGAGTTACTGTTTCCATTTTCAGATCTACCAGATCAATGATCAGTCATTGCCCAGAGTTCAGATGAAAGCACTCTTAGTCGATAGGTTGCTCCTCAAACCTGAATAGAGCAACAAAAACAGCAGAATGTCTCTGAGATCAACTTGTACATCACTGCTATTCCTTTGAAAGGTATCATTCCACAGGTGGAAAGTACAAATACATACAAGCAATTTCTTGTTTGGCTCAGCACAGAGGGCAGCAGCTATAGGAAACATGCAGTTCAGTTCAACAGTTCACGAAAAAAAAAAAAAACCATGAGTGAAAGTGATATTTCACTCATTTCCTTGTTGCGTTTACAGAAATGCTGAAAATGATGCAAGTTTCCTGTTGGGACACTCGTAGATTGTGTTGATCGCTTTAGTAATGAAGGGAAAAACACACATATGTGCATACACTGCACATTAACAATGACGAGTACTTTAGCATTTAGATGGATCAAGTTGGCTCTCATCTATGAAACTACCAAGTCCCAGGAAAATATGGACTGGGTTTCGTGACACTCTGGAGAGAAACGTTGATGTTATTAAAATATATATTACAAAGTGATGATTTAAAGCTCGTGTCTGGAGTTTCCGTTGGTTTCCATTGTGGTCATTGTCGGATCATCACTATATCATTCTATATCTAGTAATCTCAAAAAAAAAAAAAAAAAATCGGCAGTCAGGAGGAATGGTGCTGAATGTAAACATGAAGTAAGACAACATAATCACCAGTGTAGGGCAGGCAAGGGGGGCTGTACTGCTTGAAGACCTCCATCTTCTTGTGGTACACTCCCAAATCTTGTCTCTTTTAATGCACAGTACAGGACACTCAGACAGGGATGGTCCTGCTGCCCGGGGACTGACCTCCTCAGGCAACCGGTCCACAAAACACCTGGTCTTTTTAATGCACCTCACACTAACAAAACAGAAAATCAATTTAAAAACAAATGTAACCACCAGCACCATTCAGTGTGACTGCTGATACACTTCATAATATTTGTTGGAATGATTGTAGTGATGATGACAATGGTGACAATAATGATAATGATGACTATTGCAGTCATGATGTTTGCAGTAATATGGATAACTGTAGAAAACTGAAATTTGCTTTCTTTTTGTATATGTTGTAGTTACTATAAAAACATAAAGTAATAGTTGTTTTGTATAATAGTATTTGTAAATATAGGCTGTAATAATAGATATGTAGTGTTTAGATTAAGAAAAAAAATCTCTACTTAACGCAGCTGACTGAAACTTACACTGAATGTGCAAGGGGTGGGAGTTTATAAGCTTGTCTTCTTCCCACTCCTTTTCAAGGTACAGACAAGAAATCTTCTTCTTACTCCAATGCTAATAACTTATGTTTCTAAAGAAATGTGGAAATAGTACTGTACAGTTTGTTTGTTTTCTTGTTTTGTTTGTTTTGTTTTTTTTTTTGGTTTACCAAATGTGGCTCTTTTGTATGGAATATTGTACAGTACATTCTTAATTTATTTTGTATTTTTGTATCTCGAAATAAATTCATTCATTCATTCATTCATTCATTCATTCAACATATGTATCATTTTTCAACAGAGCTTAAATGTGTCAGTCTGGTTCGATACTACAATATAATATTAGCATAAAGCAATATAAAAATTTATTTATGAGCCCCGCCTTCGTCTCATAGACCCCCATGTTATCCGAAAAAGCGCCGGTCAGCGTCATCCAATAGATTTCGAGCTTCCCCATTCTCGTGAGGTCAATCAAAGTGTGCACGCAGCCAGAGAGCACGGCTGCTCGCCCAGGCAGAGGTGAGTTAGCTCCGCAGCAGCCGGCCCGCTTACCTCGGATATATCCACTGTCTGCTGAACATCCACCGTAAACAGCTAAACATGTAGAATGTTGTAGGACTCAGAGGCTCTCATTTTCACCCGACAGATAATAGCGTGCACAATTAAGGGGGCGTGGCTTGGTCGCTCATGAAAGCAGAGGGAGGGCGGAACCTGAGACTTTGGATTTAAAAAAAAAAAACCTCTCTCTTTCAAAACTCCAGACACGAGCTTTAAGAGAAAAAAATACTCAACTTGAAAAAAAGTGCAGTTAAAGGTGCTGAAGGCAGGATTCCGCATCTCCGCCATCTTGCTTAGGGTTACCTAAGCAAGATGGCGATTTGACCCATCTAAGATGGCGATTTGAAACCCAGCACAACCAATCCTGTCCTGTTTTCTCTGACATCATGCCCTCACGCAAGTTAAGCCCCTCCCACAAGAACATGCGACGAACGCCCCTCGACCAATCATGGCTAGAGCCTCATGGGCTCTTCTGATTGGTCAAAGATACCTGGAGCTGTCGAGATTCCTTTTAAGCTCAGAACAGAGACAGATGGAAACGCTGCGCCCTCGCGGTAGTGCAATTATGCTACACTCCTAAAGGATTATCAATTTATACTCTAACATTTAATCCAAAGAAAACACAGAAAAATTAGCATTGACTAGCAAAATCCTGCCTACAGCACCTTTAAGTAAGAAAACAATACAATCAATGATGGTGAAGTCTCAAGAAAAACAGTGGCATCTCTCCTTCATTTCGTTTTTGATGGTCATCTTAACATCATTGATGGAAATGAAAGTGCTAATCTTAAGAGCTCACTAAAGAACTTCCCATGAACAAAGGTACATATGAGTTTTACTAACGTCTAACCAAAAGTTCGGTCAACATTAAAAAGCAACTGCGGCACGCCATGCAGACAGTAATTATCAGAGCTGCTGGAGATGCATCGTGATGTGACGCCCAACCAATTAAATCATGAGAGAAAAGCATGATAGACTGAATTAAATTACTTTATGGCAGAGGAAACTTGTACAGCATATCACCATCATCAGCCACAGATCTTCCTCCCAAAAAAATGTGTGGTCTTTTTTTGGTCTAACTAGATCAGATATATATGTACATTAAAAGAAGGCGTTTTATCAATCCGTCTTTTCATCAATATCCTCTCAGACGGTTGAAAAAAGTCATCCTGTGCTAAATACTCGGACTTTCTCACAAAGTGAAAGTGCTGCCCTTTAAATGTGAGCAGGAGATAAAGATCGATTAGTAGCTGTAATTGTAACAACACACACACACACACACACACACACACACACACACACACACACACAGTGAGAGTAATTTTGAAAATCTTTTCCAGTCGGAATGGTCTCATTTATCAAAAACTCAGCAGGTTTCTTCGATATTTAGTGAAACTACTCAGGGTCAAGTGACCACTGTAGAGACTGGCAAATTTCTCTCTCTCCTTCAGTGTAGCTGGTTTCACAAAATAGGCCAACTTCTTAATCTTATGTGTCAGATTACATTTAAAAAGAGAGTCTCGACTACAGTATCAGTGGATGATCAGCTTGTGAGATTAAAACACACGATGAGCAGTTCAGTAAGTTCAGCAGGTGGTGGAACACTTTATCGTTTCAGACACAAAAAAAATCACCAAGAAATGACGTGTGATGGATGTTGAATGATGGTTTTGGGTTGTAAATTACCAAGGAAACGTGTAAAGTTGCATCAGAGTGCTTCACCAGATGGGTTTCCCAAGCCTTTAACTACTTCAGTAAAATGAAAATCAGAGCCTTTGTTCACTTCACCGGCTTATTTAGTTCTGGTTCGATCAGATCTGTGAAATTTGTGTGAAAAGGGAGCATTTTCTTGACCTCACTCGCTGTTCTCTCTGCAGACGGACTGTTCCAGTGACAGCGAGAGCGAGGACAACTTCATAGTCGTCCCTCCGCGAGACCACCTGGGCCTGGCCATCTTCTCCATGCTCTGTTGCTTCTGGCCATTGGGGATTGCAGCCTTCTACTTCTCGCAGGGGGTGAGACTGCGTGCACGCGCACAATAACGCAGACATGCAACACGCCTTCCGTCACACATGAGCGATGCAGCATCTGTTTGTCAGGGGGCTGACATTCCCTCCTCCTGCTAGACTCACACACACGTTCTCCTGCATTTGACTGCGCGCACAAACACACATGCACTCTTCGTGTATGACTCATTACTGAAAACTTAAGGACTGGTGTGGGGTTCAAAAAAAAAAAGAAGGACTGACAGCTCACTCTGCGGCTGCAAGGCCAATTTTTACTCAGCTCCCCATCAATAACTCAAGGCCGATCTGTAGTGGCTGCTTGATGCCGTGTAAACAGGCAGAGAAAGGCTCTTTTTGGAAAGACTGTTTAAATCACCTTCAAGGTTCTGTCTGCAAACACCGAGAAAGGAGGTTTTCATACGACTGAGATGAGAAAGGGCCTCTGAATTAACGGCATTTTCGAGGATGAAATCAATTAAAGTTGCGCTAAGATACATTAAATATTCTTATATGACCTGTAGTTAGGATTATATTAAATTAAGCATGGTTCTCTTTCAATGCTCATCTGTTTCCCTAACCTGAAACGTTACTTCCTGTGTGTTTTGGTGTTCGGGTCCTTCGTGTGTGAAAGCAAGCCTCTTAGAAAATATTCTATTCTTGTAAGTGGCACATTGCTTCCATAGTATTTCACATCATGTATGGATGCTGGCTTGTTTGCTGCCTCTGGTCACCTTTAATCTGTGGGGGAGTGCTCACCGAGTTTGGGCAGTAACCCCACGCAATCAATTTCTAATCGGAGTTGAACTGTAGTTATTTCCAGCAGGACCAGGCCTGTGTGATTTCACAGGGCAATCTGTCCAAGTGTGACAAGGTAGTTGAAGTCTCTGCCGATGCGTTCCAGCCAGCAAACAGCACATAATAGATGTCTAATGGATTCCACCTCGGCTTCCACCATTTTTCTCGGTTCTGTGAGAAACGGCTCCGAAGACGGTCCGTCAAACAAAGAGCTCCAGGATCAACATTTTGCTTGCTGCTAATCAATCCGCCCTCCGTCTCTTCCATCATCGGTACAACCGAAGCAAAACACGTAAAAAAAAAGAACCATCAGCAGTAAACAAACCCATTGTATGTTCAAGTACACACATGTAAACACTCGCACTGCAGACGCACAAACAGACACACTTTTCAGCAAATTACTCTGCCTTGGACTATAAATTCTTATCAAAAGCTGGAGCGTTTAGCCGTCTTATCAGTGGGCGCAAGTAGTCCGAGCCAGTCAGTGAATTATCTTGTCAGGAGCTAATTTGATTCTTCCGGGGTAATTATGGGGAAGTGATGGCTGTGTTTAGGGATGGATGGTTTTTCTGCCAATCTCCCTCCTTTGGAAGGTGCCGACCAAAGCGCTGTCAGGGAAAAGATATGGAGGGAGTCTGGGATTGCTTGATTTTATAGCTCAATAACCCACTTCAGTGGTCCTCGATTCATTCAGCTGTTCAGGAAGCACCTTCCCAGCTCAGTGATGTAATTCTATAGGATTTAGTTTGAGCATGTGGAATCATTTTAGCAGAACACGTGAAGGGAATAAATATCTCTGCCTCTGTACCGTCTCAACTTTAAGTAAAATCACAGTCCGACAGTGTAGTTCTTATACTTTTTCATGACATTTTGCCTGTGAAATGTGTAAATGTTTCGCAGTAGATAAGCTATATTCACTTAATAGTATTATTTGTGAAACTGATACTCTGCTGGATGTATTTTCCAGCCCTCAGGTCAAATCCAAGGTTTGTTGCAAGTATTAGAATTATGACTAAACAACATTTTACAACATCGAATCATGTATTGCACCGGTGCATTTGAGGAAACCTCCCCTCGCCCGTGTGTAAATCCGACATGTATCTTGTATTTGATCAGGCTGCCACAGATGATTTACTCACAGTGTTCACTGTTGCTTTAATAACGTCGGAGGCTTGCAAAATGAATTAAAAATGGAATTTCCTGTATTGGATTGGGTAGAATAGTGGGACTAGTTTATGCTGATAGATTAACATATAACACACAATGTCACTCACCAACCTTGGCTTGTTTATTGTTGCATCCGTTTTTACAATGGAATGAAATTGCAAATCAGCTCAGCCTTCAACAGACAGGCTGCCGTTACTGTTACTGTGCTTTTTCCTCAGCTGTTGGCGGAGTTTATACCTCAACTTTTGACTTTTTCACCTGGGTAGTGAATGCATCACACACAACGCTTCAACGCTTGACAGAAAATAGTTTTCTTTTTATTTCTGTTTTTTTTTTTAATGCTTTAAAACGGTGTTTGGAAAACCTTAACAGGATGCATTGAGGTCACTTTCACGGCTTCATCATTGTCATGGCAACTACAGCATGGCCGTGTGCGTTATAGCGCGAGGCGAGGGCAGCAGGAATGGAGGGAAATGACGGCACATCAGCCCCATCGTTTACTCCGAGGACGTTTACAAACAAACAGGTTAGTGACTGTAATGGGGTGTGTGGACGCCTGATCAATAGTGTTTTGGTTCCTCGGGAAGGTCAGACCTGTTGATAAAGAGAGCTGCCGGCCTCCCACAGAGCGGAGCTGAGTCACCGCCACAGCAAACACTCCGCACAAACAGACGTGCATCCATGTGCTCATTTAGGCTGCTTGTTTTCCTGAGACAGCATCTTTCATTTGGCGTAATGACTTTTGCAAATAGCGATGCACAGTTTCAGGATTTGTTGTTCGCGGCCCACACACACAAACACACACACTCTGATAATGACGGGAAAAACCATGAATATCTGAGGAAAATTAACTGTGAGCATTTGATTGGAAAGCAGAATTGAGTTTCAATTACTGCCTCTAATAGGGTGAGTGCTTTGTTTTCGTGGATGTTGATTTTTTTTTTTTTTTTTCCAGCTCAGCTTTGAGACATCTGGCCTGGAAAGTGCAGAGTTGGGAAGCGACGCGATTATGCAAATAAGACTTCCCTGAAGTTATCTTACGACATTCAAGTCATCGTAATGAATGAAAATTAATGAAGTAATTATTGCGGAACAGTTTGCGTAATTTTGTGTGTCAGTATGATGGAGGTTGAGGGACAAACAGAGCGAGAGAGGGAAGCAGAAAGAGAGATATTTTGGGCTTAATGTGCTGTTTATTTGAAAGAGAAACCTGTTAAGAGTGCTAAATTGGCTTCCGAGAGCGCGTCTCAGCGTGAGGCTCCGCAAAGCGGCGTCTGAGATGGTATCTTGTTTTTCTTTTTTTCTATGACAACACATTTCAATCATTTTGTCAAGGTTGTGAAGATAAAGCTTTAAACGCTTTCCACCGTTTTCATCTCAAGGGTATTCAAGGAAAACTCTCCGGGCTGACATCTATCCTGTGTTACGCGACGCTCAGCCTCCTTTTCTCCCCCCCTGTCCACATCAGATTCCCGTTCCTTATGGGGCGCCACCGCACGCCTTGATTTAATTTCCAAGTGACAAATCACTTACGGTGCATCTAACAAAAGCTTTCACTGGAGAAATTAAATAACCAGCCTTTGCCCTTCATCCTCCAGCTCCAGTGGAGGAAACTGCCCGCTTGTAATTTTCGTGACTCTCCTTTTATTCCGTCCCCCTGAAGATCTGGCCTGGGTAGGGTAATCCATCCTCTGAAGGAGAAGCCGCTTTGTCCCGTTTTGAAAGCAAATTCAAACCTCATTTCCTGTAGAGCATCACTAACAACGCTTTTGTCTCAATAATTACTGTATTGACAAAGAAAGCAAAGGCTCCACCTTGAATGCGCATCCTTTCTCTGGATTTCCTTCCTGACCTTCTCTTACATAAAGAATCTCTTTCTGGCTCTCATTTACTCTTTTGTCCTTCACTGTTTGCATTGTTCTCAAAAATACCTTCTTGGAACTAATGAACCATTTGGAGTGCAGTGTAAATATCCAGTCCTCATTCCTCTGGTGGTAACTACCGACACTGATATCTGGAGAATTTCAATAGATTTTTGTCCCTTTTGTTTTCAAATTCTCATTGATCAAAAGTCTCAGATGCTAAAATACTCCATGTCTCCAAGTCTGCTCTCACTGGAAGGCAATTATTTGAGTATTCAGTCAGTTTCTCAATGCAAGCGATGCTGTTGTAAAAGGTAAAAGCACACAAAACTTTAAATATCACATTTTTTTTTAAATGATTTTGTCCAATAGTCTCCATGCACTAATTAGTTCTGCTTTTACATCCAAATGGATGAGCCATCATACTGTTCATTTTGTAATATTACTGACTAACACGTCACATTATAAATGCATCTGCCTGAGTGCAGTGTTTTCAAAATGAGCCTGTAAACAGAAAGATCCAGCCTCTTGAGCCAAAGAGGAAAAAGGTACCGCTAACAAGCATTCATTGTCTGGTGCAGCTGCTCCGTGACTGCTTTTATCATTGTAGTGCAAATGGGCAGAAACTATGAATAATACAATATTTCAGTCAGGGGAGACCGCAAAAGACAGAGGCTTAAAGAATAATTAAATTATCTGACTTAGTGTGCAGCAAAAGTCAAAGTTGGAGAAGTACGTGAGCAGCGTTTGGCAGTTTGACCCTGTTGTGATGCCGCCGTTCCACACGCTGCACAGCGTAATCCTCCCAATCAGGTCCAGACAGATGGTGGAGTGGAGCGATTACTAAAGGTCTAGATGCGTGCGAAGGCCCACGAGTAAGATCGAGGAGGATTACACATGGTCACAATATAAATTAAAAAGAGAGAGCAAGCAGAGAAATCTTGATTTGACGTTGACTCGTTTTGCCCTCAAGGTCCAGGTCGTCTGACAATCACGATTTACTACACAGTGGGAGGATTTCAGTTTGGTGGGGAACGCTGCAAAATGATGCTTTAAAAATATTTTCTAGTGGTTTTCTTAACTTGATGGAAATTTCAAAGTGAATTTGCCGGATATACTTAAGTATTTACAAAAATCTTCTGTGGAATCGTCTGGTTCAGAGGTTTATTCCTCTTCATGGACACTCAAGCTTGACTGTGTCGAGATCATGGCTCCACCATGACTTCCAGGAACTCTCATTCTTCTTTACACTGAAGGTGCGTCTTAATACACACTATGTTTGGAGTTGCAGAATACATTTCTAGCAAATCAGATGAGTTCCCACTGGTATTACATTAATACATGATTTCTCAGTAACATTTTATTATGTCTACACAGCATGTATCTATATCCATCCATGGGTCCTGCATGATTTACTAATACGGGTAACAAATAACTGAAAAAGGATTAAAAAAGGTCATGCATGGAGTCACAGCTGCTCCACTGATCTTCGAATGAAAAAGTAGCATGACTGAGATAAACAGAAAAGGTTGTTTAAACTATTTCAGAGTAAGTCAACATTATATCGAGCCGACATATTGCTAAAACTATTCTCTGCTGCTTGACTTAATACACTGGTGGGCATTGAAGTGATGAGAACACCTGAATTCAATGATTTGGATAATTAAGCAAATACTTTTGGCGATATAGTGTAGGTCAACAGGATAAGGAAAAAAAGCAATAAAAATCATCAAATTATAAAAAAGGTGAAAACTATTCATATCTCAGACATTGATTGAGTTTGAGGTATAAACCCAAAGAGAATGGTGGGGCAGATGAAAAATTTAGTCAAAATTCATTTAAGGCATTATCACACCCTCGTTTTAATATCAGATCATAGACAAATACGCACATGAAAACAGTGAAATAGTTTCCTTTGTGCAGGATTTGAGTTTCATGATAGTCAGCCCTCCAGTCTGGTTTCGATCAGACCTCAGCCGCGTCGGGCACAACAAGGAGCCGCCGAGCCAGGCACTTGAACCGACTGGCTCCTCTCAACGACAAGAGACTGTGGCTCCAATCCAAAATCCTCCTGGATTTCTGTTATGAGGAGCCAAGCAAGGCGCTCGGCTGAGGAACCTGATTTGATCCACTTCTGTCTGGGAGATTGTGAGCGAAGGTCAAAAACAAGTACTCAACTTGTCTAGAGACTTGATTTGGTGTTTAGTTTTCTGCTCAGCACCACTCTTAAGACACACACCGCCGCAAAACACTGCAGCTCAGACGTGTGCAGGAGAAGTAAACTCAGACACACACACACACACACACACACACACCTCGGAGCTCCGTCATTATTCAAATGGATTCAAGAATAATAAAGGTCATTTGACGCCACCACATAATGCATTTTAAAACCACCTTGGAATGCTTTCAGAACATTACTCTCGCCAATAAATTTTATATTACTGCTAATTTTTTTTTTTTTTTTTTCTGGCCACAATGAATTATGGTTGGGATTTAGCAATATGCTGAATCTCATCAACTATAACATAAACAAATGGACGCGTATATGACAGGATAGTAATAATACAGAAGACAATTTAGTCTCGGCCAAGACAATAAAATGGAAAACTAATACCGTCCAAACAATGTCAGTGTAACATTTCATACTGGGTAATTTCTGCTTCAGTGCTGACCTCCATTCAGTGGTGTGAATGGAAACAGCAAATCATAAATAGTCTGCTTTCCTCCATCTCTCTCCTGGCAAAGGAGACCATTCAGAGAGGCAGATAAATAGATGATGCTCAGCACAAAGCCCGATAAACACATCAACAGTGTGCATTTACCCTCCATTCATTGTTGTATATTTAGTATTTATATCAGTTGTTCAGGTAGAATAGAATAAAACACAATGCGAGAACTCCTTGAGCTTCATTCAGATTACATCTTCTACCTCTTTCTGACAGCAGCGATCAAGAGTGTTTTTCAGAAGTAACTAAAAAAAGAGGAAGTTGCTTTAATCAGAACTTGAAAATTAATCAAATTGTGACAGTGAAATTGAGTTGTTTCCTGATACGCTGTTTTTACTGCAGTTTTCTCACCCGATTCACCGACTCTGCTGCATGTAGAAACTGATTTCCAACATCAGGAGGATCATCATGCAGCCCTGTCATTTCCAGAGCCTCATCGCCTTTTTTCAACTTGCTGCTTAGCAACTCCAAACTTTACTGATTCGGCCTGCTCTATGTGCCACGCGTGTTGTTTCCCTCAGTAGCAGGCAGCTGTTTCCAGGGAAAACAAACAAACAAAAACAAGCACCAGACACACACAGCGTAAATTGCCCGCCTGGCAGCAAACACGAGACGGACACAGCTTGCAATTAGTTGATGAAGACTTCAGGATTTGGTCGTGAGATCAAAACGGACCCGCAAGAAGAGGAAATACAACCGCCGTAGTTTAGCGTCAGGTTCGATGTGCGGATATAGTCTCAGACATTAGCAGAAATACTGGTGGCACAGCTTTAAAGTCATGAAATCATCATTATATTACTTGAGCTTTCCACCGATTTTTCTTCAAACTGAAACTTGTGTGTGGAAGCTGATTTATTTCAAACTGCAAATGGGAGAACCTACAATCGCCACTGTAATTCAAAGGTCTCAAAAAACACAAAATATTCCATATTTAGATGATTTCAGTAAGAAAAGCATGGAACATTATGTAGGACAGTGTCATCAGCGTAGAGAGCAACAGACAGAACAAGATCTCCCTTA
The DNA here is from genome assembly GCF_902148845.1 of Salarias fasciatus. NCBI lineage: Eukaryota > Metazoa > Chordata > Actinopteri > Blenniiformes > Blenniidae > Salarias > Salarias fasciatus. Next base: position 19,688,395 of record NC_043759.1, read on the forward strand.
ATGACGGTCCTGAGTTTTAATTTTAGGCATTATATTTTACACAGCAAGTTTCATCTCAGGAGGGAATAAATTCTATACTATTTACTTTGTTGCACTATATCATCTCTGTAATTTATAACCACTATACATAATATTCATTGCATGTATTCATATCCATATAATATTCACTGTATGCTGTTTAATGTAAAAATGCTCTATACAGCATGCAGGTGATATCTGAGATATATACAGTGTATACACACACACACACACACACTTTACCCTTCAGCACCATGTAAGTAGGTCATGACAGACAGGTAAAGTGGGTCATTTGTGTTCCATACCTCTTTTCTTTCTGACTATCTATCTATCTATCTAGTTTCATAAGATGCATTTTTTCAGCTTTTCAAATGGTAAATCTTATGATGGCCGTTGATCATTCTGTTATTTCTGTGTGAAATGACATCAACCTCCAGCCCCTGACATTTCCATCCTAATTGCCGTCCATTAATCCTGCCATGCTTGATAAACCCCCCTCAGGTTTGTCCATAGGCCCATCCCTCAATTCGATTTGCTTTTCTTCACTCACTGTTTTTTTTTTTTTTTTTTTTTTTTTAGTTTTCGATCGAAATTTAATTAATAAGTTGCTCTTTTCTCCAGGTGAATGAGAACGCTGCCGTGTTTCTGACTTCCTTCCTTTTACATCCTGTCTTTTCCAGACCACCAAGGCGGTGAACAAAGGGGACTTCCCACTGGCCAACATCGCCTCCAGGAGGGCTTTGTTTCTCGCCGCCCTCTCCATCACTATAGGCACCGGCGTGTATGTGGGGGTGGTGGTAGCTCTCATCGCCTACCTCTCTAAACCAGGACACATATAGCAGCGGCGCCATTACTCCACGCACCTCCGGGGAGCCCCGGGAAGAGAACAGCCCCCCCTCTGGGGAACGCCATTGCTCCTGCAGACTCTGAAGAAAGTTTTTTGGAGGGGATGTACAGCTCTTTTTCTTTCTCTCTCGTCTTTCCACCTTCCTTGCTTCCCAGCCTTCTCTCCCTGCAGGCCCTCTGTCAGCTTATCTCGCCACAGTGACTGGAGAGGTCAGGCTGGAGGGCGGGAAGAGCAGGAACGGAGAGGCAAACTCAGCAAGCCTGTTTTGTTGATGATGGATTTGAGGGATGGAATTCGTCTTTGTTGGACCCACTTTGCAACCAGTTGACTTCAGGCTGAGCCCTTTGGTTGTTTATGAACCTCCAAGACTGCTGGAAGGAAAGATAAACCTGGATTGTGATGCAGAGAGGTGGACGAAGGTTAAAAAATCAAGATGAATTCATTCAGTCATTCAGAACAACACTTCTGTTGCCATTACTTGAGCTGCTGTTAAAAGTTAACCCACCAACCCACCAACCATCATCAGTCCGTCGCCCCGGACTGTTTTGTATGTAGACCTGCCTTCACAAAGTCAAAGGACCGGGACTGCATTTGTTTCTGAGCCGACTGCCTGAAAGGGGAAAAACAAACTACATGACCGGCTTCATAAATCACCACAATAAATTCCAGTCTTTAATTAGCAGAGATGGGAGAAAGACTATCTGCAAGTGTCATCAATAATGCTAATTAAAGACAAAAACTAAACAAAAAAAAAAAGATTGAATACAAAAAAAAAAGAAATATGATTAGGAGCTGAGGTTGTTTCTTTTTTCTTGATAAAATATATGCACTGGCATGAACAAAAAGATTCTTGATGGAGCCTCCGGCCTGCAGTTCTCCTCCAGAAAGGTGTCCGTCCTTTGAAAATCAGCACCGCGAGTGCCCGAGAACTGAAACACGTCTGCTTGTGCAGAAATGGATTGCCGACACACAGGCTTTGTTTTTATGTTCGTGTTCCCTGCCGTCTGAGCGCGTCTCCATCAATCTTGCTCGGAGAAACGTCCATGTGTAGCCTTTGAAGAGAAGCACAGATCCAGGATGGCGAGGTGGTCCGCGGGGCGGGGCAAAAATGAGACCAGCGTCCCCCCCCCAAAAAAAAAAAAAAAACAGGACAGGAAAGTGACACGTCCGTCACTCACAGCGGGCGAGAAAGTTATAAATCAGGAAGATTATGTCATTAAAATGCGAGGCTTACGTATCCCCGAGGGCTGCGCGCATAAACAAAGCGTCACACGCTGACAGCTTTGAATTCAGACCTCTTCAATTATCCTTTGCATGAATACCGGCGGTATACTGCCGCCGCTCCGCATGATTGATTGGACTCAGAACCAGTTTTTGTCAGATCATAAAACAGCCCAAATTAAAATTGATCAGGCTGTGAATGGCCCCTTGGAGTTTGCACAATAGTTTATCACTCAGTCCTCACTCCAGCTATAGCAAGAATAGCAGGCCATATCACAGTGATGGAGTACTTTATTTATTTTTTATTTTTTTTGCAGACAAACTGAATGCGTTTTTGATACAAAGGGCTTAATAATTGTTGGTATTTCGGCCTGTGTTCTTGCAGTGCAGATTATAAGACAAGCAGTGATGCTTGAAGAAGCAGCATCGCATGCTTTCCTGCACAGGTCCCGCAATTAGTCATACCTGACAGTTATGGTGCACAATTAGCTCCCCTTAATGACTTTTTTTTCTGAAGGAATGCATATTCTCTCGAGCATTGCCCTAAAATAGCACAACCACATTAATTCCACTAATAAGCCAGTGACTGTGTGGCTGGTAGCTGCCAGAACCCGCAAGAACTATTTCAAGATCCACCAATTTTAAAGCGAAAATGGAACATTGGCTGATATACTTTGAAGAGAAAATGTCTTTATTGAATGTATTGATTGAACAAAGCGTGATGTCCTCTTCTGATTTGATAGAAAGACCGCAACGACTGAGGTGTTTGGAGCTCTAAAGCTTCATGTCTGAGAGTTCAAGCTGGCTGTGGCTCTGTATATGTTTGACCTCCTGACCTTTGACCCCCTCTGTCCCCTCAGCGGTAAGCCATTTGCTACTTATTCCACTGTATGCACACCTCCTGACCATCACTTTAACTCCAGTGAAAGACTCCTCAGCCTGTTTGCTGATGAACATGCTTTGTGTTTTGTAGTGTGCCACTCAAACGCTGTTCTTATCCGGCTTCTTCGGCGACCTGGTATTGTGTAATGTGTTACAACAGTACGTGAGTTTTTAATGCTGCTGTGTTTTGGGGTTTTTTTTTTTTTTTTTTTTCCTGTTTTCTCTCTTCTTCTCATCGTGATGAGCTACACGTCCATGTGACACACTTTGTTGAATGCATTTCTCAATGCCAGGGTGATTGTGATCTCTTGTGTCGTGCTCTTAAAGCTGAGTTAAAGAAGATTAGGTTTTTACCTCCCTTTCTTTCTTTTTTTTTTTTTTCTTTTTATTTTGGTCACATTGACGTTTGGGATCTTTTTTTTTTCTACTGTGTATGGAGGCAACATGTACATAGTGCAAATAAAAACATTCAACTGTAATGAGAAATAAACCAGAAAGGAATTGTGACCTTTCTTAAAAGCAAAAGATTTCCTTTGTGGTTTCGTATCAGGTTACATGCACAGCTTTCTTTGAGAACAAAAAGCCCGCAGTCTGAGAGAAAAAGGCTTGATTGAGGTGTACGAGTTGTTCTCCACCAAGCCGAAATGAACAATGGCTGAGTCACACAGTGGAGGTGGTTCTGCCTGGAACAGATGAAGCTCTGCATGCAGGGAGGTGGGCTGCACCACTCAGAAGATGGCATCAGCAGCACCGTTGTGTTGAGATTATTGGTATTATCTCTCACGGTGCATCTCAGCGTACTTTGTCCCGCCCGTCGCATGGCCATCAAACGATTCTTGATTGGATGAGCTTTTTTTTTTCTTTTTCCCTCCAGTTTGATGCTGCTCTTACAAACACTGCTATTAAATATGATTTAAGCATTAAAGATGGGTTTCCACTCAGTCCAGAATATGAAGTAGGGGTGTCAAACATAAGGTCCGTGGGCTGAAACCGGTCCTCAAGAGGCTGCAATCAGCCCAGCTAAACCAACAAGCAAAATATTTGGTGAAAAAAAGTCTAAGACAGATTTGGTTCACATATTTCTGTACGAGTAGTGGACACGACACAACCCTGAGATCGCTGCAAACGTTATAGCCTCAAAGTCCTTCTGGCAGGAGGAATCTGTAAAATATTTCGTTGAATTTTCACCAGAAGGCGTCATTAAAACTGGCTTCCTGATGAGATTGTGGTGATTTTTGGTAGTAGTCGTTTGGTATTTGCAAAAATATGAACATTATCATCACATATGCTCTGCCCCACAACAAAGGAAAACTTTGTCAGCTGGTATCATTGTGGCCCTTTTATTCCCACTGTTTTCATCTATGAAGCATCTCACTTATCGGCCATCACGTGCACACACCAAAAAGCAAGGTTTCAGGTTTTACATCCATTATTTTAAAATCTGGATCTTCGAAAATGAGCTGTCAAGGTTTTCAAATAAGGAGCATTTTTGCCATTTTATGCATTTATGCTGAACACAAGCTCAATATATTCTCACATTCTTCTTAGGCTACGTGAAATAAATCATTAAACACAAATCCTAAACAGGCAGGCTTTCTATATCAGTGGCTACTGAGGCTGCCGAGCACATCTTTTTATCAAGCAAGGAAAAAAAAAACTATTGTGACGGTAAATATTTTATTTTGGTAATATCAATCTTAAATAATTTTTGCAAAAATCATCCACATTTAATGAGAGCTACTTGTTCCCTCCAAGAAGATCTGAGTAAACGGACAATCCTCACTTGTGTTTGAACAGATTTTTAGTTTTATGTTTCAGCTTTGCTCCGACTTTACTTTGAAATGTCCGTGTGGAGTACAGCATCCTCGCCGTGAGTCACTGATTTACAACGGCAGCCATCTGTTCACAAAATCGTCCCACAAGAGAGCAAAACACACGTGAGGCCGGGTCCGCCGGTGAGGATGCTTCGTGGTTGTACACCCAGCGACTGCGGCGGCGGCGGCCGAGGAGGAGCTCTCATTACGGGAGTGAGTCACTCGCTGATGTCTCTGTCAGCGAGCCGCGGCACGACGGCCAACGATGATATGTTTGCTTCGTCTTCAAGGGTGAAAAATGCTCATATTAAACATAACAAAGAGCGTGCTCCACCGTTTCTTCGCTGTGATATGCTAAACAGGCAATACTCAGAAGCACATAGGCAGATTGATTTAATGGGCTCTATGGATCAAAGAGGGACTGTTGTGTTTCCCAACGCGCAGCGAGAAAACAGACAGCGGGCAGGGGAAATATTTTTGCCTGTCCTCCGGTGCTCCGTCTCAGTTTTACATTTCGTTGTGTTTGATTTGTGCGAGAGAGGGATTGTGTGATCGTAACGCCGCCTTTAAAAATAATTTGCAAACTTAAAAGTATCACAGGAATAAGGTCTGTTGTTATCAAATTACAAACACAGTCCTCATCAGAAGCATTCAGCCATCGCTGCGTTTCAGTCTGGAGCGTCCCAACCCGCTCTCTCCCTCTCATCTGCAGATGAGTCACTCCTCATCATTTCACCAAACCATTTCATGCCTTCTTTGAGCATCGTGCCAGAGATTATCAAGGGGAAGAAATGCGCCTGGTTTTTATTTGCTCTCCTCATGTTTCTAACTCAAAACCTACATCTCTCTATTTTAGTTTTTTTTTTTTTTTCTCTCTGGAAGTGGATTTTCCAATCTAGGTTGTACGTTTCGCCCAACATGGTGCAATAGCTTGGAAACGGAGCTCTCACACTGGCCCATGCCTGAAAAAAACTGCAAGTAAACGTGAGTTGTACATCTTCCAGTTGTCTTTTTTTTTTTTTTTTTCGGCAGGGGAATAGGAGAAACAGCTTTCAAGCTGCAGTAGGATTTGTGCTTTAATCACTGTTTTCATGCCACAGATCTCAGACGGATTGTTTCCAGAGTCTGATTCTTTTTTTTCTCATCAAATATGCATTAAGTCAATGTATTTATTGATTATTTATCTTGCCTGTAGAGGCACCACTGCACACTTTGAAATGATATTGATTAATTTCCGTTTTTCAGCAACTTATTGTTTTCCTAACTTGCCAAACAACGACTTGAGGTGTAATACCTTGTAACAAACTGCACACTAAAAAATGTTGGGTTATTTTGTCAACCCAATCGCTGGGTTATGAAATCGGTAACTCAATTTGGGCCATTATAAGTTATTTGTTGCAACTCTTTACATTTTTAAACTCAGCACATGGGTTGTTTTGACCACTGTTGGGTTGTCAACGGGTCCGTGTGTCACTTTCGTCTTCTCTACTTGCAACAAAGAACAGAAGTAGTCCTCTGGCTCTCTGATGCAGTACAGGTTTGTGCTTATTTACATTACATATCTAATTCACACGACTGTGCGGTGTCATGTTATGTGAATTAGATATGTAATGTGAATCAGCATGTCATCATGTAATGTCATCCACAGAAAATTTTACTTGTGCGAGCGCCCTCCATGCAGTTAGCGTTAACCAAATAGCTAGCTAACGCGTGTAGCTCGCTCCAGCTGTCGGGGCGGCTGTGGTTTAGTGGGGAGTGCAGTCATCTTACAGTCGGGAGGTTGCTGGTTCGACTCCTCTCTCGCCCCTGTCTGCATATCGCAACCCCCCCCCCAGCTATGGGTAAAGTAGCATCATTGCTTTGTGGTCATCACGGGAGTGACAAAGGGCAAGGGAGACCCCTCCCTGCAGAAAAATCCGGAGTTGAGCCCTAAAGATGGTTGGTCCTGCCATTGCGGCATCTTCCAGCAACTCCTGTGGCCAAGCTGGTACCAACTGTAGGAGCCTGTCCCTTTCTGTTGGACGCTACCAGCGAGGCTGAGAGGGGGGATCTGTCAACTGAGCATCTCAGTTCCTCCATAAAAACTTCGCCCTGCCCTGGATCTCTCTTGAGATCGACGGAGCTTGTTCTCATCGAAAAATCGAATGCCAAGTATATAGAATTTTAAAAGGGGTTTGAAAATTACCTGTTTAGGAATCAAATTTTTTTGGAAGACTAAACCAATGTGTTTAGTTGAATTAACACAAAGCTGTAGTTCATTTGACCCAGAATTTGGGCACATTCAACCAGTATATACTGTAGGTTAAAAATTGACCCAGGGATGAAATTAATTTGATGTTAACGTTTGGGTTAAAAATGAGCAATTCAATTCATTCAACCCAATCCTATGGTAGAATCAACCCAGACTATAACTGATTTGACCCAATGATTGGATTAAATCTGTGAACCCATCTGTTGGATTAAAAAGACCAACCCATTTTGTTGTGTAAAAATAACTACTGTTGGGCTGGTCCAATACTGATTAACTGTTGGGTTAAAAAATAAACCAATTTGGGTTGTTTTTTACCATTCATTTTTTAGGGTGTGTATAGCTTCTCTCAATGGTTTTTCAGGCTACTTAGCATAAATGAGAAGCTTTTTTTAACAGTGAAACTGCAGATAAATCTGGATATTGAATAGTTCCCTTTTCCCACAGAGATCATTCCATGTGATTTATCTCTTCATAAAACAGGAACATATTTGATTGTAGGTGATTCATGAGCTTGCTTTTGTTTTCCATTGATTTAAAAAGTTTAGAAAAGCTATTCCTATTACTTATGCATGAAACAACTTTGGGTATTAAACAGGTTTCTGCTCAGACTGGAATCCAGTACAGAAAGGCTATTTTAGCTTACATGATTCAGGATAATGAGCTTCTGCTGCTTTTCAGACACGACTGGTGAATCTGCAATGCGAAAGTGTTGAAAGAAGAAACACCTTAGATGAGCGCACGCTGCCTTTTCTGCGGCGAAAGGACTCCGAGTGTCTCACGAGTTTGAAATTATCAAGTGAAATTACTCACACGTCGGGCAATGTTACCTTTCTTAAACGTGCTCGTCTTTCATGGCAGGACTGGCCAGAGCAGGCCGTTTCAGCCTCATTTCCAAAGCGATCCCCAAGGCTACAGCTGCAGATCACAGAAAGCATTTTGGCCTTGAAATCTCAGGTCTGAGTATTTCCATCTTGAACTTGAACGTTGTGATAAAACCTTCCCTTCAAACCTCGGTGGAGAAAAATAAAATGACGTCCCTGCTGAGTAACTCTGATCAGAAGATTGCGCAGTATTTGTCAGTTATTCATGAGAGATGATTGAAAATATGTAAAGACGGCAGATGCTCATCATAACTCCTTCTATTTTAATTGGCGTCGGATAGGTAAACACTGCAGCGGCTCTGTGCTCCTGCAGTTTCATTTAAGGCGTGAGAACAATATATCCTGAAGCAAAACTCCAACAATGATGGACCCACTTCCCTTTAAGTCAAGAAGAAACACTTGACAGCGCTCTTCGAGAAAAACGGGCCATTATCTGCGGATGTTTGCCGTCGTTTCCTCAGTAAAGCACCAGGATCGTTGTTTACCTTCCAGCGGATACAGCTCCGTTAGGTAGGTGGATATCTAGGTTGTGATGAAGAGCCAGGGAACAACACAAAGCTGGAGCAGAGCCTCTCGCACAGAGAAAAATCTCTCTTCGTCCATGACACCGCACACCTCTCCGTGGCACGTTTCCAGGGAAGTCCTTTCAAATGCATTGAAAGAGAGGGATTTCATGTTTTCACATAAACTCCAGCTTTTATCTTCCTTCTGCGCTATATCGGATTGTCTATAAGCAAGGGGAGGAAGGAGGGTGAGATGGAACTAATTTCATGGATTTTGGAGTCCTCAGGAGAGAGCCGGATACCTCTGGGAGGATTTATTTAGCAAGTCAAAAAGCAAGTGAGAGAAGCATGAGGTTGCACAGGAGCGTCTGTGTACATACGTGCGAAGTTAGTCCGAGGCGGCTGAAGGGGAGCGCATCTCTCTGGGAAAGATAAGATAAAGTGAAAAGCTGCCAGAGCAGTTATCAGAGTGAACGTGTTCTGTGTCGTTTCAGGATCTTGACTGAATGTATGAGGATATTGTCATGCTCGGGGTGTAAACTACAGTCGAATGTCAGTGTAACTCGAAGCTCAACAGTAATATTGGTCCCTTTTCATAGGTACCTCGTTTAGAAAGATTTTTTTTTAGGCCCATAATCCCCGAGTAACAGGAAGTACAACATCAGATTTAAAGTTCGCACTCCTTCTCTTATTTATAGTGCATTTGCCTTCCTTTGTTGAGGTAACAGTGAGAGCAAGTCTGAAGACGCCGGCGGGAATGAATGCAGATTTAAACACTGTTAGATCATTTGTATCACAAATACAACTCATTAACATTCGAACACACACGACCGAGAAACACACACAGCCATTTAAATCTGTTGCCTGCAGGCAAAAAGCACATTTGTTCGTGTTTGAGCCGAAGTGAAAACTAATCTCCTCTTCCTTTTATATTGGCTTGTGTGTGTGTGTGTGTGTGTGTGTGTGTGTGTGTGTGTGTGTGTGTGTGTGTGTGTGTGTGTGTGTGCTCAGGGTTGTCTTCCTAATAAACAGCGATGCTCCGAGCGGAGGCATGACTGTCAATGAAATTCAAAAGCTATCTTCCCCAGGACAGAGCGAGGCAGGGTGGGGATAAAATAAAATGGACGACTCAAAGCAGCCTGCTCGGAGGAGTGCTGTGGGTTCCCGGTGACAGATGCCAGTCCTGAGGAGCTGCCTTCAAAAACCTATATATATATATATATTTTATTTCTTTAACAGTGCTGATAATAAAAAGCAGAATTTAGACTCACCGGCTTGTCAAAAAATATTAAAGCTTCTGATGCCATTGTCATGCCGGATGCAGCATGTGGCAAAAGTTCAATAAAAATGCGATTTCATTAAAATGAACCGTTGAATCGACGGTGTCGTGTCTTCGGCTCGGACCCGACACGTCGGCAGAGGTACGGCGGAGCAGCGGCCAATCAAAGCTCGCCGTTCGCCCGGAGCAGGGATCCACTGCAGGGGAAATATGGGCATTCATTGCTTTTACGACTCCACAGTGCCAATTTGTGCATGTTAATTGAGAGGAATTGAATGTCTACAAGGCAAAACTGACTTTCCAATGTCAAGGTTGCAAGAATAAGACTCTAGAGTGAGCGCGAGTCAGTTTTGGGTACTTTTCCTTCTCCCGGAAGCTTTTCATCAATGCGCGGTCATTGGAGAGGTGCAAGAACCAATTTAATAAAGGACAGATCTTTGCAGTTTTTGATAATGTTGCACAAAAAAAGGCTCTAAATGCAGCTTTCAAGGCTGTCAAGTGATAAATGTAACCACTTCTGTCAACTGTCACCTTCATGATTCTGGACTGAAAGAAGCTTTTTAGTTAAAATCCCTGCAATCCTCCTCGTCTTCAGCGTGCTTGTGTTTATTTGAGCCGGCAGCATCCCGGCTTCAGTTTTATTACAGTATCTTTTTTTTTTCCCACTCTGTCCCCCTCTTCATTCTAGATATGCAGCAACAGGCTACATGAAATGAAAAACAGCCAAACTCTGAATAATGCACCGGCCGCCCACGCACACACTTGCCACTGTCATTATCTTTAACAATACACCTGCATCCCCTGCAGCCGCCACTCTCAACTTCCCCTGTTTCTGTGCATTCCAGCCACAGTTTCTTCTTCCTCCTGTTGCGACGGCAGGCTGAAGATGCCCGTCCCCATTATCCGAGCCGCGGCAGGTGAACCAGAGCGCAGAGTGCCTCAAAAATAGTCTCGAGTTGTCTGATTTCTACTTTTTTTTATATATATATATATAGCAACATGGAGGCACTTTTGTTGTTTTCTCGACTTTAAGCCGATCAAACAATCGTCTGTTTGCGGGAAACTGCACTTAATGCTCTCAATTTCTCCAGCTGGATTCAGCAATCTGATTAAGAGCCGGGATAACTGCTTCAGCACGATTCTCTTTGATTGTCTCCAAGCGCTTAATGTCGAAACAAATTGTGACTCAAATTACACACGAAATTAAGCAATTTTCTGCATTGTTTGCGACGGGAAATTTAAATCCGAGTCAGACGTCACCTCCGAGGGGACACACCGTACAGTTGGACGGCGAGTGGCTTGTTGCAGCTGAAGCACATAAACCGGTCTATTCAATTAGCTCTTAAACCTATCGACTGCCTCACAGCTTTGTGTTTGTGCTCGTTAAACACGGACAAAAGCCCCGCAACTCGATAGGACTTCTGCGCTCTGACCCTCTCTCAGCTTCCACAATGGCGAGATGAAATGGGGTCAGCTGCCTACACGAGGCGGTGTGTATAACCTGGGGAATGTCACCGAGGTGGTTTGGCCTTCAAAGCAAAGCGAGACGGGAGCGGCAACAATCAGCAGGCGGGGGGAGACCTTTAAAACGGAAACCTTTCAGACGGTTGTGTCGCCCCTGTTGGTGGGACTGTTCCTCGGAAAGGTTGCACAGGGAGACAGAGCCGGGTCGTATGGACTGAAAATGCTATCAGACGGAGTGGCGTGAACAATATGCGAGGACGTAAAAAGGAAAAAAAATAAATACTTCAGAGGCTTCCGAGTTTAAAAGAGAAATAAAACCGGAGAATGAAGGGAAACGAAGACAAGGCCGGGACAGCCGGGGCCGCCTGACAGACAGGTAGTGATTTACTGCCTTCCTGCTGACTCTCACGGTGTTGTCTCTGTCGCTAATTGACAGTCAATTATCTCCCGATGACAGCCCCATCCAGTGGCGAGCCGGCCTGCGTGAAGGCTTTGTTGACATCCCCGGGGCACAGCCAAGTTTACAAAGCTCGACTTCAGTGACAAAACAATCGCGCCCGCCGACAACCTTCCCTTCTCCCTGGAGAATCAGGGAAAAGGGCCTGCTGTGTGAGCGACAGAGAGGCGAAGATAGGAGGAGGGGAAAGGTGTCTTCAAGTGAACAAATGGGGCCGATTGCAGTGAGGAATGGCGCTTGATTGTAATGTTTCCAAGAATGAATCATGTGGATGACGAGGAATATCAGATTGAATGTGATCTTTAAAAAAAAATGTCAGCTCACGCTGTGTTTGAAGACTGAGAATCCAAGCTGGGCTGGATGAGGAAGCAGGTGCGACATAACTGACTGAACAAAACTATGCAGGTTCTAAATAAATCAGTGTTTGTTTCTATAGGTTCTGAAATGAGCACACACAAAAAAAAGAAAAAAACAGATGGAAAACTGCTGAAAGCTCCTTACCCTGCTGTTTTTGTTTTTTTTGTTTGTTTTTTTTTGAGCAAGATGCATTAGCAGACCGGTCAACAGCTGATCAATTCTTAATTATGCTCCGGGCAAAGGGACTCCAGCTGTTAGGGTTATTGTAGAAAAACACCCATTTGAGGTCAAAGGGTATGTGCGTGCGTGTGCGTGTGTGTGTGTGTGTGTGTGTGTGTGTGTATACGTGTGTGGAGCACGGTGGTGGTAGAATCAATATATTGACAGTGTTGCAGCAGAACGATCGCAGCAGTATGAAGCACACAGATAACAGAGACACTCACAAATGTTGAGTGAGAGTAAGAACGCCGTGCGTGTAAGACTGCGTGCGCATATGCTTCTCCTCTTTTTACGGCCCTTGAGGCTCGGCCCGGGCCCCAGGGCTTCCCCTCCGTCCCAGCTGTTGTTGTAGACGGCTTTGTTAATGCGAGGCCTCGCGTCCCATCATCGATGGGAAACAGCTTGATAAGGGTGTGCACTTGGCCCCGCGATGAAAGGACGGGACGCGCGCCGCCAGCCACCGAGCGCGCTCGCAAACACCCTCCAACACCTGTCCAATCAGCGACGCCCAGCCTGGAACGTTTTTTCCCGTCGGTGCTGCTGGTGTTGAGGAGCTCTGAGCTCACAGGGAAATACTAGTAATTGGCTTCTGTTTGTCCTGGCCTTATCAGTGTATTACTTTCATGGATAACTTGGAACTAATTAATCGGGGTTCGGAGGGGAGGGCTGGGATTTGCCTTTCTCTCGTGCTTTCATTTTCTTTTCATTTTCTTCTAAACATCAGCTCCTCTAACAGCGTTCGGTAAGCTCTTCTGGAGCAGTTGGAATACAGATATGGACTCAGTAAAGTGGCAGAGATAAACGCTTTGAAAATACCCCAATTTAAGAGGCTTTGTTTTTTTTTTTACAAGCCTAATCCTATGTTTTCGTCTCACACGGTCGCCTCGGTTTTGTTTTAATGTTTACAATACGCCAGCTGCCCTGCAGCGGCGCACATTCATTTCAATGCAAAACAGCTGAATTTCACTGAGAGGAAAGCATGCTGTTCTCAAATAATTGCTTTGATACAATCTGGGAGTTTAATCTATTAATGCCCAGGGAAGTTCTTTAATAGAAAATGACTGAGCGTTGTTGAATTGTGATGCCGAATATGTTCTGTCAGATTCCCACTGCTACAAATATCTAATAAAGAAGAACAAGACAACATGAAAATACACATTGCAAATCCTCGGCTTATATGATCATCCTTGATGCTTCATTATGGTTCAACATATCGCAACAAGCAGATGTGATTATTGTCATTTTCCGGTTATTTCTTGTGGCGAATAATTAAATCAAAGACATGGGTTTTTTCATGATAATCTACAAAAAATGTATTGCTCTGTGTACAGTATTCCTCCAGTCATTTTGATTATCATTTTGATTATTGCACATATGCAGCTCGTAGACTTGTGTGGTAATAACAGTCAAGAATACTCCCAATGAATTTGAACAAGAAGTTTTAGTACTTTAAATATTACAAATAATCTTACCTGCATCTTTTCCTGTCGTGCAAATCCTAAAACACTGCAATCGAGAGCTTAGTAAAGGTTTAAAGAAATTAGATTACTCTATCCAGGCTCTGCAAATATGCACATTATTAAATCAGTGTGGTCCTACTGCACATCTTTATAGCTTCACTTTTATGTTAAATGGAAAAGTACTCATAAATCAACAATCTTCTGGAAATATTTGCATATCTCTATGTCTTTGTTATATTTTAGACATATTAATCCAATTGATTCCACTTTTTTTAAATCGAATAGATTATCTTTTAACCTATTAATATTATTAAAGTGTCAGTTGCTCCATCTTGATGGTTTTCTTGCTTGCTGCATAAGTACAACCATCTTCCATTACAGTACATCTGCATGTAAAGTGTTGATTCCTGCGTTTCCCTCAGAGCAGATATGGCTGAAGACCACCTCTTTGTCAGAAATCTCATATCTGATCCTGGGAAGAACACTGCACACACGTGGTAAAATGGAGCCAACATCTTACCCTAATCTCTGCAGAGCCTCAACTGAGCAACTGGCGTTCTGAAAAAAAAATAAAAAAATCTGCAAAGGTTCAAATAAGGCACGGACCGAGATGCTGCCACGCAGATGTCTCCTATTGTACGCTTGAACTGAAGCCCTGGAGGTGCCGTAATCTTGGCAGGGTGCCCCTCCTCCTGGCTATGTCAAGGTTTTACATAGCCAATATACAGGCTGTTGTTTGCGTAGTCCTTTGCCCACCAGCTCTTCAATCATAAAAGAGGAACAGCTGGTGAGCCTCTCAGGAGGCGATCCGAACGCCATACCATGCTAAAGTACACACAAGACAAAACTGATGCACGGAAAAAGGCAGAGATCTGCACTTTCTCTGAAGGAAGAGCTCGGGGGTGTAACAGTATGCGTATTCTTCTTGAACTGTTTTGTAAAGCCGCCTCGGTTCAATTGGAGTTTTCCTCAGTGAGGGTTTTTTTCAGTGGGTAGAGCGTATAAAAGGTTAACGCTTAAATCTGGCAGCGAGGAATGTTTCTTTAACTTATACAATGTGTGCACAACAGGTTCTCACTGTGTGGTATCCGGGGACGGTGCACTCAACAGGCGTCAGAAGGCTTTATGCTCAAACTGATAGCAGCGAGCAAAGGATGGTGGGAAGAGGAAGCATCCACTGGATACCTGTCTGAGTGATGAACCTGACTCCAGCAAAGTAGAAGATGTAGTTTGTTTAGCTCATCTAATGGGGACATCTGAGGACTCCTATCAGGACCTCTTTTTTTTTTTTTTTTTTTTTTTTTTTTAATGTTTCCTTGTTAGAATCCGCTCTTCCTGTCACAAAAGGCGATAAACTGTAAAGTGGAGCTGGAGTTCCTGAGAAAGTATGTTATCCCATTTATCTCTGCTGCTGCTTTCCATCTGCTCGATCGTCCTGCGTCGTCTCATCCAGAGTTTTTCTTCAGCGACGTGACAAATCGCTTTAAAGACTCAGCATCTGTGAAGCCATGCCGCTGAGAAGGTGGTCCAGCATAATCCTGGTATGTGGTCCAGCATAATCCCGCTGAAATAAAAGCATGCTTTCAGGATGGTGACGTCTCGGCGAGCGCATGTTGTTTTAAAACCGCTGCCTGCCTTTCAGAATTGATGGTGCCTTTTCAGGTAACTTTAACTGACGACAATAACTGTTTCCTCTCCTCTTCTCTCCCCAGATAAGTCAAGAATTGAATTCTTCTCACAAACCACGCACACCTTTTACCGATTGCAGATGTTCTCCACTGTGTTTCTGTCCATTTCTGGATTGTGTTCACACGCGGCTGCTTCTTTGCGTGATGCTACTTTGAAGCCAATTTTACTGATATTTTCTGGTGAAATGTGGAGAAAACTTCTCCTCTAGCCTTTACATTCTGTATGTTTTTGCAAACTCATCCTGGCAGCCTGGCTTTGAGGCTGGTTTCTGAGCAAAACGGTGACTCCAGAATCTTTCATGGCAGCACCACCGGGTCTCAGTACATCCGCTGCTCTTGTGTTAAATAATGTATGTTTTCCTTGAAGGTTTTACCGTTTGCTCGGTGGCTTGGCAGGTTCTGTCCCGCGGGCCTTTGACATCCCTGCTCTAAATAGCTTGATAATATTTCAGGTTCTGATGATGAGATTTAAAAAAAAAATACAGTTTTTCTTGAAACTGAAATTACATTCTCAAAACAAAAATGAGGAAATCTCCAAACGATGCTGTAACTGCTCACAACAGAACGATATTTCTCACTCGTTTCATCACATTGGAAATGTCTCAGAACATCTTTGCAACTGATAAAACACAGTTCAACTACTTCAATTTCCAATTGATTATATCATGTTGATATAAACTGATTGATTGATTCTCAATCTAATGGTTGTTCCCTCCAAAACATGTCAGCATAATCTGCAAAATCATCTCTTCAGCTGTCAAAATTAGTCCACGACACACTGCAACACCATGAATACCATATGCGAATCTCTTGGAACATTGGATACAGTAAATTGATTAGATAATTGACAGTCAGGTGAAACTAGAACTAGACCTACGAAGGAGGAGTGTCACACATCTCAGATGACCAATCAAGCAGTAGGTTTTAGTTAGCTGACAGGTGTTGTACAGGTGTGTGCTCAGTCAATTATAACATTGTAGGACAGGACAATGTGCATAAAGCAAGAAAGGTATTTATTTAATTACGTATTTGTTTCCCAATTCATTTAGTGTGTGTGCATGCTATAGGCCTGCTCCGATGAGATGCCATGATAAAAGAAATCACAAGAAAATCATTGGAGAAAATAGAGTAAACTTTGGGTATAGGAGGGTATTCCAGTCACTGGGCAGTGACGTATTAGATTTCAGGTGAAGTTACTGTAAGTAAAACAATACAATTACATAGATAACTCACTCTACATATCAGTTTACATTATGAATTCTAGTACAGTCTTATTGTTTAAATTTAATGTATAGGACTGGACGACAACCTCAGATGGGTGACAGAGGAAGACCTCTTCATGAACAGCAGGAACAAGCGATCTGTAACATGGTGATGGAAAACAAACAAACAATGGCATCACATTGAGGCAGATCGGTGCTGCAATCCTTCAAGACAATGTCTCCCAGAATATCTTCACTATCAGCATCTCCACAATAGACCGGGTTCTGCACAAAATCTGATGACTATGAAACAGATTGACAGGGTACCATTTGAGAGGAACTCTGATAGAGTGGAAGAGCTGCGGTACCAGTATGAACATGGAAGTCAGTGATTGCCAAGGGCCGGAGACATGGTCGTAATATTGTTGGCTGCCATTTCTGAGAATGGTGTGGCCACTTACATCTCTAGCCTTGGCCCGTAGAACACGCAGAAGCTCCTCCTCTTCTACTCTGATGTGATCCCTGAAAATGAGTGAGGGCTTGTCGGCCCTCACTATCTGAACTATGGTTGTGTGGGACAATGTGAATTTCCACCATAGTCCACTCATCAGGGCCTGGTTCGCTAACCAGCCAAGGACGGCCATGGAGTTTCTACCACCTTACTCTCCTTTCCTCAATCCAGTTTTTCTCTGCTTGGAGGTGGAGAGTGTATGAGCATCAGGCTCAAAATCAGAGGTCCCTGCTTCATGCAGTGGATGCTGCATGTGAGGACATCACAGGCGATCAGTGTCGGGGATGGCTGAATCGTATGGGAGAATATACGGAGTGATGTTAATGAGAATTTATCGCCAGACGGCAGCGTGTGGTCATGTTATTGACCTGCTGACAATTAATGTAATTAGTTTTAAAATGTCCCATTTTGTCCATTTGTCACTAGTGTCCTAATATATTTGAAAGAAAAGTAGTTAAAGGTTCAGTGTGTTTTCAAATTGTTAAAAATTGCCGTCTTCCAATGTATATTTATTCTTAATATCTTTGAACAATGTCCCACTGTTTGTTGACTTTGTGTGAGGATGTTAAACGCTGTAGGACACAGCTTGAAGATCCGACTTACAAATCCTGAATACTGCTCTGGCATATATAAAAAAAAAAAAGAAAAAAAATCTCTGCTCTCTGTTTTCAGTCTACTTCTTGGACTCTACTGCTATTTTCAAATAATTGCATCTATATTTCATTATCCAGGGAGAATTCAAGCCTTACGGGGGGTTTTTCTATTATTTAAGAAACAGCAGGGAACATATTTGGGATATAAAGCACTTTGACATATTTCTTTGGTGGTGAAATGATTCCTCATGCCTCTGCCTGGAAAAAAGCCCTTTCACTATGAATCCATCATTTGAGCCGTTGCCCATGGGAGATCCAACTTGTCATTTTTCCCTCTGAGTGTGGGAGCTGTGCAGAAGAACGTCGCATTAATGATTCCTGCTTTCGAATGGAAGTCCATCGACTGGGGACGTGTCGTCACTGCGTTTGCTTGATATCTGACTGAGGAGGACGGACGGGAGGTGTGAGGATTAGCAGACAGACAGACACACGGCGAGGAGGTTTGTCTGGCTCTATTGACACTGAAATCCCAATAGACTCTCCGCACACACACTGTATATATAGGCAGCCAGAGGGGGCAGCTGAAGTCCCTGTTGATATTTGAAAGCATGCACATGCCGATATATGGACACATGGCGCCTTCATGCACTTCCACACAGATCGATATGAATATGTATTTGCACACAATGTTTGTGTTCCCTCACGCGTTGCTGCCGTCTCAGGTTTTTATGCACCAACAAGTTCTACTGGAAGCTCCAGGAGAGCAGATCGACTTCAACCTGCAAGCTCAGTTCACACTACCAGCCAGCTATTTCAAACCAACCGCACACTGAGGAAAACTGAGCTAATGGTGAATCATCCATTCATCTTTGCATCTTTGATGCTGCTTAATGGTGTGCAGGGTCGCGGGGTGCTGGAGCCAAGCCCAGGTTTGCTCTGTTCAAGGGCAAAGTGCACCCTGGACAGGTCCTGAGGAATAATTTCCAGATGAATTATTGTTATTAGCAGATTCATAAATGTGTATTAGATTCAGGTCAAATGCCTGCTAAACAGCACATGAGAACATAAATCTAATTAACCTGAAATACATGTAAATATATTATTTCCTAGGTTGATTTTCACGTCTTTCCATCAGTCACACTCCCTCCCATTCGCTGCTGTTCAAGAAATTGGCTTTATTAACCTGGAGGATAAATCATTACATCAATTACATGTCTTGAAGCTGCAAAAAAGAGTTAATAGTTCTCTGAAAATGAGAGACATTATTCCAGCTGAAAGGAGCTTTGTGTCTGAGTGAAAGAACTGCGACTTTGAAAATTTGGGGGGGGACAAAGAAAAAGGCATATTGCACATGAGATAATGAGATCTAAATGGAACAACAGAAAAGCTGTTCGAAAGAGAAAGAATAAAAAAATAAATAAAAAAAACACGATGAGCTGAACCAAGAGAAATGACTCTAATCAGGCCGCTTCAAATTAGGCAATTCACAAGAGAAACAATGAGCTCTGAGGAAACCACAAATCAAACAAGCCACTCGTTCATCTTCTAAACCCACTTCACCCATCTTTGCTGGCGTCACTGCTAAAAGGTCGGAAACACCGAGGACAGGCTGTTCTCAGAGAGACACGCCATCGCTTCTGCACAGAATCGCAACTACGGTTAGCTTAGACTCTGTTTACTCAGTTTTTCAAGTGAGAACGCAGAATTTTTGTTCTCTAGAAAAGTCTTTCCTCAAGAGATCATGAATCCTGTTGTCTTGTTTGTACTTTTTGCTGGTTGCAAATGAGTTATACCACACAACACTGCCCCCCACAGGTCATCAGTGGTATTACACTCCAATGCATCTGAAAGTTTATCAAATTACGCTAAGCACAGAAGATGGACTGGAAAGGGAATTATAATAATTGAATTGTGACTTGTGACGATACTATATGTAGATTTTGACTCCGAGTGTCAAAACCATTCCTTCTCTGTTATTATCTAAAGTATGTTTGTCTAAATCAGACTGGCAAACTGTCCAGGGTGAACCCTGCCTTCACCGGTAAGAATCTGGGATTGGCTCTAGAACCCCTCCATCCTGTAAAGCAGGTCATTAAATGAATGAATGAAGGAGCGTATGTCT
Source organism: Salarias fasciatus (assembly GCF_902148845.1). Taxonomy (NCBI): domain Eukaryota; kingdom Metazoa; phylum Chordata; class Actinopteri; order Blenniiformes; family Blenniidae; genus Salarias; species Salarias fasciatus. The sequence continues at coordinate 19,708,164 of NC_043759.1, forward strand.
AAGTTCATGTAAGAAACATCAGACACCGAAGGTGTTTATTTGGTGGCTGTCGGTGCAGACAGACGGAGGTTTGCGGTGCGGGTTATCACAGGTGGAGCGCTGCTGAGTGAGGAGGAGGTGAGGAGGTTGTTGACCTTTAGACTCTCGGCACTAAATCCACAGCTGCGATTACTGGCTTCCGCTTTCAGGTCCAGCTGAGCCACAGTGGAAGATCGCACATAAATCTCTGTGAGGAAAATAATAAAGAGCTTGTTCCTCTCATCTTATAACGTCTAAAAACCCCCAAAAAACCCACAGAAGCACACAAAATGCCCTCACATCCTTCTATGAACAGAAGTAGATATAAAGGCTCCTTTAAACACCAACCTCTCAGCAGAAGGGTATTGATAACACTTGAAGTGATGCACATTTATAAAAACATTTTTTTAAAGAAAACATCTGAATTATCTTTCTGAACATCATCAAGACGTTTGCCTCTGAAGGGTTGAAAGGCTTCATCTGTGTGTTGTGCTGCTGGCTCATGGGAGGAGGAGTGGCCGTGTTGGATGAGCGTTCACAAGTGACAGGATCTTCACGCTGAGGGGGAAGATGTATGAAAGGCCCGACTCCAACTCGGCACAGAGTATATTCCCGCATCACAGCTGCGCTCAGGACCATAGGCTCCGCTCGCAATTCTGGCCAATATGTGGCACCTGCAGCCCACACGGAGCGCAACACATCGCAGCTGCACTTTTCACACAGACGCACACGCAGATCAGGGTTCTTCACAGTCTGATTTTCATTTTCCCTTAAATGGGTTTTTGTAAGGAGAATTCCAGCGCTAGGACTCGCTCCTTCACATCATGATTATTTGCACGAGCGTCTCACTCCCTGAGAAAGCTGACCGGTTCAAGCATCTTTGATCCCAAACTGCGATTTCATTAGTTGCCTCGGTTTGTGTTATTACTCAGTTAATTATTCAACTGTTTCCCATGAAGAAGAACAATTTTCTTTTGTGCTGTTAGAGCAGATCCAACCAGTTATTTCAGTCAGTTTACATTCAATATGCTGTTCTAAATTTCTGAAGACACTCCTCCAGTTCACGTTCTTCTGGGATTTGGTAGTTTTATAGTTGAGAGTCACTACAGTAACAATCCAACTGTGTGTGGTTCCATAGCGGCCACTAACTTGTAGCCTGACATGCTTAATATTTCACATTCTAACTGCATTATTTGCTGTCTCCATGTAAACAGACAGTTTTCAAATTGTTGCTGTGTCAACGCAAAACTTTCCTGGAACGGAAACACAAAAACGATGCGTTTTCACTTTAAACGTTGTGTAATCGGTGCCATGAACACCTCTACTATTCACACACATAGTATCAACAAACTCCAAATGAATGGAGTTATCATACCTCGCTCCAACTGGAGCTGAACTCTTTACAATGATCTGCAACATTTATTAAGCCTTTTCTGCACTTTTAGTCCTCCTTTCCTCTTTTTCCATGTCTTTTACATCTTAACAGGAAAGATTTCACTGTTCCTGTATATAAACTTCTCTATGATAATATTCTGTTTTCATGAGAAAAAACCACACCAGAAGTGCAAATAATATTCTAAAATTAACTTTATCTGTGTGTCGACATAGAAAATATTGTTTCAAGATGCACTCAGGAACTAACAAGCTTCATCACAGTTAAACTCTGTGTCCATGGTGATAAGTTAAATTATTGTACTTTTCTGTGTTATTTGTAAACTTATTTTTAACTTCTGCTTTAAAGAGATAAATCATTTCATCTGTTTTCCCCTGAATCTTTTTTCCCTAAGGGTCTTGATGTCTAAGAGAAGAACCTGATTACTTTTGCCACCTCTGCAGGTTTCACCAGAATTTTTAATGACCAAATTCCCAAACTGATGGGAGCTACAAATCTTTCAAGTAATAACATTAGAAACCCTCTCAGTGCCTCACACCTCCTCGCTGCTGTACATAAGTGTCTGCACTCATCCAAATTTTGATTATTCAGCACGGCTCTCCCGTCCCGCTGAGCGCTCTCCCAGCCATACACTCTGGAAGCCGCCAGGACAATTACTGAGACACACTGACACAAAAATGTAATTATAATGTCATTAAATGATAATTAAAAATGTGGCCATCATAATCCCAGTGGGGCCACTAAATCCACATTTGCCGGCTCCTGCTCAGTGGTCTACGGAGGCCTTTAAGGCACACACAGGCATTAAGAACTGCCGGCAGAGGAGCCATCATTCCTAAGAAAGTACATTTCTGCGCAGCATGCAAACATGTCCTCTGCGCACATAAATATACTTTTAACCTGACATTTAACCCTTAAAAGATGATTCCTTAAATCTAACATTGGTAAAAGATAGATCTTTCTTTACTTTTGAAGAGGCTGTATTTGGCTTCTGCGGACACTGTGTGGCAAATAAACCATTCTTACTCTCTTCTCATGATAATATGTGTGATTTTACTGGCAGAAGCCGATTAGATTCGCTGAGTTTACAACAGGACGTCAGTGCACCCGGCTGAGAAATTCCTCATGACGCTCCACTTTTGCACTTCTCCCAGCGCTCCATTCTCCTGCCTTTTATTCCTTGAGGTCAGCCTCTGTGTGCAGTGAAAGAGGTCTGAGATTCAAGGCTTTCAAATATTCTACTTTTCTCTCCTCCCACAACTGTCCTTAAACTATATGACCATGTACACTCTTTTTTTTTTTTTTATTATTATTATTATTACTTTCTCAATTTATCCAGTTGTGGTTTGATAGTGCGTTAAAACAACAACAACAACAAAAAAAGCCTGATAATAGTTACGTAAGCATACATTTTGCGTGTCACAGCAGTCATTATGATAAATAATTCAGGTCGATGGTCAGAATATTAAAGTCATGCATCGAGAGTGGTGGAGTGGTTAGCATGTCATCTCACAGGAGGAATAACTGCATTTGATTCTAGCATCCGGGAATCAATAACTAACACACACACACACACACACTGATGCAGAGGTTGTGGGGAGGCGGTTTGGTTTATGATGCACTCAGTATCGGCAGGCACCTTAAAAGTTAGCATTTGTACTCATTCTTGAAAAAAGTGGGATTGGTGCATCCCTCATTTGAATATTAATGATTATTGCTTACAGCTAATCAAAACTCCTGATCCAACATCTCTCTCTCTCTCTCTGTCTCTCTCTCTCTCACACACACACAGAGGTCAGTTCTGTATGAAGATAACATTTTAGCATAAAGATAATAACTCTGTCAAACGATTCAAACTGCACACACTGAATCTGTCTGTTAGAAAACAATAATGAGACAGTTTATGCACCTGAAGCGGCGGCGCCGAGGCCCTGATAAATGAACTGTCAGGGACCTGCGGACCCGGCAGCTGGCAGGACGACGCTTCCTGAAGGCGTGAGTGGACGCTGGAGGGGAAGTGACATGATCGATTAGGAGATCCGGCGCATGTTGGAACACGTGGATTACATGCTTCCTTTTTATTCTAAAGGTTTAGAGATGGAGGCTATAAAAATCCATCATGGCTGAACTGCTCAAGAGCCAATTTTGACTGTATGATTGTCTGCATAATGATGAAATGTATATTTTCTTACTGGAGCCACTAAAAGCCACTTTACTTGCCGCTTTCTCTCATTTGTTCTGCTGAGGCTGGTTTCTGATGATAAAAAGTCACAGTATTTCTGTAACTGTCACACTTCTCCAATATGGAAACTAAAGCCCTGCACTGTATCATCAGGCGGCACTTTCCTCAGCAAGTCAGTGACAACTACAACAAAAACTGAGATTTCCACTGCTGGTAGAAGTTTTCATTTATACAGTACTTTATACTTCTCAACATACGAACAAAGATGTTGACAAAAAAGTTTAAAAGATTGTAGCAAATGAGTGAATGAGGTTGAATGTCAGGACCACGCTTCCACGAATGTATTTTAAAATCTAATTCTTACTATCACTGCTAATGCAGTGAGTGAAAATCAAAACACTTTTCAACTTGAATCAAATTCAGGATTTGCCATGCTTTCTTTTCTTTCTCCATCACATGTATTTATTTTTACTATGTCCAGACAGTGCTGCAGTGTAACAGGGACACTTCTTTGAGCCTTGTATTTCCTTCTTTTAAATTACCCAGATACAAAACACCTCTGGAGTGATTTATACCCGAGTAAAATCTCAGTAGTGTCATGAATCTGTTCAGGAGAAAACTCAATACTCCAAACACCACTGTAGGTGGAACAGAAACTCATTTTTATTTCTGATAATCAAAAAATCAAAAAGAAAAAAAACAAACAAAACAAAGCCCACGGGATCAGAAGGGAAACATGAAGCGATGCTGGAAGATACAAACGCAGACAGAGTCACAGAAGACACCCAATATATACCAAAGTCAGCAGGTGAAGCCAATCACACAGTCAGGCACAGGTGAAACACATCAGGGCAGAAAACAGCAATCAGACACGAGGAGGGGAAGCCGAGGGGCCTGGAACTAGAGACAGATTTTCAAAATAACACAAGAAGCTAAGTGTAAACCATGAGAGAATCAGATCCTAAATATAGTCCAATAATCAGATGGTTCCTAAAAATGTGTGTGTCACAGTTCCCACTAAGTTTGACTTAAACATGCAGTTGCAAAGCTTTGTGTCAAAATCTAATCAAACATGACTCACCGTCTGTTTTCCTCACAGCTCACACTCTAAATTTAACATCAGAGCCGCAGTGAGACGAGACGTGACAACAGTAACTTCCTACAGAAATCCAGTGTGAAATTCATCACAATTAAAGAAAGACAATGACTATAAATATTTTCTAAAATTAACATATGTTGTTTATTTTTTATTTATTCACTCCTGCTGATTTTCAAAAAGACTAAAGCGTCATTCAATAAGACCCTGTGGTTAAAATGTTTGGGTTCATTGATTGCCCTTTAAAATATGTAAGGCATGGGGGATATCTGCTTTTTCATTATCCTCTGTGTATGGTTTATTTGTCTTTAACATTATTGGTCAAGAGGCACATTTGTGTTGTTTTTGCCATTTTTAATGATCTGGATCAATTTTTATGCTTATAGGAAACAAAGCAATGGTAATACATTTACAATTAAATCAAAATTACACAAATTACTTTCCACATTTGTAGGTGCAGGTGGTGAATTTGGACAATGAACAGTCGTTGCATGTTTATACGTCCCCCACAAGCTGCTGCTTAAAGCAGCCCAAACAACAGCTCGAGCTCCCATTTAGCATTAGGAGGACTGAGTTGATCCAGATTTCATGAGGCGCGTCTTGCTGTAAAGGAGGGTTTTAGTAAGAAATTTTACCAAAACAGCTTTGGCTAATGCCAACAGCCAGTAGGACAGAGTGAGCCAGCAGCTTCAACCCTTCTCATCTTCAAAAGTAGCAAGAAACATTTTTTCATTTGAGAATTTTCAATTTGTTTCCACGTTAAAGCAAGTTGAGTAATGGCAAAAAAAGCTGGACGTTGTATTTTTTGTGATATTCTCAGGTTGATGCAACTGAATTTTCCACCCAGACCAAGGAGGAATACCTCAAACACACAAAGATTATTATGAATCTCTGTTTAGATTTCATTAAATTATCTTGAGGCCATGTCAAGTCCTCTTTTTTTTCTTTTAAAATCAAAATGTGACCATCCGTTTGTGGTACGCAGAATTCAATGTGCAAGAAGCTACCACAATAATGAGCTTGTCTTTATTTAAGCAAAATGTTATTTTGGTCAAGATGCCATCGTATATTTTCATTTTCTACTTCCTCTGGCAAAGACACACAAGGTTCCAGTATCACTGTAGTGTTAAGTTTAAGGACAGACCATATTGTCTCCTTTGGCTCAGCTGTGGACTTTTCTTGGACTCTGTGGGATGTCGAGTTGACAGCCAAACCTGGAATTATTGCAGAGAGTAATCCTTTCAACTTGGTTGCAAGCATTTTCCTTCTTCTATTTTTTTTTTTTTTTCTTCGTGTGGGTAATTGCCAAAAAGAGAGAGGCACTCGGGCAGAAGCCCAGAGCAGAGCCGAGTGTTTAAAGAATATCGGCTGTTGTGCGGCCCTGCCAGGATCATACACGCAACGTCAAGTCACTGCCACTTACCTGCTCTATTGACTGTTAAACAACAGGCGGCGATAACCGAGCACCTCGGACCGGGAAACGGCTCCTGGTCGGCCCGCTGGAGCGTGAATAGTGTCTGCCCCGGTCATTTCACACTCTTCACAGCTAAACTGAGCACACAATCAAAGCATGCAGTGCTATTTAATTATCAAGAAACCCCCATAATGCCCTGTCCACAGCGCCCCGCTGCAGTATTCTGACTGTTGTCTATATGTTACCGTGGAAATGTGATTAAAACTCCACGATGAGCCAAATGATCTCCATAAATTAGCATTAGAAATGTAATTCTGTTGCAGTAATGTTGTTATTATTGTTGAATTAATATTAATATGACCTTTAAACTTGCAGTTGCCCTCCTGTACAGCTGCATATAAAACTTTATGATTTGGGTGTGTGTTTGTATTTGGAATAATAGTGGGGGTTTAATGAAGCACAGTGGAGATGATTGAAAAAAGATGGCCTTTCAAATGGAAAAGTTATGGGTAAACAAAACACTTACTGTCTTAATAACTAAGTCGGACAATATCCAAAACAACCTGTTATTTAAAGTGCAGACACTTTGAAAGCAAAGCTCAGAGGTTAACTCCAGTTAATGCCGCCTTATCGCCGCTCGCCTGCAGCTGGAATACAAGAGTGGATCAAGCCTGTCAGCGGAGTAAATGCCGATTTTGATATGTAACAATTAAAATTTTGTCTAGTTGTGACCCCACAAAGCGAGAAATAAAAGACCACACACACACAACACAGAATCGGTTTCTCGCCACACAACTTCAGAATACGAACAAAACTTCATCCTGAAGCAGAGATCCTCCACACAGCCCTGCCAGTCTGAATACATGTTTGCAATCCCCAATAAAAAAGAAAGAAAAGCTCAGGACTTTCTATAAATGTTTTCATTTCCATCAAAAGTTTTCAGTGGAAGCTCGTACGACAGCGACTGTCGCCACTCCTCCATTAGGTCTTTTGTGACTGTATTTCACTGTAGTTTAAGTGTCAAACCTTTTCAGTGCAGAGTGCTCAACCGGAGGAAGGGAACATTCAAAACAGGATCTCTCCTTTGTCCAAATTTTCTCTGACAAGTGTGTCTTTGCTCTATTTAACATCATCCCAACAAAGGAATAAATAGAAATCTTTACAGAAGTGATAGAAAATAATGGTTAGTTTTGATCACAGTAAAGTCTAAAAAGACCCGTAGGAAAAGCATCTCAGAATGCGGAGGTGGATCATTGTATATTTCGTTTGTTCTCGGTGTTTTTTCATTGATGTGAGTCACGTAGACAGGTAGAAACCACCTGAAAGATGGGAAAAACAGACCCTGTGTTGTATGGACTCCAACTGTTCGGTGACCCACAGCGGTGGGATTGGAACCAGCTTCCCTCCTGCTATAAGCTTACTTCCTTAACCTGGAGACCACCGCCACCCCTCATGATCCCACTAATATATTCAGGCATGAGCCACGTCTCACAACCCCCTTGATGTTAATGATGATCACCAGAGTTTTCCTTTTCCTTCCTCCTGTTTCTCTCATTTTGTCTCATACAGAAGAGGATTGTTTGTCTTTACATCGATCCGGTCTTTGGCCTCTTGTTCCTCTGAAGCGGGAACTTAAGAGAAACAGGTCAGTTCTTTCTACTCTCTAAATAAGGAGCTGATTTCCCTCTAATGAGACAAGGAGAAGAGTCGCAGGCTGCATATTTTCCTCGAGGCATTCTCAAGATGTCTGTTTTTTTCCGGCAAAAATAGTCTAAACCGTCTGTTTTCTCATTAATATCATCCGTTTTCGATCTACCTGCGCCGAATATTTGCGGCTGCATGAGGCACCTGACAACCAATAAACACAAAAACTCACTCTCAGGAATGCGCAATGGTTCAAAAATGTTTCCTGTCAATGGTTTCTCTGCGTGTGGCATCTCTAACAGGACGCATGTGTGAAAGAATAACTCAGAAAAGCAAACAGCCGTGGGTGGTTCGGGTATTATGGGAGATTATACAGGTGGCGGGCTGCGAGGCTGCCCCGGCCCCATTAGCATCAGTGCCGTCCTGGCGTCAGAGCAGAGGTAACGTGCTGCTCCTAAGCCCTGCTTCTGGGGCTCCTCACACCACTCCAGATGTGTGGCTCCGCTAAGCTCGCCAACATAAAACGCCGGGCGATGGGGGCTTAACGTCCTGCTCTGAATGCTGGGAATGCAGTCTCGTGTGTGTGTGTGTGTGTGTGTGTGTGTGTGTGTGTGTTCTGCAGCCAGATCATAATATTATGAAAAAATGTGTTCAGCTCACATTTCTTCACCTTCTCCTGAAGGGAAATACACTTATTTTTTTTTAAATGATGGTTGAAAATTCAGGGTCAAGACACTTTCTGCCGAGTCTCTCTTATTCCTACACTTAATGTTACACATATCATCACATCCGAGGACTTTTATCAGTGTTTTTCTCCGCGCCACTCTTTCTGTGTAGGATGCAGGATGCCAGACGACACATGCACAGATCCAGGGAGAACATGAAAGCTCCACAAAAGAGTTCAGCACTTAGGGCCTGGTCCAATAAATGTTTACATGGACTTCAGCTCATCCACCACTTTTAATTACGTGTTTTCTGTGATCTTAGGTTTGCAATCGTTTGTGAATCTCTTCTCTCTCTTACAGGTTTGACGGGTGATGGCAGGTGGTTGGACATGCTCTGACGTGTTCCAGAGCTTCTAACTCAACGCTGTAACATTTAATTTCGTGCTTGTCGGCGCTCAGCGCTAAATTCAATCACGACATGAGGAACACAAGCACAAAAACACAGGGATGGGAGCATTTTCAACAGATTATTCTTGTGTGAAAAGAGAAAAGAGCCCCGTGCATGCAAAAAAAACCTAATTTGAATACGCGTGTTTTGCACCTGATGTCCCTCGTTGCAATACTTGTGTTCTTGGTTGATCACCAGCAAGTCGCATGTAAAACCGAGCGAGATTTAATACCGTCCTCATTCAGCAGGACGGATCTAACAAAGCAAACCGCTGCTCTTAAAGTAGAAGCGCGCCCAAAAGAAAAACAAAGGAGAGACAGTCTTTGATTTTCAACTTTCCTCCTTGTGTAGATTGATTGCCAATTAGAAAGGCAGACAGTGCTCTCTGGGCGCAGGTCTAGGGACAGGTATTGACGCCCCAGGCCTCCCCGCTTTGTCTTTGTCGGGATTTTTGATGGGGTGCTTTTCTGTTACCATGAGGGCATAGAAATGAACCTTTTCTCCTATTTGCACTCCTCTGTTCACTCAGCGAGAGTCACTTTTCGAATGCTAAACAGTGTTGCTGTATCTTCAAAAGGCGACAGCCGATTGATACCCCTGAGCAACACAAGACTTTCCCATCAAATCTGGCATCAATTTAGCCAGTGTGCTCCACCCCGATCCGCCATCTGAGAGGGAGCAAGCACGCCTAATTTCAGATCAGGATTCAGACTCTGAGCGTGCGCTTTTGCTCTTCTATAGCTTTCTGTTGGTCAGAGACACACAGCAAGAGCAGGATGGACTGCTAAGACTGTCTGCTCTGCAGGCTCTTCTGTTTCAGGCAAACCGCTGCATATTTCTGGTTTCACTGTATCACCTCGGGTTCAAATATTTCAGGAAAAAAAAGTGTTATCTAACTCCGTCGGTCTCCACAAAGTGAACAGAGTTAAAAATCAAGTGTCTCTTGAATTTGACGGCTGGTGTTTTCTGCACCTCCACTGCAGGAGTGGGCTAAAGTGAGGTTTTCAGGGGTGTTTGAGTCAAATAGCAGATTTAACTTTGGGAGAGTTTGGCAGAACCACATTAAACTTGTACAGTGTCTTGTGTCCAGGGATTTAAAGATGGCTGATCATACTAACCAAGCCCATCCCCAATGCAAGAAGCCCATTGCACCCTGGGAGACTCATTGTTTTGTTTTGGTGTGATTACGGCTCACAGAAACAACTTGTTTCCTTTAATAAAGCAGTAGTTTGCAAGTCATTTCCTAATGTTTCTGTTGATAAGTCCTCGTGGACGCTACAGATGCAGCAGACGTATCAAGCAACCGGCTCCCCGTGTGGAAAACAGCTCAAAATAGTACGCGAAACAGATGAGAGAGCATTTCTCAGCCCAGTGGACGCAAAGCTTTAATTTGGCTGCATCAACTAAACCGCACATCACCGAAGCATTTCATCTCAAAGCTAAACGCGTTAGTTGTAAAAACATTTGTATTTGATTCAGCCAAAAGCAGTTTTATTTGAACAAATGTTTCTTTTCGTGTCACCGCGCAACTGATAAATTCGATTTTATTTTAATTAAGTCTCAATACGATTGCAGAAAAGCGTATCTGTAAACCTCACACCACACTCTTCCCTTTTTTTTCACCACGAGGTGGATGAAGTGCGAATCAGAGCGGCGTCTGTACATCGGAGCACATATTGTAACAATAGACTCCTTTACCATTCAGACACTCCCCTCTTCCTTTTGACATGCGGCGCAGCGCCGTGTGTATCTCATCTCCCTCTCCTCGGTGACATTTGGAGGATGCTATTCACGGCGACTTTGCATTTAGTTCACACGCCGGAATCTGATTGTTCCTTGAAGTTCAGACTTTGGAAAAATAAAAACAATACATATTTTAAGACTCATTTGACAGCCAAAGTAATGACTTGCTTTTCTTTTTTCTTTTTTTTTTATTTGTATGTATCTCAAGCCATTGTTTTTCCTCTGTGTTGTTCGGGGGATGAGGATGCCTTGGTGGATATGCAGTACAAATAAATCATGCTTTCTTAAAGTAAACAAAAGCACTAGATAGGCATAGCCAAGAGACGGAAAACAAACAGGATGAAAGGAAACTTTACCCCATTTTGTGTTTGAAATTCCTGAGAGTGCCTCATGGCACATCTCCCAGACTTTGACTGTTTATTCAGTTCAACAGGTAGACGACAAGACGAGATGCTCAATGAATTCCGCCGGGAAATCAGGTTATAAATACGGGCAACAGATGTATTTTATTTGTCTCGTCTTCATTAAGTGCCGAGCAAAATGGATGTTGGGAAAGACTTTTGAAAGGCAGAGAAAAGTTTGCAAAAACTGAACAAAAAAGGCTCCATTTACAGAAAACATCTCACATTTATATGGCAATGTTTTGATAGCAATGCTCATTTACATGTTCATGTACAACATGCTAAGCTAATGAAATTAGAATAACACTGCTAGTTTTGCTCTACGCACTAAATCTACGCATGGAAATCTATTGTTTATATTATAGAATTGTAAAGTTATAAATAAGTCTATTTATCAAAATAAAGTGAAGTGATTCTTATTTACAGCTCTAATTCTACATGTAGGGAGGAGATCAACACATTTCTCTCTGCTGTAAATACAATCCTGCCGCAGCCTGTAGTGAGTTTCAGAAGTGTTGACAGACAGCCTTTGTTCCACAGCCAAGCTTCCACCGTCTTTCAGTCTTTATGTTGAGCTGTCTGGCTGCGCAGAATTCAACCTTCAAGTTTTTCTCAGGAATAAAGAGAGAGGCGTTCATCATTACCACGTGTCCTGTCGCTGCTAAATTAATTCTCCTTTTCTTTCTTTAAATGTTGCTCTTCTGTTTCAGTCATGTTATGTTGTCAGGAAATCATCCGTTTCATCCTTTTGACTCTGAAATGGAATCTTGTGTTTCTTTCTCGGGCGACCTCGAGACAAACGGCGGCCAGTGACGGGAAGAGGTCATTTTAAAAAAAAACCCACAGAATGAGAGAAAGACAGATGGATTATTAAAGACAATGAAAGAGAGACAGAAGGAAAAAAAACAGTGTATTGCTTTGATGATTGACTTGACTGAGTGTGAGTCTCCCCGCTGGGACACTAGTGGCTGATAATGAGTAATACAGTCAATATCCTCCTGACGGATCAGAGCCGTTCGAATCGGGTTTGCGGCGCGGCAGCCGCAGCTTCCTTCCAATGAAGGATCAGGCCCGGGGGATCGGTTGGTCATCTCGTGCGAGGCTCTCAGAGTTTGTTTCCAAAGCTAATAAATCAGGACAGATTGACGTTCCGGCCCACGGGGGGGGGGGGAAGCGCCATTTCATTTAGAGTTAATGAAAACAAAGGGACTCTCTTCTTCTTCCCAATGTTCTCTCCTCCTAACTTCTAACTATAGCCACACAGGTATAAAGAACATAAGCAATTAATTTTTAAAGTTCAGGCAAGTTTCCAGCACATGCTGTTTTATTTGAGGACAGAATTAACGCCAAACATCAGGAGGATCATTTTTTAGAAAAGCAAATAAAAACAGAAACCTTGGTGGCTTCAATCAGTCCTTCCGCTCTGAAGCTTCTGCTCTTCGTCTCCTTCCTGCAGTGCATCCTCCTCACTGTGCACATTTGGACTCGGCCAGCAGTCTGTGCAGACGCTGGACGTCTGGGAAAATAAAGTTTTCCTGTTTACTGTCAATAAGAAGGCGAGGCCGACTCCCAGCATGAGAACCACAGCGGTTCACCGAGTGCATTTTTCAGTTTTAACCTCTAAGAAGATGCTCATGTTAATTCTGCTCGTGTTATGGGAGCACTGGCATCCACGGCTGCATTTCCCGTCTCTGTTCAATGAGACTGGAGCATTTTTGATCGGTGGGCCACGAAACATAGAAACAAAGAAAGCGAACTGGTCAACATTAACGTCACAGATTTCCATGATTTGTGTGATCCGTCCCCAGATTTGTACTCCAGTTATTACAATAACCAGCTGTCAGGAAGCAGCAGATGCTGCATTGATTTATTCATTCTGTACGCCGGGTCTGGAGCAACGATACCCGATTCTGCTGCACGATTCTGCTTTTTAGAGTCCAACCACGTTCTGTGACACGCTGGCAGCAAATTTTAAAAATCTGCTGTTTTCTAGAATATATTTGTTTATTGAAAATAATGTCCCTGGAAAGTGGCTACAGAGATGGATGAACGAGAGAAATGGACACAGAAAGAGTAGAACTTTGAGACCATCTTTTCTTTAAAACCTCTTTTGGCTACCCCTTGTCATTAGTTAGCATTTTGTCATCTCGTTATGATTTTAATTGGTTAAGTTTGATTTCCTCATCATTAATTCTGCATGTTTTAATTGATGTAACTGCATCTTCAGTCAAAAAGTTTATAAATCTGCTAATTCCCCATTTCAGCGTTTTCAAGCGAAAATAAAAAAGTTTAATTGTACTTTGGGTTCTGCTCCATATTCTCCTGGGACTTGGCAGTTTTCTAGTTGAAAGTTACTCTAATACTTGCCATTGCTGATCATATTTTGTTGTCTGCTCATATGTGTGTAGTTTCATCACAAAAACAACCAACAGCACCCACTAGTGGCCCGACATGAAACTACATTGTTTTCAGCATTTTTTTTTTTTTTTTTAATTTTTGAGGAAATGGACACCGTTTTCAAAACATTGCTGTGTAAACATGAAAGTTTTCTGAAACAAAAGTGCAAGCGGAGGAAAGGAAGACAGGATTGTTGGGAGGGGGGAGGGGCTACACTGAGGCACATGATTCAGAAAATGCCAAAAAAATGTAGATATCACTGAACGCAATTAAAATTTCAGAAGAATTTGAAGAGGTGAGATGTAAAAAACAATAGCTTTTCATTTAAATACACAAATTCATCCATTAATACGCTTACTCTGGTAGCTAATGAGAGCAGTGCAATTTAAAACAACACACCAAATCTAGTGAAGCCAACAGCGTGGAAAGAAATAATTGCAGGTTTTTCTCCGCTTCAGTAGAGCGCGGCGGTGAAACTCTGCACTGATGCTGATGCAGCAAACCCAGCGGAGCCCCAGTGGTGTTTCCTCCTTATTTCTCATCTTTACATCTCATTAAAGCAACAACAAATTCACAATGCATCGACGTTCAGGAATGTGAAGTTAATATGCTCAGCAGGTGTCCACCTCCACTGTAATCCTAACTTTAATCTTTTATTTATATTCTTGTGTTGTGAACCTTCACATCTCCCCACACACTAGCAAACCTCCATTCAAACACATTTTTAATACATCAAAAGTATCAGAGGCTCTCCGAAGGGTGGTATTATATCCATATCTACCTGTTCTACCACAAAGAAAAAACTGTATTTTTCCTCCTTTGTGATTTTAAGAAACAATGTGGTCCAATTCTGGAGATAAAAATCAAAGAGTTCTGCTTTTTGGGGAGCAGGCAGATGAACAAATGCAGTCAGACAGAGGGATTTGGGACTCCTCTGCCTCCCTGTGAAATATTACCGGCCTGATTGAAAGTGACACAGCTATAATTCAGCATAGTGAGAGGGACCAGGCTTTGCTCTCTCGTTCAAACACACACACACACCCACACACACACGTCTCATATAGGCACTTCTAAGGTGCATATGATTCTTTTTCCCATTTAACTCAGTCTGAGGTTTCGTTTTGCCACAAAATCATTTACAGCCTGATGTTTATGACAGCTGTCAAAAAATAAACACTAATTTCAAGCTCATATATTCTCAGCAAACAAAATCCTGAGCAGATTTTTTTTTTTTTTAAGATTACTTGATGAGATTCAACATTGAAATTCAGTTATTTTGAAAACAGCTATCCAGACCCGAATGCTCAGAGATGATGTGTGGGATTCACTCTCTTTATTCCATCCAGCATATGGCCCGTGGGCCAAAACCAGCCCACAAGAGGCTCCAATCTGGCCTGACAAACCAACAAGTGAATTGTAAAAATGTCTTGATTTCTTTAAAAAACAGAATTTAGTTTTGTGAATATACAGACATTTTCATCACACGTTTTCTGCTCCACAAGATGGGATTCACACCTCACATGCAACCCCAAGCCCAAACTCAAATTATTGATATTCCAAGATTATGAAACCGCTTCCTGCAGGCTGATGCTCTAAAACAAACCACATCGTGTACGGTGACTTGCCAAAATCCCACAAAATACAAGCACATGCTTTGAAAAGCCTGTATTATCTGAACAAATATATGAATGCAACACTTCTGTTTTGTGTTCCATTTTTTAATGAGCTGAACTCAAAGTTCTAAGACCTTTTTTTCTATGTACTCAAAACGTTTCTAAATCCATGTTAATTTAGCGAGATAATCCGTCCAGCTCACAGGTGTGGCAAATCAGGACGCTGATTAAACAGCCGGAGTATTGCACAGGTGTGCCTGAAGACGGCCACAGTAACAGGACGCCCTAAAATGTAGTGTTTTATCACATAGTGTGATTCAGTTTTAATTTCTCCACCATAAGTTGTCTCCGTTTAACCACTAACAGACCTCTTTTTTTCTCAGTGTATTTATTATCAGTTAAGTTGGAATAGACTTGATTAATTAAGAAATACTCCAAATTAAGCAATTGCTTTCAAAAGTCTATTTCATTCATAATTGCATGCTGAAATTCATAGCAGTCTTGTAAAAAAAAAAAAAAATGTTAATTTAATTTGTACTTCAGTCATTTGCTTATAAATGAAGGTTTTAGGTTTGTGACTGAATCTCCAAAGGAGTAAATTACATACCGAAGATCCCATCATAAACAAACAGTTTTAATTAACACGATGCAACAAATGTGCATCACATATGTTCTGGCACATATGTGTTCATATATTTAACCTGTAGCAATGCAGCAGGAAACTACAACTCGACGTTGAAGCGTTCTTTCATTTCCTTGAATTCATTTTATGAAAAGAGTGTGGATTATGTTGTGAAGAAATTCTTTCTGGTGAGTATAAATATTCCATAGCCTTGAGTAGCATGATCAGCCTCACATGCAGTTCTACGGGCAGCTCTGCAGAATGCTGTTTGTGGGCGAAATGTCTGAGATCCGCGAGTTTTCTTTAATTGTTACAACCCTGCAGCAAACCGACTGAGACCTGTGAGCTGGTATGAATAAGCAGCAGTGATAATACTGCCTGATGCACTCATGGAGGAGGTTAAAGTGACATGAGCAACGTTTTGATTCAGGCAGGATTTCAAGGAATTTTAATTCTAATAGAATATAACTGCACAGCATATTATCTTTTACTGTAAAGTGGTGAAAGCGGCTGGCGTCGGAGCGGCATGAACCGCCATCAAGCACCTCGAAAGCGTGCTTCTCAGTTTTAAATGCTCTCCAAGAACAAGTGAGCAGACTTTGAAGATGGGAGCTCTGAAAGCAGACGCGGTGAAGCTGGGTCATCTGTCAGCAGGCAGCAGCATTATATAATAATAATGACCTGCTGGCCCTTTATCTGGGCCACCGGCACACAGAGGGCGATGGAGACACACACCAGTGGCAAACTGGTGGGGGAGGCGACATGTAGGGGTGAGATCGGGACGATCACACTCTCACTCAGCAAGCAGTGATGATTTCAAATTCTCAAGTTTCCGTCATTTTGACAGGAACTCAGTGTTTTAAAAAAGTAAAAAGCTGGGTGTACACTTGAAATGAAACTTAAAAAAAAAAAACCCTTTCATTCACTGTGCTTGCTCTGAATTACTGAATCAGAGCCCGTTCTTACCCCCCCCCCAGCCTTCCGCCCCCTGGGTGTCATTCCTCTTTTTTCTGCTAAAACAAAAATCTGGCAATTAGCTCTTATCTGCTCATTCCTGCAGACAATAGCTCGCGCCGGAATGAGTTCACGGTTCATGGTCGCCGTGCTTTTTAATCACGGCCCTGGACATTAGCCATTAGGGGAGCCAGCAGCTGTGCTCACGCCCATCCAGCTCACAATGGAGCCCACACGGTCATTATGGGGGGGCTCATTTAGCCATGCTGAGGTTACTAATAAGGCTTTCTTATTAACACGGTGGAATCAAAAGGCAGCATTAGCGGGGGATATAGATGAGAATATCCTCATCATTTTGACGAGCAGGGTTATCCGACCCACAGTGGGAGGGCACGCACACACACACACACACACGCACACACACACACACACACAGATTAGGGGATGTTCTCACTTATGTTCTCACTATAACACAGATAACCGCCGACACATCATTAACCCTTCAACACATAAGGTCATATTTCTCTGGTCATCCCATCAACGTGTACATTTAATATGTAGATTTAAAAATATATAATAAAAACCAGGTTTAACTCATTTCCTGTTGCTCCAGTTTGCTCATCATTGGGATTTTAAATGAATACCGGTGTTCAGTCTGCTGTTGCAGGTCAGTGGGACCCGGACACGATCTGAAGTCTATGAATGCGAGTGAAGTGGAATGCTCTCTGAGCGTTTGGTCCACTCCTTAATTATAAACGCCACATGTCTGTGCAGAGCTGCAGTGTAGTTATGGCTCTTTGGTATTTATAAGCGGTTATGTACATTTCTCCAGCAGTGACGGTGACTTCCTGAAGCCACAGCTGGTTGCCTACAGCAACTTCATTGTTTCGATTCCCAGAGTCAACAAACAGGATGAAGGGCTTTAATGACGGAGCTTCAAAGGCACTAGAAAGGACATTAAGAAGCTGCGTGTTCCAGATTAGCTGTTCTCTTTGTTTCCTTTCTGTATGCTGAGATAAACTGAACAGCCTTCATGGTCCATTGATGCACGAGGAAAGTTAATGGCTTCACAAAATCAAAAAGTGACTGGATGAAGATTTGATCGGGACATATAAAACAGAAAAAAAAGGGTTTTTTTTTTTTCTTCTCCAGTCTCTCAGCCTTCAACCACACCCAAAATAGAGTTTCCCAAGACTTCCTGAGCTCAGATCTGAGATCGATGCTCTGGAGGATATTAAATGTTTCATTCCGTCTTCTAATCTCACGACCTGGCTTCGCCGGACAGTTCTGATCTCTCACCCGCGGTCTGGATGCTGCGACGAGGGATCAAGCCTGTTGATCTCATCAGCTTATGGTGAATCAGAAGTGAACAGGTGGCACGACTCTCAAGACCACTAAACAAACACAAACAGCGGATTATATGACCGCAAACAAGGCTGACCCATCGGCTTCCTCTGGCCTCTCGCCCTGATCGTTGCTTTGTCTGCACGCGAGTGGATGACCAACAAACCTTCGTGCACAGTCTTCCTTCCTGGATTCGTCAGAAAAATAAGAGGCGGCATCACAGAATCATTGATCCGGCGAAAAAAAACCAAGAGTGAAATAATGAGCGAAGGAAAAATGAGTCAGAGGTCATTGATTTCCTGATCAGTGCAGGTCTGTGATCAGTGGCTGGAGACGGAGTGAGTGCTCGGAGATCGAGAAAAGTTTCAAAATGCAAAAGCAGCAACTAAATTATTGAAATAGAAAGATTTATCTAAGCTGTATGAGGCAACAGGAAGTAAATAATAATCCTATTGTACCAAATAATGCTTTCCTCCTCAGGTTCGCTTTAACAAAATCCTCCTCGCTGCGCGCTGCCAGATCTGAGCATTCTCAGGCACAATGTGCATAATTAAGCATGAAAACTGCAACATTACTCATGGAAAAAAAAAAATCACAAATAGCTCCCTATCTCCCCAACTGACACCAACAATTCAGAACTTCATTTCGCAGGCAGACGTACACCTTGACAGAAATGAACTGGCATCGGCCTCATTTTCAAGTCAAATGTGGAGTCACACAGTCTCTCAGTGAGCGCCCCGCTTCACAGCGAGCAAAACTTTGCTTTTAATTCCACTAATAACACTTGAGAAAAATATGCATATGCTTGTTTTATCTGAAAACAAAGCCTCTTTGATACGGTGTTTTTGTGATTTTGCCACCTGGTGTGACGTGATGTTGAATCACGTCGAGCTGTGCCAGTTGGCAGCAGCCAAAACGTGATTTCTGATTATGGAAACGCTTCATTCTGAAATGTTAAATAGATTAGTAAATTTAGATATGTTGCAACATGAAGAGGAACTAATGGCACAGTGTCTTTTTTTGTTATTCCGACAAGCAGCTTGTCGATACTGCGCTATCCCACTGAATCCTGATAAATACGACGACCTGGAAACAGGAAGTCCTCTTGATCATTTTCTGATGCATTGCTGTCTGATATCTTACCTGTTACTATGAAACCTCCTGGCATTTGAGCCAAAGTTAGTCAAGGAAAGACGTTGTCATGTAAAGAACAAACAGAGATCAGCGACAGAATGTTCAGGCAGGGAATAATCCCTGGGTGTGCTCGCTTCTCATTTCCCCGCTTCTCTCTTTCACTGCTGTTTAATCCGACATTAAACAAATTATTTTTCGGTGGCATTACCTGGCTGCTCTGTGGGTTTATGTTTATTAATGGAGTTATTACAAGAGTTATCGGCACTGAGCACCCTGAGCTGTGCAGTGACATATTGATTCCATGTCCACACAACACAGTCTGTGTGTGTGTGTGTACGTGTGTGTTTTCTTGTTCTTCTACAGTGGCGAGGAAGTCGTCTGGATTGCACGCTGGTCAGACGAGGACAGGTCATCGTGGGGACGACATATGTGATGCAGATCATGAGTAGCGGTTGGTTCTCATCACGCTTTGCAAGCCTGAAAGCAAATCTCCAAAACTATGTTGGACTCAGTGGAAATGGTTCTGATGGTCTTTTCAGGCTAATTTGAACCAGTTATGAAGTTAAATTAATACAAATTACTGTATTTTGTTGAAGTTAAGGATTTAAAAAAAAGGCAAGCGTGACTAAAACTAAAGGCTTCAAATTCGTCCGGGCGGCTATAGTTTTCTTTAGTGGATGGAAATCTAGTCCTGAGGCAATGAGAGTGAAATGATTGCAGACTTCATTTATCCATCCCTGCTTCAGAGGACGAGTTAAATTTTTCATCGATGAGTTGTTTCATGGTGAGACATTAATGTAGGAGTCAGAGAGGTTTTGTCAGATCGGAGTGGTTCCGATCAACTCTGCAGATGAGGAGTGTACATCCATGCAATGTCATGTTCCTCCCTGAAGTGAGCCTTTTTCCCAGAGACCACCAAACATGCTGACTTCTCTTGTGCAGCAAACCACTGCCACCTGCTGGACAAAGGCTTCACATGCACGTTTGTATTAATGGACATCACAGCCAGTGTCAAATGTTTTCATGTGTGACAGAGACTCTGTTCAACCGGAATGTGATTGAAATCATGAATTGAAATCAAATGTAATAATGTTCATGTTCAATAAAGCTTTGCTATCTTCATCACCACTGCTGTTAAATTTCAAAAGTCCTCCTGAGTTCCTGTCAGAGGCTAACTAGCAAATGAACCGCAAACACAAAGAGTCTCACAGGTCTGTTTTGTTTACTGAGAAGAATTGGCCTCCTTGGCGATGCCTCTGTCTGTCTTTCTGAAGCATCCGCCTCATGCTAATCCTTAAAGACTCGCGCTCCCACCTGCCAGCTCTCATTATTTTCATGCTATTTCTGAGATAAACAATGTAGAGGAGCTCAGCGCCAGTGAGACTTCCTCCCATCATACAGTAATGAAGATGGAGATGGCAAACAGGCTCACAGGCAAAGAAACAAAGTTTGTCAAACAACTGCTCATGTCCGTGTCGACAGCCTCCGAGACCCTCAGACACAGATCACAACTTCTGAGAACGAACACAATCTGTCCACACATCTACTGTTTAATCATTAAAGTGATTACACCTGCACACTTAAAACTTTTTCTTTAATCAACCACCTTGAATATCTTTCCTGAGAACCTTAAACTATTTTATTGAATTAGTTAAAATGTCTATGTATGTATGGGAGACAGGAAATGATCCCACGCTTCCTTAATGAGCACTGCAGACATGAGGCGTAAAAAACTGATCATGTTTCCCACTTAAAAGAAACCAGGAAGACAAAATATTAAGAAAAAACATGAAGATAGTTCAAACAGTTCCGCAGTAAAATTTTAATAGACCTGAACTGTTTAAATAGCCGATATTAAAGCACAAGTAGCTGCAGGCTGGAGGTAAATGAAGCACTAGAAACATTTGACTTTTAGCTTGTTCAGAATACTTATCATTTACCTTTTCTCAAGTCTGGAAATTTGGGATTAATAATTCTCTCAAAAAAAGACATTTTTACATCCAGTAGTTCACCTGTCTGCGAGTTCTGGTCAAGGGAGTTTTTCTTATTTGTTCTCAGGATGCATTTGAGGTGCTCAGATACACCGAATCTGAAGCTGGCAGCTTTTATCTGCAGAATAAACACTTTTAAAAAATGAAAAAGCGCAACACACCCAATTACAGAATAATGCAACGCCGCCTGATCAGTGCAAGAAGTAAGACCAAAAGAGTACAGACACACCCCTTCCAGCCCTCCCCCAAACCCGAGGATGTTCTTGGCCTTATCTCAAACACCTCTGTCTTCATGCATACAATTAGCCCCTCCTCCATCCTTCCCCTCCCTCCTGTTCTTGACCAGCAACATCATTAGCATCATTACAATAGATGAACAGAAAAGAAGCTGCAAGCAAAAACCACAAAACCAGTCTGAAGGCTCTCTCTCTTCTTCCAGTAGTTTCTTGTTTGACCTGCTGAGGTGGATGGGAAAAAAAAAAATCAAGACTCAAGCATGTTCCTCAACCTGAAATGGTTTGGAAATAAAGTACCTTTTCAAAGCTATTTTAGTATCGCTAGTATTCTTCTATTTAGGCACTTCTATTTTGCGTTTCCCCATAATCTAAAACACCAATTTGTTAAACATAGATAACATAATCAATAGTGCTTACCTGTCGTCTGCCTTTATTTGTGAGGTGAAGCATTTTATCAAGAAATTCAAAGGTCAACTAAAAAAGAAAAAAAAAATCCCAAATTTTGATAAGAACTTTTATTGACAAGCAGCCTAAGTGTACAAATGTCAAGTGAAATGGATTACACAGCGGTCGTTCTGCCGAACACATCCGTCTGTGTGGGGAAAGTAGACAAAAGTAGCTTAGAACAGCAAGTCTCATATTGCAGAAACATAGGTAGTTTTCTTCAATGAAACAATTCAAATATTTTCTTTTACATTCAGATTTCAGACTTCTACAAAAAAAAAAAAAAATGGTTTGGAACTTTGCCCCAACTGTTTAATGATGTACATAACAGTCGAGACAATACATTCAGTGGTGTGTTTGGAATCACTTCAGTGCAAAAAGTAACCAAAAAAAAAAAGAAAGAAAACTGATCATATGAAAGACAAGCAAATGGATCAGAACCCTGTTCCTGGAGATGATTATTCAAACATGTATACAGGGAGGGAACATATTTCTAACACCACCTGAGATCAATGTTATCAGCAACAGAAATGTTTAATTAGTAACAATTAAAATGTAGCAAAGAAAAAAAGTAGAAAAAAAAGGAGTCCACTAAATAGGATTAAAAGAACAGTCAAGACATGGCTTCAAACAAAATACCACAAAGGGCTTGGCTTTGAACTGCCTTTTGCCTGGAAGGCAACACGCAGGGTTTAGAGTGACTTAATTTCTTTTCTCACACATGCAAATGCCCGGGAAGGAGATGACTTTGGTGGCGAGGGCGAGAAAGGACGTAAGTCAAGGTGATCTCGGCTTCTCTGATCTCGGCTTCTCTGCTCTTTCAGAACGCAAAGTCGACACAGTTTAGGTAGTTTACTCAAAAAAAACCGCTGAAGCAGGGATTTGATTGTTGAAGTTTTGGGAGGAAATGGGTTCAATTTTGGCCAATCTGAATGTGTGAGGAGCTTCGCACACTTACCCATGAACCAGGGACACCCCGTGATGCAAAGCTCGCTTCCACATGTAGTATGTCGAGCGTGGGGTGAACGGGAAGTAGGACCTGAATTCTTTGAATGAGGGAAAGGATTTCTCCTCAAAGCGTTGCTGCAGGAAAAGCTTGGCCTTGGCCTTGAAGTTGGCCAGCGCGACCACATCCATCGCAAATATATGCTCATGTATGGGCGCCTTAAAGTGAACCGCGGGCTTCGGGTGGGCGACTGCAAAAGGCGGCATGGAGGCGCTGCGGTGGTATGCGGCACTGTTGACAAATGGAAGCAGATTCTGACTCTCCGAGCCTCCCTGCGTCTTGTTTTCAGTCTCTGTTCTCTCCAGATTCTGCGGGACCTCCACCTCCGCGCTCCGGGCGGCCTTCTTCTTGCGGCCATTGCGCCACAGCCAGTAGAAACAGGGGGACATGGACGGGAACCTGAGCTTGAACTTGGTGAGGGAGCATTTGGACTTGAGCAGGTGGGACTTGGCGGCGTCCCGGAGCTGTTTTTTGCTGATGTATGCCAGCCTGAAGCTTTTGTGCTTCTGTCTGCAGATCCTCATTCTCGGCCTGGGCTGAGTGATGTTGGACAGCGAGGGCAGGAGGCTTTTCGGACTCTGGCTTTTGTCGGGATCAGAGCTGTCCTCGCTGCTGCCGGCACTGCCCTTGTAACCTCTGTTGAACAGCATCGCTTCTTTCCTCCAGTTGTAGTAGGTGGAGCGGGAGATCCCCGGAAAGCTTCGTTTGAAGATCCTGAAGGGGAAGGAGGTCTTCATGGCGATGCAGTTCTGCAAGCAGCGCTTGGCCTCCTGCATCTGTGCCACATTCTGGGCCCGTTCCACGTCCATCTTGCTGAGGCTGAGGCCGAACATACTGGCCACGGTGTCGTGGTGGTCCGGGTCGTCCTGCTTGGTCTCCGGGGACGACCAGGCCTCCTGCTCGGTGCTCTCCGGACTGGTCTCTTCAGTCGAGGTGGAGAAGTTTCCTCCGGACTTCATCAGCTCGTGTTTCCAGTTGTAGTAGGACGACCTGGAGATCTCCGGGAAGATGGCTTTGAACTGGTGCAAAGGGATGAACTTGCCCTCCAAGTAACAAGCCTGCAGGAAGGACTTGGCGTCGTACCTGGCCGCCGACTTCCTGCTGTGCTCCTGCGTCTGCCGCTTCCAGCGGTAGAAGGTGCTCTTGGCGATGTTGTACTTGTCCTTCAGGCTGTCGAAAGAAAGCTGCGCGTCTCGGCTCAGGAGCTCCTCGCTCGTTGTCGGCGACACCCTCTGCTCGCTGGCCGGGCTTCCAAACGCGAGATCGCTCGTCTGAACCAGGGCGACGAAGTGATTCGGCCTGAAAACGGACTCGGACTGCAGCCGGCCGGACCACATGATGTGGATGGTCGGTGGGGAAAAATCCTCGGGGAGGGTCCTGGGGCGGATCACTCTGTTAAAATAGGGCCTGATCTTGAAGTTGAACATGGGGTAGATGGAGTAGATGTTGACCTGAAGGACCGACGACAGAGCATATATGTGCCACATGTTGGCGTAGGAGCCCGGGAAGCAGGAGGCCTTCACGTCTGCATCGAAGATGGCCTCCAAGACCGCCGCAGGCAGGTTGAGCATGTCCTCAGACTCATCCGCACACAGACTGAAGCGCACAGCCTGAAGCATCATTTTAGAATCAATCATCTCGGACAAGTAGTATCTCTTCCACAGCATCATTTCCACCACAGTTCGCACCTGTGACAAGAGAAAGTGTATTGACAACTTCTGGTAGACGCCAAGAGTGTATATTGAGAAGAAAATAGCATTTGGGACACCGTTAGAGCTTCCTAGTGACGTAGAGTTTGAACAATGTACAAATGCGTCACTGTGAGGTAAATCTGAATAAAACTTTTCTGCTGGGTTCTTCAAACAGAATTATACATGTGTACTGTTCAAACTAAGAATGTCAAACATTTGCTTTATGAGTTAAAAAGAGGATTTTTGAAGGAAAATTGCATTATTACCTCACGGATGAGAATATCAATGTTTAAAAGACCTGTTGTGTTTCCAGTTAAGACATCAATGTAACAGAGAGGACAAGTCCTACTATTAAAGATCAGAACTTTAAAGTATTTGGCAGGAGTTGGATGTAAAAGCATCTGCAAATACTGTCATTTTCTGCATATAGTAGAAAGCAATTTTGCGAATTTAGGTCTCAGAGTACACAAAAGCACTTTCATCATTGAGGAAACCTACAGCTTCTGGGTTAAACAGGGAATCGTGGACATCGTTGATTCAGATGATGCTCACCTGTAGCTCCAGGCTGAGCTCAGTGTTTCCCACCAGCAGCATGCTGACTGCGTCGAACAGCAAGTTGCCCTCTCCGTTGCAGATGAGGGGCAGCAGGCCCGCTGGCGCGTCCGCCGGGTACAGGCGGCGGGCCGCCTCGTCCACGCTCGCCCATTCTGGGAAATCCTTGCACGGGCCGTTGGGGAGCTGGAAGGGAGCGAGCAGCTGGTCCACCTCTTGGGCCACCCGGGTCACGGCGTTGAGGCCCGAGGTGTTGGTGGCCTCCTGCAGCTCCCTCAGGACAGACAGCACCACCTCCTGCCTCTGAATCATACCTGGAGATCTGAGGGGAGCTGCAGGGAGGGAGAAAAGCAGGGAGAAGCTGAATCTCTAATCAGGAGATGATTCCAAGATATGCAAAGCCTGAGAAAACATTTGCAATAGTTGCGCCTCTGCTGGCTTGCTTTGGATTACTGTGGCTGATTCACACATGAGAAACAGCTGCAGCTCAATGAAACTGCTGCTGTGACAAGTTTACACATTTTACTTGAGCCTAAATCACTGCAACATATTCACACAAGAGAGAACTCTGTGTTTTCTCTTACATTTGACCTCAAAACTATAAACTTTTCTTTTTGTTTTGTGTGCGTTATTGGAAAATCACAACTTTTTTCCCCCAAGGCCAGCTGATAACATATTTACACGGAGTCTAAAGTAAGTTAATCCAAATTCAAAGTCATTACCAGCAGTTGTGAAGCCCCCTTCTTACTGTGCGTGTGCGTTTTATTGGCCCGTACAGTTGCACTCAAACGCCCGATTCATCCATTCAGCTCAGAAACGCGCTCTGCACCTACAGGCGGCGGAAAGAAAAAAAAAAAAAAACAAAAACACCACAATCCAATTAAACCACACGGAAAGCTCGCCGCTAAATTACAGCACACGTGGAGGTCTTGCCTGGTTCTGTCGCCAGTGGGAGAGAAGTGAAAGAAGATCCCGGGCGGAGAGTTTTGGTCCTGAGCGTCCTGTCCTCCGGTGAGCCTGATGATCTGCACCTCCCATCAGGAAACAGCCTGGATCCTTCTTTTTTTCTCTCTCTCTCTCCCCTTGTCTCAGTGCTGTGAAATGCCCTCCTCCCCCTCTCCCCTCTCCCCTCCTCCCCCTCTCCTATCACCGTCTTCCTCACGCCAAGCCAGGGTCAATTTCAATGTGAAGTGTTAACAAAAGCCAACGTGTGACAGATCACATAAAGCCCACAGAGAGCTCGTGCGGGTTCGCAGGTATCGATGCTTTCAGCTTTTTGCCAACAGGTTCTTTTCTCTACTGCCTGTGAAAGTCATTTCTAAAGTGAGCACAGTTCATCTCCAAGGTTGTTTGTCAAGTGCCACTGGAAGGAAAGCACCACCAGGAGGTACTTTTATTACATAAAAGATTATTTTATTAGTGCTTTAGAAGTGGAAAAAAAAGATATTTTACAGCTCCTGATATATGGTGGAGTGTTTTAAACTTTTACAGAAGAGAGCCCGCTCTTCTAATAAGAGGACTTTTCCAACTTTACGGTTTGTCTTGAGTCTGCAGACGGTAAAAAGCCGAAAGATTTGTGGATTAGTGGATGTGTGTGGACAGGGCGTTGGCGGGAGAGAGGCTCCTGGTCTCGGCTGGTTTCTCCAGTGTATCGCTTTTAACACCTCGTCCTCTTGCCTTTTGCAGGTTTTCAATAATGAAGGCCTTTTGTTCCACACACGCACAACAATCCCAGGAACTCTCCCCCAACCCCCTCAGTGCTCTACAGTAGATCCTAAACTCTGTGGCTTTTCTGCCTTTAAACACACACACACACAGACACACACACACACTGACTAACACACTCCCACCACACCAGGGGACGGGAGCATTTGGCCCCTGCTGGTTTGTCCGCTCCGTTCCCTCCTCAGACTAGCTGGTGCCCATTCTCACGGGGGTCCAAGGTGCTGGCTTCAAGCTTATCTGCTTGTTTGTACAATGCGCAAGTGTTGTTGATCATGTGGGGCCTTCACAAAAGATTTGGCACTTTTTTCTTTTTTTTTTGCCACATCGGTTTGCATACCTGCTTCTGCAGATTAAGATAATGCAAATAGACACACAGTCCTCTGCTCAGTCACACTTGTCTCTTTTGTTTTCTGTCTTTTAAAAGTATAGCAAATTTACTAAAAGGTCCTCCCAAGCTGCTTGACGCTGCCTGATGAAGACATATTTTGAAGGGGAAGAGGAAAGTGTTTGACAGTTCCCTGAGTAAACCGTCACTGAAAATCATCTGTCTGATCTGTTTTCAAGTCCCAGTACAGCGCAGAATATGCTGTGAGGATGTTAACTACTTTAGAGATCTTTTTTACAATAACAATTCAATATTTATTAAAAAAAATCAAGGAGATTAATTTAAATGCAAACAAAATCAAAAAGAGCAAATCAGGTAAAATAGTAAAAATACCATATGGGAGCTGGAAGATGATAGACGGAGACGAAACAAAAAGACATTAAATGATCACTCGGGCATATTCACCTCAATCTAGAACCATTTTTCAACAACTTTCTGTCAGCGCTTTAGAAAACAGGAGACCAATTGCTATGGGCTTTAAATTAGAGTAAACAACATTCACCCCAAATTATTTTATTCTCATTAGATGTAGTCACGATAAGACACACTCTTTCAGTTATCTGACCAGCACTGAACACAGTTTGGGTCCCTCGCTGCTCCTAATCCGCCGTCTACCTGCTGCTGTGTGGAGAGTCGGCAGCTTCATAATCTCATCTCATCCTTCAAGGCTGCCCGAAAAGTGCTCCTGTTGATTTGTTTTGTCTGTCTCGATTATTTAATTTCTTGCATCGGTAACTTTGAGCCGGTTTGTGACACGTCTCTCCATCACTTTATTTCACTGCTTTGTTTATGTTGTTTACTTGGGGATGTTTATCTGTTCAAGTAGCCAAAACTTCATTTAAAAACTGCAAGCGGGACACAATTTTACTTTATCTGGCCTTGAGTTGTATACTTTAGTGTTGCCCGTTGCATTTTTATTGACACTCACGCCTCGTCTCTTTCCCTTCAAATGAAGAAAGTGCACATTGTCAGTTGATTAGCAGACCAGTGTCTACTTGCGGCGGTATTCAGCGAGAACTCCTCACTTACGGGACTTTCTCGTCTTTATTCACCTCCCTCCACTTTCACGTCAGTGTTTGTGTCTTCGCCATCTCCTCAACCCCCGCAGAGTCTCGGCCACAGCAAATCACAGGCCTTAGGTGTGTAGATTAGCTGTGCTGCGCTGCACTGTGAACACAGTAGTGGGCTGGCTGCAAGCATTTAAAATGCTAATCGGGCAACACTGAGACTGGCTCCGGCAGCCACTTACCTGCTGTGGCCGCGAGTGTGTTTGTGTGTGTGTGTCTGTGTGTGTGTGTGTTTGTGTCTGTGTGTGCAGGTGTCTGTGGATAGGGTAAAGTAAAGAGAGAGGAGTGTAGTTCACACCGACTTGATGTGGTGAGTGTTTGCAAAATGTCTTGTTTTGGCCCAAAGTCAAAGCAAAGCGCCAAAGTGAAGATCCAGCGCCAAAACCGTCTCTCCGAGACCAGACTCACACCAGGGCCCGCCTCCAGTGAAACTCACGCAGAGCTATCTGGACGGCACATTCGCGGTTTTCTAACAATGCTGTCTGCCGACACGTTCGACTTGTTCCTCCACCTCATTTGTGTATCAGTTGATCGAGAACTGAAAACGGGAGGCAGTGACGCAGAATGCTGTCGAGGTGTAATCAGAATTTAATTGTGCTCAGTCAAATTCGAGTTGTGACCAGGCTGTGTGTGTTTGACTTGGATGTTGCATCACTTCTGTCTGACTGTTTCTGGTGTTTTAAATGGTTTTGACACACTTGTATATGATAACATTGTCCAATTTACACATATATTCACATTATTGTTACACAGGAAAAAAATATGGTCATATGAGGTCTTTTTCCAATATAGTGTTCGTGTGATGAAGATTAGATAAGTGTGATGTGAGAGTCCTCAACATGTGATGCTTATTTGAGTAAGAGAGATGAAAGCATACAGAAGAGATAGTTTCAGAGAAAACAAATACATTTTACTTTAGTTAAAGCAGGAAACAAGGAAAGAAATTCAGAGTCTGAACCATCCTGCTGCAGGAACAGATCAAATCACTGCAGCACCAACATGGACCCGTTAATCCATCCAGGAGTTCGTTTTATTATTGTTTTTTTATCATACTGTTCAAATGGTAATGCTGCTGACCTTGGTTTATATTTAAAAAGTTCCATACACACACACTTCAGGGTATTCTTCATAAACACTTCTCCATCATTCCAGATTCATTATATGAAAGTACTGTAAAATTCAAATTTACATCTGAGAGAAATTCAGGAAAAACAACACAAAACACCTGATTCAGCAGAATCAAACATTAAAATAAAGAATAAATGGCATTCAGACTGACAATTCTGACCAAAACTGGCTTCATTTACTTCAATTTATTATTCAAATAAAACATTACTGTCGAAACAATGTCAAAGTTTTGTGCCAGACAGAGAAAGTTTCACAGTTTGAAATGTCACTGACAGCTGTCGGGCAGCAGTTTATGTTCTGGACGTCTCACCGTCAGTATCGCACACAGGCATACTCTGTGGGCTCACACTCAGGGACCCATGCTGCCTGACGGCCCACAGGGAAAATAATGTCAGCA
The DNA here is from genome assembly GCF_902148845.1 of Salarias fasciatus. Taxonomy (NCBI): domain Eukaryota; kingdom Metazoa; phylum Chordata; class Actinopteri; order Blenniiformes; family Blenniidae; genus Salarias; species Salarias fasciatus. Next base: position 19,737,854 of record NC_043759.1, read on the forward strand.
TAGATCACATCATCTGCATTCACTGCCTGAAAACACACACAGATACAAGCCTTTGGGTATTTTCATAATTTTTAGTGGTTGTAATTGCATTGAAGTTTAGTACATTGCTTTTAATACAACTGAAAAACTTACATTGTTTGCACTGACGGTGTTTAATGACTCTTCGGGTGGCGGTCTGTCTGAGATAGAAAACATATAAATGCATAATTCCGTTCATGTTAGGGTTGCAAAGGGCTGGATCTGTTCTCAGCTGACGGCGGGTTTAAGGTTAAACCCTGAACAAGCTGGCATCTTACCACAAGGCTAAAACATAGGGGCAATGTTTAACTACAAGTTCTGTCTGGGTTAGGGTGTTGTGTATGTCGGTGTGTGTCGCTGATGCTGAACATGTCTGTATTGATGAGATATAACTCATATCAGTACGGATCAACACAGCCTGTCAGCTGGCACTTCTCCGCTGCCCCCTTGTGATTCCGCAATGGTAAAAACTGCTAAACAGGAAGTAGCAACACTTCACACAAGCCGTTTCCTGAAAGACCACAAAGAACACTTGAGCAATGTGCTCGTACGGCGCTCGCTTCCACGACTTGCAGCCAGCGGCGCCGTGCAGGAGCATCGCGTCCCCAGACCTGCAGGGAGCTCGGTGTTGAACTTACTTGCTTGTCTTCGGCTCACGGCCGCTGCGACCAACAAAACCGCCAACGCCACGCATCCCACCACGCCCACGCCGACCCCAATCACATTTTGCCTTCCACCTGAAACTGGAATTCACATTTAGGTTAAAGCAATACATGCATTCATTTCATATGATCTCCAGCTGGAATTACCTGTCTGGTCGCGCTCAACCATAAATCCCCCTCTCCTTCCCCTTGGGCCTGCAAAAAGCATAGTTTTAGTTAGGATTCATTATCTTACTGATGTGCTTCTCCTCCTGGCCAGAAGCAGACCTGTTGATCGGACCCACAGTTCCTCTGATGTCTGGACCCGTCCACCGTTCGTCATCTGGCATCTAAGCCTCTTGCTTGGGGCGCTCAGTCGAGTGAGAGTGAGAGTTACATCACAGGGAGAGCGTCGTTTTATCTGATGTTCCGAGTCCTCCTGTACCTCGGCGTCGGTCTCATCCACCCACGTCAGACTGATGCCTCGTTGCGGCGCCGTGCTGCATTGTCCCCGCTCCGAGGAGTCAAGGAGAACGCACTGCAGAGACAATGTTTTCCCAGGCATCAGGTTCAACGCCGGAGCACCTGAGGGGATCGAAAGAATGAAAGAAAAAATATGTTCATGGCATAGATTCATCTTTTTTTCTTTTTTTTTTTTTAACCCCCCCCCCCCCCCCCCCCCCCCCCCGATCACAGCTTTGTTATTATCAACCCACACAGAGGAAAAGGCTTTAATCTTTCCAGTACTGAACACAGAGGGAAGAGAAGACACCTGGCCTTTGTTGGCAGCGATGACGTCCGACATCCTCCGCTGTGAGATCTTCTATAGGCAGAGAGCATTTCGAGCCATCATCCAGTAATTTAGATGTCTGGATTTCTCCATTACTGACGAGAGCGACATAATCACTTGCTTCTCTTCTGCTAAAATGCCATAAGTGAACGCAGACATTTCCACCACATGGAAATGCAATATTATAGCCCCTTTCTGCACATATCAGACAGTCATCTCCATTTACTCCTGGAGGGAAAAAAAAAAGAAGAAGAAACAGGCCTGAATATATGAGCGAAAGATAGGATTGTTACCAAAAAAAAAAAAAAAATCAAGATAAGATGAAGGAATGGGGTTGATCTGTCTCTCTGTACCTGTCCCGATGAACGATAAGAGCAGCAGCCTCGTCACAACGCCAGCGCCTCCGGCCATCCTGTGTGTCAATCTGCTCTCTGTGGAAAGCTTCGCTGTCTCCACTCCTCTGGCCGCACAAATGTCACTTCCTACGTTTTTCAACAGCCTCGACCAGCGCACATGGAAACGGTTGCTTTAGCTCAGCTTGCTTCACTTCGAGATGTTGACTGCTGTAGAAATTTTATGATGTACTACACACACACACACACACACACACAAAAGAAACTTTTAACGCCTTCCAGAGTCTGAGGAGCCCAGAGCGGGTGCTGAGCAGTTTAGATTAAACAACCTTGAAAGACAATGCAGTCATTATTGAGATCCACGACTTTGCACAAACTGGACATCTTATCAGAACGTTTCCCAGGCCTGGATCTCAAAACAATAATGAGCCTTGTGAGGAATCGAAAAACAATGTATCACGACGCTGTTAGCACTACAGGAACATTCAGATATATGGTTTAACTGTTTAACGAAGGAACACTAAAAACAAACCTTCAGTCGGGTAAAGGAAGATGGATGAATGTCTGACATTCTGTCCTTTTCACAGACGTGAATCTCCACCGTGACGGAGGCCTCTTCGCTGCATTCTGCATTAAATCAAAGAGAGCTCGGAGATAATGCAAAGCTGTGTGTCTGAGCTGTAGAGCACAGAAGTAAGCTGTTCAGCTCGATAGCGATCTGAGGTATAAAAGCAAATTCACCCAGGATGAATAAAAGAGTGAATGGAGGTCTGCTGAATGGTCAGGTCAAAGCAGCTACTGAGCACTGAGATACACCTCTGTCTCTGCATAGTACATCAAAGATCTAATACATATATTTATTTAACATGTCAGAAAAAGACACTACTTTTTATTATATCTGCTTATTTTTGTATGTCACCATTAGAATATATCTAGCAGTGTCAAGCATATTAAAGAGAAAATGTTACGGCAATGCAGAGTCGCAATATGTCAAATCAAAAACAGTCCTCAGTGAGAAGGAATCACTGCAATGCACCATTTTATTATTTTAAATAAGTAAATAATAAATTTAAAAAAAAAAAAATCTCTATGCAGAGCTTTGAGTAACCTTCAGCAGATCCTGATCTGAATCGATGACAGCCTCGGAAAGACACGCTGAACCTGGTGAAGTGTGTTTTCTGCCGCGAGGACTGAGAGGTGACCTTTGAAACAAGAGCGAAGGAAAACGTCTATAGAGAGGATGTCAGTGGATATGTACAGTTACTTGAATATTGAATGCAGTACATAGCTGTACGCAGTCGTAGTTTTATTTATGTATGAGAGTGATGGAGCCAGCCCCATCAGTGAGCTGTACTTTATGGTCCCCTAGTGGCGGAACAGCGTATGAAAACCTCTGGGTTAGTTTTAATCAAAACATTATGTTACAGAGAATTATTTACAGTTTATTTAAAAAGCTGAGGATCTAAGCATATTTATAATGTAATCCAACTGTAATGAAAGATATTCTGGGGTATAATGAGGATATGTAATATTAACTTTGTCTTAGAGTTTAATCTTTTTATCATTATAGGCCTGTTTTGGTCCACAGGTCATATAAAATGACAAGGTTTGACAAAAAAAAAAAGTACATTTAATTAAAGATCTTATTTTTTAAAACATTTAGCCTTCAATAATAAAATGATAAAACTGTAACAAAATATGTGAAAGTCTATAGTTATCATCATTTTAGCCATTTTAATTGGTTTATGCAGTGTTCATTCATCAGTTGTGGATTCATATTAGACCAAAACGTCCGGTGGCTTTCATTTTAAAGAGAGGGCTTTTTCACAGTCCTGATCTGTGACAGTGAAGTCCTAAAGCCACGTGCAGACCTCGAGACATTATGCAAAGTGATGTCGGTCTGCTGGTGCCATGCTATTTGAATATTCCGCTGTGCTGATGAGTGCAGGCGCATAATGGAACCGTTTACGACACCAGCGGTTTCATCTGACCGGAGTTCACCTGATATTCTGACCCAGCACAGAGCGGGCGGGCCTCCTCTGAGGCTCCGGCTAATGATGTTACCAGACAGCAGGAAGACACACACAAACACACACACACACACACACACCTGAGCCAACTGCACAGATGGTGGGTTTTATATAGGCTATTAAGGAAAAAAAAAAAAAAGATATGAGATGATCTGCAAAGAAAAACATGGATTTAAATGAGCTTTAAAAATAAAAAAAAACACTATTTTATTAAACAATTGAGTAAAACAATGTTGACTTCGGATAGTGACGTACATACCACAGATGTTGAAGGCCATAACCCCGATGCTGACGCAACGCTTGTAGAGGAGCTTCGTGTGCTCAGAGCTGCTTGAAAGCACAATATTACACAAGAGGAAGTGTTGTTGTTCAGCTGAACATAAGTCACAGGCAAGAAGTCCACAGGCGGGGTGTTAAATGTTATAAAAATCACAGCCACGAGTTTAAGTGTGAGGCGGGCGCCAGACGACTTCAGAATGGTGCAGCCGCAGAAGAAATCTCTTGAAAATGCCTTTTTCCAGCAGGATTTTGCGAAGAAAACATGATCAAAACAAGTAATTGGAGGGTAAAGCAAATTAAAAAAAAAAAAGTGTTGCATCGACAGAAGTTTAGATAACGTCCCACTACAAAGGAATGAAAATGAATGATGCATCCAATGTTTACTGAAGTAAAATCATGAAGAATTTTGGAAGGGAAAAAAGAAAGAAACAGTAGAGCTTCTGGTTTTTTTTTTTTTATTTACCCACCAGTACAGATTCTCAATGATAAATCTAGACAAATATTCTCTTTTTGACACAAAAATATTATGTCTCGGGTTTCCAGTTTAAAATCTCTTGAGTATAACAGCTCAAATTCACACTGATCAAACTCAGACATTCATGGAACCACACAGTGTCACTACCTTACAATGAAAAATATATATACTCATATATGTATGATCAATAATAACAGTAACATCCTATACATAGTGCATCCCTCACGTTAGCCTTTTTAAATATTAGACAACCACTGTTTTTGATGTAACCATATCCAGAAATAACAGTCACTGTTGGAGAGCTGGAATTCAGAGTTAACACGAGCAGACGGGAACACTTTCGTTCTCGTTCATCAATCATCCTGATCGCATATCTCAACGCAACCGCAGACATTTAGAGAAGCAACAGTTAATATGACACAGGATTCCCCCCAGACCACATTTTTTTCTTTCAAAACCAGTGAGTCCGTGCGAGCGCAATACATTCAACGAAGCTTGAGGTTTCAGTTCGGCTGCGACTTCACGCTGTCCAACAGTTTTCATTGAGGAGATGTTGAGTGTTACAGCTTTAGACAGCCGGGTAAAGGCTGCTGGAGTGCAGGTTATGTGTTGTATCCCTCCCCCTAAAATCTGCTGAGACATTACTGACACTGCAGCCTTCTTCACAGAGACAGCCTGGCTCAAACAGAAAACAGAAACTTTATCCAAGCAAAGCAGACGACTCATTAAGAAAAAAAACAAAAAAAAAAACACTTGCACATCAACAAGATTGTTATTTTTGAGATAAAATACTGATTATCTATTTGGGTCACCACTGCAAGTAACTGCAACTTGCACAGTAAACTTGGATTTTTTTTCTTTTTTATCTTTCTGGGATTTGAACCTCGCTTCCCAAACTCAAGGTCAAGATTTAACCCGATGCAGCATCTCAAAATAAATACAAATAGAGACCAATTAAAGCCCCAGTCCAGGTAAGGTACAGTATATCAATTATTCATGCAAACGAGCTGAGGATATTGTGTTTAAAATTCACATCAGGCACACATAACACGAGAACGGAAATAAAATGGCAGTTAGTATGTGCAATTTAACATTTAACGGGCATTCCAAGATTTTGTAACCCAACCGTGCCGCTCATATTTTTTTCATTTTTACTCCATGAAGCATGTCACATCAAAAAACTTTTGAGTACAAATATGGTCACTGTTCAAAAATAGATATCTGTATCCAAGCAGAATGCACTTCATGGACTATCAAACAGCCACAAAATATCACAGAAGCTCGACTGGAGGGGATGACTGAAAATGTTTAAAAAAACAGGGCCAGAGGAATGACGGCTACCAGCAATATGCTGCTAGCATCATTTGTGGACTTTAAAGACGAAATTTAAAAAAAAAAAAAAGAATCCGACATGATTGAATATTTTCCTTTCTATGAATGACGAAATCTAAAAAAAAACAAAAAACAAATATAATAAAACTGCGGGGGAAAGATTGTGCCACATGCAGCACCACGTCCTACTTCTGCAGTAGGACTTCAATACAGCAGAGAAGTTATAATAAACTTGATTCACTGGAATTTTAGGCTAAAGACAACTAACTCACCGCACAAAGAACAGGACGCGACATCCACCGTCTCCAGTCACATGACTTTCTCTAAACTCTGGAAGAGACTTGCAGATCCGACTGGTTTACTTTGGGAGTCCAGAGCTGGAGCGGACGTGTCCCGCGGGGACTAATAGTGCCTCAGTGTCGACCAGACTGTCGCTGCAGTGGTTTTTGGTTCGATAGCAGACAACTGTGGTAAATCTTTACACACTTTACCACATGTGCTACATCGGTTCCCTCACTCGACTTTCCAGAGGATACAGTACGGGTACAAACTTATGCGTCATCTTATTTTCCAACAGAAAAAAAAATACTAAAATATAAGGCAGGGAAAATGTTTCCAATATACATTTTTCTTTTTTTTTTTTTAAAAAAAGGAGTAACTCCTAAGCAAATGATATGTACAGATGCAAGTAAACGCTGCACGATTCAGAAAAGTAAGTCATGGAGATGTCAGTTTCCAGCGTATACGCCTCACTAACCACCCAGCCGCACCAACAGGGGTGGCTGGAGGGGAAGAGAGTATCAGAAATCACATCGTTCTCATTGCTAACCGTTAAAAACTCCCACATTTCTCTAAACTACTAATTCCCTTGTTAGCATCTTATCTTTTCCTGCCAAGGATCGCTGTCGCACTATGTTAATACACAACTTATGAATGCCACAGTTAAAGTGAAAAGCAGCTGCTTACAGGCATTTTCTGACTGAAAACTGGGAATGACTGGTTTAAAGAGGAGCAGAGTCAGACAGTAATAAAAGGTTTTGCAGGTTTCGACTCTCCACGCTCTTGTAAAGTGCCCGGATTGAAGCCCTGAGGCTTCCGTGTGCTCACAGGCTAGAGGGCTGGGCCTGCTGCTGGATCTGTGCGTGGTGGCTGGGCTGAGCCGGCTCGCAGTCGGTGGGTCCCGCCTCCGTGCCCCGGGCGTACATGAGGATGAGGGTGACGGTGGCGAAGGTGGCCGCGTTGACGGGGAAGGCCCGCAGCAGGGTGGACGTGAGGCCGCGGGTGAACACCATGTAGCCCTCCCTCCGGACGCTCTGCCGCACGCAGTCGGCGATGCTGCTGTACCGGTTGACTCCGCCCACCCCGTCCGCCTGGAACCGGGACTTGATCACGTCGACGGGGTAGGTGGAGATCCAGGAGGCGATGCCGGCCATGCCCCCGGCGAACAGCAGCTTGGGGATCATGTAGGGGTCGTCGGGCTCGCAGCCGAGGCTGCGCGTCAGCACGTCGTAGGACAGGAAGTAGAATCCAAAACCGGGCGTCTCGCGGATCAGCGTGGTCACCATGCCTCTGTTCACACCCCACAGACCCTCCCGGTTGTAGATGCGCACCAAGCAGTCCAAGGAGTTCTTGTACATCTTCCTGGAGGACTTCTTCTCCCCCGTGCCCTGCATTTGCATGCGGGTCTTGGCGAGCTCCATGGGGCAGCAGATGACGCACTGGATGGCCCCTGCCGCCGCGCCGGCCAGGAACTGGTTCGTGGGGGTGTCCTGTCCCAACATTCGCATTGTGTTTCCTTGGACACCAAACACTATGGCATTAATGAACGTCAGGCCCATCATCGGGGATCCGATGCCTTTATACAAGCCCAACACCTGAGGGTCAAGCAAGAGAAGTGCGGCATTTGGTGACACATCTCCAGGAACTGAGCTTCTCTTTAAATAAGCAAACACATTCAGGATCTAATTCCCAACAGTGCCCACAACATCAGACTGAATTACACGTCCTTTTATGGGAATCTACTTACACAACCTCAAACATGTTGACATGGACAAAGTAGGTTAACCACAAAAATGTTGATCCATGTTGGTAAGGACAAAGCAGGTTAACTAGTCTGTGCACATATTTCCACATGTACTACAGCACAGTGTTTCCTCACACAGCCAGATAAAGAAGTGCGCCTATGAATAAAAAAAGACCTGTCTAAATGCCAACCATGTGGTTCAGGCACAGTGTTTACACAAAGCGATACACTCAACAAGATATTCACACTTCACTTTGAGAACTTCAGGTCGACATAGATAATAACAGGCATTCTACCGCTGTGAAAGTGATCTTTGATGGTTGAGATAACAACTCCTGTCACATCACTGCATACTGGCACAAAAGCAAGGTGCTGGCACAGAAGTAGGAAGTCTAATGTAAAATAAAGTGAACACTAACTAATACCAGGAGTGTGTCCTTCTCAAGGTGCCTCATTCGGTCATAAACCACGAGTGTCCGTCATAACTCGAACATCATGTCACGTTGACTTCAAACTGTACTCAGCTAAAAATAGTCCAGACATGCATGTCCTCTGCACAGGTGGCATTGTGAGTGGCCAGTTCACAATGGTGAACGACAGCTGACAAAAAAGTAATGAATACCACTGTTAAAGTAAAATGTTTTGAAAAGTAACTAAAAATAATTTAGTTTATATTCAAAGAGAAGAAAGAAAACCACGTACCGACTCCTGCCGTATGATGGACTGGAAACAGTGGAAAGTCCCCCGGTATAAAGGCTTATCAACACTCTGGACCTGCAGCCTCACCTGGAGCAGAGAAACAAACCTCTTTACACCACGTCTTTTGGAGTGGTTGGTAAAGGATAAAAACATCTGTGTTAAACATCAACAATGAAGAATTGTGCCACTTTATCATTATCTACCTTTACAGTGTCAAACGGGTGTCCGACCAAGACTCCAGCAGCACCTGGACACAAAAAACATCATCACTTCATTTTAGCTAAAATTACGGAGACAAGAGAAGTATTTCATTCACATTTACACACCAGCAACATTCAAAACATGGAACCTCTGTACAGAAATACCCACAGGATGAGACTGGAGCCGCAGATCCTCACTTTAGGACAGATTTGGGCATAAATTAAATCTGGATCAAAGGTAAAACAATGCTTTGTCCAGGTTGACGTATGTCTTTAATGACAGTATTGAAAAAGTTGCAACATTTACTATCAGTTTTCACTGTGTCGTGTTTGCTGCTCTCTGGCATTGAGAATATCCTGAGTTTAGATATCTGTTTTACTCATGTTCAGAAGCTTACGTGTCTAACCCGAAAGGTAACTCTTTCACTCATCAACACCCTCCTGACCTATTTTAAGGACATGAGTGGCCATTGGGAAATGTGCCTCCCTTGCTACATTTAATATTACACAACATTAATCGGACAACACTGGACAACAACATGACTGTATTACATTTCAACACACAATTACCAGTTGTGACTGCATCTCAAATGAGGAAGATATCTACGACTAATTCATTCATCTAAATACAGATTGCAGTAAAACATATTTATACACTGATTGTTATTGTGTCTCTAAATATTGATATTGATAGATTTCCCTATGAATGTACACTATATTGGCAATTTTGTGGGAAATATGAGGTAATGATCATACAACAAATATGACAGACTAAAGTGTTTGTCCACAATTTGAATTCATTCCAGACATAATAAAATAGTTTACGTTTGTTGGTTGAAAGACAACAAACTCTGACAATGACAGGACTGACAAATTTTTATCTAAAGACTTTTTGTAATTAAAGGAATTGACTAGTTGGTGCCCGACTCACCGGTGTACCCAGAGTAAACAAACACGGCGTGCTAATCCCACATAAACACCGGCTCCGTCACATGACACATTTGTAAAAAGAGCCAATCGGAGGGGAGTCCCCGCTGTAAGCCGGGGAAAAGAACACAAACAGGCGCCATGTCTGGCACAGTGATGAACAGTCATTGACCTCAATGAGCTGTTGACCTGAGACAGGGATGTTGCATCATGGCTTTCAGAGGAAATGAATCTGAATGATACGACCATTATTTTTATGTGTGGGCCTCATGCACGGAAAATTTGTGCTTCAAGCTAATTTAAAAAACCAGGTCACTGTTAAAACAGCAGCAATAAAGTTCTCATTTGACTGTAGATGGACTCCCCGGATGCAGGGAACCACATGATTTGGCACATCAGCCACTGTAAATAAAGAAAGCTTGGGATTGGTTGGTTAAGGGGTGTGCTCTGATTCATGCTGTCTGCGTTGGGCATGTGGAAACTTAAAACTGCCAAGCCATTAAAGCTTGGGAGCTCCGGTTGCGCTTGTGTAGTGTCTGCAGGCTTTGAGTTTGCAGGGGATGGAGGTGACACCAGGGACTTTCAGGAAGCTGCAGCTCCTCTTGGAAGCAAGCGTTCCTCCACAGGGCAGATACTTTCTATGAACTGAACCTCAAAATATGCCACTACACACTACGTTTAATAAATCCACTGAATAAATTCAAAGTTAATATGTGCAGGAGATAATTTGGAAAACAGGTCAAACACTTGGAACTGCAAGCTCAGGAGAACTTTGTGTGATCCTTTTTATTGCTGCACAGTGTGACTAAGGTTTCAACACGGTTTCAAAATACTTACTGTAATAATGCTATTTTGAAGTGGAAGTTTCATTAAGAAATCACGTTATTTTGTGTGACTATTAGACAGAAACAGTCTAGTGGATTTTATTTAGGCGGGGTCTGACAATTTTTGCAGGACAGGCTAAAATAAAATAAAATTTAAAAAAAAACTTTAGTTATGTAAACAGCACAACCTTTGAATGGGCATGGGATTAAATAACCATAACCATGCCCCCAATGGCATGCAGGATTTTAAACCAACTATATAAGTAAGCTATCCAAACTTTATCCGACACTAGACTGACTACACAGAAACACAGACAATAAACAGACTCTCAAATCTTCAGTTGATCGTTCATTCAAGAAAAGTATATAAGTACATATATCTATATAATCGTCAACTTTGATGGGATAAGCTAATCTATGTTTGACAGATCCAGGTGCAAAGTTCGGACATGTGGGCCTTGGGCTGGTAAATCATCACAAAACAGATTTTATTAGTTAATGTGTAAAACGGAACTGATTATAACGGTTGTATTAGAAGCTAACACGCTTTCTCGACAGCAAGCCAGCGTTACCAGTTCTGTACAGATAGTTTTGGCATCAGTGTACAGATCTGAGGCGGGCTTTCAAAAACTCTTCCCCAGTGTTGCTCAACATTAGTATGATGAGCAGTTCTGTGATTTTCCAGAGTCTGGATGAGGCACATCCCCGCTGTAAACGTGGAAAGCCTCCGTTCAAGGTGACTGCAACCATCGACTTACCTCCAATGCATCCTGCAACGAAGTCCATCCCCGTGCCTCAAAATCAGCTAACTGGGTCTTTATACGCTCTAAATCAGGATAAAAAAAAGCTTAATTGAAAAGCGGTTTTCCCTCCAAACAGTGTTTCCGCCCTAGTTTACCTGGGAATGAGCGTGACGCGCCCTGTAAGCTACCTAATGCACTTACGGTTAGCCTTCCAGGTAGCTAGCACCCGGTAGCAGTAATTGGCCCCCTTTTACAAATACCGCAGTTTAGAGACCTGCTTTCTGGAGCCAGAAACAGAGTTTACTCTCTAACAGTAAAGATAAACTTCCTTTGTTGACCTACACGCCCTCCGTGTACCACGCTACTGTTTACAGTCAATGCGGCTTCACTTCACCCGACGCTTTTACAGAATGACAGAGGTTGCGTCACTTAAGGGGCGGGTCTTAACCGGCCTTCTCGGATTTCTACCCAATCAGATCTTAGAGACCACGCCGACGCCTGCTTGACGTCAAATTCGTCACAAGTAGGACGGGCCGCGTGATGTTTTGAGAGAGTGGGAATAATAATAATAATAATAATAATAATAATAATAATAATAATAATAATAATAATAATAATAATAATAACACATTTGACAGACGCATGTTAATCATTGAGAATAAATCTATTAATTATTGCAATTTCATTGTGCAGCTTTAATGTGTTAAATAACCTTGAATAAATAAAGCCACATATACAACTATATTTTTTTCTTTTATTTTTGCACAAAATAAGAGTAAAATAGAATTCCAAGAAGTGAAACCTGACTGTTCAGGAGAGAAAACAACCCTAAAATAGATCAAGGAACAACAAACTAAGTAACAAAGAAGTTCATAAAAATAGTCACCCAAATCTCATACAATGTATCATAATCACTGAGATACTATTCAGACGGGAGATAATTAAATAACTTAGCCTTGAAAGGGAAAAGAGGAAAACAAAAATCTCCCCCCTCTCATATACTCCCCTTCAATATACTTATCATACATGATAAGTGTATTACAAAGTGTATTACATAATGTGTGATACAGCTTAAAGATGTCTCTTTAAAGCCAACATTTGCAGTGTACAGTACATTCGGAAACACTCGGAAACGCTCGGCTCCGTTCGGCTGAAGTCGGAACTAATGTTTTCAGCCGTGGCCGAGTGACGCTCACGTAACATCAGCGAACTCAAGGTTACGGATAGCAGCGCATGCTTGTAGAGCAGTGAAGTCACATCTGTCATGTGTCTGTCTGTCGGTGGTCGTCTGAAGGGATGCATATCGCTGATTTTGTGTCCGGATCGTTTGCAGGTAACATTTTATTTTAATTTTTTTGCTTGAATCCGACCGGTTTGTTTATGTGCCGCTAGCATTAGCTGCCTCGTGTTGTAGCAAGATGCGAGAACGTGAGATCAAACCGCAGCCGAACGAGTGTTTCTGCTGGAAGCGGCGTTACAAAACACACGTGTACTGTCATTCATGTCACCTACGAGATCAGATCATCAGCTCGACATCTGTCACAAGTCGGAGCCCGCCTCGCTTCTATGTACTGACAGCACTCAGGATCATACCATGTTTGCTTTTAGCAGATGTACTTAAAAACAGATCAGTGTTATATGTGACTCACACACACACACACACACACACACACACACACACACACACTGTCATCTGTAAACTTCCCAGTGTTGCAATCTTAATGACTTCCCAGAAAATGCATGTCGGTTCGTCCTCTGAAGCTCCCATCTGCCTTTTCCTATCAGCCTGAGCAGTGTTGAAGATCATAACCTTGATCTTGACCATCCTGTTGCCTCTGCTGTGTCCTTGATGCTCTTGTTTCTCTGCAAACCTCACAGGAGCATGTGGAGTTGCAGTGGGCTACCCTCTGGACACTGTGAAGGTACACTATGCAGACGGTTTGCTTGTAATTTAACAACAGAAGAGAAAACAAGACCCCATTGTGACTGTTTTTGATCTCTGTAGGTCCGGATCCAAACCCAGAAACAGTTTACTGGTGTTTATCAATGTGCAGTGGCCACGTTTTCCAAAGAAGGGGTAAGTGCAACAGGAGTAGTCTGGATACTATTCTGTGTGAGTAAAATGTTCCCAAATGTGTCTGACAAGCTGGTTTACAAAAAAGAAAAAAAAAGACATAAAAGACAACAGAATGCTGTAATACTGCCATTAGGAAACAGGCCTGCCAGTGGGTGAGTGGGCGGACAAGGTTGTGTTGGTCAGACAAAGTGCATGAGTCCAGCTGGGACCAGCTGAGCTAACACAGTAGTGGGACCTGAGCCCACATGAAGTGAATGTGTCACAGATTATTAGGTAACAGTCTCAAATGACGATCCAGATTTTTCCCGCATGTCCTGGCAAAAAAAACAGTTTTGCCTGTCCTGACAAATAAAAAAAAATGAAACAAAATGTACTGGAGAAACATTTACTGGTTTCCCTTTCGGCATCGCGGACAGAGAGAGATGAGAATCAGCAGCTGACCTTACTGTCATGTTTGTGCTCCTTATTTACATGTTTAGTTCTTCCAGCAATGAAAACAAACAATTCTGTGCAAGTTTTAGACGTCAACTGAAAAATAAATGCTCGTTCTTTGTTGTTTCAGGTGCATGGTTTCTTTAAGGGCATGTCCTTACCCCTCACCACAGTCTCTCTGACTTCGTCAGTGGTGTTTGGGACATACAGGAACTGCCTCCAGTGTCTGAGCCAGGCCAGAGGAGCATGTGGCGGGCCGTACACCAAGTTAGAGGTCTTCCTGTCGGGACTCGCCGGCGGCATAGCTCAGGTAGCAGAGACACGTTTGTGCCGTATGTCAGCAGGTTGTTAAAATGTGTGATGGATTTTCAGATGACTGCAGCTGAGCCCCTCTTCCTCTGCCCCCCCCCCCCCCCCCCCCCCTTCAGATATCGGTGATGTCTCCGGGCGACATCGTGAAGGTTCGTCTGCAGTGTCAGACGGAGTCCAAGCGAGCTGGAGGCAACGTGAACAGAGTGAGGTACCGCGGCCCGGTCCACTGCCTGCTGAGCATCGTCAGAGAGGAGGGCTTCATGGGGCTCTACAGAGGAGCGCTGCCCCTCATGCTGCGGGACGGGCCGTCGTTCGCCACATACTTCCTGACCTATACCGCCATCTGTGATTGGCTGTCCGAACGCAGCGGGAGGAGAGTTGGTGAGTGTGTGTTTGTGTGTGTTCTTGAAGTCTGATCTGTATTCGTCCTTTCTGAATGGGGCTTCGCAATATTAGTTTAAACTTCTAAATGTGACATTGTCAAATATTGAAATTGTGTTATTACTACTATAAATATCATGAATAAACATTTTCAAACAATTATACACCAAAAAATGTTCAGTTTGATTTAAATGTACAAGTTGAATGAATGAATGATTTATTTCCAGTCATAGTTGTACACACAGAAAATACAAACACCTATAAATACCATTTAGTTTAACTGGCAGAGAGTGAAAAGACTGAAGCCAGTGGCAACTTCGACAGAAAGCCCAAAACAACAAAACTGAGAAAAAGGAAAATGGAAGAAAGCTCTAAAGACAATAACAGAAGAGTCATTAATGATATTGTTTTTCCTTCACCATCAGTCTGAACTGTAACCTGTAATTATTTTGTATTTAAGCAAGCAAATACATTGTAATCTACCCTGTTCAAAAGAAGGGAAAAAAAGCACACGTTTTAGAATTTGATGTCTTAAGTCTCTGTGTTTTGATATGTGTGGTTTTTTTTTGGACTCTTCTTGGACCTACTTTCAAACAGACACAACCATAACTTTTGCTGCTATAATGAGAAATATTGGATTTATATAATGATGGACTGCAGAAGGGCTGGATGTGACGCTGACATGTATAAAGGATGGTGAATGGAAACATGTCATTCGCTGCAGCTCAGTCTGTCTTTTGCAATATGTATATTACGAATGTTGAAATCATGATGGCTATAAATTTGTAATATATCATGCTGCTCATGCACAAGAGACAGCCATGATGTTGACTTCAGCACCAGAAGCTTGTTTTATTGCTGCTGTTTTCTCCTCCTCCCTCAGACTGGGCTGGTGTAATGCTCGCCGGGGGGCTGTCAGGAATGGCCGGCTGGACGATAGGAACGCCCATGGATGTGATAAAAGCCCGTCTGCAGGTGGACGGAGCGCAGGGGACGAGGCGATACAAGGGATTCTTTCACTGCGTCACGGAGACTCTGAGGCTGGAGGGACCCGGCGTGTTCTTCCGGAGCTTAGGCATCAACTGTCTGCGTGCGTTCCCCGTCAACATGGTGGTGTTCCTCACTTACGAGATCCTCACAGGATTCCTACAAGCCGGACCTGAGAACCCTCCCCGGTTTGGGCTTGAATAGTAACGTCCATCTCCAGACTCAGTGTTCCAGATTGTGTTTCATGTGGAGTTTTGCTCTTGTATTACGCTGCAATACCGTTTGATTGTCTGTTACATGCAGAATAACACATATGATACTCAAACTACTATGGTGGACGAGGTGAGGGGCATCAAAAATACAGTAGTTTGAAATGTTACTTTGTAGCAAAGGATGTGGGTTCAATTCCTCTTCAGGGTATTTTTATGGGGAGATTGCTTGTTCTTCTTGAGCTTGCATGGATTTTACATGTTTACTTCCACTGTCCCTCCAAAACGGGTGTGTTATCATCTGTTTCTGAGTTTCAGTTCTGCTATAAATTTACTGGTTTAACCCAGGTTTTACCCTCCGTGCCTCCAAGCACATAATGTGGATGGATGGATGGCAAACTGCAGGCGTCAGATTGTACTGGAATCTGTCTGACCACTAGATGGCCACCTTGGCCATCTTACATATCCTCATCAGTCCTCTTCTGTTTTCATGAGCTGCACCAGATTGCCAAGAGATGTCAATACCTTTTATTTACAGACTTCTATATCTGTGTCTAATTCAAGGACCATGGAAGGTCCTGGACCTTCTTTGAGCTGCAGTACGCACAGTTTTGCAAGTGTTTCTCTCATCCAGGCGTGGTTCCACATGCCTACATATCATAACGTCCACTGCTGAGTGGCCCAGCTGCCCGGTCATTAAATAATGTAAACTTTTCTCAAGTAAATTATTTATTTTTAAGGAACATGGTAAATTCAGGGCTTCATGAACAAAATGTGAATGAAGATATATGCCAGTCGTATTTGATTTGTGGAAAACTGCTGAAAATGTTTGTACCTTCCACAATAAAGGTACAAACTTTGATTGAGTGATTGAATGTATTAATGCAGTCATTGATTCATATTAAGAGATAATTGAATTTAAAAAATATTATTTTGTGGGTGAATGCATGAGTGTAAACAATGTGATTGGATATCAAAGTATTGAACAGCACATGTTATGTATTGTGTTAGCACAAATTTAATTGTTGTAGCAGCATTGTCAGGACAAAATAAGCAGTAAATAATTTGTTTGTTTTTTTAAGTTTTAAAATTAACCATTTGAAATATAGTGTTTGGGAATTTAGCACATATGGAAAGAAGTGCCAAACTTTAAATATTCAAAACTAATATTTACCTCCTAGAAAACAGATGGAGTTGCGGTAAAGCGTGAGAGACGCTGCTGTTTCAGACTGGAGCGCTTCACGCGGCCTCAGCTGTTCTGTGGAGATCTGTCGCCATCTGGTGGCTGAAAGGAGCAACGCGCTAGAAGCCACAAGTCGGCGTCTGAAAATCTGCATCATCACAACCAATAAATGACAACAAGCTTCTCCTCGACCTCCTAACAGGCAGTTACACTTCAGTTAGTAATGTTGAATAATTATATTTTTCTGGTTTCACCTATATTGAAGGTCTTTGCAGCCTGTTAAATTACCCCAGCTCTTTTTAACCCTATTAATTCAAGCTTGGCTCACTTCAATTGAGGAAGTCCTGGGGACAATATAATGACCAGTATATGAGTCCAAAGCTTTATTTATCTACTCTTTGATAGTTCCCAGTCTATGAGTGTTCAGACGTAGTGGTTAACACTCTCTGCTCACAATAAGAGCACCTCCGGTTTGAGTCTGGGCTTCGGGGGCCTTTCTGCTTGGAGTTTGCATGTTTTCTGTGTGCGGTTGGTTTTCTTCCATAATTCAAAGCATTGCATTTGAAGATGTGACTCTGTGTCCACTGAGCTGTCTCTTTGTGTTTTCCCTGTAATAAACTGATGTAATTTGCCTTTTGGATCTATTCAGTTCAACTTTATTTATATAGTGCCATATACAACACAGTCAGAAGTGCTCCATGAGTTTGATAAAGTAGTATAGAATATTGATGGATATATAACTTTGAGTTAAAAGTGTCGAATTGAGAAAAGAAAAGCAAAACAGACTACAACTGAAAAAAATCTGACCATCTTCCAAACTGTGTGTGAGATATTTTGTTTTTTAAAAGACTTTTGGATGCAGCTTCTTCTTAATAACCTTCCAAGCTGAGTTAGAGGGACATACAAGCTTATTGTTTGATGAAATGGTTTACTTAATCACATTATCCTACAAGCAATATGAAGTGGAATCCTGGAAACACTTTTAAAGCTGATTTAAATGCGGCACCGCCAACTCCGACCAAAAGACAGTGAAACTCCATCTTCCTCCCTGCGGCCCTCCTCGTTACGATTACTTGTTGTGGGAACTGGTGATTATTAACTCCACATGAAATACGTGTTAAAGTAACAGTTTCATCTGTTTTACATGTGTAATTGGCTCATGCTTCTCTCGCCGCGGTTGTAATAAAGATCTATTATAAAGAGCTGTGATTCTTTAACTGCCTAACGAACGGCAGATTTCCTGTGTGGACAAAGCGAGGTCATGTTGGGTGAGGCCCCAGGAGTTTTGTTTTCAGGCAGATCTCATTAAAATGGCATAAACAAAGGCAAACGCGTTACAAGAAAAAAGAGCATCTTCGTAAGTTCAACGCGATGCGTCTGTGTTTTTCGCTTTTCCTCGTCCGCTTCGTCTCCAGACAACAGCCTCGGACGCGACTCCTCTCGGGAAAAAGATGGTCACTGCTGACTTGAAAGCTACTCGATAAAGCAATTGCGAGAAGTCATGTGCGGCTCGCGGCCTTTGATTTAGCGGCGTTATCATACATGAAACAGAGCGGGGCTTGTGGAGTCAGAACACTTTATCTCGGTCTGTGCCGGGACTCATGGAGCAGGCTTCACCACAATGGGACACTTGGTCAAATTCTAGGAATCGCGCTCCGTTCTGCGGAACAAGAAAAGCCCCCTGAATGTTGCCTTTGTTAGCTGTTTTTAATTAAACCCTGCATGTCTCTCCCCTTATGCAACAACAAGCCGTAATTATGCAAGCGTCTAAAGATCTCAGTCAATGAATTTGCGGACTGGCTGCTCGTAAAAAATGACTGGAGTCGGAGCGACACCTTCGCATGGCTGTTTTTGCCGAATTTGCGGCCGACTCTCCTCATTTCTGCGCGGTTGAAGCAAAACAGTGGCGCTTTTGTTGCACGAAACAGGCATAAAAGAGATTACAGTCCCATTTGTGAATAATTTGTTGGTGGCTGCAGTGAGCTTATCGGCTGGACGAGTTCTCGCTCATGACTTATGTCAGAGGAGTCCTTTATGTGCTCCCACCGCACGACGGCCGTCTGCGTTGAAGTTCTTGCGAAACGGGCAGAAGCAAGAGAATCAAACCCCTCCCCCACGAGGATGATTGTTCAGAGTGAGTAATTGCTTCAGAACCAAATCTCGGGACTTTTAATGGCTGTCCAGAGTCGTGCCGAAGCACATGATAAATCAACCAGCAGGGGTTGTGTGGGCGACTCATTAATGATGGGTGTTCACATAATGTCTGGAAAGCTTCATTTTGTTGTCAGAATCGGTCCTTGGTAACCACCACTTGGGCCCCCTTTCACCAATTGCCGTTTGGGCTATTTTGGGCGCTCTGCTCTCCCCTGTTAGTGACGTGTGCTGCTGGGTAAATTTGCAGCTCCGGCGGCCTGGGCCTGCAACCTCAGATGGCATCAATCGGTAGAAGAAAAAAAAAAAAAAAAGAAAGAAAGAAAGACCGGAAAGGTGGGAGGGATGAGGAAGAAGAGTAACTGCAAGGATGATACATGGAGAGCAACAGGGGGAGAGAAGAACTGGATGGAAAACATTAAAAATAGAGGGTTGCGAGATGAAACAAGGACATGAGAAAAAATTCTGCTGTTAAAGGGGGAAAATAAAAAGAAAGAAACTGTTGGCGCCGGTCAACCTGAATGCTCTTCATTTTGCTCGAAAAGATGACAATTTGTTTGCATGAAAAGAAAATCAAATAAATCAAATCCACTGTTTTCCTGCCCGACTAACAGGAGGCAGGTGGAGGAGTGGGGGCGCTATTGTCCTAAACAGACGCAAAGGCAAGTAAACAGATGGTAAATCTTTTTTGACAACCATTTTATTTGCTGTGCTTGTTAAACTACAAAACTTTGAGTGAACTTTGAGTAAATGCATGTACGAAGGCGTGTTAGTGAGATCGGGCGAAAGGAACACTGAAGAAAACCGTGAAGTAAAACAAAATTGCCGAATTGTTTAAAACAACAAAACAACAACGCTTTGCTGTGGTTTATTATCACGGGTATAATTTGCTGAATTAAATTATGCTGAAGAATATTTTTGCTTCAGGAACAATAAAATCATTCCCATTAAGAAAAGCATTTCCAGTTGTAGCCAAGTATCTTAGGAGTGCATTACATTCCGCTTCAGCTGGCTTCATGATTACAGGGAAGAAAAGTGCAGGGCCTTATAAATCGAAACACTTTTACAGCCCGTGAAAAGATTTAAGCTGACTTCACCGCGCTGTTAAAGAAAAGAAGAAGAAGAAGTTAGCAGATGTGTCTTTTTAGCAAGTAGCAGGAGACATTGTGTTGGACGCTGCAGAACAATGCATCAGATGGGTTTGATTTGTGATTTAGTCCCATTTCAGCTATAATCCTGCAGCACATTTGGTACAGTGATACAATAAAGTCTGAATTCCTGACTGCTAGATTTCAGCTCAACAGCCCAGATTTTACTGGCATTTGAGTCACTTGTGACATTATAAAATGACATTTTCATGGCTTTCTGTCCATTTTCTATAGCACTCACAGTGTTCCTGCTCCAGCTGAGTATGGGTGAAGGCACAGGGTAAACACAAGGCAAGCAGGGAGACGGACGATCACACGTACACACATTCACACCTACCGAGGGGACAGAAGGTCATCTAACATCTAGCAGAATGTCAATATCTGAGGGTTGCTGAGGGGTCGGAGCGTCCCTGGATAGCATGTGCCATGACGATACGCGGAACTGAACCGAGCTGATACGAGCTCTGTCGGGTCATCCTGCTGCCCCCCGGGAGTCCGTCGGGGGACTGTTTGTTCTGCTGTGAGGTGACCACAGCAGGGTGCCGCGGCCCGCCCAGCTCCAGCTCCAGCTCCAGCGTCTTAACGGGTTTCCAGCAGGAGAGACATCTGCCAGACAGATTTCTCAAAGCACATCGCCGCTGTTAATTATTTAATCGCAATTAATCACCGGTTGCAGCGCGGCTCCCCATTTCTCTGCCACCTCTGACATAAAGAGCCGAGCCGTGGCAACCAGTGCAGACGATAAGAAATGATTTCTGTGAGTGTTTTCCAGCAAGGGGAGAGATTCTTCACGTTAGGTCTTTCAGGATTAAAGCAGAGACAGACTTAATCCATAACAGAAGTTTTTCGGCTTGTGTGATTTGCTAAACACCCAACCGAGCTTCAGGTCTCCCGTAATAGTTAAGTCTAAAGGACCATAAATTGGTCATAAATACCTAATTTTCTCTGGAGCTTTGTTCATTACTGAGGTGGGGAAGTAAACACCCCAAATAGCAAACATGTCCCCAGTAAGCTATTAAGATTTCTCTGGAACGGAGAGCGAGCCTCCTTTAAACCATCAGATCTTGAGTGAAAACACTGGCACCGGGCCACGCTTCCTGTGCCAGCTGCTGTGAAACATCTGGGACAGGTTCGCACGTTATAATTTGATTTTCAGGTGTTCTATATGTTCTTCGTTTATGTGTAAACACCCAGAGCATATCGCGCACAATATGCTCAACTGAAGCGAGACGTTTGATTAATTGTTAAACATGTTAAAGGAAAACAAGGGAAAAAAAAAAAAGTGCTTTCAGTGTGAAATTCCCTCAACGTGTCCCAGAAATGTGCTTATTTGCATAATGTTGTACAAGCGGAGAACTGGTTCATAACATTTCACAAATATGCGAAACACTGAGCGGCTCCGTGCTGACGCTGAATTAACGCTGCGATTTGTTTTGCTTCGATAGCCGGGCGTATTGCAATTATTTCAAGCAGACCTGAACCAGCCGCAGTCAGAGTGAATGAAGCACAGCATTTCGTGGACGCACTTTGCACATGCCAGCCTCGGTGCATTGCTTTTCATTGCTTCTTTTACTTGCGGTGTAAAGTAATGCGTATATTGTACATAAATTATCCAAAATCATCAGCGTAATATTTCGAGTCATAGCTGAGTCAGCAAAAGATAATGGAGCCTACATGTCGACTGTACATTTCACTCGGTATATATATCAGGAAGTAATATATTTAAACATGGTCCCTGACTGCGTGGTGCTAATGCCATCTTGCTGGGACACTCAGAGCGGCGAGATAAGGCCGCAGTCTCGACGCTCCGTCCGTCCATCTGCTCTCTGGCAGCCACTGGCATGTCTGAAATGTGACCAGCTGTGCTCTTCAGCGATTGGTGTCGGGAAGAGGAAAGGGCGCCGAGCACGGGAGCTGACTCCAATAAAAATACCTTCTTTTTTTTTTTTTTCATTACAGTGACACATCAAGGACGATGACCTGCTGTTTTATTTTTGGGGATTCTTTGTACCATCATCAGCTTCTTGAAACCATCAAAACCCTCATATTTGAGCCTTTCACTGAAGGAGAAAGAAGTTTATTTTAACTTGGGTTCAGTGTCTCGCTCAAGGTCACTGCGCCACATGATCAGGTGACCTTCAGAATCCAACCACCTGCTTCGGATTGACGATGACTCGCTCCACGTTGTATCTGTAATTTTATGAAAACATTTGAAATGTTACTTGAAATGTTGTGGTCAATCGAGTTGATGATCTTTTCGCGACATACGATGCATAAAGGAAAGAAGTCTGCGCATTGAAAGGTGCTGTTGAGTGTAAATATCTCTTTTAGTGTCATTTGTAAATGCTGCTGGCTGATGGCTTTTGAACCGATGCACAGGATAACAGATGGTGCACAGGCTGGACGGAGCGCCGCAACCCGAACGTTTGATGGGCCTGAACCCACGGTTTGAGCTGAAGAGAGGAGGAGAGAAAAGCCGACAGGACACACAATAAAAAAGGCTTTAGTTATCAGGAGGAGAGTGATATTAATGCAAAAGGAAAAAAAGACAAAAAAGTGATTAAGGGTTTGCAAAAGAAATTGTTACATATGGATCAAGACATGTTGTGCATGTTCTTTCATTTCTTTAATGCACTTTCAAATAATAAAATTACACCACACACAGGGATCACCATCATCAATCAGGAATCATAATTCCGGCGTCTGAACATGTGCCACGGAGGCAGCAGACAAGGCATTTTAAGAACAAGTCCATGTACGGCGCAGCAGTATTGGCACAGAATGTGCTCGACAAACTGAAATGAACTCAGCCAAGCAACATGTGCAGAACGCCTGAAGAAACAGGGAACTGCGCAAGAGAATAGAGAAGTTAGTTATTAAAGGCAAAGGGACCAAGGAGAGGACAGAGCGGCGGCGCAGCAGCAGCAGCAGCGGGCAGGAAGGGGGGAGGGCGGAAAAATGAATACAGACTGAAGACAAACAGAACATAAAGATATAAGAAGCAATAGGGAGGTGAGTGGAGCGAGCTGTCAGAGTGCCTCACAGCAGCCTTGATGCCGGCGTCTGTGCTCGCCTACTCGGCGAGGCAGCCTTGATGCAGTGGCAGGAGGAGAGGTTCACTCCGGGTCAGTCACACTCCAGCTCACTGGAGGGTCTTGACTCCGGTCATGCTTCAAGCGAGACGACCAAAGGGACGCACACAGACCCCAAATATTCAAGCCACGTGTCGAGACGGTTACTGGCACACAGAAAGGCTGCGCACCGCCCCTCATTAGTCAGGCCGTTCTGTACAACACCGCTCATGTGCTTCAACCGTACGAGCTGATGACGTTATTGCGTCTTCTACCAGGAGAACATTGCAACATATAATCAAAAAATGCATAGTTAGACCTTTTTATGCGGCCTTTTGTCCTCACAATCACAATTCTTTACCGTGAACGCATGTTCTTGGAGTGTAGCATGAAACTGGAGCGGCCCCGGCTAAACCCACAGGGTGAACACACCAAAGTCATTAAATCAGGTCAACAGGTTCTGGTTATATGTCTTTGGAAGATGTTTATCCTCTTATCACAGAGGATTCCTCAGTTCAAGCTGTTCTATAATGCGAAAACATGCAAACTAAACACATTTAATCCCGAGAAAGCAATCAGAATTTTCACTGAGGTGAGAATAGTACCCACAAAATTGGAATGTGCATATCTAGCCACAAAGAATACTACTTTTTTTTTTTATGGCAAGTGACCTTGTGGCTCTAAAAAACGTACAATAATTGCAAAATTCACCCAACCAGTCCTGAACCATGCGCTATTAAAACTCAGTGCATGCTTCCTTTAGGCTCAGTATCGCCTGTCTGACCTGCGCCTCCAGTGTAATCCTTCACTGATTAGGTCAAGTGTACTGGAAACGTATTTCATACATTCTGTTGACTCCGTGTCGAGAGGTCGGACGAGTGCCACGGGCCGTCATTAGAAAGCTTAAAGCTGAGCGCGCGAGAACGCGGCCCTGAACTTATGGATCGAGCACACATTCTCTCATTCATGGGCTAATCAGATGCCGTGCCGAGGTGGAGGTTTCAGCTGACAAAATCGCAACAAGTATGCCGTTAATAAGCCAGCGGACTGGCAAACAGACTGGGAGTTGTAAATTATCTGTGAAAGCAAAGGCCCATGGGAAAAACGGGGCAAATACAATGCAGCATATGTTTATTTGATCAGACAAAGCCAGATCTATATAAACTGCTCAGACTGGGCTAAGCTTCTTTCGGCCCACATTAAGTTCATGTCAAACGGTGATAGAGTTGATACTAATGTCACTCCGGGTCAAACCAGTGTCTTTTCTGGTTTTTTTTATTTAATCTGGGTGCTCCGATTAACTGTAACACACAGGTTAACTTGATAAGAGGGCCCTGTCTTGACAACAGGTGATTAAAATGAATGTCTTTCTCACGTTGAGGCTGAAATCCTGTAATTTCATTCAATTTGGCGGCTTTATTCAAATGTCTGCAGTTCATACTGACAGGAGCTGAAAGGAGAAGGTATCCGCTCTCCAGTATTCACGAGCTCCCTGTGAAATCCACATCGAAATGACACCCCCTCCCACCCACTCCCATCTTTCCTATCTCCGCTCTCCTCTCACCCCAACTGGTCGGGGCAGATGGCCGCCCACCCTGAGACTGGTTCTGTCAGAGGTTTCTTCCTGTTAAAGCGGGCGTTTTTTTTTTTTCCTACTCGTTGATGCCAAGGACTCGATGTTCATCGTAAGGTCCTGACCTCACTTTGTAAACCATTTTGAGCTGAAACGCATGCGGATTTTTTTTTTTTTTTCTTTCAGATGAGCAGAACAGTTTCTATTGAACGGCTGGTAGCTTGAGCACTTGTCTTCTGTTAAACCTGTGACTGTAACAGAGTGTGTGTTTCACCTGGTGCAGACTGTCAGACTCATTTTTGTTCGGCCGCCACACGCGGCCTCGTCAGATCTCCACTGTGAGGAAAATACATAAAGAAAAAGAACTTGCTGAAAGTTGAAATGTTTTCCCTTTTGTTTGAGTTAAAGACATTTGTCAGAAAATGTTATGATATAAGTAGAATGCTTCTTTTAAAAAGCATGATCATAAAGACTGTCACTCCCTGGCCTTCAGTTTCATGCTAATGAGACAAAAGAGACATGTAGGTCGCTTTATTTCCATCATCCTGTTCAGTTCTAGTCTAGTTATATCTGCTAATCCTACGAAAACTGTGTCCCCTGCTGGAAAAATGACAAATTGCACTTAAATTGATTAAAAAAAATTGCATGTCGGCCTCATTGTGAGGTTGGTTTTCGCCTGCAGCTCTCATGTTTTACAGCACGAACACTTAGATATTTAGGAAGAAGCAAACAGAAGGGTGTCAAACATGAGTCCCGAGGAGAACAAGTGTTGCTGACACAACACAACACCGAGACTCAGGCTGAGACACTGCTGCCATGACTGCGAGCAAATGGTCAAAGGTATGTGAAAATATTTTCCCCAAGCTTACAAAACTGCTCAGCCTCAGTGTGTGTTTGTTGTTGTTGTTGTTGTTTTTGGTGATGTTTGCGAGAAATGCCACTTCAGTTCTCTACATGTGCACACGTGTTGCAGAAACGACAATCAGACTTTGATCTTTGAACTGTTCTCCTCACTCCTTTTTCTCCCATATGGGTATAGAGATGGGGGGAGGTGGGGTGGGTGTCTCACCGGATGGGAGGGGCTGTTTGGAACATGGAAAACACCCTGCATGCAGTGTTATCGTTTTTTTCACAGTAACAGTGAGCACACCCCCTACTGGCCATGATAATTATGACCAAAATGATGATTTCTCCAGCGGTAAGACGTAGCTATACAGCTACCAACATTTACATTGAACCAAAGGAGTGTAAACTTCTTATTCTGTTGTCTTCGGACGATGCATAGTGTTTGCTTCCCAGTATTTTTCAATGTCAGTTTGCCTCATTCTTTGAATCCCACCTTCAGGTTTTCAGTTGCATCTTTTTCTTTATAAATCACACACCCTTCCGAAATGCAGCAACATCTCTACATCTTTGTCTCTCTCTCTACATACACTTGTTTACCGTCAGACCCTGATCTGCAGCTATAGTTCATGCTGTGCTGAGACACTGTGTCCCCATTACTGTGCGACGCAGTGGGCGGCATGTTGCTCAACACTTTCCTCAACATGCTACTTTCAGTGTTTTCCTGACATACATGCGGCAAGTTTCCGTCCGGTTTTGACTCCTTTGGACTTTGCTCCGTCAAGGTTTTTTTTTTTTCTGAACGGTGCCGCCGCTGTTCATTTACAATCCACGTGCGAAAGTGCTGATAAGTAATGTGACACTTGTGAAAGAGTAATGCAGAAATGTACAGTACACCAAGTTTTACCTGCGGTTCATAATGTGCCGTCATAATGCTATTAAATTAAGCATTTCAGTAGATTATAGTAAATCCAATTCACATCCACTGATGTTGCAGCAAACTGTACATAATCATGGTTAATATAGAAATTACTCCACACAGTGCACGGTGGTACAATCAATGGGGGGAAAAAAAAAAAAAAAAGGACGCAATGTGGTGGGCTCCCTGAGGGTGTTCAGGGATAGGGGCGGTTTGCTGCACTCACATGAACCCTGTAATTCCAACAGCTCAGGAGGAAATTGGGCTTCTTGACAAAGAAGCCTTGTATCCTTTTGGAAGACCGCATGAGGCCTCAACCTTTTGTTTCTCTCCGTGCAGCTTCGGACGTCTGTCTGAAGCAGACCTCCTCTCAACGTCAAAATAAAAAAATCTGGAACCAATTAATTACAAAAAAACTATATCCCAACTTCTGCGCACACCTCCAGCTTGCTGGACTGGTCAGTCATATACAGTTGGCACCGGCGGTATCTGTGGCTGTGCATTCCCGTGCATTTTGTTTTTTTATTATGGATGTACCATGCAGCGGTCAATAGTCCTCTTTCTTTACTGAGCTGTCAAGCAGCTGCTGGTATAATTGACCTCATTGTTGGATTAAACATTTTATTTGTTTTCTTTCTTTTTTTTTTTTAATCGTTATTTTAAGTTGGAAGACCAATCCGAGAACTGCCTCTCTGTCATTAAACTTGCTCTTTTCCTTGAACAGCAATCCCCAGAGTCAAAGCCGTTGTTTCTTTTTTTTGTTTTTTTTATTTTCCAAAGAAAGAATAGGAGCCGTCATTTACATAAAATTGATCTCTAAATGGCTCAAGTCAAGTGGTTAGAAATCAATAATAATATATAGATGGAAAAAAAAGAGCAGTGTCTGATTCTTCAGTACATTGGACAAACACACCAGAGTTCTCAGGGTTCATTCAGAGACGACTGAGGATGGAAGTTGGCAGAGAGTGTGAGCGTTACACTCCTTCAGAGATGCCTTTCAGTGTGAAATATTGACAGCCTGATTAAAAATCAGACCTGTGCAATGTTCTGTGTGTCTGTTGTGCTCTAGCTCTCAAAGCCAGACCAGGGAAAGAACTGACATTTTACACGAAAACCTGCAATTAACAATCACAAATTTGCATCTGTCGCATTGTTTGTCCATTGCTTGATGGAACTTAACTTTCACTCCTTTCGTCATTATTGAAGAATTGGGATAAGGAGAGGACTGAGTCATCTGTGTGGGCAAACAGCAGGAGCTCAATAATCTTGAAATTGCCTGTGTTTTGCTTGTTTTGAGCTCAGATCTGTATATATTGCAAATAGCTCGAGGCTTAACACTAACTGCTTCATAAGCAGAGGGAGTTCATGCTGCTCCTGTTTATTTTTGGCCTGGATTGTGGGCTTTGTAGATTTACGTTTTGGTGGACTGCCTGTGACCACTTCTAAAGCCCACAACAATGCCAATTTGCACGGCACTTACTCTCTTAGCATGTTCCATTGTTCATTCAATTTGAGCCCACATTTCCCAGAATAATTTTACAACGCGCCACATGGTCAGAGTTAGACGATGCTGCGCGCATAAAAAGATTAATTGGTATTAGATGTGGATGAAAATATGTCTGTAAACATGAAGAAAAGCAGAGAGAACCGTTGATGTGCACACAGAAATACAGCAGTAAAAGTCACTGTAATGTAGTGTTTCAGTGAATTGCCACAAACTGCAATAATTTACAGTATCTCTGTTCCAGTTTTTCATCGGATTTCAACTAAAGACTTCACAAAAGAAGGAAAATAACCTTTTTATTTGCGCACACCACACTGCCGTGTAAAAGTGAAAATTTTCTGAGACAAAATCCCAACTGTATTTTCAATTCAAACAGGACCTATATATCATTAAACTGAGAGTTTTATACGGTGATCCAGATGAAAATTCCTAATTCCAAAACCAACGGGTGAAAATGTGAACATACTTGTAATTCTTTAGTGACATTTAAATTGCTGAAATGTGAAATAAACCCACATTTCTGCTGTTTTATTGAAATTTCACTCGTTTCTGGCTGTTGTGTTTCCACGCAGAGCCCACAGCCTGTTGTTATTATTCGGTGTATTTAATATTTGAGACTTCATCCCGACTTACCATCAGCTGGAGATATAGCTCCCGACGAAAGAATATTCCAAGCCGGCATCATCTCTACATGTTTTTTAATAAATCATGTCAGAAGCAATGACATCTGGACGTTTTAATGAACGTGGAGTGAAGGGAAGTGGACTACCTGGCAGCAGAACAAGACAGTGATTTGAAGGAGGTGACAGCAGGAGGAGATCTGAGCTGAGAGGAGACGTTTCAGAAGACTCCGAGTAAACCAGGGGAGCACGTCAAGGAAAAGGACAATGTGTCCGGGACAGTCATAAAACGAGAACAGAGAAGAGCACACGGAGACCTCGGCTGTATCCGGACGCAAACTAGCTGAACTCCAGCTGAAGTTCAGGAGAGAGAAGAGACGCAGGTGGACATCAGAGGAAGAAGCGGCGAGGGGCAGGAAAAGACCGCGAGATGACGACGGCGTCCGTGTCAACATTAACGAGGTGTTTGTGTGAAGAATCTGGCCTTATTGCAAACACTTGCAGTAATTGTGAGCAAAAAAATAAATAAATATAAATTGAAAGTAGGCTGATACAAAACATGCAGGGGAAAAGAGGAAGAGGATAGCAGAGGTGAAGTTCAGACGTGTGATGAAAGAGACGCCCTCTCTCTGCTACCTGGCTGCTGCACAGCTCCACATCGCGGCTCAAAGCACATTTCGGCTCAAAGCTGGCTTTTCCGCACGTAACTCGGGTTAGTTGGCTCATTTTCATCCCATGCTAACCCGCAGCCTCTCCGTTCCGGTTCAAGACGAAGTCGGCGAGCTCCGGCGAGATAGCAGGACCGAAAGCAAACAGACGCTCCACTCGTACATCATGTTTGACCCGGCAGACATGCATCATAAAACCACCACCGTTGCTCTCCGCATGCGAACAACCGGGCAGTAAATACTCCAGGAGACGTCTGCTTGACGTTTTCAAACATCTGCGAGTCCGCCGTGGTCCCGGTCCGATCCAGCAAGGGGGTATTTTACCGGTTTTAGCCATCATGCGGACATGGAAACCAATGGGAGGCCTTATTAGTTCTAATTGTAATCATCATTGTTTTTTGGCACTGTCACACACGAATAGCAACATTGATTAATTTGGACTAGATTAATTTGGTGTGGGGGTTAGTCCCGCTTGCATTAGATCCGCTCAGTGCCTCTTCTTCCCTCTGACCTGATCCAACCTCTGCTCTGTTGCTCAATTTGTCTCCTGTATGTGAACGTGCAACGCTTTATTTTCTAATTATCACTCTGCCAACAATGGGATTTTTTTTTTTTTTTTTTTTTTTCATTAAAAGACCACAAGAAGCTTCATTAGGGAGGAAATACTCAAAACCCATCACGAGTTCAGCTTCACTGGCTTCCATGAACATGAAGAGCAGGATGCACTGGAGGAGCATCCAGGCAAAGTTTTTAAGCTTATCTAAAGTTTTCAGTTTATTTTTCTCTCCACACATTCTTGCTTTAACATGTCAAGGGGAAAGGTAGCAGAGCTAAAAATACAGTTCTACTGACAACAGTTATTTCCAAATTCCTCATTTAAAAATAAGTAACACTTTGCTCCATGTGCCACCAGAGGAAGCCTATGTCCTTCCACAGACTCCGATTTCAGGTTCAGCAGGACAGAAGATTGATGGATGAATGTATAATATATACTTTACCGCCACAGATCCCTGTGGGCCCTGTGAAAGTCGTGAAATATAGGTTGTCACGTTAGTTCATGTTCTCCAATATCCCAGAAGCACTAAATCTGCAGAGCAGTTTGTCAAAGAGATTGACCCACATCCACTGCGCTAGAGCGCATTACCATTATTGCATTTTGCACAGCATTCATATTCTAATGGTGTGTTTAAATGGTGAGTCAGGGCGAGCGGTTCACAGCAGCCACGCCGCAAAGTCTGAATAATGGCTCAAACTGAAAAACTACCCAGCAGGGAGAGATTACACTCGAGGTGAATCACGCGTGTCATTTACAGAACCATGAACTGAAGAAATTCCGGAAAAAAATATGAATTTGGGAAACACATGAAGGCGAAAGCAGGAGAAAACTGTTCTTAGGGGCAGGTAAAAAGTTATAGTTCCAACTGATTTCAACCCAACGTAATGTTTGCACAACATTTTAATATGAAAATGAAAAACATTGTCACTGTGTTTTGAGTGTCTCTTCACATGACAGCCATGCTCTGAACCACTGAAAATTGCACCTGAGGTGGAACTTTTTGAAAATGCTCCGTCTCCATGGAAACCTTTCTGCAGCAACGTCACCGACCATTCACGGCACGGCCAGAGTAAACAGTTCTTCTGCACATGCTCAGTAGATGCACAACAACAACAATGGCGGCCTCCAGAGCGTCGTGGCTCTCTCGGTCCATGTTCTCCTTGGACTTGATAGTTTTGGAGTCGAGAGTCACCGTAAAAGCAATCCAACTTTGTGGCTGAAACAAAATCACAACAAGGACTTCAGACAAGTTATTATGTTTCCAGAATACGACACAAAATATATACATCCTACATGAGGAGGGAGAGAGGGCAATCCTTTACACGCTGAAGAAACGTATGACTGGCTCACTGTTATTCTGTTTAGCACTGTTAATCATGCTTTTTAAATATTGTGGAGCTGTTGCAGTTTAGCAGCCGTCTGCTGATAACTAGTCTTGGTCTTGAGACTCACAGTGACAGATGAACCCGGAGCCCAACTGTTGGAACTGACAGTTTAAAGACACCAGTTTTAAATTACAAGCTGCCAGTTTTTGCATGAATTAAATAATATTCACATATTTGTGGCATTTCATGATGTCAGTGTCAGCTGTTTTTTGTTTTTTTAAAGATGGAGATTGAATTTTATTTAGAAGCACACAAGAAAATAATGACCTTCCAAAGTAATTAAATAAAGTGAAAGAAAGACAGGCAGGATAAATGAATTTATTTGCAAACACTTTGCTGATGAGTGAACACTGGTTTCTTTAAACAGCCACAATTGACTGAAACATTTTTTGAGTGTGATCAATTACAAACGCCGGCACAATTTCAAAAAACAGTTTAATTTGCCCCATATTAGTACAACTGCTGTATTAAACCTACACTATCATTTCAGAGCTGAGGTTACGTGATGGGGTCAGGAGGTGTGTGCTGTTTTATATTCCACGCAACACATTTCTCACCCTCTGATTCACAATTTCACCGAAAATAGAGGCGTCAGCAAATTATTCACAGATATGAAGGTGATCAAAAGCAGCGACACGAGGGACCTAGTTTAGTTCTTAATTCCCCATCAACATGGTAAACTGTGATTTGAATCAAGGATGAGCACAACTCAGAAAAATGACTTTTGCTGAGGTGAAGCCGGCGTAAACAGAGCTGCAGAGACGATCTTCTGATTCTGAGATGTTGAACTGAATATTTTAAATCAAAGTAAAAGTAAACAAAAATATATAAAATCAGACTGAAAGAGCAGCATCCTTACAAACAGTGGAGGTGAGAAACAGAGACTGAGGCTTTTGAAGTGCTGTGCAGAGTCAGGACAAATGCAGGAGATTCTGCAATGTCTGGGGAACATCCTGAAACCTCCGCGCTCAAGTTTGGAAAAAAAAGAACATCGGAACAAGGAGACGATAACACACACTTAGCTCTGCCTCTGAATCACTTCAGTTCTTCTTCCAGACAGTCTTCATCCTTGAGCCGCCGATCTGGATGTTAGTGTTTTAATCTTCCCACATGCAATCCTGTTCATGAGTGCTCTATAAACTGTCTTGTGTGTTCAGTATTGTCTACTTTTTTATGCTTTTACACATGTTAGTTATGTATTTAAATTATGTGCACAATCTGTCTACTTTTCTATGATGATGCCGAAAGAGAGCCGCTGTAATTTCACCATATGAGACATGTAATTACAATCAAGCTATTCTAGTCTAGTCCATGAGACATAGCAGCAGTGGAAAGATCTCGAGTTATAAGAATGAATTGTGATGGATTGCAACCTTACACACCGTGGGTTTGATGTGAAACCATGCTAGCTGCTAGCATTTCCACAAAAAAAACAAAAAAAAAAAAAAAACGCTGGTAAACCCCAGAACTTGGCTCCAAAGACGGACGAAGTGTTTCATGTTCTCCGAGGGCGGCCTCATCATCTCCCACTTTGGAAAGCCCTGGTTTACATTATAGCTCGCCGGGATCAATACGCTTCCAGTAAGTAAACCGTTGCAGCAAAATGATGACACCATTTGTGTTGCTTCACTTGAGATCTGTTTCCAATTTCCCACTCGGCCGGTCCGTCCAGATTTTTTTATTTTTTTATTTTTTTTTTTAAGTACATGAAATTATCTCCGTAACAGCGCGAGACGGCTACTGTAAGTGATCCAAATCACTCCGAACAGCTGACCCGGAGCTGCAGTCCATGTGTTACTGCAAGATACAGTAGGTCAAAGGGATTCGGTTGCCTCCTCAACGCCCGTGGACATCATACGGACAAAATCACATTCAGTAAACAACATCAGCAGGAAAATGCATCATTTTGCTTTTTGAGCCTGTTGTGTTTGACTTCATTAGTGGAGACAACTTTCTGAAAGCTTTTATATAATGTTGTACGAACTGCACGTCCCGCTATGAGTCTTTTTGTTTAGAGAGAGAGAGAGAGAGGAGTCACTGAGGACACCAGCAGCATGCTTGGGTCTTCGCCAACGACATGGATGCTCCTAATTGCATCACCAAATAAAAGGAAATTGTCACAAGTGATGAAGATAAAAAATCAGTCTGCCAACATTGCCGTGGCAGCTTGTGCTGATCCTCGTCCTTTGCTGCAGTCCATTAGACGCGGCCTTCTTTATAGCTTGTCATACATGTATACAAATCCAGCTTCGAGACAACAAAACCGCAAACTTTTAATTTTCCGTGCATTTTTAAGGCCTTTCGTGACTTTGTAGAAAATAAGCTTCTATATAAGTAGCTGTGCAGTAAAACTGTTTATCATGAATCCCAGCAGGCCTCCTGAAATCTAGGCTAAAACCTCGTAAAGCAAACAGTGGTGGAATATAGGAGGGCTATTCAAATCACTGGTCAGGGGAATTAATGCTAATAGGGTATGTTACAAAGTTTACGTGTCCGCTTACAAAAAGATAATACTGAAAGCAGGTCACTGCTCGTGACTGTGGATCCACTAGCTTAGCCACAGGCAGAAATTACAACAGGAAATGAGAGGACAAACAAACTCATGATTGTTCCTCTCAATAGGTATTAAAATGAAAAAAAAAAAACAACAAAAAAAAGCAAAGTAACGCACACAAAGCTGTGTTTATGTAAAGCTTTAAAACGGTATGGATTGAGTCTCCAGCGGCTTTTATGCACATGCAAACCGCTTTGGCTGCTCGACGGAAACCTTGAATCGCCAAAAAAACTGAGTGTGCATGAATGGAGCTCATTCTTGCACCTTTTATCCGACCCAGTTTCAAGATCGCAGTCCGAATAACCATCATTAGACAAAAAAGCATGCACGGAAACACAACAACTTCACAGGAATAATTGTTCATGAAACTTTCTACCGTTACTTTATTTGATTTCAGAAAATTAAGAATAGCATGAGTGACTCATTCCTCTGCAACAGTAAAAAAAAAAAAATAAAAAGTGATTTAAAAAAGAAGGCTTTTTGCTGAGGTGTTATGAAACTGGTTTTACCTGTCGCCCTTTGGGTTGTGTCAACAGGCCACAAATTGAGAGAGGAGGATCAGATGCTCTCTGCAGCCACATTCAGCATAATAATGACTAATCCGACTTTTCTCGCCCTGTGTTGATTCAATCTTTCACGTCCTTGCCGATTCGTAATTTCCGGCATCGTGTTCGTCTCAGCCCGGGTTGACTCAGTATTTATGCTCTTGTTTTGTCATATCTGGACGGACTGAATGTACAGAACAGCATGATCTTCAACACAATGCCAAACATCTGCTCCAGACAGAAAATATGCAACAGCATAAACAAAGTTCGCGAGTTCCAGTCTCAAGTGCAGCGCTCCCAGAAGACACAACTGCATAAGTAATGACGTTAAGGGTCATTATCTTCCAGACCCGTCTCTGATTACGTCTTGTGTGAACTGCTGATGCTTTCAGTCATTTCAAATAATTTGAAACTTTTATATTTGAAACAGCTTTGCAGGCAGACTGGGTAAATCTATTTAGAGAAGAAGTACTTTAGTCTGCTGCAAATCTTTATTTATTTATTTTTTTCTTTCTGAAAGTAATCGGAGGCTACATGTGGAATTCACCCATTAAACGAGAGAGATCCGGAGAGCGAACGGACTGAAAATGCACCACTGTTTGGTTAAACTTAGGCCTCAGCTGCACAACCAAGCATGCTCTTTACATTCCCATAAAAGACTCAGAATTTATGCGCCTGCTTTCCCCATAAAGAAATTGCGAGATTTGATGGAAACATATATGTGCGAGAATTTTTGTCCTCGCCACATATAAATTCTTTATGGGAGCCGTAACGCGTGATGGACGCCCATGAAAGGCCACCCCATGCAGAGGGAGGTATTCCAGCCCCCGCACATCTTTGATATCATGGCGATTTCCTGAGGGTCAAATTTATGTGGCGTGAAGACAAAAACACGTGTGTCCAGTGTGAATTATAGAGAATGTAAAGCAAGAGAAAGATCACGTTTCCCCCATATCCTTTATTTATGGAATCCCGTAAACTGGAGGATCGGGAATGAAAATCTGCGTCACATACACAGCCATGAAAGAAGAAGTGCCTTCATATGTTAAAGAGGCAGATAAGGTCATCAGATGTGAATGCGGTTACTTGAAAGTCAGCGAACTGCCAAGAGTGCATATGAGGGTCTGCTATGCATGCATAACATCTTTAAAACAGCAGGGCAACTGAGCATTAGGGACCTTGTAAACAAGATATACAATAAAATGTGTTTTGCGCCCCCCCAAGAATAAAGTTGAAATCATAAAAACTTCACGAGGCTGTCAGACTTATTTAAATACTTCATGCTCCGAGAGATTTTATAGTCCCGGTTCCACATATATCAACACTTCAGCGCATGTATCAACATACCTTCAAACGCCGCGTTACTGACGGAAATAGACGGAGCAAAGTTTAGTGAGGTTTTTCTGGTTTGGAGCGCAGCAGCCGCTTCTGCCAGAGCGTGTCCTTCTCCATTTCACCAACCTGGAAATAGACTGAAGGTTGTGCTCAGTGTCGCTTACTGTCGCGCAAGCATTGTGTGTAACCGCACTTTCATTCAGCTTTTACGGCGAGGCTGAAGGAGAATTTGACATTTTCTTCACTATATTCTGGTGAACAGCGATAATAATGTAGTATTCTAAACTTTTAATCATATTCATATTTAAGATGTGGTAAATTTTACAAATGTATATTTTTGGAATGGACTTTCCTGTTTTCTGTATTTAATCAGTGGTCCTGTCCTGTTCCCTCCAACAAGGATCACCCAAAATAAACATGCTTGATACGTTTGCTCCTATAAATCATTGTGGATTGTGTTTTTCTGAAACTTTACCTCCTGCACTCACTAAAGGACATTTTTGAATATGTGTTGCAAAGCAGTGACCCTCTGGGGGTAAGTCAAAGTTGGACTTCCTAAAAGCGCAATACGATTCATAGAAAACTGTCCGTTTGTTTTCTACACATTCCTTTTTTTATTGCCCTCATTGAGCTTTTCTGTGACACACACGCTGGCTGCAGGGTGCTTTTGCGGTTATTCCCCCAACCTCCACACAGTAAAGGCAGATTTGGAAAGAGTGTGAGGTGGTTGTGAATCCAGTGTGTGTCGACTTTTTGCCAGCTTTGATCTAATATTCCTGACATGTGGTTTCCAGTGTGTTTCATGGTCTCCGATCACGCCAAGGAATTTATTTTCATAAACCCCTCTTGATGTGTGTGCTGCTGATCGTCGCGTCTACATGAACATTTGTCTCAAACACAATGTTTGTTTTCTCCAAATTCACTGGTAATTTGTTTCTGTCAAACTTCGTTTTTAGTGTATTTATTTCTGACGTGATCAAAGTCCGCAGCAGATTCTCCCCGGAGGAAACAGACATGAGTGTTGTTTGGAAGCAAGATCATTTAAATGAACGTGATACAGATCATTGATGCGTAACATAAACAATCTGAGTCCTAATCCTGAGCCCTGTGGCACCCCACAAGCAGTATTTGTGTATATTATATATTTATTCATCATTTTGACCTTATTAGCTGCTATAAAGTCCATCTATACCTTTATTTCAGCAGCAGTAGTTTAATCCGAACCACAAACCACAGAAAAATCAATCAGAAATATTTTAAAAAAAATCAATATTTCAGTGTTGCAGAAAATATTTTAAATGATGCTTCTGTGTCTTTAATAAAATCTTTGACTTTTTTTAAACGTCCTGGCTCCGTTAAAAGACTGCCTCCTCGTGTAAAATCAAATAATTGATTAATAAGTCGTCCCAATTCTTGGTCTTCAGTAACGAAATTGCCTTAAAGGATATTTTTTTCCCCCCAGAGTGTTTTCCCTCCGCCGTTGTTTGTGTGTTTTTCCAGGGTCAGTTCAGGTGAACCGTTGGACCGCTGTGGTGACGCTGTTCGAAAACCACATCAATACGGGACACAACAACTGACAAAGGAATCAACAATGGGGTCATGTCCCGTCCGTTGGCTCAAAGCGTCCCCATTGGGTCCAAAAAAAAAAAAAGAAAGAAAGAAAGAAAAGAAAAAAGAAAAATCTGGCCTGTGAGAACCTGATCAGTGGCGAATTCCAGCAGAGAGAGGTTCGGGAAAGGAAGGAGATGGTGGGATACCAGAGGAATGGTGGGTGAGTTAAGCCACCCACACAGTTTACACATGGCCCTCAAATGTTTAAACGTCCATTAAAAAGCCTCCTCGGGAATGCGGATTTGTTGTACAGATGTATGAAACATATTGCGCTGCATATGGGATTTCTATGGGAGCCATAATTCATGGGACGCATTTTATGTGCTTTCTGTTTGAGGGGGTCTCTGCGACGCAGCGAGCGGTTCGGTCGTCTGCCAGGCAGAAGCCAAGAGGAAGCAGGGGAGGTTAGTCGAGGACAAGTCGCAGACCGAAAGGGTAGGAGAGGACAAGCCGGGAGAGAGAAAAAAAAAAAAAAAAACGTACGAGAGAGGATGTGACCGGACACAAAACGGAGAAGGAGGAGACGAGAGGTGAGGGGAGGACAGCGAATAAGAAAGGAGCAGAGAGGAAAGCAAAGCCATGTTTGCTCGGCGGATTCACGGCTGTTGCAGCTGAGTAATTTTCTGCTGCATTCACAGACCACCTGGCATCCTCCTCCTCCTCCTCCAAAAAAGCGTCGTTACATAATGAGAGAAAACCCCGCGTGCACCTTAACTGTGCTCCCGACTACTTGTTGCAGCGGTTGAACATCAGTGAGCTCCAGCTTGTTTCGGCGAATCCGTTCTTTCTGCTTCGCTCTGACCGGGAAAATCACATAATTCCCACCTTTATGATATAACTCTCGGCGGCGCCGCCGTGATGGATGGCGAATAGAAGTTTGAGCAAGTTGACCGATTTCCTCTGAGCAGACGGAGCGGGCTGCGGGTCAGACGGTCATTTACAATAAAGCACACGTATCGTGACCTCAAATCCGGGACAGTGTGTTCCCGCAAACGCCACAACAGAGCCGGGGGGGTGGTGGTGGTGGGGGGGGGGGAACGCGGGGCGGCGTGGCGACCCACGCTGTGACTCATCTGCAGCCTGATTATCCCGACACCTTTTTCTCACACTGCTGGAAATTCATAACATCTGACTGTTTTGCAACGCGGCGGCCGCGGGCTCCGGTCAGCGTGTTTTCCCGCACTCCGGTCTCTGTTTTCCTCTTTCCTCTCTCTTTGATCGCCGGCCGCCGCCTCCTCCTGCAGGGATCGGCTTCACCCGCTCGGGGCCTTGAAATACTTGGTGAATCCGAGATGGCTCTGTCTGTCTGTCTCTTTCTGCCTTTGTTTATTGGTTTCTGGGTAGACTACACTGAGTTTACCGGCGGCTTCTTCTTGTTTAGTATTCTCAATAAATCATTTCTTTATTTAAATGCCGTTCCCGTGTCGACCTGCCTTCTTTGTCATGCAGAGCACAGCAGCAATTTCCAGCATTTTTGGTCATTGTTATTACAATACCGGCTCTATGGGAAGCATTCTGGACCTCAAAGTGAATTTTGAAGGCTACTTATTTCCTCTTATCAAGGATCAAATGAAGACTGCGCTCAACAGCTCTGTGTTGTATCTTTTACTTACCATGAACTCAACTCACAGCACACACATGTAATCCAGTCGCGTGTAGGACGGAGGCAGAAATCTCTCGGTTCCTTTATTCAGTCCTCTCCAGCGGGCCACTGCTCACAAGATGCTCGACACTTTTATCCAGACATAAAACCCAGGAAACCCCGGCCTTTTTGGAAATACCAGAGCGTCTCCGGCCAGATGTGCGACAGCATCACTTGAATCACAAATAACAGCTTGGCTGTCTCGAGCAACTTCAGTTTGATCTCTGTCAACCTTTCAACAGTCATTCTACATATTTGAATCACTGAAATACTTTTTCCCTTGTTGGAATATAGGAACAAATTTAATCTGAGCAGTGAATCGGATTTTAACTGTTTTTTCAGTACAATATTTACATTTACGTGACTTTGGTATTTTTACCTTAGTTTTCTTTGCATAAATTGGTGTGTGATGGTGGGTTTTTTTAATTTATTTAATGACGGCAGTAAATTCAATAGTAAATTGTTTCCAGCACTGGCCACAGTATGCATAAAAGTATAATCTTCTGCTTTTTAATACCCAGTTTCTTCACCATATTGTGATGTGCGATGAATATGTTCATGGGTAATGGGAGGGGCTGCCTCTCTGAGCAGCACAAAAACGAGGAAAGCTCAAACACACAGGCACGAAGGGGAAAAAAAGCTTTGGGGGTGTTTTTGGTGAGTACATCACTATATAACAAGGTTAAAACATACAAAAAGTGAATTTTGCATGATACAGCCCCTTTAAATTTCAGAAATAAACCTCACTCATCCCTAGTGACAGCAACGTGAACGATGCCACCGCAAAATGAACATCTCACACACATCATTAGCTGCTGTATGTGCGTGGAATAATAAACAGGAGTTTACCCTTCTCTGTGGTATCTGCATTTAAGCCCATATTGTATTGTATGCATATTGTTGTCTTATGCGGGTTTGCGGCTGCTTGTTCTTGGCCTCATTAATTCATCAATCTTATTTTTTTATTTTTTTTTTTTAAGAACAGGTGTTATGCTGAGTTATGCACGGTTGGCAAACATTTAATCCCCTTTGTGGGAGAGCATGAAAGTACTAGACTTTAATAATGACTGATTAAACAAAACAGCTGAAAGAAATAGTGTGTGCCAAAGTTTCATTTCTAAATTTATGCAGCAGAAAAAAAAACAAAACAAACAATAGAAAACATGCTGGATCTATTATTAGGACGGCACAGCTGGATGTGGAGAGTCGCAATCCTGCTCCAGCTCATCTGAATGTAATGAATGTTACGTTCCATTCAGATCAGGACAACAGTGGGAACATGCTATACAGCGGCCCTCCAGGACCACGAGGACCCGCCTCCGCATCGACTTATAGTGTTTGTGAAGCAGTAAATGATCATATACGATCGATGCTAATGTCTCTGTACATGTACTTTTTCCCGCTCGTAAAAAGCGTATCCGACCTGTGCCACATAGGAGCAAAAAAAAAAAAAAAAAAAAACTGGGTCACATTACCCTGACGGGGGAAATGCAGCCTAGAAGTAATAGGTTGTAACTCCACAACGTCTCAGAGAAGTATCTAGTAACTGTAATCAGGCACTGATTTTCAGTAAATTACATAACACTGACATTGTTGTAAACGGTGTAGAAACCAAGTCCGGCGTGTATGAATGATGGAATGAGGGAAAGGTTCATTGTTCAGGGCAATGCATTGAACTCCTTACCTAACGTCAAAAGAGATTGAAATCTTTATGTCCTCCTTTACCGTGAAGATCCTGTAATACTAAACCACTCATTCATTTCTTCTAGGAAAAAAAAAAAAAAAAAAGAAAAAGCTGGAGCGATGCCATTACGCGGCAGATTTGAGATAACGCGCTCTCTAGAAATCCGGGCATGACATGCACCGCGGCAGCGTCTCCGCTCTATTTCTGCACGGCTCTACACAGACTATGATTCAGCTCTGCTGCTATATTTACGGATCGAAAGCAGAACATCATCACGTCCTCCTTCCATGTTCCTACTTACGGAGTTAAATGACATTGCAACATTACCGCTTTCTGCGTGAAAAGAGCGTAATGGTATCAATCCTCTTATCTGACTCGGAAAAGACGAGAGCAAAAACTCTACGTGTCTCCGGACCGGGCGAGGAAGTGACTGCTGAGGGGGCAGGCCGTGTTGGAACATGTATGTTTGTGAACAAAGTCGCCCGCTTGCACAAGAAAGAGGCGATAAGGATGGAGAGGAGCCTCTTATTGGCAATAACTCGCCCCTTAATCTGACAAAGCACATGTCTGAGCTTTTACTCCTCTCTTTTATCTGGCTCTGCTTTTGACCTGTGACTCCGCTAGTGCACAAAATGTACCCTTGTTAATTCCACCACCCCAACCTCCCCCGCCCCCCCTTCCTTTTCTTCACAATTTGAAAGCCGCCAGAATGTGGACCCGTCTTTCGCCCGTTCTGCTTGTTAACGCCGCGCTATGAGCTGCATGCTGATAAGAAATGTGTTGGGAAACATGAAGAGGAGGTGGAGCGAGGTGAAGAGAGGTGAAGCGGAGATACAGCTCGGTTATGAGGACCTGCGCGGTAACGACGTTAATGGGATGAAACGGCAATGCCGATGCGGACTTTTATAATCTGCGGCGTGCAAACAAACAAACAGATGCAAAGATGAAAATACATAAAGGAAAGTGTGCAGTCTTTGTTGTTCGTTTGCAAATTTTTAGATAAATGCTTG
Source organism: Salarias fasciatus (assembly GCF_902148845.1). Classification (NCBI taxonomy): domain Eukaryota; kingdom Metazoa; phylum Chordata; class Actinopteri; order Blenniiformes; family Blenniidae; genus Salarias; species Salarias fasciatus. Next base: position 19,779,588 of record NC_043759.1, read on the forward strand.
AGTTTACTGAAGGCATGCTCAGTTACTTAGCTGATTCACACCCTTCAAAGCAATGTGAGTTTAAAGAGCTTTAAAAAAAAAAAAAAAAAAAAAAAAAAAAAAGCCTGAAAATGGTCACGTTTTACAGGAAAGCAACAGGTTTCACCCTGAAACACATCTTGCAGCAGACGCCGACTCTCCCTCCTCGACCGTAACGTTACACCCGTGACTCACGCCGTCTGACAGCTCTTCCAGTCAACCCTCGGTACAGTGAGTTACGTGATGCCCCGGCGGTCTGGATTCAGGCAATCAAAGGACTGCGGTATGCAGATAGCGGAGGGTGCTACTCCAGATGACTCCGAATTACTGGTCGGCCGGCGTTGCATAACACATGTCAACAAATACAAAATGTACTGGCTGAGTGAGCTGGAACACGAGGCTGATGTTCAGGATGGGCAAACACGGGCACAGGCACACACACACACACACACACACACACGCCTCTTGAAAGTGAAATAAAAATCAATGGCGATGGTTGTTTCTGTTATCACACGCGGCTTACTTGCATTCCAGTTGGCGCAGCGTATCGTGACGCACTGCGATGTCTGGCAACCTGGCAGCGGTTCAAGAAGGGAAATCCAGGGCAGAGCGGGGCATATGGTTTCTATCATGCCCTTCGCGGAACGGCTCACCTCGGGTGAACCCGCCGTTACCTCATTCCTGCGCTCGTCTCACTTCCGCCCGCTGCACTCTGTCGGATGCGCACGTTCATGCCCGAGTGTGAGAGCGGGAAAACCTCGGTGTGAAAATAGCGGAGGTGATTATAACTTCTCCTGTCATCTCTTTTGTCCTTGTGTGTGTGTGTGTGTGTGTGTGAGAGGACAAAACGTTTGTGTTTCATTACCGGGGAAGATCATTGTCAGTTGTTTTTTTTCTTGTCTATCATCAATAAGATGCAAAACAGGAGTGAACACGTGTTTACCCAGCAGCAACTGGTGACTCCTGTGTTTTCTTTCTTTCATTCTGTTGTGTGTGTGTGTGTGTGTGTGTGTGTGGAGACTTTTGAGAGCCGTTCCTGGAAAATGAATGCGTCATAAAGGTGTTTATTCATTCCACATGACTACCCCCCAAAACCCAAAGGGAGAAGAAGAAGAAAAAAAAAATTGCAGTGGGACTCACTGAAAGAAAGGGTTTTTGTAAATGTAATTACTCGTGAAATGATTACTTTTTGAAATTGAAAATAAAACTTTTGATTATGTGGAAAACTAATCTGTGTCACAACAGAGTTCTTAATTTAACTAGCACAAAATACAAAGCAAGTTTTGTTCATTTTTAGAAATGTTTTAAATGAGGCTGCAAACAAAACAACGTCCGAAATTCAATAGGTCAGAAACATAACGTCTGGACAGTTACAGCATTCTTTAGTGATTGAGATGCGTCAAACACATGCTCCTCCATGGACTGCATTCAGTACAGCCCAATTTCATAATGATTTGATTAAATGGTGCCTTAATAGCCTTTAAATCCAAACGTTATAGTTTTTCTTCAATGTGGTGTGGAGTATTTGCAATGAATATGTCGATATTTTCACAAAAAACTAAACAATCACTCCTAGAAATGACTACAATCTCAACATGAAGTCACTTTTATTGATATCTTCTGGTGCAAAATACAGTGAAATGTCAAAGTAATGCAGAAAACACCCCCAAAAAACATATTTTATATTTTACACACAAATCTGAAGTTCACTAATATGTTTTTAAATAAACTTCAAATTATAAAGCATAAGTTCGCCTCATATTTTCACATCTTCTTCCCTAACAGAACTTTGTTCTGTCAACGTGGAGCAGAAATCTACACACAGGACTCTGAAGACGCCGTCCTCTCAGCAGACATGTGAGAACTGAAGGGTCAAAAGTGAAGCAAATCATTTGTTTGCTCTGCAGACAACCTGCTCAAACCAAAACATCTGCTCAATGAAGAGGATCTGTCTCTGGAAACAGGGAAAACTGGTTTAGTTCAAAACAGAACAGGAAAAAAAAAAGGCCTAAAAGTCTGTTTTGATCAAGTCCCAACTGGGTTTCAGCAATCAGCCAATTAGATTATTCGGCTGTGGTGAAGTTTGTGCAGTGCTAGATTACTTCACGCGGTTTCTGCCGTCAATCTATGATTTAATGCCAGGGATTTCAATTCTCTATGATCAGATACCTTCAGCTGTACTGAGTGTTTTTTTTTTTTTTTTTGTTAATGAGTTAGTTGTGGTTCCAGATCGCAGGTCATGTGACATTTTTCCTTTATTTATCATCAATGTCGGCCGAAAGGTTGAATGTTATCTTCGTAAAATCACCCGAACGCAACAAGCAAAACCACCAGAAGCTCCGCTCTTTAAATCGCAGAAAATCTGCACTTGTCGTAAATGAAGCCAGTGTGTGCTCTGCTGTGCTGCCTGTGTTTACCTCACATCACACACACACACACACACACAGCAACAAACATTTCAAGCCATTCGTGTACGAGTGCGTTATGCAATAGGACATTGATATACAACCAGAACGTGTTTATGCGGAGCAGCGATCTGCGAATCTCCGCGAAGGAGCTGCGGAGTCTAAAATTAGCATGACCCACAGTCCCAAAATATCCGCTTCAAATAGAAGCAGCAGGTTGAAATAAAGCAGGGTTCTCTAAAGCCGCAGCAGGTCGTCACATGTGAGACTGTATCTGTGAACTGATTCTTTATTTTTGCCTCATTGGACACGTCGATACGGCTTTAAGTTAAAAGACGTCCGACTGTGTTTTTCAGGTTCTTTTGTTAATATATCGACAGCAGCTGTTTGCAGTCAGAGAGAGGTTATTCAGGATGAAAATAAAAAGCTGTCTGGACGCTTTTTTTCTGTTTGAAAACCTGTTATTTGTCCTTTTGTGTGATCCGATCATTCAAAATACGCACATGTCAACTAGACGAGAGCGCAAATGTTGCCTTTCGATCTGTTTTCCTGAGACGGTCAGCCGCTAATCCCGCTGGCACGCACGTATTTATAGTGGGAACAGGCGAGGTGACAAGACTGTCCTGGTTATTCCTGATGAACCGATCGGGCTTCTAGTTTACGCTTGTAAACTTTGCTTTAATCCAATCTGTTTGAAGTTACTGGCAGAAGAATCCAGTGCGCTGATCCCAAAAGAGGGGTTGGTTCACATTTCCCAACTGTGCCACGCAAATTTCTACTTTACAGCACGGAACATTTCGCACCTGAGCCTCGAACCCGGCGGTAACCCCACTCCCGATATCTATTTATACTGGCCTACTTTTACATTCTGTTCAGTGACACATTAGTCATCGAGCCGATAAGTTGATAACTAATAGTTGTTTCTTGCGTTGGCGTTGATTTTTGCGGTCGTTTGTGCTTCTTTCGTGCTTTTCGTCTCCCTGACGGATGGTCCCATCGCGTCCCAGATGTGTGGCCTTTTCTGGGTTACGGTTACACATTAACAGTGCAAACCTGGTTCACACAGGAAAGGCCGTCCTGTGTCTGTTAAAAACAGAAAAACAGCGGAGAACACATCGCTGCTTTTATAGACTATTAGAACGACTGAAGAGCAACCAGCTCATTTTATAATGAATGGATATGTTTCAGATGCTTCCCTCAGGGATCGCCATCAGATCATGTCATCCGCCGGTTTGATTTCCAATGAGATCCAGACCTGCAGTGTGGCAACTGATGGGTTTTCTTCACTATGTACTAACATAGATTTTATAGATTCCCGGCGCATGACTAATCTGATCAGACTATGATCTGAGTGGAATAGCATCACGTAAACCCTTCTGTCTGAAAGTATTGAGCCAAACCATTCAAATCAGATGGTGCAAGCCCGGTATCGATCCGATTAGAGTCCACGTTAAACGCAGCGATGTGGTCGATGCAGGGGGACAGCGCCGCTCCTAAACATGTTAAAGACCTATTTAAACAGGTCAATGGGGAGATAACAGAGTCTGGAGCTAACAAATCCGTCCTGGGTCCAGGCTGGCTTCCAGGTAACGCTGGATGTGGCCTCATGTGAACACGTCAGTGACTGACTTTCAACCCTAATCGCTTTCCTTGATGTCCATGTAAACTCAATCAGAGTGAAAAAGTGACCCCGCAAACCGCTGACTGGACCGGTCAGAATCCCATCACCACAGAACAAACAGATAAGTTTCAACCTAAAGGTCAAGCTGATAGCGCCTGACCCACATAGGAGGGGTCCCAACAGTCTGTTTTTACCACGGGAGGGAGGGGGGGTCGTCTTGAAAAAGGTTTGGGTTTGTTCTCCCTCTCCACGGGAGAGGAAGGATTCCCGCATGATAAAACGGTTTTCTTATCCCGACGGGAGTGGCGTCTCGCAGGATGACAATGGGCACAGCGGGGTCACTGACTGGAGTGATACGTAACACGGTGATGCAAACGTTATGCAATGACCTTCAAAGACGCCACATCTACAACACACTGAGTGACGACCTGCGGAGGAGCAGCTCTCCCGAGCCCTCCCTTCCCATCAGCAAACCACCAAGGAGGAAAAACCTCAGGTGTAATGGCGCTCTGCCGCTGAGCGCCAGTGAGCGCACGACTTTTTGAAAACGGCTCCCAAGGTGGAGCTTTTGGAAAATGCTATGAGTCTCAGTGTAAACAGGGGAAAATGAAACTTTTCTGACATGTTGCTGCTGCGCATGGGTTCAATGGCCACAAGCAGATGCACTAAAACAATAAAAATATCATGACTTCCAGGCCATGACTTCCATGAACTCGCCATTGTCGATGTTTATAGTGTACTGTTCTCTGTGTGCGTTTGGTTAAATTACAGAAACAACAGGAGTGGCCCAACGGGAAACATACACCGTTTGAAGCATTTCTGCCGTTTCCGTGTAAACAGACATCATTTTTAAAACCCAGCCATGTAAATATAACATATTTCTTAAACGCAAAACATAAAAATGATGTGTTTTCACATGCAACGTGGTGTAAAGCCTACAGATAATGCGCTTGACTTGTACTTCAGACAAGTGGGGAAAAGTGGGGGAAGCATGTGGATCTGCTGTCTGAGTGACCTTTCTTTTGTTCAATAAATAAAATCAAATAAGGAATGCAAATGGTGTACTTTCATGTTGTTTTCTTACTAACTAGTATTTATTATAGAGCAATGAATAGATTTTTTATTGGCCACTGCAGTAGAATCTATTTAAACACAGTGATATTTACTCAAGATGTCTCATTAGTATCTTTTAAAGTTTTGATTTAAAACGCTTTTATACAAATAATCTACGTTTATGGTTATGTTTTAATGTGTTTGTTGTGATAAGTAAAAAGGATCAATACGGTGATCTGGATTCCATTAGCTGCAGTAATGAACTTGCTTTTTGGCTTTTAGTTGGAATACAAATAATCCGCTAACGTACGTGAACCCGGTTATCATGACGCAGAAGACAAACATGGTGCCAACGCTCTGAGTTGCACCCGCTTCCGCTGTAATTGCTTGATAGCTTAGTGAAAAGTGTGAACAGTGTGTACAGCGCTGATTTGTCATGATAAAGTAGCAGTTCTTCCCTGTAATTATACGGCCAGCAACACCTCGTCAACACCTCAGGTTCAGGCTTGTTCAGTCAATCAGACATTACTCGTGGAACATCTTCAGGGAGTTTTGAAGGTGGCGGGGAAGTTGTCGACATCGAGCGAGGAGCATCACGAAAACAGGTTAGTTCTTCGTCGTTTGTTGTTGCTGACACGGCGCCGGTCATGTGCCGGGTTTATTTTTTCATTTTATACGGCTCTCACCTTCCTCGCATCTTTAGTTAATGCCATTTCCAGCCGCCTCCTCCCGTCGCTCTGAGCAAACATAACACCGGAGTTATGCCATGCCGCGCATGCACGGCGGCCGGATAAATTATTCTGGACTCCGACAAATGTCATGTGGGTCCAGTTTTATCAATGCTCGCAAATAACCAGGGATCAAGCATCGCGCCTGCGCTGCCGCATCCTGCTGTGTGTTTATATGCGTGTGTGTGTGTGTGTGTGTGTGTGTGTGTGTAGAGCAGAGCACACTCCAGAGGTGCATGAAACGCGTCACAGTCGCTGGCAGAGCGGTCGGAACTTTCCCCGCGATAAGATCTGGGGCTGTAAGTCAGCACTCTTCTCCTCTCTGGCTCGCGGCGAGCTAATAAACTACTCTGACTCACGCCGTCTCGCCTCCCGTAACCTCATTCAAACTGCACCGGCGCTTCAATTTTTATTGTCGTGGGGTTTTTTTTTTTCTTTTTTGCTGTCTGTCTCTCAGCCCGTCAGCTTCCCGATCGGTACTTTGTACTCTGTCACGGATCCTGCGAGGCCTCGCGTGACCCCGGTCCTTGTGCAGACTTCGCCGCCGTGCCCCTTCCCTCCCACTGCCTCACCCGCATATCGGAGCGGCGGCCTGCTGTTAGGTAAAAAGGATCTCTCCCGACGACTCCACCTCTGGTTAACACATTTCCCTCTGCTGTGCAGCTCGGCTTTAAACCAGAGACTGGCGTAAAGTAAACAAGGACAGAGAATAAAGAGAACTTTTCTTTGCTTTTCCTTTTTTTTTTTTTTTCCCTTCTGCTTTGCCCTGATTTGATCTCTCCTCCACACAGTTGCGCACTTGAATAATGTGCATTGCAATTGTTGAATTCGCCGAAACGATGCTTAGCAGCTTTTTAAGCAACAACTTCGGAGAGTTTTCGTCGCGCTGAAGGCGACAACGTGTGTGTGAGACGCTAACGTACAGCTACTGAGCCTGTTAGACCGATGCGGCGATAATGGATGAGCTTGAAGAGATTTCTGACAAGGTGTTAAGGAAACAGTGCGAGAACAAATAGGCAGTGGAGTCAAGAAAAGCAGGTTTTGGAAAAATGTGCAGATGTGATCCGCGACATAAATTTCCACACGCCGCCGTGCGCTTCATCCGACCATAAGTAAGCACACGTTTCAAGATAATTGAATAAAATGTGCAAAACTGTGGAAGTAATTGCTCAAAAATGAGGAGGACTGGACATGTTATGTGCTGAGTTTCATTTATTTCTGGATGTTATTTGGTTCACAAGCTGGACTGAAGAGGCAAATGTTGAAGAGAACACAACCCACCTAACATTACTGACAAAGTCAAATGATGAAGGGATGAATAAAACCAGAAGGAGCAAAACGAAGAACTGAAAACAAAAAGATTGATTTCAATGTTAGTCGTCCAAACACCAGTGTTCATTTTAATAATTTTGGGGAGCCTGAGTGCCCACCAATTAAAAGAATCTGTCTCCTGTAAACCCAGTGAACCCCGGCTCTGGCATGGAACGGTAAAGCAGCTGAATGTGCAGCACAGGACAACTGAACTGAGAGAGGAGATGCAGGAGTTTTAGTTCCAAATATTAGATCGAAACAGAGAAAAAAGTGAAATGGCTCTCATCTTTTCATAATAAACACAAAGTACCTCAATCCATCGTTTTTTCCTTTTTATTACTAGAGTAGCATCTGCAGTTCCTACAAACTGGATTATATATGATGATTAGTCAGATAAAGTCTAAATAGTTATTGTGGATATAAATAATTCTGAAGGCTACAAAAACACTTGTCTTTCTGTCTCTCTCTCTCTCTCTCTCTCTCTCTCTCTCTCTCACTCTCTGAGGGGTTGAAGCTCGCTGCTCTTTCATCCTCAGAAAGATGAATTTTAAACTTTATTACGTAACGGAGAGTGGAGCGGCCCGTCTCCATGGCAACAGTGGTATAAACACCCCCTGGCCGGGCGCTGTGGCGGCTGGTAACTGGAGCTGCTTAGCATGCAGCCGCGCTCCTCTCCCGCCTCATAACGGCCGGGAACATCTGAAGATGCGGCGGGTCGTCGGGGATGCCCCGCAAGGATCCGAGACGCGGGGCTCTTCAACGGGAACCGCGGGCCAAAGTTCGGCCCCCAAGACTCTCTGATGAAAGAAACTGAAATCAAAACAGAGGGGATGACGAGGATCTACGTTGCTCGGCGCATGTTAATTCCCTCTCTGACGCCGTCTTGCCGCGCGGAGACGTTGGCACAGCGTGTTCCTCACAGAGCACTGCAAGCCGCTCACAGGAAGATGGCTCGGTTGCTTTTTGCATCGCGGCAATCAATTCTAATTCCATAAAGATAGCAGATCCTGGGAGGCGTTCAAGAATACGCCCTCAGAAACAATAAAGCACACTGAAATCTAATTTGTCTCAGTCCGGAGAGTGTGTTCAGCTGCAGGAGTGAGGCACGAGTGGAGAAACAGAGATCCCTCTGTAGCCATCGACAGAAATCAGAAGCCGAAGTGAAGCGTGACTTCAACGCAGATGCCTTCAGAGGCATCCATTTATTGTAATTATTCCTTGAAACGAGTGTCTTTCAGTACTGTTATTTAAAGCAGCTGAATCAGCGTTCAGCGTTTCATTCAAATAGCTGATTTTACAAGGCTTCAAGCGTCTGCCTGCATTTTGTTGAGCTTCCTATTCGGAACCAACGGCATCCTCTGAAACGGCAGAACAGGCAACTCCACTGTTTTAAAGTTACAGTAACTGAATAAAGGCATTAATGGCACGATGCGAGAGGTCTTTCTGTGTGAAGTTTGCATGTTTTCATGCGCTTGCACACATGTGGAAGGGGACCTCCACATACCATCTGAGAAATGCAGCACACTGCTGATTTAGCATGTTTGACCTGGTGAGAATTGAACACTGGGTTTACGGTCTGTTAGAACAATGCCTAAAGCAAAATGTGTGTCAGAATGCCTGAAAATGTTTGTTCTTAGTTCATTTGAAAAGGAGAAGCAGATATGCTGCCTTTTCTTTCTGTATTGTACCTTTTTCCTCCAAAATCTTTTGTGTTGCTCCTATTTTGTCCCACAGCATTGATTTTGTAACAGATCGTCTCCCATATTGTTTTGGTATTATTCTTAGTTCACACTTACTAAATACACATAAATCTTTTACGCACGATCAAGAATGGAATTGAGCATATTTTGTTCAGAATCTCTGTGATTCTGGATCAAAAACGTTCGATGACTGCAACACGAGCCTGGAAATGTAAAATATCATACACAACCTGTGATGTTGCATCAGTTAGTTTGCTCATCATTTATGCATGGAGTCAGGTTTCAGCATGAATTAATTGGCACGTCTTCCAATTAGCTGCGACCGTCTCTTTCATACATGTTATGTACGCTATCTGGTCTCCGTGAAGCGGTTCTCGGTCGGAGAGCAGGGTGCTCAGTCAGCTGTCAGCCTCCGGGCTTCCAGCACGAAAAATCTAATTTTCACCACAAAGATGTTTTAAACCATGCACTCCCGGAATTGGCGTTTGCTTCGATGGTAAATCAATGACCAATTGAGCTGCGTGAATTCTTCACACGTTTTACTCTGATGCTGAAAACAATCCTCCTCCCTCCCTCCCTCCATGCTATCAAACACACACAACACACAGCTGAAGATGTACAGTCTGGACTCATGAGTATGCATCACGGAGGGGCAGAACTGGAAGCCGCAGAGCCAAAACCATTCATCATTTCGCAGCCTCGAACAATAGACTCAAGCTGCTGCTTTCTGGGGAGGCTTCTGACTAAATTAACAAGAAAGGGCTTCAGATCAATACGTCTCACGCTAAACATCTAGATAGAAACACATAGTGAAGCATAAATCCACAAACAAGCAAAAGAAAAGAACAAATGTCTTATTTAACATGATTTAATATGCTTCTGTTTATGAATAAAACTGTTAAGATTTCATTTTAATCGAGCTTTTCTCCCTTACTGTGGATGTGACCACTAAGTAATATCGATTACAGAGAAATGCTGGTAGAATAGAAAACCTGACATGTGTTTAGGTGCGGAATTTGCTGTTTTAGTCAAAGCTAATTTATGTAACTTCTCCCATGTCTGAAGAGGAAACAAAAGATCACAGGCTGTTCCTATAAGCAGGATTTCATGTGGTCTTTGTACTTTTACAGTTTTTCTGTGACATTTCTCTGTGCAGGTAAACCATAGATGGAGAAACAATCAAAAAAAAATAATAATAATAACCAACTGGACTGTTTTCTGTTGGAGCTGCACCAGCGATACTGAGACGACTCACTGACTTTAAACACATGGAAGTGTCAATGAAGTCAACAAGCTGTGAAAACAACAGCAGGTGAGGAGCAGATGTGCACCCAACCCTGAGCTATAACAACCCAACGCCAGACAGCCGAGAACAAAAGATACCCTGATTGTGTGTCAAGCTGTGAGCGTGTGTGTGTGTGTGTGTGTGTGTGTGTGTGTGTGTGTGTGTGTGCTTTTTTTTCACAATCGTGGTTATTTTGCTGCTTAAATACAAAGAGTCACGTTTCCAGGTATTTCTGAACGAAGTGGTGAACCACTAGACGCTATTAAAAAGGCAACGCTGCGCTAAACTGAAATATCATGTAACTTTACTGAAGGCTTTTTTTGGGGAGAACGTGTGTTAGAAACTTCCAGTCATTCTGCAGCAGTGAAGGTTGAGCAAGTCTTCAAGGTGCTGCTGCTAATTCCTTCGGGTGTTCCGCCATTTCTGGATTACGTCCAAACTCCTCCTCCTGCATTAAAGGATTTGTGGTACTGTACCTTCGTGAGCATCAGATGAACTGCACTGTAACTGCTGGAAGCTGTGCCTTCCTTTAAAGATGGCCAGGTGAAGGCAGATGACTAAGGAACAGAGACCGCTCATTTGAACAAAAATGGCGCCTTGCCTAAGGAGGAATTCAGCGAAAGTCAAAAGAAAAAAAAGAAAACGTCAGTCAGTAAAATTTGCTTCACCCTGAAAAGGTTCTCAGAAAGCTGACAGAACGAGGTCTGGTCGCAGTGAGCGAGTCTCAGCTTCAGCTTCAGACTTGGAGCTGCAGGTTTGACGGGACGAGTCACAGCAAGAAAGGCATTGCTGAGATATCAGGCAGAGACGCTAGCCTGGGACACGAAACCAGCATGTCACAAGGTGTTGCAGACTGCTTATGGATGTAAACTGCATACATAACATAGATTCCCTGTGCATGTGTGTAGATCATGATGTTAGATTTTTTTTAAACGATTTATTACATATTTACCGTTTGCTCGTCTCTTGCCAGACTATACCTCCCGCTGACACATTTATAACACCCAGAAACTTTCCACATGTAATCCCAGAGCTACAATCTCAATAAATCCAGATTCAAAGACACTGCAAGTTCATCATAAAACGGTCAAAGTGGCTTCCAAAAGGTCCTTTTGTGATTTATGTATGTTTTTTTTTTTTCACAGCAAACCTTTAAGATTTTATTAAACATGTGTGTGGAGTTGTTCCTTTTCCCTTTACGCTCCCTGTGTGGAGAAAGCCATTCCTGCATTTACACGTGCACGTTTTAGCCGCCCTCTGAGACGCATTATTATTCCACATGTAATCTCTCGCTCAGTTTCCAGGGCTGCGGGTTTGCAGCGGATGAGCACGAGACTGAGGATCTGTTCACACCGCAAGGCTTTCAAACCACAACAGAGACGTCTGGTGTCGTTTTTGGGTGCGTGACGTGATGCGGGACTTTTTGAAAATGCTCCGTCTTCGTGGAAACAAGAGAAAATGTAACTTTTGGGAAAAAAAAAAAAAACAACTAGATTAGATCCACAATATATTAGAATGGGGTTAACTGACCCTGAAAGCGTCTCGCAGGACACAGTGAAAACAAACGGACGCAGCCTGAAGGAAATCCCGTTACCCATGTCTGCTTCAGATGATGGCGGCGATTCTTATTTTGTTGTTAGCAAACACACATTTAAAAAAAATACCAAAACCCAACAGTGTTTTTCTCTCTTTGTAAATACTTTAATTATTTCCAGCCCGCAGGCCCTCGTGCCAAGGCGTTCTTGTTTCACGAATACCGCAAATAAATATTTAATCTATTCTCATTTAAATTATGATTATTAATGTGATTCATATTTGAAAGCATCGCTCTCTAAATTTCAAGAGTCGGTTGAAATCTTTAGAACTGTGCGCTTTGAGTGGATCTCTTCAAGTCGCCTCGTTGCTGAAGTGTGCGAGACGAACGGAGCGGTCTTGAATCGCTGACATGTAGGAGGGACTGCTGGGAAACTGGCGCGCTTCGCTCGCTCTGACTCAACACCGACGGCTCTTTTTCTGGACGGCGTGGACAAACACTCCAGCGTTGCTCATCTCTTGCGCTTGATGACTCTCTCCCTCGTTCTCTCGAGCACTTTGTGTTCTGTTTGCGGGACGCCGCCAACAGTCGCCGCTCTCTCGTCGTGTTTTCTGCCGTTAATGTCGCCTGGCGGCCCCGACAGCTCAGACGGCTGTGAATCAAAGTAATTCCCTCTCACCCTTTGCCTCAGACCTACTGATTGCTGCTATACAGCGGAGCTCTTGGGTAATAAAGACAATTTGGCAGCTCATCTCAGCTCTGCGTGTGTGTGGTGTGCGTGCTTGTGTGTGTGTGTGTGTGATCCATCAGACGCGTAAACAGGTTTCCAGGTCGTGCGAGGTGAACGGAGCTCACACCAGAGCAGGAAAGTGGTCTTTAAACTGCGCAAAACTTTGCGTAGCTCGACTTCTTTGAAAAAACACGTCAGCTTTTAAAGGTTGACTGATGACTGGGATTTTTTTCTCCTCGAATCGTTATCGTCTTTTCAGCTTATCGGACAGATAAAAACCGCACAGGGAACAAGGCATTAAATAAAGATTTAAATTAAAACAGCACGGCGTGGAAACCGTGTGAAGAAATCAAAGGTGGAATAAGTTATTCAATCGAAGGTATTATGAGAAAAAGACTACACTCAGTCCATTTCTTAAAAGACAAATATGGATTACAGTAAAACCTCTCAGGGTTAAATAACCGCAACCACAATTTCTAAAATAAAGTAAAACGTGTTAGGTAACTGCAGCATGTAAACTGATTTTTTTTTTTTTTTTCTTAATGGTTTTGCTTCCCACAAACCTTCGACAGATTTTAGTGCAATAAACGTTAATGTGTACATTTTTCTGTCACATTTCCATTGCACAGCACGCACAGGCTCGCCATTCTTTTCCTTTACAGCGCAGAATTACAGCTTCCTGCTCTAAATATTTCACGTTTAGGTAACTGAGGCCCGTAAGCCGTAAATCTCTGGAATATATGGCTGTGTCCGAACTTTACGCTTGAGTTAAATAATACCTCTTTCCAGTGAGCCTCTGGGGTATTTAAGTAATATAGACAGGCCTGTAAATTGGGTCATTTTGCAGGGAAAGCACATATGAAGGAAAACAATGAAGGGAGTATGTGTTTCTTCCAATTTTAATTCCGCCCAGTAGCCATTTTCATATTGTTCTCACGTCGTTACGAGACGAGTTTAGCTTATTGGGAAACCATCGCTTTGCACTTGCCTGCCAAATTGTTAGGTAACTCTACTTTCACACCCAAACAGCAGCGTCTGATGACCTGCAAGGCTGGAAAACAGGAGGAAACAGCTCAGCTCAGAGCCCACCGTGAAAAAAAAAAAAAAAAAAAATCTGGATTATCTGCAGTGTAAATCCTTACACAAACAGCAATTTCACTGGATGAGGAGATTTCACGAACACGTATACAAAATGAATGAGTGAATTAATCACCTGTGCAAGCTGAGATCACGAAATACAGTTGCTCAATCAATGAAACTTTTTCTTTTTAATTTTTTTTTATTTTGGGGGAGGCACGTTGGAACAATTGAGCGATTCATTTTCGCTGATGAAAATATAACAAGACGAAACCAGGAAGTACAGGAAAGCGGAAAGTACATGTCAAAAAAAAAAAATGGAAAAAGAAAAGTAACCTATCATTAAAATTGAAAGGAAGGATTAGATTTCCTTTAGTAAAGTAATACATGAGAATGACAAAGCACACGGTGAAACTGATGTTTAAAACCAGTTAAGCTTAATTTCCGTCTTCCCACGTCAATCGTTTCATGCTGAGCTGTCATTAAAAAAAAAGGCTCAGGAATGTGAGAAAAAAGAAACAGCTGCGTTTTACGCACAAAATGAGAACGGTTCTGTTCAAAAATGAACATAAGTTCAACAACGCTGGTTAATACAAGTGTCAGAGAAAACTCCTAAACATCTGTGCACAAGCTCAGCATTGAGCTCTCACTACAGCACTGACTGGAGGGACACTCAGGAGACGCGACTTGGACACATGAGCAGGAGACAAGACATCACAACAAGACACTTTGACAGCCTGGACGCAGACAGAGAGCCCCTTATAAGCTCAGAGCGCCAGGTGATGGCGAGGTGACTGGCATCAGGGCAGGAACGGCAATCCGACGAGAGGAGGGGAAGCTGTACACAGAAAATCCCTGGAAGTGCCATTTCTCAACTATCAAGATCCAATAAGTTGCATTCAGATTTCAGATTTTTGCTTAACGTTTTGCAGACGACGTGAAGCCGCGAAAACAATATTCATATGATCCTGAACCGTTGAGCCCATGTCCATCCAGAAAACCTGCTGACTCTTGAAAAATCTCACGATACGCTCAGCGCTCATCCAACCCCTCCGGACCTGTGTCATGCGGCGCTCAGTTCGGCAATCTGTTGACTTCCTGTATCAAACTCCTGCACAGATGAGGTTCGCCTCCATCAAAAAAAAAAAACAAAAAAAACGTCTGTCCAGCGAAACATGTGCCGGGCAGCTCAGTTCTCCTGAATATCTCGAACTTTCCAAGAAAGTTAAATAAGTTCTCAGTTCCAGTAAGACTTAGCCAAAGAAATCCTTTGTTATCATGCACTAATGACAAGCAACCTTTGAAGTACACTAAAGACTGTCTTGGGGGATGCAGTGGAAATGAGCAAAATATGAGTGAAATTCCTGTCCAAATCAAAATCACATTGGTAGCCCTCCTGGACATCTCGTCTGCTTAATAAATCTTCGCTTTGACATTTGGAAAGCCGTCTTTCATTTTCGCGATGGCTCCACGTCTGATCCGACCCGAGATGCTTTGCTCCGTCTTTATCTGCTAATTTTTTCGGGTGCCATTTCTGGCTCAAAAAGTCAAAGGAGGCGGCGGAGATAAACCGCGGGGAGACATGCTGTGTAAAAAAGCCGACCGTCTCCCTGTTGACTTTCTGTCAACACGGCGGACCGGTTATTTTTCAGCGCTCAATGGCCTGAATGTGCGACTCGATTTAAAAAAAAAAAAAAGAGAGATACCCTTTCAAAAGACGTGCGGGAGACTTTGGACAAAGGACGCTGGTGATCCAAGGTGATGTATCAGTGTGCTCCGGAGGCTCCATGCAGCCACGGTGGCCTAGACGGATTAGCCTGGGAAGGACTTCGCGATGGTTGCTTAGTAACTACAAACCTACTCAAACGCTTGACGAACATAAGGGACGGGTTTGTGTTTTGACCATGAATAGTCAGAGGCGGCGTTTTGTTTTTTTTATTGTAACCCCGCTTCACCTAGACTTACAAACAACGCGACAACGTCAAATGATGGAGTTCACGTCGCCGAACATCGCGCGATCGCGCCGAAATTTGTGTCGCAACAATGGCTGCATGTGCGAGCGTCCGACCTAAGACATGTGCACCCGGTGACTCTCCGGTGGCCAGTGTACTAATAGTGGTTTTGGTTGGACCGCTGCCACTCTTAGTGCTTATGCTGCAGGCTCTGTCCGGGCTGCTTTTCCTATTCTGGGATGTCCTTGTTTGACCCGCGCTGCCTTGCCAAGTTCCAAGCTGTGTCTAATGAAAGTAGGGTTCCAGCAGTTTATTTCTGAAAAAAAAAAAAAAAAAAAGAGAGAGAAATCTTTAACCCCAAAAAATAAAAAAAAATAAATAAATAAATAAAAAGAAAGGAGGCTCAGGCCGCCAGCATTTCATTAAACCATACTTTTCAAGTTGGCGGTTTAGAATGTGAAAAGTAGCAGTGGCTGTGGAGCTGGGGCTGCAGGCTGGGAGGTTTGAAGTTTTTTGGGTTTTTTTTACAATGAGAAGGCACCTTTTAGGACTTCAGAAGAAAAAAAAACACTTAAAATGAAGTTCATAGAATATGTGGTAGCTGTGTTGAAAAGCTCCTGGTCGAGCTGTCAAAAGATGAATGTTTTTAATCGTGATTAATCGCAGAGATTCCATAGTTAATCACGATGTGAATTGCATGTTTAAAATTCTGTTATTTTGCATTTCAAGGCTTTTTTAACCAGTGTTTTTTAACAAAGCGTCTTAACTGGGAATCAAATGAACACAAAAAAAGAATTTGCTTTTTCACCTTTTGGGTTTTCTTTCAAAAAAAGTGCATTGTGGACCAACTGATCTACTTCAAAATACAAAAAAACAAAAAAAAAACTTCTAAAGGAAAAGAAAGAGATTCAGCACAACAGGTTATCATCTCTTATGAGCTTCAAAACTAAATAATAGCACCGTGAGCAAAACAATCATACCTTCACACAACAGAAAGCAAGTGATGTGGCGACTTGAAAGATTTTGATGATGAGAAAACCTTCAAACCAAAAACTTTTGCAAGGTTTATACATTGTAGATAAAAAACAAAACAACAAAAAGCAAGCTCAGGTGAAAGTGAAGGTGTGTGTGTGTGTGAGAGGCGGGACGAGCCCCGTCTCTGACAGTTAGTGTGTCGACAGCCTCTGCTTTATTTAATGAGATTGGGAGCCTTGGTATTTCTGTAACGACCTCTCGGTCTGCCGGGCCACACGAGGCTAAACCCGAGCCGATTGCAAGGAGTCCTGATTGTTCTGGGAAAATCAGTTACGGCCCAATAAAGGCGCGCCGGCCAGCGGTCGTCTCAGAGCCAGCGCACATGCTCCTCTCTGCCTTCGTCCTGGGTGTAAACAGCCGAAAGACGCCAGCGGTCTAATCCAGATCACAGCGGCGGTTAAACGGCGCGGTGTGCGGGGGAAAACCAAATTCACAGGAACTCCTGATTACGGAGCTCTAAGTGCTTTTGCTCTCACGCAGTAAACGCGGACATTCCTCGGACGTGTTTGGTGACGTTTCCTGCTTTCAGGATAAACAGTTTCTTTGAAGGGACTCCAGTCGCAGAATGACGCAACACCTACCGCCAAACTGCTATTGCAGCAGCATGCAAAGCGTTTAAATAGAAAGAAAACTCATTTATTCGAGCGTACGCTTACTTTCAAAAGTTACAAAAACGTGCATTTGAGTTTAATGTGTAACTTTATAATTAGACTCGTTGTGTGTGTGTGTGTTTCTCTCTGTTTGCCTTGTGGTTATGAATCATTTTTGACTTTAAATAAATAATAACAACTGGTTTTAAATCAAATATTTTGACTATAAATTATTTCCCCCCGGCGTTGGGAAAGCTGTCCACGGTGCTCACCGACCTCGAAATCATTTCCTTGTATTTTCATCCTTTGTGTTCTCGGTTAAACTTGAAGTGCACCAGCTGGGTTTGGCGAGCAGTGTGGAGTCTGGGGACCTGGCGAGGATCCGGGGCTTCGCTCCGGGACTCCTGGTGCGAAGTGGGATTTCATTCTGCTCACACGAGCTCAGCCCTCTCACCTCCCGGCCGCCGCAGAGCGCCGGAGACGCACGGTCTTTGTCAAATAACCGACCGACGCTCCGCTTACGAGCTGCTAAATCAACAAGTGTTATGAGTAATCACAACTTTGGGACATGTACTTTATTGTGAAAATAAAAAGTTAGTGACTTTCAGGTCAACAGCAGCTCAGCTTTCAGATTATTCTTCCCGAGAATCCAAAGTCAGTAAAGCCTCTGCTGGTTCATGCTTGTCAGCAACCTTGAAAAATCTTCTTGCTCATGACTGATGTCAGTTTCTCCTCTACAGAAATATCATGGAGCACGTAATCCATTCCTCAGCCGTATAGGGAAATCTCTTGTCAGCCACTTTCTTGAATTTCTATGAATTTCGTTAACTCGACCTTTTAATTTTCTCCTCGCGTGACAGCTCGGCTTCACCTGTAATCCCTTTCTACTACTTTGTTTACCGAATCTGCTCCCAATCAGAGATGTTTGTGCAAAGAGAAGCCGAGACGGCACACGTCTGGTGGACGCACATCTGGTCCGTTACGGCCGGCTCTCGCCGGGTTGTCTGCTGAACCGCCGGAGCAACAGCTGCTAAACTGTTCCAGGTGAGTCCCGTCGGGCCGGACGTCTGCAGGTGAAACCCGTGCAGAGTCTCTCAGCGCGCCGCGGCGTTGTGCGATTTATAACTGCGTGCCGAGCGAGGGGAGCAGATTTGTTCAAGACGCGTGAAAGCGTGGTGCATATTTCGTCTGAAAGACGATGTACTGCTGCAGTTGTGCCTCAGGTTCCCAGGAAAGACACGGATATTAATGATAAATAGGCTGAATACATTTTCGCTCAGGGGCCACATGCAGCCCAGTGTGCTGAGTGCTTCAGAACAAAGGTTAGACTGTTGTCCTGTTTTTAGAGGGGAGCTCTTTAAACCGAATAGAAAACAGACTTAACCGAAGTCATCGACTGAGTGATGAAGGCTCCAAACACCCGGAGGCAAAAAAAAAAAAAAAAAAGAAGAGCAGTGGTTCAATTCTACACTGCTTCCGGCGCCGCAGCGGAGAGACGACAGGCACCTGGACGAACACCCGGACGGAGCCAGGTCTTCAAGAGACATGAAAAGACGGGCGCCATCGGGAGGGCGGGCGGGCGGAGAAGTGGAGCGAGTGTATAACTGCAGCATGCGCCTTTGTTTGGAGGGAAGAAGAAAAGGCCCAGCATGAGGCCTTGTGTAACTCCCGTTATTATCTAGCCGCATGAGTCAGACAGTGATTCTCTCCATATAAGAGAGTTCTGTGAGCGAGGCGGCGGGAGCGCAGAGGATGATCCGCCGGTTCACTGTGTCAGATGGAGCGCACGGACCCGGGATTATGAAAGAGCAGAGATTGGTTTGTGGGCGGTAAACAGTTAGCTATAAACAGCACAGACATAACTTCTTCTTTTTTTTTTTTTATTTAATTCCAAGAAAATAAGTTGTGGAGGGGATGATAGTGACGCTTCTGAGGGAGATTTTATGATGACATTCTTCAAGAAAAAGAAGAATGATGAACTGACACAATCCATTTTTTAAACTCACGTAACACAAAGCAAATGCAGTGGTTTGGCGTATTTGATAATTTTATGATTGTTTAATTGTAGCTCAAAATGTGTTTTATTTAACATGTAAATCACAAATGATTTGAGAACTCTGTAAACGTACTGACAACTTTCAGTAAAGATTGTTCAGTAAAATACTGAGTGTATAACCTGGAGTGTTAAATCACACTTTGATCACAATAATTTATAAGTTCTATGAACATCTTTCATTGATTATGGTTTTGTTTCGTTTGTTCGTAGGAGTTGAAATGGTTTTTCTACATCATATAGTCCAATAAATCACCATAAAGAAAGGATGTGTTTCCATTAAAAAAAAAAAAAAAAAAACATTTTATCCTGGTATAGTTGACATGGTTGACCAATTCATCAACAACATATTAATAAGATATTTATTGAATACATGTATAAAAGTGATGGTAAATATGTTTTTAAGGCAAATGGGGCATTTTAAAACATTCTGGCACACTTGTTTACCTTTCCTATGAATGCAATTGTAAAACTGCACTTATTCATGATATCCAGATGTATAACTGTTTTATATTAACTCTGTGCTCTCTCATGTAAATGCGCTGCTCGGGTTTTGACTGCGGTCTTACTGAGGTGCGATCTGGATTCTCTGCTCTCATGTGTGTTTGTGTGCGGGTTGCATAAATAAGTGACGTTTTTCTCGAGCATCCAAATATTCAGCCTGGTGTCAATCACAAATAATGAGTCAATCAAACCTCAAGCAAAAAACATCGGATCAATTACAGAATCTATCATAGGATTTGATTTACCGTAGACCACTCAGTTGGCATCAAAAAAACAAAAGACCCGTCAGCCCACCAGTCCCAGATTGCCAAAGAAACAGACACAGCAAGTGAAGTGAGTCACTTCTATGGATTATTTATATGTGTGTGTATTAAATAAACTGGTATAAAGATAATGAACTGATCCTGTCACTAATGCTTGATGCTAAAACGCTGTTTTTATCAATACGAATCAAATTCTTACTTGAATTTTTTGCTCTGAGGAAAGAAAACAAAAGACGTTTGAATTTCAAAACAGAAATCTATCGAGTTGTCAAATTCAACACAGTTTTAAAATGTGAAGTTTTAATCAAGAAAGCCCTCAAATGTGTGTGAATCAGCTGTGGAGCTGTCTGTGCTGACGCTCACCCACACTGCTCCCCGCGGTCCAAACTAAATGCAGACCTCAGTTTGAAGTGGGTGAGTCAAAAAGTATCAAGCCCGAGCCTGGTGTGACTAATAAACAGCACACCAGCAGAAAATGCCACGCCAAATAATTAAATAAATGGTCGAGGCAACCGAGCGGGCAGCCCAGGGTGACTGACTGTGCAAAATGAGAGAAGAAGAAGTAGAAGAAAAAGAAAAAAAAACCCAGCAAGCGGTGACTAAAAGAAACCTGTTGAAAACACACTATTATGGGAAATGGGGGCAGTTATGTCTGGATTTTACTGCTGGGGAGAAAACACACACAGTTTGACAAAAAGAAGAATTACAGTAAATCACTGTGGCAACACAGATTTATCTGAAGAAATAAATAACAGACTAACCGGTTACCTGGATTTATGTATTTTTTTGGGCTAAACCGGACCAGCCCAGCCTGCATCCACCCATGTTTCAAGTTCAGTGATTAATGAGAGGGTGTAGTTTTTTTGGTCTAAGCTGCACTGACAGATGGAGTCCGGCACCTCTGTGGACTGCCATGTTTGCAGAAAAGGCGGCGATCGAGCTTGAGAGGCATGGTGGGGATTTGGCTTAAAGGGGAGTGAAGTTAAGGTGAGCTGGACGGGGAGGACAGGTGAAGAGAGTGGCTGAGGACGTTGGGAACGTTGCCCATGTTGCCAAAAGGCAGGATGAACTGAGGATGTTGAGGTTTTTTTATCACTGAAAGAACACAGCTTTTCTTCCTTCTGTGCTGTTTCTGAGTAACATTTGCATTTACGCTGACTTGATTAGGGTACAGTATCATGTATTATGTAGAAGGGCGCCGCCGGCTGTGGCTATACGGCGGGAGTCGGCGCAACGCTCATTTGTAGCCCGCCGAGGCACAAGACCGAAGCCCTGAAGATTGATGCGGTCGGAGCCGCTCCTTGCACTGCATACCTGTCAAATGTCATCCGTCTGTCGGCTCAAATAGTGCCGCAGCTGGACACATTTATAACACCACAGGCTGAACGCCGCGGCGGCGGCGGCGGCGGCGGCAGAGGCGGGAGGAAGTGGGGGAAGTGTACAAGGGGTCACGACTCAGGGCGTCACGGGCAGGTAGAGCAGCTGCAGCTGCGCTCGCAACCGGCAGCCGCCGATCGGCCTCTCAAGATGAGTAACGAGCAGCGAACGCGACACATCCCCCCCGTCCCATCATCCCCAGCTCTGCAGCGCTTCCTCCCCAGACTTCTTGACAACACATTAGCCGTTCATCTCATCCAACTCCTGCCACCGTGCATCATCAAGGTGATATATAGGAAGTGCAACACTTTCAGCGAGAAAACGAACTCCCAAGAGAATTGGAATGTTTTTCAAATGATATCAGACATTTGTAAAAATAACCCAGCAGGTAAGACGAGTAAACAACGGACTGGACATTTGGTGAGCAGAGCTCATTATTCCAGCTTCAGCTTGAAGCACTTATTGAATTATAGTTAGTAATAAAGTATTGGAGTATCCTCACAACGAGACTGCATTCAGAACAAAGGGTAATGTGAAAACGGGGTTCGCCCCTTCATTTGCTGACTGGAAAACTAAACTAAACATGAAATGTCTTCTGTCTGATTTTCCAAATTCATTAAAGCTCCCTGGACTTTTCTGAAGCAAGACATTACTTTAATTTGTTGGCACAAATTGTTGCTTTTTCTTTTTTTCTTTTTTTTTGTTTTCGATCAAGCTTCTCAAAGCGCCTGAGCATTTTCACTCTCCAAACCTCTTTTTCCTCACGTCATTCCCTCCAAACTCTTCAATACTTTCATGTAATTAACATATATAGCAACTAGGTGTGTGTGTTCTTTAATAGGAGGTGGACAGACAGGGGACATGATTTACACACACACAAAAACAGAGAGGGGGGGTTTGAGGAGGTGGTGGGACGCATGCGGGTATTGTTATGGCATCAGAGAACCAGATCCCAGCAGTCACATGGATGCCGCCCTGTCAGCGGCCGCGGCGGCGGTGGAAAGTTTCAAGGTGAGGCGGACATGATTTGTAGAGGTCAGGGTTCACGTGAGACCGTGGAAACGCAGCGGAGAGGATGAAAATAACCAGATATTCGGTTCTCAACCTTTAACACCGCCCGGATGAGTGAAACTCAAACAGGAAAACTGATAATATAAAGCTGTCTTGATTTTATTGGAATAGATATAGAATAATATCACATCTCATCAACGTTTGCATCGTTTGATGGTGTCATTAGAAGTTTTTCATACCGTGTGTGTGTGTGTCTGTGTGTTGAAACTGGCGGTGGCAGGTTTGCACTGCCTTCTGTTCCTCACAAGGTGTTCCGAGGCCCCGGCTGATCGCTGAATGAGTCATCCGGGCTGGGCCGCGCGCCGTGCGTGGGAAACCAGCTCCGTCTAGTGGCCGCTCGCGCCGCTGCGCTCATCAGATCGCAGCCCTGAAGTGGAAAGTCTCATGTTTTGCCGGCTTTTCGGCACCGAGGCGGGCAGGCAGGCGAAAACTGCCGCGAGTGTCTCCAAAACGCCGGGACGCGCAGCGATCGCGGAGCTGTCATTGGTTTACCGACACGTGCGCGCTGAGAGATCGGGGTCGGTTCCGCGCCCCCCGCCCCCCCCCCCCTTCTCCTGCCTCCTCCACCTCTGGGTTCTTTCTGTTCTCTTCTGTCTCTCGCTGGATCTTTGAAGCCCGGAGTTGACGGGAGGTAATCCCCACCATGTGAGTGGGCGGTGCGGGTACCGGAGGCGTGTTTTTTTTTTCTTTTTTTTTTTTTTTTTCCATTATTCAAATGTTGCTGTACCTATAAGAAGAGCGCCTGCGTGCGTCAGATAGTTTTCTCCAATGGGTAAAGGTGACTAAACATTAGTTGTCCCTTTTGCCGGCTCAGTCTCGTCCTATCGGCGGGGGGAGAGATGATGGACGACTCCGGCGGTGTCCAAATGGCGAGGGCGCTGAAGCATGCAGCCCTGTGCCTGATGCTGCTGCCCCGGTTCCTGCTGGCCGCCGTCATGCTGTGGCTCCTGGATTTCTTGTGCATCAGGAAAAAAGTGTTGCTGAAAATGGGAGAGAGCCAGGACGGTCCGGAGGACCCGCCGGTGTGCGTCTCCGACTCCAATAAGATGTTCACCTTGGAGTCCCTCCGGGCCGTGTGGTACGGTCAGAAATTAGACTTTCTCAAATCTGCGCACCTTGGGCACGCGGCGCCCAACACCGAGGTGGTGCTGGTCCAGGAGCGGAGGCCGGCCCGGATCCTGGACTGCATGAAAGGGAAGAGACCGCTCATTCTTAACTTTGGCAGCTGCTCCTGACCGCCATTCATGACGCGTCTGGCGGCGTTTCAGCGCGTCGTGAGTCAGTACGCGGACATTGCGGACTTCTTAGTTGTATATATCGAGGAGGCGCATCCGTCGGACGGCTGGGTGAGCTCGGACGCGCCGTACCAGATCCCCAAGCACCGCTGCCTGGAGGACCGGCTGCGAGCGGCTCAGCTGATGCTGGCGGAGATGCCGGGCAGCAACGTGGTGGTGGATACTATGGACAATTCCTCCAACGCCGCGTACGGAGCCTACTTTGAGAGACTTTACATCGTCAGGGACGAGAGAGTGGTGTACCAGGGGGGCCGGGGGCCGGAGGGATACCGGATTTCCGAGCTCAGGAACTGGCTGGAGAATTACAAGAGCGACCTGGTGAATTCCCAGACAGCGGTGCTCCATGTGTAGCAGACGCTGGACTGCCTGCTGCTCATTCTAACCCACAGTGCGAAATACCCCGATGCTGCTATGAAAAAAATGTTCACACACTGCACATGATGGTTTGTTTTTGTTTGTTTTGTTTCTTGTTTTTTTTTTTCTTTCTTTCTTTTTCCTCTTGCGTAAAGAGGACTTTTTATTTCCTGACATATAACCTGAAGTCATGTTGAAGCCGTGCTCGTCCTGACCTTAATTAATTGCTCATAGCGATTTTTCTTCATCTTTTAGAACGAGAAAGTCTTGAATGGGTTCAACTGGTGATCACCCAAGGCTATTTTTCTACAGTGCAGAGCGTGAGTGCGTGCGTGTATGTTTGTGCGCGTGTGTGTGTGTTTGTGTGTGTGCGTGCGTGCGTGCGCGCGATCAGGCTGATTCCCCGCTCCGGTGTCTCCGTGAAGTTCGGTTTTTAAAAGGCGCATCCAGAGAACCGACACTGATGTTTCCGACACCGGCAGCGGGTCCATGTCAGCGGGATGCCTTCCTCCTCCTCCTCCTCCTCCTCCTTGATCGATTGCCAAATGATGTAACGTTGAAACGATGTAACTGAACAAATGTTTTTAATAAACATCAGATCACACACTGATGATGTAATGTTGACTGATCAAAAGTTTCGCCTTTGGCAATTTATGATCTGGTTATTCTGTCATTTAACACGATGGGTTATGTTTTCCTCTCAGCTGTTTCTTTTAATATATTTAAAAAAATAATAATAATTCATAATCTGATCTTGTTTCTGAACACTTGCTCCAAAAAAGCGCCTTTGTTTAAGTGGGACTGAGAGGGCAAACAGCAGTTAAATGTTATTTATACAGGTGAAAATGGGTTTTTCACATTGTGTACCTGAAATGCTAATGGGAGGAAAGTGGTGTGATGAGCAAGCGGAGCCCAGAGCTCACTCTTTCACTGAATCTGCCTCACTCATGTTTTTCTGTGAGAAATCAAACAGCTCTCCTCTCCGAGTTAAGTCTTCCACCCTTTGAGATGAATGTGGGGGATTAATTCAAGACTAAACTGACAACTCTCACTCGTGCGAGCGCACGGTAGCTGCAGCTTTTGTGTCATGCAAGGAGTAAACATTCTTCTGTTTAAACAAAATCAGGTTATCGAATGTTTCCCTTATATTAACCGAAGCCATCATTTCACATGCGTGCATCTCATTTCGGCGCTCTTATATGTAGGCCTTACACACCGCCACATATAATTAGGATTAGAGAGCAGCGTGAGTGCTGTGGATCCCATGTGGTCCTGCTGTGGGGTTTCTAATGTATTCTGGTTCTTTCGCGCTTCGCTTGGTTCTCATTATACCCCGACATGTATGTGGCGTGTACAGCTATGTGTGTCCGAAGGCATGAGCGTGGCGTGCTGCGAGGTGTGAACTGAGAGCAGGGGAGCTGACATGCGACCTGGCTGTCACGGCTTTCTGTGCTGATGGGAAAACAGGTCTTTAGACTCTCTTTCCCCCCCCCCCTCCTCCTCCTCCTGTTAAGTAGGCTACAGCGAAAACAGTAATAAAGTGAGAAAAGAAGGTCAGTCAATCAGCAATCTCTGACCGGAGAGCTTTTTTCTCCCCTTCCTCTGTATTAAATTACAGGGATTGACTGATAACTGTAAAGATATGGAGGAAAATAGAAACAGGCCTGTATGTTGCTGACAGATCTTTGAAAACTTAGTTTTTCTCTCTTCACATGTAATCCAACAAAAGTTATTTTGTCAAAACTTTGCCTTCTGAAAGTCCCCCCACCCGGTTCTTCTTTCTGTATATTAGCGGCAGTATCGCAGCTATCTTGACAAGTGCATCGTGTTTTACCCAGCAGAGTGACCAGATGAGAAAGCGGTTTTGTGCACGTTACGTGGGCTGCATAACACCGATGACACACTGCCGAGTTTTATCAGATCGCATCACGGTTTTGCGTCAGACGACACAATCTTCCCGGGGATTTTATTTCCATGGGACCGAGCGCTGCGGCGGCAATCAGACGGGGTGAAGTGCTCTCGAAACACGCCGATCCACGGCGGCCCGTGCTGAAAAACACGGAGCAATTAATGCTCTTGCTGTGATGAAGCGCGCATTGTGTGCCGAGCCTTTTAGGCCCCGGTTTTGCGTGATCAGAGCTCAGCAGCGTGTTCATCCACTCACTGCCGCGATGGAGTGTTGATGCAGTTCATGTGTGTCAAATGCCCGACGGATAAATGACGCCCGCATTGTTTCTGAAGACGCCGTCTCGTGCCAGTCCAGCTCACGAGTCAGAAAATGTGACTGACGTGTATCTGCTCCATCCAGTTTGTGGTTAGTGCCACCCCGGTG
Source organism: Salarias fasciatus (assembly GCF_902148845.1). NCBI lineage: Eukaryota > Metazoa > Chordata > Actinopteri > Blenniiformes > Blenniidae > Salarias > Salarias fasciatus. The sequence goes on from NC_043759.1 coordinate 19,805,876, forward strand.
TGTGAAAAACGCTCAACCTGCCAACCGGCAACATGAACTTCTCACCTCGCGCTTTTACAACTTCCTCCATTTGTTTAGTCTCTCTCTCTCTCTCTCTCTTTTGCCCTGCTTAGTTCCTCGTTCCTCCCGTTCTTATTACTTCCAATCAAAAGCCAGGAACGCTAATAACCTGCAAACACTGCGGACACCTGAATACACTTTGAAATAATTACCTCCTCTTGTGAAAGGCAGAGGCGCGATGTGTTCATGCAACACTTCTCCTCGCTTTTTAGATGAGACTGTTTTTCCCCAGCACTCCGCGCCACATGCAAAATGACAGATTGTTCGAGCATGCCACTCTATTAAACATTTAAACGCTCTCCATACATGAATATAACCTCCCCCCCACCCCCTCACCCCCCTCCTCCCGCTCCAGGCTCAGTCCTCTCCCAAAGGCCCTGGAACTTGAAGGTCCTTCCCTGTATCTTTGGAGATCTCAGACGCCGTTCCTGGAATCTGCTGGAGCCGCTCTCCCTCTCAGTTTGGTGGCCTTTTTAGCCCCCGAGTGCTCACAGCACCACAGAGACCACTGTTGATTCCCTTTCCACGACTTTTTCTCGCTCTTCTTTCAGCCCTCGGTATTTGTCAGGCTTCTCTTGTTCCTTGTTCACAATGTTTCTGTCACATGGGACTGCCGCAACTGTCACTGCTCAGGCCTTTTGTCCCCTGCTTGTCCAGTTCCGCTTAAATATAATATAATATAATATAATATAATATAATATAATATAATATAATATAATATAATATAATATAATATAATATAATGGGGATGTCTTAAGAGAATATACATCAGTAACAAAAACTCAGTCTGTAATGAATACTGCAGGCATGAAGTGTTTTCAGTTTGCCGCGGTTTACATTTAAAGTGGGTTTCTCCAAAAAAAAGTAGAGAAGAAGTTGCAAAAATATCCTTGTTTACACATTCACGGTGTTGTGAAATGTGATTGGATTTAGAGGAGAGCGTTACTGAGCACTCTTGGCCAACACACAAAAGATAGTTTAATCTCCTTGAGGTTTTAATGAAGTTATCAGCTATTGAGCAGCGACACATAACACAGCCTCAGTTTCTAAATGTTGTTTTTTTTTTTTTTTTGGAGCGTGTAAAGAAATCCCAAGAAGTGCGTCCTTCAACTCTGAAAGAGGAATTACTTGAAAATCCCCGAGAGGAGACCCTGCAGTCACTCATGTGCTCGTTTATCAGGGTTTCTAAGAACAATTAGATTAAACTATGAAAACTGTGTCAACTGAACGCTTCGCATTTCACACGACAGAAACAAGAAATCCACTCACACTGTGTGTGTCATGTTAAAGCTTGTTAAGACACAGAATCAACACTAATCAATAGTAATGATCATCCCTGCACACACTCAATGCTCACTGGTTGTTTCCAATTTGTGGTGCTGCCACCAAGTGGCCAGGAACACAAAGCCATGCCACTTTGAGTCATTAAAATGAGGACTTTTCCATTCCAAGTGTTTTCCCCAGCTGCCTTTTTATCCTCCAGCAGGTGTGTAGACTCACCACTACCTCCATGTATTGATTTCTATAGGTGGCATTGTAGATCAGGGGTGTGCTTTTATCATATACCTACTCCACCCACTGCACGCTGTTGTGTTGATCGACTACAAAAGGCTCTGGAAAAAAGAAAAAGAAAAACTCAGCTCTGCCTTCATAATCACCAGGAACTTGTCAAATAAAGAAAAAAAAAGGTGTGTTTTTTTTTTTTTTTTGGTTCAAAGGTCGTGCTTTCACAGGACATAAAAGAAATGCCACGTTGAAATACAATATTTTTATTTTCCCCCAATCACATGACCCTCTGTTTCGCTGCTAGCTCTTGAAGTCATATGATGTTGAAAACAAGGTTTGCAGCCATGAGACAGTGCAGAGGCTCAGTGCACAGTTTCAGATTTGACCTTAGTGACCCTGTGGGTACTTTTATCACTTCAGATGGTTCCATTTTTTAATTTTTTTTATTTTTTTGAATTCCAGCAGGAATTTAGCTCTTCGTTGAAAATCTAAGTAAATGTCATGTATGAAATCTGGAAAGGCTGCGCAGCTTAATTTTATTAGACTCACATCTGAACTGTGTGAAACAGCAATATCAGAGAGCAGATAGTCTGCAGTGTTATATAAGGAATAGAATTACACAGACAATATAACTTCTGAAAACAGATATATTAATAAAAAAGGGGGGGGAAAAAAACACAGCATGGACCAGACTGTAAGGCCAAGGGAATACATCTGAGTTTAATAAGGAATGTACACAGGATGAGGAATATCAATAAAGCTGCAGGAAGAAAATGAGCAGTCAGGACTCAGCAGGGAGGCGGTCACATCGACTACCCGTCCATTAATGTTACATTTACTGAAAATACAGTAAGTCAGTGTACTTAACAGCCGCGTGAACACTTTTCAGTGTAAAACACTGAACCTCAGTCCGATCGTGGCCGTCTTGCACAGAAGGTACGTCACAATGTTCACTGACACTTTCATGTTTTTCGCCGTTTTGCAGGTTTTCCTTGAAGCTGTATTTCAGAATGTGTAATACTTAGAAGTCTTTGTAACGCCGTCCTCATTTGTTCCTTAAAAAGGTCTCCGTCTGACTTCTTTTCAGAAATGGTGATTAATAATTCTGCTGTTCCGAACCAGAATAAGCATTTCTATTCATCCGTGGTCTTCAGCTACACTGTGGGAAAGAAAAGCTGGTGAAAAGTTGAGTTTTTCTCTTTAAAAGTGCCCTAAAATGGCTGTGGTGAATTTGACAATATATATAAATAAAAACTGCAAATAAAACTGTATTAAATGGAAAACTGGAAAGTGCTGTTTACTGGGTTAAACTGCACTGAAAGCAGACGAAGGAAAAATATAATCTGTTAAATTAATTTCACACCAAATAATGAAAGGTTTCAGTATCAAACTCTTGGAGCATTCAATAACAGAAAGACGCCGATATGTTAGTGTGAATTCGGCTTTTAAGACAGTCAAAGAAGTCTTTTAAAACTAAATGTTTCGCTCAGTCCCGACCTTGAAGGGTTTTAGAGGACGTGCATGTGGTGGCTCGGGGCCTTCGGGGGTCTTTCTCTGTGAAGTTTGCATGTTTTCCCTGAGTCCATGTGGATTTTCTCCAGGTCAACTTGCTTTTTAGTGGTGACTCAAACTGCCCATATAGGTGTGGTGAGTGTGTGTGAGGTGAGAGTTGTGTGTGTGTGTGTGTCCCACTGTTATTGTTTTTCTTATCATCATCATTATTATCAAACCATTATTGAGCGAAGTGGATCAATTATGAAACGGTTCCTGACAGCCCGGCCGGGAGGCAGCGTAAGGCGCAGATACAAAAACAGCCAGGACGTAAAGAAAAACACAGAAACAGGTTATACAGCATGCCAGTCCCCGAAGACGGTAATAATTAGGTGACGATCTCTTCTGCGAAAGAGACCTGGCCAAGTAAGCAGCCGGTGCCAATGTACAATTACGAGGCAAAGCCAAGCCCGTAAATCACACGTACGGGCTGGCCACAAAGTAAACCGCCGGATCAGATCTGCTGTATAATCATAATCACAGCCTTTAACAGCCAAAGTATATTTTTCATTGTCAGAACAATCACACTGTTTATCTCACGGATTTGCACGCAGCTTTGTGAGTTCACGTTCTGGAGATGTGGCTCGCAGTCTAAACCAAAACACTGTGTTTAGAGCCTTAATCTGCAGCAGCATGGCAAATCCACTCAGAGGGCGGAGAGGAGTGGCTCGCAATCTGCTTTTAAAAGTAGAATAATAAATATAATCAAGAGAAGCCCTTATATAACTACGGCCGTCGGTTAATACAGACGACCTACATGAGCGAAACCTCAGAGATCTTTATACGCCCTTGATTGATTTATTTAATTCCCAATACTTATGCAAGAGCTGAGCTGCACTTCAGTTTTCTTCACGCTGATGTTTCGGTGTGTTTTCCGTGTGTTTTCATCACAAAATCCCTGAAGTGCACGTCGACTGACAAACTTCGGCCTTGAGAGTGAGACGAACTTTGGTATTTTAAGTCGCTTTTTATGACTGGAAACCTGAGATAATACTGAGAATCTCATCTTTAAAGCAAAAATCCACATTAATGGGAGCAAGACGAGGCAGTTCTGGAGAAATGGCAAAAACTAATTTGAGAGACGAGAACACAGGAAATTGTAGGAGGCCGATGAAGCAGACAATAATTCAGGGATGGAAACTAGATGAATCATTCAGTTAAGTTTTTTTTTTTTTCTTCTTCTTCTTCTTCTTTTGGCAGCCGGTCACTCTGCACATCACCTCGGTTTGGCATCTGCATCCTGGTTGCCATGGGACTGCGGTTGCTACGAGATCCATTTATCTGGAAGATCTGGTGGTTGCAGATGTCACCGGGTGCCGCTCCCGATAACGAAGTCTCGGTCGCAGCAGGGCTTAGGGTCATTTCCTATCTGCGCCCCGACCGAAAGGACGAGCCCAGACAGTTCACTGCACCGCTCTCTGCAAACAAAAGACAAAACCTTGTCTGACGAACGCCACGAGATGCCAGTCGCACCCTTTTATCTGTCTTCACACTCGTTCCACCTCGGCGGCTGGCAGCTGCGCCGCGCGGCGCGCACCCCGGCGTGACGCACATGTCTGCGCCTGTGACGCGTGGATCTGCTCGGCGGCGGGGGATACCACCTACTTCCGTTTGAAGCAGCCGGCGCTCCGAGGAGGCGAATAAACGACGGATTGGCCGCTCATCCGTCTTCCTGTATTTATCACAGGTGGTGAGGGGGGGAGTGATTGTGAGCGTGTGTATAAAGCCCTCTTAAGGACAATAACTGCAGCAATAGCTCGGGTTAGGAGGTAGCGAGCGCACCGGGTCCACGAGGGTCCCATTAGCAACGGTAATTCCTCCCCACCTGCTGTCTGTGAACACACACTCGGAGCGTCATTAAAGTGATAAGCGGTGAAGGCTTGAAGCCTGGTGGTGAAACGCTGTTCAGGTAGGGATTCTAGTGGATGTTGGGGAGAGGTAGGAGGGTGGCTGAGCCTGTCGGACACAGGAAGGAGCAGACTCAGGCTGATTTTAAATTAGCTTAGCTAGCTTAGCTTCTAACTCCAGCTATGCAACATGTGCATAAATATCAGAGAGATGGTTTCAACCACGATGCTGTAATCTCCTGCTTATCTTCTGGACTACGCAACTGCAAATGCAAAACGCAAAGAGCTTTAGGTGGATGCTGAAGTTCGTTTTAGAGCTCTAGTGGATGTCCACTTGCAGCACATTGAAGCAATGACGAGGACAAGGCCGACTCGAGCTCTGAACTGTCCCTGATGTCATGAACAGTGTGTTTAATCTAAATTTAGACAGTGTGAGAAAAGTTCTAACTCCTGTCCCGAAGTTAAACCACGCTGAGTTATGTCTTGGAGGACGTTTGTGCCAATCTGGAGTGCTACTGTCTTTACAGAGGGGGTTTTCTGTTCTCTCTTTTTAATCAGTGTGGAAATCAGAAAATCCGTAAAGAATAATTTAAAAATAAATCACTGCCGACCATGTTTTTTTCCCAAAAAAAGTTATTTAAATGAGGTTACGAGGGCTATATGAACAAACAAATCTTTGACCATACATGAGTGTGTTTGTGTGTGTGTGTGTGTGTGTGTGAGACGGCTGATGTTTCAGGGAATATTTCACTTTTTAAAAGTCTTTTCTTGAGAAAATTTGTGTAGAACTTAAAATTCCCCAGTTTGCATGAAAATCCATTGAATTGCTTGATTGATGCTTCTCCTTGTGACCACGTTTGGTGGAACTGATGAGGGGTAAACCAAAAGTTGAGTCCATTTTTAGTTTTAGGCGGTGACATCGTGTCGTCGTGTAGTGACGGATTGATTCAGCAGAGCTTATGGAAAGATCCAAGTGGAACTGACAGCGTCAGAGGGAGAGGTTTCACCCGATCAATGGGTGTACTGTTACTGCCAGTGCGAACATGCCCACTGTCTGTTTACAAAATACCGATCATTGTCAGTCTTCAAGTGAATGTCCAGCTTCTCACTTCATATCTGTGCTCAGCAGAATCCCCTCAAGTCCAAATCTGAACCAGAACACGCAAACAGATTTAATCACCGCGGGCTATGCAGGCTGTTTTTTTATGCACCGCTGTGTTCAATATCTGGGAGCTACCTGTGAAATCTGATTATCTCGCCTGTTTAACAGCGTTGTTATTCGGCTCACTCTGTTGTCGGTTGACACAGATTATAGTTTGAGGGAAGTCGGAAGCACGCAGACAAACAAACAGACCTCATACCAGCTATTCCATCATTTCCAACACTCACAGGAAGACGTGTCCTGTCGGGAAGTGAGCGCGTGCGTGGGAACTGGAGACGGAGGCCGGAGACAAAGCCTGTGGTCAAAACTCCCCTAGCGTCTTTGAGTTTCATCCCGTTCGCTTTGTGTGTGTTCCTGTTTGCTTCAGAGAGACATCAGCTGACATGAGTCGACGTGTGGAGGTTAGCATTTAACAGTAAACACTCTGGTCTGATTCCAGGCTTTGAGGTTTTTCCGTATTCTAACATGCTTAATGGAGAATACACAGAGGCAGACGTCCATCATCTGCATTCATTATGTTCAAAATGTGGTCTGCTTCCAGGGAACCTGGCTGCATAGCATGCAGAGTATTACGACCTGCAGTGGCAGTGTTGTGCAGTATAACTCATGTACAAACTGCAAGAAAAACAAAGAAGACAACAGAAATAATGGAAAAAGAAGCTTCAGATGACTTGTGTCAACAGTTTGGGAACATCTTCACAAAGCAAAATTGAAAACATTGGGCAGCGTATTATCCCCCCAGACCAAATTGTAGATAATATGAAGATTGATGTTTGGATTACAAACTAACAGCATGCACTGTTCTCTACTGGATGTATTGATTGACAACCAAGCCAACATGAGGAACGTATGGGAGTATGATGGGAGTGACGGAGGATGGAAGGAAGCATGTTTGAGCTCCCACAGACAATTCAGTTCAGTTTCATTGATTCATATATCAGCAATAACAACATGGCCACAGTTTAAAAAAGACATTTACAGAGAGAAATCCAACTATGGCGAGGCTGCGTCTTGCTGCTTTAGCAATCGACAATTTTTTTTTCAAAAATATCTGCATATCGGGCGTCCCCGTTAGCAAGCATAGGTGATGTGGAAATGGAGGATTGATTTTATCAGGTCGAAACCTACACGGAGGCACTTCTCACACTCACAGATGACGGCGTTCGGCTCTCGGCGTTGATGGAGTGATCAGCAGAGAGTGAGTGTCTGCGTGTCGTGACGGCGGTGACCCTGTGATGGACCTGTACCCGTCTTCTTCAGGGATTAACTCCGGCCCCCTGAGAAAATAAGTAGGATAAAGCAGCGGTGGAAGATAGATGGGTTGTCGGGGTTGCTGGAGTGGTTGATTTTTCTCAGGAAGGTCAAGAGTAAAATCCGGGTTGGGGACTTTCTGTGCCGAGCTGCCGCTTGTTCTTTTTTTTTTTTTCAGAGTACTTCTCCCTTCTGACAGCTGTGAATGCTTTATCTCACTGTGACCTCGGTCTGTGTAAAACAGGTAAAGAAGATGGATGAGAACATCGTCAGCTGCTGCAGCTCACCTGGACATTACAACGCCATGTTGAATCTCTCTCACTGCTGCGTGACTTTCTCTTTCCTCGGATCTGCTTCTTGCTATATGAGACACGTCGGTCCACTGTTTGTTGTTTTCATTAAATGTCATCTGGTTTTAACATTTTCCTCTGGAAATTCCCTAATTGTCACTCTACTTAAAGCTCTTTTGGGTCCTGTGCAGAGTCCAGAGCTGTCGAGGAGTTTGTTGTGCTGTTAAAAAGGGATGAACGTGCCTAATCTGCTGCTTTGTGGACATACTTTGTAATCCTCCTGGAACACACACAGACAGGATGCCTCTATGTAAACAGTGCCACTTGTATAGTGCAAAGCGCTCGCGTTTGCATACGCCGCGGCGAACATAAGCGCCGGGGGACCCGCGACGCTCCGATGTTTGTCCAACATGGTGCAAAGGACAAAGTCCCGTCAAACGTATGTGTTTGCTGTACTTTCTATAATTCCGGATGCACACACGCAGCCTGAGGTCCTGACCATGAGCGCCAGAAGGAAGAATCACGCCACGGTTTCCCTCTTCACAAGAGTCTCGCCTTGAGGGAGCACGATTTTTTTATCGTCCTTTTTCCAAGTCGATACAGCATGTGCAGACAAGGCTATTACAAACAGCCATGACTTATGAATAATGTGAGGGCTTAGAAATCTGGAACACGGTGCTCCGAGAGACATCCGTCTTCCTGAGGGTCGACATCCAGCGGATTATCCCTCCCCAGTCACATATGACCAAATCAATAGGCGGATTTTTCTATGCTAGTGTGAGACACTTTAGAGACCGAGCTTCCCTAAATCACCTTGACCTCGCCTGGCGACAAGCCCATAAAGGGCTTTCAATTCCAGCAGAACACACTGGATATACGGGCCTCTCTCACAGGGCACATATAGCTGTGTGAACTTAAGAATCACACTGGAGGTGCATAAAATATTCAGTACAATAACACTGTTTGTTTATATGTTCGGGGGAGGAATCCGTGTGCTGGAAGCTGCCTTTTCGCCGTGGACTGTATGCGCGTGTTTACATAGCTTGAGCTGACCCCGGCGAGGTCAGATTAGGTGGCCGACTTATGCTGTGCAAATCTTTCTGAGCGCGCTTGCTGTAATTTATGAAACAATGCGGACCGATGCAAAGAACTCAGTGCCCTCTGTTGCCTCAAGAGTGGCGGTAAACACTCGCAGCGGCACGGCGGCGTCCACGCGAACGCCGAGGAGAACTCATCCGCCGCGACTCTTCGGATGAAACATCTCATTTTTCTTCGAGAAGTCATATCTGTTCATTACCCAGTGGAGAAAAAGAGCAAGCGGGTGTGAACGACCCGTCTGTGTGTGTGTGTGTGTGTGTGTGTGTGTGTGTGTGTGTGTGTGTGTGTGTGAGCTCATCTGTTTCTCCTCAATCTCCTGTGTGTTTTCTACTTTTGTGTGCTCGAACAAGGCTTCAGACGGTCAGGTGAGGCTGCCGGCTCCCTGTTGTTCCAGCTCATCTGCCCCACATACAGTGAGAAGATTGCCTCCATCCTCTTACACAGATAAAGCCCTTATATATATGTGTGTGTGTGTGTGTGTGTGTGTGTGTGTGTGTGTGTGTTCTTGTATTTCTATCCTTGTCGGGGCCAAATGTCCCCACAAGGATAGCAAAACGTGGAACGACGTGCCTTGTGGGGACCTTTTTCCGGTCCTAAGTAGGAGAAACAGTGTTTTCTTGACCATGTTGTTGTTACTGAAAAAAGTAAAAGTGCAAAAACATTTCTTTAGGGTTAGGCTTTGTTGTGGTGTGGGTTAGGGTTAGGGTAAGGGTCAGGGTTAGGGGCTAGACATGAATGGGAGTCAATGGACAGTCCCCACAAGGATAGAAATACAAGACTGTGTGTGTGTGTGTGTGTGTGTGTGTGTGTGTGTGTGTGCCGACTGCTCCGGCAGACAAAGGGGTCGTCCCCAGATGCCTAAGATGATGCAAGGTAATAAAGGTTTCATGTGTGTGTGTGATAGAAGACCGTCCTGGTATAACTGCTGCTGCCCACGCTGGCAGGCGGCGGGATGACAGCCGGCGAGGCGACCACACTTCTATTGCCTGAACACACCTGCACGTGCACGCTCGCGCACGTGGAGCAATGAGCAATCTTCAGCTTTTGATCTTAAATGTCTGCAACCAGGCATAAGTGAGGTCAGCCGCCTGATAGATTTGCTGTGTTTTTATCAGATATGCACCGTTTTCTATGGCGGTCATATAACACACATGTGAATTCTGTGTGGCGAGCGCATGCGCACGCTGATAGAACTCCACGCACTGATATGAGTGTATCATTACGAGCTAAAAGCTGTAAAATAGCCCATCAGCACACTTTTAACCCTTTATAGGACAATCCCTGGCATACTTTAAAGTGGGAAGCACCAAATGTACGGTGATATCTGCATATTTTCCACACTGGCCTCGTGACAAATCAGTGTAAATTGACATTTGAAGTACTTCTCCTGACATTTCATATTCATAATCTGTCTTTCAAATCTCTCAGTAGACAGGTTTGTTAATGGTATATATTTCTCACTTTCTTTAAAAGGTTACCCAGTCAGGTGGCCACTTCCTATAATATACATTACTGATTATTACAGAGAATATAACACTTGAATTAGTGATATAGTGATAAACCGTCACAATTATTCCCATATTTTCATGCATTAAATGTCTGCCGGGTGCACTAACGGGAAATTAAAGGTGATTTAGTGCCGTCACAATGTCTACAAATGATTTCCAACAATGAGAAATAGAAATAAGGTAACCAGTGTTTGGTGGAGAAATTCATTGCTTATTGGATTACACCATTGAGAAACGTCATTATTTTCCTTTTAAATGAATCCACATCATTACGGTATTTCGTTTCAAGATGCTACAACAAAGAAATAATCCAACAAACATGAGTCTAATTTAACTGAGAACACACACCAATTGACGTCAACTTTTTATGAGTTTGGAAGGAAAGTGAAGGATTTGCAGAAGTCGCCAGCCACTGTCACTTGTGGGACAAAGGGTTAAAACCCATCTCGGAAGCGGCAACAAGAAAACAAATCCAGTTGTGGTCAAGATTACATAAAAAAGCATGACACTTTTACCCTTTTCAGAAGTAATCACATCAAGGCTACAGAACATTTGGGCCTGATCACAATCCCATGACTGAGACAGGATGAGGCTAGACGGTACTTGTAATATTATTTATGGGACTGGAATTGTGTGAGAAATATTGGAGAAGTGAACTGATATGATCGCAGTGTGATCATAATTTAGAAGTGACGTCTTCATTTACAGTAGAAATAAAGCATTTTAAAAAAAAAAAAAACATTGTATTTTATCTCTACGAGGTTTTGTCGAAGCCAGATTAATCCGTGTGTGGAAGCCGGTGTGTGTGTGTGTGTGTGTGTGTGTGTACGAGGCAGGCTGCTTTGCCCGTGCTGCTGGACCTGATCCCGAGTACTCCAGCTTTGATGCTGGGGACTTTAAAACCCGGCGTCGAGCATCAAAGGAATCAGGGCTGGTCGGCTCCCAAACCCCCCCTCCTGCCCTCGGGGGGGGAGTGTTTTCACACGTCACTTTCAGGAGAGGACCGATGAAGTGGTGGATACAGGACCGCAGGAGGTGTGTGGGATCTCAGGCCTCCCCTCACCCTCCCCTCCCCTCCCAATCGTGTGCTGCAATGAGTCACTTTCCGACTCCCGTTCTTCTCTCTCTCTCTCACACACACACACACACACACACACACACACACACACACACACACACACACACACACACACGCCCGCTATCATCTCTACAGAGATATATACCAGCATCACACTGAAGTAATGCAACCCCCCTAAGAGCTTTTCTCAAAATCTGATTGGATACAGTCACAATGGGGGTCGATGCGCCCAACTTTTGAGCTCTGTTTCCATGGCGATTGGTGCTGACATCTCGTGTCGTGACGAGATGCTTTTGTGGCTGCAAGGCCCGGGGAGGGAGGAAGGGGCTGCGCTGCGAGGACTCAACGCCGAGAGGCAAGAAAAGTGCCGTCAAGAAGTACTCCTGATTAAAATAAATAAATAAATAAAAGGAGGGAGGGAGAGAGAGAGAGAGAGAGAGAGAGGGAGAGATGCCATATTTCAAGACTGGACAACCCTCTGAATACAGGGAGGAAAACAAACTGGTGTGGCCTCATCCGAGAGGAGAGGGGGACATTAGAGGCTTCTAATCACCCGTTTAAACACACTGACGTATTGAGATTTCTCAGTGACGCACCCGGCTCAGGGGAACAGTTCCTATTAGATAATTGGAGTGCGATGTGTTGGTAATGAGGGATTTTGTAGGACAGAATTTGCATCTTGTATTAGCGCAGGCCTTCGCAGACGGAGTAAAGGCAGCACAGATCTGCTCTGATCCGAAATACAGAACAGAAAAAAAAAAAGCATTTAGGTTTAAAAATCAAATCGATAACTCAAGCCGCCTCTGGCCGCGTCATCCTCGCCGTCCCAGCTTGCAGTCCGACACATCCGTGATTTAAATTGAGAAAAATGTGCGAGTTGATTTGAGTTCAGCGCGGATCCCAGCAGGGGCGCGAGACACAAGGGGGCAGGTGGCTGCCAAGCGGACTGTTGCCTTTCAGTGAATAGAGGAACTGAGGCGACCCCAGAGAAGCCAATTTAAAGCGTTGGGGGGGCCCCAACTGTGAGCGGCTTACTGCAGCACCTAGCAACGCCTCCAGGAGGAGGGAGAGCGGCGTCCTCCGGGTGATACCGGAAGGAAACCAGGCGGCTCACGGTTCCAGTCAGAACATTGTGTCTCTTTAGGCCAGAATGAATTACTTCAGATCATCAGCAGTGAAATTCAGTTAAGGAAATACTGAGATGTCAAAATTGTTAAAAAGAAAACAATTGATCATTAGCGGTGACACAGATCAACATGGTTTTGGAGTCACAAACTTTTTCTCAATTTAAAGAGAAAAAAGTACAGATAATTGTGTTGTAAAGTAACAAGTAGTGAGTAAAACAAAAAAATCAGCCAAGATTATACTCTAAACTGTAAAACAGTTAATAAGCAGCGTAAAGCTACTTGCTTGGCCAGAAAAATGAGTGTGAATAATTAGATCATTTTTATATAATGATCAATCATTGATGTAGGTCAAGCGTTCATGAGTTGGCACTCATTTCTCAGCAGGTGGCAGCAAAGGACGGGGCTATTTCTCACAGACATAAACATGATTCCCTCCAATATCATTTTTACCTTTAATTCAGCTTTTTGGTTAAATAAAAAAAAAAAAAAAAAGAAAGAAAGAAGGGTAATTCTCTGCACTAAAGGAGAATCCTGTTTGGATTGCGCCGGCGCGATGTGTCATCACTCTCCGTCCATCGACGTCGCATACCGAGTTAATCCCCAGGGTGTGTGAGCGCCTTGCATAAGAGAAACTGATGACACTGTAATTATATGGCAATTCTTTAAAGTTCATTTCCATTTGCTTATGTAAACTGAAACGTGCCTGTTAACAAATAGTGTGAACAAAGACGAGCCGGAGCAGTTTTTCTTAGGATGAAAATATAAAACTCACATGTTTCTCTTTATTTGCTTTATATAGATAGATGTACACCACTGGAGATCTGGATAAAAGCACACACGAAAAGCTCATGTATGTAGGATCAACACATGTCTGGAGGTGGAAAGAAAAAAAAAAAAACAGAAAACAAAAAAAAAAAAAAAAGGACAAAATGTCAGATTACAAAGATAAAAAACTATCCAAACTCTATACGGCTTTTCTAACTGTAAATAGTTCCATGTGTTGAACTCTGTGCCAGATACCAACGGCCTGCAGCTGCTAATAACCTCTGTATTCTGTACACCGGATATTTTGTACAAAATATGAAATCTACCATTTAATAATAGTTATAACATAAAAGTACATTATATGTACAATATTAGGTGAAGCCATTTAGTATGAGACTTATACTAAAGGACACTTGTAATAACTCTTTCCGATGAAAACGAAAACAAAAGCTTTACGTGAAATGAAGAGAGCTCCAAAGAAGCCATTATTAAAGCCATTTCCAGAAGAACGGCAGCCACCGCCGAGCAAGTGAGAGGTTAAAGGTCACCGAGGGGGCGGCGCGGGGCGGGGGTTCACCGTGACGGGGGCCTCTGGCGACTGTTGTTCTTCGAGACAAACACGGAGAGAAGGAAACGATGTGACGGCAGTTGTTATTTACAGTTTGCACATTCAGTCAAAAACACTGACGAGAGGTTTCGGCAGGCGGAGGAGGAATCGAGAAAACACAAAAACAAACAAAAAAAACAACAGCTTGCAAGCATCCAGAAGCAGATGAAAGAAAATGAATTGAGTTTTTCGTTTTTTTTTAAATGAATGGGGGGGGGGGGGGGGGGGGGGGTAGAGATCCAGAGAGGAGCGGGGGAAGTGGAGGCGACAGGCACCGTGGAGAGGCGGCCCCACACACCGGAGACAGACAGCATCACGGATTTCAACTCTCGACTGCTTGTTTCTTCTCTTTTCTTTCAAGTTTAATCAGGAAGTGCTTCTTTGCTGAAGTGGTTCTGGGGGGGGGGGGGGGGGGGGGGGGGGGGGGGGCGTCCACGCTGCCTCCGCTCTCTGGGCCGCAGCTTCCAGTCCGAGCGGAACAGACTCAAACACAACTCTTTCCATTTCTTCTGGAAACTAGGATGATAGCGTTTTTTTTCTTTTTTTAATAATCATCCGACATTTTTAGTTCGTGCTACTCGGTTCTCAGCTGAGTTCTAAACCCTCCTCAGACTACAAAAGGCACTGTGAAAAGAAAGGCTTCTGTTTGACCTGCTCTAACCAAACATCCCTCCTCTGTGAAGCGATCTACAGGGCGTTTCTCAAAATGAAAGGGACTGGCTGCAGAAGAGTAGAAAAATCCATCACCATCAGCACAGTTTCTGTCCCTGCTTGACGCCTGGTGGAAATCCCAGACGGGCGGCGGCGGCGGCGGCATCTCTCCCACCTCTCTTAAGCCTCACATGAATGACTGACATGTACTGAATGCTAATGGCCATGTTAAACACACGCCTACAATGGCTGGATGTGAAGGGGCAACTAAAAATAAATCCCACAATCCCCCTTATCGTGTAACTGGCTGCAGGGAACCGGGCTCGGCTCATCCAGGAGAAAATAATAAACCGGATCTGAACATGAAGCGAACTTATCCCGACCAGACACACGGCCTGTGCCAACTTTTCTTTTCTCTGTTTTTTTTTTTTTTCTTTTTAAACTAAATAAATAAGCGTTGGCACCAAACTCGGCTTCTACATGGGAACAAAGATGTTAGAAGAAAAAAGCCGCAGCCTGGACCTCAGTCAGGCCGGCCCTGTGTGACACAGCTGTAATGTTATGCTTTTAATCCAGATAAATGGGCGACCCTGTCCTGATAAACACAACAAATCTTCACAGTTAATGGGAAGTGAAATAATAGCAAGCAATAGATCAGTTATACAGACAGGAAGTGTTCCTTTTTTTTTTCCTCCTTTTTTAAATCTCACTCTGAAATGAGCTCCTAATATTCTATGTAGGGAAAATAGAAACAGCTGTTGAGTTTCAATGTCATGAGGAAAAATAGCTCATTTTAAATACACTGAAACTGACGTTCTCTCATCAGCTGACGCTTCTTTTTTCTTTTTCTTTTTTTTTTTTAACTCAACAAAAACGTGCTCTGTGGAGGTTTACAGTTGTGGGCTCGTATCAGTCGGACAAGCACCTGACATCTATAAAAAAGAGGCAAGAAGAAAAAGACAGCTCACACACCGAACAGAACACCTGAGAAAAATGACCAGAAGGGGGCAGCAAAACACCCCGAAAACACAAGTTGAGAGGACGAAGGGGGGGGGAGAAACAAGGGAGGGGAGGGAGATATCAACACGAGAGTATCTTGGCTGCAGTTCAGGAAATGGTGCGTTTCTTGGCCATGCAGGACTGTCCGGCACCGCAGACGTCTCTGCTGGAGGAGAGGAGGAGGAGGAGGAGGAGGAGGAGGAGGAGGAGGAGGAGGAGGAGGAGGAGGAGGAGGGAGGGGGGGTGAGGAAGGGCCGAGCGCCACCTGTCCTGGGCAGCCAATCAGGGGCTGGATGTTTGGCTTGTGTCGGGTGGAGCTGCGGCCGCTCAGGTGCGACTTGTGCTGGGCTGGACCGGGAGACCAGACTTGTGTTGTTGTGCAGGGTGGAGGTGGGGGTCCAGGAGGGCGGGGGGGAAGGGGGGGCGTTCTCCTCTGTGGACGCTGCTGGTTTACGGCGGACGGGGGGAGTCTCTCAGTGGCCGTCGTGCGTGATCATCTCCTCGGCTCTTCGGTGCAGCTCCAGGGCCGTGACGGTGGAGATGTCTTTGGGGAGCTCGGACTTCCTCCGCATCAGTGGACGTTCACGGCGCTGATCCTTCAGGATCTGGACACACAACGGCAACACCACGCTCATTTAGACGAAGACTTATTAACCCATTTATTAGCTAATTATTACTTAGATTAAATAGTCTTTGTGAATATATGTTTCCTTCATTTATATATATCCACATTTGAATATTGTTCATTTTATGAAAATAAAAAAAAGAATATTTCCCTTTACAATGTCTCATCTGGAGGAGATGTTTATTTTTCTACTACTTCTCTTCTACATTTTCAAGCAGCCTGTTTTCAAGCGACATAAAAAAATGTTTGGAAACAAAGTGATCAATCAGCACACCACGGGCTCACAAAGCAAATGTTTCTTTGGAGAGTAAAGAGGTGCAGTACTGAGAGGAGACTTATGTTGCCACATAAAAAGCAATAAAGTTAAAATGAATGTTCAAGGCCAAACAGTCTGCTTCTATAGCCGACGTCGTCTGCGCTGGAGCAGCGGGGAATAGAAGCCGCCACGAGCTTCAGGTCTGTTTGATCGGTCTGAACAGGAACATTGATTTCAGGACAGAGCGGAGCCGACAGGTTTCATTTACGGCGTGCAAACTTTAAATGTGTCAGATGAGATGATCGCTAAAATCTGGGTAATTTGACATTTTAATAGGCTGTATAAATTCAGCGACGCTTCATAATGCAGTTTACTGTCTTAACCATTACTTGTTACTGATGTCACATTTGTTTGGCTACAGTTTATTTATTGACGAGTGAAAATAAATCTCTCTTGTTAATGACATCTGCTTTTTTCCCCCGAATCACAGCTGTGAGCCGTGATACACTCGTCGTTTCCGTACAGCTCTTGGCCGAGACGCAGCACCTTCCGCTCCGGACTGACCTGTGTGGCTTCTTCTTCTACTGCTTTCTTTAGCATGTTGACATCGTCCAGCATCGGCCCGTCTGTCTCCATGTCCATCGGACTGCCTGACTCTATCGCGTCAACGTACGTCACAAACTACAACGGAATAAGCAAAGACATCCAACATTGTGAATAAACTGTGTTTTGAAGCTGGCACGTTACAAACTTGTGTTTACTTTAACAGACTTTCCCTTCCTTTTACTGCGTCTGAGCACAGAAATGCAGATTCCACCAGTTCCTCCAGAGTCTACTTGTCTTATTACGACCAGAAAGTGTAGCAAAGTGCTTTCTGAACATCAAACAGAGGGCGGTGAGGCGTTCACACACATATTTGCTCACCTGTGGGTTGGACTTTGCTAGATTCTCAATCTTCAGCCAGGCCTCTTCTCTCTCTTTCCACTTGGCTTTCTCTCTGACACGAAAACATATCGGAGAAAAAAAGGCATGAGGGGCTTTTTTTCAGTGGAAACATTCACTCAAACACACAGAATCTGAAACCTGAGTCTGTGGAGTTGCCTAATTTGCTTTATCTGCTTCTTGGCTCGTTCCATTCACAGTTACATCCGAGTGATCTTTAGTTTGACATTTATATCCGCTCCATCAGAACAGGTGTAGCTGCGTTGGAAATACGGCTGCCGCGTTTCGCTCTGAAGCCTTACTTGATTTTCTCTGCCCTGAACTGTTGAGTGCAGTCATCAAACAGCTTCTGGTTCATCTCCATGAAGAGTTTCAGGGCGTTGTAGATCAACCCGTGGATTGTCCTGCATACACACACACACACACACACACACGTTAGCAGGAGTCGCTTGAGTTGAGCACATCACCATGCAAGGAGGCCGAGTTGAAAACCGACTTGTTCCAGTGGGTCTTGGAGTTGCGGTACAGCGCTGGAAACATGATGGGCAGGATCTTGGCGGCGTTGTCACTGATCAGGCTCATGATGTACTCGTTGTTCCAGTAGTATAGAGCCCGCTCCGCCACCTGGAAACAGTTTGGAACACCGTTACATATGTGCAAGGAAAAGTCCGAAGCAAAAACGACAGAAATATTTACACGCAGACACAGACCTGGAAGTGTGGACTGGACACACACTTGGCCAGCTGTCTGAAGAGTGGCTCCATGACTTTGACAAACTCGGACGGCTCGATGACGTCGAGAATCTCCTCCAGTTCGTTGAGGAACATGACCTCTTTGGGACTGTGGGTCTTTGGCCAGTACTTTAATAAAGCCATCACCGTCTGCACCGAGACACACACACACACACACACACACACACACACACACACACACACACACACACACACACACACACACACACACAAGATGACACACACGAGGGATTACAACACTCTAACGGACAGTCTGTACTTTTGTAATTACCCCATGTTTATTTTTCTGAGCACAAAGGACAATCAACACTAATACCACAAATAAAAGAATGCTGTTAACAAACAGACTCTCACCGGTTCTGTCAGGGTGCTGTCCTTTTCTAAGAACTGTACCACACAGTAGGCCAGCTGAGGAACAAACACACAACATGTTTTCAACGGTAACAGAACTCCAGCGTCGTAATCACTGATTAGCGTCACACACGGCTGAAGGAGCAGCTACCTGTGGGTGATAGACGCTAAGAGACTTGACTTTGTGTAAAGGCAGCAGGACTTTCAGCAGGAATATCTTGTGCTCCTCTTTCAACGGTAACGCAAATCCATTGATTATGCTGGAAGAAAAAGGGGAAAAGGGGGGAATAATTGCTCAAGGAGGGAGAAATGTTTTACTCCAATCTGCAGTACGATGAAGGTTGAGATCCATTAAAAAAAAAAAAAAAAAACACCAGCAGCTTGGATCTTACCTGCCTAGTATTTCCAGTAATTCAGCTATTCCGTTATGATGCTCAGTTTCATAAATGAACCTGGAAAATAATCCAAAACACACATTGATATATAATCTATACTACCAGGCTGCTTGAGCCAGTGACACAAGTTCAAGTGTTTAAAAGACGCACTTACCTATAAAATATGTTATTAATCTGTTTCCTAATGTACGCTCGCAGGCCCAAAAACTTGCCATAGATGCGATGCAGAGTGGTCTTTAAAAAGTCTCTTTCCCTGGGGTCTTCACTATCAAACAGTTCTAAGAGCTGAGGACAAAAGGCGGCGTTACTGAGGGACAAATACACGAAACACACACACACATAAACACATATTTAGAGCCAAGCAGACAAGCCTGTTCCTGTCAGCTCACCTGCATTACAAACTTCTGGTCAATATACTTTTTGGCTATGTTTGGCTGGAAGTCGGGAGACTCTAAGAATCGTAGGAAGAATTCATAGACGAGCTGTGGGGGAGAAAAGAAAAAGAGCAAAGTTTTAAAGACTTGAATGGAGTTATGCTTCACTGTAAATGTTGGAAGAGTGTGTGTGTGTGTGTACCTGTAGGTGAGGCCATGCGGCCTCTAGCGTGGGCTCGTCTTCCTCTGGGTCAAATTCTGCACCAGTAGGATTGGAAGATGGCGGCAACGTCCGAAACATATTCACAGCAAACTGAGGGAAAGATGGAAAATGAAAAAAACTAAAACACACAGTCAGATCGTCTATCTGCTGAAACAAACCCTGGCTGCTGTCTGTAGATGTTGATGGACACAAAACGTCTGATCCAACAAAATACAGAAACTGAACTGGAGCCTGGATGCTCAACAGGTGACTGAGATTGTTTTTTTTTTTGTTTTTTTTTTAATGTTTTCTCTGATAAATGAATGAAAAAAGATATAAAATAAAATGAGTGATTTTAAGGGTAACCAAACTCCTTAAAGAGAAGAGGGCAGTATCCGTTTCCCCTCCGCCTCGATTCCCATTTTCTCGACGGTACATTTGGAGAGTCCCTGGAGAGCGCTGTCAAGCAGAGGTCAACACACACTCGCTCACGCTTGTATTTATAGTTTAAGAAGAAATCATACTTCCCCCCCCAGAGAGAGCCGCACTAATGGAAGCACTATTGTGGTGCGATCCAAAGGTCTGCTGAAATACGGCTTCGGCTCTGCACACTGAGAAAATCCCGTCAGCAGCGTTAACGTAAGAATACGCCGTTCATGGCCGTGGAGGAGTTTGTCGTGTCAGGCGCCATACTTTGATGATGAAAACCATCAGCGGACTTCAAACGGTCCTCGCCTTTAAGGGTGCGAGGGCGGAGAAGGAGCGGCCAGGAGAGGAAGAGGATATTTTTATGCTGATTTAGGAGCCGGGTTGCATTTTCTGCTGATCAAATGAGGCCTGGACGAGGAGGAGAGCGAGAAATTTGCACCTTGATCGTCTTCAGTTTACCGTGTGACACCGAAGGCCGGCAGGGCTTTCATTATCTTCAAAGGCTTCGTAATTTGGCTCGAGAAAAGCGGACCTGGCACCGTGAGCTGATTTCCAGGAGAGGTACAGTCGGGGATCAATAACGTTACGGACAAATGGACATGCTCAGGGTCCAAAACAACTCGTGCTTCCGATCTTTACAAAAACTTCCCGCTGACGAATTGAGGCTGGCGGAAAGAAATCATTCCAAAAAAATTTTGATGGTTTTAAAGAGTGGGGTCAGGTTTTAGCTCACACTGAGGTCATGTGACTCTCTTTCGACTGCAGGAGAGGCTAAACAAACTGAAACGGATCCGCGAGCAGTAAATATCTCCGGCAATAGAAACCACGAGAAGTTCTCTTCCCATGGAGCAAAGAATAAACCCACAAGCTTAACAAAAAAAAAAAGCTTCTCATCAAATAGAGCATTATGCCGAAATAAGTTACGAGAATAATAAAAAAATAACAACAACAACAGTAAGTCTATGTCTCAGTCTCCTGAATCAGATGATTCTTTCAAGTCTTCGAGGTTGCATATAACAAGCAGGGTCTTTTTCCTGGATGAAGCTTACAGCATCTTCGAGTCAATTGAAGAAAATATTGAATAAAAGTTTTATGTGATCATTTAAAAGCTAAAGGAAGAACCGAGCGTCTCCATCTACCAGAGCCAGGCAGACAGCAGAAGGATCAGACATGTTATTTACATTAGCAGCAGAATAATAAGGTTGTTTGTTTCATGTTATTGATCACAAATGGTTGTCGCATTTTAATATCTAAATTAGGAGACACTTCTATATCAGGCCACATGCTACCTCTTCATATCTGTCAGATCGCTGGACAGAAAGAAACTAAAGCTACTTTTCACTTTAACTTTTGTCTGTTTATTGACCGGGTGTAAAAACCAGGAACAAAAAAATAAACAACCTGTTGATGGCTGAATCAGTGTCAACTGGAAGCCCGTGAGTAAATTAATTGGGCTCAAAACGGATGCTTGAAGCGTCTCCCAGCTGCGCCGACACTGACCATGTGAACCACCTCTGGGTAGATGGGCTCGGTGATGACGTTCCGGTTGTGGGTGATGTACTCCACCATCTCGCTCAGCGCGGCTCGCTTCACCTCCTTCCATTTTAGGTCGCTCAGCGGGTCAGAGACGAAATCGAAGAGGACGCAGCACTGACGCAGCTTCTGGATGAACAGCTTCTCCTGCTCTGCGGGGGGCACGTCTGAAACACAGGCGGCGGAAAGTGAGGAGGGGGGCGGTTTAAAAGCCCTCTTACTCTGTGGCTGCTCAGATAAAAGTAAAAAAAAAAAACCCCTCTTAAAATGTCAGCTCACAATTCAAAGAGTGATATGGTGCAACGTTTCATGTGATAATGGCACAGGAAATAATCCCTCGCTGTCACAGGACGATCACTTTCTTTCAGTCGACCAGCAGATTTTATTCAGACGACAAATAATGTGGATTTTTAAGTGAGAGGAAAAACATGCTGGAGCTTACTCCAATGACTTGATAAAATATGAAAATCTCCATCAAGTAAACAAAGTAAAGTAGTAAATTATCCTTTGATTTGAGCTTAGGCTAAATCCATTTATGAAAGAAGCTGTCAGGTTAACCCAGAGCTGCAACCTTGACGGTCAAAACAAACATTTTTGTGACTTTTCACAAAACCTAATTCATCTGAAGCCACGAAACATGTTAAACCCTTTTAAAATGAGGCTACAGCAGCTTTTAAACTTTAATATATAGTTATGACACACACAAAAACTTTCTAATTTGGCATTTATGAAAAACTGGAATTGAATATCTTTCCCAAAAATACTTTGACACATGGTAAAAAGGGGAAACACTCAGAGCAACCGCCACCCCTCACATACTGTTGGTACATGCAGAGGCTCGAGATCAACACAGTGAAGAAGTAGCAACCACACCTGTCTTTGTATCACCTTTGTGATCTAAATACATTTGAGTAGCTTCTGCACGCCGCTGTCACACGCCCATTCCCACCACATTACACAGCGGCCACATCAAATAAAGGTTTCTGCGAGCACACACAAGAGAGATTCAACTTTATCAGCTGCTTTTATTGTGAAATGGGTGAAGGTTTCTATTTATAATGCACTCCGAAATGCAAGCTCCGAGTAATGCTGAAAGAATTTCGACATCCTTTCAGAGATAATACAAACAGAGGAGCACCACAGTGATTTGTTCAGTCTTTTGGAAGTGTTTCAAGTCTGCTCCCAGATGTCCAACAGGGCTTTCCCAAAGCACACATCAAAACCCCTGCAAAGCATCACGAGGCGTGGAGCCGTGGCGGCTTTAAGGAACAAGGAACACAGTTTCAGGACTACAGTAAAGCCACAACAACCTGAGCGGTGATTTTTTTTTAACGTGCAAAGCTTTTCTTTTTAAAGGAAAGGCCAGATAAGACTCATTACTATAAAAACTGCACTATAATCAGCAGCATGTCTTTTTCCTGTTAAGAAATACTGTTTTTCATACCAAATGATCCAAATGTAAAAGTGTGACAGAGGACGAGTTCCAGAAAAACTGATTTTCCCGGCTAAATTTATCAATTCAGTCGCATTTGGTCCGAGTGTAACTTTTAAAATTCAATCCAATGTGGCAGTATTGATCCGCGTGTCACAGCCGGTGATTTGTATGTCACTCCCGTCTCCCCCGTTAACAGTCTACAATGTGCACTGTACGTCACCATGGCGACGGCGGGCAGAGACGGGACTTTGGACCACGGGGTGACCATGTTAATCAGTGATGCATGCAGGCTGCTGCCGGAGCTCTCGCACTGATCCCATCATCGGCTGCAGCCCGGAGACGAGTCTGTCAAACTGACCTTGTAAAGCACGAATAATAACCAAGTGAGAGCAGAGAGAAAGACAACAATCAGTCAACACTTTCTTCAAAGGTTGTGTGTACAGGCTGTGAATGCAGAGCAACAACGAATGTGTGTGATCATGGGACAAGTGCGAGAAGTTTGGGGCAACAATTCTTAACAATTAATACAATATTTCCCAACAAACCACATCCCTAACCTGTAATTTTGCAATTAATATATCTTATCTTTGATAGATGCTTTTTAATCTATCCCCATTTCTCTTAACTGCGGTTGGTAAATATTACAATTAAAGTTAAAAAAAAAATTCCTGGAATAGTATAAGTTTTGTTTTGAGGGCCGAGGGAACTGAAAAAAAAAAAGTTTTTGATAATATTCTATTTTTGGGAGAAGTACTTGTAACATTTCGCTCTGATGGAGATGTACTGACATTACTTTGTGGTTAAACTGCACACTTCTGCCTGACCGAGGACAAAACGAGTTTGGTTTGTGTTTTCACACAAAAAATAAGTAAGGGCAACTGACAGTAAGAACCATGTAAGAGCAAGCGACTGCAACTGATATCAGGACAAATGTTTACTGGAAACACGAACCAGCAAAAAAACAAGGCATGCTGACTCTGCATTTGCAAAATAATTAAGAGCGTTCTTATTTCCTAAGATCAAGGAAAGCTTTCTGCATGTCCAAAGCAACGTGTACTGTTACTGTCACTGTTACGAATAGTTCCTTTGCAGCACGGAGGAACACTGGGACCTGCTATCAGAGAAATCTCTCTCACAGTGTTTCCACTCATCACTTGTAAAGTACCGCAAGTCATTTTAAAAGGGATCTAGCGCAAGTTGCTGACATTCGTAGCTCCGCTGAACAGGCTTCCACTTCACCCCCACATTAGTCACAGCAGCTTCACCTACTTTTTATTATTCAGCGTGTTCTGTAGCCTTCTCATGCACAGATTTGTTGCACTAAAAACACTTAGATTTACAGTTTCAGAAGCTGAAAAGTCTCTTCAGTTTAGATACCTTAAAGTGTGAACAAGACACCACAGAAGTAGTTCTTTCAAGTTGATACCGGCTTTTATAAGTCGTTTCTACAGTCAGATAACGAACATCTCCAAGGGTATACTCAGAGACGCTGCAGTGGACGTTCCAGAAGGTAACGCTGCATCCAGGAGCTGAAGGACGGCATTTAAAAAAGGTCAAACAGCAAGCGATGCGCTTCACCCGGAGCTCTGCTGACCACATCCACGAGGAACTGGAACAGTCACCTGCTTTACGTTTCTCTGCTACGCTGATGAGCGCAAAGAGACATACATTTCGATTCTCTCTCGCTTTCCCAACAAGCTGCACTTGTCTCATGTGAAGATGTGGCATTTAATGGTTAGGAGGAGATAAATGAAACAATCTGCTGTGACCATAAAAGCGCTGCTGTTCAGGCTGCTCTCTTCGGACACGCAGTGCTTTTAAAACCTATTTAGTCGCGTTTTGACTGTCGAGTTACCTCATTAATGATGAGACATCAGAAGAGTGGTAGAATAAGAATGTTAGAAATCTGGATTCAAGTTAATGAAGAGGATTGTTCCTTTATATCCAGAGAAAAAAAAGATCTGACTTCTAAATAAAATGTATTATTTCCCAACAGCTCAGCAGACAAGTCGAGAGCAGTTTTCATCTGGTGTAAATTGACATTTGAATATCCCCGCACTAATCTGAGGGTGAATAACTACCTCCAAGCAGGGCGTTCGGCAGCAGCCAGACATCAGCACAGAATTCCTAAACAAAGCTAACTCAATCAAACACTTGTCACTTTGAACCTTTCTGCTGTTAAGTTTGAGAGATATCGATCTCAGAGAAGCTCTGACTCCACGAAACCAGAAATTCGGTTTCCATCTCACAGTGAGAATATAGTATGTTGAAATGTTTTCAGCATGGGTTTTCTCTATTGCCTCACTCAGTCCAAGACTATGAATGTGTGGTTAATTGATGGCTGAAACTGCCCATGCGAGTGTGTAACCGTCTGTGTGAGTGTGTGTGTGTGTTTGCCCGGCGATGAACTGTTCAGGCTGTACCCTGCCGTCGCTCCCAGTCGGCTGGGATCAGCTCCCGGCGACCTTGAACCGTACAAAGCGGTATAGAAAACGGATGGAAAATTACTGAATTCTGAACGAGGAAGAAAAGTGAGGTCACGTGTTTGGATCGAATTAAAAAGTCTTTAAGAAACTGAAATATGAAACGCAAAGTGAGTATATGACTCTTTACCGCTTGCAAAAGAAGGGGAAAAAAACCAGAATAAGAGGCTTTAAGTTTGAGTTGCGTAAGCGCCGTAAAGGAAAAAGCGAGCTGTGCAGCGTTAATTCGGGTGAAGCACACCTACGCGCCTCTACCAGGCTTGTTCTGATTGTTAACGAGTTGAAACACAGGTCCACCTCATCCCAGCAGCCCCTGAGTGCCAGGAGGTCGACCAGCTCTTATTACACAACAGCACTAGGGTTTCCGAACGAGCCTAAAATATTAAGAGACGTGCTGTGCAGCTTGCAGACTTCACACACCGGCATCTCTGCATGGATGGACAAGTAACCTTTACTCATCTGAAGGCTCCAGCTTGCACACAGGAAGCACCTGATGAACGCGAAATTTGCCCCCGAGAACAAATGGTGACTCCCAAGCGTCGTGCCGCAGACTGATCATTAGGAGAGCCACCGCTGGCAAACAGTGAGCACAAACCCCGAGGCCACGCAGATTAAAAAGCAGAATAGGTGACTTTGTGCTTGTGCTCGACTACAGTCATCACAGCACATTAAAATGTCATGAGGGGCCAGTTTGACAAGCTCATAAAGCACAACAAGAAACAAACTTCTGGATGAAACCAGCTATTATGCTGTACGTGTTCACTGCCGTTTCCTGCTGAACATCAAGCTGCTGTAACACAAACAGCCTTGATTTTATTGCAGCAAGAAACAGCCACAGCTGTTCTCCGTTCCCCGTGCTCACTGCAACACATGTGCAGATAAAGCCAGAATAAAGGGAGTGCTCCCACTGTGGCAACGGTACACAACACACAATACGGACACACACAGACCAACAACAAGCTTTGACCTCACTTCCTATGACATCAGGAGTCTCGGTGGGGGAGGGGAGACTCAAAACTAGCACTCTTCCCCACTCTCGCTCTCTCTCACCCTCCCTCCCCTGCTCAAGCTAAGCTATGCAACGTCTTGACAAAACCTTCCTCGCTGACACACCGACACAATCACAAGCTTCCTCTTCTGAAAACGCTCATGTCAACGAGGCTCGGAGGACAAACGCTCCTAATTCTATGTACAGAGGAGTCGTCCGCAGCGGATGTAAATTCCTAATTTGCAGCTGCTAAGAGACAACAACATTAAAGCCTCCCTTCCCTTGAAACATATATACAGTGCTGCAGGAGAGACAGGTTTCCAATTCTCACCTCTAAAATGCATGAGGGCCACAGGCTGGAAAGGCCCATTGGAGCTCGGTGCATCCAGAACCATCCCACTGGCTGCTCTAGCACATGCCAACATCAGTGAGCGGAGGCAGGAGGCAGGGGAGGAGAGGGCAGCCCAGGCTAAGGCGAGGAGCCAGCCTCCATTTTAACACGAACACTCAGAGCAGAAAATGAAGCTCCCCTGCTGCTGGAGGGAACCAGCTAGTTAGTGTCGTCATCCCCCACAGCGGCCGCGCCATTGGCTGGCTGCGGTCACATGGGCGGGCTGTCAGGATAAATAAACATGAGGGAAGGGATTGGCTAGTGGGGAGGGGGGAGGAGGAGGAGGAGGAGGAGGGGGGGCACTGTGAGTGGAACGAGAGCAGCTACATCTGTCAAGAGTTTAAAGCACAAACCAAATCTCAATTCAGCTTAGCGTCTTACCAATACGTATAAATGTGAAGATTAACACCGGGAACAACACGCATTCACATTCAACAGGAGGACTGCATGTTGAATGTTATAGTTTACAGTGAAAAGCACAACAAATTGCACTCTAATCAATTACATCCTAAAGGTACGGTGCACATAGCCACACAGAAAGCAAAAGCAAACAAGCCAAGTTCTGCTTTACAGGAAAACGGGACCAGACGTGATCAGTGAGCGTTTATGTGAATGTGCTATCTTTGTTCACAGGCATGTCTGTTATCGCGTGACAGATGGCTCTCCAGGAGCGCAGCCTGAGCCCAGGTGTATGCAGCAGAGCAACAGGAAGGCAGGAAGTCTCAATACGAGCAGCACAGGATGTGTATGTGCAGCTCGCCACAATCTGTCTCAGCACTGATGACAAGACTCTGCACTTTAAAGCTTTGCAGGAAAAGGGCAAAGCTACAGTGACGCTGCTGAGAGCCGATCAGAAATAAAAATCTGTTTTTTTCCCCCAATAGTTTATCACTTCAATTACTTAGAAACAACACAATTTGCAATCAACTTTACTTTCGTTACTGTCGTTTATAAAAGGAAATGCCAATATCAGCATCTGTGCACCAGTTAAAAAAATCTTTTTATCATTAAAGATGATAAAGAGAAGTTTACCAGAGTTCCACAGAGAAGCAATATGTTCTCCTCGGTCAAAGACCCACTGTGTCTTCAGTCAGTTGGTGTAAAGAGTAGAAACACATGATTTTTTTTTTTTTTTTTTTTGAAAAGCACCGATCGTGTGACAGCTGATCCCTGTGGGTCTGTACTTCTGCTTTGTAGGTTTGAGCATCTCTTGCACGTTGTCGGGCCAGTGCACCCCAGTATCATCTCAGCTTTTTATTTTCTTTTAAATAACTGTTGCTTTTCATTCAGTAACTACAGATTAAGTTTCAGGCAATTCTTCAGGGGACTTGAAGGTCTTTAACTAAATGCACAAAATAAGTATTAATTTACCCAAAGCCACAAAGAAGCACAGCTAAATGGAGTCTGGCCTCTCTTAATACATACAGTAGCGGAGTATAGCGGCGGCAGAGCCGAGTCTGGGCGCATAAAGGCTTCTTTCTTTGTGTTCTGTTCCCGAGTCATGGGGCAAACCTCCGTCTGACGATCTGTTGTTCTGACCACAACAAGACACCACTAAACACACCCACACGCTGCAAACGCTCCACCGTCCCGTTGGCACATGCATTCATCATGGCTGCAGCTTTCTGTGGCAGCGGTGAGAGACAGAACCCGGGGATGGGAAGGGGATAACGAGCAGAGTCTCGCAAAACTCATCACCGACGGCAGCCGGAGCGCCGAAAATCCACAGCTGAGCGGTTCGTTCGCAGGTCTGCTGATCCTCGATGTCGCGGTCCTGTGCGAGCGCTTCAGGCTCTGATCTATTTGAAGAAAAAGACCAATCAACACAGCTGAGGACAGAGGGCTCTCTCAACACGGGCTGAGCCTCATTCCCCCCTCGAGCAGGTTTCACCGACGTGAAGACACGGCTCTTTACAGAAATGTCATGTTTCACAGGACATCGTGTCCATTGCTGAACATGACGTCGAGTGTTACTTTGTGGCTGCATGGCTACAAGTTACTCAGTACTGAAAACTAAAATAACATCACCATTAAAACTCAGGTTAAGCTTTATATTGAGCTCATCATCATGATGTATTAACAGAAGAGTTTGCTTTGACATGGCTGATTTATCCCATTATTGACTGTAAGAAGAGCTGTTGCACAACCAAGGCAAAAAAAAAAACTAATATTATTGTTATTATTGTATTCTGCATGGTTTTCTTTTAAATAGTTCACATTGCAAGCTTTGTTCTTAATTATTTCAGCTTTAACAGCAGAGTCACAGCTAGTGAGTTATGTTTAGTGCATTTCAAAATCTTGTGTTTGAGAGTCTTCCCTTCTCTAACAGCTGATGGAACAATGGAAACGCAACCCATAGATACTGGAGTTTGGCTTCTTTTCACAACTAAAGTTACAGGTTTTGTGGGTTACATGAGGTAGAAAGTCATTTTATGCATATCTGAACCTGGTATCACTCTGCAGCTGCAGTATTAAAAGGACAATTTTATTAAAATCTTTATAAATTTATAGGCCACAACTCCCGTGATATATGAGCTCCTTCAAACCTCCTGTGGTGAAGATAATGTTTTGATTATGACAACGTTCCCCTCCCTGCTTTATATCTTTATAATTCACATGCTCCGTCACAGCATGGTGCCCTGGTAGCGAGCATGAATGGAGACTGTAAAACTACAGCTGAGACCAAATGCATATCTCAGATCAAGAACATTTATACACAATAAATATTTGGCTTGATGAGGGAACGTCCACATTACTGCTCGGCAACATGGGCAGAGCAATGCCATTCAAATTACCTTCGAAGCTCCATTATCTTATCCAATGTTTATCCTTCAGAACAGAGATGGCAGTAAACAAATGAGCTGAACATTGCAGCCGCGCCGTCTGATAATATGTCACTCCATCCCGAGCCACCGAAACAAACTGCTGCTGGACTCCACTCGACCTCTGAAGGCGCCCTGTGGTATGTTGCACAGAGACGTGAGCAGCCGATTATCTG
Source organism: Salarias fasciatus (assembly GCF_902148845.1). Lineage (NCBI taxonomy): Eukaryota > Metazoa > Chordata > Actinopteri > Blenniiformes > Blenniidae > Salarias > Salarias fasciatus. The sequence goes on from NC_043759.1 coordinate 19,835,530, forward strand.
CGAGCTGAGAGTTGGAGCCACTGCATAATGAACCAACCCACGTTGGTACGCGGCTTTCTCTCTGGTCGCCACTGGCTGGAAGAACTGACCAACTTTTACCATCAGTGTTTGGAAGCTGCTCAAAATAACAATGATATCTGACTTTGCCTGTAGACTTTTATGTTATATGCATTTCCAAAAAAAAAAAAAAACGCTTTTATTAACTTATACTGAAAATTTTGATCATTCTGAAGCAAAATATTCTTAAAAGGTTACATTTTTCCCCCAGGAGAATATAATAACTGATGTCTTCGGATGAATACTAAAGACTCATTTAAAGTTGTGCCTGAGGTCCATCTAGATATCATAAGCCAGTTTCCAGAGTGCGATCACAAGAAAACCCCCTGCCCGCAACGCTTTAACCCGTTCTCTGCTTCTGTACCACTCTCCACAGTAAAATACACAGAATACCATCGAGCCATGCAGAGGCCTCATGGCAATCTGGTGTGTTAAAGCTATTTAAAACATCTGCAGTTGTATATTATACTTGGACAAGTGAAAGGTCTTACAGTTCTGTGGTTATGAAATCGAAATTCAAGCTTGAAAATAAACTCATCCAGAATTGCATCTTGCTGCGGCCAAAATGTAAATATTTATCTCCTAAAAACATTTTTTTTTGCCAACTATCATTTCCTCCAATATCTTACTATCTCACCAGGAGGTGGCGACAAATCACAGGAGAAAAACAAAGTAGAACAAGCAAGTGTTCTGTGCTTTCTGGCATGTGCTTTAAAATTCGATACATAACAAACAGAGCAGAACATGCAGAGCACTGATCTCCAGTCGAAGCTTTTACAAACACATACAGCAAAATAAAATGTCCGGATCTGTGTGTATTTGAAATAAGAAGCACATCACAGGTGGGCGATTCCACTAATGACTCACAAAACGCGAAGGCCGAGGCCATTAAACTGCACTCTGCAGTCATGAGAAGCCCATCCCAGTTCATGGCGAAGGTCTACTGCTGGTCAGGAGTGTTTCGGGCCCAGCCTTGACTTTGAGGCTCTGCAGGATGGACTCACGGACATGTGTTTCCATCAGGAGGTGGTGAACATGCCTGGAATGAAAACAGGCCAAGCGAGGAGCCTGTTTGGACAGGACGGAGCGATAACATCTCCCAGGTCACTGTGGGATAATGTTTGGCAGAATGTTATCAAAGCTCTCTTCGGGGTGTGGGAAGTGAGCTTTATCTGAAATTAGGTTATGCTCATGGGCTTCTCCACCCGGTACAAGGCCAAGGGCTAACAAAGATAAAGATACAGGTATTCTTTTGAATGTTTTTGTATACATTTATTCTTATCATGGGAAAACACTGAAAGAAGAGGATCATGTTCTCAGAGGTGGCGTCTTCTTTAAGTCACATGCTGTACTGTCATTCTCTGACTGAAAGTAGTTTATATCTTCTCTTTTCAAACAGTGGAAAACTGGACTCCATTAGTTCATTAATATTAAAGATTCAAGCTTAATTAAATCACTTCAAACGCTACTACAAAACTCGCACAAATAAGAAATCTGTCTCGGATTGTTTTCATAACCATTTTATGATTCCCTGTTTTGTTTTTACTGTTATTCTGTACCATTTATTACTAAATTTTTCACAAAATAAATGTCTTGTTGTCACCATGTGCTAACAAGAGTTTTTCTTTGCATGATTTAACCTACCATGCCAACATATTTTTGTTTTTCAGTGCAGTCATAAGTTAAAGCAGTGTTGTTAAAGTAAAGCAAACAAAAAATAAATAAATAAATAAACCAAGAGGGAGAAGTGCTGTGTGCATTCATGCATGCAGACAGACACTGAAACATGCAGAGACAAACTACCCGGGAGTTCGGACAGCAATGTCTACTCGCTACACTTCCATCTGGCACTAAACACAGGCATTAAAGGTAAATATCATTCAAAGGCTTGAAGCCTGAATTTAACAAAAAAAAAACCTGACAGGAAAATGAATAGTAGCATAGCAGTGAGACATTTCTTATCTGGTCACTGGCAACACTCTGAAACACAAGGACCATGGAATTAAAGCTTTATCTCTGGATTACCACTAAATATAGACACTTGGGTTAAATCCAGCACAAAATCCATGCCATGTACGTCCTCTGTTTGTTTCCTGCCATTGCATAATATCATGCTCAGCGCAGTATAAAATGAGGGTGATGCAGCAAAGGGGACATTCCAAGAAGTTTCAGTACAACATGAGTTGGCAAATAACCGAGTATGTGCAGGGAAGTATGTACGTTTGTGAGACCTACACTTGTGTCAAAATTACAGGATTTTATTTTTTCACAGCAAGGACTAAACCGACATTGCGTGTCTTTTTTTTTTCCCTGAACACCGAAAGAAAATAAACTGTATGAATTCCTAGCTAGTTAGTTCATTATGTGATTAGGTGAACGGATTTAGGGTGGTCGCACAGGTAAATACCTTTAAACGCAGGCAGTTTCTGGAGCTCCCTGTTGTTGCTCAGACTGAAGCGAGAGGAACTCTGTCTCTTGTCCTTTTTGACAGGTGTTTGGGAACCTGGCTGCTTCCCCTTTAGCAGCTGAGTAGTAGGAGGGACGCTATTGCTTGCTTTCCTGTTTGAGCTCTGCTGAAACAAGAGAAAATGGCACATTAGCTGCACAGAAGTAAAACAGGCACATGTTAAAACTGAGGTGCAGAGTTTGAGTGCAAGGATCACTTCAGGAATCTCATAAAAGTGCTGTGCATGTAGCCACTAGCCAAGCAGTTTGACTTCCATGTGCTAGACTGGCACGTTTAATTATATACAGTACGTTACAAGACACTAAACAAGATGGACTGCTGTGTTATGTAACTACTGTAATACACTACAGTTTACCCAGAGTAAAAATACTGTTTACAAAAGTATAAGCACCAGGAAACTCATCAAGTTCACACAGAGGTAGAGAGAGAAAAAAAAAACAAACCATTGCGGCCTTCCACACCGCTCATCAAGCAGAACAGCCGAGTAGCCGACAAACAAAGTCTTGTAGGGTTTAATCTAATCCCGGTACGCGGTTTTCCAAATGTAGCGAGTCCCTCACAGCTGATTTCACCTGCCTGCTAGGATCCATTCGTCAACACACACCTGATGGCACAGAGCTCGCTTCAGCAGACGCAGCCATGGAGCTGTGTCAGTCTGAGTCACAGGGGATTTATCAAATTCATTTAAGACCCGGCTAAACTTGGTCACAGTCTGTGCTGCGGTACAGAACAGAAGCTTACGGGGTGGTACCAGAAAGCTGCAGAGTAACGTGGAAAAGAAAATTCAGCTTTACTAATGAATTTTTTGAGACGCATTAGCCTGAAGTTGAAAGACTGATTATCCATGATTGTCTCATTGCATACTCACTAGTATGTTTATTACCAAAACAGGAAATAAAACCTACCAATACATTGGTTAATAACTACTGGTTGTTATTTGTTATTATTATTAAAAAGGAAGGGGGAGGTAGAGACATCAACTTGCAGTCTATTTCAATTTGACACAGTGATGCAGTAATAGAGCAGCTGCATGGATGCTGACACACAACAACATACCGAGATATATATATAAAAAAAAAAAAAAACAAGTGGCTGGAAGAGGCCGAAACCAGCAGCTTAGAAAAATAACACATTAAACAATGTGGCATTTATACAAGACTTATGTTTAATTTAACTTATATATTAATTAAAGAGGAGAGTTGACAGTCAGATGGTGAATGACCAGACCAGACCACTGATGTTTTGATTCTGCTGTGTTTAGAATTACCGGTAGTTTTTCCTTTTTTTTTTTTTTCGTGCAAATGATAAGAGGAATGGCTTCAACAACAAGGCACAGAGTCACAATAAATGTCCTTATATAACATCAAAGGCACAGTGTATGACCATTTGGTTCAATAATGTGATGTAATGCTTCACACTAGATGCTGGCAGATACAGGAAGCTCATTGACGGGTTGTGTACAGAGGTCATGTGTGTCTGTATAACTATAAACAAATAAAGGAGGAGGCAATAAAGCCCAAGACCAATCAGAACCTTTCTTTTTTTTTAAAAGAAATGAATTTCTGCTCAGCACTGTCACATTTTCAGAAAATAGATAAATATATAACCCTAACCATCAAGATTTTTCATACATGTAACAGACAATCAAAACTGGATGCAGTTTTAAAAGAAAACGTAACCACTTCCTTGCACAAATGAAGTGTTGCAAAAGAAAGCCTGCCATTGAGAAACACCACGACGAACTTCATGAAAATGTGATAAGTAACACATGAAGTGCAATAAAAATCTCATCATCTCCATGTTGATGTGAAGATATCTGCTAAATGTCAGCAATGGCCACACGAACGGCAGCTCTGGTCCTGATAAAAACCAATTCATGTCAACGAATCTTTCACTCACAGTGACGTGAGATCTGCAGTATATATATAGCTGCCTGTCACTCTGAGACTCAGATCATTACTTCCTTGATGGACGACGTGCGCCACAGACACGTCAACCAAAAATACACGAAATGATCAAGCCTGCCAGTCACTCACAACCCAAACCACAGCACCAATAAAACACCACCAGTACCTAATATAGCTGGGATTATTACCCACGTAGCAATAGAATGTGGATACAGTTTTATAATCTGTGAAACAGAAACTTGAAAAAGATGTGCCGAAAAGGATTACAACAGAAATTAAAAAAAAAAAAAAAAAAAAAAAAAAAACTGATTTCAACAGACCTTTAAGAAACAATTACAAGTAAGGTCATGGATGTTTTTGCTGCTTACTTTGCAGCAGACTTCCTGTTGACTGAGTTAGTGTTTGAGTATCTGCATAATTTCCAGCACTGCTTGTTCATGTAAAAAGAAAGTGATTAACTTTTGCAGGTTAATCCACTGTCAATGTTTCAGTGAAGCACCATCGCCGTAGTGTGTCTGCAGTGTTTTTCTTTCCGTGTCCTACTTATTCTCACCTCATGCTCTGAATTATCCTGTCCTCCACTCTTCCCCACTTTACCAGACTTTGGAGACTCCTGCGGGAGGAAGAAAGTTTATTTACATCATTTTGACGCGATAACAACACGAGAAGGCAGCCAAACCAGTGAATGTACAAATCAGTGCTAAATATAGGCGTCCTGCCCACCCAGTCTCACACTCCTGTTTGAACACACAGACTGCTGGAGTCTGCCGTCAGCTAGCTCCCCGTTATTTCACACACAATTCCATTATGGATACGGAAACGTGTTTTCAGCCGCGAGGAGGTCTTGAATGCGCACCCGAAACGCAAGCACGTGTCCCTAGAAAATATCATATCGATCCAACGTAACTGTGCTGCAGATAAATGAGGTAGAAAAATGAGGTCCGAGAGCTAACATGCTGCCAGGATAGCGGCTAGCTGGGAATGGTTACCAGGGCATTGCACTGGCAGGTAAACCGCCTTTTTCTTTATCAATAAACATCCCGCTCGTGAAGTTTGGATAGCAGTGATTCAAAACTCTTCATAATTCTCAGACTCACCTTATCTTTTTTTGTTTTATTCGGCATTGTACACGCGTAACCGCCCTTTCTCCCCTCTCGGATACTCCACAACCAAAACCTTGACAACTCTCACAGGGCACCACACTGCAGGGCGGGCCGACGCCGCCTGCGCGCGCTCTGATTGGCAGCCGTCAGCCAGCTGACCCACGGCGGCTCGTGCTCACACAGCCGGCGCCCCCTGCTGGTGACAGTGGCGCTATTACAACCGCTACAATGATCACGATTAAATGATATATTATTTATATGAATGGAAAATTAAGAACTATGAGAAAAAAAATGTGACAAACTAGTTTTCGTTAAGGGTCCACATACAGCTTAATTTGATCTAAATTGGTCCTGACCTGTAAAATAAGATCAATTCATCCATCATTCCACTTTTATTGTCTTCAGGGTTAAGGAGGTGCTGGAGACAATCCCAGCTGACTGTGGGCAAAGGCAGGTCAGACAGAACAACATACAACCACACTCACTCTCATTGACATCTATGGGGTCACCAGCCACCAACCTTGCAGGTAATATTTTTGGAGTGTGGGAGGAAACCAGAGAACCAAAGGAAACCCATACACACACACAGGAAGAACATGAAAGCTCCACTCAGAAAGGCCTTGACAGTATTTGAACCTGTGATCTTCTGGCTGTGAGTTGAAAATCCCTACCTTACAGAATATTAAACCATCAAATATCTATTACTACTAAGGTTTCGCTTAGTTGTGTTGCAAAGAGAGTATGTGTGTATCCTGAGAACATTATAATAAAAAAGACATGTCAAAAGTGATATTTACCAGGTTATACATCAAAATAAATGAAGACGACAATATTATTGCAAAAAATGGCCCATGTTATGCATCAAAGTGTCAATGCTCTTTTTAATGTTAATATATTACAGATTAAACATAAGACTCTAGGCTTCAACAATATATGAATGATTCCCACATGCTTCAAACATGCAGCAAAGAAGAAAAAGAATAAATTAATAACCTATTTAGAAACCTAAGAATGATATGTGATGTCTTTGTAGCTTTTCTTAATTGCATAAACATCATAGTTGCATAGTTGCTCTGTTGCTTCAGTAAAGCATCTCAAATTCCAGTTGATGCACCTCATGGAAACATTTATCATAAAATATATAAAGAACTGTGAAAAACCAACAGAAAACTACTGTAAACGATGATCTCTATGCTCAAAACACCAAACAATTTAATAAGCCACAATTGCTGTACTGTTTGCAAAAGACAGAAGACAGTATTCATTGGCAAAAGTTCATGGGGATTAAAGCTGATTTACTTTTAATTCAGAGATGCTGAAATATTTTATCATTTTTGCACCACTTAATTGCATACTTGGCATGCAAGAGTGCATCCACATCGACATTATAGGCAAATATTTTTCGAAACCTTTCAAGGCTTTACAGTTACATTTTAACCAGTAATGATAAAGGTTTAATGGTAATATACAGCAGTGATGTACGTGAGAAGTTTTGGTTCCTAGGGTTAGAAACAGGTCTTTAAATATGTTTATTTCAATCGTTTCAATGTATATGTAATGTTATTTTCGTATTTCACATGTCTGGGATGTGTGTGATGGACTGGTGACCTCTCAGGACAGTTCGCCTTCACTCACAGTAAGCTGGGATCCATTCCAAAGACTCTGAACAAAATAAAGCTGTTTCTAAGATGGATTAAGTTTCTGTGGGATGCAAGCTGTGCGTTTTACATCACTGCCATCTGCTGGAGCTTCAGTTCATTATCTTTCTTGAGTTGCTGATCCCCATAATAAACCACATTGGGGGAAGTTAATTCCAAGACCCCTCCCAGCAGTCCCCGTATGTTGACACTTGTCTCAAGATTTACATTTACACTTCAATCCTGTTCCCCAATAAAAACAAGATTTGTCAATCTGATAACCTTTTATTTACTGGTTCAGTTTTAAACAGTATGAACATCTCTCTCTTAGTTACAGTTGAAGTAGGTACACATAAAACTTCGGAATGTCAATAAATACAAAAACAAATGCATTAATACAACTCAAAGTACAAAAAGTGACATCTTGAAAAATAAAACTCCCAAGGTGAATGGACCCGATCTCCATGTGGTCGGCGCAGATGGAAATAAAGTGAACGTGTTTGTGAAGGAAGGACATTCCTGGCTCATTTACAACATTTAGCTGGAATTTGTGTACAACACTACTTTTTGAACGCTTGCAGTGAACAGAAGCAGACTTAGTCCACTTCCTCCATCCTGGATGTGTCGTCGTCGCCCCCTTCGAGGGGGGGCATGTCGTCTGTGGGAGCGGAGGTGGTGTCGTCTGATGTCATGTCGTCTTCGTCAATACCTACAAGAAAGCAGTTTAGGTGGCATGAGTGACTCGGTACGGCAAAAATGTTTCCAGGAAGAGCGGCTTCAGATTGTCGATAAAAGCAGATCCTTACCGAGACCCAGTTTGATCATCCTGTAGATGCGGTTGGAGTGGGTCTGGGGGTCGTCCAGGGTGAATCCCGAGGACAGCAGGGCGGTCTCGAACAGCAGGATGACCAGATCCTTCACCGATTTGTCGTTCTTGTCGGCCTCTGCCTTCTGCCTCAGAGTCTCCACGATGGGGTGGTCCGGATTGATCTCCAGGTGCTTCTTAGCAGCCATGTAGCCCATGGTGGAGTTGTCTCTCAGGGCCTGCGCCTTCATGATCCTCTCCATGTTGGCCGTCCAGCCGTAAGTGCTGGTGACGATGCAGCAGGGCGAAGAGACGAGGCGGTTGGAAACGGTGACCTGCAGAGGAGGAAAAACAGCTTGGTTGTCAGACGGTCAGCTCCACACAGCGACGACGCACCGCCAACTGCTGCAAAGCTGCAGTCCGCTCACCTTCTCCACCTTCTTCTCCAAGATATCCTTCATGATCTTGCAGAGGTTTTCAAACTGGGTCTTCTTCTCTTCCTGCTTCTTCTTTTCGTCCTCATCCTCCGGCAGCTCCAGGCCCTCTTTGGTCACGGAAACCAGGTTCTTGCCCTCAAACTCCTTCAGCTGCTGGACGCAGTACTCGTCGATGGGCTCGATCATGTAGATGACCTCCAGGCCGGCTTTGCGGAGTCGCTCCACAAAGGCAGAGTTGGCGACCTGGTCTTTAGTTTCACCTGAAATTCAGACATAAAAATGCCAGAAGATGGTTTAATTTGCTTTTGTCGCTTCTGAACTGACTTTAAATGTCTCAGGGTGGAGAAGGTCCTCACCAGTGATGTAGTAGATATGCTTCTGTGTGTCCTTCATGCGTGTGACGTAGTCTTTCAGGGAAACCATCTCATCTCCGGAGGCTGAGGTGTAGTAGCGCAGCAGCTCAGACAGCTTTTTCCTATTCTGGGAGTCCTCGTGGATTCCAAGCTGCAAATGGAGAGAAAAACGGGGGGAAATTGTCAGTAGTGTGCAGCACATATGAAAAGCACCATCATAAAGTACAAACAGTCAGACAGCTTCTGCTTAAAGATGGCAAAGGGGGGGATGGGGCTCTTTTAAAGGTTTAAAGCTGCTTTTCATTGAGACGGTAAGGTTAGAGGATCAGGCTGAAGGTGTCAGAGCAACAGGTCAGAGGAACAAAGGTCAACAACAGATGTCAGTAACACTTCGCACTAAAGTCACTTTTTTTGGGTTGTACTGCTCACATTTAAGTGCTTACTAGTTTAAACAAGAGATCGCTGCCTCAAGTTTCAGTGAGATAAGACCAGGAAGGCTTGCAAGCTGGCAAGAGTCCAAGGCTGCCGAGTGCTGACCTTGATGTTCTTGGAGAACTGCTCGTAGTACTTCTTGTAGTTGTCCTTGTCCTCCGCCAGCTCTGTGAAAAGCTCCAGGCACTTCTTGACCAGATTCTTGCGGATGACCTTCAGGATTTTGCTCTGCTGCAGCATCTCTCTGGAAATGTTGAGCGGCAGATCCTCAGAGTCCACCACACCCTTGATGAAGTCTGAAAGGAAAAACACCAATTTAGTCACAAACAAGTCCAAAAAGCTGTGAACCAATTATGCTTTTCATCTTGGGTATCACGGCCGCACTTCATTACTCACTGAGATACTCGGGGATGAGTTCATCACAGTTGTCCATGATGAAGACCCTGCGTACGTATAGCTTGATGTTGTTCTTCTTCTTCTTGTTCTCAAACAGGTCAAAAGGAGCCCGACGAGGCACAAAGAGCAGGGCGCGGAATTCCAGTTGACCCTCTACCGAAAAGTGCTGCGAGAAGACAGCCAAGGTAAGGGATTGTATTCAGCTGTGAGAACAAAGAGGGTGACACTGAAAATACAATAGAGACTAACCTTGACCGCCAGATGGTCCTCCCAGTCGTTGGTAAGACTCTTGTAGAACTCGCCATACTCTTCATTGGTGATGTCGTCTGGGTTGCGGGTCCAGAGCGGTTTGGTCTTGTTCAGTTCCTCCTGGTCGATGTACTTCTCCTTGATCTTCTTCTTCTTCTTCTTCTTGTCGGAGGACTTATCATGGTCATGCTCCTCGTCTGAGCCCACATCCTCGATCTCGGGTTTGTCGTCGTCCTTATCCTCCTCTTCGTCCTTGTCTTTCTCCTTTTCCTTCTCCTCGTCTTCGGCCTCGTCGTCACTCACCTCCTTGTCTCTCTCTTTCTCCACCTGAAGTAGGAGAAAGATTCAAATTAAATATCATTGTACTGTATATCTATAATTTATTCATAATTCTTTCACTGGGAGAACTCTCTCGCCATTTAAAAAGCAACTAAAACATGTACTTACAAAAAGTGTGATGGGGTAGCCAATGAACTGAGAGTGCTTCTTCACAATTTCTTTAATTCTCCGCTCTTCAAGGTACTCTGCCTGGTCTTCTTTCAGGTGCAAGATCACCTTAGTCCCGCGGCCCATTGGTTCAGCTGTAGAGGGAAATCAAACATGTTAACTGTCATACTTTAAACTTAACAATGAACTTTACAGTGCACCATATTTACATGTCCATGACTTACAGTTGTCCACTCTGACTGTGAATGAGCCTCCGGCAGACGATTCCCAGGCGTACTGCTCGTCGTCATTGTGCTTGGTGACGACTGTGACCTTCTCGGCCACCAGGTAGGCGGAGTAGAAACCCACACCAAACTGGCCAATCATGGAAATGTCGGCTCCAGCCTGCAGAGCCTCCATGAAAGCTTTGGTGCCAGACTTGGCGATCGTACCCAAGTTGTTGATCAGATCTGCTTTGGTCATGCCGATACCCGTGTCGATCAGGGTGAGGGTGCGCTCCTCTTTGTTGGGAATAATTTCAATTTTAAGGTCCTTGCCAGACTCCAGCTTGTCTGGATTAGTGAGGCTTTCATAGCGGATTTTGTCCAGTGCCTGACGGGGGGAAAATAAAACAATTAAGATTAACTACACTGGTAATCACTTTGTAGTTGTAGTTTAATTTTCATCAAGCGACAGAGTCCATGTTGAACTTACATCTGAAGAGTTGGAGATGAGTTCCCTGAGGAAGATCTCTTTGTTGGAATAGAAAGTATTGATGATGAGGGACATCAGCTGAGCAATCTCAGCCTGGAATGCAAAGGTCTCCGCCTCCTCCTCCATTGGTTGGTCGTGTGACATCTTTAAAAAGGAAATGCATGAAAAGATTAGACTGTCAAACAAGAATGCGTCACAGAGCTCAGAGTTATTTGTTCCTCAACAGTTACGCAGGCTGCAACGAGCAAGATAAAGCTTCCAAACATGATGAGCTTATTTGGCATCTCCATAATTGTAGATCGACAGAATTGCTCCTGCTTTTTTTCCCCATTATCATTCATATGAGTCAGCGGATCAGCTGCAGGATAATAACAGGCGACACCAGCGTTAATCTTCCTCTGTTAATGCGTTTCAGCTGCACCTCCGCATCAGTGAAATTTCCATCTACAAAAACAATTTGTGTCAACAAAATACCTTGCAGTTTTTGACTCCTACAAATTCAAATCCATACCTACAATTTAACAATCATGTTTTATATTAAACTCAATCCTTAACATTAGTAACTTCTATTGCAAACTATTTGATATATTCATATTTAAATGACTCATTTGGCAATATAGTGGAATCTATTGCACATGCACGCATGGCATGATGGTTGAAGCAGGTGGAGTGACAGACTGTTCAGCTCAATAATCCAACTTTGGCAGATGAGATTAAAACCCCATGTACTGTCTTCAAACAGTTTACCTCTTAAAAAAAGAGACCAGACTGGATTGAAAAATACTAAATGTAATTGTTTTGTCATGCCACAGCACATCCAGCGACAGTTCAACACTGCAGCCTTGAATAATTTGGATATTGATTCATCAGAGAGAAGAGCACGTGGTTTGAATTGCACACTGGCACGAGCAGAAATGACTCCACCTGCCGGTTTGCCGGAAGAAGTACAAGTTTCTAGAAGGTACCAGGAGGAAACCAACTATCTAGCAGTTTCTATAGGAATGGAAAGCTCCTCCTCTCAGTCTTCACAGGCATTCTGTGAATTATCAGTCAGATAACTGCTTATTATGTGCAACATATTTGAGTAACACGAGAGAGTGGCTTAAAATCCTAATAAAAAAAAAAAAAAACAACTGACTGCTTAGGAAATCTTATTAGGCTTCATCAAGTTGTGTGCCTGCTTAAGGATGATTTAATCCTGACAACTGCTCAATCTAAGCATCATGCCATGTGGCTGGGTTATATATCGCCTCTGAAGAAGATGAAGCTCAGTCGAAGATTATTAAAAGTTTTGAGGGAAAGGATGTCTCATCAGTTTTCAGACCTGAACAGGGCCTCCTAAAATCGGTACGTGTTGTACATGCAGATGATTTAAAAGCCATCGTCACTTTAGCTTGGACGGAAAATGGCTGAGCTGAGTGATAACTGAGCTGACAATGTCCAAGAATGTGCAAAAATGCATTTGTCATCTTTAATGCAATGAATATTCATTTAATTTACCTTGGCTTCTCGGCGTCGTGTAAAACTCCGGCGCGAAGTCTATGCAGATCGTTGCCACCAGTGTCGTTATCACAAGAGCAAGGAGGGAGTCCGTGCAGCTTTATAAACCTTCCGAGCATTCGAGAAATCTCGTCCTGAGCTTTCAGAAGCTTCTGGAAAGATCCTCCTCGCTGCTGCTCGATGCTGCCCTCTGATTGGCTGATCCTACTGTCAGTCATAACATAAGGTCACGCCTTCATTGCTTTATTTGGTAAAATGGGCGGGAGAGAGCGCTGGCATGTGAGTAGAGATTGAGAAAACTCGAATGAACCATGCTGTAATGACTGAAAATTCCAGAACAATGACTAAAATTGTTGAAAAAGCGCTAATATGCCCTGTGATTAAAGTATTTTTGAGTAAATGTAAAATTTTATTCAGTATTTGGCTGTAGTAGTCACAATGAGAAATACATTTCAGTATTTAATTAATACAACAAAGACTGCAGGTTTAATTTGTCATCTTATTTTTATTACAAATGTGCATGCCCTTCATAAAAAATACAGTAGCTACAAAAAGAGAAATAAGTCAAATCTGAAATGACCTTATATTGCTCTTAATGATTGTCAGTAGTCTTATGGAAGCAGCTGATACATTGTTGAATGAGCCAAACTGTGTTCTTCTCTGTTTCCAGCAAATTCTATTATTTGTGCTTGTTGAAATGAATTGTGTTCAAATTAAATCTTTCCAGAAGCAATACAACTTACAAAAATAAAAAATAAAACAAAGTAAGAAAGCTCTAGCAAGTATCTTAGTCAACTTCCTCCATCCTTGATGTGTCATCGTCTCCTTCCAACACTGGCATGTCTTCATCAGCTGGCTGAATGAGGTCTTCAACTGCAGAATCGTCATCGTCAATTCCTGAGAAAGGAGAGGGCATTATTTCACGAATTCAAACAATTTTATTATGTGCAGTCAAAAGCACAAAGAATAAAGCATACCAAGGCCAAGCTTGATCATTCTGTATATGCGGTTGGCATGTGTCTGTGGGTCCTCCAGAGTGAATCCTGAAGACAACAGGGCGGTCTCGAACAGCAGGATGACCAGGTCTTTCACAGCCTTGTCGTTCTTGTCAGCCTCTGCCTTCTCTCTCAAGGTCTCAACGATTGGATGCATTGGGTTGATCTCAAGGTGTTTCTTAGCTGTCATGTAGCCCATGGTGGAGTTGTCTCTCAGGGCCTGAGACTTCATGATCCTCTCCATGTTGGCCGTCCAGCCGTAAGTGCTGGTGACGATGCAGCAGGGGGATGAAACCAAGCGGTTGGAAACGACAACCTGTTGAGAAGGAAATTCACTATTATTTAAATGCCTGAACGTAGTTGTTTAAACCTTAATACTCATGTACACTAAAGATATCAGTTGTGTCATTTCCACAAGGCAAGAGCGTACTTTTTCAACTTTCTTGTCGAGGATGTCCTTCATGATCTTGCAGAGATTCTCAAATTTAGTTTTCAGCTCCTCTTGCTTCTTCTTCTCATCGTCATCCTCTGGCAGTTCCAGGCCTTCCTTTGTCACAGATACTAAGTTCTTGCCATCGTACTCCTTCAGCTGCTGGACACAGTACTCATCAATTGGCTCAATCATGTAGATGACCTCCAGTCCGGCTTTGCGAAGGCGCTCCACAAAGGCAGAGTTGGCAACCTGGTCCTTGGTTTCACCTGTGAAAGTTCATTATAATTCAATTAATCATTTATTTGTTGATTTGGTCTGAGGCAGAATTATGCAGACAACCAGGAAAACATAGACAAAAATAAAATGTAGCTGAAATTCTTACCGGTGATGTAGTAGATATGTTTCTGGTTGTCCTTCATGCGAGATACATAGTCTTTCAGAGAAACCATTTCATCTCCAGATGCTGAGGTATAATATCTCAGCAGATCAGATAACTTCTTCCTGTTCTGGGAGTCCTCGTGGATTCCAAGCTAAAACATGGAGCAAAGTGTTATTATTTGTTACAGGAATTGAACAAAATGTAAGCACCATATTTTCCATCTGAACTTTAAGTATTAATTCAGATGAGCCTACCTTGATGTTCTTGGAGAACTGCTCGTAGTACTTCTTGTAGTTGTCCTTGTCCTCCGCCAGCTCTGTGAAAAGCTCCAGGCACTTCTTGACCAGATTCTTGCGGATGACCTTCAGGATTTTGCTCTGCTGCAGCATCTCTCTGGAAATGTTGAGCGGCAGATCCTCAGAGTCCACCACACCCTTGATGAAGTCTGATTAAAGAAGGAAAAAACTGCTCAGCCCTCTAAAGACAGACAAGATGCATTTTCTTATAGGACACTCAGTTGCAGGGGTGTACTTACTAAGATATTCTGGAATCAGCTCTTCACAGTTGTCCATGATGAAGACTCTGCGGACATAAAGCTTGATGTTGTTTCTTTTCTTCTTGTTCTCAAAGAGGTCAAATGCTGCTCTTCTTGGCACAAACAGCAAGGCACGGAACTCCAGCTGACCCTCCACTGAGAAATGCTGCAGACACAAAAAGTAGATGTGCATTCATGAACATATTAGAGCTTAATGACGGCTGATCAGGATCTTGTTGGGTTGCACATCTGGCGTAGGTATCATGAGTAGGTGTTGCTTACCTTGACTGCCAGATGGTCCTCCCAGTCGTTGGTAAGACTCTTGTAGAACTCTCCGTACTCTTCATTGGTGATGTCGTCTGGGTTGCGGGTCCAGATAGGCTTCGTCTTGTTAAGCTCCTGAGCATCAATGAATTTTTCCTTAACCTTCTTCTTCCTCTTGTTCTTGCCATCCTTTGAGTCTTCGTCCTCATCAGAGCCCACATCCTCAATCTTAGGTTTGTCCTTGCTCTCGGGAGCATCTTTCTCAGCTACTTCTTCTTCTTTTTCTCCCTCCTCAAGGTCCACTTCCTTTTCTCTTGTTTTCTCCACCTTAGATAGATATGGATAAGAAAAAAAAAAACTCATGAATTTGTGATTAGTAGCACTGCTGTAACTGTTTGCAACTGTGGTTATTATGCGTATGTGTTTTGATTAAGGAAAAACAATACTTACAAAAAGTGTAATGGGATAGCCAATGAACTGTGAGTGCTTCTTAACAACTTCCTTAATGCGTTTTTCTTCACAGTATTCTGTCTGATCTTCTTTAAGGTGAAGGATAACTTTGGTGCCTCTGCCAATGGACTTTCCTGAAAGTAACAATAAAATCAGTGATGAGATCAAAGTCATGCAACAAATCAACCTGTATTTAATTCATAAGCTCTTGATAAGAGTTATGCATCAGTGAGAGGAGTAAAACATACCTGTGTCAGGTTTGACAGTGAATGATCCACCAGCTGCAGATTCCCACACATACTGCTCGTCATCATTGTGCTTGGTGATGACCGTCACCTTCTCAGCCACCAGGTAGGCGGAGTAGAAACCCACACCAAACTGGCCAATCATGGAGATATCTGCACCAGCCTGCAGGGCCTCCATGAAAGCTTTGGTGCCAGACTTGGCGATCGTACCCAGGTTGTTGATCAGGTCTGCTTTGGTCATGCCGATGCCTGTATCGATTAAGGTCAAGGTGCGAGCGTGCAGGTCTGGTATGATCTCAATCTTCAGTTCTTTGCAGGACTCAAGTCGGCTGGGATCAGTCAAGCTCTCGTATCTGATTTTATCCAAAGCCTGTCCAATGAGCACAATCCATTAAAATACTGTTTGCACAATATTGATCAGTGTTTTTGAAATGGTAGCATAGGATTTGAGTTTACTTACATCTGATGAGTTAGAGATGAGCTCCCTAAGGAAGATTTCTTTATTTGAGTAGAAGGTGTTGATGATAAGTGACATAAGCTGAGCGATCTCAGCCTGGAAGGCGAATGTCTCCACTTCCTCCTCCATAACATGGCCAGCGTTCTCAGGCATCTGAAAGAAAGCGCATTTCATGCTGTTATAAAAAGTTGCTTTTGTTCTCATATTTAATTTTAAAATTACTGTCATTTTTGTTTTAGAAATCAATTCCCTCCATTGTTAGATCTAAAAACACTTTCTCAGTCGCTCACGACAACTGCCCAGCACGAGAGGAGCAGGGCTGACTGATGGCAGACCAGCACGTGTTCTTTCTGTCAATCAAAGACTGCTTTTGAAAACTGGGAGGAGTTCTAACGTTTGCCCAACCCCCCAGCGACTTCAACACGTGTGGCTTACAACCTTTTTATTAGTAGGGTAATACGTTTTTACAAATTAGGGATGAAGTTAAAGTTACTTCTGATTTGTTATCAGGAAAATGTTTTATTGGTTTTCATGAAGACTCAAGTTTTTTTTTTTTAATCTAAAGTAGCACTGTGATACTAGTATATATTAGCAATGTAGAAACAAAAACAATACAAAAAGCTTTATTCATCCTTAAACATTGACTTTACAACTATAGCCACTGAAATGTCAGTGGACTGCATCTTCTTTGTGTGCCGGCATGTCTTCCCATTGAACAGCCTACACTCAGGGTCACCCTGCATGCCATGTGCTGCAGCACATTATCAGGTCAAGATCCTGATGGCATTCACCCAAAAAAAATCACACTAAAACTGAGCCTAAGTACAGAAAGTGAGTTACATTTTTCAACTTAAGCTACCTCTTTAGTCAGAATACTGGATTTTTGGAGAATTCTATTAAATCACTCAATGCAGTGCAAATTGATTTTAAGCAGAATTGCAATGCATCAATGAAAAAAGGTTCATTCTTACCTTGAATGAGTTGTTAGTCTTGTGCCACTTGTTAGATAGTCGTCAAATAATCACTGGGCTGGTCTTCACTGAGCTCCAAAAGTAGGCCTCGCTGATGCTCCCGTGGGCAGAAAGTCTCTCTTGGTTGTGTTCAAGTGAGTGTCGTTTGACTCTATGCAGACCCTGCGACACACCGGTTCTTTTTATACTCAAGGGTGTTTTCTCGAAGCTCCCATTCAGAAGCTTCCAGAAGATACTGTCAGAAAGGAGGGGGTGCTAAGGAAAGGCTGGGAAGGGGGTGACGAATGAGACACCACAGCCCTAAAGTTGATGTGCCCTTATAGGGCTGTGGAGTAGCAACGTGTGCCTGTCACTCACAAGGAGAACTTTCCTGATAGCTTGGCTGTCTGTTCGGCCCCAGACCCCCACCACCCCCTCGGCAGGCATCACAGCTGTGGGTTGCCATTACTATCAGCTGCTGTGGCAGTGTCCCGTTGAACCTCCACACATTCCTCAAGGCTTCCTCTGGACTGCAAGACCACTGCAGGCTTTTCAGGGCCAGCAAGATTGCATGAAGCTTCACACTTTTAAGAAGCTCAATCTGTAATTTTGATCCTTATTTAATGTAGAAATAAAAAAAGGGACTTACGCCTTTGATTCATTGTGGATGTTAGACTTTAGTGAATCTTTTTTTGTGACAGTTTTCATTGGTGTATGGCATGTTCAAGTACAAGGGAGTGTCAACTACAACATGTACCCTTCTCTGTTTTTGTCATGTCCCTTCTGGGACGCCATACAATAGCAAAGCAGTTCATAAAATCAGATTCTATTGCTATACACTCAACCTTCATCTGAACTGAAACAATGCAGACAACACATGTTGTTCAATCCAGAAACTTCCTGAGACCATGGTTGCCCTCAAAACCCTGGATAGATATTTTACTTTTCAGTGCCATGAAATACTGTCGAGACCTTCTTTGTAGAAAGACGACTGAAGAATTGACAGTGATCTTCATTAATCGTTTCTTAGAACATACTTCAGATGGACAGATATTATCTTTTTGCAATATTTATATTCTCTGAAATGTTTATCTTCTTATCTTTTGATGTGTAGATGTAGTTTAAATTTTGAAAAGTGTTCCAGTGATTATGATGATGATAATTACAATTACTATATGAAATCAATGCATCTGTTTCTGTCATATTGCAAAACAAGCTTATGATAACAGCTGACGCTGTTGCAAAGCTGAACACACCCAGGGAATACTCACACAGACACATCCTAATAATAAACAAATAACAAAATTAATAAAGAAAACAATACAAGGCTAAAGTTTTATTTAATCGTCCTCAGAAATAATCTTAAATACAGCTTAAACATTTGTTTGTGAGACAGAGTGGTAATAACCTAATGTGACCAGAGGATGGCAGTGCCTTGAACGCACCACAGAGGTATTATGTAATCGAAATGCTTCCAGATGAGTGGAGTAGGTACTGGAAGCCGACCGTGCAAACACGAGGCACTTTCGCAATCACTGTAAGATGATATTTACTGAAACAGGGAAGGGAAATTCACGTTTGGCAACCATAGATAGACAGATAGATAAATAAAAGAACTGCAATTTCAAGATAGTATTCCTCAGTTAATCATTTATCAGTGTGCTTTACACGTGTATAAATGTGTACAGTGATTTTTGATTATACTATTGACATCTTCAGAGACATGAAGTATTAGGCCACATGTTGCTGGAAGTCAAAAATATTGTAGACTGGCTCATTTCACTATAGTTAACCTTAATTTACAGATATTTCTAGATTTTTGTAGGAATCCCGCTCACCTGAACTCAAATCAAGCTATAAAGCTGGATTTTAATTATGGACTCAGACCTGAATTTCAAAAGACAAACTACTTACGGCCATCTGAAAAAGATTTAAAGGATTCCTGACTAAAGAACATTCTAAGAAACCTTTTCATGTATTTATTTTCAGTAGGCAGGTGTATTGTAATGGTGTGTCTGCAGGTTTCAGTTTAAAAAAATGTGTACGTAGCTGATTCAGAATGATGCAGCCAGAACCTTCACCAAAAAAGTGGGTGGAAAACATCACACCTGAGCTTCAATCTGCACTGACTGCCTGTACGTCAAAGAACCCACTTCAAAGTTGTACTTCTGGTTTAAAGGGCTTTGAATGGTCCTTGGTCTACATACATCTCAATTTATTTGCAATGTGAAAAATTCAGACCTCTGACGTCCTCAGAAAGAGGTTTGCTGAGTGTTCCCGGAGTCAGAAAAGACAACATTAAGCAACATTTAGTTCGTATACTCCAGTTCTCACGTGTGCAGAAAACTTGAACACCTGAGGTCTGCTGACACACTCACGTCTTTTAAATCAGGGTCCACATACAGTGCACATTAATGTCAAAAGGGCCTGACTGGAAAATTAATAATATCATTTATGAATAACCAGAACTCAAAATCTATGTCTTTGTTTTAGTGCAACAAAGTATAAATATATTATTAGGTTCATCTTCATTCAGCTATCCTTTTGAAAAACACAGCAAATCTCAAAATGTAATAAAAGAACTACAATTTCAACAATACTGTGCCAGCATTCAGTTAATTCACCGCTTACACACATGGTTTACATCTGGAATCTTGCACTGTTTACATCTTCAAAGGCATGAGATATTTGATATTTGGAGCTGGAACTTCTGTCAAATATGTCAAAAATCTAGAAATGATCATTTATGTACACACATTTCAACATCTGCGTTGTAATCCTGATGACCTGAACAAACTCACCACACAAGTTAAATCGTGCCCCTGGTGGTCAAATGGATATATTGCAGTTGACGTAATCTCAGCTGTCACATTTCATTCAGAGGATGGACTGGACTGGCGGACCAGTTCTGGCCCGCGGGCCATATGGTTGACCCTCCAGTGGGTGTAACTAATGAAAGGAGTGTGAGATACTGCGTGTGATTTGTTCGTGGTGATAGTGATAATGTTTTAAAAACACTAAATACTCACAAAATGAAAAACGTGTCTTTTTTTAAGCACACCGTGAACACCAGTTTGTTTACCTTTGAACTCCGGTCTGGAGGAATCCTCCGCACGCATGCGCACACGCTAACATCCGGGGCTGGGACAAGGATGAACGCCAATTTTCAAGATGGCGGCGGAGGGAGGAGGGAAGGAGATGAACGAAATTAAAACTCAGTTCACCACCCGAGAAGGCGTCTACAAACTCCTCACCCACTCCGAATACAGCCGCCCGAACAGGGTGCCTTTCAACTCGCAGGGCTCCAATCCCGTCAAGGTCTCCTTCGTGAACGTGAACGACCAGTCCGGCAACGGCGACAGGATCTGTTTCAATGTGGGCCGGGAGCTCTACTTTTACATCTACAAAGGCGTGAGAAAGGTAAACACCGAGGACACCGCCGTCCCCGAGCAGCCCCGGCGGTTTGGCGGCTTTGCGCGTGTCGCGCCTCGGTTGTCAACTCTGCAAGCTTCTGTCACTGAAGTGCGTAGATTGTCAAGACCAGGCCATGTAGCAGACCAAGCTAAGTTAGGGGACTAATTAGCATTCCGAGCTAACATCGCCACAGTTGTTGTTGTTGCCTCGGTGAGTCTACAGTCGGTGACAAGCTGTGACATGGGATCTGGAGATGAGCTGGGAGAGGACTTGTCACATCGCGCCATGTCACATTGTGTTTGTTTATGTCCCAGCTAAACCTTTACCATCAGAGTGGGCAGCAGAGACTGCATTAGTTGTGCTGTTGGACTGGAAGCGATGGGTTCATGTTATCACAGTTCGGATGTGATGTAGTGTGAGCCACTGTTCAGTTGCATACACTGATGATGCCACTGCTTAAAGCCACGTTGGGTCTTGTTGGACAGGGTGAGAATCATGATGTGGTTCTAGTCCATCCGTCCACACACAAGTTTGTCCTGTGCAGGGTTTCTGCTGGAGCTCATCCCGGCAATGGGCAACTATGGGCAATGGCAGGGTACACCAAGACAGGTCGACAGTCCAACACAGGAAAAACACAGAATCACAGACAACCACACACACTCCTATTCACATTTATGAACACTAATTGACCTCACATGCATGTTTTGGACTGAGGAAACCCACACATAGGGAGAACATGCAAACTCCATACTAAAAGGCTTGGCAATTATTTCAACCTGCACCATTGTCAGGAGTGCTAATCACTGCACCACTGTATGAACAGGGAGACTCGTGTCCCTAAATGATCCAGAAAAGAGGAATATAACTCATTCCATTGCTGGTTCGATGCTGCTGCTGTCACATCCTGGTGGTTCTAGGAGAAACCTTTGAAAGTGTCTGTGTTTGTATAGCTGGTGTCACACTCGTGGTTTAATCATTAACTTAGTTTCTGCTACACTTTCAACTAGATGCAAGTCTTTAAGTATGTGACTGAAAATACAAGCCAACTAGCCACCCCCAAAACGTTTTTTTTTTTTTCTTTTTTCTTTTTTTTCCCACTGTACGCTATCCAGAAAATAAAGATTAAACCGGGAAAGAAGTTAGAAATTACTATCAATTACTCCGCATGTCTTTTATTTCCAGAGTTAGCTGATTCATAGTAGTGCTTTCCGGCTTGGTGATTACTGTGTAGAACAGTTCAGCAAGTTAAGGAAGAGGATTGGTATGCATGGTATTTTACAATGTTTGAGATACCTTAACCCACTGAAGCCAAAGTAAACACTGTGACATGACTGAGCTCCATGTTAACATAGATGCCTGAAGGTGTTTCAGTCACTCAGAAACACACACATCCAAATAAGTGTTTGAAATGATAAAGTTACATTTATTTTCTTCATCCATTCAAACACACATGTATTGCAAGCCGTGAGACCTGCTATCACAACGTTTTGCTAAAATAACCACTTTAAAACTCAATCCATGCAATTTTTTTATTTAAAAAAACAGTGTTTAAGTTATATTAAACAGTGTGTTTGGTCTAGATGTGAAGCTGGTCTGTTTTGAATCCCTCTGCTTGATATGAAGCATGTTGATCATAAGCTGTGGCTCCCCTGAGTTTGTGCAGCCAGTCAATGCAACCAATGTAGCATTTCAGGCAAATATTGTTGTGTTTTTGTAGTCTCTAAACTGAGCAGATGATTTCTGTGGACAGGGAATACCATAGTCTTGATAACGCAAGTCCATTGTTGTTGACAGATCACTGCAGATTTATCACTGAGCTGCTTCTGCTCGTGGTTATTTTACTCGGATGGGTTTTTATACTGAGAAAGCCAGGCATCATTGTGCCAGTTGATATGTCAGCATCCTCATCCTTATTTTGAGCCGCTTCTCTGAAAATACTGATAGCTTTATAGTTGCAGCCTCTAAGCCTTTTCCCTGGCTCCTTCAGCGCACCAAAATAGACCACAAGAGACTCGCAGTATTAAACATAAAGCTGTCACAAATGTCAGACTTGCACTGGTCAGGCTTTATTGTTGCGCCTCTCTATTTTTGGATGAACGCTTTCTACATCATGTCAGCAAAATGGTGTCAGTAACACAGCTTCTACAACTCAAAGAAAACACTGAACCTTTTTAAAATGATGTTGTCTTCGTGTGTTTATCCTTCCAGGCTGCGGATCTTAGTAAGCCCATAGACAAGAGGATATACAAAGGAACGCAGCCTACGTGTCATGACTTCAACCCTCTCACGGCGACGGCAGAGAGCGTCTCCCTGCTGGTGGGCTTCTCAGCAGGCCAGGTGCAACTTATAGACCCCATAAAGAAGGAGACCAGCAAACTCTTCAATGAGGAGGTAAGTTAGTGTCGCTCTGACTGCGGCGAGAAGGACGATACGTACATGTGTTTTAGTTCATCTCCTCTCCAAAGCATTGAAGTCACTGACCATTTTTCTTTTTTTGGTTTCCCTCCCCTCAAAACCCCAGAGACTTATAGACAAATCGAGAGTCACGTGTGTGCGATGGGTCCCTGGTTCGGAGAGCCTGTTCCTGGTGGCTCACTCCAGCGGCAGCATGTATTTGTACAACGTGGAGAACACCTGTGGGACGACGGCGCCTCACTACCAGCTTCTCAAACAGGGAGAGAGCTATGCGGTGCATACCTGCAAGAGCAAGTCCGCCCGGAACCCATTACTGCGCTGGACAGTGGGCGAGGGGGCCCTTAATGAGTTTGCGTTCTCCCCGGACGGCAAGTTTCTGGCCTGTGCGAGCCAGGACGGCTTCCTGCGGGTGTTCGGCTTCGACGCCGCGGAGCTCCACGGGACGATGAAGAGCTACTTTGGCGGTTTACTGTGCGTGTGCTGGAGCCCCGATGGACGATACATCGTGGCGGGAGGGGAGGACGACCTGGTGACGGTGTGGTCGTTTTTGGACTGCAGGGTCATCGCACGGGGACACGGCCACAAGTCGTGGGTGAGCGTCGTGGCGTTCGACCACTGCACCACCAGCGTGGAGGACGGCGAGCCCCCCGCCGAGTTCAGTGGCAGCGACGAGGACTTCCACGAGCAGATTCACTTCGGCGCCGGCGTGGACAGGGCGAACAGCTCTCACTCACGGCTCTCTAAGAGAAACTCTACGGACAGTCGGCCTGTCAGCGTGACCTACAGGTTTGGCTCGGTGGGGCAGGACACCCAGCTGTGTCTGTGGGACCTGACGGAGGACATTCTTTTCCCACACCTCCCTTTGTCACGCACTAGGACTCACACTAATGTTATGAATGCCACAAGTCCTCCAGCCACTGGACAAACTACTACTACTGTATCCACCAACACCACCACCGCCACCAACTCGAGCGGCACCAATGGCAAAGACAATGTGAGCAATAGTAGCACCAGTGGGAACACATCCAACTCCCTCCCCAACACCCTGCCTCGCTCAAACAGCTTGCCTCATGCTTCCAACCCAGCAGGGGGCAGCACCCCCAACAGTCACACGGGCAGCAGCAGCAACAGCAGCACCTCCACCACCACCTCCACCTCCACCACCACCTCCAGCACCAAGGGCAACAGCATCATGGACAGCGCGTTCATTGCCACCAGCGTCAGCAAGTTCGCCACGCTGTCGCTGCACGACTCGCGCAAGGAGCGCCACGAGAAGGACCACAAGAGAAACCACAGCATGGGCCACATCAGCAGCAAGAGCAGCGACAAGCTCAACCAGCTCAGTTCCTCGCGGACGGCGAAGGCCGACGCCGCCAAGACTCTGGGCACGGCGCTGTGCCCGCGCATGGAGGAGGTGCCGCTCCTCGAACCCCTGGTGTGCAAGAAGATCGCTCACGAGAGACTCACTGTGTTAATCTTCCTTGAGGACTGTCTGGTAACAGCCTGTCAGGAGGGTTTCGTTTGCACATGGGCTAGGCCTGGGAAAGTGGTGAGTGACAGGCCTCTTGAGGATACTGTCATGTGACACCTCCAAACTCACTCTTTTCACGAGCTGTTAGCGGCGGCGTTACGCAGCCAGAGGTTTTGGTTATTCCAGATTCATACTAAACCCCACATCATTTTGATCTGACAGTACACCTCACGGCCTCACTTATTCTGCCTCTTTGCTTTACATTGAAGTCAACACTGTTGTTTGTTATCAATGTGTGTTATCTGTCTCTCCACAGGGATTGCTATCATCTCAAAACAACCCAGCCAACTCCCCCAGTGGAACAGTAGTATAGCCCTAGTGCTGGCGCTGCTAATGACAGCTCCATGCCACAGAGACGGGGATGACCAAGGCCACGGCCCTGCAGCGCTTCTTCACACACTGTCACACACCACACCACCTCCAGTGTCCCAGTTCATTTTCATCACTACACTCTCCCGCATGTTGTTTTTGCTTTTTGTGTTGAGATAAGTGATGTTGGCCGAGCCAGGGTGAGACTTCTCCTCCCTATTGCGATCTTTCTTTCTTTCTCTCTTTCTTTCTTTTCTCCTTCTGTCAGGGGGTTAAATGGGTGCTACTGTTCAGAAGAGCTTTAACTCATCCAGGAGGTGAAGGAGAGCGTTCGACTGGCTCACTGTCGCATCTCTGGTCATATCAAGTCGTGTCTAGTCTGAAAAACGACAAACTCTAATACCCAATCTATTGTGCCTGTAGATCTTCAAAGACTAGACACGGTGTAAGCTTTGTGAAGATGCCTCAGCCTAACCTTTTGTGTGTATGTGTGTGTGTGTTTGTGGGGATTAATCCAACGCCTCATTTTTTTAAAAAATACATTCACAGATAAAGGGAAAAAGATGAGGGATTGTTTTGGAAAAGTGGCATATCCCCATAAGTGTTTTTTTTTTTTCACCTCCTGGATGTAGCTGAAGTCTTCATACACCAAGAAAGACATTTTTTCTCCCCTCCACCCCTCGATTTACAAACTGTTTCAGAGTTTCACACTTAGTATATTTTGCACATATCTGCTTCCATTGTTTTTGCCCCCTCCGCCACACACACACACACACACACACACACACACACACGTTTCAGTCCATCACAGGAACACATGCTAAACATTTTGTCGACAGCTTTGGAAGCACTTGGGGAACCGGCTTGTTTTTTGCTCTTTGTCTCAACGCTGGATGCTGCAATCAGTTTTTTATATGGAAAATAAATAGTTTGCACTTAATAGTTTGTTAGAGGAGAATGGCTTTACATTTTTTGGAGCGTGTAAGGACTCCTTGACAAGGTTGATATATAAATATATATAAATATCTATAAATAGAATTAAATAAAACCTTTGTATCTATTGAACATTTATTTTAATATTGTTTCTGATTAAATGGGCTCTGTAATATATGTAAATATTGTACTTCGATGAGTTATGGGTGAAATGATCATTATAACATTAGTTCAAAGACCCTCATTTCAGAAAATACTGATATTTCTAATACAGAAATCTATACCTAATATTAAAATGAATCTTAAATATGCAGGTGAAAATGTTTCCTTGTTTTTTGTTGTACATAAAGAGAATTCAGGTGTATTTTTAATAACGAAACGTTTGGTATAGGAAATGTCTACGAAATCCTCTCGTCTAACAGGTAGTGCTGAACGCTAGCTAAGCCTGTCGCCGCAGATCTCTCTCTTTGACGTTGGCAGGTAGGCGCAGACGCAGTGCTCTAATTCAGCCATCATTCCGAGCTCAGGTAAACCACAGGAAGACTAACGCTGGCATTGTTACCCCCCCCCCCCCCCCCTTTCCTCTCCCCCACCCTCCCCATGCGCACTAGTCCCATCCTATCAAACCAACATGCTTGTGAATTCACTTTAACAAAGACTGACAACCGTGTTCTGCTGACAGGGCTGAGAAATCTGTGACTCCACTTCTTGTGAGTAATAACTGCTAAACTGATGCTGAACTTGTGAACAAACTTTTTGACACTGTGTTGAAAAAGGAAAAACCAACTGACAAATGTCAGCGCTTGATGGCGGCGTAGGTGCTCGAGTTGAGGGTGTTGTTTTGGTTTTTTTTGTTTTGTTTTTTTTTTGTTTCTCCAAGCACCCAACATAGGACTGAGGATTTTAACGGTGGGAGCCTTTTCCTCCATGTGACGCCTATTAAAACAGCTTTGACAGACTGCGTGGTCCATTTGTCTTTACTGCTCACTCACCTGGCGTGTTTTCACCACACTTTCATTAACTTCTGTGTTATAACTCACACATGCAAGCAGTGTGTGCTGGAGCGCCTGGAAAACAACAGCTTGCATCTGTAAAGCAGACATATTTTAAGCAGAACTTGTTCCATGTTTGTTTCTTGTTCCACGCCGGACAACCTTCCTCATACGAGCCTCAGTGATTCAGGGGCGGTGAGCTTCAACCCTGCAGTAAATCAAGTTTTACAAGGTTGAAAATATCTTGAATCTGAGTCATTTATTCTCTGGAATTCTTGGACAGTTTTCTGAAAGCATTCGCTGGTTATTTACAGGTGTTTTCACTCGGCGGCTGTCGACTTGTGCTCTGAAACAAGCATATCTGAATTTGTGCCAGGAACAAACAAGGTTCTCTCTCTCTCTCTCTTTTTTTTTTTTTTTGTTTTTTTGATGCATGAAAAGTCAAGTTGTACCTGAAATGGCTCGAGTCCATGAAGGCCATGAGTCAGACACCTCCCAACTACCTCCCCGTTTTTATTGTCGTACACAGTGAAGAAGCATGTGTTATAAAATTCAAGGTCTTGCTTGAGTGCCTGCACAGTACAGCCGCGAAGCCTCCGTTCCCGTTATTAATGAGTTTGTTCTTGCTCTGACATGTTGGGAGCGTCTTTTAAATTAAAGAAGAGAAATGGAGATGAGCTTGTGGTGGAAGCGTTGAGACAGGGAGAAAGGTAAACAACAGCGCCTCTGAAATAAATTGGAACGTTCTCTATTTCAATGTTAGTCCCTAGCAGGACAGCTTATATAAATTTATGCACAAAAAAATGCAATGTGACGTTTTAAGAATCAGCTGCACACAAGATCTACACAAACTATGACAAGCATTTTCTCACAAGTTGCTTTAACCTGGAACCTGCAGTTTAGGACAGCTTAGACTAGGGGTGTCAACCATAAGGGTGGTGGACCAAAACCGGCCTTCATAATGCTCTAACGTAAAACGTGTATTTGTAAAGTGTAGAAATAACAAAAAAATGTATTAACTGCTACTAATAATAAAATACATACAATAATACTTGCATGGGAAAACATGCACAGCACATAGGAAGAATACTCTGGATAGAATTCGGTGTAAACTGAGAAGGAACAGCCATGTTTACACTGAAATGTGGAGTTTTCCCCTCAGGTGGCATGTCAGTGTTACATCTGGCCAGCAGGTAGCAGCAGTGCTCAGACAAACGGGGGCTTTGGGCTCCTCATCAGCCATTAAAGTGTTTAATAGCAGCCATCCCTTGATCAGACTGGAAACCTCTGTCTACTCAGGCACACCCCACCGTCTAACTCCCTCTTGGGCTCTACATTTTACAAATGTCTCCTAATCACTTCACCCTGCGAATTCATATATATTTTATATTTCCAGAGTGGAATAAAATCGGTCCTCCATAATTAATGAGTCACTTTTTAGAAGAAACGCAAGCACTCGTGGGCATTAAACCAAGCAGCCTGTGGCATGAGTGTGTAGAGGGGAGGAAGAGGACGAGGAGGAAGGGGGTGCTGGATTGACTCGATCATCCTGTCAGATCTGACCGACTGTCTGATCTCTGTTATGCCGCTGAGCAGGACTCGGTCAGAATAGGTCGGTACTCAGCAAGATGTCTGGAAAAGCATCCCATCAGCTTTAAAATATGCACCTGCGTATAGTTCCCGGCTCTTGACAGTGTTTACTCGTTCTATGCAGACCTGGTCTGCCTTTAATCTCGCCGGCTATTTGAATAGCAATCATAACAGAGTGAGAGATTGGAAAACAGTTGCATTCATCTTGCATCCTCGGGGAAATGGGTCCCACTTGATAGATATTCATTAGATGGAGGAGGAGTCCTCCTGTAAAGGCCCGGCTTTGATCATCTCACAGTGATAGAATTCTCCTGCCTCGCATGCCGTCATATATTGACCAAGAGTTATGTTTACCTAGCAACGTGTGCAGTGGCTATGAATGATTAATATAGACTTCCACTGCAGCGAGCGTGAAGAATGAGACGCATCTTTTGTGTTGCTACGTCCTGACGGGGCTGAAGGACCGCAGGACTAAACGCATACGACTGCGTTTGCAAAAAGACGTGCATGACTAGTTACGTCTATGATATCGAGCAAATCGCCTTTGTTCTCATCACGTTCGCATTCCAGTGAGTTGCAGAGACCGACGGTGAAGTGAGAATATTAAATATGTTTGGAATGGATTTCACAGTCGTGTTGTGGTTGGAACTCTTGCCTCAATGCTAGAATAAGCTAAGAAAAGTGTATTCAGCAGGACAAATGATGAGATTTCAAGCGGCAGAATGAAGAACTCCCCTTCGAGAGGTGCTAATAAACCACTCACCTCTGCAATCCAGCGAATCATGTTTTTGGC
This sequence comes from Salarias fasciatus, assembly GCF_902148845.1. Taxonomy (NCBI): domain Eukaryota; kingdom Metazoa; phylum Chordata; class Actinopteri; order Blenniiformes; family Blenniidae; genus Salarias; species Salarias fasciatus. Next base: position 19,864,698 of record NC_043759.1, read on the forward strand.
AACTCTGTGAAACACAAATACATTAATGTGCGCATACTTGCCAAGAGGAACATTAGCAATAATTTGCACTCATGTTTCAGACCCCTTTAAATATTTAAGGCCGATATAGTTCACTGCTGTTTCTGGCACCAAGTAACTGTACATATAGTGATACAAAATTGCTGTTCTGCTGCTAAAAGCTCCATGATTATGCATTTCTGCTGGACAGGGAGTTTCAGTCACATCCGGATTGAGCCGTTTAGAACATTAAAATAATGTTGTGCTCTTTGAATCTTTATTTTTGATCAAATTATCAGTGAAATCTTCAAAGCTCACGATACAAATCCTGCCAAGACTGTATTCGGGTGAACACACCAACATGTTGCTATTCCATATTTTTAAAATCAACACATTTTATGGTTTCTCAAGGCTGAATTGTGCAGAGGCGATTAGCTCGGCGGCTATACCTGCAAGCACACAACCATGCAGTTTGTAAAGCTCCAGCCTCAGCTACACATTTGTCACTAAAAATCAAGAGCAAAGTGCCCTTTCCTCTTTTCTCAAATCTATTCTGAGCCAGGTTTCCCTTGAGGTGCCGGCCCAATTACTGAGCCTCCATCGGGGAAGCAGCTGCACAATGTGCCGGTCACATGGCCTCGGCGCGGCAGCAGAATTTGCGTGTCTTCACAGCGCATTAGGAATTAAAAGTTCACACATGGAAAATTAACTGGGGCTTCTCGCCCTGCAGAGAATGAGCGGCCTGCTGGAAGTGAGTCACAGAGGAGCCATTGTTAGGCCTCATCACGCTCCCTCAGTCTTCAACATTTGTCAATGCTGAGGATATATGCCGGGCATGAAGCATTTCATATCTAATTCAGGCCATGTTTTAAACAGGAATTGCATGTTGCAGAAAGGCCACCAGCGAACTTGAGCGCAAGGTGCATTTAATATGAAGATATACAGAGACACCAGTCAGCAGTAAGTTATTCCAGATTTTCAACATAGTGCAGAACTGATTGTTAAACATTGCTGGAGGGGTGAGGAGGGTGAGGGAGCTGGGTGGATGAGGGAGGGGGGGGGGGGGGGATCAATGCAGCCTCAGAGAAGCACTGAGCTCAGGCTTCAGCGGAAGCCATCGATACTGAGCTGTGGTCTAAGCACTTAAAATGTAAATGTAACTTCAATACAACAACAGAAACAAGAAAGGAGCATCGGTGCCTTGGGATCTCTCCAGGTGCATCATGTTTATTTATGTGAATACCTCTGCACTGATACAGTAGCCCAGGCTTCTATCACCATACCCAAGTCATCAGCTGGACAGTGATGCACTGCATCGGAACAATCGGGAGTTTGATTCCGTTGCAGCGCATCACTACGTTCACTCCCGCCAAACATGACCAGGTGCAAAAACTCTGCAGTTCGGGCATGTTCCACCCATCACATCTGAATCGCTGTGATGATATTCGTGCCGCGCGTCGGAAGCGACAGTCTCCCGGTGCGCTCTCCAAACCTGTTGCCGCTAAAGTGGGAGATTACATAAATGGAACAAGGTGTCTCAGCGGATCTCCTTTGATCTCAGCAAATTTGGGAGATATAAATATCTTCAAATTAATTATGCGTGCACAATGGGATTACTAAATCCACAGATTCACCAAATTCAAGATTGCCCCTGATGAGCACTGCTCAGTTCGCCACCTCTTTCAAGATGTCCCACATTTTCAGTGACTCCAGGGAACATACGAGGCATTTCATCGTCTGAAAACCTTGTCATAGAAAATACAATATAGTGTTTAGTATATTATAGGTACAAAACAATGCAGACTTGTAAGGAATCACTTGTATTATTCAATGTAAAGACATTTGTGTTAAAGAAGCCAAAAAATCCAACATTCGTCTTTATTTGGAACAATCCGAGAAAACAGTCCAATAAAACAGGCAATATGAAGAATAGTCCATAAAGATTTAGTTTTTTTCTTTATATAGGATGCAAAAGAGACAATAATATATAATAGTATCAAGTAAGGTCACTGTAATCGAACGTAACTCTTGCAGAGTTCATGGTCCCTGATATCTCCCCAGCCCCCGTTCTTCACGTGCGGCGCCACGCCTCCGGCCCCGTTCGCCGGCAGTCTCTTTGTAATCAGGAGGTTTTTCGGGAACAGCTGATTCGAGCTGCTCTGGAGGATGTTTTCTATCTTGGTTTTCTGGCTGACGGGCATGCACGAGGCCTTCTTGTGGTGCATCCCGCAATCCCCGGCGTGGAAGATCCGCGGCGCGTCGCTCACCATGACCTTCCAGTACGAGGGCAGGCAGGACACGGTCAGGTGCTGCAGGGACCAGTCCCAGTTGTAGTCGTCGTAAGTGCAGAACGTGTCGGTGCACTGGATGAGTTTCTGATATGTCTCTCGGCTCAGGGCCATCCCCATGTTGTGCTCGGTGGACTTCCAGGGTTTTACCTCCACCTTGTTGGCTTTGCTGGAGTAGCCGATGTGGCTGTAGCTCCCCAGGGAGAGGATGTCGCAGTCGGGGCACTGCTCTCTTTTCAGAGCGGTCATCAGCTTTAAGAGGTGGATGAAGTCTGGGGACATGTAGTGGTCCTCCTCGATCAGCAGGACCAGACCCTTGTGGTCTGTCAGCGCTTTGACTCTGTCCCATACGAAGTGGAGTTTCCACCACCAGTGGTGTTTGGTCTGGGAGAACTTGGCCTCGCGGTAGTGACCGAACGAATCGGGGTATTCCGCGTTGATGCATCGCAGCTTTAAGGCGTCCTTTTTGGGAATGTCTCGGGGGCAATCCTTGGGGTCGTTCCCGGGGAACTCCTGGGGGTACAGCTGGATGCTGAAGGGGAAGAAAATCTGAAGTACTTGACAGAAGTCAACGGACGCCACCACTTTATTAATCTCGGGGGACCAGTAGTCATGGCTGAATATCAGCAGTATGCTGTCCACTCCTCGAGCCTTCCGTAAGCTGTCCACTAAGAGTTTAAGGTAGTCCGGTCGGTTATGAACCTGAACGACCACGACCAGGTCATCCTTCTGCCGGGCCGTCTTGAACTTCTCCTCGTTCCTGATCGTCTGGTCAAAGTTCAGCTGGAAGACAATGCCGCGGTAAACTAAAGTCGTGTTATCCGCCTCTGGCTTGGCTATTTTGGCTTTATCCTTCGCTTTCTCCTGGTGTGTGTCATTTGCTTTCACGGCAGGCGGCGGAGCGGGCGCCCGGCTGGCCGCAGGTGTGGCTGGCACCTGGATATGATTGTTGATGCTACTGCTGCTGCTGCTGCTCGCGCTGCTACTCCTCCTCGCCGCCTCCGCGTCCTTGGGGAACGATCCGCTGTCGTTTTTCTTCTGCCTTCCGCTGCTCCAGAAAGCCAGGCCACAGACGACAACCACCAGAGTCAGTATCACCACCTTCCGCTTGTAAATCCGGAGTCTCATGATAGAGAATCAGAAGCTGATTGTGCAGAGGCAAAAAGCTGTTGGAGCTGTGTGCTTTTGCTTTGAAAAGCAAGCCGGCCTGATTAAAAAGAGGCTGTTTAGAGGCTAATTGTTGGCAAACTTATCTCTTGTTGTAAACATGAATTCTGCTGGAATGTCATTGATGGTAAATGAATATTCCATAAGGCATGGCGGTTGTGGGAGGCAGCGGGGTAGCGGTGCACGCGAAGCATCTGAATGGAAAATAAAAACCAGGACAAAAGGTTAGATCCACTGTGGTAGTTAAGACCGAGCGTCATAAATATATGCATGCAAACAATGTCAGAGGAAACACACATTACATGACAGCAATTAGAAGAAAAGAGAATTAGAAAGTAATCGAACTGCTGTTTAGTGCAGTAACTATGTCATAGTTCACACAGGCCGAAAGAGGAAGAAAGCAGCAACTTCAAAAATAACTACGCTGTCACAGAGGAACGTTTTCTTTTCAAAAACACACTTCAGAGCAGTTTGGAATTCTACTATTTCATTTTGGTCACACTTCTGCTTACAGTTCACATTATATACACACAACACCACCATGTGAACCACTGATCAGGCAAGTGATGAAATAGTTGTTAAATTTATGTAAATTCTTAAAAGAAAAAACCTTAAACACTAGAAAGTAGGAAATAAGTGATATAGTTATTTATTTAGGTAAGTTTCATGTTCTTTAGTGTTTATTATAACAGAATTTGAATCCTTTTGCTTTAGTAAAGAATCTCATATTTCCAGTTAGTGCACGTGACCCATGTATTTATATTAAAAATAACATTGGGTTTGAGAAACATAGGCACCAAACACACTGAAATCTACAACAAACAAGTCTCATGTTGACTGTTTTCGATTTTGTAAATAACATATCTGGAGGACAGTAGAATGCAATAGCCTTCGCCTACAGGCAATGTTTTAGCACGGGGCTATGTTTTATGCTTAAAGGTGTATCTGTAAAATGACTTCAAAGTCTTTAAGTAAAGCAAAAATCCATCAACAAATCACCAGTATTCAACACTGCAATTCATACGTATTTAAGCCAGTATTCTATAATGGGTTCAGTTTGACAAACATTCTGGAGTTGGTCTCCTATCCATCATGGTGCGATTAGTGAGGCATTTGCCCGGGCTTGAGTACAGCCTGCAGCATGAAGCAGCCACTCAATACCCACACAACCTCGCTAGCTCTGAGTGGGTCTTAATGATTTGGGAGTTTTTTAGGTCAACCTCCTATTTTTACCCACATGAGAGGACATTTTCAGTGGCCAAACACTTTGTGAGAACTTCCAGAAGTGTGTAAACACAATCCTTATGCTGCATTCAGTTCTTTCACTGCATACTGGTTGAGTTATGAACCGTCTTCAGTCTCAATATGCTTTGTGAACAAAGTGTCTGACTTCAAGTAAAATAGAAAGCTAAAGTAGTGCCGCCATAACGTTTAAATTCAATCTTGAAAGTTTTTCTTTATTGTGGAGCAGAGAAAAAACAATTACTACTGAAAATCACGACCTTCTCAATATAAAGCCTATTTTAATGATATATTCTGGTTCAAAACACAGTGAAATGTGTAGAAGAAAACTTCACTAGTTATTGCATTATGCATGTTTCTACAAGTTCACCCTGACAACATGCCTTTGAGCAACGAGGTAGATATCTCAGCTCGAGTCTCAGCGCTGTGTTGTGTCCACTACTTTTAAGAAATGTGCAACAAAAAAAGCAATGTTTTCCTTGAAATGTTCATAGTTGTTTGACATCTAGTCTTACTGGTTTTAGCTCAAAGGCCGTAAGTTTGACACTCCTGCCTTAAACCAACAGAAAACCTGTTAATACCTGCAAGATTTTTGGCATGGCCTTTTCTATCTAGCTTTAATTTAACAGACATATTTTAACCATGACAGTACTGTACAGTGATAAAAGAGGAAATCTATAGTTAAATAGACTACCATGAAAACAGATCTCATTGTTCAGTGGAGTGCCTTACATGAACATGTGAATTAACACCATGTCTCATGCTGGATGTAAACTTCTTGTTTACACCTTGTTATTTTCGCCCTCTAACTTCAAATCATCAATACCGATCAGCTCGGATCTGATAAAGCTGGCCTGTGTGTTATATGACTGGTCTCTTGGGCTTACTGACTCCATGCAGCCTACATGTTTCCCCCCCTCTGCCTGCAGGCTATTACAATTCATTTCTCCACTGCCACGAATACCGACTAAGAAAAAGGTATTTGTCAAATTTACTTAGATTATTAATGATTGCATTCAATGTTGCTGCAATGTAAACAAGGACGTGGAGAGGTATTTTGCACAGAGTAAAGAATCGCATGGTTAGAACACGATCAAACTGTGCAACCTGCAGTTCGCACCTATGCAATCTGTACGTTCTCCAAACTGACACGTCCCCATTGATCTGCTGGGATTATGGATTATTGCTTCTGTCAAGCACGTCGGCGTAAATAAGCCAGTTAGTCCTGAAAGCCCGTTAGTTTTTTTTTTATGTTGTTTTTTTTTTTTTTTCTCGACTTGGCCGCTGTCACACCGAGCCAGCCACGGCTCGCATCGTGTTTATATCAGCGGATAACACTGCCACAATTCCCAGCCGACTGACACGCAACGCTCCCCACCCTCTACAAACACAGAGACGAGCCGGGATGGAAGCGGCCAGCGGCCACGTCGAGCTCCGCTCCTTCATGACAATGCTAAGTTAGCTTCGGCTAGCAAGTTGCGGGCAGACCCCGTCCAGAGCGAGAGCTCAGCAACAACGGCACGCAAACAAGCGCTCACTGTAGTTACCTACAACCGGAGAAGCGTCAGTACGGCGGCGTCCCGTTCCCCTCCATACCTCCCAGCGAGCTGCATGGAACCGGAGCAGGAAAAGGCTTGCTGGAGGTGGGGGGGGAAAAAAGACCTTAAATACGGAACCACTGTCTGCCGCTGTCCCACAATGCACTGGTCCAGCGGGGGGCAGCACAGATCCCATCATGATCAGTCTGCCCGCTGCAGGTCAGGCTTCTGCACACTTTTTCCTCACATCAGACCTGCTAAACACTGTCTTTATTATTAAGTAAGATTATTACGAAATATGCATGGAAAGTTTACCTGGAAATTGAAATGATCTCCTCGTTGCGCTCTGTCTCCATCCTGCATGTCACTGCTGCAAAACACTTTCAGGACCAATCCTGCTGCAGATCGCGGTTCTGCACACTTTCTCTCCAAATCTGTACTGCAACATACTGTCTTGAATTACGAAAAAAAAGCTTTGATATGCTTTGGACAAATATCCATGGAACGTTTGCCTTTAAGCTGAATTTCTCTTTGAGGAACAGGGGTGGGCAACTCATTTTCCAACGAAAAAAATACTGACACCGACACATTCAGCTTTGATTGATGAGAATTATCTCTTAATTAAAAAAAAAGTATTTTGGGGCAAAATTTTTTAAGTTATTGTTGCTCTGTGTCTCTTTTTCTGAGGGTCCCAGTCTTTGGCCCAATCCCAATTCTCTGCTTAATCCTCACTCCTCAACCTTGATCCTCAATCTCAAATTAAGTGCCTCCTCAAAACAAGTGTTAAGGAATGTAAAGTCACTTGGAAATGGGACAACCCTTAAAGACAGTTACGTCCTTGGACCACAGGGGGCAGCACTGCGCAAGAGGGTAGAAGAAAGCTGGAAGTGCAGTGTTTCCTGCAGGAAAAAAGCTTTGGGGGGGGTTTCGGACCGTCGGGAGGGTGCTAGGGGCTAGCGCGACGCTTCTTTGGACCGTCCGAAGGAGAGAGAGAGCGCACACGCGTGGAGCGTTGTTTTTTTTTTCTCTCTCTCCACAATAATTTTGTAATAATTAGGTCAATGATCCATAACAACGTCCTTTATAACTGTAAGTAATGCGCCCTGCATTAGAAATGTTTAACATTTTGAATGTGTGACCTTGTTAATAAATGCATTCAAATGAATTTTCTTGATTTCTTTCTAACAGCCTTTGTAAATATTATCTGTGATAGAAACTTAATACAATTACTCCAAAAGTAATATACAAGATTTTTTATTAATAAAATAACAGCAAAACGAACTATTTAACAAGCATTCTGGATTCTCCTTAACTCCAAGGTAGGTCTCGTAGAATCTCAAAATTAAGGGAGATAACGCTCCTTAGTCTCGCTCCTTTCCTCAACTTGTTAAGGAATGGGACAGCACTTAACTTCACGGGAGCGCGCATTTTGAGGAATGAGGAGTAAGATTGAGGATTAAGCAGAGAATTGGGATTCGCCCTTTGTCTGGAAATCATGATTTTTTTTCATTTCAATTCAATAAATGGGTAAAAAGGAACAATATTTTCTGCTTATTAGCCATCTTTTTTCATTGTGAAACACTCATTTTTGAAGGCAACAATTGCTACCTGTGCTTGCCAAGATGTTAAGAACACAGCCAATAATGTAATAATAACCACTTACAATGTAATAAAGGCAATAATAACAGTAATGCCAACTGCCCAGCTCTGTTTTACTGTCTCTGTCACTTTTTTGAATGACTTCTCATCAGTATCAACCATCTGTGTCTGTAATGTAACGTGTTTGTAAATTAAAATATGACTAAACTGATACAGTTTGAAGTCATCAAAATAGAAATTTATACCGTCAAGTAAAAAAAAAAAAAATAAAACTCACATTGTTGTTCAGAACTTCACCACCTTACAGGTTAGAAAATTGAGTTCCTAGTTGATGCCACAGGTCAGAAGAAATTGGTCACTGGTCCAATAAAGGCAACAGTTATTTGAATAACCACTTGTTAGAGCCAAGGTATGCAGAAGACTATCTCTGACCGCACAACGCGTTGGACCTTGAAGCTGATGGGCTGCAGCAGCAAAAGACCACACCGGGCGTCACTGCGGTCAGCTCAGAGCAACAAAGTGAAGCTACAGTTCACACAGGACCACCAAGATTTGGAAAATAATGCCTGGTCTGAGCATCATCTTTCTTTCTGCTGCCACATTCAGATGGTAGAAAACTGTTAACAATATCAAAGCTTGGAGCCATCCTGCATGCATCAGCAGTTCAGACTGCTGCTGCTGCTGCTGGTCTCATGGTGCAAGGGGAGACTTGATCGGCACAAATTTAATGTCAACTAAACATTATTCAGATGCCACAGAAATTACTATGGAATTGATATTCTGTTTGAGAAGTGTTACAAAACATTTCAAAACATATTTGAAAGTGATCAAATCTCAGTCGAAAACAAGAAGTTTCACCTTCCTGTGAAGACGATGGTGAACTTGTACCACTGCCATCATTGAGTCTTTTCCAGTCTGTTTCTCTGCAGCCATGACCAGGGACAAGGCCATCAGGACCAGGACCTCACACCTCCAGGACAGCTTCATCCCTGCTGCAACCAGACAAATGAGCAGTGGTCCAACTATTAAAAAAAAACCCCAGCTCATCCTACATGTGATGCTACTTGAATGTCAGCTCTGTTCAGAATACTTGCCACATTGATGTAATGTCTACTCCAGCTCAGCTGTGGTGACTATTCATGTCAGAGATCATTGTCCAGTTTGATTGTGGTTACTCAGGCATCTTTGGAGACACTCCATCCCACTGAATGCTCCTCAAATATAAGCCTGAGTACAAAACAGGGGCAGGAAGCAATTTGAAGTTTTCGGCCTCAGTTTTTTTTTTTTTTTTAATTTTCATAATCAATTTTTTATTTTTATATTTTTTTTATTTTATTTTTTTGCTCCATGGAAATGTGACCTTCAGCAAAAAATTCATGTGAAACACTGGATAAAGGTTTTTTTTTGTCACTTAATCTCAAATTCTCCCTAACTCCCTTATTCTACATAGCACAATATATAATACAAGGAATTGTGTCTTCCAGAAATAAAAAAAAGGTGTCCTGAAAGTCGGTTGATGATCCTGCACTGACTGAAACTCACCATCACACAGTACGGAGGTGTTCTTTCTGTTATTTGGCATATGGGGGGCGATCCATCTCATGATGCAATCATACAAAGTGTTCCTGTCGTCACACTGGGGTCATCTCAACTCGAGAAAGCCGCAAGTTCCTGGACAGTGAGCTGCAGCAACTCTCCATCGCAAGCAACTTCCTCAGAGTGGTCCCGGATGTAGCGGCAGTCTGGAGGAACAGCAGGTTCTTGTGAGCTGCCAAATGATGATGCAATTCTCTGGACAGAGCTGCTCCTCGGGGAAATGGCCACAGGTTTAGACGATATAGAACCGATCACCCATGCACATGAGATCCTGCACACTGTCCACAGTCACAGGAAAAGATCCTGTGTGTACAAACTCAATGATGAGCTCCAGAATCACTCGAGTTATGCCAGTTTTGTCATAAACCCGGCTGATCAACAAAGGTGGGCTCTGAGGGAACAGCAGAGAAACAGAGAAAAAAAAAACAGTCATGAAAAGGTTCAAAGGAGCAGGTATAGGAGGCAACAGTTTAATCTACAATGAAGTCACACATTTATGCTAAACTGCTATAATTTCATGGAGGAGTCAAGCCTCTTGAATTCTCACCTCAAACATTTAGTCACTTCAATGACTGTCTTCTGAAGCACACATAGTAAATAAAATGCTATGAAAATTATTCTTTAATGACAATTTATTTTGTTTGTGTTTTTATTCTTACTTGAAGACTATTTAAACGATTAAATTCTCAAGTGCAAACGGAGCACAACCACACAATACAACACATTAGATCTCAAGATGAATTTTCGGATTAACTAGTTGTTTGAAAAATGTTCAAATTAAATCAAATATCTGCTGCTGCCAGTGCAATCATGTTTATTTAAAAAGGATCCAGTAGCCTAATCTCAGTACTTTTGGGATTACTTTATCTTTTTGATCACAAACCTTTTCTAGGAAACTTTACTAACTTACTGACCTTGTTTAACCTTTACTCCTGATTGAGTACAGTTTAAGCGATGTAGGGGTGGTTGTGTACTCCTTTCACTTTGGATTAAAATGCAGTCTGGAGCTTCTGTAGCACAGCACCCACAATGCCACATTATTTTATAAGTGCTATCTTGTTTTGCATCACAAACCTGCTTTATCTTGAAGTGCTCAGTTGTTTAACATACTCAGCTGAAACTTTTAAGGAGAAAACATTGTTTCCTTCCTTCAGCTCACTGAAAACTGTTACACAGAATGACCTTGAGGGCGAGGGTCACTCTTTTTCAGCCATCTTGGCTTCTGAATATCTGGGATTGATTTTCTATAAATGAGGCAGGAATTGAACACAGACTGTGAGAATGGAACCTACTGACATGACAGTGAAACTTCCAATGATCTCTTCCGCGCTTTCATACAAACACTGTTTACCCCATTAAATCAACTATTGCTCCATTTGCCTGTTACACTTCATAGATATTTTCTTTTAATATAAAATTGATAAGACATGAATCAGAGAAGTTTTACATTGACTCCTTCTTCAGAGTAAGCACACCAAACAACCTCGGGGATAATGAACAAGTGAATCTTCACTGTGAAAGAACAATATCGAAGAAAAAAGTAAACTTAATCCTTCCTAGAAATATGACAACAATCATATGGTTAACTTCCACCCAACTGAAAAATGAAATGCTGCAGTCATAATAAAGTAATCACATAAAGTAATGAGATGTCCTTTCATTTATGAGCCTCTTTGAGTTTTTCAATGTCATTATAAAAATGCTGACACTGAGCTGACTACTGTTAAGGTTTTTTTTTTTTTCTAAATTATTGTTTCTCTTCAATTTAATTTATCAAAAAAGGTTAATTGAGGTCCTTTCCAACATCCCATTAATACATAAATTGTCCCCAACTACATTTCTGTTGCTGAGATATTGGTATAGATCATTTTGATGAAACACACAAGCAATTACTCATGTAGTGTTTATTTCAGTGTTTTCATTATCCCTGATTATCTCACAACCGCGGCTTTGCATTTCTTTAAAATTATTTCAGTAAACGAAAAGCTGTAGGTTATCCGAGTTGGTTTCTGCTTGATGCTTCCAGTGTATTTCCTGTTCACAACCGCTAAGAGGCGCTGCAAGGAGAGAGCAGCACCGGAAGTAGCATGGAAAGCCTCATGTGCGCATGCGCGTCCCTCTTTCTTCCTTTCCGACGCTCGAGCGAAAAGAGACAAGATGGGCCATCAGCAGCTCTATTGGAGTCACCCCAGGAAATTCGGACAGGGATCCAGATCCTGGTCAGTGTCGCCTTTATTTGATCGATTATAGCGCGTTGTGCTGAAGCGGGCTGGGTTTGGACAGTTTGTGACCTTTTATCCTCCGGAATATGAAACTAAACGCGCACCGCATGGACGGAGAGCTCGAGCCAACATGGCGGCGGAGGAAGCTGAGAACTGCAGTAGCATTAGCGCTCTATTCACAGTGTAAAATATAACGAGAACCGCGTGCGCGATGCACTGTGACAGTCTGAAATGTGAGACTTTTAAAGGTGACATCGTGCGGTAACCTGACAATATGAACGTCAACTGAGGACTTGGTTTACAGCTGTTTGTGATGCTGCGATGCTAACACGTTGGGAGTTTATTTCTAACACTGCTGATGAATTTTTGTTTCTCTCAATTTACGGATGTGTTTTTTTGCTTTATTCCAGCCGAGTGTGCTCGAACAGACACGGTTTGATCCGTAAATACGGGCTCAACATGTGCCGCCAGTGCTTCAGGCAGTACGCTAAAGACATCGGCTTCGTCAAGGTAAATAAGAATAATTTGTTATAATTTCTCTTGGTTGTAGGTTTTGTGTTGAATGTTAACGTGGTGTGAATGTAGATGAGGTTTTAATTAATCCATCAATACTTAATTCATTGTCTAAAATCTATAAGTATCTTGCTCTATATCTAAACAGTTTAACTTTACTCGGTTGTACTTTGACCTGCCACAATTTTCTCGATAAACCAATGCTCTCTATCATTATGTTCATAACTAATACATTCCTTTGTTTCCACACAGCTGGATTAAATGTCTCCCTCTCATCCGATGGGTAAAGAAGACTGGCCAAGATGGGATAATTGAGCACTGCTAATAAATGACTTTTTTTGACCAATCTAATTCACGTGTGTGGTCATTCAGTATTGCTTTAAAGTTTTGAATGTTCACCCATGTTTCACAGGGTTATCCAGTTTCTGTCATCAGACACTGATCATTCCAAATGGGATGTACACTACTAAAGTAAACTAAATGAGGGCAGCAGAAATGATTCAGATGGATTTTCTAGCAAATGTTTAGTGTTAATGGGGTTTTTCTTACAACACATTGGATGTACAATATATGCACGTAACCTGATTTTCCAAATGAATTCCATGATTCTAATGTGACTTTTTTTGCAATAAGCAAGTTGTCCATGTTTGGATTAAACCCTGAATTGTTCAGGAGTGATGCAGATTTTCCTTAATCTTTTGATTTGAGCTGTAATCTCACAGAGGATGTGTTCACCTATTGATTTAAACTATATAACCTTGTAGTGAGGTAGTTTTGAGACTGCTGCTGTGTTGTGATTGCTTATGTTAAACTCTGGGTCTGATGTCGATGCTCCTTTTGGTTCTTAACCATTTCGAAAGCCGCATGCTGCAAAGTGCATTTATTCCATGAACCGGAACGTCACAGCACAACAAAGCAGCGTATTAATTTTTCAGCCAGTGCCCCTCAGATGAAACAACATGCCACACCGCCCTCTCATGCGAGCAGCAGAAACATGCTGAGGCATTGGTCTGGCTCAGAGTTAATGAAACGTGATAGATCCCCTGTGGTGTGGATTAATTGCTTCGTGCTTTGTGACTTCAGCTACCACAGTCTTAAATATTGAATAAGCTCAGCACAAGCTGGAGCCAGGCAGGTGGGGATTCACTGCAGTGCCATATATAGACCACAGCTTGGTGTTATTAAACTTCAATTCTTTTATTTTTTTAATATGAAGTATGAGACACTAGATGGCAGCAACACTGCATGCTCAGAATTCAAGGCCAGTGATGTGCATTGTATAACCTCACTTCAATGTGATTTTTTTTTTTTTTGTACATTTTAGTAATCTTTCATTCATCAAACCAGCTACTTTATTCTTCATCAAGAAAATGAATCTAATTTAAGTCTCTGTAGGTTTTTAGTTTGTGCAGGCAAATGAGGATTCAACATGTTAGGGGAATGTGATGTCTTACTTAGTTGGACATATAAGTTGGAGTTTTACTTCAGAGCCTGATGTTCAACATTGATGTTGACTCATGCTGTGTACTTTGATGATTAATCAGCCAGGGGTTTGAGATTTTAATCTTTTAAATCCAAGGCAATAGACAAATTATATTTGGAAAAGTCCTGTTCATCATAAATAACATCTCTTTGTGCTCAGCAGGATTAAGATGAAAGTTTAATGATCTGACGGTGCTTTGGGATTTGGCAAAAAAGAAGAAAAAAAAAATCAAAATAAAATCAGTGAGCTATGATGCATTTTTATATCAAATGTAATCCATACTAACTCTTGCATAAAGGAGGGCGAGAGAGAGTGTGTGTGTGTTGCAAAAAGTGTTTTAATGCGAGGCTGACGGGGGCCTTTCTGTGTGGATGCAGGGAGCTGAGCACACCACTTCTGCGTGTTGCATCACTTTGCGATGAAGGCGGGTGGAAGGTGTCGTCTTTGATGTTGAGCCCAGTTACCTTTCTTTTTGTGAGCTGTGCATTAATTCTCTTGTTATGCCGCCTCTTCAGTAACGCCGAACCCCAGAGAACTGCCTGGGAGGACATGTTGAAAATCATCCAATGTGAAGCTAAGTCATTTTCAATGTCAGTGTTTCTTCTGTGTGCAGTTGAATCGGGGGTGTTAAACGTAAGGCCCGTGAGCCACAGCTGGCACGCAAGAGGCTCCAATCTGGCCCGCCAAATGAATAAACAGTGTAAGTTTTTGTTTTCAACACAGCCATTAAAGCAGACTCATACTGAAATGACGACATGGGTTATGGGCCAATAAATTATTTAGCAATGCGACTTTACAACTGACTCTTTTCAACAACCTCTTTCACACACACAGAGAGAAGAGTGATTTCTTGTCAATGGAAGCTTTAAATTGTCAGTAAGTCTTTATTATAATGATTCAAGGGAAATACATAGTTGTTCTTTTATATTTGAATGGCAGGGGTTCTGTCTTGGTAAAGTCCCAACTTTCACAAGGACGTCCTCTCATGAGCATCTTAAAGGTGACTTTTGCTGAACGATTTTTGTTTAACAGACTCAAACATTTGTTCCATTTTGGGGATTCGCTGACACGACAATGGTGCTTGGTGGAACTGAAAATGCAACTTGGTCATCTGTTCATACGATCATCCATGTACTCGACTAATGTTTATAGTGCGTTGTTCTCCTCAAATGTGTGTGGATTCATTACGAAAACCGCCAGCAGCACCCTCTAGTGGCCTAAAACCTCAGTAAAGCTTAAGAGTTTCTGAAGTCCGCTCTTACTTTGCTGCTGCAGTCATCGTCACATTTCTAATTTGATCCACAAACATCAAACCATGTTGAGTGTTTTCCTCTCTTGACAGACTCTGCATTGCAGCTACTCACTCCATCATCCTCCCAAGTGGCTTGAAGATAGATTAACTTTCACGACACGATGATCCCGTTGCACAGTGTCTTGGTTAAACGTGTGCATCGCTATAAAATGATCCCTGAGCGACAAGCGTGTTCGCAGTTGTGTACATGCAAGGAAAATCGATTGTGACGCTCATTTTTCTCATGTCAAGCTTGCACATAAATGCATCAGTGTGTGTGCACACCTTGTGGCTGCGGCTGCATCCGGACATTGAAAGAAAGCCCGAGTAAAACACCCGTCCCTGCATGTCACAGGGGAGTAGTTGTGCCGGGGACCTGAAACTCTCAGCGCTGTTCTGACTGACTGCCAGGTACACTGCAGAGGTCTGCCATCCATCCTCCAGATTATGGTAAAAAAAATAATAAGTGAATTGAAAATGTTACAGCGCACTGTTGGCATGGAAACATTCCTCAGGGTTTTTTTTTTTTTTTTTTTTTTTACCTGCTTTCGATTGTCGGAGCGAGAGGCACTCCTGACTGTACGGCTCCTTTAAAAGGGCTGTGGGCAAACATGTGGCTCATTCGTGTTCGCCGTCAGTTTGAGAGGGATCAGCGACGACTGAGGGGTGGCAGGGAAAAATAGCCCCCAAAAGTATACAGCAGGCAGAGACAGAAAGAACAAATACCAAGGACTGATTGAAAAAGCAGTTAGCGTGAACTCAGAAGTGAAATTATGCAGTGACTAAGAAGCTGTAAGCAGCTTGAAGTATCTATAATTGCCGGTTGTTTTTTCATGAAACCCTCAATTTCTTTGGACAATAGTTGTTAGAGAGACGGAGAAATCCTCCGCAGCCCATTTATTGCTTTCACTTAAAAGCTGTAATATATTTATATATATATATATATATATATTAAACCACAAATACCAGCCTGCTATTGTGTTTTCCAGGATATTTTCCTGTGTTCACTGCGTTCCCCTGGGAAGCGAGCCGTGCCCGGCGCCCAGCTTTATTACAGTCCAGCATGGAGCATCTGGCTGACTCAATCGCTCCAGTCAAACAGGGGGCTGATTCTCCTGCCGCCACGGAGCGAGCAATCTCTCATAGCAGGGCTTCAGTGTAGGCTCAGATGACTTTAGCAAACACTAATTTCTCCATAGATTTCAAAAGAGATTATGGAAACTGAGAATTGCTTCAGCGCCGCGCACAGCGCGGGCTTTATTTACTTTGAGTCGACTGTGTGGTCAGCGTTACACAACAGAGGCAATCTGATCTTCGGGCTAATGTTATATGAAGCAATAACATCAGCCAGTTGGAACCGACTCTCCAGCAACAGGAAAACGTTTGCGATCGTAACGGACACGTACCTGAAAGAAATGCTGTAATACATTCAAATGAGGAGATCAGCATTCTGGTTTGCTTAATGTGGATCAGGGATTTCCAGCCGCAGCCTCCTGGAGGTCATTTATAATAAATACATATAAAGTTTTCAGTTTTCAGAGATTCCTATTAGGGCCAAAATTGAATAAACAGGACATTTATTGAAGTAATTGATGGAAGATGATCAGATGGTTTATGTTTCCTCTTGACTGATGATACTTGTACTGTAGAAAAAGGATCATTCGACTGGTTAATGGTTTGCTTAATTGCGGCTCCTCTCTTTGTCGGCGCTGCTGCTTGCAATCAGTCAGAGGGCGAAAGTTCACGAGTTTGATTTATGATTAGAAATTTTTACTTATTAGTTTAACTTAAAACAAATATTTGTGTTGAAGCGACAGCGATGCACATCAAAACAGATAACACAGGATGAATGAATTGTGTTTTTCGTCACTCATCAGACCTTTCCAGACTGATCATGGTGACATTACAGCCTTGATAAGATTTTTCTAACAGCTTGTGTACATAATGCGCATTTGGTGAACATTTGTCAATTTCTGCTTCCTGTTGTCAGACTCTTTAAACAAACACTTCAACGGACCAGCTGTCGTGAATTATACAATGATTCTGCTGAACGATATGGAGGTTTTTTTTTTTCTTCATTGGATGCGTCAGTAAAATACTCATGTTCATATTGAATCGCTCTTGATTCTGTCTTAAGTCTCTCACAGATTTTAAAATTGGTGGACTAGAAATTGCTTTTCCCAGCATTATTTGGTAACGCTTCCTTTTACAGTACGGTAATTACCATGTATTGATGTGGTAATTGCAAGGTAAGTACCATGTAATAAGGAGAAGTTACTGTAAAATTACCATGTAATTACAGGGTAACTATGTTGCTAATTACCTAGTACTTTTAGAGTAATTACCAAGCCAATTCCAGGCAAATACCAAGTAACTACCTGGTATTAAATATTAATTACTGGGCAATTATAATGTATATAGCAACTATGTCGGTAATTGCCAAGTACTTACTAAGTAATTGCTAAGTAATTACCATGTAATCATTGGGAAATGTAGACTTTTTACTAGGTATTACTAGGTACTGCTAGGTGTGTACGCTATGTATTTCCCTATTAGTCAAGTGTTTTTTACTACTTACCTGGTAACTTCTTAGTATTTCCCAGTAACTACAACATTTACCTGGTAATTACGGTTGAACTGTAGACTACTGCAAAAGGAAGTGAGGCCTGTTTCCACACTATTACCTGGTAACTACTTATTCGTTACCCAGGAACTGCAAAAATACCTACCTGGAAATTACATAGTTATTAAAGTGGATTTGTACTGTAAAAGGAAGTGAGGTCTGTTTCCATGTTATTACATGGTAATTGCTTATTTGTTACCTAGTAAATAGAAAAATATTTACCTGGAAATTACATAGTTATTAAAGTGGATTTGTACTGTAAAAGGAAGTGAGATCTGTTTCCATGTTATTACATGGTAATTACTCATTTATTACCCAGTAAATAGAAAAATATTTACCTGGAAATTACATAGTTATTAAAGTGGATTTGTACTGTAAAAGGAAGTGAGGTCTGTTTCCATGTTATTACCTGATAATTACTCAGTATTTAGCCTGTTACTCGGAAACTTTCACATTACCCCACAAACTTGCACCAAAAATGCAGCAAACCCCATCAGTGTCTGTGATACAGTCTCTGAACAGCACACTGTATCTGTCAGGAGATCAGAGTTTCCATCAAAAACCACCATCACCAGCCATCACATTACATGAAGATGAACGCATTATTATTACACTTCCTCACTCCAAACACCTCACTGTGACAGACATGCAAAAACAAGAGAGCTGCCAAAGATAAACATTTTAATCAAATGGAGTTCAACTTCTTATAAAACAATTTACAAAACAGTGCACATTTTTAGCAGTCAGGCACCTTTTTTTTTTAAGAAACAGAACAGATTTCTTTTGCAAAAAACAAAATACAAAAAACATTGATAAACAATCACTATAAATCAACATTAATAAGCAAACTGCTCCAGTCTTATGAATTCACATCATCATGTGTTTTCTGCAGACCCGTCTGGTCTACAGGAACCCTTGATCTCCATCATCCCGAATACCAAGGGCCGCCGTCGCCAGGTGTTGTCACGTTGTCCATGTCCAGACTTGTACCTCCCTCAGCGTGATGAAGACGAGGACAGCACAACTGTTCCTTCTTAATGCTCAGGGTTTATTCACTTTAACACCCAAACCCCAAACGTGAGAGCTGAAAACATACAAATATACATATTAATAAAGAGAAACTTACACAATAAACAAATATACACATTGCACAAAACACAAATATCTTTAAACCTTCAAATATACACATGAAACCGACATTACAACCGAAATATCCACCCAAGCCTGGACATGAGACCACAGCCACCCAGCACCAGCTGCAGAGCTCCACCAGACTACCACCACGATAATGATCAATAAAACACCAAGAAAAAGGAAATATACACACCTCACTGACTGCATCACATTGTAAGCCGTTTGTTTTTGCTCTTTTTACATACTGTTTGGAGCGTTTTTTTTCTCTCCACGTTTGTGTGCACCACTTAATGTGGTCCTACCCGGAACGTCTGCAGAGGGTTAGTTCCGCCACTCGGTGATATTTATATTTAATTAAATTTCGGTTCTACCTCGACTGAGAGAACGCTTATTTATGGCAGAACGTCTGCAGACACTTGGTGATATGGTGATATTTATATTTAATTAAATTTCGGTTCCTACTCTATTGAGAGAAAGCGTGTTTACGGCGGAACGTTCCGGGTAGGACCACGTTAAATGATGCACAGATAAACGTGGAGAGAGAAAATAAGAACAAAAAACTCCGTGAAAAGAGCAAAAACAAATGGCTTACCTCCTTTACAATGTGAAGCAGCCAGTGAGGTGTGTATATTTTCGTTTTTCTTGGTGTTTTATTGATCATTATAGTGGTGGTGTCGTGCCAAAAAGTGATTCCCTGCCATAAAGTGATTTCCGGTCCGCGGGCAGCTGAAAAGCGCAGCTCAAACAAGTTTGTTTCTGATCATCCAATGATGTTTATTTGTGTTTGCATTTGATAGCCTCCTGTACGTCCAGTTGCCTTATGTCGCTATTAAATACCGGTAAGCCAGTTGGCGATTTTAACCTGGCTTGTTGTTATGCGAATAAAGATATGTCACGGAGGTGACACGTTTTCTTTTCTTTTTTTTTTGTTTGCACCAAAATTGCGAGATTGCTCGACAGAGTAATTTCATCCCAAGCAGTGCGTTGTACAGTTTGAAAATTGAGAAAAGGGACATTACAATGTCAAAATCAGCTTATTTTGCTTGCCAAAAGCTGATTCATGCCTCCGGTATTGTATATGGATCGATATTTTGCCTCAAAATGATTTAATATAACACAGCAGAGTCACATTTACAACATTTGAGTAAAACCAATACTTTATACCACTTAAAAAATGAGTAAAGGGACATTACAATGTCAAAATCAGCTTATTTTGCTTGCTAAAAGCTGATTCCGCGGACTGGAATCAACCAAAACTTGATTTCTGCCAGAAAGTGATTTCCGTACAACGCACTGCTTGGGATGAAATTACTCTGTCGAGCAATCTAGCAATTTTGGTGCATAAAAAAAAAAAAAAGAAAAGAAAACGTGTCACCTCTGTGACATATCTTTATTAGCATAACAACAAGCCAGGTTAAAATCGCCAGCTGGCTTACCGGTATTTAACAGCAATATAAGACAACTGGACGTACAGGAGGCTATCAAACGCAAACACAAATAAACATCATTGGATGATCAGAAACAAACTTGTTTGAGCCCAATTAAGACTGCTGCAGAGCCACAGAAGCTGCGCTTTTCAGCTGCCCGTGGACCGGAAATCACTTTATGGCAGGGAATCACTTTTTGGCACGACAGCGGTAGTGTGGAGCTCTGCAGCTGGTGCTGGGTGGCTGTGGTCTCATGTCCAGGCTTGGGTGGATATTTCGGTTGTAATGTCGGTTTCATGTGTATATTTGAAGGTTTAAAGATATTTGTGTTTTGTGCAATGTGTATATTTGTTTATTGTGTAAGTTTCTCTTTATTAATATGTATATTTGTATGTTTTCAGTTCTCACGTTTGGGGTTTGGGTGTTAAAGTGAATAAACCCTGAGCATTAAGAAGGAACAGTTGTGCTGTCCTCGTTTCCATCACGCCGAGGGAGGTACAAGTCTGGACGTGGACAACGTGACAACACCTGGCGACGGCGGCCCTTGGTATTCGAGATGATGGAGATCAAGGGTTCCTGTAGACCAGACGGGTCTGCAGAAAACACATGATGATGTGAATTCACACGACTGGAGCAGTTTGCTTATTAATGTTGATTTATAGTGATTGTTTATCAATGTTTTTTGTATTTTGTTTTTTGCAAAAGAAATCTGTTCTGTTTCTTAAAAAAAAGGGTGCCTGACTGCTAAAAATGTGCACTGTTTTGTAAATTGTTTTATAAGAAGTTGAACTCCATTTGATTAAAATGTTTATCTTTGGCAGCTCTCTTGTTTTTGCATGTCTGTCACAGTGAGGTGTTTGGAGTGAGGAAGTGTAATAATAATGTGTTCATCTTCATGTAATGTGATGGCTGGTGATGGTGGTTTTTGATGGAAACTCTGATCTCCTGACAGATACAGTGTGCTGTTCAGAGACTGTATCACAGACACTGATGGGGTTTGCTGCATTTTTGGTGCAAGTGTGTGGGGTAATGTGAAAGTTTCCGAGTAACAGGCTAAATACTGAGTAATTATCAGGTAATAACATGGAAACAGACCTCACTTCCTTTTACAGTACAAATCCACTTTAATAACTATGTAATTTCGAGGTAGGTATTTTTGCAGTTCCTGGGTAATGAATAAGTAGTTACCAGGTAATAGTGTGGAAACAGGCCCCACTTCCTTTTGCAGTAGTCTACAGTTCAACCGTAATTACCAGGTAAATGTTGTAGTTACTGGGAAGTTACCAGGTAAGTAGTAAAAAACACTTGACTACTAGGGAAATGCATAGCGAACACACCTAGCAGTACCAAGTAATACCTAGTAAAAAGTCTACATTTCCCAATGATTACACGGTAATTACTTAGCAATTACTTAGTAAGTACTTGGCAATTACCGACATAGTTGCTATATACATTATAATTACCCAGTAATTAATACTTACTACCAGGTAGTTACTTGGTATTTGCCTGGAATTGGCTTGGTAATTACTCTAAAAGTACTAGGTAATTAGCAACATAGTTACCCTGTAATTACATGGTAATTTTACAGTAACTTCTCCTTATTACATGGTACTTACCTTGCAATTACCACGTTAATACATGGTAATTACCGTACTGTAAAAGGAAACGTTACCCATTATTTTCTCTTAAATTTTTTTCAGAGTAGATGGTCTTTCTCCCTTTTGTGCTCATCACAGTGGATTGAGAGGACAGGGTTTATGCTGGATGCCCCACCTCAGAAAGAGCTGAACCCTAATTTTCCAGCCTCCTGCTCTGACCTCTGGGCCCTTCTGAGAAGACATCAATGATAATGAAAGAGATTAATTGAGTTCTCGTGTTTTCCTTTGTGGCTGCTCAATGGGCTCGAGCGGATCACGTGATCAGCTCCTTTGATTTGGCGCAAGTTTTATGATGGACACCCTTCTTAAATCAGCCTCACCATTCAATGCCTGTCTAATGGAAGCTGCGTCACTTCCTCTTCAAACATGAACACTAAATGAATAAAATAATAAATGAATCCACAGAAATGACTTTTGCACCTTTCTGTTTTGCCTCTCATGATGGGATGAAATGATTTTGTGATTAGGAATCCGTCCGTACTCCTCGCTGCACCCCAGCTCTCACACTGTCACGCCTTGCCGCCACAGAACAGAGCAATTAATATTGTTTTTACTAACACTTGTGCTTCTGTCGTGACAGCTCATACATGCAATGCCAAAAAAAAAAATTCTCACTGGTCCCAGCCTGAGAATTTTTTCACAAGAAGATATGCAGAAAACCCAAAACTGCGAATTGCAAATATCACAAAATATTTTGGTTCATAATTTCTGAAACTGAAACATTTGCGAGTGTGTTCACATTCTTGACGGGTTCTGAGCTGACGGAATAACTCAGTTATTTCCAGCTGTGCGTTTCACAGGGAAAATTCCCAGGATGGCTCTTTTGACATTTTCATAGTGGTAAGAATGTGTCAGCGTGTCTGACAGCGAAATGTATACACCTGCTTTTGAAAGGCATCGGCTCAACGGAATAGTTTTGGACTATTCTTGTCATTCTTTAACCTAATGCACGTGGAAGACGAGGTGCAGTTGTTACGCGCTGGTTGCCACACTCACCTGAATTCAGTTATCACACACTCGCCTTCTGGTTGTGTATTACTAACACATGGTATTGCTTCATCGCTCGTACATGGATCTTGATATTTGTCAATATATCTCGATAATGACTTCAAAACTCCTTTGTCCAAATGTTCTTTGAGTTCTGCATTCCAGTGTGTACTTGGATTTACTCCCGCTGTGCGAAAATATGCATTTGAGGTTGATTGATGCCTGTCAGTTTTCCATGTGGCTGTGCTGTCTGTGTCTGCCATGTGGTGAAGAGTCTGAATCTTCTCACACAGTCAGGATCGACCAGATAGAAAAAGGATAAAGTCACCAACTGACCTTAAAATGAACTTTTTTTTAATAATGTGTGAGTGAATTAGGGTATTCAAAGCTACAAACGCACAGTGAGAACATGCAAATTCCATGTTCAAAAGAAGGACAAAATCCACTGATTCCTGCAACAAGGTGAGACTGTTAACAACTACACCTTTGCAGAACTTCCTCCATATCATATGAGTTAGCACATTGTTTGTAGTGGAAAACTGTCTGTGTTTTCTAAGAAAAGATTAAAAAAACAACAACAAACAAAACAAAAACAGAGTCAGTTATGGAAAAATAACTAGATGCACCTTAATTATGCAGCTGTAATACAAGTTATAGAAAACGTGAAACAAGAGGGGCCGTGCATCCCAATTAGCTCCCTCCGCGCACCGCCTTTAGAGTTAACAGACCAGAGCGCGGTGTATCGACCCATGAAGCTCACAAGGCTGTATTGTATAAACATAAAATTGACACCCTGAATATTAATCGGCGCGGCCTTGTGGACGACCGGAGAATATGAAATATCTCACCTCTCTGCAAATTTTCGGTGGATGATCTACAATTCCACTTCAAAGTCACTG
This sequence comes from Salarias fasciatus, assembly GCF_902148845.1. Classification (NCBI taxonomy): domain Eukaryota; kingdom Metazoa; phylum Chordata; class Actinopteri; order Blenniiformes; family Blenniidae; genus Salarias; species Salarias fasciatus. The sequence continues at coordinate 19,888,362 of NC_043759.1, forward strand.
TGTAGATTTACAGCAGAGCCCCAAATGAAAAATGAGTAGCTTACAAGAAAAAAAAAGAAAGAAGAAGTGTCTCTATAAAATGCTTGTTGATATTCTGCATGCAGTGTATTGTTTGGCACCCTCTAAATTTAATGAATTGCACAGTGCATGCAGCAGAATCTATCAAAAATCCGTGCGAGGCCGATCCACCGTGAAGGTCTCGGTAGGTCCTGTTCTTTGGAGCTTCTACTTGTACAAACACAAATGAGTTCATTATTAAATGAAAAGACCCATGTAGCATTTGACCTTCGGGTGGGGGTGGGGGGGAATAGTCCTGCCAGCCCAACAATTGTTTCCTTCCCCTGCGTATCGAACGGCGCCTAAAAAACTGATGAGATTCAACGCCGTGCGCGTATCATGTAAGACGCCAGGCCTCACAAGTGAAATTATGCAGTCAATAAATCACTGTCTGCCTCCCCCGATGCATTTAGGGAAAGGGACGGCGGGAAACGCCTGGCGAACCTGTGGGGGCAGTGCTGCACCGTGACTGGAGCTGGGAGCGGCAGGGCAGGGAGAAGTGGGGCGGCGGGAGGCGAGGTGACGGGAGGTAGCGCGTTGCTCGACGGGGAGGAGCTCTCCAGTCACGGTTAGGGGGGAAGAAAAGACGGGGAGACGCGGAATGTTTCCAGGCAAACCTTGATCAGGCTGTCAGCTCGCAGTGCATCTAATTGAATACGCCGATGCATTTGAAGTGGAGAGTGCAGCAGGAGCGGAGAAAGAGGCGGCGGAGGGAGGCGGGCGCAGTGGGGGATCGGCTTTCCGCACACACAAACACACACCAAAAAGACAAATCAAAGACGAGATGTCTGAACAGGTAGCCCTGATCTTTCACTTCTCCCAGCGTCCTCATGCAGATGCTGCCAGTGGTGGCGTAGCAGTGTGTGGGAATAAGAGAAGGCTGTAAATGTGTCATTGAACACAGCTTGGAGAATAAAAGAAAGGTGAAGACAGACGAATGAGCCGGAGCTACAATGCTCCGTGAGAGAACAGGTTAGAAGAAGGAAAAAAGAAAAAAAGAAAACGAACTTCAAACTGCACTCTGGAGGTTTGCAAGAAACATGCCACAATGGTGGAGGTCAGCGGCGGTTACAGCGTCTGACCGGGCTGCCTCGTGCAGCTCGGCTTAGCGCACTGCTTTGGGGCAGCAGGGAAAAAAAAAAAAAAAAATATTACTCATAAATGGAAAAGATCAAATAGTGGCATTTAACAGTCTGCAGCGAAACGGTGTCACAGAGGACCTCGTCTCTCAGCTCTCCTCGGGCTAAGAGGATGTGATGTTCTGTCAGTATTGTAATTTATTTCCCACACAGTTCATGGCTGGGCAATCACACCACACACTTTACTTTACTGGAAGGTCTCATTCTATAATCCCCATTATGGTCGTCGCACACGTATCCGCCAAGCTGGAGGTATGAATTAAAGGTATATTCACATTTCGCAATTCGTAGAGACGAGATAGAACCGCCGACGCCCGCCCATAACCGCCTGTCAATCTCTTCTGTACGCTCATTTGGATGTTAACCTTTGAGTTCACAATACCTGACCTGAATGTGACCCGCGGTAACATTTCCCCTCATCCACATCCACACTCACGGATCTCTGGTGCAGATCGCGTGGAGTTGAATGCTTAACGCGATTTGCATGAATATCATAATGAAGCGGCGTACTAAAAAGAAGCGGGCCGTCTTCAGCACGCTCCTGGTGTCGAGACAGACGAGGAGGCATCGAGAAAAAACAAGAGGGTGGCGTGTGATTACAGCTCTCGCGACTGCAACATGTAAACATGTGTTGACGCTGCTGCGGACTTGTTTGATCCGAATCCATGGGAATTTGTGAATTGTTTGATTACGATGAACAGCTGTTGAGGAAGATGAGCGAACAGCTGCCACCCGCTGATCCTATTAACAGTCGCTAATTCTTCCCAGTTCGCCTCCAGTTGCGAAACGCCCGCGTCTTTCGCCATCCAGCCGTCGCACCCTGCCGCCACCTCGGCCTCGCCGTCTTCCCCTGCTCGCGCGTCGCCGCCGCCGCTTCTAATCCGGGAGGGAAAATGAACTGCCACGCACGTTTGATTGTTAGAAGTGCCTGCCGGTTTCCGTGACAACACCTTCCACCGGCGAGGGGGGGTTTGGAGTAATGGGCAAGCAGGGGGTTTTTCCATCCGAACACATCGCCGCCAACGCCACTCCATCCCTCTTTCTTTGTCCCGCTTTCCATATTTTGAATATTTGAAGGAGGTAATTCAGATGGAGGGCGATTCGCTGAGCGACAATGTGACAGATGCGGCTCTATTTTTCAAGATGAATGGAAAAAAAATGATGCAGCCCGAGAGGATCAGAGTAAAAAGTGGTGAAGGGAAAAAAAACCCCCAACAACAACAAAAAAACAGCAGCTCAGCGACTGACTTTTCCTGCTCGCTCCAGCCATTCTCGCTTATTTTTTTATTAACCCGCGTCCTACCATAGCCATTACGCCTCTGGCTATTACACACAGGATCTCTGCAGGCCGACCAACATGTCAGAAAATGACTGGCATTAAAAATGACACGCAGTCCTTATGCCATCTTTGCAGAGAGGGGCCATTTTCCTCTTGAGCGGGATGGAGGACGGTGCAGAGCGGATATCTTTTTGACAAACAGGCCTAATGCAGCTCTCGAGTCGTGGAACTTTCACCGTCGCCCACCTGCTTTCAGACATAAAAACAAAAAAGACAACTGATTTCCGAGATGCAGGTACAGGAGAATTTTGGTGCTTTTTATGAGGGTGATCATCTTTATTGTTTTATTTATTTTTGGTCCTTTCTGACTGACACAGTTAGTCATCGCAAGTGCAGGATTTACACGTCACTCAAGAGCTTCGTCCGTTGCTGCTTTGTGTTTCCGTCTCTTCCTGAAGACACTCCGTCTGCTCCCCCGCAGCACAGTGACCTGCCCAGCCCGGCCTGCACGCCGGCGCCGGCGCCACCGCCACCGCCGCTACTGTACTGGGATCCTCTCTAGAAGGATCGATTCCAGCTTGTCCACCCACCAGAGGATCCGACACCAGTCGACGCGGTGCGGACTCCACATATTCAGACGCCAGCGGCTATCGGCGGTCCAAACCCTGATTCCGGTAATTGAGAGTGATAGGGATCCGTTAGGGCCAGGTTATAATTGATTAGGGGTGTGTGTATAAACAGATAGAGCGATCAATGGAGCCGGGTCAATAGAAATTATACGCATCTCAACGAGAACCAGCGAGCGACACCAGGAATCGGGAGGTGCTGTGGATTTGTGCCAAGGCCGAGCGGAAGCTTTTATGAGCAACAACCGCAGCTACTCATCCTCTCACTGCTGCATCTTCTCTGGAAACAGGGGGGTAAAAAAAATAACGGTTCAACCTAGACAAATTAAGACATTTTGCATGCAGATTCCTGTCGCTGGATTTTGACGTGACATTCTGATTTGTACGCTAAAATGGCAAAATACCTTTTAAAAGTGTCTGTGCCATCTAACCAGCGCTTGAAAGGGGATTAAGAGACAGAAGTGCTGCAATAAGAACTCTAAGCAGCACAAAATCGCTGCAAGCGATGAATAACAAAAGTACAAACAAAGCCGCATTGACTGTGGTACCACATGCAAAAGAAAAAAAAAATACAGTAAGAAAGAGACGCAGAAAGTGGGAAAAAAACAGCATTTTCCAATCTGTTCTGTCTTCAGCGTGAAGAGACCGCTCTTTGATGGACTGCAGCCCACCTTGTGATTGCATGTGAATGGTCCTTTTTTTTCTCTCTCTCTCTCTCTCTCTTGCTGCCTCATCCAGAAATACTTTCTTTCTGTGTCACTCAGTGCCGTTCTGTAACAACACCGAGCAACTCCGAGCAAAATCAATCTGAAGAAGTCCTTTATGTTCTTGTAAAACACTCGAGGCTGACTATTACTCTTGGTTGGCCTCACTTAAGCAACTTTTCATGGGGGAGTGATTTATAACCTCGTTGCGACAGCATTTCAGATGTAAATGATTTATTATGATAAACGATAAAACACACGATGATTTGCAGCATTTGGAAACGGGGCTAGTAATTTAGAGTATTGTAATTGAATCATCGGCGTAACATTTGGTCCACTGCAATGAGAAACAATGAAAACAATGTCAGGACAAAAGGATGCCAACTTTTTGTGTTTAATTTCTGAAATTTCTCATAATGCTGTGGTTTTTTTCCTCAAGTTAAAGAACTTTGACGAAGTAACTTTGACCGATTCTTCGCAAGATGTGAAAAAAAAAACCCAAAAACACCCCATGAATGCGTTAACAAGGTTGCAGCCATCACATAATTTAAATGAAGTTCTGGTGCAAACATAAAACAGACAACAGCAGACATTTCTCATGAAGATGAGCTAATTTAGTCCCTCTCTGAAAAGAATGCTTTATGGAAACAAGCTCACGTGTTTAATTGGATGAATTCACCCTCCTCAAGAGAAATCTTTATTAGCCGATTTACATAGAGCTGGTTTAACGTCGGCGTCTCATCATTCATTTTCTCTTTCCATGATGGCCCGCTCTACATCATTACACTTGGATTTGGAGTGGTGCTCAATCAAGCCTCGGGATGTTAATAAAATATGCCGGCTATACCAAGACGAGATGAATAATCGCGGGAGTCAAGTGTAATTTCCAGCCCCGGCAGGTCGAGCTCGGGTCGTCCATACGTCACGCTCTGGTGAGCAGAACCTGGAGGAGCTGATCCGGGTGGGCCGGCCGCTCGGTGGCCGCCATGGCGGCGATGCAGGCGCGAGCGGCGGCGTGGCGCGATAAGGCTTCTGCACCGGTGTGGACAGCACCGGGGGATTGTGGCAGAGTGCTTATCAGTCTCCGTCAGGGTCTATCAGCATCTGTCATGTTTACTCCTCAGGTGTGCCGGATGCCGGCTGACTGCTTCGCCAAGGCTCCTTCGTATCAGCCAGCGGAGAGCTAACCGGGAGCACAAACACAAACCCACCCACCACTGCAGCAGCGAAAACCCAACCCTCTCCATGACTTATTATTCCCCCTCCACACACAAACCTCCTTTTGACAAAGTTTACTCGTCGCATTCCCCCCCTCTCCATTCCACTGTCTTGCAGCGGATGTGGAATGAATCAAGTCTTAACAGGATCCCAACACACTCGTCTACGGAAAGACCTTGACGTGCTCCAGCGTGGGACTTCACTCTTTAGTGGGAGAGCAGTGAAGAAATTCTGCTGTTGAAAATTGTTTCTTTGCTTTAAAAAAAGAAAGAAAAAAAAAATCAATTTTCAAAGTCAACCATCATCCTTCACAACATATGCATTAAAAGTCATGTCAGCAACAAAAACCATTCAATTTGTTTTGAGGCTTTTAAAGCCTGCTTGAGCCTTTACATTTGGTCCACTCTGGAATGGCTGAAATTGAATAGCATAATCGGAAACGAGATTTCTCCATCTTATTTTGCATTTCTCATTTAAAATTCAACTACAGTGAATTGAGACCGAAAGCAATACTCGACTTGAATTGATTTCCCCTGAAACTCCATTTAAGCCTCAAAGAAAATTGGGTTTGCTTCATTTTTCTAAATGAAATGTGGCTTCTCCAAAAATTCGGGTTGCTGACACCTCTTAACTTGTCCGTCCCAGGCCACCGTCCCTTCACTTGGCTGGATTTTTATAAACACACAGACACACACGCACATTATTATCAATACCTATACACAAATACACAGCTCCTATCGCCCCGCATAGAAATATTTTCCTGCACTCTGGAAACACTGTTCCAGAAGTCTTTATTTGCACGGCATGTGGAAGTAAACAGTGAGCGCACACATGAGCATACTTAGCATTTCAGTTTAGAGTAATATGAAAACCAGTCGATGTTTTGTTCTTTTTAAATTCTCTACTTTTTGCAGACGCGCAGTGTGTTCTCGGTGAGTCGACGCCTCTGCCAAACGTGCATTTAGATGGAAAAACTGATGACCTGCAACCACTAAGACGCAGCGGAGTCAGATTGTTTTTGTTTGAACGAGGAGGAAAAATTGGAATCTTCACTTAAAGGCTGTTTCCTGATTGCCTAAATGTCAGCAAAATGGAACTAAAAGTGAAATTCAAGCATTTCCGCGGATGTGATTATAAAGCAGATTGTTTTCATTTCTCAGTTTTGCGAACCTCAGGGTCAAACTGAACAATTCAAACAAATGTTGTGATTTTATAGACTGTTTTAGGTTGACACTAAAACAAAGACCGTTTAAGAAAAAAGAAAGAAAGAAACATAAAACATGCTTGCAGATGACATTTAAAAAGAATCTTTTTTTTTTTTGGTTTGGCGTTAGGGTAGCTTTCAGTATCTAATTGTTGCATTCAGGATGTGTGTGCGCGTGCACGCATTAGGTTAAGCGAGACACGCAGGCAGCGAAAGGTGAGAGAAAAAGTTCAAGCGAGCTCGAGCGAGAGATTTGAGAGAGATTGTCAAAATGTCGCGGGGAGAAATGTCAGCGGCGAGGTGGAGAGGAGTCAAACTGAGCGGGAGCAGGAGGTCGAAGCCATAATTAGTGTGTGTGAGTCAGTGCGAGTGGCCCCGTGCGACGGCGCCGACTCCCTGGCCTCTGCGTCCGCCGCCGAGGACAGGCCTGGGGACTGGCTCGTCCCGACCTCTGGCTTCTTTCTGAGGAACACGCCGCGCTCCCGTCTCCGGGCTCCGGCCGCCGCCGCCGCCGCGGCTGTAATGACCTCATCACTATTTGTTGGGTCGCTTTCCTGCGACGCCGTCGATGTCTGGCTGCGCCAGAGAGAAAGAAGTGTGTGTGTTTATTTTTTTTCATTTTTCCAATGAGCGTCTCTCTTATCTGCGATGGAGCGAGAGCAGCTGCCGCAAGACTGACGGCGGGTTCGAGCCGCTGCAGCAAAAAACAGCCCGCCTGACCATCGCGCCGGCAAATCAATGTAACATTGGAGCAAATCAGAGCAACGTATGAGGAGTGGCTCCTGCACGTTCCTCCTCTGTGAGGCAGACGAGCGTGGCCTGTGTCATGCTGTTTTCTCCTCGCCGCCGGTATCGCGGCAAGACAGGCAGCCAACCACTGTGAAGGAGTGTGCCCGGGAATGACAAACACCCACTTGATCTCATGAACCGGCATAACAAATGGCTCCGGGAGCCACGGACATGGCCAGTGCCGCCGGAGATAGGACGGCTGAGGAATTTCCAGTTCACACAAACGCAACCGAGCAGGAGTCCCAGAATGGTGGTGGTTTTTTGGTTTTTTTTTTTCTGGAAAATACAAAAATCATTTGCATGTGAGAAGACCTGGTGAGTAAATATGAATTCCAAAACCAAGGAGGTAGAATATTGGTATGAAGATGTTCATTCATGCATTATGTATCTTGCTGTTATCAGATGTTTTCCAGGGTTTCATCAGAGCGCATGTAGCAGAAGTGTTCAGGTCGTCTGTTCCCTTCCTCCCGGGCCTCCTCTTCCTCAGATTCTCGACAAGTAGCCTGTGTGATGCTCCTGGCAGCTCTGCCCACCTACATCAATTTGGCTCTCGGCTTTGTGCTGTGATAACCTCATGAATTCTCTTTCTCTAACCTTGATGGGCGTGCGTCGTTCCTCCGAGCCTTGCTCCTGGCAGTCGATGACCGTTTCTTTATATCTGGTCCTCTTCCTCTCATGAGGTTCCTCCATGCGATTCTCCCACAGCTCTCAGTTCCACTTGGATGATGTTCCCGGTGGCCTCAGAGACCAGGAGGATATCTGGCCTCAGGGTAGTTGTGAAAGTTTGCTGCGGGCTGCAGATACTTATCCACAAACCCTTAAAACATATAGGTTTGGAAATGGTACATTTTGTAATCCTGCAGTGACCTTTTGTTGATACAGATTGCTTCAGACTGGAAGGAGCAATAGATTTGTCCAAACAATCAATCCACACAACTTTTCAGAGACAGTCTTCAGCTACTTACAGAGTTTGAACAGTACACAGCCCCGGATCTGCAAGATAGCGAACTAGCAGGTGAGGCCAGATGTCAGAAGTCGGAATGAGCTGAATTCTTTTACTTTTCACGTTTAGAAAACATCAGCAAAATACTTATTTCTACTCTGCTCTACTCTCTCAGTGTAGCAACAGTCGATTATTGAGGGTCACAGAATATGTGTGAATACTTGTGCTGATTGTGTAGTATTTAAAGAATCCTGACACAGTGTAGTGCCAGATTTCACTGTAAGCTGACTCAAATAAAAATAGTGTGAGACTGGTGTCAAATACAGGCCAATTATTCCCATTAAGTCATATTCCAGGATGATTTATATTTTTGCAATGAACAGATCACACTGTCTGACAACTTAGAAATAAACAGCTTCCACAAATATGAGCTGGTCCCACACATCTCAAGATCTAGGAATTAAAAAAAAAAAAATTAAACAGTGTGTCATCATAAATGTTGTTTATTCTGACTTTATTTGAAAAATATCACAAATGCTAATGTCTAAGTGTAGAAAAATCCTCCAACAACACCCTAAAATTTACTATTTTCATTTATAAGTAGTTTGATCAGTACATTATTTCATTTGGAATAGTTTGCTCTTTATTTTTTAGTCCTGAATCAAGGTTTCAAAAATGCAGAACTACATCATATATAACTATTAGTATCAGTTCATTTGAGCTTGAACTGTGGCAGCCTGTCCAGGATGTGCAGTCAGCTGGGATCCCCTCCTGCCTCTTTAAACCTCAGTTTTATGGACGTTACATTTCAGCTTTGTGTGTTGTCAGCCTTTGGTCTGTGTGTGTATGTTTTCGAATACGTGCATCTTTTTTGTCGATGTGTGTGATCGTTGTTGGGTTCCTCCGCCAGAAGTGGCCTCATCGGGGTGATTTACAGACGGACCGTGATCGTTCATTATCGCTCCTCATCTGCCTCATCAGACTGCCGCTCTCTGAGCACGCCGACGATGACTTTTTATCACTGGTGTGTTGATCTTTTGCCACAACAGCAAGATGAATATTGATTTGTGAGAGTCACTGTTCTGTTTGTTTTAAAGCTGTGACATGCTTCTGTGAACCATTACAGATGAAACTCTGACCAAAGCTTTAAAGAGATGGGGCTCTGCCAGTGTGACAGGGCCAGCGTGTCTGGTTTGGTCCTGCGGGTGTGATGATGCCTCCAAATGAATTATTTGATTTTGCAATGAAATAAAATAAAATGTGGTTCCAATCCAGATCTGTTGAGTGTGTCAGTGACGCACACATTAAACTGAATATTAAAACGATTGGAGAGGGAATAAAAAGGTGTTCTAGTGATGTTATACCCCTTTGTAAGGATGACAGTGAGTGTGGCGCTTCTTCACGTATCACCTTAATTGGAATCAGCCTCCACGTTACAAGACAATAACACAACACACTGCAGGTAATGCAAACTGTATTGAAAATAAAATGCTATCAAGTCACATTGTGACACTATTACATGTTATCTGAGAATAAAACATGACTCCCTGTGAGCATGCAATGACTTCTGCCGTGAGGAAAACGCTGCTGGAGGCGAGGCATGAAAAATACCCTGACAGCGACATAAACTGAGATTTAACAGCAGCAACAGGACAGGAAGACATTTTCAAGAAGTAATCAGGGTCAATCAATCAATCATCATTTATGGAGCAGTGCTCATCCTCACATTTTGTGCTTTACATGTTCACATGGCGTTCCTCCTGCCAGACTGTCTTTGTATCTTTGTTTCCAGACATCCAGTGTTTTCTCAGTGTATTGACCGTTTGGATTCTCCGTGACCTGCGTTTTGAATTTCCTGTTTTTTTGATACTTTTCCTTTGTTTGGAGTCTGTTTTTTTTTTTTTTACTAAATAAAACTTTTTGAATTTTATCTTCGTGCGTGAGTCTGCATTTGGGTTCTGCCAGTGACTGTGTCAGTGAAAGTGAAATCAACCATCCTGCCCTATAAGGTACCACAGCACACAAGATAAGGGTTGGGTCAAGGCAGTTTGATTACCAAAATAAAGAAGACAAGCAAAAAAGTTTTATTCTCACAGATGTTTTAAACCACAAGACAAGAAATTCCCAGTTTCAGTCTTTCAATGCGAATACACCCCTCAGTTCTAAGGTCCGCCATATCCCCCTGTCTGTATGTTGACATAAACTCAAGATGGTCTCAGTGGAGGCCAAGCACCAGCGAGTCACCTGAAGGGATGAAATGCGCATCACAAATCCATTTCTTTATGAATATTCATGTTTAAATACAAGAGCGCTATCACCGGAGCAGCTTAGTTTGACACATCCATGCTGGGCATTCTAGGATAAATGATTAAATGATCAAATTCACCTGCTCAGAAGTTGGCACCAAAAATATAATTAGAGTTTTATTCATGAACAAGGCCACACCTCGAGAACTTCTGCATTCGAACATGAAAACACGGGAGCATTAGAGGCAATCTCAGAGAAAAATGGCCCATAATCGCTGCGCTGGAACAACGTGTATCCACGTTCCGCTCAGGCATTTGGACATTAAAGCCGCGTGGAACGATGGTGCAGACTCAAGTGGCGCTAACCACACTCAGGCCTATTTTACTCTGTTTACCTGGAGACGCTGCGATCCCGCTGAGTCTGAGAAGATAATGGAGCTCATCACAATAAATGTCCTTGCAAGATCTGCTTCCACTTATCTTTTGCTGAAGGTAAAAGCTTAATGCTGAATACTTACTTTTTAGGCCGCTTTCTTTTTAGACTGGACACGGTTTTTTGTCCGTGGGATAAAGAAGCTGAAATGAACATCCCGAATCCATTGTTGTCTGGATGTGTGATTTGTGGATAACCTCTTCCTTTTTTTTTTTTCTTTTTTTTTTCCCAGTGCAGTTTTCTCAGCTATGTTTTCTGAGAAACCAAACAATAATAATAAAAAAGAAAAATCACAATCAAATGTTGTACATATTGATAATTTCACTGTTGTTTTCACTACTTTGACTACAAATGAACTGGCAGTATTTTTAACTTGTCACAAGTGTCTGACCTAATGACGCATTTCACTGTGAGGAGCAGCCGGGGAACAAAAATACCGCCCGGCTGCTGCTGGAAATAAGCAGGCTCTCCTGCCTGTCTGGTGTAATTCTCACAGTGTTCAGCCTCTCATGAAATTATTAAGTCCAAAATCCTGTCGGGATTTCTCTGCCTGGCACGTCAGTCCTTCTCCTGATCAGTCTAGCAAAACATGATGTATGTAGATGGTCTCGGAGCTCATCTGTCACTTAAAGGAAGACGCTGCGTGATTCCACCTGGCTGGGAAATGCACACACTCCTCTGCATTCATCCTGCCTCACACACACCCTCCCTCAAAGCGCATGCCAGCAGAAACAAATGGACGGAGCTTACTTTTGCGCTTTAAATGCCGGGCCAGGCCTGTCATAACACATCACGGTAACACTCAGCGCGCCTCTGTGCTCCTGCTGAAAGAAAAGCAAGAGTTTCATCCATTTAAATCCAAACATTCAGGTAGAAAGGAGTAGTATTTTTAATATATTCATAGTAAATATGTCTTTAATCATAATAATCATAATGAAAAAGACTCATATTATGTTTTTTATTACTATATAAATGTCAGATATGAGCTCGGGGGGGCAATGACAAAAGGTTCAGGGAAATTCGGTCTTTCTTTTCTTTTTTTTATTTTAAATATAAAAGCGAGTCAAAGAAAGGCATCCTGCAAAGAGCCTCATTTCCTCCCCTCACTCCTCATCACTTTGATCATTCAAGTTTGTCCTTACCTCTCCCTCCACTTCAGCCTTTCCATATCAATCACTGTTTCATATGCACTTCATCAAAGCTGCTCGGAGACCTAAGGAGAAACACGAAAACCTCTGCTCGGGCTGGAGTTTCACTTCTGACACAGATCCAAACCAAAAGAGAGAATCTTGTTTTTCCTGTTGAAAACAATCTGCATTAAACCCTTTTCCCAAACCCAAACACGGCCTGGGAGAAAACTGCTGGTCCTCAACCTGATAGAAAGTCACTGTATAAGATGAAAAACCAAGGTTAACTCAGGGTTGGCCCACATTCGGTGTCTTAGTTCCAGATCGATAAGATAAAATGTTACATGCACAGCCTGCTCTTTGTGCGCTGAGAAATAATAAAACCATAAAACAACCAATCCATAGATTTACACTACGTATTCATTTTGCGACAGAGCAGTCCCATAATGTCTGTTTTTATGTGCATTTTCAATCACACTCAATCACACAATGCAACTCCTTCAGGAAAAAAGAGAACTTCTTTTTGTCATTTGGCCTCTTTGATTACGTGCGGCTTCATTTGAGTGCAGAATAATCCCACTCAAAACTAGATTTGGGTCTTCAGTGGCCTCGGGAGGGGACACCGAGTGGCAATTAATAGAAGACCTGCTTTACTTGATATTGTACGTTCTGAAATAAATCTGCCAATAATCAACCGGGGAAACAAATTCTTTCTCAGTTCTGCGGTTTGGGCAGAAATATAGAGCTCATGTCTCATCATGCTTCTTCTTGGGAAGGCTGTTAAAGTGAAATGGGTCAGGAGGAGCTGCGTTTCAAATTTAAAGTAAAATGAAACAAAAGAGGCGCTGGCTTTCTTCAACAACGTTACATTTCTGCAAAATAGTTAATTTGTACTCTATATAAGCTATTGTGATACATTCTCCAGATTTTACAGTCACTTGAAATGTCTGTTGAAGCCGGATTAATTTATTTTCATGTTGTTTACAGGGTTCGATCCAACACATTCAAACTGTGAACCATGTTCCTCCCCAGCCAGCCTCTTCTCCAGCTCACAAAATTCTCCTGAAATAGTGACGCAAGAAAGGGAAATTGTTCACGTTTGACGCTAATTGCAGTGATGCCTTAAATATTCAAAACTGAAATGCATTTTAGGGTGGATTTTATTATCATTATTAAATAAGCTGAGTTTTAAACCTTCCTGTTCATTTTTCAGGTAATTCTCATTCTGTCTGGTAGAAAAGGTGAAATTTCAGGACCGTGTGTGTGTTTTGTCATTTGGGGTGCCAGTGGGTCCCGGAGCCGGACATGTTTATAGGTAATTATGCTGTCTTTGAATCGCTCCGGCCCCGTTGAGATCACACTGGGCTGTATGTAAAATGAGTTAGAAGTCCCTGGGTTACAGGTTTGAACCCTGCCGTAGCGATCAGTTAATCTCGTTGCCTCGGGCGAGATACTGGAGTGCACTTGCTCTTTGGAGAGCCTGCCCGCGCGCGGCGTTTCTACGGGATGCATTTTAACATAATGAATGACAGACTGCCCACTCAGCTCACACGGAGCACTTCATGTTCCAGCTGAAGAGGGAAACTGCAGTCCGTGCAGAAGTTGGTTATATTGCAGGAAAACTGTGTGGGAGTGTAGAGATGAGCACTGGAAACAGAACCCCCCCCCCCCCCCCCCCCCCCCACCTCCTCCATGATGTATGTGGTCCACAGACGTCCAGTTGTATTAAACAGTCCAGTTTAATCGCGTGTGGACGCTGAAACGGAGGTTACTATTGAGATAAACGAGTTTTCTGTGTGAATGAAAGCTATGTGGCATTTGTGAGCGGTAATACACCCTGTAATGTGTTCATGCTGAGCATCATGTTGTTCTCCCCTGACAGCAGCCCTGGTTTTCTCTCTAGTTTCAGAGGAGAAATGGTGCCTAATTTCCGCTAATGTTGCTTCTGCACATCCCAGGAGCAACTGCCTCTAATACAGTAAGTGCACACATTATGTACATGTAATGTAAGGCATTATATCTTTAAATACATCTGTTGGTGGAATATGAATAATTCACCAGCTCTGGATCTGGAGGTGTTATCATGATTAGGGGGACAACACGGAGTTTATGATTTATGAGTGCCAGGGTCAGGGGTACGCCGCCGTCGCGTCTCTCCTCACCTCAGCTGTAACGACTTAACTGCTCTCCCGACACGTGCTGAACATGAGCCCGCCGGCTAGCCTCATCTTAGGGGAGGTCGCAACTTCATTACGCCGTCCGAGATCAGCGCGAGAGCCCGCTGAAACAAGCTAAGACCAATTATTTAGATTAATTCGACGTACCCTTCCCAACCCCATTCTGCTCCGAGCATCTGCTAAGGCTCGAGGAAATGATGATGTACGAGGCGTAATTTAGCCTTGAGACTGAGAGGAGGTGTGGGCAGAGAGAGAGAGAGTGAGAGAGAGAGAGAGAGAGAGAGAGAGAAATCACCATGGCTGATTGTGTCCAAATGGAATTCAGATGAACCGAGCTTATTAAGAGGTAAAGGGGATGGGAATGTACAGGTAAGAGGTTTATCAGCGTTAATAAATGCTTCGACCAGAAGGGAGCCAGGAGGTCCTTCTGTCCTCTAAATGGACTTCATATCGTCTGCGCCCCTGATTGATTGGAAGAATTACATCTGCTGCTTTCTGGGCATCGGCGCTGCCTTTTACGAGCCATATTCCGCAGCTCTGGACGAGGAGCATGTTGCGCGAGCATTGTCTTGCGGTGCTGCCGTTACGCAGAATTAACAGCGGTGCCTCTGAATGGCCTTTGTCGAAGCATTCCTGTCGAGAAACGCGGCTCGGAACGGTAGCAACACTGGTTCAAATGTCATCGTTACTTATGAATTACACCAAAAGCTCATTTTAGCAGCAATGAAATTCTAAATGAGGTTATGAGAACATCATCACCACTGTGTATCGCAGGGCTTTACAAAGTAATGGATTAGATTGGAAACTCACTGCTGGCCTTAATGAGGCGTGAAAAACACCCCAAGTTTATAGAAGGAGGGAGAGCGGGAAGGAGGCTGCACGGCGCTGCAGCGAGAAGCTCTCTGTGAAAATCCCTGGTGGAAGTCGCAGCTTGGGGAGCTTCTGTGTGGCTGGTCGAGATCGGCTCCAGCCTCCAGGTACAAAAGATGAATTGATGGAGGAATGAGGAGGAAGGTGGATCTTCTTTTTTCTTTGTTTTTGACTAGTTATACTGAGAATCTCGCTGTTCCTTTCTATGTGTTTCACTTTCTGAGTGTTTTTGTTGTCGCCATCAGCAACGACCCTGAGCGCTCATTTCCTCCCCGCATTGTGAGGCCGGTAAGCGCTTCACGTGCGTGGCTTTGCCCACACTGTTCTTTCACTGTGAGCCACATGACCGTTCTCTTTCGCGGAGTTGCCAGTGGGAGGGAAATCAGATAGCGCAGCTAAGTGACCTTGTATAGTGCAAGTAACTTTCCGAGCAAACATGCACCCCGTTGTTTTCCATTCCCACAAAAAAAAAAAAAAAAGTTTCGCAGCATTGTTCTGACTGCAACAAGTCACACTGAAAATACACTTTAAATAAGAATTCGCTTGAGCTTAAGCTGACGGAGGTAGATGAAGATGCTTACTGCAGATCTAAATCAAGCATCTCCCCTGGATAATTGCTGCGTTTAAGTCTTTACTTAAACAGAAGCCTGTGTTTGTGCATGGCTGTATCGGTGTGTGCAGTCGTCCACTCTCAGCTATAGATTTATGTCTTTGTGGGCGCCGGGATGCAGCCATGTGTTATGCTTGCTAATGAAGCCACGGGATGAGAAGAAAGAAACCTTGTTTACTCAATGTAGATAACAACAGCTCAATCACCCACGCGACCTGAATTCCTAATTGAGATCATTATTAAACCCGGGGACAAGTGAAAGATAAGTTTCTCATTTGCATAGCAGACCAGAGATGATAACTGACGCTGGGTGTCACCTGCAGACAAGGAACTTCAATCACCCTGAATATATTGTTTTCTAAGTTCTGTTCAAAGAACAAAGGGTGTTTAATCAGCTACTGATCTGTACATACACGCAAGGCTCAAATTCGTACAGTATATTTTGCAGACAGTGAAGCATTTGCTCATTTTTACTGTGTCCAATTAAATGTTGCATGTCACTGGACTGCAGGAGGAAGCCTCTGCACAAAGTGAGGTGTTTTTACTGGAAGGCAGGAGTGGAAACCATGGAGAATTTTTAACATTTGATAATCAAACCTCAGTGTAATCATTCCACAATCTGTCAGAAGAGGACCATCTGGAAGGCTTGGCCATGGATCTGTAAACCTGCTGAACCCTGGGAAAAGCCGCAGTAGTGGACACCGGCTAATCTGAACTGATCCACTCGCTGGAGCACAGCTGAACCTGCGGTATTTCTTTCCAACGGACGCCGCGACAGGTGCCATCTGATGTGCATGCACGCATTAGCGCGGGCGGCACACTGGCGAGCTTAAGTGAAATGTCACTTTTTTGCAGTTTGCCTGATTGCGTGCGCCTCTCCGAATGACACCAGCTCAGCTGGAACTCACTGGAGGCTTCACCACGCAGAGATATTAATTTCACTCCGATGTGGACCAGAGTGCAGGACTGGATGAGCGCACATAGCGTGCATGTGGTCTCAAAAAAAAAAAAAGGAAAAAGAAATCAGCTCCAGATTTCATTATAGCTATGACTTTATTGCCATTATGGCTCTGTTAGCATCCCATTTGGGAGTGAAATGTCACATCCGCCCGCTACCTGCCTGGTTTGGGATGTGCGTCTGCACATTCTTTGTCCAGACTCTCATTCTGACTGCTCCCATCAGCAGGACTGTATAGGTAAAGCAGCTACCAATGTGTGAAATGTGACAGGCAGCCAATTTTACACTCTCGACTGTGATCAGACATCTATGGGCAGTGTGTGTGTGTAGAATTGAGTCATTACAGCTCTGAATGTGTTTTGCGTGCCAAACTTTTATCACCATAAAGTGCTGCATGGTGTCATTCACAAACGGCTCAAAACTATTGTTTTCTCTTCAAATGAATAATTCTAGTAACAAATAACAAATATTTAATTAACACATAATGTCATTACTGAGTGACCTCCAGATTTATGTTCACCTTTGGACAGAGCCAGGCTCATTTCCTCTCTCAAAGCCAACCTAACATCAGCAACGGTTGCCTGTAGCTTTGTAATTACTAAAAGCCGCGCAAGCTGTTCATTCAACGCTTGGCAAGAAGGCAAATGAGCCATTTTGCAATTTTTTTTTTTTTTTTTTAAATAACAAAATGTCAAAATGATATTTCTTGAGGGATCACTAAGAGCTCTTGCGTTTCTGTTGTGATCACAGACTGACGTCGTAAAATCAGCCACAGTTCACAAACCCAGCATGGTGGTGTTATTTCTTCTTTCACTGAAGCGTCACTCAGCAGTACTGAGCTAGGAAAAAAAAAAAAAAAGATATATAATAGCTATAAAATGGTGCACACGTGAGTGTCTTTGGGAAGTCAATCCACTGGGGGGGCGGGGGCCGGACAGGAGGGCTGAGGGGGCAGATCCCGAGCTTCTTATTGATGTTCTTATTACTGTCAGTTCCGCCAACCGTGGACGGTTCCGGCTGAACGGGCTCGCCACGGCAACTCCAAATTGGCACGTATGAAACAAGAAAATAGATTTCGTCCATTGCCTTTGCCTCCGCGTTTTGCATGTCATTACCTTGCTCCTATATGCATCGAGCATCAGGAGCCATTACAGCGGGGAGTGGGCGGATAACTATACTCTCAAAGTCTGTCTGCACTATGGAGTAATTTGTGGCAAAGGTGTTTTAGTCGGGCGTCCTGATGGTGGCTCGGAATATTGAAGAGTTTGTTTCACTCTTATACGTGTGCGTGCGTGCGTGTGTGCATGTGTGTACAGCCTGAATACAGATGGTCTATTATGGACGCAGAGAGTGCTGAATGACAGCACTTGCTATTCCCGCAGCTCGACGGAAGGAACATTCACCGCTGCGTCGAGAGAACCAAGATATCTGAACAAAAAGACCTTTTCCAAGCAGTTTTTAAAGTATCCAAGTGCATTGTTAGTTTAGCGAGCTGCATCTCAGTGCTTAGCAAGGACAAAATTGATTGATCATTTCACCCGGTGCTCCTCTGCTTAAAGCCCTTGCAAAATGAGTAATTGGTTGGCAGACGATCTGAATGCAAGCCGCGGCACTTGCCATCGAGTCTGTTCACCAGGGTGCGTAATTATTTAACAGCATTAAGTTGAATACAGTGCTGGTGACTACTAAAAAAAGAAAAAAAAAAAAGAAAGGGGGAACACTTCAATCAGGCTACAGCTGCTCCTATTAGTGTTGAGTCTGGTTCAGTGCCCATCCATCGCAGGAAGAAAGTGCCGTTTGGGGGACGGTAGACAAACTGTCCAATATCCTCTGCTATATGGGGTATTACTCTGTGTCAAGGTTACAAATTCAGGGGCCTCTGAGGGAGAAAAAAAAAACATCATAAAATAAAACAGGTCATTAAAAACACTGTAAAGTAGTTTAACAGAAAAAAAAACAAAGAACAAACCGCGGATATCTATTTTAAAACATATATGACAAAATGATTATGGGGTGAAAACAAAACAACAGAAGGATTAAACACCTCATTCCAGTAAGGTAAAGATAGTGATGTGCAAAAGGCTGCACCAGGCGAACAGCCGTATTGATCCCATCCAATATTTGTTGGATTTTACTTTCAGATTAGGAAATAAGCATCACCAAACAATGAATCCCTGATAGAGTCTAGACAGCCTTTAGATAGCAGGCCCCAAGTTAAATCAGCTGTGTTTTACTTACATTGTGCCCTTCCTTATTCTTAGTTGTGTTTATTTCGGCTTTCGGAGCAGCGGCGGTGGCTGTAACTCACAAATCACGAGGCAATTTAGATTATTTATTCATGGCAATTAGTGTCAACCACTGTGGTCTGCATCCCAGACTGAGCTCGGCTAAATGTGAACTGAAAGACATGGCATGCATATTTTTAGAAGTGGTGTCGTCCCACATCTCAGGGTCACTGTTATCACAGCCAGGATAAGAAGTTATTAGAGTTGTTTGAACTCTGGCAGAGCGAGTGGAATATAATGTATGTGAGGAATTAGAGACAGAGGCCCTGAACTTTTTTTGCTTGATGTTTTGCTCGACTCTGATTTGAAATTGTTACAGCAGGGATATGTGATCTCCAGGATAGCATCCTCTAAATCAGTGATTCCCAACCTTTTGTCTTGAGGGATCAGTATTTCTACCACTGCAAACTTAATGTGCAGTACTTTTAATGTTCTCCATTCGAAGAGCTTATTTAAATTCATTTAATTTATTGTTGTTTTTTTTGGAGCTGTGGGCTTCATAGCAAGGCAATCACAGTACGTCTGCAGTATTTTTCCAAAAAAACAATCATTTATTTTTTTCACCCCAGCAGGAAATTTTGCGCTGTCAGAGCTTGAATAAGAGTTTAAATATCAATGTTTTTGATTTGGTTGAATTTTTTTATTTTCTTCCTCCTGAAATTTACACGAATATTCATCTATTCGTCTTTCATTGTGTTAAAAAAAAAAAAGAGCCCTTTTCGGAAAGAACGCCTCGGCGGGCTTTGGAGTGAAGGCCTCCGCCTGGTTTTATTCATCAGCACAAACAAAACAAAGCAAAAAAATAAATAGGAGCGTAAAGAACGAAGTGATTAGTATGCAGCAGCACAGTAAGCACAGCAAACGCAGAATCAAATCAAGGCTACTACAACACATCCCTCACTTGGTTCCCAAAGGTAGGTTTTCATATAAATTCTGTCTAAATTAAACCCCAAACTCAACAGCGGCAGAGTTGGTCATAAAATGAGAATGGATGTGCTTGATTCTGGATTTGAGGGGGTTTCCATTAGCATATAATTGCGACTAGATCCGGTGGATGAGATGGGCAACTTGGGAGGAAACGGCTCTGCCGCTTGCAGATTTCTCTCTTTTTTTTTCCCCCTCGATTCAGCAAGCGAACAGCATCCTGCAGCTGAGGACGTGACGGAGCAGATGAGGGATGAAGGCGCTGAATGATAAAGAATAAATGCTGTTTCTGTAATTTGCAATGCAGCATCACTCTTCCGAAGCACTTTAAAAGTCAGTGTGGCTTAAACTAACGGCGGCGGGCCTGTCAGACAGGTGTAATGCGGTGAAGGCATCTGATACATGCGGTGGATGCTTCGGCGCAATTTTCGTGGACGTGAGAAACGAGGACTTTTTAATGAATTAATGATTTGACGAGATGCATTCATGACCTTGAAACAAAAATTCAGTGAGAACATTTGAGCACAAGGATATAAAGGGAAGAAAATATGTTAATTAGCTATTCCAACAAAATGTGAAAACATTTGCTTTTGTTTCAGTTCGGTTTGAGAAGAGGAATTCTCAATATCTAAACATTAAACTACACACTTCACCTCTGAGCCGACCACAGAGTTGCTTGTTCCTTGCAGAATAAAACCACAGACTAAATTCATTTCTCGGGATGTTGTTGTTATTTTCCAGCTTTTGGAAGCAGCATTAACAGTCGCACAACTAACACTATCATTACAAAACATCTGCACGACTGATGTTGTATGACGACTGAAAAGTTCCACTCTCAACACTTTTCTTCAATACAAATCAGATTTTTATTTTACGTTCTGCATGTATAAATGTGTACTTTGGCTGAATAAGAGTGCACAGACACCCCTGCATACATTTGCATTCATACTTTCTTACAGCAGCACAGCAGTCAATAATGAGAAATGCCAGGGTTCCATTTTCATAGGCAGGGGTGCTTTGCTGAAGCCACAACAGAAGATTTGTCAATCCTGATGAGTGCTATCAGGATATGTTAGTTTTAATGGCGCTTTGCTGTTTTTGATCCTCTCGGTGTGATTGCTTGTTGGCGGATCCTCTGTGGCTGCCGTCATGAAGCCTGAGGGAGCGTTCCAAACTGCCAGGTGAGTTTTTGAGAGCGGACGTGTTGCAGCAGAGCAGGTGAGAACACCACACTGGCGCTCTGATGAACGCATGAACTGTTCTGTGTAAATCATGGACAAACTACTTTGGTAAAAGGAGTTGTGAAGATGGAACATACTGATTACAATCTATCAAACTGGCTTATTGGTGAGCGTTTTTAAGACTTTTGTCTTTTGCCACCTCCATCATCACATATAGATAGCCTGTAAACTAAACTATTTCCAGACAATTCTATTGTGATCTTAACTCTCAACGCTTCATCACATCTGAGCAGTGTGTGAGCTCCCGATAATGAACCTAAACCAGAGTGACAGAGTTACATTCAGTGGCTTGGTGAACCGTCGGTACTCCTGTAACAGGAGCGCCGTGCGTAAAGAGGCCAGCCTCTCCCCCCGCAGTTCTTCCAATATTGGCATAAACCCACTGAAATGACTCGCCGTGGATTCTGCGAAGAGGTCACCGGGGGGAGGCGCGCCGCTTCGCTCGGGTCTCCCGTTATAGTGTCAAGAATTGTGGAGCCTGTCTCCCGCCCGCTCCGGAGTCATCAATCCACATGAGCTGGATGCCGAAATCCGCGCAGTTAATCTCCCCTCCATCGTGCTCCGTTAGGATAAGTAACAATAGCAAGTCTTCATTTGCTTCCTGTTGCAGCTCGCCTTCCTCATAAATAAACTAATCGACTTGGCCGGGACGGCGCTGGATGCGGGGAGGACACGCGAACCACCCCACACACACACATACGGATGTCCACTCACCTAGACATGGACATGTACTCAGAGATATTTATCCCAACACACACAAACACACACCTGCCTATTCTCACACACTCGCCCTGCTCTCCCTTCCGCGCTGTCACGTTGTCTGGAAGTCCAGATGAATACAAATCAGCCCCTCTGCCTGTCTGTCTGGGTTTAAGGGGATTGCGGCTCGGTAAATAACCAGATACAATGTGTGAGCAAATAGAGGAGGAGACATCACAGAGGAGCGGCGGAGAGGGAGAAGAATAGCCGGGCAGCTCTCTCATGACACCATTAGTCATCAGTGGGAAGATGATGTGCTTAAAATCCTACTTCAACCGCAGGGAACAGGCTGCTTTTTTTCTCCTGAGATGAAGGATTTTATACATTTATTCCTGTCTGTCCTCACATGAATCTTTAAACCGCCGATCAATGACGACCCTGACAGTTTGAAAAGTTTTTTAGAATTAAGAGAAAAACAAGATAAACAAAACTTGTAATTTCGTGAGCAAGATTTTAGCAGTAGGCCTATCTGTTTATTTTTTTAATTTTATTTTACTTTTTTAGCAGCGTTGCCCTCAAAGGTGGCAACATCCGTCTGCTGGTCCGTCACTTTGCTCCAGACTGAAAACAGGGAAGTGGATTGGTGTGAAATTTTAAACAGACACTCAGGATCTCCAGGGAATGAATCATAAAGACTTTGATGATCCCTGTCGTTTTTTTTCCGGCACCACCAGCCAGTTCCCACTAGTCCTTTGACAGCCATACGCATTCCCAGAGGTTAAATCAGACACTATATTTGTCCTTCTAACATCACGGTGAGGTTCGCATTTTCGACTTCAAATGAAATGTTTGGACATGTAAGAAATGGACTGCAATGCCGTTTAGTTTGCACATTCTTGTTCTCTAAAGAAAAGACTGTTCTAACTGCAGAAAATCCTATTTCACATTTCCACATCACTTTTTTTTTTTAAATCCATCCTTCAGGTAAAAAGACTACACACATGCTCTAAATGACTTCTCATTTGAATGAAACGCAAATTAACTGCCTCTTTTTCTTTTTCTTTTTGGCTATTTCAATCGTATATAATAATAACTTTGGAAAATAATACGAATCTTGCATTTTTTTGGTTTGGCATGTTCAGTGCAATTTCCTGAAGGGGAGCCACACTGCGGATTCCTTTTTGTTATAAGGAAAGGAGAACATTTCACTCACCTTTATATTGACTAAAGATACTTCACCAGCAGACAAGACCAAAAACATTGAATACATGTCTTTAAATTTTCAGGAGAGCAGAGCAGAGCAGAGCTGTCTCGTCTCCTGCATCAAGAGTGAAAATCACTTCATTCACTCTAAACCAGGGGTGTCAAACACATCTGAGTTCAGGGGCCACATACAACCTGATTACATCTTAAATGGGGAAAAAAAAAACCTTCTCCTATAGCTGTTGTGTTGTGCATGTTTTTGCAAATTCACCTTGACAGCGTGGCTTTGAGGCTAATTGCATCTTTGCAGAGAGGTATAGCTAACTTTCATGGCAGCATCACAGATCTCTCAGCTCGGATCTCAGTGTCGTGGTTTGTCCGCTACTGTTTAAAAGAAACGTTCTCTATGAAATTTTCACCGTTGGAGGCTTGGTGGACTGGATTAGATCCTCTTGAGGGCTTTAAGTCACACACCCCTGCTATAAACTCTCTCTCTCTCTCTCTTTCACACAAACACACACCTCAGATGTCTTCCAAATAAAAGAAATTATTTGCACCCATTGATCCAGAAGTAATAAATGGCGTCGGCCGACGGTGACAGCTTGAGGTTGTCACTTTGAAGTCACAAAAACAATCAGACCCTGCAACCCTTCTGCTTTCATCACAGTTTGCACCCTGAGTGTGTTTATGTGTAATAATTTACTTGCTGACTTCGATCTGCTCGTGGGATATTGTATTTGATCCACCCAGCAGTCACAGTCACCTTGAATCGGGTGTATTATAGCTGTGTTTTTTTCTTACTGCATCTTAGATATATTTGAATGCTAACATGTTAAGCCAGTGGTTTGTAGCCTTCATGACCAAAAATGCCATTGATGAGATTTCCCACCTAAGTAAATTTATCTGGAGCAGTAAAACATGTTTAACCTTTAATGAGGCTAACAGCTTCTAATGTTTACTGAAGTTTTGAAACACACAAAAATGCTACGAAGTTTGAATTACAATTAAGGATGGTAAACATTCCATCATATTTTCTGCTGTTTTTGCACCTGAAATGAATGGTTTCCTCTTTTTCCAGCATTTTCATACAATTTTGACATTTTCCAATAAACCTGAATAATTGAAATAGTTTCTTGAATCCCAGAGGGAAATTCCTTTGAGAATTACTGCACACAGAATAAATAGAAAAGAAAGTTGAATATTGAATGAGACAGCATAAAAATTAAATAAGCCTATATTACTTTAAATATTAATATGTACAAGGCTTGAATATGAGCACAGAAAGGATGAAAATAACCTAAACACAACATATACTATTTACAGGGAGGCGTTAAAGATAAACTCAAGGATAGTTGAGCTATTTTAAGCATTTTTCACACGTGGTTCCAGATCCACAGGTTGCAATTCAGGTCACTTTACCAACATACAACCAAATGCAGCCACTAACAAAGCTGTACTCCCCCCACCAGTCTGATTTAAAAGCCTAGAGGGTTACAGGCTAATAACAATATAATCATTAAAGCAAATGACCTGCAAATGCTGCTCTTTTCAATGAATATGTACAACTGAATAAAAATTCAAATGTTCGCCTTGAACTCATCTGGAGAATCACTCCGGTCCCTTTGAGAACAAAATATGCAGCTATTTATTATGAAATGATTTATTTATGCGGTTTCTCCCCAAAGATGTCAGGGATTAAGCATTGGACATGAGTAAAAAGAAAGGAAAAGCACTTTTTTTTTTTTGCCAAATGGATCATTTCTTGGAGGCATTAACATTAGGTTATATAAAGCTTTTAAAATTTCACAAAGTGATGAATCAACAACGAGGCTAGCTTTTACAAAAATATTAATGTGTCATTAAATGTTTTTCTAACAGTGGATTGCCTGATAGTTAGCTCCCGTTCATGAGGAAATCCTGCAGCTGTGTTAAACAAACTGCGTTAACACATATTGACCACAGCTCCACGCGGTCTCCCTGTGATTCTGTTTTCACCTCTTCAGCAGATCGCGCCCTCCAAATCCACCAAAGGCTTCAAAATAAGCTGCACTACTCCTCTGGGAAAACTGATATTATACAAAAAGCCAATCTATAGCAAAAAAACCTCTGACAGAAATCGTTCATATTACTTTTTGGGGAGCGCAGAGTAAGAGTGAGAGCAGGAGGGAAAGGCAATCCATTTTAATAGAGCTGTCTCTGTATTATTGGCAACTTTCTCTCTGTTGCACCTCTTTTCGGTTCCATATAAGATACTACATGCAGTCAGAGTGTGTGTCAGCACAATGCAGTAAATAATAAAAGAGCCACAGTAGTGAAAGGAAACTGCAAGTCTTGAAATAGCTTTGAGGAGAGAGAATATTTATTCACTTTAATGATCAAGCCCTTTATTGACTTTTTGGAAAATCCAATATTCAACCTGCAAGGCAGTGAGAATCTTTCTCATCGCACTGCAATTTTCGCGACGGTCTCTGGGACAATAAGCGTTTATAACCTTCAAGCGGATATCACACACAGCCACAAACAGGCCCCCCTCACGGACACACAGACAGGGATATGCAGAATATGTACATCGGCACATACATAATTGATGCCGCATTCACACTGAGTCACGCCGTGCTTTGATATCTGTCCCTTGTCATTTGTAACTGTTAATTTCCCGTCAGTGCATTGTGGAATTCACGCAGATGAGCACAAATATAGGATGTTAATCTGCACATATGGCTGTATATTAGCATGCATATGGAAACGTAAACCTCCGGTCACCTTTGTCTGTGGTCACACCTGGCTTTCTCTCTCTCCTGTTCCCAATGTCATACACTGCTGGCCCTCATCGCACTGCAGCAGCCAAGGATGAGACAAAACATGATTTTGTCTGGCAGCCAGTTTCTGGCACTGCATTGATACATGGTAATCCAGCTGTCAGCGGGGGAGCAGCGGGAAAGGGCTGCAATAGGGGAGAAGAGGGGGAACCGACAGAAGCAAGGAGAGGAAGAATGGACCAGGTAAAACAAAGAAAATTAAAGCGGGAGGAGTCAAAGGTATCACATGTGATTTTTCAGGTCTTGATGAGTGAGTGTTTGGTCTCTCATGACATGCTCTTGGGCGGTGGGGGCCGTTTTAGTCCATTTTTGTGTATATAGATGGTGCTAGAGAGGTCATTTTGGTAGTGAAGGAGTTAATGTTTTCATTTCAGAAAATTCTTTGCCAGTCATGTTGTTGATGCCAAATTTGGTGAGTTTTGGAGGCAATTTAGGGGGGTCAAATTTGGCCTCAATTGTGCATGACTAAAGCAAAAAAGAAAAAAAAAACAATACAACATTGGCCTTGCTACAGGCATGCCTCCCTTGGAGGTTGCCTTTTGCTTGGTCCCGAAAGTGTTATGATCATTTGAACGGTGTGCTCAGGGATAAAGGTGCTGATCTGAAAGACGTTTCCATCAGTAGATGGTTAAACCCTCACAGGAGAGAGGAGACGATTCCGGTGACGCCATTAGACATTCAAATGTTCATCTGAAATGAAATGGCACGTCAGGGACCCCACTTTCTTTTCTTGGATGGGGAGAAATATGTTTCTGTGTCTGTGTCTGACTCTGTCTCTGTTTCTGCTTCCATTTCATCTGTTGTCCTCTTTCTTTGGCGGGCCTCAGTATTTTGAGGGTTGAGCTTCCTTTTCTTTGACAGGGAAAAATTGGCCTCTGTGTCTGTCTCTGTGTCTGTCTCTGTTTCATCCCACTTCCTCCTCGTTGGGCGGTCCTCAGTATTTGCAGCGTTGAGCTTCCTTTTCTTTGACAGGGAAAAATTGGCCTCTGTGTCTGTCTCTGTGTCTGTCTCTGTTTCATCCCACTTCCTCCTCGTTGGGCGGTCCTCAGTATTTTGAGGGTTGAGCTTCCTTTTCTTTGACAGGGAAAAATTGGCCTCTGTGTCTGTCTCTGTGTCTGTCTCTGTTTCATCCCACTTCCTCCTCGTTGGGCGGTCCTCAGTATTTGCAGCGTTGAGCTTCCTTTTCTTTGACAGGGAAAAATTGGCCTCTGTGTCTGTCTCTGTGTCTGTCTCTGTTTTATCCCACTTCCTCCTCATTGGGCGGTCCTCAGTATTTGCAGCGTTGAGCTTCCTTTTCTTTGACAGGGAAAAATTGGCCTCGGTGTCTGTCTCTGTGTCTGTCTCTGTTTCATCCCACTTCCTCCTCGTTGGGCGGTCCTCAGTATTTGCAGCGTTGAGCTTCCTTTTCTTGGACGGGGAGAAATTGGTCTCGGTGTCTGTCTCTGTTTCATCCCACGTCCTCTTCCTCGGGCTGCCCTCAGTCACTGTACTGACTGTATTACTGTCATTGTCTGAAAAAGAAAATGATGTTTGGGTTGTTAACAATGCTGGTGAAACATCTCACTTAATATGGTAGATTTATCAAGCTTATGTGAATTGATTTCCATCTAACTGATCAACTCATATGCTCGACATGGATTCTCTTACTGAAGATGCTCTTCCACGTGGCCTGGCCAGAGCTGATCCTCCTCTTCTTGGGTGTGGAGCCTGATGTGGTGCAAGACTCCTCTTCCTCAGATTGTGTTGTAGAGCTTTCATCAACCAGACAACAAAACAGTTTGTCAAAATATTATTCTGCATCTTAAAAAGTGAAAAATGATAACAGGGAGGGAGTTGAAATGAATACCTGCTGACGGACCAACAGTCGTCCTCGCCGCCAAGAGGCCGCTTCCTTCCTGAGCTGCTCTTGTCCTGAGTGGACAGTTGCTTTCTGCTCAGCTCACGGCGATGAGGAGCATCTTCCTTCTCAGCAGCACGCCAGTCCGGACAGATCTCCATCAGTTGTTTGGACTTTTGGACACTGAAAGACAGTCAATCATTGAGTTAAGCAATGTCACTATCTGCATGCTGATGAAGCAGCAAACATAACATGAGAGACACCTACTATCTGCTGTAGAGGCTGCTGTCCAGGTGGCTTAGCATCAGGAAAGGGTGTTGGAGGATGTCGGAGGGTGTGATCCGATCGTGAGAATTCACGTTGAGCATCTTAGTGATCAGCTCAAAGAAGCTCCCAGCGTCAGAATTTGCAGCCTCAGTGTACTCCGGCTCATTTTCTTCATCAAACTGCAGGTTCAAAAGAAAACAAACAGAATTCAGACAAGAAATAAAAGTGTATGTTCAAGTCAAGAAAACTGCTGATTTCACTCACCTCCAAAAGACCAGAGTGCTCCAATCTGGGGGCTGGATCAAACCCGGTCCCATCGTCTGACTAAAGACAGAAAAGATTTCATTGAGTCCACATATAGACGATGGAAGTGCAAAGAAAAAAACAAGGATTTACTCTGATCAGCACTGTTTGAAGAGAAGTCATGAATGGTACCTTCAGAATCCAAGTTGTGGTCCCGTCAGTCGAAGTAAGTTCATTAAAATATATTTTTGTGTAAGCCCCAGAATTCAACACCGCATCTGAAGGCTGCCCCATTCTGGACACGATGCTTCTGAACTGTGGACAAAACACAATGTTGGATGACATGTTAAGACAGAGCAGAGACTATTTCCATACATGATTCCTCCAGCTTAGAGAAGGTCAGTTGCTTCGCATATTTGTGAACAGAACAGACATTGACTTTTATACAGTGATGTGCTGTAATCAGTGAGTGTAAACTGCAACACAACGCAACTTTTACAACTCCAAGAGGATGGAATTAATAGTCATAAAATAAAAATAAAACTGACCATATTAATGTGATTTCTTTCCTGGAATAGGGGCCTGTCAAGGCACATCTCAACTGCAATGCAGCCCAGAGACCACGTATCAATGGCGTGGCCATAGGGGGCTCCCAGCAGTATTTCTGGAGCTCTGAGGAAGAGACAAAGTAACTTTAGTCACCGTAACTTGTCCAGACATGAGCCGAACTCACAAACTGAGATGTAAGCTTGCAGTGTTGACACACCTGGTCCACATCTGCAAAACAAGAGTTTGGTTACTTACAGGTACCAAAGAGTCCCAAGCATGTTACCCGTCCGCCGCTCAGGGTCATCGTGAGCGAAACCGAAGTCTATCAGTTTGACCCTGAGCGGCTGTCGAACATGATCGACAAACATCACGTTCTCGGGCTTGATGTCAGCGTGGATTACCCCGATGGATTCCAGGAAACAAAGGGCTTCGGCCAGCTGAAACAAAGCACAGAACAACAGCAAAAATCACCCACATGTCCAAAACATTTTAACAGTGGTGGGCCGTCAGGGCCTGCAAAGCCTTCTCTGCTGGCCTAAAAATTATGTGAATTACAGACTGATGTAAATTATATTTTGTCCATAAATAATTAATAAATGATTCCAAACAGTATGTTCCAGTTCCTTTCATAGTTTTCCGGTGGTTGCGCTGCTTCCAGACATGTTTTTTTTTCATATTAAATCATTTAACCAATCAGATTTCAGGCATCATCTGTTGCTAGGGTCAAAGAAATCTGCCCGAGGCCTTCGCTATCCGTTCCTGATGGCGCAGTGAAGTAAAGTGAAGCGTCAAACAGACAGCGGCTTCAACCAATCAGACAGTTGCTTCAACCAATCAGACAGTTGCTTCAACCAATCAGATTTCGAGTTGGCGACTCAGCGCCTTCTAGCTTCTAACAACAGCAGATCTAGGCCCTCTGATTTACATTCACCAAGAGATACAGTAGGGGGCGGTATGCACCTAAGTTCTTGGTCGCCTACCTCAATGGGGTATTTTCACAGCTTCACTACTTCCTGAAAATAGCTGTGCACATTCATTTCCTGTCTTGCATTATTGGCCAAACTGATTAATCCAGGTGTGTCTGGTTTAGACTGCTGCAACAAGACACACCTGTGCAACCTGTGTATCTGCTGTGCAACAACTCTTTATGTGCATATCTGCATATTAGATTTTTTTTGTAGACAAAATAGTTATTGAGAGGTGGATTGGTTCAGGCGGATCTGTTCTGAAGGCCTTAAAGGGCAACTCCGGTTTTTTGACACCTGGACCTTATTTATAGGTGTGTGCATGCTCAGAGAAACATCGTGCAGCTCGGAGTCCTTCAGAAGTTATTTAGATCCAAACGATGTAGCCGCACTAGCGGGGGTGCCACAGCAATGGAGCGTTAGCGCTGGACATAATCTCTGCAAAGTCGCTCATTTCGGCTGTATTTCTTCATCCATCGCCAGTGTTATCATAAAGTCAGCTCGTCTACCGTCTTCAGGTGGGTCAGCTGAAGAGCTGACAGTTTACGCTAACTTAGCCACAATTAGCTCGGATGGGAACGTTGCGGCGCTCCTCTCCCCAGCAGAGAGGCACTTTGAGTCGGCCTCGGCTGTCACGGTGCCCCGGCATCTGAGTTCCAGGGGCCGAGTTGGAAAACGGCCCTCAGCTGCTCCACGGAGGCTCCGGACACCCGCGAAGACGCACGGCTCACACGCGGCCGCTGGGCCGCTGGATGTCTCTCCTCGCCGGGAGGATGCGTATCTCCGCTCCCCAGCAGATGCGCGCTCCGGGCCGGCCACGGGACGTGCGATGGCCCGCCGCGCCAAGGCCGGTGCTCTCTCCTCGCCGGGAGGAAGCGTATCTCTGCTCCCCGGCGGATGCACGCTCCACGCCGGCCGCGGCCGGAGCCCTCTCCTCGCCGGAAGGAAGCGTATCTCCGCTTCCCGGCGGATGCGCGCTCCACGCCGGCTGCGGGACGCGCGACGGCCGGAGCGCCCTCCTCGCCGGGAGAATCCAGATCTCCACCGCCCGGCGGATGCGCGCTCCAAGCCAGGCCGCGGGACACCGCCGGAGGCCCCCCTTCCGACCGAAAGGCAACCCAGCGCCGATGGATGAAGAAATACAGCCGAAATGAGCGACTTTGCAGAGATTATGTCCAGCGCTAACGCTCCATTGCTGTGGCACCCCCGCTAGTGCGGCTACATCGTTTGGATCTAAATAACTTCTGAAGGACTCCGAGCTGCACGATGTTTGTCTGAGTGAGTATATGAGCATGCACACACCTATAAATAAGGTCCAGGTGTCAAAAAACCGGAGTTGCCCTTTAATGTGAAATGCACGGTCCGCCACTGCATTTTAATGAACTGCAGACACACGTGGATCAAACATCAGTAAACCTGCTGCAACACTGGACTCTGACTCCAATGAAAAAAAAAAAGTCAAACCTGTTCGATGATGGGACGAATCTCCTTCACTGTAAGCAGAAAATCGTCAGTGTACTGGTTAAGGCTGATGTCCAACACCTCCAGCTCCAGATAGTGAGTGTCGTCAGCCACGAAGGAGTCCATGCACTGGATAATGTTGAACATCTGGGAGCCCATACACGTCATCATGTTGAGATACTGGGCCTGGAACCACATCACATCAAATTCTCATGTTAAATACAGTGTTTCTGGAGATAATGCAAGTGAAATGTGGGAACATGTCTTAGACTGTACCTCATTTTTGGAGGCTGCCATGGTCTTCTCGTCTTTACTAGACTTCAAAGCAACCAAGGTGTTGGTTTGCTTTTTCTTACAGAGGGTGACTTTGCCAAAGCCTCCCTTGCCAAGAATATTCCCCACCCAATAGTCTGAGGTGGAGGAGGAAATGGTTTCTCCAACCATGGTGCTGTTGGTCAGACCGAAGAGAAGAGTTCATTATATAGGAACATCTAGAATCCAAATTAAGCTAAAACTGAATATGCTGAAGAAAACATCTTACTGAATATAAAACAAGCTTTTAATGTAAGTTACAGAGAAGTTAGGATGGGCTTTTCTCATTTGAAGTAAGTGCTTCATAAAGATGATGAACTTACAAAAGAAGCTTTGCAGATCTGGACGTCAAAGTCGAAGGTTTTGGTGAAATCGTTGTGAAAACTCTGAAAATAAACTCTCTGAGTCTCTGTGGAGGTTCGCTGGCCGACAGTCGAACAGGAGTGAAGGCAAAAGTTTGATTCAGTTTGGTGGAAGATTTAAACAACACTGATGACATCACACTCCCCCTTAGCAACTGTTGCTAGCCTGGCAAGCTCCTTCACACTGATGGACCGTCCACACAGTGTTACGGAGATATAGAGCAAAAAAAGTATAGGAGATATAAAGTATATGAGATGTCAGCTGTTTTTGTCATTTTATTTTGAAATCAGTTTTATTTTGGAACACGTATCTACCTTCCTAAGTGAGGGACTAAGCGAAGGACCCCGAATCCGGGATGTGGACAGCCAAGGCTTAGAAGCAGAGGCGTAATTTACGTAGGGTTGGTGGGTTATGAAAACTCACGGGCCCCCCTGGCGCCCTGACGCTCCGTGTTCCGAGTGGGCACGGAGCTCCGACGCTCTGTGTGAGCACCGCAGCGTTCGGCACCACTCGGCATTGCTCGGACGCGCTCGGACACGCTCGCCACCCCCCCTCCCCCCGCTCGGCAACTCCCGCACGAAAACCCGTGTGGAATACATCCGAGCTACGCCCCTGCTTAGAAGAATCAGAAGGGAACTCAAAGTTGAATGATTGAAACATCTCATAAAATCATACATTTATTTAAAACGTACAATTTAAAAAATTCTGCACTAAACAAAGTGTTTTCTTCAGCCTCACAGCAGTCTGCTCCTTCTCATACTTTCTGCCATGAGCCAGGCTCTCTTTATATCAGCCCAACTCAGCCCAAATTAACCAATCAGGAAAGGCCGGACTGACCCAAAAATCCAGAGGTGTTTGAAATTATATATAATAATCTTTACTTTATTTTAACTGAATAACTCTTCATGAACCAATACAAAATAATAATATTGCATCAAATACACACACTATATATATTCACCCACCACCAGTTCACCAAAAAAAATATATGTATATACTCTCTTCTATAAACAGTGCACCCCTCCATGTAGTGGAATGCGCTCTCTGCAGTCGGACTGGTGAAAAACTGCTCCTGCTGAGTCGCGTGTTCCAGTGGGCAGTCGACCCAGGCCAGGAGGAAGTGTGTGTGTGGTGAGTTTATTCTGGTGTTTTTCTTCAGTCCTGATGCCATGTGGGGTGTACATGGCACAAGGAGTATTGATTGGGTACCTCACCGCCTAGAATGTCCATTCATGCCCACAAAAGTAGTGAGGAAGGTGTAATTAATTAAGAAAAAGCATGCAGATACAGGCGCACAGCCCTGCCCACGCCTGCGTGTGCGTCTCAGAGCAGACACACACCCCTTCTGTTGAGGAATTTATACATATGAGTGAAAGTATGTGCAGGTGGGCAAAAGTCTGTTTTCAAGAGAGGGGAAATAACACCTTTAACAGTAAAGGAAACGGCATAAAACGCAAACTCAGTTGCACATGCAGAGCGGACACTATAACATTAACAATAGTAGGTAAGCAGACATTCATTTAGAGAGACAGTGAAGATGAATTGCTGTCATGTTGACTTAAATATAAAATTACAAAGTAAAATATAAATGGATGTCTAAAACACAATGCAAGTTTTTCTTTTTCTTGTGAAAAATTGTCGCACAAACGAGGCGTCAGATTAAAGTATCGGCGGTATTTCGAAAATCCTTGAAATCAGAGAGAGCCAGTTTTGCTTTGTCTGGTTGGCACACAAAGTTAACGAAGCAGCTCGTGGAGGTTTTTCAACAAGAACAGAATAGAAAGTGAATGTCACATTTGTTTCACTGCATAAACAAGTTGCTTCTCTCCAACACAAATATTCAGTCAGATTATCAGGAGTTCAATCCAAGTGTCAGCATAAGTAAGAAAGATTATTTTGGCGTGTTGTGGATGTGTCTAGTGGTGGCAGACGGGGTGGTCTGAGTT
Organism: Salarias fasciatus; assembly: GCF_902148845.1. Classification (NCBI taxonomy): domain Eukaryota; kingdom Metazoa; phylum Chordata; class Actinopteri; order Blenniiformes; family Blenniidae; genus Salarias; species Salarias fasciatus. Next base: position 19,921,856 of record NC_043759.1, read on the forward strand.
CTTTTTACAGACTGCAAATCTACGGGGATTTTAAAGCACAAGCATCTCAGGGGTTTACAGAGAAGGTCCAAAAATATATCCGGAGAGCAGCGGGGCTCTGGGCAAAGATGTTCTCTTGAATTTAGCGGAGACTGGCCAGAGAATAGGTTGTGACAATGGAAACATAGCAATAACTCGCATTATTCAAATCAAGACCTAATACAATAAAATAAAAGTGCTGATGAGAGATGAAAATTTGACAAAAGTCAACAATTAGACAATAATTCATGATTTTAAGAAAATATTAAGTTTTTTTCTCCCCCAGAACAAGCAAATTTCACAGCAAAATCTTGTCAAACATCTGTTCCCACAGCTTCTCAAAAATTTATAGCACAGATTAAAAAAAATAATAAAAAAGCCTAAGTAAAATTACAATGGATCAATTTATGTTTCAATCAATTAATTAAAAGAAACACATTGAGGGGAAAATGTGTGGGGGGGAGGAGAGGAGGGCGAGGGGGAGAGAGAGAGAGAGAGACGGAGACAGAGAGAGAGAGGGGGGGGGACGCACGCACGCACGCACGCACGCACGCATGCACGCACGCACGCACGCACGCACGTACTGTCTCAATGCTCAGTTGCTTCTTGGAGATTGTTCTTCACCAGTCTTTATGGCCGCTGAGTAACATGTTTTGATGGCAGCTTCCAGCAGGACTGTGCACTTTGTCACAAAGTGCTCTTAATCTCATTCCGCTTTCTGCACAATTTAATAGATTCACTTATGTGCTTTAGATGTGAAGCATTGTGGGGTTTCTCTAATGCATGTGCTAACAGGATTTTGTATCATGTTTCCATGATGACAGGAGGAGAGGACACGAGGAGCGTGATCATGACCTGGGCGTGATCATGCTTACAGGAAGCAATGACACATGCGCCCCGATTCATGTCGTGTTTACCGAATGTGGATATTTGTGTGTTTTTAAACTCCTCAGCCTTGTTCATCAGACTGCAGAAGCCTTCTCAGCTTAAAATTGCAAGAGATGGTTTTATTTTCGTTTAAAGGCCCTTTTACCAGTAGCTTGGGTTTGTAAGGATCTTTATTTAGCTGGATAGGGATGCAACTCTTATTATTATTATTGCACTTTTGCATGACTGGACTGGATCATTTCACTGCTAATATGTATGAAATAATGGCTTATTTACTGTCAGTTTTCATTGCAAGCATGTCGGCGTTAAAAGATGGTTGCTTTCTATTGACACGATAAGTCTACAAAACAAAGTCTACAAAATAAAGCACAGTCCATCAGCTGTCCGTGTGACAGCTGACATGGTGTTGTATTGGAGTTTATTAGGTGTTGTTGAGATCTTGAAAAGAACTTGCAGAGTTTTCCAGTCCTTTCGACTGAAGACTCGTGCAGCAGCTGAGCTGGCAGCGCACATTCATCAACCATTAAATGACTGCCAGCAATGTGTGTTCATAAATATGGTTTTTCACTAATGTCAGGAGGAATATGTTTAACTTCAATATTCATCGAGCTTCGGTTACATAATATCAATCATTCCGCAGCATATAAATGCATTAAATGGTCCTGTTATGATAGTTAGAGAAGCTATCAGCAGACGAGCTGTGTGTATTGATGAAACATCTCCAGCCTCAGCATCGACTGTGTATTGACTTTGCTGTTGGATGTCAAGATGATTTGAAGTCACATTTCCAGTCAAAACTTTTCAGTTATATATATATATATATTTCCCTTTTTTTGTGTGTGTAACTTGTAAAACTACTGAAAAGGTTAGAAAAGTAGCCACTGGGTGAGAATATTATTGAAACAATATGGACATGACTCTTGGGCAGTTTTGTGCTTCCTTCAGATTTGTCACTCTGGCAGCTTCAAATGGAAAAAGTACTGGATTAATGTGCTTTGTAACTCGGCTCATGCTCCCTACAGACTGAATTAGAGCGTCTATTATGATATTGACATCTGGTTAATGGAGGCCTATGTGTCATTGTTAAGCCCCGTAGAATATGCCCATAGTTTTCTCCTTCTAATTCAGAGATATAATCTCAATTTATGACTTAATTGTTATGTATCCCTAAGCCCTCCTTAGACCCAATTTACTTCTATTTCAATATCAAACCAGTGTATGTTGCATACTCTGTAGTAGGCCTGCACAATATATCGTTTGAACATTGCCATCGCAATGTGCGCATGTGCAATAGTCACATCGCAGGATGTGCAATATTTTTATTATTATTATTTTTAACTTTTGTTTTGCTTCATAAAAGCAGCAAGCTGCTCCATGCTCCGCACAGCCACTCTCTCCCTCCCTCCTGCTCAGCACTCACCGCCTCCCTCCCTCCTCCACAGCAGAGAGAGAGGGGGGGTTCGGGCTACACTCTGAACACAGGCGACATGCAGGAGGAAGCGACAGAGGATTTAGTCCCCAAGAGAAGGCCAACATGTGAAATTTGGATATATTTCGGCTATAAAAAAAAGACGATACGGATCAAAACAACGTCCTCTGCCGACAGTGCCTCGTCGTGGTTGCCTCAACACGAGGTAATACGTCAAACCTGTTGGACCATTTGAAACGCCATCACAAGCTCCTGTATTTCCAGTGCAAAACCAAAGACCCCAGGTGAAACTTCATCTTCTCAAAAAACAATTACAGAAGCCTTTGCCGGCATAACACCGTATGATAGGAACTCCAAACAGCATCGACAAATCACGGATGCAATAACTTTTTACCTAGCAAAAGACATGGTGCCATTGAACACCGTGGATCGTTAAAGAGGGATTTTAAAAAATGATCCGCATGCTCGACAAGCGGTATGAAGCACCACGTATTTCTCTCAAGTGGCCATCTCCCCAAATAGAGCTATTCAGGTCATCTGATGAAAATTCTTCTATTTTTAATATCGCAATATATATCGCAATATATCGCAAGCCCCCCAAAAATCGCAATGTCAGTTTTTTCCAATATCGTGCAGCCTTACTCTGTAGTTCTTAAAAAACAATGCAGCACACACACACCAATTGGATTTGGCTGCATGACGTTGGGATCTCAGGGCAGTGGACAGAACAGCTGTTTCAGACTGAAACTTCAACACATCGTGTGGTTTGCATGTTGTCTCTGTATGAAGGAATCTAATTTTTTATGTTCATATTTTTACATTGTATTATGTATTGTATTATACTCTATCACACTGTAGTTTATTAAGCTTACAAAGAAAAGCGTGATTTTCCCTTTGGGCTAGCTCAGTTTACTTCGGCATAGTAATATTTTCAATGCTAATTCTCTGATGTTTCACCTTTACATAGAGACTCAGATTGTGCATGAAACCTGCTGAATATAGAGTCATTAGTGATTTATTCTGGTATGTTTATCTAAGCGGAAATCATCCTTAGGGCTTAGACGTTAGGTATTTACACAAATGGCTACATTATGCATGTTTTCACAGCTCACCCTGACAGTATGGCTTTGAGGCTGATTTGATAGCGACGAGGTAGTTGGCTTTCAGGCCATTATCTCATCTCGAGTCTCAGTGTTGTGTCCTCTTCTCTTTTTTAGATTAGTTTAAAAACATCATTGTTTTCTTTGAGTTATCTTAGTGGTTTTGCTGGATTGGAGTCTAAAGCATGACACCTCTGATCCAAACCTTACATGCTGTATTGATGAAAAAAAAAAAACTTCCAACAATCATTGTAATTTTTGCAACTCAAAATTTACAGTTGTGTTACATTTGTGATACTAAATTTTTCCAAAATTCCGGATTAATTTTTCTCCTCCCAGTTACTGGCAAAGGTGGAGTGATTTATTTCTTTTTATTGATTTAGTGATTTTTCTATTATAACAGTCACACTTAAACTTTCTTCAGTCATACGTTACTCGTAGAACTATGCAAAATCAGAATAACTGAATGAATTAAAGAAGTAATTCGAATTAATGTCAAACCTTGAAGATGTATAAAATCTTTCAATATCACTTTATATATTTCTGAAGTCAGCTTTCATTTTCAAGGTAGATTTAGAACTGAACTTAAGACCCTTAATGTTGTTGTTGTTATTCACTTTGGGTCCCAAAATATTCACAAGTATATTCCTCACACAACAAAACAACTGCTGTTTGAACTGTGACGTGTTGCTACAAACTAAAATAAAAGGACCAAAGTTGCTGCTCCGTGTGGCTGTATTCATGAGAAACGTGTGCAAATCAGTGGCACACTTTGTTATTCATGTTTCTCATTTCTAAATGCGGATCTGAAGCTAAATCCTGTCAATGTATTGCAGATTGTAAGACGCTGTTTTCATGCTGCGTTCGCCGTGTTTACTCTGAGGATGAAGCTCAGTCTGCATGACATGGCTGTACAGATCTGAAAGTTTTTTCTGTTTACACTGTGTTTTCTCGCTGTAGTGGCGGAGCACAGTTGGCATATACAAATATACTTAGCAGTACTTAACTCCCCACGGACACATATTGAGCAGCGGTGGTGGTGGTTGGAGGAAATCTGAGGCGGCACCGAATAAACAAGATCAGCGGTATTGGCGGCGTGCTGAACGGGCCGCCGCTCTGCATGCCCCGCTTTAATTAATACTGGTCAGTTCAAAGTGATCATGCCATCTAAAATTCTTAGCTCTGTCAAGCAACACCCCACAGAAAACATAACTGTGTGTGTGAGTGTGTGTGCGCGCGTGTGGTAGGATGCATTAACAGCAGTGTGTCGGAGCCCTGAGGATGGCACTGTGGAGACGTGGACAGAAAGAGACGCGGCTGGATGTGAAGACGGATACAGTTCAGCAGCACTCTTGATCAGGCTGCAGCTCTCTTCTAATAGAGGCCGGGGGATTGACTTATTATGCATATTGATAACTTCCTGGCGCTCAGAGGGAAGCGAAATGAACACTGCACATTGTATTATTTGGAGAGAGACGTTTGTGAAAATTATAGGGATCGCCCACGTATGAATTTCCAGCACTCTTTTTCTAATTATTTTTTTAATTATGGTGGAAAAGAAGCAATTAGAGGTTATAAAGCCACGGGAAATGACCACCTCAATTCACTTTCTCAAATCCTTATTTAGTTTCCCATTTTTAATGAAATTTTGCTGACATTGTGTCATGATGAAATATATCTGTGTGTCAGAATGTGCCTGTCTGCCAAGATTTGAACTACTCTAAAGCTTCTTTGGAGTCAGGCTCTTATTTGCAGGAGTTAATTGGTAAAGTTGTGATGGAGAGCAGTTTTTTTTTTTAATGTGGGCTGATTTTTTTTTTAGTTGAATGACTATCATGACAGTTGACATCGATCTGCAATAAAAAAAAAATCCCTTTAATTATGTAAGAAATAGTTTACACAACCTACGCACCTTTCCCTAGTAATTTCTTCTCAAAAATCTTTATTCCACCTGCCATATTATAAAGCTAACTTGGAATATATGTCATGATGCTGCAGACGTTGACAATCTGGATTTGTAGGTAATTAGAAAAGAAACATGATGTGCTCACCAGGTTAAGAAACAATCTGTGTTCTTCCTGTGTGTGCATGCTTGTGTGTGTTTTGAATGGAGTCGCATGCGGAGTGGATGGACAACTAATCAATAGATGGAGTGCAGAGCAGACGAAGAGAGCAGATACTCATTTCTAAAGTAAATCGCCCAGTGCTTTTTGTGACCAATCGAGAGTGTCATTGATCAATTCTAAAGCATACTCAGAGGAGATTCTCGGCAAAGAGCAATGGCAACAGTGAGACATACGGCCAGTGTCCTTGGTACAGATGCGATGTTTCCCCACAGTGGTGGGAAAGGAATATTTTCTTTTGTATGAATCCGTCTATATTCTGGAGCTGAGGCTGAAGCTTTTGGCGCCAAACACCCTCTTGAAATGCTTTTCGCACAAGATAAAACCTCTGATCACGTCAAAGTTTATTCCTAAAAACTTTAAAACTACTGGGGAAAAAAAAAGTATAGTATATTCAGATATGTCTGTTATATCAACACAGCATTCACTCTCCCAGCTTCCTCATCTCAGTAAATTATGGATGTCAAACCGACAGCTCAACCGGCTTTTCAGAAGTTCTGATCGGACCTGCAGCAATGGGAAAAATGAGTGGAAAAAATTCAATTAACTGACCATTCCCAATTCGTTCACTGGTCACTGCTCTGTTGAAACCTTTAAAGTCGCATGAAGTAATGGAATTTGTGATGAAGGCTGCAGAAGTTGTGTGCACCTACAAGAGAGTATAAAGGCGTGATGCACATTTTCGGTAGAAGCAACATTGAAAGAGAAAACGAGGGACCAAATGCAGGGCATCATTTGCACTTGTTTTTCCAAGAAACCTTTCGCTTGTTTGGATTTTCCACACTACATATATGAATGTACTCATATCCCTAAAGCTGTAGTGTGTGTATGTGTGTATATATATATATACATATATATATATGTATATATCCCTCACACAGGTGCAGAAACAATAATCATGCCTGAGAGTAGGAAGAAGCAAAGCTTATTTTATCCTACCCCTTCTTCTATATCCCTACTCAGCATTTAATGTTTCTGAATCCTCTGCAGTCATTCAACAGTTATTTCTTACAACCAAACTGAACTACACTCTCGCTCTCTCTCTCTCTCTCTCTCTCTCGCTCTCTCTCTCTCTCTCAAAATAAGGAAACCAAAGGCATCTTGAAGATTTGTGTTTATGTGCCTCCTGAACTAAAATGAGTCTTAACCCTCCTGCTGTAAAACTTTTGAGTACCTAAGAGCACATTGTTTTTGTTTTATGGGGCGCTCATGGAGATCTTTAGGTTTCTGTGATCCTGTAATAAGTCTTCTTTACACGAGAGTGATGAAATGGAGACAGGGTTTGTTTTTTTTTTTTTTTTTGGTTTTTTTTTCAGAAAAGTTTTACAATCAAATGGCCTCATTTCAATAACGATCAGCACTTCAGTGGTGTCCGGTCACGTTTTCCATGGCAGTTGTCAGAAGTGTCAAAAATAGTTGTTTCATCTTATGTAAACTTTGATCAGCTTTCAGAAAAATCGCACTTTGGCCTCCCAGATAACGCACTGGGGATTAACAGGAACCCTCAGCCCGGTGGTCCGGAACAAACAGATTAAAATATATTCCAAAATCATAGCCTTTTGACCGGAAGGGGCTACCAAGCACCACCGATTAAGTATTTCACAGCCAAATTGATTTTAATGTAGGGTCAAGATATGCTGACACCCATGCCATATCTGGCCTTCGCCTTCCTCTGCTTCCGATATTGTCGGATCTTTTCCATGCTAGTACTCTGAATTACCCTCTGGCCCGTCGTTGGCTCGTCGTCGTTGCACACTCTTTTCATCAGCATGGTTAGTTCAGCCTGGAATTGAACTTAAAGTGAAACTCGCCTGTGCAGCTTCAGGACGTGCAGCACGGCCTTGGACCAGCTGCAGGCATCTTTCCGTACACCGACACACACCACATGACAAGACCTACTGCTTACACGTGTTTTTATTGCTGTCATTGCACAGCCTCCTTAATGTACATTCATCTTCTGGTAATTTTTGACTTTCTTTGCTTTGATCAGTCAGTCGCATCTGCCAGACGGTAAAAAATTCAAACAGGAAGTGACCAGGGTGGGATGTGTCCTTCAGAATGTCCTGTACTTTTTGGAGACTGCGGGAGCCGTGCAGGTCTTCCAGTGTGAGAAGAGGGAAGCCGATGATCCGCTGATAACTCTCTGTTGCTGGTGTGTCACTTGCATGTCACTCCAGTCTGTCAGGACGCTTCCCATGGGGCAGAAATGCTGAAAATACTGTAGTTTACATTTCAGGTCACCTTTTGAGACCGTTTCGTTAATGCGACCAGGCACACATGCTTCCAGACAACAGTAAAATGTAAACCAGGGTTGTCAGTCCTGCAGGAGGCTCCAATATGGCAATTCAAACCACCAAGTGAATTGTAAAAAATTTCAAAGAAAACATCAAATTTTGGACTTTGGGTTGTGTTTCTGATTTTTTTCTGTAGTTTGAACCAGAAGGTTTCGTTTGAACTAGCTTTATGTTGTGACTGTATTAGTTTTCAGTAGTAATTGTTTGTTTTTGTGAAAAATAGACATTTTCATATGTTCAGTGCCACAAGAAACAAAACTTTAAATTTCGAGGTGATTATGACACAATTTTACTGGTCCAGGCCAATTCAGAAAGGCTTAACCTTTGAACTAAAATGTGTTTGACACACCTGCACACCTGATGTAAATATTCAAGCCGATCCAGATGGTGTGATCAGTATACATTAAGACGGAGCAGGACACACACTCTACAATCCTCCACTTTTGTTGTTTAGCTCGTACATGTGCAGAAAAATGACTTACTGCGATCATAGTACATATGTATGTGTACTCCCGTGTTTCTGAATGTTGTCTTTTTGCTGTTTACACGTAGGCAGTGACCACTGCGGTTTGAGAAAGTTACACTCTCAAAGCTTTTTTGTGAAAGTTAAATCTTATGAGATTTGGCAATGCAATTTTTTAGGGTAACAAACAAAACTGCAACAAAAATTAATCAATTTCACTTAGAAATGTTGAAATGTTGCACACAGATTCGTGTTGACTGCTTTGGTTGCTGTGAAGAGCTTTTGTCAGACCTGTGCATACAGGTTGTTCCCAGATGAAATAATAAGGCTCGTGAGAGGAAAAAGCCAGTCTGGTCTCAGATCATTGAAAAGCACATAGTGAAACCGGGAAAGTGAAATGCAAGGAAAAAAATGTCAATGGATTTTTAATGGAGATTAACAATAAATCCATTAAGAAATCTGATTCACTGAGACTTGGTGTCCTTTTGGTGTTATTTTTAGGATAAAACAAAATCCTCATAGGAAGAAAAAGGAATTCAATTGACACTTTTGAGTCTTTTAAATTGGAATCTAATACTAACTTTGTTAAAATCAATCCAAACCCTGAAATCAACTCAGTTTCTGTGATGCATCAGCTGATTCTATATATTTATTTATTTTTTTACTTTTTTTTTTGTTTTTATCGGCAACAGTTAAAAACTCTTTGCACCTCATTGCACAGTCAGCAATGATGAGCAGGTGCATGCAGCTGAGGAGGAAACGTCTTTGACATGTTGGAGGCATGAACAGAGCCGAAATGAGAACACAAATCTCATCGAGCTGAGATAAACCTGAGGGGATGAAGGCTGAAAGTCAATGGACAAACATCACATTTATCCATTTTCACAACTGACTCCCAGAAATAGTTACTTTTATTTAAAAAAAAAAAAAAAAATCACAAAATATGACTATAATATTGTTATTGTTTTTAATCTTTTTTTCCTGACAGACATAAATGGCAAAGGACAAAAAACAAAGCATGTTAAAACGCAAAACGCACTGGCAGCTAGCATTGGATTGAATATGTGAAGCCATTAACATGAGTGAAGCTTGTTCATTTTACTGTATTTTGAACATAAGTATAAACTAAATAAGTACAATGAGTACATTGAAAATGAAAATTTGATTGAAATTTAGTAGGAAGAAGCATAAGCTCATTACATCCCAACCTGCTAGTCAGTGTGGATTCTCTGATTTTTCTTCTCATTCAACCAATCACATTCTCAAACTTCAATAACTGCAAAACAAAGTCATAAACGTATACTGCGTATGTCATAATACAAGTTTATATAAAGTACATCAGTAAATTCAAATCTGCTTGCCTTTCACAACACATGAAATTACATTTTTAACCACGTTCAGATCACTTCTCACTTTTAAATTAATTCAATGTGCTTCAGAGCTCTTGTACGCCTTATGCTATCAGCCAGCAACAGCAAAACTAAAAACACAAACATATTTCAAGTTTTTAACCATGAAGGGAAATGACATTACCGTTTGACACAGACAGTGAGATTAATGTCTAAATATCCATCGTGTGCCACAAGATGAAAGAAAAACATTAGAATTACAGTGTACCTGTCGGAACACTCAGACAGAACGTATTGCAAAAAAGAATAGCCTCCACTAATGGAGATGCATTTGTGATTCTTGTGCTCGCGAGTGTAATGAATTCACATTTCCAATCGGCACCTGAAAAGAGAAAACGGTGAGCTCTTTCTGCAATGGACCACTGTAGGCAGCAAGTCAGGCCCATGAAACTGCAGCAACTTTATCAAAAGGAATGCTTTTGAAGAACTCCATTTCATACATTTCATACCAAAAGTGGGATTCAAATTGGTGTTTAACTTGACCCTGAAGGCTTTAAAATGGGTCAGTGTATACCTCCCCTGTCGTTTCTAAAGGCACTCTACTTTTTTTTTTTTTGAAAGTGCTGGTGGAACCTGAGGATATGAAAGCAACTCATTAATGAAACAGATTTTGCAGCGGATCTGTGCTATCTTTCAGGTTGGGTGTCTAATTAGGCGGCTTTGGAGAGAAGTACCGCAGGAATGTCTGCGATAAAGACAGTGCTGCAGTCAAATGGCAAGGAATGCTGCAGATGAAACGGATGGATGGATGTCTTTGAGCCGGACTTAGGGAAAGATGATTTTAAAGAGGAGCCAATGAGAGTTTGGACAGAAACGGTCCTGGTTGGTCCCCGGTTTTCAGTCTTTTGAGCGTTTGATCTGCAGAGCCCCTCAAAGGGAATCTGTCATTTTTCATCCCGATATGAATCCTGCATGATAACTAGATTAATCTTTCAGAACTGCTGCTGTACAGGAGCGTGGCGTTCACACACCTACAGGAACAAACAAACAAGAAAAAAGGACGTGTGTGCGCGCGTTCCTCACATGCACACGCCGGGTATTCTAAGGCGACGTCTTTGTTTTCAGACGTCGGCGTGTAAAAACTGGCGTAACTGTCTGAGGATTAGGAATCAGAGCAGTGCTGACAATTGATTGTGATGTTTGTCCACTGGCTCCGCATCGAAACGAGGACAGGAAACACACGTAAACAGGAACTATTCTCACCGCTGCTCTCTCGGGCTACTCAGCCCGAATTCATAAGAAGCCGCTTTTGTGTACGCGCCCACGTGGCGGCTTTGTGTCCGTCTAAGTGCACATCCGTAACGGTGCAAATCAGAGGTTCAGCTCCGAGGGCTCGGCTGGTGGCGTGCGCTCCAGTGGCGACCGCCAGCCTTTTTGTTTGCCCCTCTCGCTCTGCGGTTTGCTCTCAGCCGACTGCCTCCTCCAGCAGGACACTGTCCACTGTAAAAACACACAGACGCTTTACTTGTGCTGTGAAATGAAGGACAAAAAGAATAATAAAAAAAAAAAAACTGAGTGAACACATTCTGAAAATAGAAACTGAAAAAAAATCTTATGAGTTTCAGATATTTTTCTTCACAAAGTCAGGGTAAGCTCACGAATCCGTGCACAGGTGTGTGACATTTTGATTGACGTATCTCCGAAAGCTGCGCTGGGACTTTGTTACCGTCGTAATACGTTTTTATTGCTGGAGATCATTTATTTTTTTGTTTTATCCCTCTGTCAAAAGAAATCCACCCCGTATGGATATCTATACTGTCGTTGAGCCGTCAAAAGAGGGGAAATGAAACATTGTTCCAACAAAAAAAAAAAAAAAAAAAAGAAACTCTCGCAAACACAAAGTGTCCCCTAAAGAATGTTTCTGGAAAGCCTCGGCGCTGCAGCCGCAGCGGGGGACGCTTTTATTACAGCGGGGGAAAATTGCCACTGCCGACGGGCCTTTCATTTAAAGGCAGGAACCGTTGGGGATCCGACAAATGTCAAAAAAATCCTGACAAGAAAGCGTGAGCTTCACATGAACATCCCATCATCTGCAAAACAATAAAAGGTAGAGATTCGGCACGGTCCCACCGAGAGGCTGCAGTTTTACATTTAACCAGCTTCCTTCCGTGTCGTCATCGTCGGGCACCACGGTGATCACTTTCAGAAGCTTCTTTTGGACGAATATAAAAACTAAGCAGAAAGAGCAACGCAGCTACAGTTGGGATCATGTGGCCGGCTGCTCATCTCACAAATGCATCTTCATTCATTCCAAAGTGGCTTGCTAAGAGTACAGTTCAATGATCAAAATGAACACATTTCTTCACTTTTGTCCACTTTTTATTCACGGTATCCAGACTAATGGTGAGAAGCAGTCACATTCAAATATATGCCATTGGAGGCAGAAACCAGAAATCCCATGTGTAGCAACAAATAATGTATTAATGGAAAATAATGGAATCACTTTAAAATGGAATAAAGCGAATATAAGTTGTCAGTACTTTAATAATGGTAAAAATAGTGTACTATCATAATTGACCAGGTTTGCTGCATAGAATGTATGCTTACAAAACGGCATGTTTTTTGACAAGCAGTGCAGTTATAGTTTGTGTGTTTTTAGAGTGCGGGCTGCACTTATCTATTAAAGGAATGAAAAATCATCTATCCTTCATATAGTCATAAATCCAATCATGTCTCTCTGCCTGTTTCTCCTCCATTTGTCTGTATTATACATTGGTAATACCAAATATGAACCTACATTTTTTTAAAAAATGGTATAAAATGTGTAGATATAGACTGACAGGACATTCTGTAACAGTTTTTAAATTTTCAAAGAATTTTTAATGCTACTTTTAAGATGTAGTAATGAAAATTGTTACTTAAAATATTCAAGCATTTTATGATATTATTAGCAAGTTGGCTCGATCACATTTAAAATGATTTATTACTATTTTGGCCATAATTACATAATTGGCTGTTCCACCCAACACTTAAAAAAGGAGCACAGAAAGGTTCTCAAGTTCAGACCGGAAATCACGAGGGTGTCAAACACAAGGCATGTGGACCAAAACCAGCCCACAAGAGGCTCAAATTCTGGCAACCAAATCACTAAGCTAAGTGGATAAATTTCAATGAAAGCATTGATTTAAATTTTGTAAGAGACACAAACACAATGGGAACCGAGCCGGGATATCGGCGAAATGCTGCCATGAACACTACGTAGCTAGCTTGTTCCAAAGATACCAACTACAACACGCACTCCGAGTGAAGCCGGTGCCAGACCGGGTTCATTTCCAAGGCCCAGCAGGTGACTTCTGAACCCGCCCACGGACCCACAGAGCTGTTTATGTTCACCTCGCGAGCGCGGCCTCGGCGTGACGGTGCGCCGTCCTCGTCTGAGCTGTAATGACGCTACGCACGAGCAGGCGGCCACGCAGAGGACGGTGAAAGACTGTGACATTTAAAAGACTCTTTTGATGAACAGTGTCGCGGGCCGGCCTGAGCTGCAGTTGTCTTCCAGCTGGGAGGCTCCCCTCTGTTTCTCTTTCATGCACCTCGCAGATAGTGGTTGAGCGTTTTCACAGCTGTAATCACGTCCTTGAAAAGTTGATCTAAAAGCTGCTTGTTGCTTGTAAGAAGTCTTCAACACATTTTTACTCTCTACAGACCAAAATATTGCAGAGATGTATTGAAAGTGGCCACTTTGGAGTTTTTTTTTTTTCTCCCCATGATGTTATTTTCAGGTATTCAGAATCAAACGAATTCCGTGTTGTACAAGTTGAAGGACATTAAGTGAAATAGTTTATGCTCTGAGGTCAACTCCTGCATGTGTCCTGTTGTGGATGCAGGCTTTTCAGTAGCATTGCTCTGCTGTGTGTGCAAAAAAGACTTACGTCAGTGATGGTCTGAAGAACTTTACTTTGGAAAGTATTGAATCAGTTTTAATTGTTACGTTCCCAACCCGCAGTGTTCTGTAAACTCTTCTGTAAAATGAGAGGTGATCATTTCTCCCATGTTTGGGGAAAAAAAAAAAAAGTTTCTCGTTGCTGCACATAGAAAGTTATTTGGGAATGAACTATTTTGCTGTGTCCCTCAGAAAGGCTCGTTTAATAGTGTGCACGTTCGGGAGTTCATTGTTGCTGAGACACATGAAGCTGAGCCGTCGGCTCGGCGTGGGTCACTCCGTAGACGGAAAAATGCTCCATAGGCAGTGAATTTGTGAACTAAGTTTGAGAAGAAGCAGCAACAAAACAGCAAAGATAAACTAAAATATACACTTATTTTCCCACAGCTGTCATTAGTAATTACCACCAGTAGTAACTGTTGACACGCCACTGTGCTAGTCGCTGCAAACTATGGGAAAACTCTAAGAAAGTCTGTTATTCCTGTGTTTTCCCTTCTTTTATTCATTGTGTTCAGTATTGCTCAATAGCCAATTACGTCTCTGATTGATCTTAAGCTAAAATCACAACTTTTGATCCAACTTCATGGTTATTCATTGAATCTCTTACTTGGCACGATATTCGTACCAATTTTTCTTTGATTTACTCTGTTTGCCATTGCATCAAAGATCCCCGTTTCCTGCGTCAAATTATGTGTGAATTCATGAACACGAGCAGTTGCTTCAAACATGGGTAAACATTCAGACCGGGAGGAGAGATTTCAGTTAATATTTGAAAAAATAAGTCTTTTGTTTACCTGTGAAAGCTGCTAAACTTTGAGAATATTTCACAAAACCTGCCCTTTTGTGAGCTGCCTGAGAAGGAATCGATGTGTATTTGTATACACTGTACTGAAAAAGGCATATCTGGGGAGAAGGCAACAAGAAAACTTCCAGCTTCTCAGAGAAAGTGTGAGGTCTGGATTAAGTTGATTTGTGTTGGGAATGTTTATCGTTTCAGCATCAAACTGCTTCTCTAACAGAGGAATCTGGGAGTTTTTGTTGACAACATGCACCAAGCTAACGTCAGCCGAAATCATTCTCTTATCCTCTGGTTTTAAATATGACTCAGATTTCAGCTTTCCTGTGCAGAGGTTCAGGTTTTCACCATTTTTTTTTTCCCTCCTGCAATCCGAGTCTTAAATGAAGTGATAACTCTGGACAGAGCGTCGGTGTGACTGAGTGGTTGTGGGTCCGCGTGTTCGTCCTGTGATGGGTTTGTTGTGTATGATGGGAGCGAGATGGCCCCCGGTGAGCCGAGGCTTCAAAAGCGGGCTCGGATGACAAATGGCTGTGCAGCTGTTTCATTCAAACCCAACAAAAAGCTTTCATGCATTCATCTGCCCACAACTATTTTCCATTATCATCACTGCTACAAAAATAATATTTATTCAGTGTGTTATTTTGTAGTCAGGTTCGGTGTCCTCTACTCGGGAAGGTCAGTGTAATAAATGTTCTCATTCTCCTTTATGTTTTCCCTAAATAAACATTGAAGTACCACTTAAAGGCTTATTGGGAAACATTTACTTACTGAAAAGAATAACCTCAGAACTATACTGTAGAATGAGAACAACATTGTGTGAATGGATCTGGACTTCTTGTATTTACTTAAATGTCCAATACACGAAGTTTGCGGTGTGCAGTCACACTGTCTCTGGTGTTCTTTGTTGTTTCTGTGCATCCAATCATTAAGAAATGAGGCCCGATCTGCCTGCAGCAGCGACGACTGCATAATTAACCAACATTTTAAATCTCCCAATAAATGAATGTAGCTAAGCCGGGAGAAATTTTATGCGTATTTATAAATGGAAGTATAATTCATCATGCTGTGAAAGTTGTAGGAACTAAAATGGGATTTTTATTCTTCCAGTTTCTGGCGAGTTCTTTAAAAAAAAAAAAAAAAGTTTCCTCCTCTGTGTCTGACACCTGCGCCCTGTCGTGAAAAATAAATAGCGCTAATTAAATCACATTTCGGGTGCAGTTTCCTCCTTGCTGGCTGTGCAGAGTCGGTCAGAGGTGCCTGCCATAACACCTAAAGCCGTGTCAGCGCGCATAGCATCTCTGGCTGTTTAAATCCCTCTGAAGCTGCCTCCTCGAGTTGTCGAGCTCCACTGTAACGCAAAGCTAATCCTTACGCGCTTGTCAAGTCCCCACATTGTAATGCTGTATCTTCTGCTTGGAAAGCTGCCGCATTAATTCAGTCTCACCTTATTCGGAGAATGGGAACACATTAATAAAAAAAAAAAAAAGGGAAAGGAAAAAAAAAAGTCCTTTATCATTTTGTACCACTCTCCACTGGCAATACCTGGAAGTATGAATAGAAATGTTATTTCAGTCATTTGCGGGAATCACATTTGAAAAGAGGCCCCATGAAAAAGTCTTGAAGAAGTGCTGAAGAACAAGATGATTACATATTCTCTGGTGTGCGCCGGCTGCTCCTATCACCTGATTAGATAGTTTAGGCAACGGCAGACTCATTTTATGAGGCACAAAAGGGTCATTTACATTTTGTTATTGCATCCAAGGGTTGTAAATGTCACTCGGGGATGTCCTGCGTTTTACTGATTGGTTGTTATAAGCACTATAAGTGTGCTTTTAAAAGTTTCCAAATGGACATAAACTCTTCAGGCTGGATTTAATTTGATTGGATTAATAGGGATTCTGAAGATTCGCTGACGTTTCACATTTTTTTCTCATTTTACTGCATCCGTTACAAACTACAGTATTTATAGGCACAAGCATGAATGTTTCTCATCAGCCGGTCCCTAATTTTAGCCGCAGACATTTTTTCTGTCTATTAAATATTTTCTAATGGATTTCCAGTGGATTTCCCTTCATTGAATTTATGTTTATAGCACGGATTAAAAAAAAAAAAAAGGAAGCAGATTGACAATGGAGTTATTTTAGTGTGCAGAGCAGCAGTGATTACCGAGCAATGATCAACCAGGCACAGTCCCAATCTGGTCAGGTGTATCGAAGGCTGAGCACTAAAGAGGAGGCAGGCTGTAATTTTTGGGCAGGCTAATGGGCCATTTCTTACCTCTGCAGAGCATAACTCCGCCATCTGCCGCGGGGAGTCTGGCTCGGCGGCTCACCTCTCTCTCCGGAACAGGAAACGGACAAATGGCAACCCGAGAGTCGCACTGAGCAGCTGAGAACAGGGACGAGCCGCACGTGGACGCTTGTGCTGCTCTCTTGCATCCCGTCCCGACTCCCCCCACCGTTCCCTCCTTCATCCTCTTCCTCCGTCGCGCAAACTTTTTACACCCGGCACAGACGCGCACATGCACCGACTCATCTCGGCAATGTGCGAGCCGGCGACGGTGGGAAATCAAAGGATTAATTAAAGGTCACAAAAACAGCGTGCAGGCTGCGTACGCTCCCGACTAAAGAAGTGACACAAAAGAAAACCCCTGGTAAGTTTTCATCTGACAGTAAGTGGGTGTTACCGCGGCTTTGTCAGTGAGTCACGTTGGAGCACGCCACTTTGAAGCCTAACTTCATGACATGCTCCCCGCTTCTCCTTCCAGGTAATTTACTCCAAATTGTTACAGACGTCTGAACAGAGGCTGCTTAAATAAGCTGGAGAGGATCAGGTGCCTGATTTTATTTTATTTTTGCCTGGGTCTGCTCCGTTGAGTCTGCCGCAGCGAGGGCAGATAAGCAAACCTGTGGGGAGAGATGCTATCGGCCGTCACAGAAACCGACAACTCCATCACCCCCGCTCTGATCACAAGCAAATCGACATATAGCACAGTTTGAGATGAATCCTTATGATCCTCTTTATGGCCATTATGCGTCTGTGCGAGTCAATTTGAGGAAGATGTAACCTGCACAGGAGGGCAGAGACGCTACGCCTGCTCTGAATAATTTACTGCAATTTATCATGGTTTCAGTTCACTGTTACTGTACCGCCGCTTATTCCTCCGATGCCACATTTCCTATTCTCCAACCAGATTAGATGTGTTAGGGCGCAGCTTTCTGTGGCTCTCTGACCCGAGGACAGTGGCAAGGTGAAACGCGGGACGTTGCAGAATCGGAGGCCAGACCAGGGGAGGAAGATTGCAACAATTTAGCAGAGTGACAGGCCAGGCCTGCAGGCACGGAGCCATATCACTCATGTTGCTTCATGTACGACAGCCAGGGCACGCTGCCCTCTCTTCCGCCTCAGGAATACAATAATGATCCCACATTGTGTGTGGATCTGCCTCTGCGCTCCATATGTGTGCGCGCGCGCTCCCTCGATGCGCCCAGATTGTGTTTATATGCACACATGCGGTACGTGTGAAGGCAGAGCGCTGCTGAAGTAACCCTCGGCTCCGCTGAACACGAGGAGTCATGTTTCATCTGATGAGCAACACAGGCAGATGATTAGGCTTTGTTTTTGTAATATGGTGGCGTTCTGCCTCCAGCCCGCGAGCTGAGGATGAACACAGAGGCATCTGTATCCACATCCCCCCTCCAGTTGCCTGAACATGTACTTGGTATTCCTGATAGGACAGAGGAGGCTAACGGAGCTTTCCTGGCAGTCTGGCAGATCTGTAGAGTGCATCTCTGCGGTGGCACATTTTAGTACAAAACAACATCAAAAAACTAAACAAAAAAAAAACAACAGCAGCAGCAATGCATAGGCTCTGAGTCAACAGCATGGAGCTGTGTGTTCATGACAGGAGGAGAATAACTGGTCCAATTTATGCCGTGTGGATTTATGGCAAGCTGTCGCACATTTGGTACAGACCGTTATGTTTTTTTTTTTTCCCTGTTCCGATTTGTCACCGATGTGTCAGGGTTGAAATAGATGGCAGCACGTTCCGTCACGTGATGTTCCCAGTGCTGGAGCCCTGCTGAAAGGAGGAGGGAGAAAAAAAAAAAAATCAAATCTGTGTTTGTCGGTAAACAGACAAATTGAGATAATCACAATATTTTTATCTTTCCATTAAGCACAGCAAAAAACAAAAACAAAAAAAACCCCGGCTCAAACGGGGTAAAATAGAAATGTGATGTTGGTGAGTGCAACACAAATCTGTAAATGTCATGAGCGTCACGGAGCGTCCTGGAGCCAAGTCCTCCTCCTCTGAGCTGTGTGACCCCGTGTCCCGTGACCAAGAACGTTTACGTTTGATGTTTCAGGTTGTTGTTTGGATTGATTTCAGGACAGTTTAGTGGACATAAAAATATAAAACATAATGAGAGAGACAGTTTGTGAGTCAGGCTTATGAGCGTGTATGATCAGAATGTCCAGGCTGATCAAAATGATCAAGATTTACAATATCATTATGTTTGCTGCTGCCTGAAATGGCCCAAAAAATAGACGAGTCACAATTTTTGAAAAACTTAATCATCCATTCATTCATTTTCTATATCCATCGTAGAGTCAGAGGGCATAGACTACCTCCCGGCCGACTTCTGGCGAAGGCAGGACACACCAAGCGCAGGTCCCATGTCCTTCACAGGACAAACACAAAAACACACGCTCTTAATTTCCTCCTGCAGGGAATTCAGAGACACCATGTAACACCTAATGTACAGTTTTTAAATGAACAACAAAGAGTGACACACGCATACAGTAAAGGTGACATGTTTGAACTCTGTGGTATTCTCACTGGGAGGAGAGCAAGATGCCTCAACCGTGGACCGTGTCTTGATTTTCATCTGTGCAGAAGCAGTGAGATGGTTATTTGATTTAATTGCACAGGTTTGTATGGCTCTCCGGACATCCCTGACATGCCCACGAGGGGTCAACGAGAAAATGTGAATCCTCTGAAAAGCAGAGCTCATGTGTATAGCTCCTTAACCTCTTTGTTGAACATAAATCTTTCAAAATTGTGTCCCTATTAGCTTACAAAACAAAGGAAAGGCGAGCAACACATCACTTGAGGACTTGCAGAGGCCGCACTGCTGAATGCAATCCTTCGATTGCCTTTGTGTTCAAACATGGTTTGAGAGGTCGAGGGTGTCATCCGAGTGTGGCTGTTGAAGGAAGCGTTCACAGGATATCAGAACAACCTTGCTCTTCATGCCGGTTATGTGGAGGTTGTTTTGATACAAACAGCATGCTCTTTGCCCTTGAAGGGACTGGAAGATTATTGACCAGCAACTCGATGGTTTATCGGCATAGCTTTATCACAGTTTAGACGACTGAACATACGAGAAACACAACACAGGCTGGTAAATTATGTTCGCATTAAATGTCATATTCAGAAGCAGTTTCTCGAACCGGAATTAAAACCTCGTTCTGATCCGTCAGTCTGATGGCGTGACTTCTCTTAATGTGGTCCATTCAAACCTTTAGTCCTCTGAAGTCTGCTCCTTCCGTTGAATTATGTATAAATTGACCACATTTGCTTGTTGCAGCTGTGATTTTCCTTCCCGCTCTGCGTAAGGGACCTCATGTCTGTGGCTGTGGGCTTGAGCAGGACTCCAATATCAACTGCAGCAAGTCTGATCATCTTCTCAACAAAGATAAATAACTCATCACTTAATACTGACTAGGAAAATGTTTGGGCAAGAAAAATATGAGTGAACCCTGATTAATTTTTTACAGTGTGAAACTCACTGGAAATAAGGTCAGGCGTTCATCCAATTTGAAATTCAGGAAAATAAATAAATAATTGGCTCACCACAGCTTTTTCATATTATTGTCCAGAGTACGTGTATCATTTAAGCAAACAATACAGACTGTAATTTCAGTCACAGGTTACCAAATTGGAGATTATTTAAAGAAGATTGAAGGTAGAAAGCTTGTGCTACTTGGACTGCTGGAAAAAAAAAAATCCCCTCTGAAATACCATCAAATATTCATATCGAGAGTTTGCTTTTATCAGCTATGACTCAAAAATCTCATGTCACAAGTTTTAAGCTCAAGAATTCTTAATGATCATGAAGCCAGAAAAGTTTCCATTAATCTCACAGTTTGGATTTTGGTCAGGAAGCAAACATATTCTCTGTGGGAGCAGTGGAGGACTGGCAGTGGGCGCTCGGATTAGATCAGTCAGAAATCACAGTCACATGCAACCTGAGTCAGAAACCAAACGGAGGAATGGATAGTGTCTCAAAGAACTGATGTGGCTGCTTAAATGGTCTGTAGTTGAAGGAAGGACTTTTTGTCAATGCTGGAAGACTTTTGCCAATAGTCAACTCCACTCCACAGGTCTGCTGAAACACTGCTGCGTGTATATCAATCACGCAGCTCCGCGTATGGCTTAAAAAAAGACAGATCAACCAGAAACATCGTCCGAAAGGTGAAAGAATCATGGAGAGAACATTGTGATCTGGGTCTGCTTTGAACTCCCTGAGCTCGGCCGTCATCGAGGTTCAAAGGAACTTAAGTTTATCAAAGTATCTCACGCAGCATAGTCACCAGGTGGCTGACTGCTCCGTTGGATCCCGTTGTCACCCTGGCCATCAAAAGGAAAAACAGCAGAGTGTGACTTCAATAAAAACTAAAGATATGCATGTTTGTGTTTATAGTATAATTCATGCATAATAAGTTAGATGTGTAATACAAATTGTATGCATGTAAGAGGTTCTGTGTGCATGCTGGGACATATGTCTGCCTACAAGACGCCACTGTCCTCCCCTTCACCTCGGTCGGCTCTTTGTACAAGTGGATTTTGTCCTCCTGCCGTGACAGAGATTCATCTGTGACTCAGGTGTTTTTCTGCCCTTGATGCAGACTCACAGGCTCACACCTGACAGGCTGCATGCCTTTTTGGTCTGCAGCGTCTCCAGAGCTAAACAGCCTTCATTACACAAAGTGGCCCTGTTGTGGAGCGCTGTGATTATAAGTACAACATTACAGGAACTGGATCCAACCTGGTTTTGACAAAAGTGAGCCTTTGAGTCTAGACAGGGGATTTTCAGACAAAGCTGTCACAGCTGAAGAGGAACAAAATCCACTTGCAATGGCAACATCCAGCTGTCTGAGAGGCCTTTTGCAGGTCCTTGCAGACACACACAGACCACAGTACATGCACTTTAAGTATGAATATATTGAGATATTTGTTTAGGTATACATATTCTGATATGTATATGAATCCAAGCTATTATCTATTGTACTTTCAGTGGGTGTAGTGGTTAGGTCTGTGTCCTCACAGTGAGAATATCCTCAGTTTGAGCTCAGCTCCAGGGTCTTTCTATGTGTCGTTTTCCTTATTTATGCACGATTCTCCATTCCAAATATAATGGGCATCGGTAACGATAAACTGCCTGTAGGTGTGAAGGTGACCTGTTGAGAGCGACCCTGCCTTCTCCCAAGTCACTGGATTGGCTAACGTTCCTCTGCGGACCTACGTTGGATGAAGCCTGATTGAAGTTTGGATATGTTCAGCGTTCTGATCTTTTCGTCTTTGGTTTGATTATCCGTTCATGTCCCTGGCGGCTTCCCTGCTGCACCATCTGTTTGGACCCGTCTGTTTGGTTTGACTTCGGCTTTTGTTTTTGCTGGAGTTTTCTCGACTGCTACATCAGATAAAGGTTGCTTCAGCTTGAATTTCAGTACACGGTACATTAAATACATTAATGAACAAAATTACGTTTTTAAGTGTTTCAAAAGGAGATGCACATCAACTTAGCTCTTGGTAGAGATCCTGATATCGTGGTGAAAGTATTCACCTCCGCTGTGCTTCTTCACAGACCTTGCAGCATTTATGAATCTCTTCTACTGCTTTTTCTATAACTGTGTGACAAACCATTGTGTTTTTCTTTACTGAACTGCTTTCAAATTTCTGATTTATTTAATTCTAATGTAGGATAACACCCTGATGCGTTTTGACATTTAACAAATTCCACAAACGTGCTCCACGCCATGCTATCGCATTTCATTTTGTGTTCGAGTTGCATCTGCACCCTGTTCAATCACGCCATGTCCCCAGTCTCAATACCATTTAGCTAATAACCAATGCATACGAAACCTTCCTTTGGATACTTTTTCATGCATAATCACATGAAGAACACATGCAAATTGAAAGTGCATGCCGTTTCGGTTACTTCGGTAAAACAGGTCCTACATCTTTCAGAATGATGCACTTGTTACTCTTAAATGCACATAACCTGAGTGGTTCCACTCTCCCATAACCTAATTATTTGAAGAATGAATGTCCTTTTTTTTTTTATTCTAGTGGTCGTTTTAACGGGGGAAAATCCTTTCAAGTACTGCCAGGCATTTCTATGCAAATCACAGGCTTGAAAAAAATAAAAGCTCCTACAAACCATCTGTACATATGATTTGGCCAAACTTCAGTTTCACCTGACAAACACCTAACCATCCTATGAGAGCTGCAATCACGAGGCAGTGCGGTGGGAGACAGCTGGGGAGCGGCCGACGACTGCTGAAGTGGAAATATGGCAACTTTCTCTCTGTTCTCTGCAGCCTTGCGCAGTATAAATTGCAGGACTCGCACTGAGATTCTCACCTTCGCCCACATGGCTGCGGCCTGCTGTTGCTTCCTTTACAGAAGCTCCCAGCATCGATTGCTCTGATATCTCTCTGCACCCGGTGCTCCGCTGAAACGGAGTGTTTTTTTTTTTCCTTCCACCGAAGATTAATAAGGGGCACAGCAGTGGGTCGCTGGAAACGGCAGATGAAAAGAAACACGGTTCACAGAGAAGGTCGTCTCTAGACCCCGCACACCTTTAAAAGAGCATGTGATCTCCGCATCACGTGGGGAAAACAGCAAAGCCAGCGTCTGTAGATGTACATTTTTTTTTCCTTTAAAGACACACAGGCAATACAGATTTGTTTGATTCTTTTTGTTTCGTGTGAGTGCTTGCGTGCTCTCGGCATGACGCATGTTGCATGATTCCCCAGGTGAATGTGGGAAAACATGTTTATTCACTGATTAAAAAAAATCAATAAATAATAAAAAAAAAAAAATCATGAGTTTCGTACACTTGCCCCACACATCTCCCGTTTCACCTGACTGTCTGTGACCTTTCCCTCGCTGGCTGCGTGGCGGTGATTACAACACTGCCAGCTCTGTTTTCAGATGTTGGCATAGATTCAGTAATAAGCATGCTGGGCTTTTTTTTTTTTTTTTTTTTTTTTTTGCTGATCTACAAGAATGTGGA
The DNA here is from genome assembly GCF_902148845.1 of Salarias fasciatus. Lineage (NCBI taxonomy): Eukaryota > Metazoa > Chordata > Actinopteri > Blenniiformes > Blenniidae > Salarias > Salarias fasciatus. Next base: position 19,945,567 of record NC_043759.1, read on the forward strand.
GACTTAAAGCTGTGAGGTTGTTAGAGGGAAGAAGCAGATGGATAAGGACTGTCTGTTGAGTGGCTCCAGGAAATTAAAACTGTCTTTATTACCTCTTGTTCTGAGTCTCCGCCGCCCGCTCTGCCGTACACACAGCATTTCACTATTACCGCTACAATACAGCCGAGCGTGGCAGCTCCCAAAGCTCACGGAGAGAGGAAATGTCAGGATTATATGAAAGCGTGAGCTGTAATGAGATGATAATGGCATCTCCCATGCTGACGAGTTGACAGAAGGATGAACAGGCTTCTGGGATGTTGCTGTCAATAACCTGCTGAAGCAGATAAAATGACATTAGAGTCAATTAGCTTCTCCAGCTTGCATGGATGCATCCTGTAGCAGCACGTTCGGTCGCATAGCACTTGAACCCCCCCCCCCCTCCAAGATCATCATGACACTTCCTGTTTCGCTGTCACGAAGACGGCCAAACATGGTTTTACGTTCTGTAAACAAATCATTCCAGTGAATTAGATAATAACGTGTTTTCTGGGGGAAACAAAGTTCAAAAGGAGTTGTATGATGGAGAACAATTGGCAAACAGGTGCTGCCAGGTTATAAATGTCCCCAATACCCAACATATATATCTATTTTTTTTTCACATGCCATTCAAAAACCTAATGAGCACCAGACTGAAAATAACTTAATATGACAGTGTAAGGGTGAAATATTTGATTATAACACCTCAGTGAATGCACAATATCTCACTCTTCACTTCTGCCTGAGTGTTCCCTCACAAGCTTGTAGAGCTCTGTTTTGTTTTCTTTAACGGATTCTTCAGGTGCAAGTTTTACACAACTTTCCACAAAATAACCCAAGCGAGCCCAGAAAGAAGCAACATCCAAAGAGGGATTAAAACAAACGATGTGATATAGTATTAAAGAGAACACTAAAAGTCACTTTTTTTTTTTCAACCCCAAATACAGAGTGTGTTTCATCTCCATAAACTCACCTCCACTCCTCCTCGCTCCCCTTTCCGGCTCTGCGTGTGCCCCTCTCTCCCTCCATGCACTCAAATCACCATCTGGGAGAGGCTGATAAGCTCAGAGGCAGACACCAGCGTTTGGGCGTCGAGTTGAAGAGCTGCCTTGAGACAGCCAGTAGGTTAACCTGAGCAGCGCGCAGCCTTCCAAGTGTGGAAGGTTAGGAAGTGGCACGCAGTTCGCTCTCACCCCGTTTGCCGTGTTGTTTATGTGCCTCTTTGTTTTTATATTTTCCAGGCCGTTCTTTTATTCCACCTCGGTTTTCACCCAAGTGATCTGCGCAGCTGTGGCACATTTAAGAAAGAGAAGAGATTTAGGTTGAACGTATTTGTTAAAGAGACTTAGTGTATGTGTCATCCTGCAGGTGTGAGAGATTATCCTCCTCCTTGCGGCTTATGTCCCCTCAACCTAAGGAATTTTCCCTCCCGAAGGCCATAATTAAACAAAGCTCATGTTTATTTATTTGATCCTGAAACCTGGACATGATTAACACCAGGGCTCAGTTGTCACCGGGTGGAGTACATGTGTCCACAACATTAGTCACAACCTGATTTGCTGGAATCCCACACGGAGTGGATTTCAGTGTAGTTTGCTGAAGGTCTCAGAAAGGCTCCGCGTCCGACACGCATAAATACACATGCAAATGATACTTTTGTAAGACTCCAGTGTACTGTCACCAGCTCTCGGACGCATTTAATTTGGTCGCAGTTTCCATCATGAGGGTCTGGATTAAGCTGTTGCTGGGAGTTTTGGCTGCAGTTCTTGTGTGGCGCTGTCCGTGGTCCTGACTGACAAACGCTTCCATTAAAAAGCCATTAGCTCCAAAATACCCTTTTCTTTTGCTCTCCACTGTTTCCATTCATTATTTCCTGGCCTCTTTGTTTTATGTGCATATTTGAGAAACACAAGCGAGCTAATTAAATACAGATTTTTGTGATATAATAATACAATCTGAGATGGCCGTGCTAATGTTGGACGGTGTCTTGCTTCTCCGACCCGGTGCTCCTCTTTTGCCTCTTATAATACAGTTTATGTAACTTACACACATACAATACATAAAAATGAAATGTCAGCTGTTGACATTTGATCGTAAGGTCACAACTGACCATCGGACCCTCAGGCCTCAAAAATGCAGACAAGTAGGCAAAGCCACATAGTCTGCTTTTCTCACACTGAACGTGCACAGAAGCTAACATCAGGAGGAGACTGTACTTCTGTCAATTTTTCACTAATCGCTCTACTTGTAGACGTCATAAAGAACACAAAGACGTGAATTAAACAAATCTGTGTCTTGAAACTGGCTTTAGCAGTGAATGCATGGAGCTGTGTGTCTCATCTTGTGAAGGCCTGTCCAGAGTGGCTCCATGATGCCAGGTTGGAGAAAGTAGGTACAGAAGAAGGATGGATGGACTCACAGCTGGCCTACAGGTCCATGTTAAATCTATGCCGAAAACATAGTGGCATCCATCCATACTCGCTTAGTTTAGGTCTGGACTGGTTGGATCCAATTGCAGGAAAAACAAAAAACAACAAAAAAAAAAATCCAGACAAGCTATCAGCCGGGCTGACGCACAGGAAAATACACAAACCTGTGAACAATTTACAATCAACAATCACACTAATAATTGTATTTTGGGTCGAGGGAGGAGGAGATGATCCACAAACGCAGGAGGACTCGGACACTGGCTGTATTTAGATTGAACTCGTTGATTTTTGAGTTTCTGTGCCTTCAGACTGAATGCCCTGTATGTTTGAGCTGAGAAGGCCCCTGTGGTCCAGTGAGTGATGCTAATGACTTTACCAATACCCCATGGAGAAGGACATGTAAAGAAGTGGGTGTGTTTTATCTATTTATATTTAGATTTCTTACAGATCATTGCATTGATATTTTCAACTTAATAGTGATGCTGTAAAACGAAAAAAAACATAATTATCTGCATAAAGTAGAACCTCCTCAGCTCAGAGGGCAGCCACAGCACTGGGAGGAGTTCACTGTATTAAAACTATTCACTATTTACTCTCTTTCTTGACATTTCATATTTGAATATGAATTCAGCCGTTGTTGCTTTTAAATTTCAGCACAAATAACAGTTTGAAGAAGAAAATGGTTGATGATAATAATTTCAAATACAGGCACTTTATCATTTGAAAGGAAACATCACAGACTCACTAAGCAGTTAATAGTTTTCCTCGCATGACTGCTTGAGTATTGTAAGTAGCTACGACCAGTTTTATAGTTTTACATCGTATTGCTTCAAAAAAGAGATCAGATGTATAGCATACCACATGCAGAGAATCTTTACAGAATCTTTCAAAAATGTGCTTCAGGTTAGATGGAATGACACAGAGAAGTTAAAGAGATTAATATCTGAATGACTTTGAATTCGTTTTTGACTGTGGAAGTGTGATTCGTTGACATGTTGAGACGCCATCTGTGAGGACAAAGCGTAAAGCTGAATTTAGGGGTGAAAAAAAATATTCAGTAAGAAATCAGAAAAGATTTCACTGATGATGCAGATCCCTAAATTTCCGGATGCCATGTTTATAAGGCATAAAGATTAAGTCGAGGGGTTTAAGTTTCACAATTCTCGTGCTGCCTGTATTTGGTGTTGGATATCTGAGGGATCAGCCATGCGTTTGATTTGCTTTTGAACCAACATCTGACTCCGTTCCAGTGCTTTCAGAAGCTCGCAGTTAATCCATTAAAGACTTGGAGAGACATGCATGCAGTTCTCCTTCAAAGGCAACGTGAACATGTTTACGTGACGGCATTGTTCTGAACAGCCGCGACCAAGAAATGCCACACGACGCGTAGAAATCCATGCAGGAGAAAGGTAAAAGACGCACGCGACCGTCACAATCATGAAAGTAGCCTCGGGTCCCAGTGGATTAAGATACTGCCATCATATTTCTTTTTGAACCAGATATCAATTCTCTACCATTGACGTTTGACCTCCATTGCACATTGTGTCTCTACATAACAACATGCTGTAGTCCTCTTTGTATTTGCTCTGTCTTCTCGCTCCTTTCAAAGCCCTCTGGCATTGTGCAATCAGCTGCTCAGTAATGGCAGCTTTCAGTGCATCTCTGCTCTTTAAAAGATTGTCAATATATATATATATATATATATATATATATATATATATATATATATATATAGTAGCTTTGACTGTCTATTCAAAGCATTAGCTAAATATTCATAACAAGTGATCCATAACATCACGGATTCAGGCTGCGACCTTAATTTTGAAGAACAGGAATGTTTTGTGGCATCCTAATGTCGGCACTCACAGATGTGCGTTTCCGTTCCCGCCTTTCATGGATCTCTTTGAAAATGCTTGCCTTTGTGGCGCTAGCTGCATCAAAACGTGTCAAGGCATTTCCTCTGAGGACTATTGAGCCTTTTGAATATTGTATTTTTTTATTTTTTTTTTTTGCCATTTTCTCTTTATCGACACGCTCAAACCCCGTCTGCATCGCAGTGTTTGCTCCCTTGGCAGCAAACGGGGCTGTAAACACATTAGAAGCCATTTTGTTGTAGCATTTAAAACCCTTTGTCTTTCTGTTTCACACAAATCTTTTTCAAAATTGCGTCTCGCCGATCTCACCTCAACCGCAGACAAAAGTTATCAGAAATATGAAAATCAAATCTGCATGACGCGCTTCATACATCCCCCGTCGGTAGTGTGAATTCTGCCTTATCTGGCCTTATACCCTTCCTAAATGGACTGTATTCCAAAAGGCAAGACCGGGCATCCCAGAGGAAATCTACACAGATCCAGACAATCTTGCACGAACACTCACTTATTCATGTGTGTATGTGTGTGTGTGTGTGTGGTGGGGTGGGGGGGGGGATGCACAGCAGCACAGTAAGCTAAAGGCTATATGGTCTAATGCAATGCAGGATGAGTGTGGTGAAAGGCTCCGGGGACAGATATCAGATAAGGTCAGGGAAAAAGGGATTTGCCATCCATTCCTGGGGATTTGATAAGTAGACCATTGCCAAAATGTCCCCCGTTACACCGACACCTCGGGTTTAGTGTGAGGGTATCAGGGGTCCGGCGGGCAGTGGGAATGAGTCGAGTCGGCTGTGCAGTGCGTGACAATGTACCGATCCCCCCCCCCCCCCGCCCCGCCCCACCCAAAAAAAGACAATGTGCAGACAACCGGAAGATTGAAGCGATGCCTTCACTGATGGGTTATTTAGATAATTTGTTCAGAAAATACAGGAACCCAACCCAATATAATGTCATTACTTGTGCAAATTTCACTGGGTCAATGAAGAAGATGAAGTGGATGGATGAAGTGATGCTGAATGCATGTTTCGCTTGTAGAATTCAAATAAATTGAACAAAACGTGTAGCTGCACCGTTTCCCTGCTGGAGTGCATAGAACTGCAGGGACTAGATATCACTTGGCATCTAGAAGTGACAAGAGGCACGACAAATATTCATACTTTAAAAGACGCAGCTATCTGCTTCTCTATGGGATGAAAATGAAGAATTAATTCTGAATGCAGTCTTGTGCTCAAGTAAAATAATTATCTTCACAATGGTTCTATGATCTCATTGCTCAAAGCGAAGTGAAAGAGTTCAGATACGGTTAAAAAGAAAAAAGGCAAACAATGCAAATGTTGCAGTTGACAGAGAAATTTAAGTTTCTCGTATGATCATACATTTTACATTTTTCAACATTGCTTGTTTTGAACAGTAAAGTCGCAACATAAAAAAGACAATGATCATGTCAAAATAATATCAAAAAATCTATCATGAAATGTGTTTCTTAGTGTATTTGTTGTTGTTTTTAGTGACTCGCAAACAACCTGATGTCAAGATTGCCTCTCTAAGCTTATGTAATAATGACAAGTGTCATTCACTGTCATGTTTATCATCCGATTAACTAAATGTGGACAACACAGCCGAAAGAAAATGTCAGAAATAAAATACCTCTGTTAATGGTAAAAAAATAAAGATGTCAATCACTCTGAGCTACAGTTACATTCCTCTTAGGTAAAACCACTTGAGCTGCTTGTGCAATGTTCAAAAAATAAAAGAGAACAATAAAATAAATTCTCAATGAATTAAATAATAAAGTCGAAAAACTTTATTCAGTACACAGTGGAATGCATTAAGAATAAAATAACAAAAATTATCAATGCAAGTCAAAATTATTATTCCATGGTGGCCTGGATTTGGAATCAGGCTCAAAATAAAAGAGGAAAAAAATCACATTATGGGCTGGTGTGTGTCCGTGTGAGGCTGTGTGTTTGTGTGTGTGTGTGAGTGACCTGGGCATGCTCCCGATGAGGCAGCGGATCTCCTGAGGGATCTCCTCCCAGACCTGGATTAAAGCATCAGTCAGCTGCTGGACAGTCGTTGGTGGACGGAAGAGACACGCTGTCCCAGATGTGCTCGACTGGATTCAGGTCTGGGGAATGAGCAGGACAGTAAACAGCTGATCGCTCTTGCACGGTGTCGGCCTGTAAGCACAAGCCCCACTTGTGGACGCTTGGGTCCTCAAAACTTCTCATTTCCACCCCGTGGTCTGTTCACAATCAGTGTTGCTTCCTAATAAGTTGATTTCACAGAAGTGTGATTTACCCGGAGTTGCATTGTGTCATTTATGTGTTCCCTTAATTTTTTGAGCAGTGTATAAAACATTTCCCTGACAGCTCCAAGTTTATTTTATTTCCATTTCTGACACTGTTGCAATATTTAAATTTGAACAAATTTGCCCATTATAAAGATATGATCAACTGTTTTGTGACTCATCCAAATGTTCAAATGTGTGAAGCATTTACAGTCTGAGATAAGGAGTGACGCCAGCGCCCACCACAGCCTTAAGATACAAGAAGCTCAGCAGCAGCAGCAGTTACAGTATTGACATAATGACAAATATAAAAACTGCAAAAGATAAATACAAAAGAGAGCCGCTGATTTGATCAGTGTGGTATCTGACAGGTTTTAGTAGGATGAAAGCCTGATGAAATACAAGCGTGGACAACTGCAGTGGGAGTGGTAGAGTTAGCATGACTTCCCTCAAATCAAATGAAGCCGTGTCCTCAAAATGTACTTCTGATCCGGCATGATGATAACGCACTGTGTGTGTGTGTGAAGTGTAAGAGAATGCTTCATTATGAAACTGTGGCAGGTCAATTTAGGCCAAGCTGCAACACTCCTACTAATTTACGTTGAACACCGAGGTAACAATATTTAAAATCGAAAGAAAAAAACTATATTAAAGATCTAACGCTTCTAAGGTTCATTTGGACTCCTGTCAGCTTAACATGCGTGCAAGTAGCTATTTCTTCAGTCCTATAACCTCAGAGGGTAATTATAAACCCCCTCAATCCCGACCATAGAGAGGGGATTTATTCAAATTAGTCATGTCATTATCCAGAAGATCACTCCACTAAATATTACTTACTGATGTCTAGTCACTGACGAAACGTCCTCTGCTGCGGCACTGTGACCGCGTCTCTGCAAACCTGAGGCCAACTTCAGCTGAATGTGAACAGCGACAACGAGAATCAAAGGATTTGAGAATTTAAATTTGATTTTTTTTTTCTGTCTGTTTTGGTAAAACAGCTACTGGTGGGGGGGGGATAGAGACTGTCTCCTTCATTTACAACACGTGAAAGAGGATTAGCTGCTGTGTATTGTGTAATACTAATTGCAGACATGCTGTAAGAACCGCTGCATGTCCTTGTGCATCTGACTGCTGTGTACTCCAGGACCAGATAACCGAGGTTAGAGAGTGAATATAGAATAATGAACATAGACAAAAGGAAGATGGATCACATTAATCTGAGCACCAGAGCCCCCTCCCCAGCTCCTTTTTTCAGTTTTTTTTTTTTTTCCCTTTTCTTTACAGTGGATACTGCAGTTGTGAAGCTGACACTGCAGCCTTCCCATTTGATGAGCAATTAGCATACCCTCGCCTGAGTTTGTATCGTGATGATCCATTCATTTCCGTGGTGTAATTATGTGTATAAGGCTGCTCATTTGGAAAACATTGAACTCATCAATCTTTTTGCACCCGTTTTCTAATTCGGCCCATTGAGAGAACCCTGGGGGGGGGACACCAAAACCGCACTTAATTGTCCTCATTCCAGACAGCTTCTAATTACACCCAGTGCTTTAGATCTCGTTAGAAAAAGTTCAAGATCCTCCTTGCATTGCTTTTTTTTTTTTTTTCATCCCCCCCCATAGAACTGTTCTCAATGCTGAGGGAGAGTGTTGCAGGCAGAGCGCGGGAGAGAGGGAGAATTCCCCCGTCACCTTGCCCTCTGGCAGCTGCGGCCTGGATAAACAAACACGCGTCGCTGCACATCAGTCAGCCGGCTGGGAGCTTGGGCTTGATTAAAAAAAAAAAAAAAAAAACCTCCCTCCGCTGTATCTCCATGGCCTTGCTCCTGTGAGTGCCCAGATAAATAAATTAATGAATAGCTCTTGCTGGACTAATGGAGGGAAGGGATGGTTGTCTTAACAACTGCTCCACTGTATTGTGTTGAGCTCGTGTGATTGAGGGGCCGGGATGGCTCGCTGAGCCTCGCTGTAAATCACAGTCCTGATTAGCAATTGAGCACGAGCATGCCGCCGCCGCCGCTGCGGGCTCGCCATCCAGCCAGACAACCAACGCTCAGGTCTATTACAACAAGAATAAGCAGAGAAATAAATTCTGTCATGGAAGCATCTATGAAAAACCACAATTTGTACTTCATTTAAATGTTCTTAACAGTATAAGCATTAGTTTTCTAAGATATTTACTTCAGGCAGACTCCAGGGATGTCCCAAGTTCGTGTTCGTGTTCCTGTCCAGCTGTGTGTGGGTGGGTTTTCTCCAGGTGCCCCGGTTTCCTCCCACTGTCCAAACCAATTATGTCAAGGTTAGCTGGTGATTCTAAAATGTGTGTGTGTGTGTGTGTGTGTGTGTGTGTGTGTGTGTGTGTGTGTGTGTGTGTGTGTGTGTGTGTGTGTGTTTCAGTAATGGACTGGTGACCTGCTGGGGGTGTACCTGCCCTCACCTGCAGTCATCTGGGATCAGCTCCAGCACACCGTGACCCTGGGTTGGATAAACTGGACTCGCCAGAGGATGGACGGGTCTTTATTTCACTGGACTGCAGAAAGGTGGGGGTTCACATCACTTCCACAGTCTCACACCATAATGACTGATGAGCAAACTGCAAGTTACACGGTTTAACCTTTTTATCAGGAAAGACACCACTTTTGCTTTGTATTGCTTTTTTCAAAAAATGTGTTCAACCTAATTCACCCAAACCTCACCTAACATAGCAACTAATACAGTATATAGTAATAGCAGTATAGTCTGTGTGTGTCCTGACAGCTGTTGTGTGGACGATGCAGAATTCTCTCTGGTCTTACCAATGAGGGGAATTGATCATGACTGGCATTTTCAATATTTCAGTAGTGTGCAGGGGCATGTAGTGACTTTCTTAATTGAGTGCTGCTCTGCATCAGGCAGGACCATTCCCATATGGACACATAATCCTTTCACCCGGTGTCTCCTTGCTACAGCGAGCCGTCATTGGTCTTTGCAACTGTGTGCTGCTTTATCAGGGAGGTGTGTCCTGTAATATGGATTACCCTCAGCGGAAAGTGCTGGTCCATATCTGTGAATTTCCAGGAGACAGATTTTCAGATTCCAGATTTTTGGAGCTGTAATGCAGATTAAATTAATGAAAACAGATCTTATTTCTTGATCCAGTCGCTGGTTCAGGCTCCTGCGGCGCGGGCTGACTCTGCCCCGCTGAGGTGGGAGGCATGTAAAACTCTTTGTGCTGCATTTTACCCTACAGAAAGCGTTTCATATTGATTTATTGATGAACTGATTGACTTTGAAATAGACTTTGGGGATTTGTACTACTGTGGTGGTGGTATGGGTGCTGCCCAATTCGGAATGTAAAACAACAACAACAAAAAAGTTGCCATATACTTTCCTCAAAATAATATTGTCATTCCAATACCATATTCTTGGACTTCAAAGCCACAAGAAAACTGCATTGATAGAAAATTCATACACTTCAAACGTGTTTTTAATATGTCTTTATACAGATGTGCTTCATTGCAATATTCTCACTGGATAATAAGAATTAATCTACATCTTAATGTGCATTCAATTGTGTTTAATAATAAGAATCCTGTTCTTGGCTATGAACAGCACGGATGCTTTAGTTCTACCTTTTTTTTGTTTACTTATGTTTCCAGTCATCGACAGTTAGATTTGGCTGACCCTCTGATTCTTCGATTCTTCCCTCAGAGGTCACTCATAATATTGGTTACATTTTCAACTGATGTGCGTTGTGGCACGCATTTAATTTCTTGTGTATTTTGTATTTCTGAGTCTGTGTGTGGTTTCAGGCTCCTCATCTTCTCCCTCCTCGTGTGTGATTGCTGTTCCCTGCCCTCATGTCTTTCACTTATGCTGTGTGTGTGTGATTGTCTTCACCTGGCGGCTGCGGCATATACGGGGTGTTATCTGTGTGCTCTGGCGGTTTGCTCATCTGTGTTCTGTGTGGTTTGCTTTCCAGTGTCTAACCATTAGTTCCTGTGATCTCCAGGATTGGAGTCTTCTGGATATATATATTTTTTTTTTTGTGCTCCAATAAATGGAGGTTCTGTACCAGTGTCTGGCATCTTAAAGCCACCCTCCTGCAAGCCAACACAGTGTGAATACTTTGCAGTATCTATAAATAACGGTTATTAAATCTCTGCCGGTGAATTCATATTTCCATTTGAATAAAATAGATTTGTTGCATGTCGTTCATGCCACCTTGAGGACCATTGAGACTCTATCCACTGTCTCTTCCTGACGTCAAACGGCGCCCAAGTTTCTCCTGATGGCGTCTGACACTCTGCATTGATGAGTGCCATTGATCTGCTTGAGTGGTAAAATAAGCCTATTTAGTGACATGTTCTCTGCTTCTGATAGAATCGATCACAATCTACTATCATCATCTTGTCTGCTTTTAAATCAACGGTGGAGACGGACATTGACATTATTGATATAAAATATGATTCACATCTAAAACTGTCAGCTGTGAAAAAAAAATCTTGAAATGTGGAATTTTGACAAGCTTAATAGTAATGATTTCTGTAAGTTTGGAGCCTTCACAAAGCCACATGTCAGAGTTAAAATGATAACTCTGGTTATTTCGAAGATGAAAGAAGCACATCTCCCGTGGTCGAATAGCAAAATGTTTTGAATCCTGAACATTTGACCTTTTTGTTGCCATTTCAGGCCAAATTAGGAAGTCCCAACATTTCTCAGTGAATTGAGAAAATAAAATTCTACTTTCAACAAGCAATATTCCCGTGAAAATCCTCCCTTCATCGACAAAAACCCCATTTGTAGTTCTCCATCTGTGATGCGCTGTTCTCATGCACTGAATCACGATGCTGCCTTTAACCTGCACCTTATCTTGGAGACGAAGAAGAAACGGAGTCCAACCTGATAGGTAGGAGCAGACGGGAGCATTAGTGATGTTGCCTTATCAGCTGTGTTGGTTCGTTTCAAAACTTCTTTCTTGAGACGACTGTGAGCAACTCATGCTGATCAACAAGCATGTTGTATGATATATTCTGTACATAAGGCTTTCTATGTATTTCCTCCTCGTGTTTCTATTGGAAACGCGACGATTCTTTATGTATTTGTGTCATCAAGGGTTTGTTCAAGGAAGTCCTTTGGCTATTGATCATTCTTCCCAGTGCAAACAATAAAACTCCTTTGTTGATTGAACAACTTATAAAAGCCTCTCTCTGCACCATTCATGGACCTTCAGCCGACGATGAGTTGTTCATGTGGTTGATGTTGGTGAATGAGTGCACGATCGTATTGTCCACAAGCAGGACTAATAAAATTCACGATCAGATAGATTTCTTTACTGAGAAATATAAAACTAAAAAAAAAAAAAAAAAGGTTTCATGAAAAGAGGTCGGTGATGGAGAGGAACCTTTGTAGGCTGAGGACTTATGGAAGAGCTCTCAGAGAATTCAGCCTCACCTTGAGGAGAGTGCATTGCATTGTTGGAGCACATGTTGCGTGACTATGCTGACCACTGAAAAGACCATTGTATCAGTTGCAGTGCTGCGCTGGATGTAAGCAGATATTGCTATGTACTGAAAGCTCCTGGCGATGTATGTGCTCATTTTCAAGGCTGCGTTATGAATGAAAATGTAGTTATGTAGAGGTGCAAGTCAGAGATTAAAGAGGTAATTTCCCACATTAGGCATTGATTCCTGCTAAACCAATAAGCAAACTATTTATTATTGCCACATATGAGCAGACTGAGCTTTTTCCCAGAAAGGGAAACAAGTGTGAATAATGCCATTTGTGATGTTACTTTTAACCTTGTTAGTTTCTACGTGTTAGCATGGTGCATATTGGCTCTTTGTCAGGCTGCTAAAATCCTCAGTGACACCTTTTCTTTTACCACTAATCAGCTTTAGAGCAACACTACAAATTGTGAGGAACATGCAAAACGTTACATAATTGTTGGCTGGGTTTAATTTATTTACATTAGCTCAATGCCGCTCTTAACGAGCCGAAGAGCTGATGAGCTTAGGGTTTCCATAGCAACGGTGAACAGCCAGTATCTGGATATAAGGGTGGATCTGGACTGAATGAAGATTCATAAATGAGAAAAAGACGCTGATGTTTGTGTTTTTTTTTCTCAATCATATTTAAGTTCCTTCTTTCTTGGAATACCTTGACCAATACTGTAGAAAGTGGTTGCACACTGGGCTGTGCAAACAGACTCAAATGAAGGTCAAACCGGATCCATCACCTTGTAAAGCCCCTAATTACCCTCTAGGTTTGATACAAACACAGATGCAGGAGTAATCTGAGTAGATGCATGTAAACATCTCTCCGACGTCTCCACCCAATAATCCATTTTTTAAAACTGTTGGGATTAATTTCCCAAATTTCTTGCCTCCAATTGGTTACATTTGTCAAAAAAACAAGCTTTTCATTTGAGTTTTAATATCTGCAACAGCCACATAAACACTTCAGAAGACTTTGAAGTAGCTTACAATTGCAAAAAAGAAAAAAAAAAAGTATGGAAAAATGCAGTGACAGCCTAAAGCCCCAGCTGAACTGAATGTGAACTGCAGACAAGCAATGTTAGAGAATACCGTCTATCGGCTCCATATTTATCCTGGATCAGAGGTTTCACTTTGAACAGGCGATTGTTTGCTCCAGAAGTTGCTGAGGCGCTGCGGAAAGTTCCCCGGCTGGCTGCTGCACTGGGCTCAGCTTCACGCTGCAGCGCTGACTTAAAATCAAATGCCAGACTCGGGCAGAGCAAGGCACTGTGGGATAAATGTCCAGCCGAGGAGAGTCTCCGGAGCAGGCGAAGCAGTAGGGTGTGCCCGGGAGACAAGCCTCTTCATCATTGTATTGATTTGTGCTAAAGCCAAACAGACGACTCGGTAGCATATGGCTACATGATTGATTATTGATATCGGAGAGTGTCAGCAGCACAAAGCATCAATGAAGGCTCTTCTCCCAATGACTTCTCAAGTGTGTAAGTGCGAGTGTGTGTGTGTGTGTGTCCTTGTTTTGCCCTAATCAGGTGGTTTATGTACCCAAGACTACGGAACAAGAACTACCCACTTTCTCAACATTTCATTGCCTGAAAAAAAATATAGAAAGACACAAATTCAAGTCGGATTATGAGACAGCAAAACGAAGATTTATTCTTCAGCTCTTTTTCTTTCGCTCGTCCTTAAATCACAAAGGAAAAGTGATAGGTTTTTCAGAAGAGGTCTGAACAGGCATTTGTTTTAAAATATTCTATCAAATCAACGTGTGTATGTGTGCGTACAGATTTGTGCTCTCACGCTTTGTGATTCTCAATCCTCTACATAATTTCCCTAATTTGTTTGATTATGAAGAAATGCTCATTGATAGATCTCCTGTTGTGTCACCACAGGATAATGTTCTTTTGCCCACAGAATTACTGAAATGAACTGTTTATTGAAGTGGAAGCTCATTATTAGGTGTTGTTTTTCAATTTAAAAAGATTAAACTTAAAGTTTTGATTATTACCTTTATACTGCATTGTAAATGAAGAGAAACGCATCCGTGCACATGCTTGATATTGGGCCACAGGTGCTCTATTCCTCTTCCTAATTGTGCAACAGCTTTATGATCCCTACTCCATGTTTCATCCTGTATTTTTTCAATCTCCACCTGCACTGCAGGGACGCCCTCTTACTGGCTTTTCTTGTTGTTTGGTGAAGAAGGGAGACCTTTAAATCCTGTAGGTCAAGAACACTCCTCAACTTTTATTGTGACAGACTCGAAAACATCCATTTAGATAAAGAAATATCAGTATACAGTAATATCTTGATGTTCTCAGTAAATGTTTTCATCTATGTGAAAACCAAGAAATTAGATTTTTATGGAGCCTGTCAATAATTATTTACCCTTATTATCATGATTGAACCATCGATGGCTGCTTCCAATCGACAGATTGCTGTTCCATTCATAAACAACTGGCACAATTAATGATTTTTTATTTTTTTTTGTATTTCATTGTCTTTATGCAATGTAGGTTCTTTTGAAAGTCAGAACTTGTCTCACTGAGAGGGTATCAAGAAAAGTCGAATCAAAAAGTAAAACACTTCAAATGACATATGAGTCTAATATAGAGACTGCTGAAAAACTCTCTCATATAGCATTCTTTGTACTTAAATGGAGATCCATTTCCACACTAATAATCCAGAGAATTGCCAAAACCTTCACCATGAATGAGCAAAATGAAGTTAGAATACCTTTGTTTACCTGAAAGACGTGCGTGTGCAGTTTGGGCAGAATAAAGATGAGTCAACAAGGAGATGGCCATTGCTGTGGGACTGTGAAAAAGGAATGTAAGTTCAACAAATCTCTTGGAATTTCACAAAATATGTTGCCTCGTTTTGAAATTCACAGCAGAAATATCTTTCAAAGTTTTAAAAGCAATCAAAAAACAAATCAAGATTAACTCGTATTTGACATTTGATATGAAAGTAGAATTTCAGATAGGCAGAAGACTCTCAGATGCATCTAAATTTGCTGAACGGTTTCCAAGTGATTGTTTCCAAATGTAAAATTGCAAAGACTTTCACTGTCATATCTACAGAAGATAATCGTGAATCATTGCATTCAGAGAAATGAGAGAAATATCTGATGCTCTGGACACGGCTGGAGGTCAAAACTGGATGCTGGTGATTTTCAGACACTCGGGCAAAGGCTGCATCACGAATGTGAGGATTCTCTGCTGGATGTCACTCTGCAGGTCAAGAAACATCCCAAAATCACCTGAACATTCATTTGATAAGATCCAGAAACAGCAGCATCGTCTGTGAACCACGGCTCATTAAAATGATCTAAAGCAATATAGAAAACTGTTCTGTGGTGAGATGAATGGAAATTTAATTTATTATTCTGAAACAAAGGGGGCAGCGGAATAAAGAGGGCATCCTTCTTTTCATCAGTGGACAGTTCAAAAGTCTGCCTCTCTGATGGTTACGCATCAGGAAAGGCTGAAAGTTCCAAGGAGTTTTCAGAACATCGGATCCCACCTTGACAGTGTCTCTGCCTGGAAAGACCTTGAATTATTACAGCAAGGCAACACTAGAAGGCATACTGCATCCATCACAGCATCATGTTTT
Organism: Salarias fasciatus; assembly: GCF_902148845.1. Classification (NCBI taxonomy): domain Eukaryota; kingdom Metazoa; phylum Chordata; class Actinopteri; order Blenniiformes; family Blenniidae; genus Salarias; species Salarias fasciatus. The sequence goes on from NC_043759.1 coordinate 19,961,263, forward strand.
TGACAGTAGAGCTGAACTGACCTGTTTGCAGTCTATACTTTTCCTCCCAAAACTCCAGAAAAAGATGTGATCACTGCCATCAGTTGAAGCATTTATGTATTTTCAGTAAAATGTCCCAGTTTCAGCATCTGACATGTTATTTACATTCTATTGGATGAACTATGGCATTGAAATCTGTAATTTATGGCATTCAGTTTGCATTTCCATATATGAAGGTCGTAACGTTTTGAGAATTGTGACACTTGCGTCATTCAGACAAATTAGTTCATGGAGGTGCACGTTTTCATCAATTTACAGGAGGTGAACGAATATTGTGGGAATGTACAAAACAAATAAGAACATATGTTCAACAGAATTATGCAATTTACAAAACATTTTGATAATCTCAGCAAAATTTAATTACCAGCCCTGCATAGGTGGGAAATTTAGTGTGCAGAGTATGAACTGGATGCAGATGCTGAACCCCAGACTGCTCCCAGTGGATGGATTGAGCGCTTTGCAAATGGTAGCCGCCTCCACTGGTGTGTGAATGTGTGTGTAAATGGGTGAATGTGAAAATGCAGAGTAAAGTGCTTTGCGCTAAAAATCAATTGCGCATCATGCCAAAATACATCACGGGACAGATTTTTTATTATTATTTATTTATTTATTTATTTATTTTTGCTGAAAAGACTTGAAAAAATGAATAATTTACTTGAAAATGTCATAACAAATACGAAAAAAAAAAAACCTGCTGTGGATTTCCAGATCGTGCTCGTGAATAGGAACACGGAACACTTTGGTCAGCGTGAACAAGAGAAATAATTACAGCACGCAAACCCATTTCTACTTGTTCATTCAGCACCTATTGTTGCCGTTCAAAGTCTTTATTTTGTAACACAATACCTTTAAATGGTCATTTAGTGCGACGGTACAGAAAAACAATCCCACTGCAACACGGGACCACTCTGCTCATTACTGTAGTCCAACATCTTCAAACTGTTGTTGCTTGGCTTTGACTCAACCAGCAACCCACTAGATGTACTGATGAGGGTGGCACATTTAATCCTCCAAACTACTAGTGTGTGTTTCTGTGTGTGTGTGTGTTGCATAAGTTCATTGTTCATCGTTCCCTCCCGTCAAATGTTTCAGAGCAGCCTTTTAAAGATGAATGTCCTCCGTACCACAGTTTGCGGAGTTATAATTCTACCTCTTTAAAGGGAAGGAGCCAGATAAACCTCCATTGTCTGATCTTCACCAAACAAAATCAAGGTTTTTGTTCTGCATTGATTTCAGTCATGACGAGCGTACATTTGTTTAATGGTAAATCTTCAGTTGTTGCCTTTTATTCGATTTCCTCAGTGATCGGATCAATTTGGAGGCAGAATTATACACAAGCTATTGTAATCCCTGCTTTCTCTCTGATATACATTTGTATGCCGTATGCCATTCGCATAAACTTTTTTTTTTTTTTTCTAACATTCGATATACAATCACCATAGAAATGTAAGGGTGATTAAATGAAGCATTCTGTGTCCCTGCGCCAACAGCTTCCCCATTAATAAAATGTCAAAATCGGGTTATCTAATGCATATTAAAAGTTGGGACGCTGCATCTTGGCTCAGTGGCTCAAAGCTCATCTCAGGTGGTAATTTGAAGCCTGTTTTTCATATAAAAGAGATGGATTCCAGTTAATTCATCCAGCTGGAAAACCAGGAGTGTCTCGCTGTGATAAAGTAATTTGCAACTGTACCCGGAATGATTTTTCCGTTTGTACTGTGGCTCAGGTTTTTTTTTTTTTGTTGAATGTCTCCATTGCAGTTTTAACCCACCACACACATGCGCGTACACGCACACTCACACGCACGGGCAATCACGCTCACTTATTCTCATGTCGCCACTTCCCGGGGGACAGGAAGCGCTGCCAGAGAAAATGTTGCATGTTTATGTGTGCACTTCCCCGTCTGTGCAGTTCTGCACCCAACACTGCACCCCTTACGTCTCTCGGGATTGATTCAGGCATCATTCACAGCACACTGAAACCTCACGCGACTCGCCATTTGCACGCAGGTGCACACACTTACACACACACACACACACACACACACACACACACACACACGCTGACACAAAGTTTGGAGCGAGTGGAGCCTGATGGAGTTTGAGTCTTTGGGAATATAAACCCGTGTGTCTGCGCTTCATGACTCAGAGGTGGTGATAGGCGAAATTACAATAGCAGAAAATTTTATAGGATTACAATATTAGATAGATGGAGCATTAAATTAATGCTAGTGGAGTGAAATGTAAAAAGAGGGAAGCGGGGTGGGGGGGGGGGGGGGATGGGAGCGAAGGTGGACCACGTCTGTCTTGAATTTCTATTCAATCTCTATTACCAGACCACAAAATATGATATGAATGCAGAATTATCAGGAGAAAAAAAGTTAATTCGATAGTTTCCAATTGTTTTTACGCTTGAGAGGCTTTTTGTTACTTTGAATAAAGTCAGATTGGTCTGAAGAATACAAATGCCTTTCTCCATTTGGTGTGTTTTCTCACTGTGGATCAGCGTGTGTTTCAGCATTTTGTGACCAAAGTTTGGCCTTTGGACTGATTAATCTCATAACACTGTGTTCTATGTTCTTTGGTTTGTGACGGAACAGATGCCAAAAGGCCTCAGTGTAAAGAATAGTATGATACTTGTAGCGAGCAGCAAAGAGCCTGAGCGGTTTCATGGTTTTTTGACGTCTCAGCCACTTTTACTTCACCATAAGGAAATGTTATGTTGTCCTGGTTTGTTCTTTCAGGGTGTTTTTGTTTTGTTTTTGGACTCATCTTGAGTGAAGGTGACGTTGGCTCCTAATTAAGTTGTGTCAGGAGGTCTGTCTTGCTGCAGAGGTGGGTAGAGTACTTAAAAAAATGTACTCAACATTGTCGTGTATCCTTGTTAAGCTCATTAAATCACAATGTGCAAATGAACATACAATTCAACAATGTCTTCAAATTGGGTGACAAATGACAACTTCTGAAAAGATTAATTCAGCAAGGCAACTTAAGCCACTAGAATCTTTTTTCCCCCACCCCAAAATATAGTTTCATCCTCAATATTTTTCCCTTGAAACCTTGGAAACGGCACTAATTGCCAGGTATGAACCAAAACATATTCCTTTTACTTCACATAAGAGGTCTTGTTAACGTTCAAATATTTGGAGTTTTGCAGAGTTTGAGTTGATTTTGACAATTAAGTTTTTCCACCATTTGAACATACATTTACATTTTACTGAAGATTAGGGCCACTTTGGGGGGACAAAAAATATGCTTTTTTTCTGAGTTCTGCAGTGGACAGCATACAACAAACAGTACAGGCAGAGGGGAGCGCAGGAACAGAGATGGGGTGATAAACTGGGCAGACGACACCAACACACACATTTATAACAGCTGTGTGAGAGGGGATGCTGCGGACAGCATCGACCCAGTGAGACCAGCGTGACTGAGGCTCCACTCCTCTCACTCGGTCGTCGCTGCCACAAAAGCGTACAGTGAGCAGCGTTGCTCACAGCGGCAGATCATTAAATTATTGTCACAAAACGACAAGAATTGGGATGGATTCAGGGATGTTGTCCGGAGCCCAACAGTTTAAGCTAATAAACATGTTAGGAGCTAATGAGCGTCTGACCACGCGGAAACCCTGCTAAATCAGACATCCTGGGTCCGCCTGTGGCTCTCCTCCTGCATACGCTCCAGCAGCTCACTGGTTTCCCTCAGGAACCCGTATTTTTGGATTTAAAGTCAGAATTCTGAGGAAAAAAAAACCTGTACCTGTGTGATTCCGACAAAGGGTTTGTGTTTTTCGTACCTGGCTGAATGTTCTGCAGCCACCATGTTGACGTTGGTGATCCATCAATCTCTCTAGTAAGAAATCGGACGATTTGAATACTCTCCAGTTCAAAGATCCGACATGAACTTAGCTCGGGTGCAATACGAGAGGACGAAGTACTTTCACCATTTCTTTAAACACTTATTTCCAGGGCCTCATGTCTGTAGCGATAAAAACCCCAGTAGATTTTTTTTGTCCTAACTGGATTTAGACGTCTCCAATTCTCCAGCAAAGGGCTGCCGAGATGTGGCAGTGGGAATTTGTTGCTGTGTCTTGGCTCCCACCTCCTTCACTGACACACCAGCTGTCGGTTTGCTTCGATGTATTGCCATTGTCATGTGGGTTTGCCATGGCACGGCGCCTATATGCTGGAAAGTGTAGTCCACCAGCAGTCTTCTGCCATGACTTTAACGTAATTCACAGGGTAATAGAGCTGACTAGTATGTGGGCTGAAACCTGCAGATTAGTCTGAAAGTCTCAATAAGACACATTAACTCAAAACGACTGCGTCTTTCTACATCCTGGATGTACACATATAGATGGAGAAGTGACTGACTTGCAGGGATGAGGGCTGACTGGGTGTGTCGTCAGCCTGCCAACTCCCGGCAGCTCTTCAGAAAAGCGTGCCGTTTGTTAAACTGCCCGTCCTTACAGTTCGGATCCGGTGTCCGATACCACACTATTTACACACCAGCCATCCGTCAGCCTGTGCAGTCATTACCGCGAGGCCGTCACCTCATCTGCACCGGACGAACTGAGCTGTTAGGCAGGACTTCTAGTGCCAGTTACAACGCTGGAACAAGAGAAAGCTTCTTTTTTTTTTCTTTTCTTTTTTAAATCTTGATTCATTTGAAGCTTGATTGAGTGAAAAACTAAGGGGGTTAGTGAATAAAGTAACAACACCGATTGACTGAACCCTCCATTAAAGGAGGGGATCTGTGTGAATCCTGAACCGACTGCGTTCCAGCTTGCAGGAAAACTACTTGATTGACCAATAAAATCACCGCTCACAGCACATAAATGATTATTTTACTTAATATTTAGGAAAAGCAGCATTTTTTTTTCCCCTCAGTTTTTAATGAGAACAGTTTGAGACCGTTTGTGACTTTGTGGTATTACAGGCAAGCAGTGATTTGCAATAATCATTTGTGAATTACGCAAGTGATGAGTCTCTTAACCGCATTAGCGTTCCTCCAATTAAAGCAGTCGGTGGTTAATATACAAGAGCTGAAACCTGGATTTTAAATTTGGTCGTTAATACATAATTTCCCAATGTAATGACTCACATTCCAGTTACAGCATATTCACAACAGAGATGTTGGCAATTATTGTTCTGGTTCTTTTCATTAACGAACAAAATGAAAAGATCTCCCAACAATTTCTGCATAAAATGTGCCTGGAGGAACAAAACAAATGTCTCTATGATTCAAACCACTGAGACAAATACGGGATCAGAAATCAGTCAACCTCAAGGTGCTTCTCGCTGGTATTTCCTTTTATTGTTTCACTAATACAGGAATATGAACAAAAGAAACAAAACAAATGAAACGGCAGACAATCGAATTGCACAAAGGTCACAGGCAGGTAGGAAGGTATTCAGCGGCATCCTCTAGATGGGATTACTGACGAGACTATTGTCTGTAAGTGTGTATACCTGGAGAGACACACACACGAAGACCAGCTCTGCTGTATATGCTTTAAGGCATTTATACATTCGCAGGTAAAGGTCAGGCATAAGCTGAAGATGGGAAAGACTGACCGGAGCATTTTAAATAGCAGAGTGGAGAAACGCAGCCGGGGTCAGGAGTGGTACACAACCCCAGAGGACGCACACACACACACACACACACACACACACACACACCACTAGAATCAAGTATGAGCAGAGCGTCTCGTGGAAGGCATTTGTGTGAGGTTCTGTTTCATTTCAATGAAGAGACTCAAATCAGAGCAATGCTTCTTGGGAAAGCTCATGATGACCATGAGAGGAAACAGGAAGAGGCTACCAAGGCAAAGGCCAGCCAATGGAGGAAGCCATTGGTATTCATGTGAGGGTCCAGGAAAGTTAATGCCTCTCATTTGTACCTGAGGCACATCATAAGTGGCAGTCTTTACCCTGATGATCTGGCTCTTTGACTTCAAAGGGTGGCGTGAAGAAAGATCCTATTATTCTGCCCCAGCAGAAATCATTAGACTCCAAATCTCTGATGTGGCTTATGGGGGGAAAGTAAGTGCTGAATTAATGGTGCACTGTAATACTTATGCCTCCCTCAATTATATACATTATCTCCCATATACAGTATATCTGCCTGAGTATGTGAGTGAGCATTAAGAGAACGGCAATAAATCAAAGAGCGAGATTCAGTCTTACCTCGAATTACCTTCCACAAAAGCTGCTTCTGAAATACTGTATTTGGCGCTCAACTTGAAAGGATTCTTGAAACAAGCAGCTGAGAGTTCTTTCATTTTTTAAACGTTAACAGAGACGATGGTTGTTTTTCTTCTCGTGAGCCCATCAGTGTGAGTTCAGAGCATGCTCTGGAAGAACAAGCCGTTGAAGTGTCAGTTTGCAATACACTAGCCCCCGTCAAGCTGTAGGGGAGCTCTCGTGCTGCTGAGTTTAACCACTCGCTCTGCTTCTGCATGGAGGCAGAATAAATGGCAGCTAAAACCTTGAACTTCCCCCTCATGCTGTTGCTGCACACAGCGGCGAGCTGATTAGAGATGCATTAAAGTAAATGGTTGTTTGGTTGGGTTTCAAGAAAGATTAGGTCAACCATATTCAATTAATATTGGTTAATAGAGAAGACACTGAACACGAACATAATGTTTATATTAATGTTTTCAGCTCACCACATTATGAATACAAGCCTCCTCATGTAATATTTGACGCAAAATTGTCAGTACGACTGAGGTCTGTCACTGACATAGCCTGAAGCGACATGTCTCCTTCAAATCAATAAACTGATGTGGTTTTACACGATGCTTGTTCGGTCTCTCTGGAGGGCTCATTGAATTCCGCACATTTCAAATGTGTGGCGACATCCTCTGATGCAAGCCTCCGTCCAACAGTCTGCTGTCATTTTAACTGAGACGTTTAGTCAGAAAGAGAGAGAGAGAAAACAATCCTTATCCAAAGACTGCTCGCTCGTCCTTCATTTCTATCACTTTTGACACAACACCTGTATAATTTGGAAGGTAACTACTTTTTGGGTGTTGGGCCCGGGTTTGGCTGTCACTTGCTGTTTCACGTCAACATTTTCAAGTGAAAACATAAAACTGTTGTTGCGCTTTATGTGTCTGTTGACACGACGTGCTCGGAGCCACTGAAAAACTGATCCTATGGTGGAACTTTTTGAAAATGCTCCTGCTCCATCTCTGTGTAGATGACAGAAACGCGCCTACTTTGCACATGGATCTGCCATCAAATGACACATTTGGGTTTCAGGTAAATGAACTGTGTCATGGGCAGGGAGGTCAACAGGCCTCTTGGATGATGGGGGGATGGATATGGGAACATGGCAGAGTGCCACAGAACCATGTTCTCCCGCCGGACCCGAGCTGTGGGGAATGAGGGGGAAAACTTCACTGCTGTGGAGCCAAACAGAATGTAAAACAGTCCATCAGTCATCCCGGTAACAGTATAAACACTTTGTTAAAAACAGCTGAAACACATTCCAGCCATAATAAACATGATGTATTGAGATCTTAAGGTAGGGAGAATGAATGAAACCTGTTGAGATCTAACACAGCTAAAGCTGAAAATCCAACACTGAGTATTATCTGTCGAGGTGTGACTTCACTGTCTGCCTTACCGACACCGCCCTCCTGATAGATAAGCAAACACTATTGAAGCTGAAGCTTTCATTAATTCTCTGCTGATCAACTGCTGGCCTCTTCTTCTTCTTCTTCTTCTTTTTTTTTTTCTTTTGGTAAATGAAAAAATCGGTTATTCAGTGCCCCTGTTGATTCTGTCGGGGTCACCTATTAATATTTAACACGTGAAAATAAAAGGAGTACATAGTCTTTTTTCCTCCTGATTGATCAGTGTTTTAGGATTTGGTTTCAGACATTTCAGTTCAGTTCAGGCCCTCTCACAAGATGTCATGAAGACGATCCTACATCTGCGGAGCACGGTAATCCATCATAGATGAATGTGTGATGGGGTGGTGTTTGGATGTTCACTGAACCTTACACAGGGGTGAACCGTGAGCTTCAGTGTGCTTTAATGGAACACATTAAAAAAAGAGCTGCTTTTGCTATTGCTATGCAGTTAATAATCTCTCCATATAAAACATTTATTATTCATTCAAGACTGTGGTGAGGCAGTATTCGGGCGTGAGGTCCGTTATTTTGTTTTGAATATATTGCACATTTGACTTAATGATATGCAGCGTGATATTTACTGTGACTCAAATTTACATGATCACCTTCCAAGGCTCTTAAATGCATTCTACTATTGTAGCAGCGTTCGCAATACCATTCATTCATTCAAGTATTTTTTTTCTTTTTCCCATCCATCCATCCATCCATCCATCCCTCCGAAAGGCAGGGTAAATTTATTTATATTAGACCATTCGGATGCCAGGCAATCCACAGTGCTTTACAAGGAAATAAAGGAAATGCATTAAAACGAAGCGATTAAGGAAGGCATAAAAAGAAGAAGAAATAAAGTAAAAACTTTGGAAAGATAAAGGTCATAAAATAAGTAAGATGCATTTTTTTTTACTGGAAAGAATAAGTGTTTTAAGACCTGATTTAAAAGAAACAATTGTGTCAGCAGTCCTCAGGTGTTCAGGAAGTTTGTTCCACAGGTGAGGAGCGTAACAACTAACCGCTGCTTCACCTAATTTGCTTTGGAGTTATGGAGCTCTTAGTAAACCTCTTCCTGGGGACCTCGGTGGGCTCGTTGTTTTATATTCTACAAATAAATTCCAGATGTATTTAGGCCAGAGACCATTCGAAACTTTATTGGCCAGAAGTCGGATGTGGAAGTCAATCCTTTGAGTCACAGGCAGCCTGTGCTGATGGAAGCTCAGGTGTGATGTGCTCCACCCTCTGCAGCTGTATGACAGCCTGTAAACACACCGCTACACTCATCAAGCCGACTGAAAATAAATGCACAAACAAGTTTCTCTGAATCTTGTTCAGTCAGAAATCATTTAATTCAGATGGTATTAAGCTGATTTTATTATCTTCATGTGGTTGTTGAATTTCAGGTCTCAGTTCATAATTGCACCCAGATTTCTGGATTGATTTGTTGCCTTGAGTGACGTAGAAGTCAGATGATGCTCTGACCTTTACCCTTCCTTTTTTTGTGGCCAAAACCCTTACCTCCATGTTTTCTGAGTTAAGCAGTGAAACATTCTGATGCATCCACACATTAATTTCATTCATACACTTTGAAAGAATAAGAGACTGTATTCATTCACTGACGCTGATATATAGAGCAGCATGTCATCTGTAAAATAACGATAGATGTTCCATAAGCTGAGCAAGTGGGGGCTCAGCTGGTAAATAAAAGAGGCCCATGGATAGAGCCTTGGGGAACCCCACAAGTGATTTTCACACACTCAGATTCCTCTCTTGACACAGAATAGTCCCTAACCTAAAAGAAACATTCGAACCAGTGTAATGCAGTGCCAGAAACTGCCAACTATTATTCAACTGTCGAGCAGTGTGTTGTGGTCAGCGACATCAAAAGCATCACTAAGATCCAGTAGCACTAAAACTGGTACTCCAATGTGTCACTGAGCACACGGATGCCATTCAGCACTTTAACAAGTGCAGTTTCAGTACTGTGGTTTTACCTAAATGCTAAATGCAGACTAAAAACACTGAATTAATTGTTTTGTGCCATAAAAGCATTTAGAATAATCTTATAGGGCATATTTGATTTCCAGATTACTCTTTTTATGAAAGCAAGTTTTACAAACTGGTATCTTTGGAGCTTTTAGAAAAAATGTCTGCATAAAGAGAGCTGTTGACTGTCTGTAGTACATCTGGACAGTTAAAATCATCCTTAAAAATGTTTATGGGTTGAGTGTCAACACTCCAAGTTGTGGGTTTAAGATCCTGAACAATGTGAGAGCTGCAGTCTGAAGGGTGGCAATGTGCCAGATTAGACAGAATATATTTTGTGTGGAAGCACAGGTGTTAGTCATAATGCCTGAGGTAGATAGGATGACTCTCATTCTTATCTGTATATTTTTTGGGGGGTGAAATGACATGCAAAATCATTGCATGCTGCAACAGATAAGAGTTCAGGATGCTGAGGGATTACTCGGTCTGTCCACAACACTGAACAAAACGTGTATAATTACCGTGTTTGGTGATCATCTCAAAGGACTACACAGTATATGACCAAATTACTATTATCAGCACAACATATAGTCTGTGGCACTGTGATAAAATATATTTCCTTGTATTGTGCATTCACGCTTTGCAAAAAATGTAATGAATCATGCAGCCACACGTGATGAACCCACACCCCTCAAAAAGCAGTACAGTCGCAGACGATGTAGTTTAGGGGTAAGAGATAGAGCACTGTTATTTGGAAGAATAAATCCCAAAGCACAAAGGTTTTGACATCTATTTAAGTGTTTTTCTTTATCTAATGTACATCATATTGTTATTATAATGCATCAGTGCACAATTATTACATGATTGACTAACATATTTATATGATATCATGCAGTCTTAACTCACAGTTATCTGTAGCAGCAGCTTCGTCACCAGCTAACCTTAAACCTCTGCTTTTGGACTGTGTGATGAAATAGACAAACCTGGAGAAAACACATGAGAACATAAAAACTCCACATAGAGAGGCCCGCAGCTGCACTCAAACCACTGTGAGGCAGCAGCTCTAACATAACATCATTACATCCAGTTAAAAGTTATATGATTTAAGGGAGTTAAGATGAAACTTAATTTATTCCTTTAGTTTTTATGTGACTGTTGCTTCTGATGCAAACTGACCTAAAGTTAATCCTTCATGATAATTAACAAGTGGCATTTCTTCCTGTTTTGAACAGACTGAACACCCAGCATAGGATCATTCTTAATCACTAATTAATACTCATGCTGATACACACTCAAGCCAAGGCTAGCATTTTGCTGAAGGCGCCGAGCTCTTTAAAAAAAAGAAGGAATATGTGCAGGATTATTAGTCTCGGCTGTTCTGTTGTGGTTGTGTTTTATGAATGTGAATGCTGTTCAGATCCCGGCAGTCGCACACAGCAGTGAAGCCAAAATGACTTGGAGCTTATTGTTATGTGCCACACTCACTTCCGTATATGTCCTACATGAAAAATTGTATTGTCAATTACAGCATCCAAGGATAGGGCTGGTGAAACCTGACAGACAAGCTGTGCTGTTGCACTGAATGACAAGCTGCTCTATAGAGATGCATATATTTAATGTAGTATAGCTCCTTCACTGGTCAACTCCGGCTCAAAGTCCATCAGGCCCGTAGGCCTCTTGTGTTCTCCTGGTTCTCCAATCTTGTTGTTTATTACAACAATATTTGTCTTTTGGGATTTTTCCTTCATTGGCTTCAACAAGATGAGCTATCTTGTGACATTTTAGACTCCATTATACACACACATATATATATATATACACACACACAGACACACACACACATATATGTATGTATGTATATATATATATATATATATATATATATATATATATATATATATATATATATATATATATATATATATATATATATATATATATATAATGTATGTATACATACATACATACATGATCGAGACTACTGATTTTTGCATGTGCTTACATCATATTAATATGATTCAGCCTTATGTTGTGAGCCCATTCCCTCATTCAACCGTGAATGTGTCTTTGGAGCTGTCCACTTCTGGTGGTGCTGAATCACCTCCTGGGAGAGCCATAGCACCCCCAAGAAATAATTATTTTTTTTAAGTGGTTTTATAGATTCCTTCATGTCTAATTATTGCGATTCGTCATCTGGTTAATTAATTAAAGCATCAATAAAATATGTACTAATTTATTTATTTACTAAAATCCCATACATGCAGTGCATGCACTGGCATTTAAACTTGATGCTTCCTGTTAATAATAGCACTTTTTTTTCTGCTGGGTTTAACTTACCTATAGAAATAAAACATGGAGTGCTTTTAACTAAAACAACCGTGAACAGGGTGGGAATACAACCCTAACTTTGCCTTCACTCTCAATCACAACAACGTCATATCTTTTTATTATGACATCTAATGCTAAGTCCATGGTTGCTGTCTGTTTGGTGGTTGAATTACAACCTCACTGCCACTAGTTATCTGAATGCTATAATTGTTAATGTGACATTAGAGCTATTGAACGGAGTATTTTTCTTTCAGTGGAGGTTTTAGTAACTGACAGTATGAGTTTGTGGTTTTGTGTAGTGTATGAAGCTGAAATGAAAACCTGCTGTGTGTGTTTTGGTTGTAACTGCGTTCCTACATCCCTGTCGCTGACATAATTGTGTTAAAGTTTACATTCAGTGGTGTGTTGAAGTGACAGGCTTGTAAAACTTTCATTTCTATTATTATTGTGTCACATAATATTTAAAATCATGGAGCTTTTGCTGTATGTGTGCGGTGTGGTGCGCATGTATTGCTGGTGTTACAGTGGAAAGTAAACTAGTAGTAAACCTAAATTCTCCAGCGCCATCGTTGAAAGATGGAGCTGCCCCAGAGCACCAGTAAAAAAAGAAACGAAGCAGAACATTTTCTGGCGCCGCCGCTGCTCTGCACCAACTCGTTTGTGCTGAGAATGGATCTGATTTGTGCCACGTGAACTGAGTTTGGTGGGAAGATGAGGCCTTTTTTCTAGTGCCTAAATCAGCAACTTATGGAGAAACAAAATATGGGATCATAGGTTCACAGGTTTGAGTACTACTGGTCACCGCTAGGCATTCTTGAGCCAGGACCCTTGACCCCCATCAACTCCCCAGACTCTGTATTGCAAAAGCCCACAGCTCCAAGCATGCATAATCAAGGGTGACTATGACGAAAACAGATTAAATGCAGAGGGGTAATTTTCCCCAAAGGGATCATTAAAAAGTACGTCTTCTTCTGCGGGACTTCATCAGAGTTGATAAAGGTCCTCTGCCAGTGTCATGAATCTTTCAGGAGGCAGTATTTGTCCACAGCTCTGTAGACTGGCACAGCCAGTTTCAGGAGTTTCAGCCTTTCTGTCTGTCTCTAAGTGGAGCGTGTGTGATCACATGCAAAAGCAGCATGTCGTCATTGTAGTTTTAGCACATTCTTAACTTACTGTGGTCACACTTTCTCATTTAAGGAAAAAACCCCACCTGTTTTGACCTGAGCAAAGAAGATCAAACTAATTTCACTCATCTTAAATTCCTTTTCCTTTCCTTAAATGAATGCCAAAGAGTTCAACTAATGCCCAGCAAAGCAAATTAAATGCTGCGTAAAATTCAACACCTTCAGCCCTAAATGCATTTTCTATTTATTTGGGTTCAGTCGCCTCTTTGGGTTGAAAATAATTGCGTTGATTAATGACGGAGAGCTCACCACCGGTTGATTAAAACGGGCATTTGGAAACAAGCTGGAGCATACAGGTCGAATGCACTTGAACTATTTTTCAATTGACATCCATGCTAAAAAAAAAAAAAAAAAAATCCAGGAGTGTAACCACAGTGTGCTGAATCCTGGGCAAACTTACTCATCATGAAGGAGACAGTCAGTATAATATTTGAATTACAGTCCATTATTAATATTAATGTGTCGTTTATTCACAGTTAAAATGTGACGGGTTTCCACATTAGTGCATATTATTTGGCTTCATAAACACAACTTTGAGAAGAGGTCAAATGTAAATGATTACAGACTGAGTGCTTGAAAGGATTCATTCATACCAGCTGTGATTTGGGGATTTCATCCCCTCATATCCATACTTTTTCTCCCTCTCCCTTTGTTGAATCATTTTTATTGTCTGGGGACTGAATTCATTCTCCTGTAGTTATTAATTCCACTTTACCATCATGTGAACTCCTAACCACTCAGAATAAACGTTGTCTGAAGCCATCAGTAGTTTTACAGCAACGATTGATTTTCACTCTCCAGGCTTGAATCCATGTAACCTGAGCAAGAACCACGGCAACATGGTAATCCAGTCTCCACTCTCATCGATCCATACACATGTTACACAGAAGGATGTTTTAGGATTAGTGTATCCCTGTTGAAAAACGTGGAGGACTTCACTCAGAAAATGAGCTGATTCAGGATGTGGCCATCTGAAAACACCTTTATGTGATATCTCAACAGAAAACACTTTGGAGGATAAGGTATTATGTCGCATGCTGTGCATTATATGTGTTCAATTCTAATCCCATAATACTTAATTCCCACTATAAGAAATGCTATGAAGGTCCTCAGATTTTTTTTTTTCATGCATCTGCAAAGCTGCTGTTGATATTCTTTTCAGGCAACAGCAAACCACCAAGCACCTCCGAAACTTATGAAAAATGTATGACTGAAACATCATTCTCTTCGATCCTCGATTCCTAGCCTACACTACATACCTCCTTTCTGGTAAGTGCATACATACATCATAAGACTGCATAAAACGGCCAAAGGCCTATAAATCATGCAGTGAGACACCTTCTCAGTACTGCAGTGTATAAGCTTTTGTCCTCAATATCCGCCACATCTCTCCAGCCGTTTTTCATGAGCACCAGACTAATATATGTGCACAAATTTTATCCTTATAACATAGCAATATAGAGTTTCTAAATTTGGCGCCTCATGTATTTATTAAAGCCGGAGTGGCTATGGATCACTATTTGGCGTCATGGTTGAGAGAGCATGAGGTGTGAGCGGAGTTTTACACTGTGATAGAATGAAGCTCTGTGTCTGACTGAAGCTCAGGCTTGTTGTGGTTTCTAAAGATGCAAAATATTTAAATTAAATTTTGTCAAATCTCAATTTTCAATTCAATCATTCTTTTTCTTTGTTATCTTCCTAAGGTGGATGGAAACCATCGTTTTGTGCAAGATTCATTAGTTGAACTCTGCTGCTGTTCTTCAGTAGTGAATTCACGAGCGTATATTGGCTGTGGGCGTCGGAGAGATTGTTGGTAAATTGTTTTGCAGATGAAATGCGCGTGTGACAGGCAGGAAGAAAAAAGCATATCACGAGCACACATCTTCCTCGCCGAGCACCTTGGTATTGGTTCTCCATCTGATAGGAGTTCTCTCTCCTTCCACTTCACCGACTGTCCCCACAAGAAGAGAGCTCTCAGCTCCAACTCCAAACACTTTCCCATTATGCAAATGATTTCCCCACAGAAAAGCTCCACGCCTAGTGCCCATCAATTCAGCCAGGCCTCCAGTTTGAATACATGTGGGGTTTTCTCTCTCTCTCTCTCTCTCCCTCTCTCTCTCTTAGACCCACAGTTCCTCCGTCCACACTTGCGAAAAGGTCTATTTCTGATGCATAGTGCCGGCATTCATATTGCCGTGGTGGGGGAATAGAAAGAGCTCTTACCCAATCAATTTATACAACTGCCTTTGAAGAGAGCGCGCTTTTTTTCTATGCTGAGGAGTGAAAATTATACAAATGTATGGGGAATACCAGTTGTAAAAAGTAAGTTGCGCTCACACCGCCATGGGTTGTTTAGAGTGACGGCATTGCCATTCCAAATGCATACATCACACTGGGGCTTATAAATAAACTTTCCCAGCACATTTGATTAACTTCTCCGAGGCCCTGGAGGTATGTGGCCTTAAAACCTCACCATCATTTAATCCTCTCTTCTGTAGAAAATTCCTGGAGTAAGACCATCAAAATATCTTCATTCTCTGCATTGCCAGTGGCACAGAGTCCATCTGCAATCCCAATACATAGTGAACGGCATTCAAGCTATTTTTGCATTTTTCCCTCATGCAGCTACTCAGAAACCTTCGGGTTTTTTTTCCAACCTTGTACATAACAGAAAAAATATCACAATAATAAATATGAGTTGATGTTGTGTTAGAGGTAAATAAAAATAATAGCCTAATAATAGCTCGTGATATGGTTGTACTTGGTTAATATATTCCATATGCGTCAACATCCTCCACCTGCAGGCAACAAACAACAACGGTCTGAATCCGACATAAAAATATCCGTCTTTCAGCATCAAAATGTACTTTCAGTGTGAGACACTCAGCAGCAAAAACCAGCGGCGTCAAACACATTTCAGTCCAGGGGCCACACACAGTCCAAGACTGTAAAAAAAAGAAAGAAAGAAAAAAAAAAAGCTCCAGAATTTACTTTCAATCAGTGTGAGACTTTTATTCGTCTCATGCTTGGACATTGTTTCAGTTCTTGATGTAGTTTGTTCTGAACCCTCTCCATGGCTTTTCAAACGCTCCAGTGAAAAGCTTCTGTATCTTATCTTGTTGTTGTTTGTTTCATATTTTATGCATAAATTAACCAGATCTGGGAGTTTTAGAAGGCTTGAATTAATAAAGAAGGCATCAATGTGGTTCTAGAAACCTGCTTTATCAACCATCCTGATTGCTCCTTTCTGGAGTGTACACGATAGTCGAAGCGACGATTTGTAGGTTTTTCCCCAAACTCCCTTGCAGGATTTAAAATATGGCAAAATAAGTGCGCAATATAGAATATGTAGTTATTTAAGCAAAGTTTTTTTGCTTTCAGAGCATGATTAATGTGTGGTTTCCAACAGATGTTGCGATCAATCATTACGCACAAAGAAACCTAATTTCTTCAACTCTCTACCCAGACCTTTTAAGTTCAAACTTTATAAACTTAAACTTAATTTGGTACAAATTAAATGTTAACTTGTTTGTCAGAGCACTTTTTTCAATTCATTCAACTCTGAGGTGATTTCCTCAATCCAAGCAAAGAAGGAAAAAGACAGGAGTTTATCCTTGAAGGTTAGCATTTCTCCTTAGTTCTAAGTCAAGGAAAAATCCCCCTCTCTGGATATTGGTATTGGAAGGAAGCCCAGAAGGAGCATGGTATATTTAACGATTAAGTTAAACACATGAAGCATGGTTTAATTAATTTAGGGGATTTAAGTCAGTAATGAGGACACAGTATGTCTTGAATTGAATATTTTATTGTTTCTGATATTAAACTTGTTAAATTTAGATACACATATGATAGAAAAAGGGACCTCGTCTCATTATTGCATGTTGGTGTGATATTGATAAAAATTATTTTAAAACCTTTTTAAATGTTCAACTCTTTGTTTTGATGTCCAGCGGTACAGACTTTATGTGTTGGGATGTCTTTTGTGGAATGTTTTTGCAAATAAGAGACCAAAAAAGGGATTTCGTCTGTTTGAAATGGACCATGGAAAAAAAAATTACTTTTAAATAATCACTCATATATTTGAGTGTAAAATCAAAACCACCAACCAGGGTGCCGTCTTCACACTCTCTTCAGGCTTTATCCGCTGACACCGCAGACAAAAAGAGGACATTTCTGAAGAGGAAACTGATCTACTCATGCACAAAGTTAAAGTGACAGCTGTGATGGAGCTCAAGACTGCTCAAGACGGGAGACGGTCACTGCGCAACAAATAAACTTTGACGGTGTGACAGCTTCGCTGTCTGAAGTGAAGAAAAGTACACGAAATCCATTAGCTCATAAATCATGACAAGCCTGTCCTTCTGTTTGAGATACTTTATAAGTAATAAAGTTACCACCGTTGCCTAAATGTTCACATCTGCACCGGTGTCCTCATGTGATCCTGCTGCGACCTGAAACCCAAATTCAGATTTCCATCTTGTTTTTGGAAACCCTCATGTCAAACAAGCACACTGCTTCCTTTGTGTGTTGAGCTGTACGCCTATGCAGCATATGTGTCTATAAAGAATGTTCTCACATATTCCCAAAGCCAGAAGAAAGTGGGACGGATGTGTTTACGTCCAAACAGGAGACTGAAGCTACTGAAATCAGTAAAAAGACACCTACGTGTGGCACATATAAGACGTCAGACTTATAATGGAGTTTATTCAGGGTTTCGCAGACGCCGGACTATCAGGCTGTTTGTTAGTTGTCATTCGATACTGAAGCATGTGACACTGAACTTTCATTTTAATGCCCTCCCTTTGAACTTGTCACATCGGCTGTCGTTTAATAAATGTGACTTGACAGCGCTCTTCTCCCGTTCTCAAACTCTACAGACTCTCACAGCCGTCAAAAAGTGGACTGTCTCGCTCTCACTCAACCTGCAGCGCTGCTGATGTCTTGTGTTGAACTGCTGATCTGTGCACTAATGTTTGTTCTTTCACTCCTGTAATCATGCAGTCTGTCGCTGACTGTGGATGTGTTTTTCCTCTGCATTTCATGGTCCCAGAACACATTGTGTCTGTTTATAATAGTATAAAACATGAATGGAAGAGTTTTCCGTGTGTGCGGGGGGTGGGGAATGAGCCCGCCCCCTCACATGTAGCTTCAACCACATTGTGCACGTTCAACTAAGCCCATGCTGTTTGTTCATCATTTTTATCCGTTTCCTGCACTTGTTTTCTACCATAAGCAATGTTTTTGTTAATAGCTGTCACGGTGGATGGACGAAAGGACGGCTATTGCGATGTATTTATATTTATATTTCATCACAGACGTAACTGACGAGGACATTATCTCTCCGGGTTTATAAAACAAGTAGGAGACGAAGAGCGGCCGAGCCTCTTCATGGGAGAGAGGCCTGCGCCGTTTCCTTGTGATTCACCAGAGATTAGTGTGATTACAGTGTGACAGCTGTGTAATTACACATGAAGCCCCCAATAAAGGAGTAGGTGACATGTTTGAACAGCTGCAAACAGGGACATTGTCCCTCCGTCACGTCGCCGTGTGTCGCTCCCTCGGTGTGGGCATGAGTCTGCATTTATTTGCGATCCGGCCAACATTTAACATGCAGGTGATGTGTAGGAAAAACAACATGAAGCACAGAGGAGGAGAAACTCAGCGTGTGCAGGTGTAGTAACCACTGTTCTATTTAAATGACAAAGAATAAAAGATCTGCGTCTGTTTTTTTTGACATTTCTATGTCCTACATGTCACAGAACTGGAACATTTTATTGTTCCAAATGCCCAAAATGACTTTTTCCCCATGATTTTTATTACCAATCAGCCCATGTTTTTGCTGTATGGCGTCAGTTTTCATTTATGTTTCGTTTCATTTATGTTTCCCCGCTCAAGAAAAATCACCAGCGAGCCCTGTACTATTATTACAGCAGTCTTTCTCACAGGTTTAGCGCTGCTTGCAGTTGCGGGATCGGGTGGCGTGGAGACGACTTACACGCAGAGTAATGCTTTCACATAATCATGCATAAGAATTTACTTGCAGCTTAGATACTGCAGCAAACAATACGGCAGACATGTGGTTAGGGATTAAGAAATCTGATTCATTTATTAGCAAAGTCTTTGTTTGCTGTGTACATTTTTCCGAGCAGTATCTGCGTGGATATAATTTATGTGAATCACAAAGGAAATCATGATAAAGCTCAAGGATTATTTACCACACATATAATCCAATATTGGATTTGTGTTGGTCTTGTCTAGTTTTAACAGCGAGTTTTGTGTACCTGAGTTATTATTCAGTATTCCGCGCTCAACATGGAACCTGAAAGCCTAACTCGTTAGCCACAGAGACACAACCCGGAAAATTATTCTGCTCATGCTTGGCTGAGTTTAACCAAGACTGATCAGGAAGTCGGGTCATTCAATTTTTATTTTAGATTTCCGTTTATTTATTTATTTATTTTACTCAAACGCCTGACACAGAGAATAAATAGTGTGTTTATTAACTTTTTCATTGTACTTGACGTACCCTCAGAAATTTATTGGACAGAATTCCACAAACAGCCTCTTGAAAAGCTAATTGACTGCGAGCAGCATGGTGTCAGTCGGGACCGGTGCGGGTTTTTTTTTATTATAACAGGCAGCAAATGCCGAAGTGACAGGAAAGCTTTTAACAGTTACTATGGAAACCAGTGGCTCAGGCCTGGACCGTCACACCTTTCATACTGTCCACAAATGATTTTCATGATGTGTCAGAGGAAAGACCTCTGTCTGGCGGATCTGTGTGTTGATTAGAGGATTGATAAAAATTTGAACGCAGCCTGCGATTTACCCTCCCCAGACCTAGCACTTTGTGTTGCTTTCATCGTAGGAAAATTGACTTGTTTTGATGTCTGCGGAATGATAATATCGAAGCACTGTTTTTTGCCAAACGGGGGGGAAAAAAAAAAAAACAATCATCAGGTATAAAATGTCAAGGCAATATTCAAAAATTCTGCGTTTGCTATCACTGAGGCTGTGCTGAAGGGTTGCAACAGAAGATGTTTATTCCTATCAATGCTATTGTTGCTCACTAAACTATTTGCGCTAAGAATTTGAAGGCTGTTGCTGTGATCAATAACATGTCGGCATCAACGACGTGTATTGAAATTTAAGGACGATTACAGTCGATATGAATGAAAGTGATTCCCTGAGGTGAACGGGTCTGTCTTCCCTCTTGTGTTAGATTTTATGCAACCAAGCGATCACTATTTTCTGTTTTCTTCTTCTCCTGAATGGTCCAATTCTCCCGGCCGCGGCGCAAACTGGGATTTCAGATGGAGTTATGTAAAACTAAAGCTAAAGGAGGTGATGAAATGTAAAGCAATGCAAGGTGAAACGGACCTCCCTCACTCTCGTATGTATGAATATGAATCATTCTGCTCGGTGCGATTATTTTCACACGGAACACGGTGTCTAAATAAAAGCGAATTGAAATGGAAAGCAATCTCGACTGTGATACGATATATTAATGATTCAGTGAATTTGCGATCGAGGATCGCTTCGGCTAAATTTCCCCAGTTTCTCCCCCGTCGTCTGCCTCTCTGCATGTCGAGCAGAGGACGCTGATGGCAGATCTACCTCTCCGGGTGCATCGCTCAGCTTTTAATTTAACACGGTCACGCTACAAGGGCATCCCTTTGGATTTACAGCAGCGGGCGCGGAATCCGACAAACAACCCCGACAAACAGGAAAACAAAAAACAAAAATGATGTGACTTGATTTTTGAGGTGAGGGCGGGATGTGCAGAGGTCATAATCCCCTCCCTGAAATCAATTTTGAGTCATGGCTTGCTCCTTTTTAGTAACACTTTTTCACCATTCATTTTATATTAAATGCGGATCTCATGCAGATCGTGACTGCTGCCCAGTCAAAATAGTTTGTGCGTAGTTACAGTAACTCCTTGATGAAATGATGATACATTCAGGCCGGAAGGAATTTGTGTTCAAATTATTGGAATGTTCAAACGGGTTCAAAGCTGCATTTTAGTGCATCTAGTGATTCAAAAACCTTTTCCGAAGAGATATAAATGACGCCGTAAAAGCCTCCAAACCGCTCGTGGAAACCTCGACGAGTGCATCTTGAGAAGTGGCGCTCATCTTCAGTGAGTCATGCAACTTCTGTCTGCTTCATTTAGTGTTTTATTGATACTGCCTGCGACTGAGGGCTCTATTTTTTAGTTTATCATTGCAAGAAGCAGCTTTGTGCTCTCTTGAATTTTTTTTTTATTTAATTTTTCTGAACAGAGATGTTTCTCTCCACCTGCAGCTGGATGAACATTTTGATGAATGACTGAATGCTGAAGTATATGCCAGCATTACTGGCAGCTCAGCGCAGCTTTGCAATATCGTGTGTGTGTTTTTTGTGTGTGACCAGCAACCTGGTTGACCTGCGCGTCAACACACACTTCGGCTGTGACCATTGTATCGCTTTAATCAACGGAAACATATTTGCATACTCTGTGTATATTTAGCTTGTCAGTTCTGTTTTCAATGTACATTCATCAACCCGGCAGACGCATCAATGCGCTGCAGAAATGCAACATTCTGCAGCAATTATAGCAATAATGGGTGGAAGGCAGAGTGAAGACTCCCTTCTATTGTTGTCAGCAGCTCTCATTTACTGGCGCTGATTAACTCCCTGCAGCCTTCTGGAGTTGACAGGTATGTTTTCCATCTGCAGTCACTGATTTGAGTGACACACGTTGTCAGAGAGTAGTTGTGCGCGCCTGATCTGCTGTGGTTAGACTGATTCAATTAAGCGCCATAGTGGCACAGAACAGGGGTGTTTTTCTTTTTTTCCCCCTCCCTCATATGTTCATCAAACCGGTCATTTCTATCTACATAACCCACGGTTTTGTTTTTTAGAAAATCGGCAAATGAGGCATTCTGCTCTTTAAAATCGCATTGGGACGGCGTTCAGTGAGAATCCTTTCAACCGCAGCATTTGCCCAATCATAGTTTAGGAATAATAATAAGCTACGGCAGGTCTGCAAAGCTCCCCCTGCATGCTAAAACAATGAGCACCAAGCTGTGAAAACAGCAGTAAAAGATCAGTGTAAAAAGAAAAGATCAGTATGAAAAAAAAAAAAAATTAAAGGGTGGCTCAATGATTGTCTGAATGTCATGACAGTTTACCGCGACATCAGTGACTTTGTCCTGCTCCGTCCCCCATTTGGCGCTCAAGCAACCAAAACTCCTGTGAGCCGAGATAACTGGCTGTGTTAAAGCACATGCACGAGCCGTTTCGCCACTTAGAAATACAGATTTTGGTAAATATGCTGCTAAATCTGTCCATCCGTCCAAGAACGCTGCTGAATAAAGAGCTAAAGAGCTCAACAGGACTGCATGTTAGCGGGCAAGAAAAGACTGGAAGAGCGCACATTAACACAAAAACACTACTCTCAATCATTAACATATATCTACAGGAACACACATCCCTCGTGTTTACGCTTATTTTATATGCAAGTAAATGTTTTTAATGAATGCTGGCGTTAGACGTGTGAATACTGAAAGCAAGCCTGTTTTAGATAACGCTTTCACCTTTGACTTTCTGATGTTTCCAGTTGTTACTTTAATTATTAGAGTTCAAAATCAATCGGTCAGCATATTTCTTGTAAACTAATGATGGATCGATTAATTGATGTTTTTTCTTTTTTCCGAAAGGTGGTACTGAAATCATAGTTACAGTAAGAATAATTCGATTTTTTTAGATGTACTCTTAGGCCTATTAGCTGACTACTTACAGTCTGCTGTTCTAGAATCAGAAGCCAATCGTTGCTAATTCACAATTTTATGTAGATCTTACAAAAGTTTAATAAATGCTGTGTAGCGGGGGAAACATGACAGGCATACCAGCATGTTTGCACAGTGTCATTGTTTCTCTCTGTTCCTTCACTATGAGCTATTTCCAGGGCCAGTAGCCAATAGAATTTAGTATTTTGAACTGTTGTAATTGCATTAATTTGCCCATGATATCTCAGCCAAACGGAAGAACAAATATTTGTACAGCTTTCTGGTAGTGATTGGATAATGTTTTACTCCAAATTCATCTGTTGGTGTTGTATTTTTCAGTCTGTTAGATGAGTGAAACCGCAAACATTTGACAGGTTTTTGTCTGTTTACATGCATAATTTTGTGTATTTTTGTGGACTTCTTGCTGGGGGCCTTTCTGCGTGGAGTTTCCATGTATTCCCAGTGCTCTCCTTGTCACTTCAAACTAGTGAGTCGCAGTGTGAGTGTGTGATGGACCGGAGACCTGTCCAAAAAGTACCTTGAGTTTTCCCGTCGTCAGCTGGGATCCGCTCCAGCTCAGTGTGACCCTGGATGGGATAAAGCAATATAGAAGATGGATGGATGATGTGCTTGCAAATGACCTTAGCTAATCAGTGGACCTGAATGATTCTGAGTAGCTGACTAGCTGCTCAAGCTTTACTAAAACATTTTTTATTTTTTTTTCATTTTTCAATCTGTGCAAAGTCATCTATGGGTCGCGTTTGTCACCGTATGCTGGGCGCCACTGAGCTACAGTAAACCAGATCCGCACCGCCGCTAACCTTGTCCTCACACTTTGTTTTAGTGGTAATTGTTTCCTTGTCAACTACTAATCACGTCTGTTTTTTTAAGGTTATTCCTCGAAATAGGTTGCAGTAGAAATTCTTGCATTTCCATTCAGTGAATTGCTTGGTTAATATACTGTAATATCAACTCAAATGAAATTGTTTGTTCGAAAAACATCATGTCTCTCTCTTTGATTGCTGCGCAGGCACAGTCGTCCACCTTTTTGAGGATTTTCTGTGTTTCTACTTATATATTTTTCCAGCTCCAGCTGGCTACTTCAGACGTTTTCTTCAATAAAGAATGAGAAACCTTTTTTTTCCCTCCCCATTTTTTTTTTTTTTTTTTTTTCTGCGGAGATGTACAAACATTTCTCTCTCACCACTTTGAACCATCTGTCTCTATTTTTCACCAAAAATTTTTTTGGGCTGACTCCTCAAGTCTGGATCTCACATGTCACAGACTGTGATCATTTTAACGTCTGCAATCTGCTGCGACAAACACGACGTCTAATAACTGCTGTCTGCTCGCTGTGCTTGTCTGTGTACTTGTGCCTGTGATGAACGCTCACACATTTGTTCTCATTGGCCGCCCTAATGGAGAAGTATGGCTGGATATGAAAGTCTGTCGACGCGGCGGCAGAAACAGATCCCTCTTCTCTGTTGCATACCGTCTTTTGCCAGTCCTCCTCCGCCGCCACCTCGCTGCTAAGCTGTCTCCTGTGAACCCACCCGCACGGCACAAAAGCCCCGCCGCCGCTCCTCTTCTGCAATCATTTCTTCTTTTGAGCAGGAGATGGGCAATTGCCATGATGGACCTGTTGTCGTCTGGAGCAGACAAGAGCGTTTGGGAGCTGCGGGGCTTTCAGAGATAACAATCCTCTTGTCTTTGCTGTGTTTTGGGTTAAAGAAAGCAAACAAGTAATTTTAAATAAAGTGAAACAGATGCGGTTTTAGCCTGGCGCTCCTGGATCTGTCTTTATCTTCTTTAAGGCGGATTTTTTTTTTTTTGGAATAGAAAACTGTATTTACTTGTTTACAAAAGAGTGTCTTCAACTGAAAATGGCAAACTTTCGCTGTGCTTTTAGCCACTCGTTTTAGCTAGTTTAACGGTGCTGTGAGTCACTCAAAACCGTGAAATTTTTGGAAAACTGCTCTCTGGTGGAACTTTTGGAAAACAGCTTTTCTGAAACAAATTCATGTGGTCTTTGGCATTCTCTCTGAAACATTACCATGGTTGCAAGATTTTGCAGGTATATATTAAAACAAAAAAGATGAGAAAGTGACGTTTCTCAAGGAATGCTGTAAATACGTGGAAGCGGCTGCGCGCGTGAGGCTGATGAATGATGTAACTGTGGCTCAACGCGTCGCCTCTGCTGAGGCAACGGGTGCAGCTGGAGCTGCGAGGCGCAGATGAGAAGCCTTCATCGTCGGCCGCCGGAGTGGGGCGGAAAACTTGATAACACCGGGGTGCCCCTCTAACAAGAAGCCACGAGATCAGACACGCACAATCAAACAAATGTTTTCGTGTTGCTTTTCCTCGGAGGAGCTCAGATTGTTCGACCTCTTTGAAAGCCCGGTTTGATGTGCTCTTGGTTAATTTTCTTCAGCTCAGGCTCGACGCGCAGCCGTCACGGCTCTCAGAACGCGCTGTGGATGTCGCGTTTGAAGTCTAAAATGCAACAACATATTAGCTGTCCGACACAAACGGGGGGACCTGTGCTGGAGCTGAGGAATTTTAGCCTCTGCGCTTCAGGAATCACTGGTTTTCATGAAAGCGTAATGTGCGGTTTTTATAATGAGTGGGCTGAGGATTACTCACAGCAGATGCTTACATATTTATGTTTGTGTATCAGCAATGGGCTTGATTGTGTGCGAGTGTGTTGTTGTTTGCTCTGATACTGTATCTCCTTGCCTGTGAGTGTGAGTGTGTGTGTGTGTGTGTGTGTGTGTGTGTCAACCTGCTCTTGTGTACGGCGCTGCAGAGAGCAGAGCAGGACCACTGGGCTGAAGCTGCACTGCTACAGTAATGAGCTGCCTGGTGCCTCAGCATTTCTGATGAAGTCTTCCCTGTGATCACTTCTCTATCTAATCCCTGTTGGCCAGGTTTCCAGCAGCCTGCCTCCCATTAGTACAGCCGCTATCTAATGCATGCAGAGGAAACTCTTTACATTAACTCTTTCCTGGCTGGATTAATAAAAGTGTGTGTCCCACAGTGAGGCTTTGCATGCATTTCCATAACAAACCTCTTGTAAAACATGATGTGCATTTCAAACCGCCTAATGAGCCCTAGTTACAATACGGGGTGCAGAGAAACAAGGTAGATGGTCTTTTCTAGCCTAGAAACGGCTTTTATCATTTTGGATTTCATGCGTGTGTAAGGTCAGATTTTGAGGCAGTGTGGATTAACTTGTGCTCTTCCCCACTACATTATGTCTCACAGGGCCTTTTGCGATTGCCCATCCATATGCCACTGCATCCACAGAACTCTGTGTCCTTCTTGCCAGTTGAATTATTCATCTGCTGAAGCCACTGCTCATATCTGTGGAGGCAGCAGCTCTCCCTGTGTTATGAGGCTGCAGTAATGTGACTTTATAGGGACCAAAGCTCCCTTTACCCGTTCAGCCAATCCCACATTCTTTACTCTGCGTCTCAGACTCACTGCTGTCCCCTCCTCCTCCTCCTCCTCCTCCTCCTCCTCCTCCTCCTCCTACCTTTCTGTTCCATTTTTCAATCCTGTCCTCCATCTTTTTTCTTTTTTTTTTTTCCTGTCTGTCGTCTGTGTCCTTCTCAGATTCTCAGACTTTATAAGGACAGGCACTCTGTACCTTTAGCCCCCCCACCCCGCCTCTCATATTGCCCTCCTCACTCTTCATCCTCTGGCAGACCAACAAAAACCCACCCCCTCAAACCGCTTTGCTCTACAATTGCTCCCTTTTGTTACGCTGTCTGCATTTCATTCCACTTACCTCTCCTTCTGAAAGCTGATTTCTTGATTTTAATTTTGGGTTTTTCCATCCCAATTTTTTGCTGAATTTTAAGATTTATTTTAATTGTTTGGTGGAAAAATACAACTCGACGCTTTATGAATATTAACATTGTTTTCTAAGTGAATTGAATTTGTAGCTTTAAGGAGCAACATGGAACCGTGAGCTACAGGTGGTTTATAGGAACAACATATCCTCGTCTCGTGTTAATGCGTTTAGCTTTGATGCTACTTTTGAAATATTAGGATGCTGAAGTGAAACTGGCTGCACCTTAACAGAAGCTCACTGCTCTGAGGCTTTGCTCTCAAAGTTGCAGCCGAGTGCAGCATTTTTCCCTGATAACTGGCTTATTTTTAGGAAATGGCTGTTGGGCACTGTCATTCACATCAAACTGTAATGCATATTTTGCAGATATTTTGTGTTGTGATGGGAATTTTAAAGGGATGACGCTGGATTCGGTTAGCTAAAGTGCTCCTGCACAGGTAAACTGGGTTTAGAGAGAATTACACAACACAGGGCAGGAATAAATGAGAGAAGGGAGTAACAGTACTCGAGCTGGGAGGACAGTTAAATACATACCAAATAAACCCATAAAATTTGTTAGAGGAGAAACCTTTGTTCTGTGCCCTGCTTTAGCAGAGTCATGAAAACAGGAGGAGATGCAGGCCTTTGTCTAATGCGGCTGTCGAGAATAGATTTGCACATGTTTGAGCAAAGTGCTGTTCGCTCCCGCCTCCTGTACATTTGTCTGCCGAGGGCCTGCCTGCGAGCGTTTGGCTTCACTGGAATGTTTTGGTGATTTGGAGATGCGAGTTAGTTTCAAGCCCTCGAAACTGTCAGCTAACTTTTAAAAAGACATCATCACATGAAATGTGGACTTCAGACAGAACCGGTCGATGTAGTATTTATTACTGGAGTCAAAGGGAAAGACAGTCTCCAGTGTGCACCATCCTGCTCTTCGTAACATGTGAACCAAACTCGGCAGGATTTTTTTTTTCTTTTTTTTAGTGAATTCTCAGACATGCAGGGATGAAGCAGCCCGGAGCAACTTTGTCATTTCCCACAAGGCAGCCTTTCTTGGAGGCAAGCTGGGGGGGCTTTCCAAGGAAGAAAGGCTGCGAACCACTGCCTTAAACCACAACCTGTTGCATTTCTCTCACCATTACGTCTTTTTTATTTTTCACTTATGCCCCAGCTCAGTGTGCGGACTGTAGGCTCACCCCGTCTTCGACTGTTCGATGTGATTCTGCCAACGGTCTTTGAGCACCGGATTCAGACTTGCAGTCGACATCGTACCTGCAGGAATGCAGCAGGAGCAGCGAGTGCCTGGCAGAAACTGTCATTGATAAACACGCAGACGTTATTCACTGCAAAAGACCTGTGTACACACATCAATCAAACTTTGCCTTCCATCAGTTCTTTCTCATGATGGAAATTCTCATGACGACTCTTCAGGGTCAAGCGTCCCAGTTGCAGTCCCACAATAGTAGTGTATTGATTGAACCATCTATCAGTCGACCTTTCGCACAGCTTTATCCAACTTAGGGTCTTTGGGTTTAAAGATGCAGTTAAAAAAGAAGCCAACCAACAGGAAGAGAGAGGATTTTTAATTTTAGAGTGACGGTAGAGGGTAAATCTATGGAGTTTTCTCAATTAAATCACAGTATTTTATTTTTTTTACTGTTTTTGATCGGGACCTGTTAGCTAAGCTGTTGTGCAAATACTTTGCTCGAAACCCCTGCAATGCATGTTTATATGCGCATACACACACATGCATATGTTGTGTGTGTGTATGTGGACCCCAAGCAGCATATTTTCACTGCGAGACCACGACTCCACGGCATGGTTTGACTGAAGAAAATGTGTCCGTCTTTGGCGAGAAAGTGGACAATGTCAAATCATTTCAGTGAGAAACCGGGCCGCGCGTGTTTACTGTTTGACGGCTTTGTGCCTCCTACGTGCCCAGCTACCCAAACATATTGTTTTCTACCTCCAAACTGCATCGCAGGTCTCGTCCTCGTAATAAATCGCTCACCTCATGCCCCCCTCGTGAAGTCGCTGTGTCCGGTGATGAGCTGTACCAAACTCCACAATTTGTATTAAATGTGCCGGCGTCTGTAACAGTGACACATTTGTTGCTGATTGACTCGGACAGGCATGTGATTATTCTGAGGGAACAACATGTAACTGTTGCCATGGTATCTCTCGCTCTCCATCTAGTCCTTCTTTTTTTTTTTTTTTTTTTTTTTTCAATTTCACAGCTCCCCATATTTGCCACTGATTCAGGCCATTACCTTACCCTAAATGACATTTCAACAACTGTCATTTTCTGTGCTCAACATTACATCAAGCGAGACACACAGGTGCATCCAGTGACCTCAAAAAAAAAAACTCCCGACATATGGCAAAGTACGGCTGCACATAACACACAGCAAGCCGTGCCAGACATCCATCCGACCACATTAGACATAGAAACACGTCTATGGAGTTTCGGCGTCTCTGTATTGAAAACATGGAAGGAATTAAAAACACAAAATGCTCTTTTTATATCCAGTTTTTATGAAGTCGATGAAACCTTTCGGGGGGGGCTGGAAAGAGATAAAATCTTGGATGATATATTCTAATGAAGGTGTCTTTATCTCAACAGTGGCGCCTTTGGCTTTGCTGCGCTTTGTTTCTATTTGCGGCTCCTCTTTTTAATGTCATCGCTTTTTATTTCCCTATATTGGCTCTCTGGGCATTCGCAAGTCATAGAATCTCCACTCCATTTCCCAAATTGTCACAGAGAGAGCGAGGGGTCCTTCAGAAATAATTAGTTTGTTGCGTGCTGTCAGGACCAGAAATGCAAATCAAGGCCTAACATCTTGTTATGTGATAATTTATTGATCCAGCCAGAGAAGATAACATCTAATTTACTAATGGAGGCTGATTGAACAGTACACCTCAGAGGAGAGACAGGACTGAAGCTCTTCTCAGCCAGCTGGATGATGGGTTTTTTTTTTTATTTTGTGTGTGTGTGTGTGTGTGTGTTTTTTAAACTAAGCTATCTGGACGGCCTGCTAATAGAAATTCTCTTTTCCCTCACATTGGAAAGATATTCATCACAGTGCTTTCAATAAGATGATGCAGTAATGCATTTTGGACAGACCAATTTCCCTGGAAGCTTAGCAAGAATAATATGTTCTTTTGACTTTGTGTACATAGATCTGTGTGTGTGCGCGCGCGCGCGCGTGTGTTAAGGTTATTGGTTGCAGACTGACTGGGGTATGACTAACTTGTTTTAATTGTGAGAATGCTTCCTGAGTTTCTGAGCTGGGCTTTCATCTGAGCTCTGCTCTCACCCCAGGATCGCCTGTCTGCCAGAGCTTCAGACGCGCTGCACGGCTGATTCGGTTTTCTGTCTGTTTATTTGAAATTGCGAGTCTGTACCTTTCTGAGGATACGTCTTAAGAAGCATTTTATTGCTTTGGAGGTCTGCCAAGATTTCTGTTCTTGTTCAAAGTGTTCTTCTTCCTTTTGAGAGTTTATAAGCCAGATTCCTTTCAGTGAACACTGCAGTGGTTTATTGTAACGTTGCAGCGAGCTTTAAGCTCCGACTTTGAAGGTCATCTTTGACTGCAATCAAGATCGACTGGTTTATGAATGCGAAACATTATTTGATAAGAGACTCACGTTATTCTTGCTTTTGTTTTTCAAAAGAGCTTGTGGGAATGGGGTCAGTGGCCGGCAGCATAACCCACCAGGCTTCACCACAGCTGCTCCTCTCAGTGTCATAAGTTTGCATCAGATCTTGAAGCAGTAAGTTCAGCTTACCGGGGTTATTAGGCACTAGCTGACTGGTAATTGTCTCCCATGTGGCCATCACTAGAAAGCAGTGTGTGCCCGGCTCATCAGATAAGAATGTTGTTAACCAGGTGGCCTCTGAACCTCTCTCCCTCTGAGTAGTGAAGACTGAGACGTGATAGAAGTGGGAAGACGTGGCTTTGCCAGAGGCAGCTGGGCAAACTGATTATAGGTAAAATAAATCGATTAAATCTTATATATACATTTAGGAATTGACTATTTGAACAGAATCATTATGTTCTACAAAGATATGGCAGTTGAGTTAAATCACTGTGTTAATTCTGACGCACTGTCACAAATATGGAGATCCGAGATGAGTGCGATTGTCTTTCCTTTCATCAGGCTCTCCATGTATGCTTTGTACTCTCACGTAGCTTTAGCTTCCCTCTGGAAATCGTTCTCGAAAAGCCTCAATAAAGCGAAAGCTGTCTTTTTCAGAAAAACATCGGCTTCACTTTGACGTTCATTAACGGTCCCCAGCTTATGTTATATATTTGATTATGAATGTTTCATGAGTCTGGACAGACATTAAAGAGGAACCTGGAAATGCGTCGAGTTTTCTTAAGTTGACAACGATCATCTGAAAATGTGTAAATGCAAAATGTTTAGAAAAATGTGGTATACTTGCATTAGGTGAACTCATTTAAAAAATATTCTGGCTCCATACTGATCTAAACATCCATTGGTGATATAGTTTGGTTTATTTCAGGCCTTGTCTCATTCCTGTTAAGCATTCTGTCATTCTCAGTGATATCTGGTCTTCTGTGCATTTCTGTGTATCTCATCTTGTTTCTGCTCGTCTCTGCACAGTGCCTCACTTCCAGCTTTGATTTCAGCTGTCTGAAATTACCTGAGTTTTCTGTTGTTTGAGACAACTACAGCTTTTGCTTTTACAATATTCAGATACACAACATGTTTAGATATTATCCACTGATCATTTGACATTAGATGATCTGTCAAAAATAAGGACCAAAAAAAAACCTGCATGAGCCTTTGTTGGTTTGTTGTGTGGTTTAGGCGGTTGCCTTTAATAACTCCTTTGTTTTCCTGCCTTTATTTCCATTATAGAGATACAAAAATGTTCATTTGATGGTAAGGATTTCATATAAGCCCAATGGGCTTCTCTTCTCTTCAGCAGTTTAGTTTCATCTTGTCATTTTGTAATTATATTGTATATTTATTTCATGCAAAATCAAATATGAGCGTGAGATTACCAACATTATCATTCGTTGGTGCTCTCCATGTTTCCTTCAGTGTGTGCCTGACTTTTCTCCTGGTAATCTGCTTTCCTCTCTCCATCTGAAACCATGAGTTTGAGGTTGGTCGGTCACTCGCATTTGCCGATAGGTATGAGTGTGCATGCGTGCATTCACCCAGTGTCTGCTGGGATTGGTTCCAACACCTCGTGACTCCAAAGTCATGGAGATGATGGATGGACAAAGTCTTCAGCGCTACGTGGATCAAAGTCATTTTATGCGACTTATCTTTCTAACCTGCATAATGTACTGAGACAAACAAGTAGCATTTGATGGATTTGACTTAAAGATAGATAAATCTATCAATGGATGGATTGATGGTTAGTTCCAGGATGTGTGGCAAAATCAAACTTACATAGAAGGCAACAACTGGCTAAATGAAATATCATGCTGCAAAATACCAATGAACCAAAACCAAAAGCAAACTGCCATCAACTGCTCCAACAAACCTAACCCGGAGCCTTTTTATTGGCAGCTCTGGACTCTTTCCAGCAAAAAGTTAGAAAATGTCTCGGTAAATAGAACAAAATAGTGGTGAGCTGCTGGAAACAGGAAAGGCAGAGAAAATAATTGTGTCCGTCTGTCTGTCTCTCCAAGCAGCCACACGCCGGCTGCCAGCTTCTGATGCAAATTCAGGCTGTTTTTTATATGAACATTTTCCAACCAAAGCCCCTGAATGACACTATTTCCTTTCATGTCAGTTGAAGCTCAGGAGACGGCTTCATCGGTGCTCTCTTCTCTTCGCCTCCTCCCTTCCCCTCTGTAGAGTTTTTTTTTTTTTTTTTTTCCTGGAGTTGACGGGGATATTCCCGTAGCTTCACCTGCTCTGGCCTAACATCCTGACCCTCTGCAGCTCTCCCCTTTTTTTTTTTTGCCTTGTCTGCAAATGCCAGAGCCTTTCTGTACCTCGGAGAGCACGCAGAGATCAAACGGCCACGATTCAATGTTGTGAACTCCAGAAGAGGGAAAATGTCACCAGAGGTCTCCTCAGAGCTCGCTGTGGGCCAGGATGAAGATACCAGCTGATCGCTGACTGATACAGGTCTCAGGGAAAACACCTGCACCTTTTTCATTCATACTGTCTGTCCTGCTGACTGGAAATGAGCTTTCTTGATCTTCCCAACATCTTGGAGTGTGGGCATAAGAGTTATTTCAATATGAAATTAAAACGTAGTACAAGACCTTGAATTACCTTCCTGATATTCTTTGAAGTAATGTCTGGTAATCTTGGGAATTTGAGTTAAAAGTGCTTTAGATTTGCATTAGTCTCGCATAAAGTTTTAACCCAATATACATAAGAGCTATCACAGAGCCACACAACATTAATAATTTAGAGGGAAAAAAAGGATAATGTGTGATGAGTCATCTTTTAATGTGTAGTGTGCATGCATGAAGGAGGGCGCTAAAAGAAGTTATTTGCATTTAATTAGTCATGAATACACATGAGACAAAAAAGAACAAAAGAAGAGCCACATGAATTTTGGAATCCGGGCCCCCGATGGGTTGACGCGCGTGTGAAGCTGCGAACATTTTACTCTCGCATAATACCACTTACAGCACCGCGCTCGCAGAGATGAATATAGCCTCTCACTTCTAAACGCTTCGCGCTACCGTGGGAATTTAAAGCTTTTCATGCCAACGATTATACTAAATACTTATATAAGACGCTATTGTTACATTAACATTTGCAAAAGGGTGGCCTGATTTTAGGTGTTGATACTCAAGATGGGTACAAGTAGCTTGATAAAGGGAGTTTGGATTAACTTTTTTTCAGTCTCATTCATGCACTTGTCATGTCGCCACTCACCACTAGTTGGTGCTGTCAGATAGCAGTCCGCCTCCACATAGCATGACCGCACCAGCAGTTTAGAAATAGCTTTTTTGAAAAGGAACTGGCTTATAAACGTTTCGCTGGAGCAACACACACTCAACACGAGAAATGTTTATCTCAGTTTTATCTCTTACAAACAGCAGTGCTCTTTCTCTTGCCCCTGATTCACACCAGCTGTGAACCTTCAGTGTGTTAAGTGTTGATCTTGAGCAGTAAAGCTTCATCTGATTTACCAAATGTGTCAACATACAGAGCATGAATGCATCGAAACGTAATTAATCTCAGTGTGTTTATACATATTCTCATTTGTCGTGGTAGGAGATTTTTTTCAAAGTGAAATTAACCATTTCAGCTATACATTTTCATACATCCTGGTAAATGTTTCACCTGCAGTTCAAGAGACTTCCTCAGTTCAACGTGTTTTCTTGACTCAGACAACAAGTTTGATTTATTGACTGTCAATATTACATAAGATCACGTGGGGTTAAAAGAAAGTTACTTGAAATGAACTATGAGCCTTTTAAGATGAGTCGGGGAAAGTCTCCCTCCTGCTCTGATAATCAAAGATGCTGTGCATGATGTATTTTGCAGCCTTACTTACTTAGCCACACTCAAGTTTTACAATTTTTGAGCACTTATTTGAGAATACAACACTGTTCATTGCAACAATCCCATAAGACATGCTCTCACTTGCATACTCGCAGTATCCAGAAATTTGGAAACAGTGCTTAACTTTTTATTCGGTCAAAGAAATTAGTCACCAGGAACCTTCCTGGTCGACACGCCATTGCCTGTGAAGGCATCAGTACATAAGCAGTGTGCAGGGGGAGCGGTTTGCAGGCCCACCTTCTGTAGCTGATCGAATCTGCACTGTCAGCGTGTGAATGGACTTCCTGGACAGGCCAGAGGTGCCTCCCTGATTGGCTGTCACTCAGCGTCAATCACCCGGAGCCCGACCATCACTCATACAGAACACACACAAAGTGATGGATTGGGCTATGAGAAAACAAATTGTTTGCAAGTAAATAGCAAGACTTTCTTCCAGAGAGAATTACCCCTGAGATCGTATTGCGAATGGCTGCCTGAGTTCACAGCGGTTCTGCAGCAGCGGTTTACTTGTTGAAATGTGAGAGGCTCATTAGGCCGAGGGTTCCCTGATGAGACAGTTTAATTACGTGCCAATGGGACTTGTGCAAGTGGTTGAGCTGCCATTACAACTTTTATTAGTACTGTGAACCAAGAAAATGCAATAAGTTTGTTATTTGGTTTTCTTTCTTTTTTTTTTTTTTATATACAATGTCATGTTTTTATTGTGGGTGCAATTAAGAGGATGGCAGCTTTGGTCACATCAGGTACATATACAGTATTTTGTTCAAGCACTTTTTTTTTTTTTTTTAAGTAAAAACTTTTCTGTGATGGAAAAAAATATGTCTCTGCGAATCAAGATGAACATATTCAATCCGGTGTCACAGTGCAGAGCGTAGGTGTAACTACAGCTGAGGATTTGCTTGCCGGTCGGCATTTTGCATCATGCGCGCGGACACGATGACATTCAACAGAAACGCCGCCTGATGAGTGTTTGGAAACTGATCCCAGACGCAACAGGCTCTCTGACAGTAACAGGCAGCTGCCCAGAGTGCACTGTGCTCTTTTCCATTGGTAACAGATGCGCCTCTCGCCGTGTCCTCTCACATCTGCCAGCGCTGCCCACGTTGAGTCCTGCTGCTTCTGCCTCCACATCGGCTCCTGGTGGAAAATCGCTCACATTTCTTACCTCTGCGGAGCCTTTTGTTTCCCCGTGGCCTGGCGGTCTCTTTAGCATGCAGATGTGATTAGCTAATGTCACAGCGCAGCAGGGCTGATTCAGACTGTTCCTCTCTGCTGGAGTCGCTTAGACATTGCAATCCCAGGAAAATCAAATTATAGAGCCATTAATTTGTCTAGGTAATCCAGCCTGTCAGCTGCTCTGGAGAAGTAATCTCCCAGGACTGCGTTCATCAAGTGTGTGATGCCAGCAGAAGTGAAGCATTATCTAATTAACAGGAGAGGACTGAGTGGCTTGGAATTACATCTGGCCTGAATCACCGGCCTTCAAACTCCAGCTGTAGTGACGTGCAGACAACGTTGGGCGCATGTGTCTCTGACATCTGAACTGATTGGCTTTTCAGGAAAGGTCCTGTTTACTGGCCTCTCAAAAATGGAGCAAATTTAATCAATACATGTTGTTACCGATTTGTTTCTGCATATGAGTAAAGATCTTCAGATGACCCAGACATATATTATGTATTCGCAAACTGTCAATAAGGTTTTTCTGTCAAGGTAATTGCAGACAGCGAGCGTCACCATCTGTGAGAACCGATGTATGCTGAAGACTTGTACCTATTAAATAGGACACAAACTTCTACATCAGCAAACCTGCACAAGGTGACCACCCCGAATTTGCCCATTTAGCTTATTTGTACCGTGGAAAGGGCACAGGGAGCTGTCACATTTTGTTGTCCTGCTCATTAGTAGAAGAGGACCTTTTGAGAGGCTGTGCAACAAAATTACACAGTTCTGAAGGTTGGAGGAGATAAAATGAACTCTCCAATCCTGTTACCTTGAGTAAAGTTAATTATATGAAAATAAGGTGAAATTAAAGCCACTTTAAAGGTAACAGCAACATGGATCAAAACAAGCACTTCATCCCGGAGAGGATAGCCAAATAGTTCTTGATAAATGTGACATTCCCAGCTAAACATGGGCTGGATCCAAACCCACTTTAATGAGAATCACATTGATGTTAAAGCTTTTCTGTTTACTTCATGTAGCCAACTTCCTTGAAAGTGTCTCATTTTTAAGCTATATTGTGTTTATATATTGCATTTTCAGAGATATGCTATTCAGTGATCTTATAGTTCTCAGTGCTGCAACTACATGCTTTTCCCTGTAGCCTATTTGTTCCCCACCTAACGATCATGAAGCTATATTTTCAAGATGATATTGTTTAATCATTTCTTGCAATTATTTCCAGGTTGTTAACATATTTAGATTTGCTTTACAAACACTCAGAAGAATTAATTCAAACTTTTGCTATGCAGACAACTTTTAATGGTCAATAGAGGATCAGTGCAGTTGTCAGGAAAATCTGTCCTGCACTTCGGTAGAGTCACTCAGTGGCTGAACGTCCTTTCCCTGAACACCTCCGGGTGGTGCAGTGAGAACAGTGGTGGAACTTGCTCTCTTTATGAGTTTGTCCAGTTTGTTTCTGTATCTAGAGAGACCCCACTGGCCGCCACAGGCTGGCAGAAGGTGAACACAGGAGGTCTGCAGATGTTGAAGGGTTTGAACCTCCATGTGGCTGGACCTGTGCAGATTATCATCCGGTTGCACACTTTTGTACTTCTGGAGCTCCACCTCCGAGACTGAATTGGTGACAGGATCCATTGTAGGCCTCTTCCTCCAGTAATCAATCACTGTTCCTTTTGTTTTGCTGATGTTCAGTTGGTGATGGAGGCCACTGCACCACTACACAAAGTCTTTGATTGTATCTTGATAATTGCATTGCCAATCTGGATGTTCAATTCATTTTAATCTATTTTTTTTATTGGAGCACCAATCGGCATAGCTGTTCTGTGTATACATTCAAGAAGATGCAGATAAAAACCTAACAATCCCAAAACTAAGATTTTCCACAGACCCTCCAGCATATTCAGACTTGGAGGCGGAGCTTCAAGTTGAGCTTAGAGAGTAGTAAAAGAAGAAAACAATAAGACCAACAGGTTGATGAGCCAATCAGCAACGTTATACTCCTTTCACCAAAAAATGATGCTCGCATTATTTATAAATAAACTCGAAGAGGATTTAAAAGGAATATGTCAGATTTTTAAGGTAGTAGATCTGAACTGCTTCAGTCAGTCTCAGCTATCCATCATCTAATTTAACCAAGAGCATGTTAATGACTCTAAACATGTGCGCTGTGGTTGTAGTAAACAGTTCTGCACGTGTGTGTGTATAGATCGAAAATAGAAGTGAAGGAATCCTTTGTGCTGTCTTTGAACTTTTCAAAATTTGACAGCAGTTCTGAAATAAACTGCATTTAATGCACCGTCATCAAGGAGGAAAGACTGTTTAACATTAGTTCAATGTTTATTTTGTACTGTTGGTCTGTGGATGTATTAAACAAACACAGTAGCCACTAGTAGTATTAGAACTACATTGTTCTCAGTATGTCCGGTGTGCAAAGTGATCTTCTTGGTTCATCTCTTTTATGCGGATGATGGTTGGGTGTCCTATTTCAGTGAATTATGTAAGATCAATAAATTGCGAACAGTGCTCGAAAAAGTTCAAAATTGATTGACAGAACTCTGAAACAAAACAATTGATTAGAAACCAGGAGAAGTCAAATGAACTCCAACATAAATATTACTGAACGCAGCTGAGTGGAAGTTTGCAAACTCAGGTGCTTGAACCAGCGTATTCAGTTTATTGCTCCTTCTTCTTCTCTTTATGACACCCCGCTGCTCTCCTATAGATATTCTACATCGCTGTTTCTTTGAACCTCGTGCACCCAGCCTCGGGGTTTGCTGTCATTAAAAGGGTGATCGGGATCTTAATATAGCTGCATGAGCGCTTTACTTGATCTAAAACATTTGACTTTTCAGTTTGCTGAGAGTGGAGATAAGTAAGTCCACATGACACCAGAACATTAAAATACACTTATAATCTTGCGATGCCTCAGGTCACTTCGTTGCGCAGCCTTGCCAATTTTAAAAGTTGTAAGCACTTGATGGCAGAATATTGTTAGAGTATTTATTCAACTTTTTTAAAACTTGGTTCATGTTTTAATCTGTTCTGAATGGAGTGTTAGTATCTGGCTATTGGAATAGAGAATGCAAGCTCATAAATATTAAATTCAAAGAACACAGAACAGTGTTGAAGTTCTAGCCGTGGTCAGAAGAAAGTGGCGAGTGTGATGTGAAGATAAAGCAAAGAAGGGGATGATCAAAGGCTGCGTCAGCCTGTCTTGTGTATCGACGCCTTTCTCATTAGCAGACATGAATAGGGTTGAATATTGCTCAGAAAATGTGATTTTGAAATATTAATTTTCTACTTGATTAGATTTGAAATTGATGAGAAATTTAAAGCATAATTAGGCATTGATAATGCCAGCCGAGATGACACAGTACGAAGAGAACAGAAGGAGCGAGTTAGAGGAGCATGCCGTTCCTATGATCATTTTCAATTTGCTGTGGTTTTAAAGTGATGATGTTAGCAGATCATTTAGTTCTGAAAGACATTTGTTCTCGCCCTGCTTTCAACTGTGTGTTTTATTTTCTGTGTGTTGTCTTTATTTCTGTGTCAAAGCCTTTTGCTGACATCCTTCCTCTGTAAAAAGGAAGCTTTTTGCCTTCTTTCACATCCAAGGGCGCTGCTCTGTAATCACATTAGCGGATCATTTGTGGCAGCTCTTTCACATGTTTCACTCCGAAAGGTTTTTTTTTTTTTTTTTTTTTTTTTTTTTGTCTCTGCATTGTGCCAGGAGGAGTCTTTAAGCATTCATTTTTGCCAAAATAAAGACTCCGAGGGTACAGATACAATACCCTTTTGTATTTCGGAATGTAATCATTGGCAGCGTTTGTTAGCATGCAGGGGAACATGTCTGCACAGCGAACAGTGAATAACTGCTAACAAGACATCATTATTACCAATCTGTTTCCGTTTGTGTGAAACCTGGCTCCAATCCTGTGAGGGCGTATTCCTGACAGTTTTTTCTTTTGCCTTTTTAACACACAAAGGAGCAGTGGCGGAGCGGGATGTTGAAGAAAAACAGCTCCCTGCATACTGAGGACGTAACCCAAACCTTTGCGAAATGTCATCTTCCCTGCGACTAAG
The DNA here is from genome assembly GCF_902148845.1 of Salarias fasciatus. Taxonomy (NCBI): domain Eukaryota; kingdom Metazoa; phylum Chordata; class Actinopteri; order Blenniiformes; family Blenniidae; genus Salarias; species Salarias fasciatus. The sequence goes on from NC_043759.1 coordinate 20,000,812, forward strand.
TTTACTGCAGCTATTTGTGTCACAACAAACAACCCCTGGGTGCGGATGATTGACAAGTTGTGACTGATAATTTGTCACATTCTGTCATTATTCCTTTATGCCGACTCACAGTGTATTCTGAAGCGCGCAGCAGCACTGTCAGCCGGAATCGTAATGACACCTGACAGCCACACATGAGAGGAGACAGCGTTCCCTTTATACAAGTGAAAAGGTTTGAACTTTCAACTTAAATGTCTTGCGCACAGGAGGAAAACAAAAAAAAAAAAAAAAGTGTGCCTTCACCCCCTTGGGTCTATGTGACTTTAAATCATAGTTTCTTCAGTTTATTTCGGTTTAGATTTCTTCATTACCACCAGGGACGCTCAGCTGAAGATGATGCACGACGCGCAAAAACTCCTTTGAAATGCATAAACAACGGGCCACAAAAGAGCCTCGCGTCAACCGCCGCCGCCGCCGCCATCCCGGCAGTCGGCTCGACGCGGAGCTGTTTAGCAACCGGGGCCATTGATCGCTTGAAGTGAGTATCTGCCACGATCGGCATCCTATCAAGCAGGGGGGACGCAGGGGAGCACGAGAGGTGCAATTAGCTGCTCCCAGGAGCGCTGAAGGACTGACAGACAATCAAGAGAGAGGACGACGGGGGGAGTCGTACAGGCAGAGGAGGAGCTGAAGGTGAGCTACAGCTACATATATATGTATATAAATATATATATGTAAAGATAGAGGGTTGTAGGCAGAGGGAAAAAAGCTGGTCATTACCTAAATGGGTCGTTATGCCCCATCTATCCATCCCATGCTGCCATTCCCCCTCGCCCACGCCACAGGAGTTTTAATTGGCCCAGTACACAGTGTTTGCTCAAGCACTCTGCAAGTTTGGAGAAGGGCTCTGTGGGGGAATGCGGTAAGCTCAGTCATGCTGGAAATACATAAGATGGAAATGAGTGGGTAGGGGGAGTCGGGACGTGTTTGTGCGTGCGCGTGCACATGCGTTCCAGTGTAGATTCCAGCGCGCCGAAAAACTCCTCATCGACGTTGAGAATTTTATAACCGGCTTTGTGGATAATGAGCAGCTAGAGTTTTGGTGATTTCCTATGAGGGGCGCATAAAGGGGAATCAGCAGTCTTCAGCACTCATTATATTGCTGCTGTCACTGCATTAAAAAGTACTGGTCACTAAACCTAAACTCCATACCAAGACCAGCCCGCTCTTATTGTCGGGCTCAGTGTGATGGGGATCTCTCCGGCGCTCCACCTGCCTGTTAAATGCAAACCGTCCCGCACAAGACGTCCCGTCCCCGTGACTTGACTGTGCGCCGCGCTCGTCATTAATCCCCTCCATAAATCCACACGCCTTTCACCTAGCAAAGCAATGTTAATTTAGATCCCTTTGATCCCAGGAGCAAAGTTTCTTTGAAAGTGGAAAAGACTTTCTTGCCCACAGCAGAGGATAGAGCTGCAGCTCCCGGTCAGAGATATGGAGATGGAAAGCGGACTGAAGTCTTGTCTCTTTCAGCCTGATGAATACCCTCCATGGGATTATCTCAGCCAGCAAAGATGGAGTCCTTGGCCACAGGGCAAGTCTTTACTTGTGGGTGTGACACTGTCGTAGCTGCAGTAGGTGTATTATTCCCACTGCAGTTGTCCGCATCTTTTTTTTTTTTTTTTTTCCATCCTAGTATTCTTGGGTAACAGAGTGGAATCGAGATCCTATCAATTTACAGAAGGTCACCGTCTCTTTCAAACTATCTACCGCCACTTTTAAGCCCTGATCTCTATCATTCCACAGCAATTTTTTACCCTGGTTTTATAATATTGGTGATTTCAAAGCTTAAGAATATTCTGAGACATAATTGGACTTGCTTTTATAATTTTAAAAAGACTGAAGTCTTGTGAAGATTGTCAACTTATGTCAACTGGACCGGTTGAGACTTCAGTTGTTGATCAAAGCAAATGAGCAATTTGAGAACTTTTGTTTAATTCATATCAATAAATATTAAACAGTGAATTAATAAATGTGTTCCAGTAATGACTTCCAGAACGTAGTAAACACTCATAGTTAACTAAAAGGGATTCTGAATAAAAGGACAAGCGTGTTTGAAGCGTTTGTTTGCTGTTTTTCTCTGTTGAAGGAATTGGACTTGAAGCCAGGACTGATAACATTTCCATTCAAAATGTTCAACTTTTCACCGCTAATTGAGCTGCGATGATGTGAGGAGTTTCTACACGATCAAACACTTCAGTTTGGCCTTCAGAGAAACACGGGATATAAAACAAGTCAACGTATGATGTGGAGTCATGCTGCTACATAAATCTCTGCATTCTAATTTGCTGGCAAACTAACTGTTTGATTTCAACTTTGATTGTTGTTTGTGTGGTGAGTTTTTTGGTGCGTTTGACTTTGCTGCACGGCCAGCAACACAGCAGGTCAATGAAGTGGACTGGAAAGTTAAACTGCCTCAAACTATTCGGCAGAAAAACCTGAGTTCAACGCCGTTAAACTACTTCATCCAACACCTAAACTGCTTTAAACAACTTAGGGTCACAGTCGGTTTGAGGCAGGGAGGCCTGTTTTACTGAGAACCACACCAGTAAATTGGAAATGTCCCCCATAATATTATAAATGCAAACATATTTTGCATTCAGTTTGCATGCATTTTCAGGGGAATCTACTAAAAGTGATAACATCTGCGTCATGAACAGGACGATCTAAATGAGTGTTAACATCAGACCCTGACAGTAAAGGCAGGACACAGCCTGGACAGGTCCATCCACATGCATGTATAACATGCATATGCTCATATTTCCAACTTTTCTTCATGACTAAAAAGTTCCTGGTTATAAATGGCTACTCACTGTTCCTGTGTAGAATTTTCCTCTGGGTAGTCCAGCTTCTTCACACAATCTAAAGACTACTTGTTGGGTTAATTGGTGAATTTGTATTAGCTGTAGGCGTGGACTTGTGACTAATGGTCTTTTTTTTCCTTCCTAGTAATGAAATGGCTGCATGTCCTGGGTGTTCTCTGCCCTTTGCCAATTGATGATGATTTCCCTCCATATTTTGAGCACATTTCGGACCGAGAAGCATCTTTATAAACTTAAATTTTCATCATTTCTGAGACTGATGAACTCCTTCTCATCTGTATCATAAGCTTGACTGACGTGACTGACATGCTGCTGGTATCGTCCCTGTTAGGCTAAACACGTGGACTTCGACTGTGTTGTGGCTCGTTTTCTTGTTATTATTATACACATTTTCTATACTTTTGTTTCCCTTGTTCTATTTTTGAAGCTCCAAAAATGAGCTCCAGGTTGTACTTTTGTTAATAAAGTTTGAACCTTTGCTTCCCTTTTTAAAAAGAGGGTCTGACTTATACAGAGCTTTTTTTAAAAAAATTCATGTTTTATTCCCTTACCTTAATAAAATAAATATGTAAGTCACTTAGAAAAACAAAAAAATATATATATTTGGGAACATCAGTAATTTTTCTATAGGATATATTCACAAAGCTTTATCCTATATCTTTATATTTATCGAATTTAACATCTTTATTCGAACACAAAGCCACGCACGCACACACACACACGCGCACGCTTTAAGATGGAAATTGCGATTTTCTCACTGATGCCTTGTCTGATTCAGGTATGTCAAACAAAGCATTGCACACGCTCTCCTGCACACACACGTCCATAATTGATGTGCTCAGCTTATCCTGTTGGAGAAGAAGGAATGAAATGGTGAATTAATCATGGACGGAAGTCTGTGAGCTCTGAGGGAGAGAGAGAGAGAGAGAGAGAGAGAACGAGAGAGCAGTGATGGTGAAGATTTAAACAGGTTGGACTGGAGACTTGAAGTGTGTGTTGAGCAGAGCGGGATGAGGATGCAGCGTCAGGCACAGCCACATGGCACCGCTCAGTCTCGCAGTATCTGACCTCATGAATACAGCATGGAGCCGCTGCTGGGAAACCAGGAGGCATAAATGAGATCTCCTTCACTCAGCTGAGTTTGCTGCTTCCCCTCGCTGCAGCTGCGCTGTCTGCTGCTCATTTGATATCGGAGTAAACAGAACGCCGCTCCTCTCACCCTATAGCCAGACGGAACGAGTTCAGCCGAATTGATTGTGTTCCTGCATCACATTCCTCCACCTGCCTCTCAGCTTTTCCAATTTCATGACGACAATCTGAACATCTTGTATGATCGCGCCTCCATTTATATCTTTTCTTCGCCGTCAATGCGGGTTCGGTGTGTGGCGGCGTGTGCAGATGCAACAACCCGGCGCTTAACTAGAGTGAGCAATTACTCACACCCAAACCGAATCTATCTGAATGCATCCGCAGACGTACACACAGCTGCACAACACACATAAACCGTCCGCTGTGCCTTTTTTTTTAATGCGTTGCGCTCCGTGCTCGATCGCTGGTTCTGATTGCGTTACACTCCTTCTTCACGTTGCTGCATGCATATTTTTTTTTTCCTGACATATAAGAAACTGCAGCCGCTTCAAAGGAATGCCGGTAAACTATTTCATTACATTCTCTGCAATGACAGTAAAGCTTCTTCCATTCCATGTACAGCATAAATCCACATATTGCCGTCTTTCACGTGGTTGGTGGATTTTTTTTCTTCTGCTGAGCCTTTTGGCAAGCTCAAAGCCATCCTCCGACTGAACTGTGTCCATGAGCTCTCCTTCACTTGCAGCCTGTGTCCGGAGGTCAGACTCCATTCAGGAGCCCGGAATGCAAAATGATCTGCTGCCCTTGTGGATCAAAAGCTAAATACAGGCAGATTGTGGCTGTAGATGCATTGAGAACCACTGCACACATTCGCAGCACACTGTCAGAATAAATCCTCAAGTCAACGAACGCCGTATTCCCTTGAAAAAGGGTCACAGTGTGGAGGCGTTGTCGTCATGTCGGATCACCAAAACCAGCAAGTAACAAGCTCCAGGTAAAATTAGTGGCCACAGTGAAAAGGCCACAATCCACATTTACTGTAGTGTGTTCAAGTAAATCAGTAAAGAATGGGTATTGAAGATGGTTTGTGAACCGCAATTAATAATTCAAGGGTCTGATGGTATGCTGTATAAGAAAAGTATTGGACTATGAATACAAATATATGTAACTACAAAAAGCTAAAAAAAAAAGAAGAAAAGGAAAAGCTAGCCAGTGCCCTCAACCTCTCTCCACACTTCAAATTCAGAGGAAAAAACGATTAACAATTGTGTTTCTTGCTACTGTATTTATTCGGTGACGTTTGTTTTTGCTCATCCTCCCACCTTGTTTACAGTGTTCTGTCTCCCTCCACTGCCTTCCATCATGGGGGCTGCTGCCTGGCCTTTTTTACACACTGAGACATCACCACGTGAGCTCCAGTTCCGGCTCCACAAGGTTTTGTTGTTTTTTTTTTGTGTTGTGTTTGTTTTACAGCAGATTTGTTTATTTGCATCCAGAGAATCCAACCTCTGAGTATTCATCTTTAGATCCTTATCGTCTAAAATTGTCATTAAAACACACAATTACATCAGTTACATTAGAGATAATTTCTTTTATTTATGTCATAGTTATTGAATGACAACATGGAGCAGTGTGAATCTAATTTAGTAGAATATAATATTTCATTAACCCAACCTGAAATCAAGTAGAAAAACTCTTTTTCACATTCAGTTACCTGCATTTCACTTAAAACCAAAACTTTTCAACAGTTGCTTCAGCAGACTCAACTGGGTTATGAATATGAAATCTAAAACAAATCTATTGAGATGTACTTTTCTAAAACATTAAAGACAGACTATATAGAAGTGCTGGGAGATAAAAACAAGCCAAACAGTGTTAGTCATGTACACATACACTATATTTCTCCTGGAAATTCTTCTATCTAATAAGAAAATGCATAAGTAATACCATGGAAGCCCTAATAACAGTTTTTCATAGGATCAGTACAAATGTGATTACTAACCTTTAGCTGCTTGTCGATGCTGAGTACCGATATGAGTATTTATTAAATGCCATTAAGCCTATGGGTCGACGCTGCGTGCACCTTGGCCTTTCTCCTGATATTTTGACTGGACGTAATTTACAGTCTGCCTTATTTTTCTCATTCTAATAAATATTGAAGAATCATGTAATCGGGCTGACGTCTCTCGTGCTCTCTTGTCCATCTGCTGCTGGCGTCGCTAGTGGATGACGCCACGTAATTAATACTTGATATAGTTATAGTCTGAATAAAGTCAGATGAAAGAAAACTGGAAAATTTCTCACTTTAGTTAAAAACAAGTCCATGTTGTGAGGATGGAACAGGACCAGATCCGCTTTTTTGCTTCATTCCTTCCTTTCTCAAACAAATAATGTGTGAAAGAAGTATTAAAAAGGACACCATGCAAATTTACTGAGGTGTCAACCCATGGATGGAAAAAAAACCCCCAAATCGGCTCTCTGTTCCATTTCATTTTGGATGCTTTCCTGTGCCAAAACCATGAAACACACTGAGGTTTCTAAATAACTTTAACTCATGTATTTCTTTTTTTTGCCATAAGCTCTGCTCAATGTGGAAAAAACCCGAGTCGTCCTCTGAACACATCTCATTTTTGTTGAGGCAGATGTTTAATCATTTCTTATTTATACAGTGGAATAATAGTAAAACCAAACAAACTAATAATCCTTCATTTTTGATGGGGGCGGTCTGTTTCAGTCACCCCGAGTGTCTAAACTCATCTGTCTGCTGCCGTCCTACAGTACATTTCCTCTGAAATATCTCTGGTGACATTCTCACTGTACGAGTGCAACTTTAAATGATCTATTCACTTTTTCAGTTGCAGGAGAAATACCATCAATTTCACTAATGTACCTTGCAAGGGCGAGGCGACATTGTGCTAAGAACAACTATGAAGTTAAATTACGTGAGCAGAATCACCTTCCGGTGCACTTTCGGCTCCTGGGCCTGCGACGGGATGACGCCGTGTGGGAGAACCCAATTACGAGGCGCTCATATTAACAATAAAGAAAAATCAGAGCTGAAAAGACACGACTTCCACCGAGAGACTGAAATGCCGTTTAATAAGAGGAACAGATGTGCTTCAGAGGGATCTCGCACTCAGTCGAAAGATGCATGTTTCAAGGTTTGACTATTTCTCTTCCCTCTTCTTTTGTAGCCTTCCTCTCTCCTGCTCTCTCTCTCTCTCCCCGTCTCTGCCTAAATCTGTTCTGCTCCAGTGGACGCTCTTCTTTAATCCTATCTGATTAGGACCCCAGTTGTCCCCCCCCCCCCCACCTCCCCTCCACCCACTACTGCATGAAAAAAATGTATGCTAATGTAACCCGACTGCAAAAATGGAAATTAGACTGCTTGCACTCCTCGCAGCAGACCAAGACAATGCAGCCGTGAAAGATGCGGCATTGTTTCAAGCCAAACTCGGGCAGATAAGAAGTTGTCAAATTTGATCAGCTATGAATAATGCATCGCTGGCCACTGGGTTTAAGCGTCATAGTTTTTGATGAGTTCCCTTTATCTCTTCATCTGTTTCAGCAATCTCGCTGTGTTGTCGGGAACGGCACCTTTATATGTACATTTATATAAGCGCGCGAGCGTATCCGGTGTGTATTAACCCAGCTGTGTGTGCTTCTGCTTGTGTAAGTGTGAATAGATAAGATACAGCTTCCAAAAAGTGATAAAGACAGAGAGGAAACAACTTACTTTTGCATTTTTGATCCACACAGCAATAAAAAAAAAAAAAACAACCCAACCTTGCATATTGTATATTTAGATCCAGGAAGAGCAACGGCAGCTTGTAAACAGCTCTGCTGGGGGAAATCTTAGATGTAAGCAATAGATACTGTTATCACAGATACCTTTCCATCGAGGCGAGTGGCTGCGGAGAGAGCTGCTAACAGGATTATGTCTTGCGTGCTCACCTTTACCGAGCAGACAGAGGGGCAGGATCGATACGTGACTAATGTGATCAGGGAGGGCTATCACCCCTCATCTTCTTGCTTTCAATGAAGCCCATTAACCATGTGACTGTGGAGCTCCAGCAGCGGCTTGCAATTTTTTTTCCCCCCTCTAAGCCTTACAGTAAAGCTCACTCCCGGAGCACAATATGTCCCTGAAATGGGATACGTCTGATATCCTCCCCCGTCTCTCTGTTTGAAAATTCAAATCTGGACCGCGTGAGACAGGAGAATGAGCCGTGTTGCTCACACATGAAGACTCTTGTCAGTAACAATCCGGCGTGCATTTACATTTACCTACAGCACAGGACTGCAGCTGGCTTGAGTTGAGCGCATCTCATTAAAACAGAGGAGAATGATTCCGCCGTGTCTATTGTGCTCAGTAATTCCTCGGTGATGTATTCCTCCCCCATCTTTGCTAATGTAACAGCGTTTCAGATCCCAAACCCCCTTCGCGTCTCCATTTTCTTCTTTTCTTCCAGGAACGAGAGCCTGATTTCCCTCAAGTTAATGAAATTGTCACAGTACCTTATGAAATCGCCACCGTGTAAGCAATAACATCTGGCAAATAGATGGTGCATGAAATGTCTGCTGAGCCTCGCTACACAAAACCGTGTTAATGAGTGGAAAGACGGGCCGGAAGACGCCGATGTAGACAGACAGGCGCAGATTGACAAGCTGACGGACGGATCGGCCAGACAGGAGGGAGAAGATTGCAAATATGTATGAATGGAAATGCGGGGAATCTGAAAAAGGGAGCATGAAGCTTGAAAAATGCTTTTGGGTTTGTGGCGCAGTTAGACGAAATTTGACAAAAGATAAACCTGAAATGGAAAAACAATCAAAACCAAAAATTGATGCTGTTTTGTGGGACAGGGATGCAAGAAAAAAAGAAAAAAGTTAGCTTGAATGGTATATTGAATCATAACCTGTGCACACACACACACGCACACACACACACAAAAAGCATCATAAATTTGTTTTTGTGTTTATCTGTTTCTGGCAGATGAAAGAAAAGATGAGACACACATTATGTCTTAATATTGATGTTTTCAACTGCAGCAATTACTTTCTCCCAGACTGAAATCTCTCATTAGCTGCTGGATGAATTCCTCATAAAATTTGTTGGTGTATCTGGTTTTAAATTAAGGCAGAACCAGGATAGTATTCATTGTAATAGAAAAACACAAATTGACCAAAAAGTTCTGCTTTACAGAGCCGCTTCTCTGACAGGACAAGCTTATGTGAAGTGATTTATCAGTTCTTTCTCTACTGGTTTATTGTCTTTGATTTCTAAGGGGGGAATTGATGATAGTTCAGTGTCATTAGGATGATATTCAACTCTTTGATAGTACGTTACTTTCACCGTTACACTGCTGACAAACATAAGGGTCGTGGACCAAAACTGACCTGCAAGAGGCTCTGATCTGGTCAGTTAAACCACCAAGTGAATGTAGCTACCTCACTGCTAGCAAACTGCCATGAGCCTCAAACCCATGCTATCAGGGTGAATTTTGGCAGCTTCACTGTAGTTTGCACCAGAATGTATCATTAAAATTAGCTTTTTATTCAAATTACAGCAGTTCCCAGGAGTAATTATTGTTTTTTTTTTTTTTTTTTTTTTTTGCAGAAAAATAGACATTTTCATCTCGTATAACTCTGAGCCACAGTAAAGAAAAGCTTCAAACTTAAAATGCAAAGGTTATTATATCACTGTTTTACTGGTCTGTCCCACTCAAGGAGAACTTAGGCGACAAGTGACCCCTGAACTAAAATGTGTTTGCCGCCTGATTTACACCATTCATTGTCCAAAGTAAGAGATTTCTTAAAGAGGGAAGCATCTACTCACTGACTGATGTTCTGCACATTTATTTTTTTCTGTTTATACCTCAGGCGTGAAAGCAAGCATCTCATTGAGATTCTACATATGAATAACATTGAATAAGATACATAAAATGAATCGTGCATGAACTTCCTGCGTGTGTGTGTGTGCATTTGTGCATGTGTTGCCTGTTACTGCTTCATGCTGAGCAGAAGGGAGAGCGCACGGCTTCTCAGTAGCTCTGGCAGGCCCCTCACAGTTTGTGCTGGCTGCTCTCCCAACCTGCCCTTCCAACGGGACGCCAGCTGGCCCGCTGCTGCCACCGCCGCCACCGCCATCACCGGGGAGGGCCAGCCGAGCGCGCGCGAGACGTCGGAGGGGGGAGGGAGTGAAGACGGGTCCTGCCAGAGTGCGCCATCCTCACCTGCTCACTGAGATGTTGAATCTGTTGTCGGCCTCTCTTGTCTCTCCGCCGAGGCTGGGAGATTTGTATGCAGACGGTAAGTGGAGTTCATTGCAGGCTGCCTCCTTTACCCATCCTCTCATCCGGGGCCGCGCTGGCATCCGCCGGCGTCTCCTGCACCACACTGTTTTGAAAGCCGTTTATGACAACAACGGAACAATCGGTGAACCTTTGTAGGAGTGAAGCACATTCGGATGTCGAGGCGGTCAGCTCCCCGCGGTGAGAGCGGCGAACGCCGCTGCTCATTAATGGAGGCCAGCCCGAGCGCGCTTCAAGCAGACGGACGGAACGGGAGGGGGAAACCGACGCGATTATCTATTTATTAAGCGGTCCTCCTCGCGTTTCCACATGTACTTTGGCACCTGCGTGTCCCATTAGAAGTGTTCGGTCAGCAGTGCTGAGGGCAGCTTATTGAACCCGCGTCGCACCGTAATTAGGCGCCCCCTCCCTCACACGTTGCGGTTCTGCTTGGCTGTGCTCTCCAGGGACGAACCCATCATGTCTGCACACACAGCCCAGTCATCCAGCCTGCTGACCCCGCTGACACCGACATGCCAGTGAAAGCTTTACTCTCACACCCTCCGAAACAAGCCTGTCTCTGAACCACACCACAGATCTATACACTATATAGGCATTTCATGATCTTACATTGAAGGAAAATTTGAAGTTGAAATGAATCGGCTTCTTTAGACTTCGTCTTGATTATGTTTCACTCTGTCAAACAGCCAAATCTTAGATTTCACCATCGTTTGGATTTATCCCTCCTCTCAGCGGCTCTAGGTGTCTCCCCTCTCATTCAGCATCTATTAGCCATGTGTAGGTTTACAGTGTTGGATGCCTGCCTGGCAATTAAAAGACAGCTTGAAAATGTGATGAGGGATGATGCGAAATGACTAAAATCTTTAGAGAAACACTCCGCCGGCTCAATCCTCTTACAATTTGACTTAATGTACTTACAACCTGGGTGTTGTGTGGCACGTAAACAACACGCGTCCCAGCAAAGCATCCTGAGGAACAATGCGAGCCTTATCGCTGAAGTAATTTGCATCAGCATCTCAGAGAAGATTAAATCCAATTTCATAATGAGCTCTGCAGAAAGATCTTTATGGTATGGGAGCCCGACGAAACCTAGAGGGAAGCGAGAATTCACCTGACGCGCTCACATTCATCCATGAGCGGATGCGGCGGGGTTTGGACGCAGCCGACGTGGAGCGCAGGGAATACAAGCAGAAAAGACTCTGGTTTGCTTCTTGATTAAATATTACTTTCTCTCATTGTAAGCTGCGCGCTGAGAGCCAATCGCATCCCAGGTGTTGCTTTGGGAGGAAACTGTGTGACGGGGGCTCAACAACCTTTGTTTTGTTACCTTGGAGCAAACATCAGCATGAATATTTGAGATGTTGCGTGTCAGAGTCGACTCGCACCTTTTCCCTGAATGCACACGTTAGACTTAGAGTAAAACATATCAAGAATCAACCGATGTTTTCCACCAGACACTCGGGAAGCGCATGAAAAAAGCATGAGTGTAATAATATCCTTGTACTTGTATTTATGATTAATTGATGCCTCTTACTAGTGGCATTTACTGGTGGCGCTTTGTAATATTACAAGTCGTCTGCCGGAAGTTGCTCCGATTGAAATGGAAGTAAGAAAGGCTTTGACCGGCAGTGTGGCCGAGACGCTGCGGCGTTACAACATTCATGATGACAGCGTGCGCGCCGAACAAAGGTCTCCTCCGAGCAATGACATTACAGAGCCTTTCATGCGGGGAAGAAAATCTAATAACATACGATCGCACGCACATATTCTACCACCTGCGATAACAAGGAAGCAGCGGCTTACATTTAGCATTCAGCAAAAGGGATAATTCCCTCCAGGCTGTGGAGGGATTTTTTTTTAGTCGCCGTTGTCACATCAGTCCTCTTGTGACGTCCACGGAGCCTGAGCACGATTCTCATTCTCACTTCTCATAGATTGGGGAATAAGGTCGCAGAAGAGGTTAAATAACCGCAAAGATATTTTAGCGGCACATGTTAAAGCTGATTTTGTGACTATTCTGTGATAACTAAAAGCTTGCTTTGTCATTCCTCACCAGAATGATTCCTACAATCTGCAGGGAGCTGCTGGTAACACCAAACTCTCTCACCAATAAAACCGAGTTCATGAGAATTAAAAGTAGCGCGTTTGTTGTTCTTAATGTTGTTGTTATTGTTAGCTGTCATATTCAATGCATCACATTAACTTATGTCAGATTTTTTGTTGAATGAAGGAAAGAATGAATAAAACACTTATGAAATGACTGTGATCCCGAAGGCAAATTATAGAGTTGCTGGAAAAAAAAATAAAACTTTTCTGGTTTGCTTTCAGCTGACATTTTTATATTTATTATGCATGTGTGTTCAGGATAAGGCACAAGCTCCCAATGTAATACTAAAGAAAAGGTTTTATCTGATACGATCTCATATATTTTTCATTTTTTAAACCTTGAAGCCATAGTTTCAATATTTTCTCCATTGTTTTTTTTTTTTTAAAGTCTTGGCCGACTCTGGTCTCACAGAAATGGAAATGACTCCAAGAAGTGTCTCGGTGAGATACTTCTTGGAGTCATTTCCATTCAGACACCTCAGGAGATTGTTTGAGGAGCGTTTGTCAGATGTTTCAGGGACCGCTCTTCACACCCCTCCTGCCGTTGTACAATTAGTATGTCAGGAAGCAGTCAGACGAGGGAGCCGTTCACTGTCTAATTTCCTCATTTCATCTATCCTCTGTGTCCTCTTTTCTCCTGATAATAATGAACGTTGCTCAAAAGTGACGCAGAAATTACGAATCTCAGAATATAAAGAACGCTAAGTCCAAAGACGTGAGTTGCTGTACTGATGAACCATGTTTTATTTTTTTCATTTAAAAACATGAACAGCAGACACAGACAGGAAAACGATATAAAGGGCAATAGGATCCATCTCCTCCACTCGTCCTCCTCCAACACCCTTGCTGTATACACACACACAGTTGCCTGTTTCCGAGAGACTCGCACAGATGATCCGCACAGCAGCTGCAGGTCAAGAGGTCGCTCTCATCCCTGAGGATCAAGCTTAGGACGACTGTAAAATACCTCTCTCAGAGTCGTGTGAGAACATGCACACAATGAAACGGAGAAAACCTCTCCGTATATCAGATGACCCATACGTCTTGGCGATTCTCTCAAGAGGCCTTCCAGAGCTCTGTTCATTCAAAACATGCTCCTGCCGACACCTTCAGATTAAACAAACCTGGTTTAGCCTGAGCTTCGGAGCAAAACTGACCTTGATTTGAATGGAGATGCTCACAGAGAGAAACAGAAAATGTGCTTTTTGCCTGAGGGCCCCTGGAATTTTGACCATTTGGTTTCCTCAGGATTTGCAGCTTTGTGACTCGGGAGTCTCAAATAAGGATAAAATGATGGATAATGATGGGGCTATACCTGCCCTGGCCAGCTGGACCTATTTTGTAGAGAGTACATATGTTCTCCCCGGTGACTGTGCGGACTGACATGAGTATTCGTACAAATTTTTCCTCCCCCAGTCCAGACGCATTCAGGCTAGGTGAAGTGGAAACTCTAAATTGCCTGTAGGTGTGAATGTGGTTGTCCGTCTGTATGTGTTAGCACTGTGATAGACTTGTGACCTGCTCAGGGTGGACACTGCCTTTTGTCAATTGCACGCTGTTATAGACTGCTGCAAACACCCCCACGACAACAACAAGCCTGGACAGCTGCAGGAGTCGGAAGATAAACCTTCCTTTCACGCCGGGAGTGAAGTACAGTGCAAGAAAACGGCAAGATTATTTGTGCGATCTGAAATTGCAGGTCAACGCAGTTCAAAAAAGAAATGAAATCAGCTTTTAAAACTAAAGTGTCTGCTCGCATTTCAGCGCTCTCCCTTCGTGGCTGCTCATTATGTGTGCGGCGCATAAGCAGCGTTGCACGCTCTGAATTCGGGCTTTTTGTTTTAAGCCAGTGGCAAAGGAAGACGATTCAAAGGACAACCGGGTGAGCAGATGGCAGAGCCATTATTACCCTACATTTGAACCATAGTGCAAAACAGAAAAGCCAGCGGTTACACGGAGGCTCTTCCAGGCTTTCTCTGACCACTCGATTACTTTTCAAAGTGGGCACATCAGAAGGCAATGTTGGGTGAAAACAAGGGACACGGCGTTATTCGCCCGCTGGAGAAATATTGTTTATTGTTGGCCACGGATGACAGAAGCAAAATCAAGCTGAATTGTGAACGAGTGCGTTTACCATCATGGAAGAACGCTGTTTGTGTTGAATGTAACAAAAAAACGAATTCTTTTAGGAAAAAAAAAAAAAAAAATCCATGCATTATACATTTTCTTTTTGTAATCTTTCTCTGCCACGAATTCGGCTGCACGCTGGTTACTATTTCTGCTCCATGTCCTGACGTCGAAAAAGTGATTAGAATTCAGCTTCCACGGAAGTGAATATCCAGCCGTGTAAATCAAATCTGCCGGCTTATGAAGGAGAGGCAACAACAATTTTGAGAGCAATATGCAATATTCATTGTTCATAAATAATTAATTTGTTTGCTCACAACTCAGCCTAAAGTGATTGTGGCCCTTTTTCATTTGGGTGCATGTATCTACGGCAGACTCTGTCCTGCTGAACGGAGTGGCATTTGTATTTCATTCACACACACACACACACACACACACCACTTTACCCATACTTCATTACTTTCTGCTGTTGCCCCCTGGCCTTGCTGTGGATTCAGAGAGAGCTCAGATTCACAGTGAGACTTTAACACCGAATCAAGCAGAGGATCTGCTGCGGAGAAAGCAAAATAATTACACTATAATGGTATCAAACAAAGCGCTCAATTATCTTCATCTGTTTGTACACACACGCAGGGATAAAAATGGATTACTAATAGCCTTTTGGACTGCAGAGGTTGTGCTGCTGTGTAATTTACTGGTCATCTGAAACACAGAAGTTTACTTTGGAATGAGGATTTCCTCCACTGTCACTCTTTACCTGCAATTTTGGGTTTGTGTTCAGGAGTGTAATTTACTGTCTGTCGGGGGTGACGTGCCGTCTAATGGATGCACTCGGAATGAGATGGGTTGTGAAGATTTATGTTCCGGGCCGGGTATAACCAAGGACAGGAAGGCTAACATGGGCTTCACTTTGCCTTCTTTACAGAGAGATAATTACATTCTCAGACATTGAACCAAGCAGCGCCGCATACTTAACTGGAAACACGTTTACGATGCAGCTGAGGGGAGATATATTTGGAACCTGGTAGTTCTTGCTTAGGTCATGGTATTTGTGATTAGCGCGGCGCTGGAAAGCCGAGCGCCTTCTTATTTCCACCAGGAAAAAAACAAACTGCAGATTTCTCAAGGTAATAAAGGACAGATTTTATTTTGGTTCCAAGGTCTTCCTTCTTTGAGAAAGAAAAGTAATTTCAGATAATGAGTCTATCTGTATTGGTGTTTCAACATAAACTAATCCCATTCAGCACCATGTACTGCAATACTTTTTCTTTTTTGCACCATCATTAAAATACTGAATCTTTATTGTTGCAAGATGGATTTATCTGTTTGTGGTTTTTAATCTTCATTTTCATAACCTGGACACCGAGAAAAGAAATGTTTAATGTCTATATGGATATGTGTTGTTTGAAAACGTGTAGAAATGTTATCACAGGCGAGCGACAAACGGTTTATTTCTCATTATCATAAAGGAGCTGCCGGAATGAAGACGCTAATTAGCTCTGCTAGATTTTCTAAATTGATACATTCATCAAATATAGCTTTTCTACGAACGCTCAGTCTCGTGAAATATGTTCCGAAGTTTACAGAAAATTTACAGTCATTTTCTTTGAAGAATAAATGAGAAAGCCAGGAAGAAAGACAGAAGCTGATTTCCATAAAATTTGCTGAGAATCCTCGTGCTTGTTCTCCTGAAAGCTCGCCGATACAACCCAGTGAGTGCTATCTCCGGTTTGTAGAGGTTATATCAGTACTCGCCATCGGCAAATAGCTAAGGGTTACTATTCGCACTTGTACCTTTTACAAAAAAAATGATATTCGTGCATCCCTAGTTAGGAGGAATGATTACAGCTACAGTATGTAGAGTTTCCAGTCATTCTGCAACTATTCACACCCTGGACGTTGTGAGCAAATCCACCCACACAAACAATGCAGGGAGAGCACTAAAAGCTGGCAAATGTTGGAACTTTCCACTTTTATAAAACGTTCATCTGTGTAGGAGAACTTTGCTGTTTAAAAGCTTATTCGTGCCATGTGTTGGTAATCCAGCTTCTATTGCAGGTTAAAGTAAAAATCCACAATATACTTTTAAATTCAACACTGTTTTGCAGATGATACAAAAAAATCACAGGAAAAAACAATAAGCTCATAAGCTAAGCATTCAGTCGTTGCCCAGTAATAATTTCTACAAATAAAACACTGAAGTGGACAATGTAGAAAGCATACATCATTAGACAGCATCGTGGCAGCATTGTTGGTTCATTCTGAGAAGTTCATGGGTTCAAATGCCGGCTTTGTGTGAAGTTTGCATGTTCTCACTCTGTGCAAGTGGGTTTTCTTCAGGTACGCAGTCCAAAAACATGCAAGTGAGATTAATCAGTGACTATAAGGCTCTGTTTACACGACGTCTCAAGTGAAAACACATCGTTATTGTGTTTTCATTTCATAAAAGTTGTAGATTTACACTGAAACAATGTCTGTTTACACAAAATTGCAGAAACTTTGAAAACAAAACTTTCATGATGGGCCACGGATGGGAAAAGTTCCACCTTGGAAGATGTTTTCAAAAAGTTGCTTTTTCAGTTGCCTCACAACAGTGGTGCCATTGTTGTTTAAACAGACATCCAAAATGCAGAAAAGCAAAGATTGCAAAATATTTACCAAAATGCGATCCTTCTGTTCAACTTTTATAGAGGTTTTTTTTTTTAATTCAGGCTCAAATTTAGGGTTATCATTTAACCTCAACTGCATCTTTTACATTTATGTCTGTCTGGTGCATGCATCACTGTGTTGGTCTTTCACGACGTGATTATCAGGCTTTTTATAACATCCACTGCCTTCTAGGTTTCTAATATCAGAGAAATCCTCTTCGTCAGCACGTGGTATCGGGTTTAATGAGGGAAGCAAGATCATACGGCTTAGTCCGAGCGCCATGCTAACTGTCTGCTGTCTCACCAAAACAGCCGTGACAGAATCAATCCGTCGAGTTGGGACGAAGCACTCGGGAGCAAAGCTTGATCGATAGGCCGATTGGAAGTTCCTCCGTGTTAAAATGGATAGCTGCTGCATAGGTGAATTGAAAACTTCCGTGTTCACAATAGACAATGAATTAACATACACGGACAGTGGACACGCTTGAAGGGTGTCTTGGAAATAGTTACTTGGTGAGAAAAGTGAGTGTCAGTCTTTGTCCTCTCCTGTTAAAAAAAAAAAAAAGAAAAAAAAAAGCTCAGTATTAAAGCTACAAGTTCAACACATTTTATGCAGCGTCGGCATGTTCTGCAGCGCTTCAGATGTGCAGGCACAGTTATAGCTCTGAGATGAGTTCATCCTCTCTTCAGCCTCTGTGGAGACCACCCAGATACCGACACAGGGACCGTCACAAAGCCCCGCCATCTCTGGATTTTTATGGCATCTTGATACCACCTGCTCTGAAGTGCTGCGGCTCATTGTAAAATCTAATCTTTTCACCCCAGTTACGTGTGTAAATACAGCCGACAGGCCTCCCGCTGCCGTGAATACCGAGTGTGCCAGAACGCCTCCACCCAGGGAAAATGGAGGTGTCTTGGTGAACATTTGTGGAATAGAAACGCGTGTCAGGCCTGTCGGAAGTGCCTTTTATTTTTACAGGCAGACTCAGGCCTGCCTCACAGCGGGAGACCCTGTGCCGGTCCATGTTAAAAGGCTGTGCTCAAGATGATGGTTCTTTTAAGGGAAAGCAAATCTCAAGTGGAGCCGGCTGCTTTCAATTGGCCTGTCATACAGGAGCACTGAGACGAATTGTACTTTGAATTAGCATAAAAGAAGTTTTTAGTGGCGTTTTAGATCCAGTTCCTCAACTTTTAGAAGCCCACTTGATTTTGAAGGCTATAGCTTCTCTTTGTGCCTTAAAAATAAATAAGTCTGCATTTAATTCATGTGTATGAATCAGGCTAAAGAGAAAGATGAATTGGTCTGAAAGGAAAAAGGAAGGTACCAACAGAGTTACACAGAATATGGCTTTGCTGAAGCTAAATGCTTTCAGTGAAAAACTGAAACTGTGTATGCTGAAGTGGCACCAATCCACCGTAAATGGAGTTTATCCTCAGAGGATAAAGGAGAAATGTCAATATATGCAGAGGATATAATTCACAGAAAGCCAATAAATACTAAGGAAAGATACATTAGGACAAAACAAAAAACCTGAACATGTGATGAAGTTTGTCAAAGCTCAATATTTGTAGTAAAAATGCTTTAAATTCTCAGAGGTTTAATCAAGATTTGAGATTTCCAGTTGACATGTGTGCTGAACATGGATTACACACTTTGCTCAGACAAACATCTAAAGGCAGCTCTGCTTTAGTGGAGAGGAGACACCTGCAAATGCATTTCTATAGAATTCAGATTTCATAAACACTTGTACGTGCACAATAAGTCATCAGACATTTGACATTATTTTTAAAGAAAAAAGGTCTGAAACTTCTTCCCGGATGTATGAGTAATTCCGGTTGAGGTGCTTATCACCTGAATGAATGAAATTATACATAGACTTCTAAAAATACTTTTTTTTTGTTCAATTATATAGCATGTTTTTACTGCTCTGGCAGCTTTAAAGTGAGTCACATTCATCCATTTATGCATACGTCAATGGCGACGGCTGTCATGCAAGGTGCTCCAGCAAACTGCACTTCAGCTGGTGAACAGGGCCAGATGGGGTCAAATCACTCACATTTCCAGTGGAACATGACTCACTACCAAATGACCCAAGATTAAAATTAAAACAAAAAACAAACAAAAAAAAACTAACAGGCAAATGCATTTTTTTTTTAATTAAAAGAGGGAACAGTTAAATACTGTAAGTGTTTAATCATCTCTATTTGTTCAAGAACAAGCCATTGTTGTGAGTTTGTACTCCCTCTGATGTGGTGACAGAAAGCGGACCCCTCAGGTCTGAATCCGCTGACAGGTGGTCTCTGGGCTGGCTTTAAGGTACTCGGGTAATAAAAGAACAAGACCAGGCTGTTCTTTCATCCAATATGTTGGGAATGTGCAATGCCCCAGACAGAGATGAATATCTATCTTTCGCAAGCAGCCAAAAGCCGACCATTAAGCCTTTAGCCAAGTGCTGCTCAGCCTGATTATAGCTTTGTCAGTGAACTCAGATTCAAATTGTGTCTTTGAGCTCTGTTTACTGTGTCAAATTTCTCCATCGCCTGCTCTGACCGTCGCTATTATCCCGCCAGCTAAGCTCCTTAAAGATGCCAGAGCCGGCAAACATTAGTTAACATCTCATTTCTCTGCAGCATATTAATTTAGTGTGCTCGCTGCCGTGTCTTTTGCATCATGTGATCAATCTGGATAGCCTGTCATCAAAGGCCAACCAGCATGCATACTAACACATGGATGCTAAATTAGAGCGGCAGAGGTTTTTCATTAAGAAATATGGAACTTAGCTTTTGCATTTCCTTAAACTTCAATGTGGAGATGCTCATGTTGGATGCACTTTTATTTCCTTCCAGCTGCATTTGGATAATCCACATTCAAGGCGCTGACACGCTACGAGCCTCGCCATCAAATTTCTCCTCCTCTCCCACATTGGGGCTGAAGATGGAACCTCTTTCTAAATGTAAACTTCAATGCAGTGACTCGCAGTGGGATGCTTCATTCTGTGGAATGAGGTTTTGTAGTTATTATGGATGCAGTCTTGGCAGGAAGTCAGATACGTGCAGTTTTTTTGAATAAAAGCCAAAAATGTATATCTCATATCCCCATGGGTGCGTGTGCTTTGGATACTGCAGATTTCCACAGCTTTGCTTAATGAATCTGGGTCGTGCAGATGAAAAGGTAATTATAGGTGATTGGGGCGCTAAATGCGGTTAAATTCAAAATGTACAGGTCTGTTTTATTCCTGCTTCAGTGTGTCTGTCGTTTGAGGCAAGATCAACAGATAAAATTTTAAAGTAATGAGCCTCTTCAGGTGTCACATTATGGCCATCATGCTGGCAAATAAAATGAAGCAGCAGCAGCAAGCGCAGAGACAAAACAAGCGGCGCTCTCGGTTACAGTCGTCAGTCGGACTGCTTCCACAGGTGGCTGGCCGTTACAGGACTTTTAGGGCAGCGAGATGGAAAAATACATGTTGTTCCATTTGAGATTTGCTCATGTGTGATGCCAATCAGAGCAGAATATTGTCTGAGTACCAAAGCCGTAACCCTCTGATCTTCTTTTTCACGCATTCGCGATCACACGGGCAGATACACACACACACACACACACACACACACACTTCTCTCCGGCCCGCTGGACGGCCTTTTGTGACGTTATTTGGACATTAACTGTGTTTGAAATGGGATGCAAAACCAGCAGAGGATTTCCCAAAATGTTAAACTGTCTTTCATCATACCATATCCAACACCTCATGCAGTGTACGACTGGCTAAATTTAGCCAAATGTCATGAAACTGCAGCTGCAGTAGTAGTGAGTGCATGATATGGAAATTAGGCCCTTCACAGCGCTACGTAATGGGCCTCATGCCTGCATTAATGCCAGTGCACTGTCGTAGGGTGGGACATCTCAGATATTTAAAGGTTGTATTGTATTCCTGTAGGGATGGTGAAGAGAGGGAGGAGGGGGCTGAGAGCAGCAGACTTAACCACAATAGACAGATGGGGTGTTAAAGTCTAAGCTTCCCCGGTGGTCGCCCACTCCGGGTCCATATTGGGTGGGTGATGCAAAGGTGCGGCAATAAAGTGAATGATGAGCAGCAAGCAGATGGAGGATAAGTGACAAAACGCACACACACTCCAGTGCATGACAAAAAAAAAAAAACACCCACTTTCAATCTTGTCGGGACATTCCAGCTGAGTTATTCACGTCCAAACTGCTTAACTGTCGACGAACGGCTCTGACAACCTCGTATTTTCTTAGCGCGGAAAATATTCTCCTTAAAAAAAAAAAAAAAAAAAAAAAAAAACGTCAGCGTATCTGTCTGGGAGATGAGGTAGTATAGGTCCGGTGTCCAATCATTTCAAGAACTTTCCCCAAAAGTGACAGTTGAGATAAATTATGCCACTCCACCTCCTCCGACCTGCGAGCTGTTTCACATAATTCAAGCTGAAGTGGACTCTCCATTTTGAGTGACTTATGTGACTTGTTTTAAATTTTATTTATCTGACTATAGAAGGAATTCTTTTATTCCGCTTGCAGACTCTGATGCATGAGTGTTTTTACATATAGAGAGGACAGGGTTTAATAAAAAAAGCAAAGTTAATAATATCACGTATTGTGAAGTAAAGGGAGCCAGCCTTTAAGAGGAGTAAAGACACAGCTACAGCTCATTATAAAATACAGATTTAAATTTTGCAATTAATTTTAGACAAACCAAATACAATATTGACCCTAATTTCTTTATTTCCACCTCTTTTCCACTGTGAAGTCTTCATCTAAGGATCAGATATCGACCTTCTGGCTTATCAGTGACAGGAAGCTTATGAGGCAAGGAAAATATCATCATGTCATTTTGTTATCTGTTTCAAACTCTGACAAACAAGCGATAAAACTCACGGCCTGGTCAGAGACTGGATGTAACCCCTAATGACTGTGCAGTGTTACATTTGTTTAATTGGATCCTGAAGAGGGCGCCAAACCTTGCACAGCTGTCTATGAAGAAGAGGCCCTCTGAGGACAGTCTTTGTGCTTCAAATTGAATTGCTTTTCTGTCACAACAAGGAAAAATGTAACATTATTATAATTCGCTTCAAGGGAAGCCTTTACTCCGGCACGCATTACCAGATGAATTACTTGTCAGGACAAATGTATGGCTTTGCAGACACTGTGATCAAATGCTGGATTCTGCTTCTTCGGCTTGACTGACAAAACTGTCAAAAAGTAATTAGCGTTATATTCACGTTATAGAACTAAAGTCATATTATACTGTCTCCAGTATTGTTATCATGTGATGGGTTGGAGATAACTTTTGCCTGTGTGTCTTTGTATGAATGTCTGTATCCAGTCTTAACAGATGAATATTATGAATTACAGAGAATATGCATGTTGAGCATTGAATCAGTCATTTCTATCTCCTATGCTTTTTGCAGCTTTATTAAACTTAAGGTTGTGTTAGGAGCCTCACGTTTGTACATCCCAGAGACAGGATGTGCAGACGAGTGCTCTTACAAAAACCCACACAAGCCCAGGGATAACATGCAAACATCCAGGAGATATTGCCATTGTGAGGTTAGAGTGCTGCTTTACTGACAAACCTTCCCACAGTGTTTCAACTTTACCTCTCAGTCAGCGTTATTTTAAACACATGTATTTCTGCTAGTTTTGAAGATATGTTTGACCACTGCTGCATGAAACCTGTCACTGGGACAGAACTTATCATCTGGGGTATTTTCAAGTTACCAAATGCAGCAAAAAGCAGTGTAATGAAAAGGATTTTTGTAATTTTGCAGACTCCCCCTCTGGTCCTCTGGAGCAGCCTGCAGGACCCCCGAGGGCCTGCAGGGACCTAACCACTTACCTGCACCTTTTCTAAACTTTTAGCAAAAAAAAAAAAAAAAAAAAAAGTTTTCAGAGATATGTAGGCCTGTGGCAGCAGGAGTAGTAGTAGAAGTAGTGTTGCGTTACAGGGACTAACGTCTCACCATTTGAAGCCAAATGAAGCTGATGCGGCAGATGAACGCTGCATGACGGGCGGCGTCTGATAGAGGAGTCACGGTGAAACATGAGCAGACACGAGTGTGTGGACTGTGTGTTTGGGGGTGATTGCAAAGGTCTGTCAAAGCTCGATCTCCTGAATTCCAATGGCTGCGTCTCTCTCTCTCTCCCCTCTCTCTCTCTATCTCCCTCTCTCTCTCTATCTCCCTCTCTCTCTCTCTCTCTCTCCCTCTCTCTCTCAGCATCCAGCAGCTGCGCCTCTCATGCCTTTCCTAACGCCGAGCGAAGCCTCCCATACAGATGAGCGCTGAAAGCCACGCACCTCTTGACGTAGCCACAGACCGGTTGCGGTGCCGCTCGCGCGCTCCGTGGCACGTATTGCGCAACGTGACCGATGCTCAACTGGCACCACGGCGTGCACGTCCGGCTCGCGGCGCCCGACGGATCCGCTAGGAAGTAGTCTCGCGACGCCGAGACGGCCGACGGCATCGCGGAGGAGCCGCGGAGGACCCACCCGGCGGCGGCGGTGGCGGCGGCGGCGGCACGGAGCCCCCCGGACCCTCCCCTCGTGCCATTGCCACCGGGAGAGATGAGTGGAGCGCGGCGCGTCGGGCTGCAGAGTCGTGATGTGACTGTGTGAGCGCGCGAGCCTCCCGCCGTAGCACCGACAGGTACCGCTGGCACAGACCGCTCCAACGCCCAGAAGGTGAAGGGAGAAGAAGGCTCGACCGGCCGGGAGAGCTGCGGGGGAACGGTGGCTGGGTCTGACAGCATGCGGCGGAGCGAGCCGTGACCACAGCTGGAGAGCAGGGAGCGATGTGCCGTGTCCCGAGCGCCCCCGGAGTGCGGTTTCCGGGCTGTTTTCTCTGAAGCTCGCACGGTTTATCTAACCTGGGAATCGAGGAGAGTGTGCATTATTAATATTATCATCATTATTGTTGTTATTTTTTTTGTGGGGAGTTTAAGGCCGGGCTTTCTGCAGACGGCTCCCCGCTCCTGCCTGCGCCCCCCTCCTCATCCTCCTCCAAGGCGTCTCTGTGCCGAAAGCGCCCCGCATTTTGACTGCATGACAGTTTACATCCGAACCATCACAACCTGAGCGCGTTTGCCTTCCTGCGCACGTACATACCTTCACAGAGAAAGAGAGAGAGAGAGAGAAAAAGATCATTAATCGACGTGCAGATCGGAGCCGTGCCGTGTCTATGCACCTCAGACACACCGCTGACTTCTTGCTATTGAGAGCTGGATATGCAGAGATTAACGTGAGAGGATGGATCTAATTATCTGTGTTTTGGGGCTGCTGGCGCTCATCGTAGAAGACATCCGATGCCAAGGAGTGTACGGTGAGTGTTTGCTGTTTACTCCTGGAATCTAATGTGATCATGACCTTGTGAGGTGGGGGGGAAGTGTTTTCCCCTAAGAACCAGAAGACCCCTTAATAGATTAAATAAATGGATTTACGCAGCAAGGTTGACAAACCGGGTCTGAATGTCATGTTTGAGTGAGAGCCTCCAAATGTTCCTTGCAAGCCTGAGGTTATACAGCAAATCGCGTGTGTAGCCAATCATGCACAGCCCCTTTTCTCATCCAATCCATCACTCAGGATGGTCGGTGAGCAAGCTAAATTTAGTAGGGTGCGTTCATGGGAACATGGGAACCTGGTGAATTTGTCTTGACGCCTTTAGACTGCCAGACTTGTCACACGCCAACATGTAATTCCTTAATCGCCGTTCAAAAGGGTGATGTAGTGATTATCTGCCTTTTGAGCAAATGTGTTTTGAATGTCATGATCAGGACCCGTCGAGCAGCGGCAGAGACATGCACAGTCATGGATGGTGCTACCATGTATTTGATCTGCCCACTACTTCCTGTCTGTCTGTCCCTCTCATCCTTACACATGCTTATCAAGCCTGTTTCCACTTGTGCAACCAGTGGCACGGATCACATCGAATATGAATGGTCAGGCTCACGGCAGCAGGAGGGGCTGTGGTGGTGTCGGTGCTGCTGATTCATGTACTCTGACATCGGAAGAGGGAGGAAGCCTTGAGGTGTGCGGCTCAGGCCCGTCAGATGTGACAGCAGCGACGGCCAAAGTAAAGGTTGGCCAGGGGAGCTTGTGAGGTCAAGTAGAGATGTGGGACTGAGGAGTTTCAGAAGCCATTGCCAAGCAACTAAAGGCCTTTTGTCGCCATGGCGTTGAATGTGCAAAGATGATGGAGCAGGAAAGGTTAGTGTGAGCAGCATGACAGGAACAGTCATGCTGCTGCACATGACCAGTCAGTGCACCTGGATTTGATCTGTCCTTTTCCTCTGGAGGATTTAAGTGAATAAGATAATAAATCACAGTGAAGACCAGTGCAGCTGGGGCGTAATTGCCTCTACATGTGTGCAGTTATTCCAGCTACTACATTTGTCCCACTTTTAACACCTGTTGTGAAGATAGTGGAGACAGTCAAATGCATCTTGAAATGCCTCGGGGGCACGCATCATTTTCATCTCATCTTAAAACTTTCTGCAGCGTAAAAAGCTGATATAGGTGTTGTTGTTTGGAGTTCATGAATTCCTCTAGTTATATGAATTAAGCCTGAGGGCAAAGCTTCTCTTCAAACATTGACGTCTCAAGAAATCATTGCCTTTATTTCATTCGATATCCAGTAAAACACTTTCTCCAAGACTTACATATATTCCAGGCAGACAGTCATGACGTTTGCCATCAGAAATGATCACATGAATGTTAGATCAAAGCTGCGGTGTGAGCGAGCCAGTCCGTGCTGTGGCCTTAGCGTGGTTAAAGATGCAACCTCATTAGAAGGAATCATATCCCATCATGCTTGATGTGGCGTTCGCCTGAGCGGTATGTATAGACTGCTGGGCTCCTAGCAGCAGCAGCAGCAGCAGATGGAAGTGTTTGGGCATTTTACTGTCTGTGTTTGCGTGTAGCCTGAAAATGCCCTTGAGTGTATTCACTCCTGCTTTTTTTCCCCCCGCAACTACAATGCCTCACCTGTTCTGCAGCAACTGTGCATCCAGAAAGATTCACGTTCAGTCTATCCTGCTTTATCTGGCGTATTAACATGCATTATGGATACAGACCATGTATTTGCATGCATGTTGTGCTGCCTCACCTTATGTTCCGTCAAGGTTCCCACGTATGGATAGTGTGGGAATTTTGCACATCGGTTGAAGGGCAGCAGGTGTGTGGCTGAGTAATATGCGAAGAGATACAGAATGACAGATAAAAGCTACCTGGAAACTCGAAGGCTGTTCACTCACTATCTCTGCAGTCGTAAAGTGTTGGATAGTTTTTTTTTTTTTCACAGTGGACTTCATTTCAATATACAAGCCACCAGATTCCATCATCTCCTTTTCTACAGCTTTCAAAGGTTTTCTTATCTTCTCCTTCCTTGATTTCCAAATTGACCCAAGAATTGATGCATGAATGGGGCCATTTTGAGAAAATGAGACTCTCACTGATTATTTTTGTCCCGCAGCACCGCTATACGTCATCACTGCCAACTAAATGGTGAAATCATGATGTAGTAATGAAGAAATCACATACTTGCGTGTTAAGTGGTACTGCTAGAGTCATTAAATACGATTGATGAAAGCCATCCCTCCACGACTCCAGGCCACGGAGGGAAGAGAAAAGACACCACTGGAGTGTAACATCTTCTCCTCTCTTCATCCTTTCTTATTTTTCCATCGTTCCTTTTTCTTTCGCTTTCTCCCTCGTCACAGACATCCCTCTCTTCTGGAGATCACACCAATATGTTGATTTCTCTGCCAATCATGACTCAAACACTGAAGCAAGTGGAGTTTTTTCCAAGATTTATCCTCAAACTTACGGAATATTCTCAAATGGCATTTATGTTTGAAGCTGCTGACAACCAAACTCTTAATTGTATTAAATAATACAATTCAAAGGCTACAGTGGAACACCACTTCTATGATAGCGTGGAAATGTTTTTGGTGCTTGTTCCTTTATCTTAAGATGTACCGCCGTCAGTATGTTCTCTTTGCATCAAAGTCAGTCAGCGACAACCTCCATGGGATGTGCAGATGTTCCTGAACTCGTTTATGTTTTCGCTACCGAGGAGGAAAAACTTCCTCCTGCTATTTCTCCCATTCCACGTCTCCCTCCTCCTCGCCGTCTCGCTCTGTCTTTCTCTCGCTCTCCGTCTCTCGCTCCTTCTCGTTTGCATTGAAGTCCAAGCAATTGCTGGGGTTTCTTTTCATGAGCCCCAGTTCAGACGCTTTGGCTTCTAAGCTATGCAAATGCATTCTGCCAGTGAAACTAAAGCCGTCTTTGTTGGTTCTCAGAGGCCTCCTCCACAGAGTCCTTCATCATTCCCTTGGATCGGGACCCTCACATTTCCCACCGTAATGAGACCACGGATAACTCTATCTCTTCTCTCCCTCCTACTCTCAGTCCCCATTTCCCTGCCTGTCTTTCTCTCTCTCTCTCTCTCTCTCCTGTCTCTCCCCGCACTCCCTTGGGGAAACAGCGGACGGACGTCTACAGTATATGCTTCAATCAGAGGCAATTGAGGATATACAGCTGGCTACGGCACAGAACAAGCAATTTGTTGCAGTGGA
The DNA here is from genome assembly GCF_902148845.1 of Salarias fasciatus. Classification (NCBI taxonomy): domain Eukaryota; kingdom Metazoa; phylum Chordata; class Actinopteri; order Blenniiformes; family Blenniidae; genus Salarias; species Salarias fasciatus. Next base: position 20,028,542 of record NC_043759.1, read on the forward strand.
ACACTTTGCTGTGCACATTGGGGATTACTCCATACCCCTGGGTGGGGTTTCAGATAGCTCTAACTTAATCATACCGAATGTCAGTTCTCTTTGGACCCAGTCCTCCGAGACTGGCACTGAGTATACAGAGACAATGTTTTTGAACTGGAGCGTCCCCGCTGTGCAGTCAGTGTACCCAATAGATAATATTTAACCGTTTTATTTAAGCGCTCCAACTGAAAGCGATCAAGATGAAACAAATGTTTTCGGAAACACAACTTCATTATCTCAGCGGCTTGTAGGACAGTGTGGCGAGTTTGGATTGGATGGAAGTCAAGCTGGGAACTATGTTTGCAGAGCAGCAGAGGCTGAGGTGGTTTGGTTCGAACTCCGCCAACACTGGGTCCTACACTTCCCAGGATGGGAGCACTCTGTAATTGGTCTTGTTTTTCAGACTCTATATTGGTTTTACAAAGGTCTGTGTACTTTTCAACTGAAGTCTGCGATAACTAAGATAATATCAGTATGAAAATCAATTTCCTTAGACTTCAGTCAGCTTCTTCAGAGCTACAGAACAGCCCTTTTACCCGGCAGCCATCACTTTCATATACATCAGTGGGTAATTTTATCTCTCTAACTTGCAGTGTTGATGTGAAACTATGAGGTCGCACTTGTGAGTCGCCGACCCACAGTTGTGGGTCATGTGTGCGCCTGTGCGATGCTGAAAGGATTCCACGCTCAGATTTGACCTTTCCGTGCCCCCTTCAGCTATTTTGAGAGATGCAGCTGTGTATAGTTTGGCTGTAGGCAAAATGGAAAATGGAGCTCCAAGCTTTGGGCTTGTACAGTAGTGTGGATTTTAGCAGCATTGTTGACTATCACAATGTCCTCTGCATGGAAAATAAGCTTCTCCAGCTCCCCTTTTCTGCTGCGTAGTTGAAAGCAAACAGAATTGTGGATAGCTGTGAAGAATGGAATATATTTTCAGCCGGAATGTAATTTTTCTCTTTATGATTTGTGATCAAAACTGTAAAAAAAAAAAAAAAAAAAAAGTATTATGGAGCTTTGTGGTACTTTGCACACATCATGAACAGATGTAATACTTTCCTTCTTCTACTGTGAGGATTTGGATGAGTTCAGGAACACAATTTACCTCTGGATCATTCAAGGGCAAATCCCTACTGCGGACCAAAGAAGCTTATTGTAACCTGGCTGGCTGCTTGGACTGTTAAGCCCACATCCCCAAACCCTGAGCTACTTGTCCTCCCTCACACAGTGCTGGGGACAGAAAGCTGCTGCTAATGATCTTGTAGTCATTCATTCATTAAGTCCTGTTCTGGTGCATGGCTAGACTAGAATTGTGTCTGCATTTATTTAGTCATTCTGTACTTTTAATGAAGTCTTGTTTGTCCTCTAACCTGCAGAGAAAGCCTGCACCAAAACCAGAACTGATATTTGTCTCTTTACCTCCCGAGATTCTAATTAAGTGCCCGTTTATCATTCGGATCATTAAAAACAAGATTTAAATCTTAAATGTCAACCTTGGTCCTGCTAATATTACATAGCACAGCAGCTGGGCTTTTATCTGCACTGATTTCATTTCTTGTAATAGTGTTAATTTCCTGATGCTGGTAGACATGTGGTTATACCTCGATAAATTAAAACTGCAATATCTGGGTTTCAGAAGCCAACCTGGTCAAAAGTGCTGCTGCCGCAGTTGTAGTGTGAGACATGACAGCTGTAGATCCCTGGGATAAGCCGGGGGTGTGCTTTCCTACAGTATGACTTCAAGACTCGCTGTTGCTATTTTCAGACTCGTATTTAAATGGATGCAAGTTATCAATAATTGAGTACAGCCTTCTGCTGTTTTCACCATATGTGTTGAAGAGGGTGCTTATATTACTTTAAATTGATCCCCTCAGGGATGTTGTCCTTCAACCTTAACTACAAATATAAGAAGCAGTGGACCGCTGCACAGCTCAGTGTTTCATAGTGGTGATGATGAGGGTAGGAACAAGCGATGGCTTTATTTCCCCTCAAGATCTATTCCCGGTTTGGGATTTCAAACCAGCAATTTTTCCTGCCACGAGCTCGCTTCTCTAACCTTTAACGTAATTCATGTTGTGACAGCAGCGGCAATACCGAAGCAGAGCTGTTTCCTGATAATGAATGTATGTTGGACTGCTGTTATATAGACAGAGCCTCACGATGCTGCAGTGTCAGGCATGAGCACTGATCCTGAAAAACAGATAAAATGTAATTCTAACATCAGCATAATGATGAATACGCAGACATAACAAGTACAGATGTATACAAACTACAGATGTATTCAGACTCAGGGCTCATGGCAACATAATGTGAGTTACATTTTCAATTTTGATATGGACCTTATGTGTTGGTTCGTAGAAGATAAGGGTTTGCAGTGATTTTTCTCAAGTAAAATCTGCTCACAAATCTGTTTTCTCAGAGAATAAGAAGAAACAGAAAAAAATAGAAATGGCCTAACTTGTCTCTTCTGCTTTTGTTGGTTTCTTTCTGTTGAATGGGGCAATTCGTCATATTATCACATAAAGATCTGTAAAGACCTCTAATATGAGCAAGTAAATGCAAACTGCCGGCACTGTAACCGCATTTTATTCAAACATTAAGTCCAACTCTGTTCAATCCATTCGTATATCATAGAATTTAATACTTTAAAATAAAACCTTAACATCCAAAATATGCATTATATAAAGAATGACCATAAGATTCAGGTAAGTCTAACACAAAGCACATTGAGATGCAGAATGTGATGTATGAGTGAGCGACAGATACAAGAGAGTTTCTCATATCAAAATTGTGGCCGACCAAAGAAGTATTGAAAGGTGAAGGTTACTGCTTTATCTAGTGTGTTCTTTGTATTTGCCACTGAGGTTCTTGAACGTGAGCATCGCTCACTCCTGCAACAATGGTTCCAAAGAATTTCGGTCAACTGTGACCCAGCGTGAGTTTGAGCCGCTGTGCGTGTCAAAGACTGCCACTAAAGCCAGCCAGTAAAGTGAACAAACATTTTGTTCATTGTATTGCTACATGCCATTAATGATTGTTCCTCTTGTAGCCTATGTACCCTGTGTTTATATATGAATTGTATGTAAATACAAGAAACTGTCTGTCCTATCTCCTTCTCTTTCTGTCCCCTCACCCCAACCGGAACGGCAGAAAGCCGCCCCCTCTGAGTATGGTTTTGCAAAGGTTTTCCTGTTAAAAGGGAGTTTTTCCTTTCCACAGTCGCTTATGCTTGCTCATGTGGATCTGTTGGGTTTCTCTGTAAAAGTGTCTAGAAACGACCGTGTTGTAATTGGCACTTCATAAATAAAGCTGAATTGAAATTGAATTGAATTGATTTGAAGTTTTACAATGACATCTAATTAAACTCAGTTGGTGCGGTTTGTAAGAAGTCTGATTAAAAGTCATATGACATTTGACTTCAGATATGACTGCTGTTGTTAAATTTTAACTTGGCAGCCGCTTTTCATACGGTTCATCTCACATTCATGCGTGATCGGTGCCAGTTTTGCAGTATATCTACATTCACAATCCTGTTCATTCTGCTGTTGAGAAATCAAAGTAGTTACATTGAGTGAAGTCTGAATGAGCTTGTTACTTGTATATATTTTTTTCTTTTTTTGTGGAAACAGTCTGAAGAAGACTTCACTGACTGTTAGCATTAGCAAAAAGCTCTGGTCACGAAAAAAGAGCACCGACCGTTTCTCGTCGCCGAACGTCTGCTGACTGGAGAATGGGTGCTGCCAGTAATCAGCGAGCTCAGTCAGAGTCGCCCGTATTGTAGCAGTGCTGCAGCAGCGGCATTAAAGAGACTGTGATACATGGTGCTTTTTTCTCTGTTGGGACAGTTTTGTGGCACCTTCTCAATTTCTTTCTGTAATCCTGACAAAATTAGTGTGAATTATCCAACCAATCTAAAGTCAGATGGTCTTCATGGGTCAATTTATTGAGTTACTCATTAGGTGATTACAGCTCAGAGAATCAGAGTTACTTCCCCCGATAAACTAAACCTTGATTTGCAGGTGTTGGATTGTTGAAATCACCACAAACCTTTCAAGTAAAGTCTGGCCATCAACAGCTTGTTGTAACCCTCATGCCTCTCACCCGCATCTGAAAGGTGACGCAGTTACTAGTATCTCCATCAGGTTGTTAAAATCTGTAAATATTTACTAATTTCAAAATAAGAGAGGGATGAGATCTTCTCTGACTCTTCTGTGCAGAGTTCGTGTGTTCTCCGATGAGTGTGTGTGAGTTTTCTGCCTGTCTATGTTTTCCCTGTGGTGGACTGATGACCTCTTGAGTCTGTACCCTGCCTTCGCTCATTGCCCACTTGCCTTTGCTCCTGAATTAGATAAATATAGAAGATGGGTGACAAAATGTTATGATCTCCATAGACAAAGCCAGGTGTGTTTGATTAACTCACAGAGAGAAGTGAGAAGTACAGCTGCATGCTGATAAGAGCAGAATACTTTCTCTTTTGCCGGGTTTGTTTAAAAACATTCAAATATGTGTGTGTGTGTGTGTTTTTGAGGTTATAGTTTTGGCAGTTGACGGCCCAGATGTAGGACGTCAGGGACAAAACATGAATAATGTCTGTAATCAAATGGAAGCCAGAAAATGGGAAAAATTGAAACCACAAAAAAATGCTTCAGACAGGAGAAAGTGATTTCAGTAGTGGAGAACTTTGGAAACACACCATGTCCAATGCAAATGCAGAGATGTAGGTGAAAGCCGAAGCCACACACACTCGAACACACACACACACACACTAATGGTGACAGCTGTTGTGCAAGGTGCTCGTACACCATTGGGAGTAATTTGGAGTTCATTTCTTTGCCCAAGGACACTTCAACACCTGGTCAGAGCGACATGGGGGATTGAACCGCCAGCCGAGGGATTTGAGAAGACCAATCAACCGAGCCACAGCCGCCGCTGATGGAGACCGCTGCTTTGTCTAGTTCACACTTAATGAGGAGCCAATTTGATTGGCAATCAATTATAGTTGTTGATTGATCAATGGGGTTTCTAAGTTCAAATGCAACATTTTGAGAAGTTAATCAGGCCGGGTATGTGTCACACACACCCAAGAGTTTGATCTATTTGAGGAAAATGCCGCCGCCGTAGGTGCAGAGAGGACACCATGGAAATCTGCATATGCTTTTCTTTTGGAGAAAGAATTCTAAAATGCCTGGAGTGCAGAATGACTCACCACACATTAGATTCTGTGTTACAGGAAGAGAAATGAAGGGAATTTCATGTTGGAAATATAACTTTATGACAATCGCTTGACATGAACTAAGAGAAAAATGGATGAGCTCATTGGGACAAGATGAAAATTGTTCCTTTTTAAGGCACTGTCTCGGAACTTAATCAAACTCTGTTCAGTTCTAAAGCATATTCTCTTTCTGTGTCATTGGTCAGTGAGTAGTTTAAAAATGAAATGATTGAGAGTTACAGGATTGTTTTATTGAACAGCAGACTCGGATGCTGAGACAGATTTATTTTACTGTGTATGATGTGTTCCTGTATCTCCAGCTATAATTTCCATGATTGGCATCACTTCAAATCACAGAGAATTATACATGCTAGTAAACTTCAAAGTGACGCAGACGATGAAAGGGGCTCATTGAATATGAATGTCTCTTCCTGTCTTCCCGTACGCATTTCAGTCAATTGAACTGTCGTTGTTAAGCCAAACTGGCAGCGCCCGCATTTAAACACACCGAGTACAAATCTCTCGGTAATCCCAATAGGTAGCTGACAGGAGCAACAGGGCGCCTTTTAGCCACGTTGTGGGAGAAATAAAACAATAAGAGAGAGAAAGAAAGAAAGCAGGCCAGGAGAGGATTGGTACGCTGTGGCACCCACAAGAGGCTAATGCCAACCTTCAACTATGTCACTTCAGCCCACACAGGCATCCTAAGTGCTGCTCCTGTGAAGTGATGTCTGTTGTCATGGTGACAGTATGTGAGCCTGGCATTGCACGTCCTCTGACTTCCCCGTTGCCTCCCCCCCCCCCCTCCCTCCCTCGCTCGCTCGCTGCCTACCCACTCGCTCATTCTCTCCTTCCCCTCACATGCCAGCAAATCAATCGCTGAAACAAATGTGAAGTGATTGCAGAAGCGAAAGCTCCTCGCAGCAGCCTTACAATTGTGCACGAGAGCAGATGAGATGGCTGTGAGGGGAGTAGGCAGGCGGGGTGGGGTGGGGGGTGGGTGGGGGTGTACGTGAAGAAGGTTCAGGGAGAAAGGAGAAGAGAAGGGGGGGGTGGATGTGTCTCTTCAAAAATCACCACCATTTCATTGCTGTGAGGCAACTGCAGGAAAGGGCCTACTTATCTTTGCAGCAAATAATGCTTAAGCTTCTCTGACAAGCAGGAGCAGTGGTGAAGTAAATGTGTCGACAATGACGCGCTCAGAAGTCTCCTGCTTCTAAACTAATGCCAAACAGACAGACACACAGCATGGGGGTGGGGGGGGGGGGGGGGGTGGGGGGGGGGTCACACACACACTTAAACACACATCCTGAATAAATCTGAGATCATGCTCATACCTCAGCCCAGCAACTGAAAAAAATATGTAACATGCAGAAGCCTAAGCAGTATATGTTTTTTTTTTCCCTTCTCCTCTCCTGATTGCAGTTGTTGAACGCGTTTGTTTTACCCTCCTGGCAAAAAGGAGACTGACACTGTGGAGATGTGCTGCGGCTCCGAAGAGGCGCCGTGAAAATTCAACACGGATGAACATGCAGTTTGTGCGAGTGTGGGAGGATGTGTACTCACTTTCTGTGCGTGCGTGTCTGCTTTTTCATCTATCTAGGGCAACTCTTTGCTGAGATATTAATTTAGCAGCGTGATTTATGACCACGTTCACACTTCAGCCCATCTGAGCGAAGACTCGGCGCGGATGGTGAATGTGCCCAAAAGTGCCTGCAAACATGAGATGCAGTCATTATGTGCGCTTTTACACTTACTACACCTCCTACCCTGCGTAAAGGGATATCCAGCAGCCTGCTAAGCCCTTCTTTGTATTATTTAGCTTCCTGTGTATCCCTTAATAGTCTCTAAAAACCCTATTCTTCTAACAGAAATTCACAATGTAATAACTAATCTCTTTAGCGTCATGCTCTCTTCATCTCTGCACCAGACACAGTATATCCCAGAGGCTGTTGCACCCATGGGGATAACCTCAAGCCGTGTGCTGTCAGTTAATGGCTTCACATGGCAAAGCAAGCAGAGCTATGTGGAGTAGGCAAAGCACTTCTCTGTTGGGATTTCATTCAGCGGAGAGAGAAAATCTCAGCGCGAGAGTTAATGCAGATCTCACCACTTCTGATTGTCTGCCATCTTCTCTCAGCTTTTTTTCCCACGCTGCTGCAGCAAAAACCCGTAGCCGCGCGTGCTGTATTTGGGTAAATTTGGACACTGTAGGTGTAAGAGTCACGTGTCCGGAGCTGAGAACAATCCCTAAATGACAGTCAATTAAAGTCCAGAAAACAACTGAACTCTTGCTGTGTTGACTCAGCCTCCCCGGAGTTTTGCTGCAGCTTTGCCCTCTCAGTTATTAGAGCCCCAATTTGGCTTTTCTGACCCGGTCTATACAGTATGTCTCGGCTCAGCATGAGGTATACTTCCTTTTGGAGAGCTTCTCCCTCGGCACAAACAGCAGAGGAGTCAGCCCACGCGCTTCGCCTTCAGTGCAATTCTCACTTGATTCGATTCTTCTCTGGCCTCCACAAAGACGCACATCATGTATTCATGGCACAGATTCCTTCTTCTCCGAGCCAGTCACTTTCATTTTTTTGTAACCAGATGTTTTTATTAGATAGGCAAATCAAATTATTGCACCAGCGTACAGTAACACGAGCCTCACTAAATGAACGCGCCGCATATGAACACAAGTCGAATTACTGATTAATTCGTGGTAAAATTGCACTGTATTGCAGCATTTGTTCTCGTCAGTAACACAATGCTTTCCCTTAATGAATTTTCGCGCTCGTGTTTTGTGACAGAGTAATACACATGTTATGTATCATTTAGTTGAGGCGTGATTATGACCCACTTGCCTCGCATCAAAGGATCGCTGCTTTGCTTCCGTGTTGAAGTCTTTCAGTGTGTGGTTTACATGTTTTTCTTGGGAAAGCAACTTTTAGAATAAATATTTGTCTATATATGCTGGCGCTGTGATGGACGAACACACGTCCAGTTGTCAGGGATCAAACTAGTGAATGGTTGAACAAGATAAAGGAATGGCTCGGTTCCGTTTGTGTTCTACCTGACGTCTGTTAGTTTGTTCTGTGCACTCCTGCTTCCTCCCACAGTCCAAACACATGCTCGCTAGGTTAAGTGGGGACTCTGAATTACCCGCAGGTGTGAGTGTGTGTGGGTGTGATTGTCGGTCGCGCCGCGTTAGCCCTGAAAAGAACTGGCGACCTGTCCAGGTTGCCCTTCTTCTGGTGTCAGCTTGGATCCTCTCCAGCCTCTCTTACTTGAACTTGGATCTGGCGCGGTCCGGGGATGAATGGAAATCAGTGCCCAGCGGGGCGGTCCCAACCTTGAAGGGCAAACCTCACGTGCCCATGCATGTGCACGCCAGCAGACCCACAGTCGGCACTTTTGCTCGCTCGTCTTTTGGTGTCAGTTAGATGTTTTTCATCTGGAGCTAACAGACGCCTGAAGGGAGCCCCCCTCAAATGCCTCGTCCGCGGCTCGGAATGACCTCCAGCCCTGCTTTTATTCTGGCTGCTTCTTCCCATTTCCTTCCATTTCACTTTCCCGTGCCCTCACATAGCTTTCTCTCTCGCACACAATATCATTACTATTTTGGTCCTGAGTGCTTTACCGAACACCTCATAGAGCAGCGTCTCTCCTGAGCAGTAAGGACATCGTAATCATAAGGAACAGGCTTGGCCAGACCTCTCAAGTGACCCTTCATCTGTGTGATTACCTTCAGAGGGCTGCTAAACTATATGTTGGAACAAAGTTTACATCCAATTGCTCTTGGGCTGTAATCAAAGGTCTCTGCGCTAAGCAGAAAAGCTCCCCACGGTAGCAACTTTTTCTCCAGCCAACCGCCAGACTCACGAGATTTTTATCCTCCCCAGCTCAGCTGGGGGTAGAGTTGATTGTGTGAAATTGCAGGTCAATAGTGGACTTATTGTTGATTGTTTAGGGACGAGTCTCTGCATTTGCAGGAAGAACTGAAGCATTTGCTCTGTGAGTGCATATGTTCCGTCAGTGTTTTGGTGATTTATTCTTGGCTTGGACAAATACACAAACTCAACAGTCTTGTGACGATGCATAGATTTTCAGGCTGTTTTAATTATACAAAGTGGCCTTTCTGGATTTACCTGTGACCCTATTCTCCACGTGGCCAAATGTCATGCCTAATATTGGAATATTATCGTAGTATCTAGTCAATAGAAAAATATGTGTCTGTGGCATCCCACATGAATTAACAGATACCACAGATTTGTCAGGTTCAATAAAAATGGGAGCGGCACTCCAGGACACTTCATCATGTTGTTAAATGAAATGATGGGTCTTGTATAATTAAAAATGTACCACAAAAATCGATTTCACAATAATGTCTGGTGAAGCATGATTTCCCACTGGTCGTCAGGAGGGGAGGTTGTTTTTAGGAAAGAAGAAATATTAATGTTATAAGCCTGTGTAAGGTAGGGGAGGAGGGGAAAAAAAAAAACAACCTGCATTAAATCTGGGATGTTGTGTTGTAAATGAGTTCATTTTTGCAGGGCTATGTGGTCGGAGTGCTGATGTGGGATCGTGCAGTTATTAAAGTTTGTTGTTGGGGATATTAAAGAGGTGGAAATCTCAGCTTTTTCCATGAGAACATAGGACTTCAAAACAGCTTTGAAATGCACCAATAAACCTCCGCATATTAGTGGATCCGCAGGTCCTCTTGGCTCATCAGAAGAGCCCATCCAAATCCAGTAATGGCTTCACTGAATGCATTAGTAATGCTCTCCAAAGAGGTGGAACCTGGGTGGTGTTTCCATATTGCTATCCATATTTATATCACAAGCCACATATCAACACATGCTTATAATATTCATGAATTCTGTAGCAAGTGGTCCAGCAGAGGCAGAATAGTAAAATTTGGCTGGGCCCCCTCTGCGTTGAGAGCCTCCTTCAGTGGGTGTCTGACATGCCGATGTGTGTGTGGGCGCACGCCACGCACGCAAACACGCAAGTGTGCATGTGCCTGTTAGTGTGTGCATTCCTCCATGCATTTTTTTTTTTTTTTTTTTTTTTTTTTTTTGTGATGCTACCGAGGTAATTGGATGTGTGACGCCCACCAAAAATCCCCCTTCAGCCCTGGGCAAGCTCTCTTTCAATCCCAGCATGCCTCTGTGGAAAGCACAACCCAAAGGAAGGCTTAGTCTTTCAACTGGCAAACATCAAATGGTTCCCTGTTCTCTCCATCACAGCCTCCGTCTCTGCGCTCCGCCGTAGCATCAGAGGAAAGCCCATTAACATGTAATGACATGACCCAGTACATGTGTGGCAGTGGCGAGGGGAGGGGGGACGTACAGCTGAGCATGCACACTGCAATCTTCCCTGCTAATAACTGTTGATTTTTCAGTGACAATTATTTTTGAGAAGATTGGGGAACTGATTGTTCACTCAAAGTGCAGACACACACAGCTCCAAGGCAGGCGCTTTAAATTACCCCTGATGGGTGGAGACGTACCTGCGCCCTGGCAGAGTGTCGGCATTTAATTACGGCTCGACTACTTTGGCCTTTCCAGATTTTCCCGATGATAAAAAAAAAATTTGCAAGCTGACACATTGATATCAGCGTGTAAACACCCTGGAGAATCAACAATTAACTGATTTGTGTAATGTTACATTACCATACTAAACACTGCTGTTGCGATGAGCTGCTGTGCTTTTGATTATAGGGGCACAGTTTTTCTCATTATTTAAGAAGCTGAAATGTTTTTTTGCATTGGTGAGCCTGATTAAAATGTCAGAAAGTAGGAGTAAACACAATTTTTCAAAAGATATGTTTCACGTTGTGTGCTTAACTATCCAATTATTTCCTGATCAGATAATCGATCCCAGACTTACCTGTGGCACTTGAAAAATGCAGAGAACTTGTGGTTTTATTCTCTCCAGGTTGTTTTGTTTGAGTTTACCTGGACTTCACAATTTAGTTGCACTATTTTTCTCATTGTTTATTGCGGTGCTGCAAGGCCCTTTTGGCTTCATTCTCTACAAAGACTTTATTTTACTCCTTTAAAACAGAATCTGTGTATTTGTTGTTGTCTATAAAAGAACTGAAGATTTTCCTCTGTTAACTGACAATGCTGAAGTCGTTTTGTTGTTTTGCACCATTTTGAAGGGTCCTCTGTGTTAAGAATCAGATCCTGACGAATACAAACAATAGTCCACAGACTGGGCCAGGTTTTACCAACAAGTTTTCATAACTTTCTACTATTTGCTTTAAAATGACATGTTCCTAGATGTTCCTGTGATGCAGTTGTGTCACTATAACAAACTCACTCCGGCACCTATTTGGTTTCCATTCAAGTAAACTTGTAAGGCTTTTCTGATTATATTCTTAAAACATAACTTTTCACAATGGGACATGTCTTACATAACATTACAAGTGATGAAAATTCTGAAATAAAATGTACACTTTCCAACAGTAAGAATAACCTTAACTGAACTTCAAGTTTTTTTTCCCCAACTTTTTCAGATTATTCTAGAATATGTATTCCTTTTTTCTCTCTTTTGGTGACACTCTCAACTTTAAAGCTCGACACTCCTTGCTGCCTCTCCCCAAATCCTTCCCTTTTTCAAAAATATTTTTTTCACACTCGATGATGAATTCTCCAAATTACTTGCAGTTAAAAGGCGTGTGTTTGCATATGTGTGTGTTCATGTTGTTCAAAACTGATTGTTTAGTTCCATCAGCAACTTAAGAGACATTCTGTTCAGATCCATGACTCATAATTGCTTAGAGCAGCAGTTACTTATTAGTAGCCTGACAATATTCCAATAATTGCATAATTAGTTTTAGCGCTGAAGTTTACACCCAGTGAGTAAAACAGGCCATTTAGTCGCTCGTGAAGGATCTGGATTTATTGGACCAGGTGTGTATTGTCCCATTAGAAAACTGATCATTTCAGAACACAACTGTATTTTTAGCTTTCATAGAGATTCAAAGAGATTTAATAACTTTATTGACTAACATCAGAACATTCATATAAGTTAAAAGGCTTTGGATACTTTGCATTATTCTTTAGATAACTGCCTTTGTAAGTGACTGTACTTTCCTCTGTGCACCAGTTAATTGTAATCCCTTGTGTATTGCAGACTATGTGACGCTTCCTCGGCACACCAGGGGTGTTTTTTTTTTTTTTTTTAACTAGAAGCTTTATTAATAATACATGACAAAGCAGGGTCAGAATAAGGTTTCTTACTCGAGAGGATGCCATGTGAAGAAAACTTGATATTAACGGTGGCTGAATATTAGTCCTCGCAGCGATACACCTCACTGCACGCAGCCTGAACACGTGCATGCAGAACAAGGGCACAATGGACCATGCCTTGTTGGAACTATCATGGTCTTTCCGGCTGCAAGTGGCTAACATGCGTGTGTGTGTGTGTGTGTGTGTGTGTGTGTGTGTGTGTGTGTGTGTGTGTGTGTGTGTGTGTGTTAGCGTTGTGTGTTTGCATGTGTCTGGCATTTGTATGCGTTGTGCGCTGCGGGCTCTCTCATTCCAGTGGTCTGACCTCCTGCTGAATCACTCGCTGCAGAGGGAGGAGGAAAAAGGATTCCTTCCTCTCCCTGTTTTCCTTTTTTGATTCGTCTCTGAATTTTTCTGTGACCTTGTTTTTTGAAGTTGCATAATACGCTGCTGGAGGTTTGGGCGGAGGGCAAGGGGGTGCGCAGGCAGCGGCGGCGGCGGCTGCAGGCAGGACACTGATCTAAACTGTGATGACAGCCCAGGCTTTCTCCCTCTCACCTCCTCCACGCTCTGGAGGGGAGGTGAGAGCGCGGCGACGGAAACAAACCTTTAAGACAGCGGGGGATTTCGTCATCGCCACAAACACGGTTTACCGAGTGAATACGGGAGCGCTCTCCGAGGCGTGCACTTCATTCATACATTGATGGAAAGAATCACACTTGCACGTGTCCGCTGCCCACTGGTCTCTCATGCAGAGGGAGGGGTTAATAAAAAACAAAAACAAAAAACGGCTCATTTATTTCACCATTAAGATGGTTTGTTGTCCATGTTACAAGGTTATTTGCTGCAGCTGAAGTGGGAGTAAAGCCATGATGATAGCATCATTAAAACGCCAAGAGGGGAACAGCTGTGGGAATTGCTCACTGCTTTGTCTGATGACATAATATGCTAAAACTTATGGCATAAAATTGCACGGTCACACATAGCTGTGCCGCAGCGGCGAGCACTGCAGCGAGCAGGCAGAAATATGTTTCGACTGTTAAATGAAACAAAGCAATTAGAAATGGCCAATACAGATAAAATACTGTCTGCAGTTTATTTAATTAATTTAGGGCATAATTAAAACTAAATTAGCAAAAATTCAATAAAATGTTGAATAGAAGAGAATAGCTTTTTTTGGGGGGGCAATCCAATAAAACTCCAATAGAGTGAAGCATAAATTAAAAATAAATTGCGAAGCGCACACACACACACACACACACACACACACACACACACACACACCCAATTCCAAATCATAAAAATGAAACATTGTACCAACCCTACTCAAACAGTGTGTTGGTGGGTGCAAGCATTTTCTACCTTTCTGTATACTGGAGCAAGTTCGTGTTTCATTAATGGCAACACGTTTGAATTGTAAATGGAAATATTTAAGCATTTATCATCCTGCCCAGTGTGCACTTCCACTTCCCATACAACCCTCGTTCTTTCTCGCGGAGTTGCTTCGGGTGCCAGAAGAGGACAGCAGGCCGGATATTCGGTCTTTCTTCAGGTGGCGGAACAAGGAAATTCCACCGACAGACACTCTTGCTCCTTCTTTTATAACACAAAGCTGGGATGTTGCCTGCACAGCTAGTGCAGCAGTAACCTCCTGTAGCCATACAAACGCCTTGTATTTCTCACTTTTAGAAGCTTTCCTGAGACTTGCCTGCAGAATAAATATATTGGGCTGATCGCTGATTCACAAAGTTCAGCCAAAGTAGAAGGAATACACACAACTTCAGTTTGTTCATAACAGGTCCTGAAGCTCTTCCTTCTGACTGTGCCAATTCTTTAAAGTCCCTCAGTATAACACACGTTTTCATTGCATTCTTGACCAAGATGCTATTTTATTAGACTCCATTATTCTGTAATAAAATGTTTTTTTATTGTTCAACCCGTAAACAAAGTGCAAGCTGTGTGCATACAGCCCACTGTAGCTCAAAGCGCTTTGGATCCTTTGTTTTTCAGAACACAACTAGAAATGATACAATGCTACAACCTAAGCTCAAACCAAATTTGCTGCTACTTAAGTGTCCAGAAATTTGTTGGTCCGAACATGAAGTGAGGGTCGATGCCGTGGCAGCACACAATCTGTGACCAACAAAAAGGTGCCGTCTGAATGTGATCGTTCTGTTGAGGAGCCTCTTCGATCATCTGAGATGCTAAGAATGTGCTAACTCTGCCCTGCATGTACACAGCGACACATACATGTGTGACACAACATAAAGGAGACAGGATCATAGTCATCTGTCAGGGTAATTTACACCTGTATTTCTGATGGAGTGGGAAAAAGAAATTGGTGTTATGCTGAAAATGAACTTTTCATCGACTGACAGGATTAGACCCTGTCAGCCATGTAGCTTGTTTTGTGTTCAGACGATTCGCTGCTAAGTTTGATATTTATGTTTCTTATGTTTCATTGTTAGGACAATAAATTGTCTGCAATAAACCTAATTATTTTTTTCATCACCATAAATAAGAATTACAGTCGCCTTCACAGCCAAATCCAAAAAAAAAAGAAACATAAAAAAAATATCTGTTTGGGAAAACGGTGTGTGACTCTTTAGTGACACTCCTGGCTGAAAAAGGTCATGAACACAGCTACATCTCACACTCCATTAGGCTTTTTTCCCCCGCTCACTGAGGGCTAAGATAAATCAGATTTACTGCAATATGCTCTTTTTCCCAAGCCTTATTAAATGTATGCAGATTACTGCCTCTGTTTATGATAATAGCACAGTGTTGCGGGAGGCTGCCTGTAAGTCTTTATCTAATATTTGCAAAGCTTTCTTTATTATTTTCTCAGCGTTCTTTGGAGATGTAATCCAGCCTGCCTGCATGCAGTGGCTCTGATCGTGATTTTATAATAATTCATGCATATATCTGACCATCTGTGTTGGAATGGTTCAGGATGTACCCTACCTTAGTAACCATGAACAGGAATAAACAAGACAGAAGATTGATGGGTGGATGGATATGCCATAATCTTTTTAAAATTTAATGCGAATGAGGGTCATTTGGTGGCTGTGAAAGTATTCTACACCTTGGACACGTTGCCGGTTCATTGCGGGTCTAACAGAGAGAGAACCACTCACTTCAGAATTGTGATATATAATAATGAAGTCTGGTTTGTCTTTTGCATTCGCCCTAAGTGCTGTTCGCTCACCAACAAGGCTAAAAAGAAAATGAAAAATATGGAAGATTTTCTTACCTTGAAACAGCAACACACGGTAATCACTGCTATTCAGCAGATAAAAGGCAATGGTTACACATGTTCCACTGAAAAGCTTTTTCAACTTAAGTCAGGCCAACACCCATAAAGATCAAGAGATCAAACGTCTGATGTTAATATGCCAAGTGTTCTTTGCAGCATTTGAATAGAGCCGGCCCGGATTTGCATTCACTTGACGTTGATTTTGTCTTTTTCTCCGGGTGAATCCTCCCTGGATGGACTGTTAATGCTTCTTTTCTGTGGTTTACGAGTCTTAATGTAATGTCTTAATGCACTTACATCATCAGCAGACATTACCGTATTGTTAGCGGCAGTATGTCATCGTGCATGCCAGCACGCGGGCGCTGTGTGCTCTGGGTGTTTTATCGCTGTACAGGGAATATGTTTGTGAATCTATTTACATAATGGATGGTCTTTTATGGGTGGTTTCATTGGAGACGACTCCCCTTGGACTGAGGATAACTGGTTCCCCGCCTCTGACATGACAGTAAATGTGTGGACATTTAAGGTTATTACAAAGCTTTGATTTTACAGGCAGTTATTGGACCATGCGGGGTTATTTATCAAAAGCAAAGGGCTGCGTTGGAGTTCAAATTCCCTGGTTTTGGTACTCTGTGCACTGACTGGACACTGTGCTTTTGCGTGGTGACTTCAGCTCTCCGTGCTGTCCTATATAAACAAGTCCAGGATCCAGCAGTGCTTCGCTCATTTGTTGGCTTCACTGCGGGGCGCCAACTCTTTAAAGGGAATAAAATCTTTCTGGGAAATAAAGTGCACATGGAGCTCAGTTAAGAGTGTCCAGGCTTGTTCTTTTGCTGGTTTGCAGGCTTTCAGTTAATGAATGGTGAGAGAACAAGAGGAGGAATAAGACTGCAGGAAGAGAATTTTCATGAAGGATTTTTTTATTATTATTTATTTTCGGTATGGACATGGTTCTAAGCAGTGGATCAACTGGAGAAGATGGAAATTCCCTCAGTGACATTATATGAACGCTCAATTTACATATGTAAAGAGTAGAAAAGAGTTTTTCCATTATCTTGCTGTTTATCTTCTTGAGCTGTGTTTAGAATCGCGGGCTTATTTCCTCCTCCTGGTTACCTTTACCTCCTCTGTCATATCCTGTTTTTTCCCTTCTTTTATTATCCTTAAGCCAAGGTGCACAATGTAAGCGATGGCTCCTTTGACTGCCATTCTGAAGGAAAGTATTAGCAACCGTAGAAAGGAGAGAAGGCTCAGCAGGGAGGAGATTAAATTATCTCCTTTGAAGGTGTGCTGGCGCTTTCATGAGACAGAGGCCATTATTAATATGCAGTGACACATGCATACATCCAAAATGATCCCGGACGCTTCGTCATGGATCATAAAATTCCCCAAGGTGCCTTTCGCTCATTGCATACTGAGAGTCGCCACCACGGCTCTTATGAATCATCGCAGTTCTGCCAGGATATATGGAAGGAGGGCAGAAAAGAAGGAGAATGCCTCCTGTGTTTTATTAGATTGCCCAGACAAAATCATATTAGTTTTGAGCAGTTTGACTCGATGGCAGGCCGCCACGGCGTTCCATCCACGGGTGACGGGAAGGCCAGTGAACAGACTGTGGGTTTTGCATGACTTGCAAGAAGGTTAAATGGGTCATGTAAGCTGCCATCAGTCTGGGTCATGGTGATCTCATTGCGTGATTTGTTGCTGGCATTTAAAGTTGAACTTTCATCACAAGAGATCTGCATTGAAATCGACTGTTTGTTTTTTGTTTTTTTGTTTTTTTAGAAGAACATGCCCAAGTTTTACACCGATATCCCAAAACGCGAGTGAAGTTCTCCCTTTCACAGCCCAACTTTTCTATCAGGAATCTGGGAACATCCCACAGCAGCTCCAGTCTAATCATCTCACTATCACAATCTCGCCTTTCTGAAACTGAAAGTTGTCTATTTTTCTTTTCTTTTTTTTTTTGTTTATTTGCTTTGAACACAAAAACTTTGAGGACAAAATGTTCCCTTGCTGCTTTATGCCACCCACCAGCAGGGAACCTGATGCAGATACGTCTTTTGTCTTTGTCATTGTTATACTTACATTTTGCTGAAGCAACAAAACACAATGAACTGATGGCCAGCTTGGTTCAGCTGTGCACAACGATTACTTTTTTTTTTTAAACAGTGAACACACTATGAACACGATAGGCCACGATGAAAAGAAGACAACCGTCACTGGATGAGTATGCCTCAGTGCACCCTGTACCAGTGCTGACAGTCAGCGGCTGCGATGTTTCCCACGTGCGAAAAATCACATATGTTGATCAGGGGTGTCAAACATGAGGCCCGTGGGCTAAAACTGGCTCACAAGCATCTCCAATCTGGCCCAGCAAACCAAGATTGCAAACATTTCTATGCTATGCTACTGTACTCTTTGCCACAGCAGATTAAAGTTGAAGGTTATTGTGGCCCCTGAAGTGAAAATGTGTTTGACACACCTGGTGTGCATTGCGAAAAGGCAGAGATGCTGATATTCGCACAGAAAATTCTAGCTCTCGCTATGGATTTGTACCATGTAGGATTGTATTTTTTTCCCTTGGATTCGAAATAAATATTGTCATTGATTCAAGCTCATGATCATTTTACTTTTCTTTTCTCTCCAATGCTCTCATTTGATGCTATAAAATCTATTTATTTATTTCTGGTGTCCATCAAACAGCCAGTTTAATGATTGTTTCAAAGTGTTGCAATATTGTACATTTTATACAAATTCAAGAAAAACCTGCTTAAGGCCCCATTTACATGACAACATCTCAAATGAAAACGTAGACGACTAAGTTGGGTTGCTATTACGGTTGACTTTTAACTATAAAACTATCCAGTCCCAGGAGAATACAGACTGGGAGTCAAATGTTGTTACTGTCCATCATCTGAGCATGTGCAGAAGAATTATTTACTATGGTTGTGCAAAGTAGTAGTGTTTCAAAAAGGATGCGTTTTCCCACATTTCCACAGGAGCGGAACCTTGGGAGAAGTTTACAGAATGTTGCTTTTTCAGTGTTGGTGAGCACCATTTGTGTGTCAATGGATACACAAAATGCAACCAAAGTTTTCTGTTTTCACTACAAAATAAGCCGAAAAATAATCTCCAAAAAAACTGATGAAGCCCTCCATGAATGGTAAAAGCTACGTATCCTAGATCCCACCTGTCACCTTGTGTAGGACACTGAGCTCTGCAGCAGCCACTTCAACTTTTTTCCATCATATTTCAAAAAGGACATCATCTGTTCCCCTCACTGTTTCATTATAAGACTGAAAATTCTTCCCCACGGCGTCATCTTTCCATTCACCCCTCCATCTAGTCGAAAGTAGGATGAAAAAGTGGGATGACGGGGGGCTGTAACCTCGGTCAGCTGACGTTAGGCAAAAGGCAGGATGCACCCTGAACAGATCTCCAGTCTGTCAGTTACTTGAATCTGATTCTTAAATCCACTAAAATAAGTCATACCCACAGCACACTCATTGAAAAATTGGTTGGAGGCATCAACAACATCAGCCAGAGGTTACACATATCCACGGAGCAAATGGGCATTGACTGTGTAATTGGAATTTCTCCCCTTTTTATTCCCTTATTCTGCCTTTGCCTGGTAGATAGCTCAAATGAGCTGTCGTCCATGATTGATTTTCACATTTCAGGGATGCCTACTTTCACTAAGCACTAACTATTAGAGAAGCTCTGTCATGCCTGTGGCATGGAGTGGGCCGTTAAGTACGGAGCAAGGAAATAGTTTGGCTTGGCTTCTCGTATAATGTACATGCAAATAGGCACGCATTTAGTCCTGGGCATGGTGGAGAACTGTGCAGCACTATGCAATAAAAGCTTTTATGATCTAAAGACGAGGCGGACTCTCAAATCCACCTGCTGGAAGTGTTTGTCACAACGTGGCGGCTTCGCTCGCATGCCGCACGGTGTCAGCTCCGCGTTCCAGATATGGTTGTATGGCTGCGCTTAACGTCTTTGTATGTCACAGCATGTTACTGCATGTGATTGCTCACCGCAGTGTAAGAAACACTGTGTAATTTTCTGACAACTTAATAAGAAGCCTCTGATGATGAAGCAAAGCTGTAATTTCTTTGCTTCAGTGTCTCATTACACTTCACCTCTGTTTCACAGTGACTTTAAGCTGCATTCAGAGCAGCCATTATGAGTCAGTCTGCTGGTTACTCAGCTGGTTGTTCAGTGCTTTCATTTTGTTAAAAAACAAACCGGCGTTTGCCAAATGTAATTGCTTAGACATGATTTTGCTTTGTGGGAGTACGAAGGGTTTTCCTAAAGGCATATTGACTACTAGTGAGTCAAGCATTATAAGGAGTAAAGAATGTTTTTGTGCCATGCGGATCTGGCCATTAGGTTAAATATCCAGCTATTAATAGTTTGAGAGTGGTGGGTTTGTCTTTGTCATGTTTACCAGACTGCTTTTCGCACAAGAGAGTCTGATTCCAAAACTGTGTCGAACTGGCCAGGCTGACTGGAGCAGATTAAAAAAACAACACACACAAAAAAAAAAAGATGATTAAATAATAATGAAATTGGGCATTCTCTCCGTGTAGACCAATTCAGATAGTTGGCTTGATAGATGGTGGAAGATAATACATCCTCCCATCCTGATGATTCAGATATGGTTGAGTGTTATCCAGCCACTTGACTGGATATTAGATAATTCATGCAAATAGGGAGTGAAACCCTTGTTGTTAATATAATACACTGCTGCTGACAAAAATTCTCCATCCATCCAAAAACTGGAAGCCGTTGCGAAGTGTTATTGGCAAAACTTTCCGATTAAAGAGGTTTCGTGCTATCCAATGTGGCCGGTAGCCACTCGATGCCCTGCCTTGCTTGAACATTACGTCCTCTGACTTTATACTTCATGACAGAAGAGTTTGCCTCAGGATTTTTAGCTTATGACTGGACATTGACTTACTCCTTTTGTGGATGAATGATCAGGGGGGGGGGGAAAGCATTTGTCTCACTTACAGAATGAACTGGAGTGTATTCAAAAATGTGACTTTGGATGGCAGATAGGCTCATATCTGCACATAATGTGTCCGGTCTGTGCAGACAGAGTCGGAGCAACATGGTGACATGGCACACAATCAGGCACAGTTTACGGTGCGTGAAATGAACAAAACAGACACACTCCTCCCTGGCAGTAGGTGTAGCATTTTTTTTTTCCTTTTTTTTTTGCTGAAGGTTGGGATGAATCAGCCGTTTCTGTCCAGCAAAACAGGCATTCTTTCTGTGCAAACGGTATGTGAAGTGTACTGGTATGCTGAGACTTCTTGGAAATCATCGACAAGGGCGGGCTGCCTTCCTTTAAAGTGTTGTCAGAGTATTTCTGGCAGAATTGTTCAAGGTAAATCCTGGTTTACCTATGCTTATCTATCTTTGGATGCCTCAAAAGATTCTGTTAAGTCTCCACAGTAGCAAGGACACTGCAGGACTTTGCGGAGTTTTACTGCTGTGCTTGCTTTATGGTTTGAATCGGGGCTTCAGGGTTTCCTTTTGGTGAAACGTAAGCCTTTGTTCTAGCCCGAGACCCTGAGTACTCAGTCGAAGGTTCTCATCCGGCAGCGCTTCATATTTTTCTGCATTCCTTTCCTTCATATATCCCGTAGGCCTCCAGCATCTGACTGATAAACCCCGCCGCGGTTCAGTTTAACCAACACAGTATTTGCCGGTAAAGTATGGGGACCTAAAGCTCAGTGCTGGATTCAGTGTGGACGTTGAGTGAGAGGTTTTAGCGAAAGACTTTTGCTTTGTGAGATCAGATGATTTTACTTCTCATGGTTTGAAAACCCTTCAAATGCCTTTAGGCAACATGCTGTTGAAAATGGCTTAGATGCGGTTGTTCTTAGAAGTGTTGAATCCTTCTCTAATGGCTCATTCATCTTCTCAAGAATATAAGGGATCTCATTCATGATGGCAACTGGGCTCTTGGTTATCCATCTGACCACAGTTTTTTCCATTTGCAAGGCTACAGTTTCTCAAGAAACACTGCATAATGTTTCTCGATCTTACCAAACATGTTTTTGCTCTGAGGTTCCGAGGAGGCACAGGAGGACTGCATTCAAGAGGCAGAAGCTTCTTGGTAGAAGTGAGAAGCACAGAACCTGGACAGTGAGTGTTACAGTAAGGGTGGTGACCTGTTCAGGGAGTAACCCTGTCTTCACCAACAGAGGATGGATGGACTTATAATTGTCCTAAAACATATTCAGGGCATTTGTTTTGTATGCTTATTCATCCATTCATCATATAATCCGCACTTGAGATCTACGGTCCCCCATGAATATGCCTGTGTCTGTGTTACATGACATTTAACCCATGGAGATGTGAAATATTCATGTCGTTCCTCCTCCAGGCTGCTTGCTTCCCGAAACCCGGTAGGTTCTTGCCATGCCCTCGGGTGCAAGGTCCCGCATTATAAATTCTAGAGTAGAGGTCACCGACGACGAATCAGAATCCGGTTCTGCCTGCGGGGCCCCTGTGGGTGCGCTTTAATGATAAGTCAGCCGCCGTTGGAGGTCACGAGACAGAATCAGGCCTTGTATATAACAGCGTGGGGCCACTTGTAGATGCACGAGAGCACAGGGAGAATTATGAAGGTTTTTGGTTTTCATATTTAAACCAATGAAAATGATTTTAGAAAATTCTGATCCATATTACACCATTAAAGCTGAAAACATAATCTGTATTATACATGCTTGTGAGGAATTGTCAGGAGCTCATTAACCATGCAATTTAAATGCTAAAAAATCTTATTTTCACATCAGAGGAATAATTATGTCTCTTCTACTAAAATGAAATGCAGAAAATACCAGATTAGTGTTTCCCGTCATAAATCAAAAGATGTAATTTGGCACAAAAGTAATTCTGAGTCACCTTTTTTTTCTTCTTACTCCAATGATTTAGATGGTCCATGAGGTCTCTGCCAAAAGTAAAGTGTAATTCCTGAAAGATATGAATCATTTCTGGGGTATGATCTTGTGTCCCTTTGAGGCCTGTTGTCATTTATAATACACAAAGTTGCAGACTTGCATGCTTGCAGTCTGGGCTTTCTGTTTCACGCCAGTGTCTCATTTTTCATCTGTTAAGCCTTCATGCGTCTTTGTGCTTTTCCCCCTTGACTCTAGATTGATGTGAAAAATAAAGAACTTAAAACAGAGTTTGGATCAGAACGTGCTTAGAGCAACAAAAAATGCACAGATCAATGAAGGAAATACATTTAATTGAAGATATAAGTCTGGTAACGTTGAGACAACTCACATAAAATTCATGTATGGATTTAAAATTGCATGATTTGCCTATAGACTGTTGATCAGATTATTTTTTCCTTGTAGACTTATTCAGAATTAAAAGCTTCACATATGTAATTACATAAGAAAACAGCTGAAAGAGTGATTCCTGTAGACTTCCCTGTCTTTGTAGCCACACTGACGGAGCTCTGTTTGGCCGTTTGTGGCTCCTCCTCAGTCGAGGGTCCCGGTCAGTGAGGAGACATCACAGGTTGCTCGGCCCTGACAGGTATCTATAGATGCCATCGACTTTGAATTAAAGCAGTGTGTGAGGTGATCAATCATAAGAGTGCAGTCCAGACAACAGGAACAGTGTGATGCATGGGCTTTTCCCTCACCAGGCTTCACGACAGTTCACTGCGATCAGAGCTAAATTACCCCAGCGACCTGCCTTCCCTCACTTCTCCCCTGCTGTCCTCCCTTTCTGTACACTGCCAAACCCTCCCATTTTACACTCCATGGAACATCACTTCTTTTTTTTATTATTATCTTGCTACACTGCTTGCACAACCTCGCCCAAACTGTTACTGTTTCCATTTTGGAGTATGTTAGAGCTGGAAGTGCACCTTATGTCAGGGTTGGAAGTTTACGACTCTGCTCAGGTCCAGTGCACCTCCCCCCCCCCCCCCCCCCCCTCACAGCGGCGTGTTTGTGTCCCGAACATTTTACTGTGTGTTGAATTCAAAAAGGGAAAAAAAAGAAAAGCCTCACACTGTTTGTGTCTACGGGCTCGTTCTGTCCTTGGATACTGTTGCTATGCATGTGGAGTTTCGCTGCAGTGAGTGTAGCGACAATGCTCTTCTCTTTGTAACCTGCTGATGAATGTGATTCAAGGACCACGTCACAGGACGGCTATCACAACAGGCCATCGACTGAACATACAGCGCACCACCGCTACAATACCATACAGAAACCTCCACACTACTGGCCCACACCAACATAGTGTTTTGACAAACGCTATTTTTTTAATGACTTGATGTAAAGGAGCCTCTTTCTCAGTTTCCCTTTCTTTTTAGTGTGTTGTGGTCACATGATAATGTGGGCAGAGACTGTTTTGAAAAAGCTCCGTGCTTCTGTGCTCAAGGACATCTGTGATTTGTGAGTCTGGCTGAGAAGCTGCTAAAATTCAAACAATCGTTCTCACCGCATCTGCAGCAACATGCCCGGCGTGTTCCGTCTCAATATGCTCCTGTCAGTGTTTCAACTGGAACGGTTATCTTCTTTTGTGATACAGTGACACTTTTAGTGGCTGATGGCTGTACACGGTCTCCTGAAACTGTCTGAGTGTAGCCTTGTTTTCTGTGACAACCAGTCATGTGAATTTACTGAATATTTATACTGTCATGCTGCCTAAATTCAGACATGAAAGGGTCAAAATCAAGAAACAACAATGTATTTCATGACATTTTCAGCTAATCCGAATCCAAAACCATAATTTGGTCCATATTGTCATCACGATATCGCCATGCTGTATTGATAAGCCTCACACATCGCACTGTGGACAGCTGGTGTGGCGATCATGTGAGTGTTTTTGACGGTGTCAGACATTCTGAGTGACCGCCTCACAGTGTAGCTCCAGCTCCGGCCTACATTTAGGAACGCTTCAAGAAATGTCACACTGATCAATGCCTTTTGTTGTTCCCAACTGCCAGCTGTAACACTGGCACGCCAAGTCGTCCTCTTCTCCATCACCATGAAGACGTCTGCACTTCACTTTTTTCTTCCTGTACAAACAAAACAGACCCTGCAGTGACAACACGTGTATATTTTGAATTGCGTAGCATCCTCTTTAGTAGGTGTTGTCATCACACACTCTGTATGCATCAGATTTTAAATGATATACTTGGCTTTTTTGGGTTTCAAATGTAGAAAATAGGTCACAATGAGCTTTAAAGCTGACTTTAAACTGGATGCAGTTTGACAAGGAAATACAAATTGCTTCTACTACCACAAAACACTGTAGAATAGAAACTAGTATGATGAAATGATCCTGGAAATATGCAGCTCCATGTGATATTAGATAGGAATGTTTGTCATTTTTCTCCTAAATCAGTGGTTTCTAAGTGTGGAGGGGCGCGGAGTCAGCAGTGTTTTAATTTCCATGATTGCCGAAGTGAAATTCATTTCAAACCCAACTGATGGAAGCTGCATGAGGAGATGGTCTCTGCAACTCAGCCGTTTGACTTTGCAAAGCAAATTTTCACCTTTTTTTTTCTTTTTCTTTTTTGTCTGTTTCAGAGCACAGCTTGTTTTTAAAAAGCAATTTTGGCACAGACAAGCAATTTTCAGACCAAATCTTGAAAATGGAATTTTTACAATGCAAAAAATTTAAAACATGGTGCACTTTCCAAAAGTTCACTGTAATTTTTTTCTTTTTTTTTTTTTTTTTGTTAGTACTTTGATAAGTTTGAGTAGTTTGAGAATCTTCAATTTTTAACAAATATTTGCTCAAATGTTTGAATGTAAAACCATGGGCTAAATGAATAAACATGTGGTCTCCTTGCTACTTTGCACACAAAATATTAGTTGGTTAAATATTAGTCTTGTGAAATGTTGCTGAACTGTCTTGTTGCAGTGTTATCAGAAATGGATATAATCATTTCAATGAAATATTGAACTTTAGCATTTTGGATTTTATTCTCCACACAATTCTCTCGGCAGCTCCACACTCTGGCCAGTTTATTATCTTTAACTCTGTCTTCCGTCGGAGCAGATAAGACCTGACAAGATGTGCCGCTACTTAACTTTTTTGAAGGTATTGAAGGTATTTTTGAAGGTACAGAGCACTTACAGTTTGAAGAACTGTTGCCTAAGTGTTTTATTTACCAGCAACATCTCCAGGAAGTTGGCAGTCACCTGTTAAGGAGTTAACGGCATAATAGAGGGACCGAGGTGCAAACTGTATCCATTTCTGTCGTTCTCTCCACAGCTCACCTTACTGTCATTTGTAAGATTTGTGTCTTGAAAATCGAGGAAACATTGTTCAATTTCATGGTCTAATGAGCCTCTCATCGCATAAGGTTTCGCTGGAGCACACCACTTGTCAACTTAGTTTTGGGAATGGGGGTAAAAACAAGCTTTTCAATTAGTTTCTTGCGCTGGCTGTACAAAGGAAAACTTATTTTTTGTGCAATGAACTGAGATGGAAACAAAAGGCCAATGCGATACGTTCAAGAGTTTCAGACGTCATGGCAGTAAACACATTTCATTGAGATGCATCGCTGTGGGCTTTCACTCTTAAAAAAAAACCCCACAGTTAATTTTCTGCATCACGACGTGACATTCGAGATTGTTTGTGTCTAATATAACGAATAAGACAAACGGCAGTGTCTCCTCTGTTTCAAATTATACGTTTTTTTCTTTGAGAATCAGCGAGGACTCTCACGTCACTGTTCCAGTGCTCTCACTGCCTGCGAAAAACGATGAAAGGATACATAATCAGAACTGGTGAACTGAAGACAAGGCTAATGAGCATATGCACTGCAGTGATGCACCAGCACCATCTTCACTTTTTTTTTTTTCTTTTTGCTGCTTTGCAAAATGATCAGCTATCCTCATGCTATATGCAAATGAACTGAACATGCTTGCCTGCTTTTTACGCAGGCTCAACCCGAGAGGAGGGTTTTTTTTGCAGGTTCTTAGCGCTCGGCGTCAGGGGTTACTCCATGAAGTGGTGCATCTGTTTTCCTCTCCTCCAGTTTCCCGTCGATGAAATACAGCAGCGGCGCAGAGGTGTTGCTTGTCTCTCACATCGGATCTGTTGGTGCTTTGTTAACAACTCGTGCGAGTTCCTGCCCGACCACTTGAAGGTTTTCCAGTGGTTGGTAGTGGTTTTAGAAAGGGCTTAATAGTTTCGTTTCACTTAACAAATAAAAAGGATGTTTGGTATACGAAGCAGTACGAGGGCAGACAGAGAGGTCAGACGTACTTGGAAATTCTCCTGAAAGGAAACTCATATTTTTAAGTGGAAGCAGAATTCATGTCGGCCCTGAATGGCTGCAGTCTGCATGCAATCCAATCTAAAACAGGCCAGATAGTATTCACATGAAGAAAAAAAAAGCTATTTTACCCTGTCTGTGAAATGTTATCGCTTCCATTCCGTAACGTTCCCAAAAGCACCGACTGGACAAAGAAGCTGACAAGATGTTCCTTTAAAGGCCTCTCTTTGTACCACACTGTTTGACCTTTCTGCTGATTTAGCACGTCCTTGCGGACAGCGCGCTCGGCTCCGAGACAGAGACATCCATCGCCTGAGTGGACGTTCATGTGCTCTCCAACCCATTCATTCAACAAGAAGAAATTACATTTTCCAATTGTCTGCGGCAAGATGATGGAAGCGCGCTGGGGGCAAATGGGTGTGTGGAGCAACGTAATCAGCGGAGAGAAGGACTCAAAAAAAAAAAAAAAACATGCCATCAAAGTGAATTTCATAGAAATAACATTTTTAGAGCACAATCTGAGACTTTTGACCTTTGTTTCTGAATCTTAAGCCGCTGCTGCGAGGAGCTTGATCCTCGCTCTTTGTCATATCGGTTCATGTTCTCCTGGCAGGGCGATGAAGCTGCGCTAATTAAATCTTAAAATGTGGGAGTATACTAACATATGCAAGTATACTCAGTTAAAAATATCTTAAACGTACAACAAATCTCTGCAGGGACAGTATGTCCTCCTAGGAACATTATGCTGTAAACAAAGAAAACAGAAGCACTTAAAGAAAAGGAAAAAAAAGAAAATTACTTTACCCTTACTGGCTGTATCTGAGAGCGCCAACATCCTGAAAGAGTTCATCATAACAAATACGAGCCGCTCGTCTGGGAATCACGCTTCACTGTGTTGGGAATTGCGTCATCAGTTTGTCGTCTCGTTATCTGCTCATTTTATTTGTCGCCTGTTTTATCCGCAACGTACGACTGTGCTTTGATTACAGCGCGCTTTAATTTGTGATCCAACTGATTGATTTGAAATTGACTTGGAGAATATCAAAAACTTACCAAAGTCTTAATTAGCCACAATCCTCCCCATCAAACAAAAACAACAAAAAAATAAATAAATAAAGAGAGAAAGATCTAGGCTGTATAATCAGCTGGAAATCAAGAACAGCTGTCAGGCATTACAATCCACCTGGGTTAACTGGCAAGTCTACCAAGGACAAAGACAGTGTAGTATAGTCCAACCGCATGGTAATTAGCAGAAACCATATGAGTTCGTCCTGCCATGCATGCAAGAGAGCTTCTATTAATATAACATGGAGTCAACGGCCCTTCGTGGTGATCCTGGCTGTCATCTACTCCGCTGCTCGCCCAGTCAGACTTATACAACCTGCATAATTGCCACATATAATTGCCACATTTCAAGGTTGTAATTACATTTCTTCTGCAATAATTACACCGTGCCACCTTTAGCGTGCAGGTATTGAAGGCGCAGCTATAGAACGTCGCGCACGTGTGGCGTCTCAGGTGCATCTTGTTACGCTGGCGAGAGAATGAAACTTTGATACATGCACCTCCGGGTTGAGGGTGTGCAAGAACAGTGCAGTTTCTAAGAGTTACATAAAAAAGAAACTCCTTGTCCGCATACGGCTTCAAGCTTTCTCGCCGTGTTGAAATGATCTGTCAGAGTCCACTTCTGCAGACATCTCCAGTGGCGTGTACAGCAAGCCTGGGAGCTTATCTGCTGCTGTAAGCCAGCGAAACAACCTTGTCAATGACAAAATGACAAGACGGCCCGAGTTTGTGCCGCTGACCTCGCTCACCGAGGTTGCCGTAAAGGAGCTTCTTTGCTTCAGAAGTTGCAAACATACACAGATTCTTCACAGGAGTTGAGCTGTATGTGCGGTTATTTACATGAGAAAACACCTTCTTTTTGTACCGAAGTAAAAAGCATCTTCCTGAAGGACATTTCTATTGGCTGCTGCAAGCATTTCACGGTAAAAAGGCCACGGATGAGAAATGTGTTGCTACTCCCAATCTGCTGTCAGTATTTTGTAAGTAACCTTCTTCTTACTCGTCCTTGTGACAGGCGTGAAATGCACCATTTACATGTCTGTCTCGTACTGAGGGTCACGATAGGTCATCCCAGCTGACTGTACGGGAACATCAGCCAGAGCAAACACAGGCGCTGTTTACGTGGCAGCGTTGCAAGTGGAAACTTATTGATTTTACGTTTTCATTTCAGAAAACTTCAGTGTTTGCACGGTGATGATGGAGACACCCAAAACTCAGTTAAGAATTTCCATATAGCTTGTAGAGATGTAATATCTGAACCATAACCTTTTATGTTCTTGGATTTTGCCTCAAAAAAGCACTGGTAAAACTTGCGCTGTCCTCCTAGAAAACCTAGTGTGTGTGTGTGTGTGTGTGTGTGTGTGTGCGCGCGCGCACACGCCTGTGGGTGATTACAAACTCTTCAGCAGATCAGTTGGCTTAAATATGCAGCGATACACCAGAAAACATGGGGATAAAGACGAGGGCTCACTCGTAAGCATGGCTGTAAACAAATACTGGCTTTGAAGTGCTCTTAAAAATCCTCTTTGCTAATGTTTTGTGAGGAAGAATACACTTTCTGCACATTTGTTGGAACCCATACACGCCTTCCCTGGATTTTTGGGGGAATACCACTGAATGTAAACAGCCTTTGTTTGTCTGTTTACAGGAAAATACACAGTACACATTTACATGGCAGTGTGTTGAGTCCAAGCAGTATGCAGACTTGGATTTTAGATGTTTGTACAAACAATAAAAAAAAAAAAAAAAAAATTCACTGGTCCTGTTAGTTGTTTGAATGGTTGCAGTAAAGGGATTTATATAAATGTAGTCAGACAGTTGACCAACATGGGCGGTGTTTAGACCAAGCTAACCTTTGACAGGGAATGGTTTAGCAGGCTGTATGGATATGACTCTGCTCTCAATTCATATTTTAGTGTCAACACTTAGCACTTCAGTTCTTTTCATTTCCTGTGGTCTGAACCTGAACCGGCTGTTATTGTGCTTCCTGCACCTCCTGCCGCACTTGTGGTGATTGTGAAGATAGTTTGCTTAATATCAAGCATCAGGCCACCTTTGAATAAAGAAATCAGTCAGGCTGCTTATTAATTATGTGTTAATTCTGTTGAGGGCTACATCAGTAAGGGTCTCGCTGGATGAAGCAGGCCTCTCTGCTGCGGCACGTCTGTGTCTTTATCCCACCAGGCACACAGTTTAGCTCGGAGGTGGAACGATCAGCGGGATGAGAGATCAGTAACTCCCCGTGAATAAACCTGCCAGTCTTTCCGGGCACAGGCTTCTGGGCATCTTGCTCTCTTTCTCCTCGTCTCTGGTCAATTCCCTCGCTTCGATCGCCCGCTTTGATTCGTGCGTTTCGCCGGTTCCCTTCCCCTGATTGCCGTTCCAGTCGCTCCCCCTCGCTCCCCAGTCCCATTGTTCCCGTCTCGATTTGTCTCTTCTTATCTCCCCCCATCCTTTTTCTTCCCGACTCTCCTCTCTTCCTCATCCTCGGTGCTCCCCCTTTATCTTAACCCCTCCATCTCCTCCTCTGCCTCGGTTCTCATCAGACAGACAGCGAGCGCGGTGCACAAACACCATCCCTCACATCTCCAATGAGAACCTTGTTATCATCTTGTCCCCACAACGGCTTTCTGTCTGGCTCCGTCTCAGCTTGGATCCCGTCACTAATGGGACCGCATCATTTTCGACAGCTGCAATTCCTCAGCGTTGACAAACAGAGATGTGGCGCGGCTCGGCGAAGGCGGCTCAAAGGGATTGTGTACTAATGCTCCTCTCTGATTTACACATTCACAAAGGCCTTTTTAAAACATCATTTCTCTTTGACACAGGCTTTTTTGCCGCACGCCCTGAAAAGACAATATACATTTATGGTGTTTGCTCGCATGCGTTTACACTTTAAAATCTCTTGGCATCACCTCATTTCCCTGCCTTCTGTGATGTCCTTTTATTATTTAAAGAAATGTCAGCCGCAATCTCGGTGTCGGAGAGCACAACACATTAAATCTGAAATTTGAGAACGGCGACAGCAGACAGTAGCTTGTCAGCGTGCTATTCTGGGTTCAGACACATCAGAAGTCTGCGAACGGCTCGTTGGCCCTCTCAGATCTGCACAACAGAAGCTAAGTGAAACTTCATGAAAGCTTCAACAGCAGCACATGTTAAGAGTCGACTTGCCTTCGACGTCTCGTCCCGCTGATCATTTCCGCGGGGTCCTGCAGGGCAACAGCAAAGATTTGCACAAGAATTCTGCCCGATCTGTTATTTTTATGATTGCGTCCTTCACTGAATTTACTTGTTTTTGTGTGTGCGGCTTTCATCCCTCTCCAAAGGGGCACCTAACAGCTGCCCCGGGTCGGGCTCTGAATGCATTTGCACATCACAGATTAGAGAGTCAAATAGACTTAAAGAAACCAGATGTCTGCACCTGTAGAAAACCCACGGACAAACTCCACACAAACATCACTGTGTCCCAGTTCCCTATGATTTTCCTGATTTAACTGCATTAGTTTCACCACAAACAGCAAGCCTTGAATTGAATTGACCTTATTCTAAACCTGATCCAAACGAAATATTTGAAAAAGTGGAAAGAACGTGTTTCAGCGCACACAGTGAACTCCTTGTGATCGTACTGAGTAGTAATAAGTAATTCGAAAAAGTACTGGATACTTTAAAAATTACAATTGTGACGTTGGATTCATCCTCCCAGAGTAATATTGTTTTTGACATCACGGGAGGAAATAATTGTT
The DNA here is from genome assembly GCF_902148845.1 of Salarias fasciatus. Classification (NCBI taxonomy): domain Eukaryota; kingdom Metazoa; phylum Chordata; class Actinopteri; order Blenniiformes; family Blenniidae; genus Salarias; species Salarias fasciatus. The sequence continues at coordinate 20,060,349 of NC_043759.1, forward strand.
GTTCTGTTCATCTTCATAGTGAGGCTCATGCAATTATCATTTCATAAAAAGGCAATCTTTCTGCGAAAGTCTTATTTTCCCAGACAAGAGCTTTTGTCTCCTGAAGGACAGTAACCATCCATGCCGCTGAATGCTGCTTTCATAATCATTCTCTAATTAAGAATGCGATTATTTTTGCATAAGTATTACACTATTTTGCAATTCAAAGAGAAAATTCATAAACTACAAAATTGACTTTCATTGTTATCTTTTTTTTATTGTTGTTATTCTGCTGAAATAGAAAGATACAGATAGATGGAAAGTCAAAAAAACTGCTAGTTTGGACCTTAGCTCATTCCCATTTTCTCATAATTTGTACTATAAATGTGTACAAAACGCTCTATTTGTTTGTTTTGTTTTTTTTTTTCAAAAAGCAGTGAGAATACGTGACAATAATTTAGGGAATGTCAGTGTTTCAAAAACATAAAAAGCCACATTAAAAAGGCATTTTGAGAATTTTTTTGTTGTTTTGTTCAGTAATGTAATATATTACATGTGTCAAATCTCTTTGTATATGTTTATTAAAGTTTTGAATCATCAGTTAACACATCTGAAGTCACTCAGTTCCTATTTGACCTTTGATTTCAACCAAAGTCTTGAAATGTTTTTGATTTTCCTTTTGTCTCCGGCGTAATACATAGCTTTAAGGTAGCCTTATTCAGGTTCTTTGAAGTTAGGCACCGCATTTTCAGAAGGTCAAAAGTCTTCCCGAAACAGCCTCCAAGGTTGCGGCAGCTGCAACGGCAGCAGCAGCCGGAGCCGTGGACATTTTAATTTCCTATTGGTGTGCGTGAGGCGGCTCACGCGGTGAACTGAGGAGAGCTGTGTGCTGAGGCTTATCGTGTTTGAAGAGAGGCAGGTACACTGATCTGTGTTAATAACGCAGCGGTGAGAGCCGCTCAGCCGGCCAGCGGTTATGGCCTGCCAGCGTATTACCGATGGCATCGCAGATCAGACTACATTTAGCTCCGCTCGGCCTGCTCTCATTAGAGCAGACGTCCTTACAGGAGACCCTGCTGGTCATGTGCGGACTGCCCTTTAAAACATGGTCAGAGAGCATCTGCGAGAGCCTCGGAGTCTTTTAGAGCTGCTATCAGTTAACAGTGCAATGTCATGTGAATGTGTTTCATATGTCTGTGTTTTATAAGGCTTCAGTGACAAAAAAAAAAAAAAAAACACCCAAAGGGAGACACGTGAGGATCTGCAGGAAAGAGCAAACCCATTCACTGTACTTGGCTTTACAGTAGAGCGATCGGTCTGCAGGAACAAGCGGAGGTTTGAGTCGGGGTGCTGCTGCGGTGGCCTGTTTGTACTTCTGTCCTGGGATCTCAGGCTCATCTGGATTCCGACTTTAATCAGGCTTTGCAGAAACACTCCCAATTTATAGTCAGCCTGAAAAATCTCTCTGAGCTTCTTGGAGCATGAACAGAGCCGGAGCGTTAAATATTTCAATAAACAAGTCGATTTTGAATATTTCATAGGCAGAACGATTGATACGCACTGAAACTACTTTATCAAACATTAAAGGCTCTGTGTCCATCTGAACTATTCAGATTCTCTGGATTTCTCTCAGCTCTGCTTGTGCCACGGCCTCTTTAGCTGCATTTAAGCCAGAACACAAGAGAAATTCATGTAACTCTCTTAATTGTTTGCGCATTCTTACATCAATAAAGGAGGGAAATGTGTTTAATCGGAATCTGTTCTGTGTCTCAGCTGCACGCCGCCTCTATGTTGCCTTTCTCACCCAACGCTGCTCTCTTTCACTGAAGAATAGCACTGCGTAGGATTTTCAAAGGGTGAAAAACACATACACAAGAGCCCGGGATGTGGCCAAGTGGGAAAGGAAAAAACATCTCTGCAGGGTGGGAGAGTGGAGGGAAAGGTTTATCTCGTGTCCAACCACATCCACGCCTTCCCGCTGAGATTCAGCCCTGGAAAGTTTGGCTGGCTGAGTGTACCGCAGTACTGATTCATTCTGATAAAACACCATACTCCTTTTTTTTGGGGGATGTACAAATCCCAAACTTAATTATTATAGACCCAAATTAAAATGAACTCAATTATGAAGATATTGCCACTGTTTCGCCCTTCAGTCATTTATGTATCTAATTAAATCAGTTCTTTGGTTTTCAACTGAAAAAAAGATGGATTTTTGGCAGAAATTTTGCGAGCACAGTTGTTTTAGTAAATATTGATTTTCAGAATGTTTGTACATCTAATCTGTAATTCAACTCCATTCTTTCAGCATTCCTGCATTATAAGCAAAAAATCTTGTCTGGTACGCTTTGGTTTGAAATGCACACTCCAATTCACAATTATCTATGCCTTCACAGATGTTTTAGTTATCGCCATACTAAATACTAAAGAAGTTTACGTTTTGTCTGTAAGAATGTCTCTAAAAGCAGCATTTGACAAAAGAATCATAATTTAATAGTGATTTAATGTTGTCAGTATGGAGCACTGCATCAGGAGCTGTGTTATAGCTGTATTATGTCGGTATTCACAGCATCAAGCACCAATATATACATTTCTTTTTAAAAATACTGGCATAACCCACATTGGCACATATCCAAAAAGTTGCGCTTTCTTGTGTCTACATGGAGACATAGTTGATATGTTTTCGAGGAGTTCCACTCTGGTCAATACTTTCAAAAAGTGTGCATTTTCAGTGGCTCTGAGCACCATTATCGTCTAAACTCGGCCTTTATGTGATGCTTCCATGTTTACCATCTGAATTGGGCCGAAATTTTGTTACTTTTACTGAAGACTTCCAAAGAAACATTGAGAATGCCAAGTTCTGAGGACAACTGTGAGGAAAACAAGTACTGTGTTTTCTCTTTCAGTTGCTTGGCTGGTCATGCCGTTAAAATACAACTTTAGGAATTGAAATATACTGGTATATTACTCATGACCAGTAGATGGCACTGTATGACCGCACAATGCTGCTACGGCGCCACAGAATACCTCCCATCAGAGTAGTATTGGAAAATGAAACGCATACGCACATGAGTGTGTTACATTTAAGCCGTTCTCCCATCAAGATTATGCAATAAACACCACCCAGTTACTTTTTTTTTTTTTTTGCTTTATTTGCACGTTTTCATATTGATGTGCAACCTTAAAATCACGCTCATACGGCATTGATCTTTCATCCTAAGTGCATCCTGCACTTGTAGAGTCTGTTGATCTTGAGAAAGTCAGCAGGCGAAGCCCTCCTCCTCTGGCCAATTTCAACATTGGGGTTTGGAATTGGAGTCATCGATTCCATTCCAGGTTTTGCAAAGGCCGTCCTGAAGATTACAAACATTATATTAAGCCAATAAACATTGCAGATGATTGTTCTTGATGCAGATTAAGGCTTTGTGTGACTTACTTTCCATAGTGCAGCACAGACGAGTAGTCATATGGAACGCCGAGATTGTTTGTGTCATGTTTTTCGAAGTTGTTTTTATAATCTGGTGACAAATCAAAGAATAAATGACATATTAACTAAAATGAGATCAGTCTTAATAAATCACAGAAGTTGTGGCGACTTTCTCACAACTCAATATGTTCTCAAAGTTGATTCTGATGTGGCGGTCGCGGTCGCTCCGACTTTGTTCGTGGAAGAAGCCCAGCGCATGCATCAGCTCATGCTGGATGATGCCAAAAACCAAACAACCCTTCTGCAGCGACAATTTCTGCCTGTCTCCCACGTAACCAACCGTAGATGAACAGCTGCGAACAAAAGGAGTGAAAGACCGACTTGACATTTGTGTTTGGTTCAGCTTGAAAACAACAAATTTGCAAGACTTTACACAGGTCTATACAATCACACAAGACATACAATCCACGCAAGCACAAGTACTGAGGCTCACAGCTAATCTGAACCTAACTGAAAAACCCACACATGCACAGGGAGAACATGCATACGTCACACTTCAAGTGAAAATGCAGAATTTTTTAATTTACTCTGCAACATTTTGAAGAAGATGTTGGTTTACACTGAAACAGCAGGGATGCTGAAAATGATGTCGTTTTCATTACAGTATCCACCCTGCATCGCTTCGAGTTATTGTTACTCAATACATGCAAAGAAAAAAAAAGAAAAAAAAGGGAAGTCCCCCTTTAAAGCAGTCACTCTCTAAGGTCTCCTAAAAATCTGCCTTTCAGTCGGGCTGAGGCGACAGCAATCAACCCTGCCTCAATAACGTCTTGGCAAGTGAATGCTAGGAATACGTCCAAGGACGGTCCTCCATTCATCAGTATCTCTTAGTGCTTTAAATTCTCACTCACCCAAATCTTGGTTCAATGTTCAGGTATCCTCTTTGCCGTCTGTACGGAACGAACCGAATGCATGTTTCTGATTCCAAGTCTCTCATGGCGCGTTCAATCTGAGACTTGTCATCTCGAGCTATAATAGTGGCAAAAATGTAGCAATGAAAACATGTTGTCATGCAGTTACAGAGTTTTAGTTATGCAGTGGACTGGAACCCCACCATATTTTTCACTCAGTTTGTAAGGGACCTCCACATCTCCGTTCCGGTTCTTAGGCCACAGACAATTGTCTGGTCTATTCAGACACTTCCTTGCAGATCTTGTTGTTGGAATCATCAAGTCTCCTTCAAACAGAAGGTCTCTAGATCCTAAAGAGAGAATAGAAGGTTAGACTTTTTATTCAGTCATCAATATAGGAGGTGCAAAAATTAAAAAAAGAAAGAAAGAAAAGAACATGGTGATGATGTGGCTTTGTGTAGTCCGATACTGACCGTTGTTCAATCTGAGGATGGTGGTGGTTATGTCCTCTGTATCCTCTGAGGCCTCTGAGGAATGGGAGAAATGCAGAAGTCATACAACCCTGTGCACCACCTGAGATATTTAACCCATTGGACGGTGCTTCACAGTGACTCACCCTCTCCAGAACCGAGATCCTCTGACACCGAATCCAGAAAGCTTGCTTTGCCATGATGGGCGTTACAGAGGCCGAGAAGCAGCAGCGACAGCAGCAGCTCAAGGGGAAGCCTCATTTTCGACTCCTTTTGCCGTCCGATTCTTCCAAAGTTGCTCCAGAGACTCCAGCTTCCTCTCAGAGGACTGATACACACCTCAGTCACAGGGGGGCAACATATATGGAGGCTCTCGGGGTGTGTCTGCGCGCAGAGATTAATGGCACAGGTGGGATGATGGGAGTGCCCTCCCCACCCTGGGCCACTGCTTCCTCATGGGGGATAATCCCACTGCGGGTTGGATTACAGTGACCGGAGGTTGCTGTTGTCTCTGCTGGCATCAGATTTCACATGGCGATCGTAGCCGGCGGGCCGTCGGTCCACAAGACCTCGGCTCGTCTGAAAGTTTCATCCCACGTTTAACAAATACAGCGTTTGAAACCAACAACGCTGGGCTCCTGTTCTGTGTTTGCTGGCAGCGACTTCAAGTCGTAGCAGCAACTAACTGCCAAGCTTACTTAATTTTGAAGAGGAGCTTAAAATTAACGCAATGCACTCTTTGAAACAGCAGGTTTATCTGTGTCAGTTACCCTCTTCAGTTATTTATTTATTTATTTTTGTTGGTTTCAGCTTTTGAAACGTGGCGGTTTAACTTCTATTCAGGCATATAAGACTGAATACTCATTTTTTCAACCTTCAGATTTAGTCTCTATGATTAATTAATTGTGACAACTGTTACAGTTTTCTAAGGCTTATTTCCTAATTTAAATTGTTTTGATGATATTTGCATGGAATTGTTTGCGTTTTAATAAAGCAATTGTAATTTGTACCCTCTACTTCCACCCTTTTCCCCCTTAGAAATGAAAACAACAAACACACTGCAGGATTGCGCCTCCTGAAGCTTTCTGCCACCCCCATTCTCTATCCATGATATCCCCATTAATCTGAGAGAAGAGGGATAATTATATTGAAATTAAAAGTGATTTACTGAGGGAGTTGCAAAGATCGGATCATTGCTTTAGTTTGTAATTATTGTGGAGGAACTTCCCACACTGTTGTTTTTCTTCCAGCCAGCAAACTTCATTTTACTAGATGTAATCTTTACAGTAGGCTTTGGCGTAACATTAAGAAAAAAATAAAATGAAGTGTACAGATACTGTTGGAGTGGTTTCTTTTGCCCTTCTCCAATAGGTAGTGTGGTCCACAAACCTTCAGACCCCGCTGGTTTTTACTGGGTGTGACCTATCGTTGTGTGTTAATAATGGGTCAATTCATCCTGTATTATTCACCAGGACTTCAAAAACCAGGGGCTTGGGCTGGCAGGCCATGAGAGACTGGAATCAGTCTTCAAAAATCCCCAAATCCAAAAAAAATCTGTTGTTTAAACTGATGAGTATTCAGATTTATTGAATGCTCCACTAATAAATCATGGGGCTCCAGTGGATTGTTTACTGGGAAATGGGCCTGCTGTCTGGCTTCACGGCACCATAAAAGGCTTTAGCATCCGATTTCGCATGTCAAGGCCGGGCAGCTCCAAGAGAGATTCCATCAGGGCAACCTTTATGGGATGCACTCTTTCGCTGTACATCACAATAATGTGGCATTTATTATGGAGGAGCCAAAAATTGCATCGCATGTGTATCTGTGTGTGTGTGTGCGCGTGCGTGCATCTAAATTTGCTTTACTGCAACTTCAATGAGACCTTATACGCATTTGTAAATTTTACCATATGTGCATTACAAGCAAGTACATGTGTGTATCCTTGTGCCTGTGTGTGTGTGTGTGTGTGTGTGTGTGTGTGTGTGTGTGTTTGTTTGCGTTGCCTCTGTCTCTCTGCCTGTTCAATTGAGGAGATTCGCGTGGGTGCGCAGGTAATCCTATTTGCGTTCCAGTCACAGGCTGGCACGAGTAATGCTCAATGATGTATGACCCATCCATTTGTTTGAGCTTTATTCCTAACGCCTTTTCACTGCAAAGAGGAGTAGATCTTACTCAATTGGATGTCAGTCTAGTGCTGCCCACAAGAAAATGACATGTTTTTTCTCTCTCTCTCTCTCTCTCTCTCTCTCTCTCTCTCTCTCTCTCTCTCTCTCTCTCTCTCTCTCTCTCTCTCTCTCTCTCTCTCTCTCTCTCTCTCTCTCCACACTTGCAGCAAAGAAGCTTCAGGGAGGAAAAAAAGTGTTGGAAATATGGCATTATAAAGTACTGTACTGTGAAGAAACACACTCATGCCCTGTTACTATAATGAGACTCATAACACAGTTTCCTGGAACTTGTGCTGTAAAACTGCCGTTTCTCTCAGCTCTGCTTCCTTAAGCGCTTGTTAGCTGTTTGCGGGTTATCCCGCCTCTAAAGTGTATTTGCATCCCTACATAAACATTGGCTTTACATTTATTAGACTCTGCTGTTGTCTGCATGTTGGTGGTTTATCTCAACTGTTTATTTTGTTTGACTTCCTCTCACAGAAACTCAATATTAGCCTGTTAGTGGAACGCCTTGTCCACAGCTTATGCTGGACTTCAGCCGATGAATAAATGTCCACACCTTGGCACAAACTTCTTAATTCTGCATCTGTTGTTTTATTTTTTTCTCCTTCTCATGACTGAAAGATCTACCAGCCACATTCTTAATTTCCATTAATTTTCTATGTACCTGTTGCTCCAATGCAATTGAAGTAAACCTATATTTCTTCATTAATTTACCCAAGAAGCCATCATCTGGCAGAGTAAAGCTGTTCCAGTAAAAAGGACTTTCTAACATAAGGCTTTATTTCAGACTTTTTCCCTGTGAAATGTGAGTCCAGTGGACCTAAACCTCAGGTGTGATCCCATTTCTAACACATTTTCACGCATCAGCAGGAACCCACCTCCAGATTATGTTACATGTGCTGTAACTTCACATTTCTAATAGATGGGGGAAGACTGTGCACATAATACACAGGGGGAGGGAGAAATAAGTCTTTTTTTAAAATATATGAACGGCAATAAATGGCTCATCCTAGAGTTTAACAGCCAGTTTTCAAATTTCGTGGAAAAAAGAATAAACAAAAATAAAAAGATTAATAAATAAATTCTTGCCAAAGGCTTCAGCCCCGCTGACTGAATAAAAGGGTTTTTCATGGGTGGATGGCTAAAATTGTAATGCTGCGCTCCGGTGCCATATGTTACATTCAGAGCAGCATTTGGCAGGCTTATATACTCTCACCTACTGATCACTGAAATATACTGTGAAAGACTTTTTAGGCTGAATAGGTCATGCCGTTTGCAATGTATAGAAATGATAAAGTGTCTGAGAGCGGCGGGGGAGCAGTGTTTAACACAGAGTCTGGTCTCTTTTTTTTTTTTTTTTTTTTTTTTTTTTTAATAAAGTTTAAATATTCAGTGAGTGAGTACTGTGGCTTCCTCCCATATCCAAACACATGCTTTCAGGTCAACCAGTGTTTATACAAACTGAGGCCATAATCTCTAGCTGCAGCCTTACATTACAGGTTGATTAACTTTTTTTGATTCAACCGTGACTTTTCTATGAGTTGGACATGGGAAGAAGTGGAGCAGATGGGAAATTTTTTATCACATTGCTCCTGAAACACTGAACAATGGCGATGGCCTCCCCCTATTAGCCCTCGGCAGAGCTGCAGTGCATCTCTGTCTTTTTTTTTTTTCCCCCTCACACTACGTGGGCAGCCAAGGACAACAGTCAATGAGCAATATCAATTTGCGTAATGGACTATTAAACAATGTACTTAACATTTAGAATTGCCACACTGCTGGTCAGTGGGAGTGGGTGCCAGAGAAGTCTGCTGCCATCATAGTTGCCCTGTGAGATGAAACACATTATCAAACTCATCAGGCGCTCGCCCGGTCTTTCTCCTCCTTCTCCCACACTTGGTAGTCTGACCTCGCACAGAGGCACTCCCCTCACTTTGCCATCTTATGACTGCATGATTAAAATAAAAAGTGTTTTGTGCACAGGTCACATAGATGAATGTTCATTCATGTTCATTTTCTGCAGGTTTGGGTTCCTCCCATGCAGGTTGCACTTTCAAGTTTCTGTTCATTTTATCGGTGATCAATTGAAAATAATAGCACCAGTGACTTCAAGTGAAAACAGCAGTTTTGGTTGCATTTGAGGCTTCATAGACAAGAATGAGCTGTTGGAAATGTTATTGTTTCCCTGCTCGTTTGCTTTAGTTTGCAGTGGGGTGATTAGATGGAGCACTGAGGCCACATAAGCACAAAATGAAACGTAATACAATGGATGGAGGAAATTAACAAATGTATCAGAGCGCTGCAGAAAAAAACAAACAAAAAGCAAAATGAAACATGAGCCTCCACAAAGTCAAAGTTGTGGGTAAAATGGGAGCAGCAAAAGAGTCACTAAAAACATTTCATAAGTGAAAAAGCACAAAAGAGATAAAATCATCTCATAAAATCTGCAAATAAAAGTCATGGGGAGCCATTGATGGAATGAATGCCTCTCGTCATAATTACAGCTGAAAGATGACCCAGTTCACACCGCCCCTTTAAACTGATATTATTTTTATCAATGCTCGCATTTCCAGACATAAATATACCACTATTTTTTTCTGATACTGCATGTTTTCGAGAGCAATTGCACTTAATGCACGTTGCGTGATTTAATATTTTTTTTCCAGTGAGTAGATCATCTACCACATGTGTAACCTTTAATAGATCAGATGCTATATTTTCTGTAACTTTGTAAGCTCAGCTGTCTCAGTCTGTTCAGGGTGTACCCTTCTTTCTCTCATTGTCCGCCGGAATTGTGAGCGGGAATAAAGATGGATAGATGGATGCTTTGTGCCCGGGATTACTCTTTCATTTTCCGCTATCTAATACTTTATGGGCTGTTACATGAAATTCTTCAGTTTCAGCAGGTATTTCTTCTCTCATTTTTGTCTCATTTAGCGTGTGATGAGGTGTTTTCACAGCTTTCACCACACAGTAATGGATTTATTGATAAATGACAAAACCGTTGAAAGACTCTCTGAAAAGAGCTTTCTGTCTGGTTTTTTCTATTTATTTGGTGTCAGTCATTGGAGGTAAACATTGTGTTCGTGCCAAGTGACAATCGGACAAGTAGAAACAAACACGTACAATGTGGACACCTATTTTAATGCACAGGTGTATTATGATAGTATCGCAGTTGATTCAGTGTCAGTCCAGTTGCTCAGTCTTTTTGGGATAATGATTGCATTTGATGGATGAGGTGTCGAGTACTTTATGGGACGTTTGAAATTTAGACTCTAAAATGTCTTTATGCTCAGAGAAATAGCAGAAAGAGTGAAAGGCAGTGGTGTGAGTGAGGGAGCGTTTGGATTTGGAAAGATATCAGAGTGGTGTGTGCCTGAAAAGGTTCATTGAAGCTAATTTGAAAGCAAATTTGATCAGTTGCTGTTTGTTCTTTTTCCCCTTTCTCCAATTGGATTGTGAACTTTCTTCTTGGGGGAAAAAAAAAAAAAATAAGAATTCCCTTTCACACATTGGTGTATTTATTGGATCGGGTTATAGTACAGTATGTGCCTTGCTCAGGGGCACATCAAAACTGATTATGAGCAAGGGAAGAGTGTGACTCACTCACTCCACCCACCCACGTTTTCCCAGCTCGCCCGTCTAGAACTGATGATGTTAGGAAAGTAGTTGCAAGCCCATTTCCCTTCCTTTAGGCTACAGCTGCTGATAGAAACCTTTCCGGTTAGCACTTTGGTGCAGATGATAGTCTGTTCGAACTTCTTCAACGTTTGGAAAATAGTCTGAAATTGAAAATGTGTACTCAGCTCAACCCTCAATCAAAAAAAAAAAGTTTTCATGGACATCATAGTTAAAACATTTGATAATTGAGAGTATCTATTGTGACGAGTAGGCAGTCTGCATGACGTTTGTTTACAGCGTGATATCTTTGCACGTTTTTTGTTTCTTTGCTAGTTTCTTCTTGTTGTGAATCATTACACTGTTTTTGAAATGTTTTGTTTTGGATGTGATGACTGAACACTTTTTGCTACTAGTATAAATAGTATTATTAGTAGTAGTGGTGGTTGGTGCAGCTGCTGCTGGAGCACGTTGTCTCACAGTCAGAAGGTTTTACGGTTCGATCTCCCATCTGTCAGACTGTACCTGAAGAAGACGCTGAATCCCAGCGGAATAGACGATTGTTGTGAATGTGATTTTTGAAAATGGGTTACAGTGTAAAGTGCTTTGCGGGCTGCTAGATCTATGAAAGAGCACTACACAAGTGAAACTCATTCATCTTTACCGCTTTTACCTCCATTATTGCTGTCATTACTAAGACTACCCTATGAGATGTAGTAATCATAGCTACAGTCACATTCTTCATAGAAAGACTACGACCACAGCTATAATTGCTACAAGACAGCCATTACTGCTACTACTGCCAGTACTGCTCGATCTTTATCATGATTGCATCCTATAGGAGCCAGCATGAAACTGTAACAGATTGGTTTGAAGTACAGCATACTTTGCAAAAGCTTTTTAAATCTGCATACGAAGGTGGTCTGGAAGTTGGTGTCATCTGTCCGCTAACATCATGTAATAATGGAAATGGTTCCAAGAAGAAAAAAATCTCAACTGCAAGCCACAAATGCTTAATAATTTCCGAGAAGTCCAAACCGTGGCTTAATGGCAGGTACATGCAAAGTGTGAAAATGCCCTGCAGAAGAAGTGTCTTACTGTTTACTGTTCACTGTTTACTTCAGTCACACCTGCTAAGACCTTGAGGCAACATTTACCTGCGTCACTTTAAGGCTGGGTGCGGAATTGTTTTTGTTCCCCTCTCAAAGCTGAATAAATTAGTTTTTTTTCCGAAAAACTCTTGGAGCAAATTGTGTTACATGTGATCACTGAATCAATGACATTTCATGAAATTTACTTGAGTTGCGTCTGGTGTTAAAAGGAGGTCACTGTTGATGTTGTCAGTTTCCGCTGTACCGGAGTGTTACCCCGTAAACCGTCTTTGGAGGCAGTTTTTTTTTATGCACCCATGAATTAATAATAGGTGCGTTTGTATTTTCAGTTCATGAGGTTGTGGCGGTGAGCAGCTTACTGTGGGTGGATACACATCGGCACAGTATTTCTTGCATAAAACATATGCGGATGCTCTCTTGTACTGTCTTCTACCAAAAATATTTCAAACATTCGTCTTATCTCAACAAGGTTGGAGCAACAATAAGATGCTGCAATAACCTCATGATGGGAAGTTGAAGAGACGCCTCATCATCCAGCAGAGTTTGTCAGTACTTTTCTATACAAAATTAAAACAAGGTATGTCGGAAAAGTCCGACATACCTTGATCCATTGGAGCATTATGCATCTGCAGTCAACTCAAGTATTTCCATATTATCCTGGACTTAATGACAGCTGGTATCATTAACCTGGAGAGACTGTGAATACACTCTGTCTGAGAAAATGAGCTTACTAGATCTGCTTCCACTTTATTCAACAATATTGACACAAATTAGCACATTTAATAAATCATCTAAATTTCTGGAGAATTTATTGAGAAAATTGTGCAATCTATTTTTTTCCCCCACTGGCTTTGTTCCTAATAATGAAATACGTATATATTTCTACACCTCACAAAGTCGTCTCGTTGGTTGCAGTGAATCCTCTGTTTAAAACCCCTGGTATAAGCTAAATGTTTTTAGCATCCATTTCCCCCCTCGATTCTCTTCTTCCTCTTCCCCTCCCTTTTCTCTCTTCCCCAGCCAAGGCATCGGGTCTAAGTTTTTTAAGTTTGTCACCCAGCTGTAGAAAATCCTCTAATGAGGCTTCAGGCTCTGCTATATTTCATCTTCATCATTTGGCTGTGCAGCATTTTGCCATCGCATGGGATAAGCACCCTTCAGTTAACAAGACTTATGAGAAAAAAAAAATCTAATTCATTAAACACAAAAACTCTCAGAACCAAATTAATTTGCACACACGACCGTTAGAGTTTATGTTTAGTGATATCACACCATGTGCCCAGGGTTTGGCTGGTGGATTTTTTTTTTTTTCTTTTTTCTTTTGCTTGCTGTAGTGCTGCAGTGTCGCTAACTTGAGCTAAAGAGGCATCTCCCAGGTCTGTGCTGCTGATATTGGAAGGCCCGTAGTCCACATTTCTTGGAGCGTGGCTCAGTGAGAGATCTCTGAAACCCATTTCCTGCCTGGCTTAGAATAATGAGGTGTTAGAGCCTGCTGGCAGGGCTTAGCTGCACACCTCCCCAATGAAAAAGTTATGGATGATATACATTCTCCCTCTCACACGCGCGCACACACACACACTCACACACACTCACAGACATGGACATATGCCCCCTGGAGGTGTTATGGATAGCTGCATGTTGCAAAGCCAGCCAGCAGGCAGCACTGTCAGAACAGCCCGCGCTGTGGGCACTGATAGGACAATCAGTTCACTCTGGAGTCGCCACAGCCAATCGTTGGACAGTTTCTTGGCGAGCTGCACCCAATCTTCAGAGGGTTGCCAGATACTTTATCCTCAGTGAGCTGCTGCTGGCTCCCAACTAGCCAACCATAAAGAAAGCTGCGGCCCTCCGTCAGCCAATCGTGTGAGTGTTGGCCGGAGTTTGGGCCTATCAATGACTGCAAGGTTACAGCCAATCTGGGCTTTATCCTCCTCTACAGATGTCCGATTAGTGTTGTTTGGGGAAATAAAACTGCCGCAGCAAGCCCGCTTTGCCAATGTGACACCATAGACTCAGAAAATAGAAAAATTGTTGAGGAAAAACCTAAAAAGACATGTTTTACTGCAACACAGCCATACTCTTGTAGTCTACATCTTCAATGAAGTGGCACTCTAGTTTAAGTTTTACAGTTTGATGGAATTTCTCGTTATTAATATGAGCTAACATGCACTACTTGCATCTCTGGGTCCTTGTTTAATGGGTTCAAAAAATGTCCAGCATGTTCTTGTCAAGGCCTGTAGGTTTATACCTCATAAACCTGTTCTACCTCAGAACTGCCAAGGACGTGTTCAGTGAGCTTGGCTCGTGTCCGTTTTAATGGTCCTGTAACACACAGCTGCATCCTGAAGACGGAGGCATTACGTCAGACTGTGGTGCAGAAGTTTTAGTCCAGCTTGAATGTGGTGTAATGTGTGTCTTCCTCTGAATGATGCAGCTTACAGCTCTGAAAAAGAACAAAAAGCCTACCACATTAGTTTTTCTGTCCCGTCTCATCTATCTCTTGTCCTTTTCCATCCATAATATAGGAAATAAAGAGAGACAGTTGTATTCTCACTTGTTACCAATTAACCTCAAATATGTGCGTTTTGGCTGTGTGAGGAAACTGATGTACCCCATGCATGCACAGGGAGAACATGCAAACTCAGCATGGAATTTAGCCACTGTACCGCCCTGCAGTGCTCTCTCTCTCTTTAGTTCTTTTAAAAGACATTTTAGAAAGAAGAACGAAGAGACGTCTTTGCACTGTGCATCATCATTTTGTTATGTCAGATTTTATGTAATCAAACACAGTTATCCAACAATATTCTTTGGGGTGTTTACCGAAATACAACTGTTTATGCGGCATTACACAAGCAGTTGCATTGTAATTTGTCCTATCTGCAAATATGTAATTAATAACAAGAACAAGTCTGTGAAATTCAGGCCAGCTCCCTCCATAGCGCTGGGATTGTTCACACTGACTTTTTTTGCGGCGCTTCGGGACAGTCATGACTGATATTAGTCACATGTTGTCTCCTTTCAATGTCACATCAGAGTGTCAGCTGTGGAAAAACGCCGTGTCTGTTGTCTCAGTGTGAGGGGAAGTCAAAGACATCTTTTTCTTCTTATGACAAAACTGAGAGTTGAGTGAAACAATATTATATAAAACAGTGATTATTCCTTTGTAGTCTTAGAAAAGGCGTCTTCCAAGCGTTTGTGTTCCCCCTGCTGTGCTGCAGAGTCGGATGCATGTCTGCAAACTTTCAGTCATCTTACAGGGCTGATGCAGACTGCATATGAACGCTGCTCATCTTTACTCTTCAAGGTGCATATCAGCCAGAAAAAGAGATCAAGGGAATCTGGTTTTGGGTTCTGCTTGGGTTTCGGTTGACTTTTTACTAGGTAAGAAATAACTCTTTATGGTTTCTTCTAATCCAACGGTGGTAAATTCAGGGGAAAATAGGATATATCCTAAAAAAAAAAATCTCTGTGCTAATTTGTTATATTTTGGAGAGTTACTGTGAAAAATAAAAAACAATCATTTAATAATAGCCATTATCATAATGTTCGCTCACAATGTAATTTTTTTTTTTTTTTTTTACCTTTTCATTGTAACAAAGCCCATAGCTTTAATAACTTGCCAATAGTGTAATGAGTGTTCACACAATTAAAGTAGTGTTGAAAAAATTCTCAAACTCTGATTACTGCAAACAATAATGTAATAATATATGAACATGGAAGCTTTTCTTAAAAAATAGTTGGCATATTTGTTCATTGAGGATACAAATTATGCAACAGCCTCAGTCACGGCTGCAATTTTTTTCTGTTTCATGCAAATATTGTAAGATAATATTTATTGATTTTATTACATTTAGAATTGCCAGAAATGTTACATTATTAGCCTATGATATGTTACCATCGCTACAACTACTTATATAATGCTGAAAACACAATAGTATCTGGCCTCTTTGCTTTGGCATCTCCTAATTAGGGCATCTGATGGTAATTCATTTTAAAAAATGTGCTATCAGTGATAGAGACTAAAGCTAAATAAGAGGATGTTTGGACTGGAAATAATGAAAAAAATTTGATTTTGAGTCACTTTTTGATGATTTGAAGTGATTTGATTGCCAAGCCATGCTGTGTATTGTGACTGCAGTGTATTGAGGAAGTTAAGGAAATTCAACCTGCAGTTGCAGCTGAGTTTCGAGTCTGCAGGAAGTAAATGCTTGTGAATGAACTGTCCCACGCTACTGACTGAAAAAAAACCCAAAACACTTTATACCAAAAGTGACTCAGCTCAAGCTTTGGGTACATAGTATTAAAATGAATATTATTGCATTTTCAAAGTGGTTGTGGTTGCTGTTTTTTTAAATACATTATGTGACAAATAGAAGTTGAAATTGCCAAATAATCATCTGCCTATTACTTATTCATTAAAAAAAAAAAGAAAACTCAGTATTTTACTGCAACAAATTCCCAATTAATGATGTAGAATGACCTTTCTCTAATGTCTGAAACAATACATCCTTTGCAGATTTGAAAATATTTGCATGTGTACCAAAGTGAAATGATAGATTACTTAATTAAACTCTGGGGCTTTGCAGATGTTCCTGTCTTTGTGTTTCAACATTTTCTGAGTGTTAAGATATTTTAGGTTTTCTTTGATGACCAGGGACACTGAAAGTGTCAGCTCTGGAACTAAAACAAAAAGGCAGAACAAATCTGGTACTGAAAGTGAGTTTGAGGTCAATTTGTGCATTATTAATTAATTAGTTATTACTTATGAAAAATACAATAAAGTCATTGTCTTATTACAAATTTATAGTTGGTGTAAGTTGGTACTGATTAATTCCTTGTTGACTTCAAACTGAGAAATGCAGCAACGTAAATCACGTTTGCAGTGTGCAAGGTGTCATTCGGCCAAACTCCGAGGCTCCGTGTGTGTGGAGTTACATGCGCAGCATGTCAAGAGCATCACTATATTAAACATTATGCTCGATTAGATAACATCTCCTCGCTGTATCCTGGCAGCGTGCACAGGAGGATTTTTTTTTTTCTTCCTTTTTTCTTGCGGCAGGCTCCCTTCATCTAACTGAACTACCCAGTGCTGTGCGTTTCAGCACCACGGACAGAGACAGCTGCATCAAGCCCGGCACCACACACATTAAGCAGCACCTCGCATCTCGCAGTGTGAAATGCAAATGTTCTGTTTGAAGTAAGAAAAAAAAAAAAAGCATCATATTCTAATCCCCTAAAAGTCATACATAAGATGATACCGACCCCGTTTGTGCCACTTCCTCTGAGACGGCTATCATGACATAAAGCTCTCATGAACATAATGGATGCAGCTGTATGCAGTCAAGCTTCATAACCCCCGCTGCGGAGCATCATAATATGAGAGCAAAGATGAATCTGCCCTCTAAATTTTTCTATCTTCACCCTCCATAGTAATCTCTCTTGCCTCGCTCTCTCGCAGCAGGGCTTCTTCAAGTTCACACTGGCCTAATTTCAGAGAAGCAAGGTGTATGTGTGTGTGTGTGTGTGTGGACGACGTTCCAAGGTTTAAGTAATTCCTCACTATAAATAAAGCTTCTGCTGTGTGTTTGTTTGTTTCATTGTCATCCATATTTGTTCAAATCCTGGAAAAAAACGGACCGCCCTTGCCTTGTGACTGAGCTATAACGAGTGAAAAGGCTCAACTTGATTTTTATAATGATATGTTCTTCTGTTTCTGCTGAGCGAGACAGACGTTCTTGGTGCTGAGTGAACATCTGTGTTTTTCAAGCCAACGGTACACACTGTGTGATAGATGATCTGTGCTGATAGTGCGAAGCCAGATCTATACGGACTCTCATTTACAATAACGGTGTTGGCCGAGGAGTGCATGCAAGTGCATTACAGTGTGTAATCAATACGCTCTGACAAGCCCTGATGTAATAATATGCATGTGCTGCTGGCAAACCGTTTCAAGGCCTTGCACACATGGATGCTCCCTTGGATGACTTGCTTCTCAATTATACAGTAGGAAGGGCTGCCTGCACTTTGTGGAGGTGCAGGGAGAAGCACGGAAAAGAATAGATTTCAGCGTGAGACGCCTTTGGCAGTAGACCGTGTTTACTCATTCTCACAGGTAAAAGCCACTGAATTCACACCAATATCACTATCAGCTGAGATGATTTAAGCGTGACTCACATTCAAATCTAATTAGGATCTGCAGTATGATTCAGAATCAAGGTTTCATATTTACTGAGGTGTGTGTGTGTTTGTTTTTTTTTTTAAATGCTGTGTTGTTGCTGTTGACTAATTAGAGTGTTCTCATAGTCGTAAATAATGCGGTCATCAGCAACAGAGCTACCATGTATAATGTGAAGAGAATACCTTGTCATGACAAGCCAAACCCATAATTATTATGTCTCCAGTGAAACCTCCCTTAGCTTTAAGATAATCGGCTTTTGTTTTGGTTCACGTTCACCTTTCTCATCAATCTGCTTTCCAACCGTTGCACAAAGTCATTTTCAGCAGAGAAGCTCTGACGAATCCGCCGCACACATTGCTTACCGAGCAACAAACATCCAGCAGACAAAGCGTACAGCTGCCCGATGTGTAAAGCCGAGCATTTAGCTGCTGAAAGCCGCTAAGAGTGAATATTGGATTAAACGTTTTGCAGTGTGGCCAGAAGTGAAACGGCCATTGAATGCTAATACTGTAGCCTATAGCCGACGACATGCTGCTGCAAACAGCGGAAAAACACCGCTTAGAAGATATTTATCAGAAAACAGCGTAGGCAATATGAACTCTTGATAGGCTATAGATGACTCTCAAAGAGAAAGTAACACACTTCTCCTGCAAAAGAAGAGACGTAGTCATGCACATCTGGATTAGACTTACACACAGGATTTATTGTGTGCAGACTGTTTCTGAGCTATAATGAGTTTACGGGGGTCAGTTACAGCTGATACTGTAGTTGTTTTAGAGGATACGCTTTTCTGCCTCCTGTGGGGGGCGCCAAAATTTACCAAATCATAGGTGTAAGAATGTGAGAAGTAGTGATAAATTAAAATTAAATTAGCCTAATAAGAGTTATTTTCATTGTAGTCCAATGGCTGTGACCAATCACATCGTCATGGGTGAAACAAATTAGGATCTGTATTAAAAATGGCTTCTTTGGCGATGCATGGCGCTCTCTGAAGGCTTCAGGTGAATATCAGATATTTCTAAATGTCAAACAGGAAGTGGCGAAATGCATGATTGCAACTAAATATGAGAGGTGAATTACTAATCAGCAGCCATTGTCCATAAAGCACCCGAACAGGTTTTCACGTATATATGAATAAAACCTTTAACTTAATTACTTTATCTCTCTTCTGTTGAGCTTGGCACTTTTTTTTTATCACGCCTTTTGCCCCAGCTGTCTTTTTGGGGGGCAATTCAGAACCAAATTTCATAATTTTGACGTGATAGTAAAGACACTTTTCTTAGTAGAGGAGCAGTAGTAGTCTTTTTTTCCTTTTTTTACCTCCTGTTACTCACTCCCTCCTTTTCCCACTCGTAGCCTCTCCCGTTCTGAGAAGGTGTTTATGCAGCCAGAAAACTAGCAGGATCTGGTTAGTGCTCCTCGGGGGTTTGGTCTGAGGACATTAAACCCACAGTGACAACGAGGCCCAGCTGTTGGGGGCTTTTTTTCCCCCTCCACTTCCCCTCTTTTTTTTTTCTCTTATTCATTTGTTTGTCAAATTCAGAGTCACTTCCATTGCCAAGAAGCCCCTCTGCCACTCAGGCACTCCAGGACTGTGGTGACAAGGCTGCTTTTAGCCAAATCCAATTTAATCTCCATTGGCGGTAGTGGATAAAGCTGTCTCCATCTTCCCCAAAGTGAGGCCAAGGAAGGCAGGGCACTCTAGTGGGAGCTGCTCATTCACCACACAAGGACAAAATAGATGCACACATGTGCATACACATGGAAAAGACAGCGCTAAACCAGCAGTCTAACAGGCAGAATCATGCCTTCTTCTCTTCCCCACATACCTTCTGTTTCTTTGCAGAAAGTGTCACTGTGATGGAAATTAGATAAAGGAATTAAAGAAAAAAAAACTGATTCACATCTGAGATTTTCCTCCCTGAAGGGCTTCCGCTTCATTCTTTTTAAACTCATAGCTGTCAGCAAGCTCTGTGAGTGTGTGGGCGTAAAGGGAGTTTTGGGTGTGTGTGCCTGCGTATGGCTGGGTGAATGGGGAAAGTGAAAGGGAGCGACACCACAGGCAGGACCGCACATCCTGTCCCACAGGTTCGCCACAACATTTACTCAGCGTTCGCCACAGCGCCATTTAATCACATAATGCATGTCGAGCAAATAAACAAGCATTTTTCAGAAAACAACTCGGCAATCATTTGACTGTAAGGGCTCGCTCAATATTTAAGCATTGATCGTTTTTCCCTCTGCTGTTTTGCATTCACATCAGTGTGAGTGGCAGATGTGCTTCTGATACCAATGCCAGTTCCCCCAAATGGCAAATTAAGAAAAAGAAAATCAAGATCAGAAAAAAAAAAAAACCCATTTAATTACAGTCGAAATCTGCCACCAGCAGATCAGTTTCTTCAGCTCATTGCTTCCAGATGACCTCAACTCTCCAGCTCAACACACATGATCACGCTCTAATTTAACAGCTTTTTATTTGGCTCTAGGGAGATGTAACCTTGCAGCGAAATACGAAAGGGTGCCTCGGTGTAAACCGGAGTTTTGATTATGTCTCTGGAAGTAAAATCAGCTTTTCGAGATAAACCGTAAACAAATAGTGGCTCTCACAAATCAGTATAATTTGTATTTTAACTTTGACTTGACAGTTGATTCTGCAGAAGAGGAGCAGGACCACCAAAAGTGTTCAGAAAGTGTTCTACAGAGATGCTCACACTCACACTCTCGAGAAAAAAAACAAGTCAATTTCGAGACTAAAGTGAGAATCCATTTATTAAGACCTGAAAGCCTAAAACCCCTTCCCCGCTGTTTTCATATGCAGCAGAAATCACAGTTTGAGGAGAAAAGATGAGGCATGATTGCTTAATAGGATCCCTCTGTGAGAACACTCATAAGAAAAAAAAAAGGGGGGGGGGGGGCGCTCTCTCTCATAGTGTAGCAGTAATAATTACAGGATGAAGAGTATTACCAGCTGGATGTTCAATCAACTTTTCAATATTTTCAAAAATCCAGTCTCGTCCAGATCATTCCATAACGCATAATTTACACTGTGATAGTCAAGAAAAATATTGCATTTGTGGATTGGAGGTTTTTGGTTTTATTTATTCATGAATACCAGAGGAAGATATGGATCAGTGTTTTCTGTTTAAAGCCTTTGTACTGTAGTATTTAGGCCCCGTTTACATGACGTCTTCAGTCCATATTCTGTGTGGAGTTTGCATGTTGCCTCTTTGCATTGGTGGATTTTTTTTTTTCCTCAATCAAAAAACGTGCAACTTAAAAATTGTCTGTGGGTGTGACTGTGAGTGTGTGTGATTGTCTGTTTCTGTGTGTTTTGCCCTGTGATGGACTGGCGACCTGTTCAGAGTGAAGCTGATTTCTTTTATAGAGTGATTCCAGATTAAACCTGCTGTTAAATATATCACGTTCAACAAGCTGCACGCTGACCTTGGTTAACAGGATAAATTGATCTGTGAAGGACTTGTTCAGCCTGTTGCATTTTAATTGAGCAACTCTAAATCACCGGTTTGAATGTAAAAGTAGTTGGTTCCTCCGCCATATGCGGCGTGCCAGAAGTGAGACGGGATTGAAAGGTTGTAAAGGTTAACAGACAGCTCAATTACACCGGAACAGTTTCACTGCAGAAGACATCATCCTTGTCTATATAATGAAGTTGTATGGGATATATCGCGGTGATGTAAAGGATATAGCCAGTCATTTCCGCTCTGCTGTGATGTGTTCAAAGCATTGTCTATCACCCGGATCCCTTCAACCGGGACATCTTTCATCTCGGACCTGTCAGCCCGTCCACATCTCATTTTATAAAGCACCGGCCTTAAATCCCATCGCATTAATGCGTCATTGTCCATTCTTCGATGTGTTTTCTGAATATCTCATGCGCAGCTACTCTCTGTAGATTACAGGGTGGTTTCTTACAGGCTAAATACGCTGAAAAATTATGCAGTAATGACAGTGATTTCAGTTCATGCTTTGGGCCAAACGATTTGAACGAGCAGGTTCTAGCTATGCAAAGATATGTATGACTATTAGAACATTGCCGTGCTCGTTATGCACACTCAGGAGGGGGTTATTTGCTTTTGTGGCTGTGAGCTTTGTGTTGTCAGCGCGAAGAGGGATTGTGTGTTTATGTGAACGTATGTATGTGGCCGGTGCGGTAGCTGGAAAAAGCAGTTGAAGATCATTAATTACGTGTGTTTCCCTACTTTCCTCCAGGAATGATAGTGCGCTGCTCAGATACTGGCTCATTGGAGTAAATGGCATTAGCACTTTGTTCGGGTAGTGCCCTGGGGTCTTGTTTCTAAGCCTTTTTTGTTTTAAGTGGCAGCCTTGCGTGAAGCTCCCTTACACTGAGCCTATTTCTCAGGCCCTTATCCCCCCCTATGGAATACACCACCAGTGTATTCATCTCCAAATGGAGGGAGGGAGACAATGAAAGCTAAGAGCAAGAGCAGTCCACCAACGCTTTATGAGTAGCTGGTTAGCATCTGTGCGAGTGTTCATCAGTCCGTCCCACATTGCGACAGGCAGGGCGAGCATTAAGCTAACAAGCAGAGTGAGACAAACAGCATGGCCGCTATCAGGGAGGGACGAGTGGTTAGTGCGTGGCAAAGGATACACTGTGGCTGAGACTCCCAGTGCAGCAATAGGGAGGAGTGTCGCTGCGCTCATTAGCATTGCAGGCTGGATGGAAGCAGAACTGCTGCCGGGGCCGGCTCTGCCGAGAGAGGCCCACACAGGAAGCCGCTCCTCCAACATGAAAGCCCCGCTCCAGCCTGCAACTCCCCGTGATTTCTGCTTCGTGTTTTTTTTTTTCTTCTTCTTCCTCTTCTTCTTCTCCTTCACCATTTTGTCCTCCTCCTCCTACTAATCACATTCCGTATCCGCTCTCTAAATCATCTCATCCCAAACCTCTTCGCTAATCATGTAGGTTGGAGAGGAAAAACCCGCTTAACAGATGCTGGTATTGTCAGGGGTCGGCTGCAGGCAACTGTATTTTCACAGCTGAGTGAAAGTGAACTTTTCTTGTCTTTTCTTTTCTTTTTTTTTTTCGTGGCTGAACTTGTTCAGTTTGACCCCCACTGCCCCACTTGCTCCGCTGTCCATTAGCGTGTGGACGGATTAAAATGCCATCACTGTCTCACAAGATTGGACTAAGTGGTGGAAAGACACACCAATGCAGTGACTACTGCAGTAAACAGACGGATGTGAGTGGCTCAGAGCGGCGGTTCCCAAACCTTTCTCCTCAAAGAGAGGCCGCAAACCCCCACGGTGCCTCCGTTCTTTCAGCATTAGAGTGAAGCCAAATAATGGAGGACGCACTCAGTCCCACAAACATTCAAACACAGCACTATACAATAGCCAGTTTTTCCGCATTTACTGTGGTTTTTCCAATATAAGCTAATCCAGTTTTGAAAAAGAAATTTTGGAGGTCCCGTTGCCATCTCTGGGGGGGTTTCCAGTGTGGCGCTGCACAGAAGGAGAATAACTCTTTTAGGCTCCGTTTACACCGCGTAGTGAGTGGAAAAGCGACTTTTTGGAAACCAGGACTGTTTTCATGGAAATGTCAGAAAAGACGGAACCAATATGGTTTTCATGTTGGGCCACTCGTGGGTGCTGTTGCTTATATTTGTAATGAAACCACACACACTTACACACACACACACACACACACACACACACATGCTGCAGACAGAAATATGTTATAAACACTAACCACAGCAACCACACAGATATTCTTCTGGACAAACAAACACTGTTGTCGTGTGAAGATGTAACAGAAGTTTTAGTTTTTAATTGAGAACGTTGTGGTCTTAGAAACATGCCTGTAATGCTACATGTTGACTTTATTTCCACTTGCCTGATTTATTAAAGCTCTGAGCTGAAGTGGTTTTTCCCTCTGCAAAATGAGATACACAGCAGTTTAATTGGAAAAAAAAATCCTCATGTCTACTGACAGTTTTAAATTAATATTAGGATTTTCTGAAATCATATAAAAATTGCCAGAAGACATTTACTTATATTGTATCTTCTGCTGTAGCGAGTCACTCCTTCTTCGACTCCTTCTTCTTCATTTTGATGTGAAATAAACTTTAGATTACATTTTTATTAAACCCTTCTGGCATGCAATTACAGCGCGTTGTGAAATTTACTCAGATATTTGTCAACAGGGACGAGAGGAACAGGAGGAGCCAGAGTTTCTAAGATTAGTTCCAAGATCTGCTGTCAGATCAAAATAAAAATCTGCTAAATTCAAATCACGAATCTGTCAATGCTGTGATCGGCCATCGGGTCAAATATTGATCTGAATTGAAGAAGAAGAACAAAAGTAAGAAAGGAAACAATGCACAAGCCACATGCTTTCTCTTTCAGAGTCGCAATACAACTCTATAGCATCAAGTGAATAATAGCCCCACTCTGCTTTGTTATTGATCTCACCCATTTCATTAAAACCCAACATTACATCCATGTACTTTACAAGGAAGGGAAATTAGCATTTCAAATGACTGATCATTAGTACAGCTCTCAGGACAACAACTTTACCGGCAAGAGAATGCACGCATAAATAAAGGGATGATTGAGAAATTCATTTCAGGAATGAAAGATGTGCCTCGTTACTTGAGATGTTTTGATACGTATTACTGTAAGTAATGGAGGCTGCGGCGCAGTTGGTTGAGTACGGTGGATTGAGCTCCCCATCAGCCTCGTCATTTGTACGGTAGTGGTTTAAATGGACGGGCGAATGTGGCGGATTATGCAAAGCAGCAAGTCAGGAATGTCAAACATGAGGCCCGTGGGCCAAAAATAGGCCCGCAAGAGAGTCTAATCGACCCTGCTAAACCACCAAGCAAATGGCACATAGATTTTTGAGAAAATTTGTTAAGAGTAGCAGACACAACACGACACTGAGACCTGAGCGGAGATAACTTTGGTGCTGCCATGAAACAAAGTTACCTCATTGCTTTCAAACTCGCTCCACAGCCGTGCTGTCAGTGTAAGATTAGTGAACACATGCATAATGCAGCAGCTATAGGAGGAGATGTTTTGACGTTTCACTGTTTTTCACTGGAAGATTTCATTAAAGTTGGCTTTATATTGAGATTGTAATCATTTTCATTAGTTATTGTTTGGTTTTACGGAAATATAGACGTATACTCTGCACCAAAAGAAAGAAAAACTTTATAGTTTTAAATTAAAGATTATTTTGACATTGTTTTTTCAGTTCGGCTCACTCAGGATGGAATTAGGCTGAACGTAGCAGTTGAGCTACAGTGTTTTTGACACTCTGGACTTATGCGATAAAATATGTTAAGTGAAATATCTTTATGCCAAATTAAAGCTATAAAACACAGGTTTTGTTTCAGACCATATTGAAGGGACAATATCTCTGGTTTGGGGTCTTTCTGGGTTTTTTCACCATGTAGCCACAGTGAGGGAATGGCGACGTCACATAGATGGATGACTGTAAATGTGCTATTGACACAAGTTTCCCGCATTACAAATCGAAATAATAATAAGGTAACACACACTAAAAGGTTGTGTGCTACCTTATTAAATTAACTTTCCCCCAAGTTGTGCTTGACACAGTATTGGTTTTTAAAGGAACAAAGCTGAAGGTAATGCCTTGAAAGTCAAATCGAGTGTCAGTTCTTTTTGCAGTTTTATTCCTCTACAATATCTTCAGTTATATGTGTGCTGTGTTGGATGCAGTGTAATTGTGCGCACAAACCTTTGGACCAGCCTTGTTTTAAGTGAGACGACCGTATAATCAATACCCCATCTACAGTGCTCAACTCCTCATTCCTTCAGAAATGGTGGGAAATGCTAACGCGCTTTTCTTTCTTTCCTCCGCAGCACCTCCGTCTGTCCGCATTATACACTCAGGGCATGCATGCAACGTTGAGGAGGAGAGGCACACGGAGCGGGTCTACACCATCAGAGAGGGGGAGACCCTGGAGCTCACCTGTCTGGTGACGGGCCACCCTCGACCACAGGTGAGAATTTAAGCACCGCGACGCAGAAAACCAGGACAAAGACTGATGTTTCAGCCCGTCTCGGCTTCCAAGTGGCACACCACGTACCTCTGCACTAAACCAGCTTAAAAGTTTAATCCTTTAATTATTGATGGTTTAGGTTGCACTGTGCAGCCTGCATGTTGATAATGAAAGCTGCCAAGTCTAATGAGAATGCGGAAACAGGACGGCGGAAACATCTGCCAAAACAAAAAGTAATGAGAGAGAAACAGGCCTCGGCGAGAGACTCCAGGTCATTTAGATGCACGAGAGAGTGTCAGCATCCGGTGGGAAGAAAAAAAAGAAAATGATTTTCTCACATGTGTTTATTGTCATGGTCTAATTAAAAAAAAATAAATCAGTTTTTGTTAAAAAGTAAAAAAAAAAAATGTTTTTGTTCTGCCTTTAAGATCCCCGTTTTCAGCATCCAAATCTTTAGTAATATTCAAATGAAGGTAATAAAAGCCTCATTTTCTAGTTGAGAGAAAACACACTCATTAAATCTTAGCAGGCATGTCAGTTATGCCACTCTTGGTCGATGGCCTGCCAGGATTTGCGCACACTAACCTTCTTAACCTTTTCCCGCGTGTTGATTTCAGTTTCCTTGATAGCGCACATGAAAATGAAATTCAGCACACTATTGCTGGGAAGCACTGAGCTCACATCCATTAATTAATATAATGCCCCCTTTGATCAATAGACAGACACCTTAGTTTGTACACTTGGCCTGCGCATGCCGAGGCAAAAGAGCACATTGATTTTTATATTTCAATTGAAAAGGTGAGGCCCCTTAAATTAGCGGGTTTCTGACACACCGTTCATCTCGTCCCGTCGTCTGGAGGGAACAACTTTGCAATCATCCTCTCCGTCTTTCCTCTTAATTAGGATTTTTTTTTTTTTGAAAAGCAGAGTGGAGTGAGAGGAGGCGGGGGGGTGAGAAGAGTGGGAGATCAAAAGCTCAGCATGGCGATGGCAGGAGAGGCAGGATCTCCTTTGAAACCGAGTCATTATGAGACTCACGCAGATCCCCTGGCACAGCCGGGCTCTCCGCCGTCTCCCCGGACTCCGGGATGTGTCAGCTCCGACACCCCCCTCCGGTCGTGGCGTCGTGGCGTGGCACCGGCGGGCAGCGCGTGCTCACGCTCAGGTTATCTGGGGTGGCAGTGGACCCTGTGGATTCGGAGATGTTACTAAAAAGGAAAAAAAAAAAAAAAAAACCCTCAAGGCCATTTGACCTCACGGGAAACAGACTGTCGAGGTAATTCAGCCATAACAGCTCCTCTTTTCACTGGAATTAAATATTAATCCTCACAATGCGTTTCAGATTTTTTTTTTCCTTTGCTCAAAAGTCCCAGATTTTAATTGACTCGAGTTTTCTTCTTCTTTTAAAGCGCATATGCGGAGGAAAAAGTAATCACTGTTTGCTAAGGTTGTAATTCGTTTTCAATTTGTCATCTCTTGATCATTAAGTTTACTTTTATTATCGTCGGATAACCAAAATTAATCAGGCTTTTTGATTTTTTTTTTCCATTCCGCATAATAGCTGGGTATTTGTTTTCCACATTTTCAATGGAACTACCGAAGCAGGATTTGTGTCCTGCAGATGTGACAGTTTATCTTGCTTTGTTTTGGTGTTTATCTTTTTTCAGTATGAATCTCAGCCAAAACATGTTGCTCTCTCACACACACACACACACAAACACAAACACAACCAGTTTCAGGGCTTCGTGACCCCCTCCCCACCCAATAAAAAAGAAATACAAAAAAAAAAAAAGAACAATAGATTAGTTTCTGTGAAATTGCACCGCTACACAACTAGTCTTTTTTACTGCAGTCATTGAAACATTTAAATGAGAAAGCAGGCATACATGGGGACACCTTCACCCAAAAATGTTGACACCGCGTCGTGTTCTTACAGATATGTGTTTCAGACAATCGTCTGTTCGTATACATTGCCACAAACATAAAAACCACACAGTCCAGGGACAGCTTTGTCTTTACATCCCGGCTCACCAGGGGAAAAATGTCCGACCTGCATGTGTCTTCTTGACACATTTTACTTGTTAAAATTATGCACAGCAGCCCAAAAATACACCAGTCGTGCACACATCCTGACTCCAACAATAACTCCTCATCTGCATGTGGAAGCACTGTTCTGAGAACAATGTTGAACGAGCATCTTTGGAACAAGTGTTTTATTCAGAATGATTATACTTATGTTTCGTCCATAATTTCTCGTAAAAATACTGTATGTGCCATTTGGACGAACTTGCTCCTCATCTTTTTCTTATAGCAGTCTGACCCTCAGTAAGGAAATCTGTTTATTTTAATTATTTGATTTAAGTTCATTGATAACATCATTCCTTCATTTTTAACCTGCAATGAGAATCTTATTGAGCTGTAAGGATCTGCCACTTTAAAGCTTGACATTGCTCAGTCTCAGCCACTATTGGCAAGGCAGTAGTAAATCTCTGAGGGCGTGTGATTATCAGATCAGGTTCCACTTTCTCCCTTCACATAAACAAACACACAAACCTGGGAATTGGGTTTATTCCAGTATCTGTATCGATCTATGCTCCGTCCATCTGTTATTCCGCTTTATTCAATTCAGGGTCACGAGGTGCTGGAGCCAATCCCAGCCGACGACGGACAAATCCGTTTTACATCCCAGGTAGTTTGCGAGTCCATCACAGGGCAAAGCACAAAGAGACTCACAGACTCTCAAGTTTTCATCTCATGGGCAAGTTAATGGCAAACGCACGATTGTTGGACCGTTGGAGGAAAGAAGGCAGTCCGGAGGTCCATGCTATCAGGGTTGGGAAATAGAAAGAGACATGATTCTACATATTCAGGTACCAAACACACATCTCTACGATGACATGATGGTGTGTGTCCTAGAACTCTGTGATTGTACCTTGTATGATGGACTGAATATATGATTCGAGGGGGATTTTGTGAAATATCTTCACTCCGTTTTGAGATGGTTCAGCTTCATTATTCAGTGGTACACCGTTCGGTCGATTGATGGTGTAACTCCCGTCTCTTGGGGACAGACCTTCCCCTTGAGTTCCAGCCAAAAGTATCAGTGAGGACAAGTGAGTAGTACATTGACATTGATAGGTCAGACAAGCCCCCACAGGCCATACCCCGATCAATTCATGGGAGAATAGTTTCCCCTGTCTGCATCCTTTTTAGAAAAGCCTCCGTAAAGTAACTTAAACCGCTCTCACCATCTGGCCGCAGTATCACAGGGGGCCAAGTCGGACTACTTGATCACTGTAAACGGCTTCAATTAGTTCTGCATTAGCAAATCGCAAAATTGCTTTTTTCCCCTCATCATTGTCCAGATTTCAGTCTCTTTCTCCGACTTTGAGCGCTGCTCGCTCCTGGGATAATACTCAGATCGAACGGGGTGTCATGCCAAGTGTGGCGCCACAAAGGACCAACCGCCGAGTAAATGGGGCCACGGTTGGCAATTTCTCTCCGGTTTAATTCTTTGCATGTCCATCAATATGCACACTTCTTAAATTACACAGACGTCCCCTCAGGCCTTCCCACTGATGGGAGTCTTTGGATCGTGTCCAACCAGGCAGCAGCCTCCTCACAGTGGGCCTCTCTGTCAGCCCTGTGCCATCCGCCCACCTACCTCAGAGGAAAAACACAAGCTTTCTAATAATACACACACATGCACGCACGCACACACACACACACACACACACACACACAGCAGTAACATTTCTCTTCCTTCCCATTTAATTGTCAAATAAATATATGTCGCTGTCAGTCACTGGCAGACCATGTAATACTGTAATACTGCGTGTGCTTTTCCCCCCGCTGCCTCCCGGGTTTGGCATTTCAAGGTGCAGGGAGAAGAATTCCGCTCGCATCTGGCAGGATTAGAGGCCAATTAGGTGAACTTGCCATAGATGCATCATGCGGGGGTTGTCAATTATTGAGAGGACTTATTCATTCCAGACTGGATAACAACACGCGCCATATACGTTTTGAAAAGAGCAGACTGAACTGTGATGAATCAGGTTTCCATGCACTGTGCACGCACGCTGTTTTCAAATTCCAAATGATGTAATTTTTGAATATGAAATAATTCATCATTTCGAAAATATTGCGTGATTAACACGTTTAGACCTGCTCAATTGATTTTCAGTTCTAATTTTATATTCAGATACAAAAAATTTAAGACAAAATGACAAAAAAATAACAATCGCATTGAATTCTTATGTTGATTTTGTTTTTTTCAAAAAAGGACACAATATCTCCTTATATAGTGTAACTGGTTCATTTTCTGACCGTTGTTTGATTCTGTTTTCTAAAAACTAGTTAACAAACTCAGATTCCGTCAACAACAGTAATCACTAAAGGTGTTCGATTCATGCCTGAAAACAAGATTAATGTTCTGCAGCTCCTTTACGATTGTATTTGAACACAACGGTGCTTTGACTTGAGCGCTTAAAGGCACAGAGTTGTTCTCTCCACTCAGTTCACCTCACCTTTCATTTAGTATTTAGCACTGAACATGGGCTTTTCCCAAGTGGTTGATTTGAATGCAAGAAGAAGATGAAAAAAAAACACTAATTAACACCTGACTCAAGGAAAAGGCTTTTTTTTTTGTACACAGCTACCCCTCTTGGAACAATACAACCCCCTGTAGTTCACTGGTAACCTTTAGCAGGAACACACTCGACGCCCAGTAACACACATTTATCCACATTTCATATACATAATTGTTAATGTCTCACACACAATAGATGCTGTTTAAGGGTATTTTCATGTAAACATAACGTCTTCCCTTTACGGTAGTTTCTCTTCCCCCATGGGTAACATTCTTTACATAGAACTGCCTCAGGTTCTTTGAATATATTATGAGTATTTTCCAACATGAAACATGTGGTAAGGTGAGAAATGAACATATTGATGAGATAACTGTGAAAATAACTCACAAATGAAGGCTCACAGCATACTAGACCAGTTTGATCTGCTCTCCAGGGGTTTTAATAAATGTTTTCATCACTGTTTTCCTCAACATGTTATAGATTTAGCTGTGAACGTAATTGTTGACGAGCAATTATAGGATACGTGAATCAATACCAAACCAATAGATATTCATCCCACAGCAAGCTACGATCCATAAGCACTTTCCGTTTGTCTTCATCACGCTGCTACTTCAGTTGAACCCTCATACATGCAGCTTCATCTGTTGATATTTTCATGGCCACTGTTCTCCACCGTCGTTCATCGTCTTTGATGCGGCGAGCAGACATCAAAGAGCCCCGGTGATGGAGCCATCTGCCCCCGTCTCCTCCGCCCTGGCCTCCATCCATTCTGTCCACACTACTTTGCTAGAGTACCAGGCTCCAGCATTGCAAACACCTTTTTTTTAATTTTTTGCTGTATTTTATTTATTTATTTTTTTGTTTGTTTGCTTCAAATATTGGCTTGCCAGATTGGGCTCACAGCGCCGTGGGTCAGCGGCTACAAACACGCCGACCTCGGGCTCTGGGATGTCCACCTTCATCCAGAGCGGCAGGAGTTTGTGATCCATTTTGGATGCTCCCATGACAGCTTGCCTGCAGTGCCGGTGTCTTTAACAGATGGTGCTTATTGACTTTTTTTTTGAAGGTTTTTAATTCTCAATGGGACCTTCCTGGCTAAAGAAAGGTTAAATAAATAGATTTAAAAAAAAATAAGCTGCAGTATCTGAACAGCAGCATTAAGCAAATAACTTGTGATAGGTTTTAATTTTCTTTGCGTGTTTCCTTCGGACATCAAAGCTTCAACACTCATGATCGTCCACTTTTTATGAAAGGCGGTGTTTTCTAATAAAGGCCCGCAGACCATGTGCACTCTCAATTTGTGTTCGGGACCTCCCGTTGCTCCTTCTGATGCCTTGATTGTCATGCTCAGCCACACTTGTCTGCACCGTGGCTTTAGCACAGACCAGCACCAGTGCCTAGAAGAAAATATGTGAGCAATTAGAAACCAGTCTGTTATTGGGGGAGAAAAAAAAAAAAAAAGAACGTCACAGCAGGCATAACTGGAGACTCACCGCAGACGCGTGCTCCGGCATATGATCTCTGCATAACAACAGACACTGGGCGCATTTTAATTAGCTCTCGCCGTGACATCGCAGCATGTGTGGTCTCAAACACTGCTGGGATTTTCACTGGGTTACTAATCTAGCCCAGCTTCTGTATCCATGAAAGCAAATGTTGATCTTTCTTTTGGGATGCCTGCTTTTAGAAGGAACGGCTTTTTTCCTGCGTGTTCACTCTATATTTCCCTGTGGAGCCAAGTGTCTTTATGCTGTTTAAAAAAATAAATAAATAACATGTAAAATGTAGACTTTTTTAAAAACATTGCCTTGTAGCAGATGAAGAGCTTATTCCATTTACATGTCATGCTAATAACATACGCTTGTATCACGAGGCACCGAGAGGAATAATGTTTTCCTGCCATAAAACAGCTACAAGCAGTTTGACTTATTTCCCAGTGTATGCTTGCAGGTATCTCATGAGTTACAGTGTACATACATCAAGGAAGCACCTGAAATAGACAACCCCCTCTTCAAAAAAATAAAAAAAAAAAAAAAACACCAGAAGAAGAAGCCTTGGCTAGGCAGTCAGGACTCAAATCCACCAGCTATTCTCAGATGGAGAGTATTTGCATTGCACCGAGAGGAGTGAAGAGGGTCAAACTGCTCTCACCAGGCATACTTCAGGACTACCCCCCCCTGGGCAGAGGTGCTCAGATGTAAAAAAAAAAAAAGAAGAAAAAAAAATAGTCACAGGAGTGGAGGAGTGAAAGTAGCCTCGGGGCGCGGGGAGCGCTGAGAGCTCGCCAATAATGTAAGTGTTGCTGCCCCGGTGAACAAACAGGGGCCCTCTGCTTTTGAAAATATAAAGAGGTATTTGAATACCCGCTTCTTAGCGTCACTCTAACAATGCACTTATTGATAGTGCGTTTTCCTAAAACTCAAAGCTCTTCGCACAAAAGGCAAACTAAATGACTGGGGGTATAAGCGGGGAGAATATTGAATTGTGCTGAGGTCACCAGAAGCCAGCTCGCTTTGTATCTGCATGAGGGAATCCAGAGCACTGTAGGAGGGTGACACACAAAGCGGAAACTTTGCTCCATTTAATTTATGCTTATAACTTATTTAACTTTATGGCTTGTTTTGCTGAACTCATGATGCCCCTGGCTGTTATAATGGGGCCCCAGATTTTTGAACAGCGGGGCTTTACCGTCAATCAGCTGCTGACTTTGGGCTTTTTGGTGGAGTGCTCGTTCTCTTTCTCTCTCGGGGTTTCTCGTTGGTTTTGAACAGAGTGAGTGAAGCCTTTTCTTAATTTTTTAATGGTAATATATCCACTTTGAGACTGTATACAGTGAGTGGACACAAGCAGCGTGATGTTAGTGTTGTTCCAATTTTGCTAATTTGTCTCAGGAACCCCTCGAGCCCGGCAGAGAAATTGAAACTCCTCTGATGAACTTCATCATCTGCAGCGCGTGAATTCCTCTCTGTGTCATTTTCTACCCCCGAGCTGTAAATAC
Source organism: Salarias fasciatus (assembly GCF_902148845.1). Taxonomy (NCBI): domain Eukaryota; kingdom Metazoa; phylum Chordata; class Actinopteri; order Blenniiformes; family Blenniidae; genus Salarias; species Salarias fasciatus. The sequence goes on from NC_043759.1 coordinate 20,093,805, forward strand.
GCCTCGGCAACAGTGTCCTACAGTCGCATTAGAGTTATCCACACTTTTACTTTCTTTTCCAGGTCTATTGAGAAAATGATCAAACTCCAAGCTGTCATAACCTTGAGCTGTAATGGCCGTGGTTAAAACCCCACAGCGACAGCTGCACAGCTGCAATCTCTGTGATGGCACCCAATCCCCATCTCTGCATGCAACGATATCCCTGTTCCATCTGATGCTATCTCTGCAAAATGGGATGTTATCTGTGCCCGGGATGATGCTATCACCATGTGGTGTGGATATATTGGATCCTAATTCATAGCTTCCCACTGCCTCGGCAGAGATATGTGTGGCTCCGTGGCTTACTTAGGATGAGGGAGTGAATGGAGTCTTATGCCGGGTAGATCCGGCCGTGTGGCCCCCGGGCCAGACTTGTCACAGTACCTGTTCATGCTGTACGCTTTAATGAGGACAGGAGAGGGAGATGATGGAGAGTCAATTACAACCTCATGTTGGAGAGTAGCACTGTTTCACCTTTCATTACATCCCAGTGCCACGGGCTAACTGGGGCTCATCAGTTAGAGGAAGGGGCTCCTGCTGTGAAGGCCAGGCTGAGGTCGGCTGTGTGGAACCGGAGTGAGGAGGGAAGTTTGAGGAAGACTTCTACTCATCACATCGACACTTTGGACGATGGTTTTGCTCTGAAGATCTTCAGAACTTTTTCTGCCTTAATACAAGATTTGCATCGATACATTAAAATACCTCATTGATCTCCATTTTGACAGGTTGGAGATTTCACCTTTAACAGAAGTGAAGACTGTAAAAGAGCTGCTAGTGTTGTGACGCTGCGGCACACTTTAACTCAGTGTTAATCTGCTGCACAGTCACAATGCGCCTGGGGAAATGTTTTGACTCGTCTCCTCGTTAAACCTTCCCATTATTAGACAGGCCTTTGGTTTTTACATGTTTTTTAGATGCATGTGATCATAATTTGGAAGACCTCTGCTTCCTCGTCAGCCGCCGCTTATTGGTCTGACTAATGAGTTTAGAGACATGCTCATTTTCTTGTTTTGCTCGGAGTTAAATGGAACACTCAATACTTCATCTGTTTACTTTCGTGCATGAACTTCGGGTCTTCGGGAGATCGCTAAAGATGAGCTTAGCATATTGCAGTTCAGTGTGAACACCATAAATTGATGAAGAAGCTTAGATTAGATCTTTGCCTCCTAGTTATGGTTTTATTGGCGAAAGTGCTGGAAAAGGTCACTGCTCAACTCAATATATCATGTCTGCTTAATACGTATACAAATCTAAGTTCAACGACACGTTTATGAGACAGTTTATGGGCCAGCCACTGGCCTAGTTATTTTCACTCCTTCTTTTATCACTTCTTATTACTTGCAAGAATGAACACTGTTAGTATTGTCAATTACACATAGGATTTAAAATATACAGAAGTGTCCTCAAATGAAGAGCGTAGCCCAACACTTAATGCTCAGATTACCTAAAGTTTTTTTGGTTTTGCAATACTCCACACTGGGTGGCCCGTCAGCTCATCATGTTGTTTTGATGTGTGTTCCAGTGACAAATCCACAGTTTAACTTAATCAACATGGTAACCAGGCCCCGTTAAGTCCTCTGGTGATCATAGTGAGTGGTGTTGGCTGTGATGGTAAGATCGGGATCAGTAGAATTGGTTCATTTGTCATTTTTTGGGAGAAATACTGAATCAGCCAATTGTTTTAATTCAAAGCCTCCTTGGAGATCAAAAGTCATCATCTCTTTTTATCCAGTAATCAGCTCCTCCAATTAAAAATACAAAGGAGAGTCACTTCATGGTAATTCATGAAAAAAAAATCTGGAGTGAAAAATGAGAAAGAAAAGCAGTCCAGACTGTATTTATTTATTTTTTTTATGCTTCTCTTTTTTGTTATTGTTGTTCATGTAGTAGACTGTCCCTGCAGCGTAGTAGGTTTATAACATACCTAACTTTTTCTCGACAAAGTTCTTGATTTCCTTCCTGAAGTGTTTTCTGTGCACCGTGGAGCAGAAGTTCATCTCTTGAGACGAAACGCTGACGGAAAGTCATGCCTCCTGTTTTTTTTTTTTTTTTTTTCTTCTCGACAGATCCGATGGACAAAGACAGCCGGCAGCGTGTCGGACCGCTTCCAGGACTCCAGCGTGTTCAACGAGACGTTGCACATCTCAAAGATCCTGAGGACCCAGGGAGGTCGATACTACTGCAAGGCTGAGAACGGCCTGGGCTCTCCGGCCATCAAGTCCATCAGGGTGGACGTCTACTGTAAGTCCTATACAGAGTAAACTCACAAAGAGATATTTGAAATCGCAAACTGCAAGGATAAATATCAACTAAACACATGGTGGGTGGCAGAACAAGCATTTGAACTTAAGTGGTAACTCTAAAAGTGTCTGCAGGAGGCAGGAAGGAAAGAAATAGCGATCAAACGCAGCTTCCCAGAGTTAAAGTTTTTGAGATATTTCTTAAAAAGTCATCCGAGTGTGGTAGATTAGAAATGTGGGGCCATCACAGCCAGAGTTACACAGCGAAATAGTGGCCATAGTGTCACTTTTCCTCCGTTTTAATACTCTTCCAGTCCAGAATCCAGACATCCGTGACCATGAAAAAGGTTTCCATTCTCTGATTATGCAACGGAGTCAGCTGTTAGCTGTGAGATAAAGTGCACTGCAGTGAACCTGCCAGCACACTTATCTCCAAACACACAGATCAACATATATACACACATCACAAGTTTACTGTTTCAGTAGTTTAAACTCCCTGCAGGGACATCAGCAAATGCAGTATGTGCATATTTGCATTCACCCTAATTAGATTTAAGGAAACAAAAGTTAAAGCCAACAACAGCTGGAACACAGATGTGCTTTTATGAAACCTATCGCTTAAAATAGCAGTGACCCTTGTTTCTGCTTCACATGAAAAGTACTTATTTGCTTGCAAAGAGGCCCCTTTAGCGTTCCTGAGAATGGTAATTACACTAAAACACTTTTATTATCCTGACACAGTCATCGACTGTAAGAGCAGCCTCTCTATTTTTAAAGTATCTGTTCGACAAACAGGGAATGTTCATTAGCATCCGTCAAAGAAAATGGTGATTTACTCTTATTGCCTTTATTGATCGTCCATTGATTGTCCTGTTTCACCTCGTGAGTGGTTGAAGATGCCCAAGAGTTGGTTGTTTTGCCTCAAACATCGTCCGCCTCATGCGGCTGTTTGTCCACGAGTTTATATCCAATAATAAAATAATGCGTTGGAGTGCGGTAAGTGCAGCTCTTCAGTCTTCTGCAGCTTCAACAAATTCTATAGAGATGCATTTGAAATGGCATGCTTAGAGTCTGTGAAAGAGCTCTAAGCTGCCTGCTTAATTTTTCACCACAGCTTCTTTCTCAGTGCTCAATCTCCGCTCGCTTTTTTAATGCCAAGCTACCAGGGGGGAAAAAAAAAAAGAAAAAATCTTTGAAATAATGACCACCTCACTGCTCTTATTTGTTGCCAAACACAATTTTTAGTCACAGAGAGAAGTGAGAGATACTGGAGGAAATATTTTTTGCAGTAAATACGATCCCGGTGTCTTGTATGTGATGGATTTCCGAGCGATGAAACGCCGGTGTCTCTATATTAGACGGTAGTTAGGATTTATACTCCCACGCTCTCCTCTGGAGATTGAGACCAGTGTTTTGAGCCGCAGTGTTTTTAGTACAAATGTTTGTATTGACAGGAAACCTTTTGTTCAAGGCAACCTCGTAATTGGCGCAGAGTATCTCTGTTTTTGTGTTGTGATTTGGCTCCGCTCCGGTCTGGGTCTCGCTGAGTGGGAGACGGCACCAGGAGCTGAGAGGAGCAGCTGTACGCTGGATGCATAGGTGCAGCAATTACCCAAAAAGCATCTGCCTAATACAACCGGAATGCAATCAATATCCCTACCTGAAAACCTAAAAGTACAGTTTGATGATGCTGGTATTGATCGAGGATCCACTGACAGTCATTCACAGTCCTCAGCTTTGTGCATCACTTCTGCTTCTCAGGGACACTCTGATATTTCTGAGAAGTTGGTGTTGTTGCAGCATTCAGCCTCAAGGGGCAACGGTGTGCTTTACTGCAGCTTTGTGCCCTGTTTGACTCTCTTTTTGTGTTTTATCATCAGAAGAACATCTTTGTAAAACCTATGTTACTGTATGAAGCTGAGAAAAACAAGGAAAATACAAACAGTATTTTGTCTGCATATTCAGTGTTCTCACTTTGTAGACCAATACATACAAACGTAGGATCGCTGGCTGTTCAGCGCCACTGGCTAAACGCCTCTCAGGTCCATTTTTAGTGAACTGATTGTGACCCACACAAAGCTCCAGAGCAGATAGCCATCAGTAAAACTGCTTTTAATGCATGTGAGTCCCTTACTGTAGTGATGAGTTCCACATTACCCAAATAGTCTCAGCGATACTCTCCACTGAGCTGACTCAGGTTGATGCCCGTGTTTCTGCTCTGGAGGCCCAAAACTGCAAAGAGCGCAGCACTTTAATGGAAGAAGCACATTTCTGCCCACATATGCATGACCGGACAACTTTTATTTGAATGAATGTGGCACTATCTTGTAATCCAGTGTACAATTTCCCCTTTTATACGCCCGTAAACCCCTCCTCTCTCGTTCCCCTTTCTCATGTCTGTCTCACAAATACAAAAGACATTGTTAACAGGCCTGCTTTTTCTTCCCCTGCCTTTTCTTTTTGCCTTTTATGTCTCTGTCTCTTTATGTCTCTTACTCGCTCCATGTGTGAGCCTCATTCTCGCGCCTGTTTATTTGGACTGACACTGGCGGAGGCTGTGGAATTGAAACTTGTTTAGAGAGCCTCTGGTAGGCTTTAGTGGTGCAGGAGGTCGGGGCTGAATGCGTCTCAGCAGCTGACAGTCGGAACCTTGTTCTCTCTGTGCACCATTTCACCTTGGCTGCACTAAAGAGCTGGAGGAGCAGCCGACGTGGAAACGAAGCCAGATAGCACACAGGAGACAGAACACGGGCGTAATCCGAAAGCGTGGCTCCTCCACGAGCTCCACCAGACGCCACTCTGAGCTTCAAGCTCCTGCGCTGTAGAGGCGAGCTATTATTTGTGTTTTTTTAAGAAAGAATTCAGTTTTTGGTGCACTGCATGTTTTCAGTTAGGCTGCAGATGTTCAAGAAAAGTGTATTATTGTCAGTTTCTCTGTGATAAACGAGAGACCTGTCCAGGTTGTAGCTCAGGCTGTTCACACATCCACCCGCAAGCACAGGATGAATCAAAAACTCAACATGTTTGGTCTTGATGTATCGATATTTCTGCATTAATCTTCACATCTTCACATCACACCTTCAGAAGCCATGATCTTTACTGTCAGATGCTTTTATCATTTGCTCAGTTTGCACTGATGTACATCCGTTGTTAGATTTCCACCCATATTTAATACCACTGATTTAACGTAACAATGTAATAGATCACAGTTAAATCACTCCTCGCAGCCCAGCACACATCTGAACCATGAGCAAACTGCAGTTCATCCTTAATAGCATGAAATAAAACATAATTTGCACTATGTCACTCTAAATATAGATGCAGATTTGCAATGTATACATAAAAACAGTTTTTTTTTCTCACATGAACATTTCAAACAGCCATCCTTGTGATGTTTTTTTTTTTTTTTTTTTTTTTGCATTTGGCCTTGTAACATACTAAGTGTATACTTCACATTGTGTTCTCTTGCACACATCATGCCTACAGAGCAGCATTGCCGCTGTCCCCCGAGGCTGAATTTAATTGATGGGCCTTGGCAGTACATGCTATTTTTAGTGGTTTGCAGCTACGTTTTTTAATTAGTATTGAAATTGGTGTTTTGGTGCTGGACCTCCCATCAGCAACACCTTAAGTTATGTTCATGCTTGATGTTTGTGGCTTTGAAATGTATCTTGCATGTCGATGTTCATACGTGTGTGATTGCACTAGAAAAACAGGACTTGAAGGGAAAGTCGTCTCCGTGCACAGCTCCAGCATGTTTTAAATTAAGAGGCTTCAAAACCTGAATGATATTTCCATAGCTGCTTCCTTTTAACACACTCCTTTATTTGCTCCTGCCATCTCCAATCGGGAGGACTTTGATTGCAATTTTCGAAACATCTACAAGAAATCTCATTCTGGGGTTATTTTTGGTTATTAGATCAGCGAGCGCATTTCTTGAGCTTCTCTCTGTCTTCATGATGCCAACAACCTCGGCCGGTCTGATGCTGCTTCAGATAAATGAGAGGAAACTGGAAGTGTACTTGGGGAGCACAAACCCCAGGCAAGGCAAATAGCGCGCTCTTTCACAATATGCAAATGAGCTGTACTGGAGCTTGATATATTTTCCAAACTTCATGAACAATGTAGGAATACACTTTGGGGCTGAAATCTTGAGGACTGAAGGATTGAGATTTCTGCTCTTTCATGTCCTCCACAGTTGTAGCAGGTATGTAGGAGCACGGCCAACACAAGGCGAGCTTAATGTGAGGACAGCTAATCTTCACTTTCTAGCTCCAGCCACAGATTGTAGTTATTTTCCACCTTGTCCCTCTCCCTTTATAGGCAGTAAATAGGAAAGAATAAGTCTCCCCTTGGCACTATCATGGCGTTTTATTATCCTTGTATGTCTTGTCTGGTGTTGCTCATGTTCCCGATTCTGTTTTGTCTTCACTCCTTGTACATATTTCTACACATAGTTGTCAATTTTGCATGAAAAAATACACCACTATCAATTATTACACTGAAATATGATCTTTGAAAAAAACTGTGACAATGAGTTGTGTTTAAAAGAAGGAAGAAAAAAAAAGAAGAGCACAGAAAAACCCTCCTCAGAAACCCATGAGACAGTTTTTGATCTTGGATTCACGGCAGATGTTTTTCTCGCTGGTTTTGATGTTTTGGTCCAACAAAAGATGTTCACGGCTAAATATGTTGTTATGACAGTAAATGTGAATCGTTGTGGGTTTTTTCCACGTTTTCATCGTGTGTTTGAAGTTACATGGTGAATCTAAATTGCACCTGTACAGAGTGTACCCTGCCTTCATCTATAGCCACCTGGGATCGACTGCAGCTCTCTGCAGCACCGAGGGTCTGATCTACTGACGGTACAAACCCACTGACTTCACACTGCATGCACACTCGAATGTGGACGTTGATCTGACACCGAGGACTGTTGCGTTTGCGACAGACGATCTGTCGTGTTCCTTTTTCTTTCTTCAGTCAAATCCATCTACATTTGCTGCAGCGCTCTGATATGTTTGAGATCTTCCTCCATTTCAGTTTGTGCTTGTTGTGGCTCAGTGTGCTGTCCAATTACTGCATGCAAACAGTCTCAGATAAATTCCCATAATTTTGTTATGTTAACATTAAATGAAGACAAGACAAATGAACCACTGTTGAGAAGTCAAGCTAGAGAACCAGGCCAACAGAGAGCAAAACTTTTTTTTTTCTTTTGAGTTGTCCGTGAACAGCTGACAAACTCAGGAACGGATAATTAATGGTAATAACTGACCTCTGCAGCCCTCAGGAGCCGACATTAGCTCCATAGCCGGCTCAAAGCTAACGTATTTACAAAGCTCAGAAGTCCATCTAAGCACATTTTATACCTGCTGACACCTCAGTTGTGTTTGTCCACACTCCGGTCTACGGGGAAGGTCCTCTGCAAAGTTAATAAAGAACCTTGCCCAACTCCTACACTGATCGATTTTCAGCTTAAGACGCTCACTTCTTTTTTCCTACAGGGAAGTCATCTCAGTGTTCTCATTTAATTTCAGCTGCATTAATTTTGCTGCAGCATCTAATGTTTCATTGAGTGACTGATGGAGGGGGGCTTAGGAGTTCTGCAGGGGAAGCTTATTGCAGGCTCAGAGAGTTCATTGACCATCGCCAGCACAATATATCTGAAAGAGGTTTGGCCGGAAGGTGAGTTGAGGGAAATGTCCATTGAAGTGAGTAACCAGAAAATCAACAAACAGTTGGGAAGTTTTGCTGTCGTACTCATTCTTCTTCACAGGCGAATGTAAAAGAAAAAAATGCAGTTTTCATTCAGTCACTTGTGACGGTAATTGTACATTTATTTATCGCTGTTTCCTGTCATTTTTTTTACATCAAACATTTAATGTATTCAGATTATTTTATCCTAGAAATAATTACCATTTTAATCAGCACTGAGCTCAATCATTATTTGCACTCTAGCTCTTGCTGATAAACAATAAATTCCAGTTGGTTTTAGTGGTTCTCAAAACATAGAGGATGTGAAATTTACTTGGAGAGCGTAAACTGAATACAATATTTTGAGCTTATGGTCAAATGGAGATTTGATTAAAACAGCTTTAAAAGATTGAATACAAATTAAATACAATGAGTGCGGAGAAAGAAAAAACAAAACACATCCGCTCAAGATCGTGTATTTTCTGTACCGTTACAAGAGAAGAAGAAGAAGCTCTTTATCCATCTCCTAATATTGGGAGATGATCCACATGCTGCTCGGCCGGGGCCTGTGTGTGTCCGTGGCTGTGAAACAGCTGGATTCAGGTGCTGCGTATGCTGTGAAAGAACAACCCAGCAGACTGTGTGTATCATTTCACTGGAGCGTCCACACACACACACACACGCCTCCCTTCTCCCTGATATTTCTCACTGCATTCCTTCAAAGGGATTAGAATAAGACAATAGCCTGTTTTCTCTGTGTTATCTGTGAAAGGACTTACGCAGCCCGTACTCCACGCTGCTGGTGCACAAGCCAGGGAATTTTAATGAGGCAACTGTGTGTGTGTGTGTGTGTGTGTGTGTGTGTGTGTGTGTGTATTTGTGTGCATTTGTCAGCACACGGGCTGCAGTCTAAGACTTTTTTCTTTCTTTTTTTTTTTGGCAACGGCAGTGTTCGTCTAGATTTGGGACGTGTGAATGTGTGTGTCCATTTCTTTGTGCGCTCATGCGTGTGAGAGGAAGCAAAAATAGAGGCTGCCCATTGGGTTCAAGCACATGCTTATGCATGAACACACTCCCCACCAGTGAGGTCCTGACTCACACAAACATGTCAAAGGCTTAACTTGTCTTGGCATACGCCTCCTCGGCTGTGCGGCGGCGTGCGGGGCGAGGCCGACTCGGAGGAAGTGTGTCCGCTTTATGTTTGCCTTGCCTCGGCGGAGTTCATGAAGGAGCTCAGCGACCAAACAGCGACTGATGGTGTTTGTTTTGCGGACGTGCCGGCTTTATTTTATCCAGTTGGTCAGTAAAAACTGGCCCTTCTAATCTAATCGTGTGTCCACCTGCTGGCACAGACTGTCCAAAAGGATGCCCGTTTAGAACGAGCGAAGGAAGGATGGCGTGTGAATTGATTGAGTGATTGATTGAATTGATTAGGCTTAATGACATTTATTAAGCATTTGTATCGGTACTCTTACCTTATGTTTTGTGTAGATTGCAACACGCTACTTTATTCTGTGCATCTTATATGCAGCAAATTGAAGCATTACTCTCACATTCACAGTATTTAAAGGGAAGAACTTCTGTACATGGAGGCTGATGGTGGAAGGAGTCCAGCATGTTCGTCACAGGGACGTGAAAAGCTTGTTTTTTTGGTGCAGTGGTGCTTTGATGGCCAAGTAATTTGCTGCTGCAGTTCTATTGGATGTTATCTACAGCTAGCCCGACAAGCTTTGCCGGCAGAGTACGAGACCCTAATTTCTTGTTTACCCTTCTTCTCATGTTCAGGTCGACACCGACCCATTTTATTTTTCAAATGCATGAAAGTGTTACATAGATTTTTGTGTTGCATCAAGACCTGAGCGTCTTTGTCAGGAACTTCTTTTTAAAGAAAATAAAATCTAAAAAAAGGCCGTCTCTGGTTGCATTATTTTAACAACCACCATTTGTGAGCCCCGCTCACTCTGTTACACACAATTGCAGATTTTCACGATCAAAGATATTGGCCACAGTTGCTCCTCTTTTGTCTGGGAAGGCCAGGATAGCTCGGTGTACGGCTGACTTTAGGCCTGAGCCGTTCCTGTGAACTCCCACATCCATTCATTACTGCTGTTTGCACCCTGTGCTCGCCTTTCAAGGCTCTGGAGAGCCTCTTATAAAGTGACCTGGTAATATATTTGGGTACGAGCAGAGGGAAGTGTGTGTGTGTGGGATGGTGATCTCTGGGGATCTCATTGATTACTGGGATCAGTTGGATGTAGCCGGAGCTGGAGGCAGGTTCAATAGGTTGAGTTATGACTCAGACTGAAGGAAGATACAACTGTGTGGACCTCATCCCGATCATATAAAGCTTTTATTTTCACAGTTTTCTGGATAAATAGATCCATCTGTTGTATCCTCTGTAATGGTGATACTCACAAGTTGGGTAATTTAGATAGCCTAATGGCTCTCTAACGCTCACCCTCCTTACTTAATGTCACTACTTCTGTAAAGCTTTCCATTCTATCACAGCACATATGCAATTTACACTGATAAACGGAGCCGATTTAGTGAAAGAATAAATTTTTTGAGAGTACGAGTCCTTGGTTTCAGACAAAGATTTAAATGAAATGAAAAGCGTGTCGAGCGCACTCTTTAATATTTTTCTACTGTCTGGCTGCTGGTCCCCGGCAAATTCTCAGGCTCCATCTACTCATAATCCTCTTAGCAGGCATGAGGAAAAAGTAGTGTTTTTGTCTTGTCAACTTGAGTTTTCATCTCTGAAATTTTAAGATAACCTTTGGGGCACATTAGGCCCGGTATCGATCGGTACTGTTCATACTTTTACTCCTCTTTTTACCTTTCCCAACGCTTTTTGCTCAGTCTACCAAGTTATCCAGTAGGCTTTACACTGGGATGTTTCCTGAACCGGGACACAACTTATTCTATTATAACGTAAATAATGTCAACAGGTTAGTAAAGCAAAAATACTTTTTTTTTTCCTGCCCCAAACTGGTGTAGATTCATAAATAATCATTAACGCTGACAGGATTTCCACTGTTTAGGAAATGATGAATTCATCTAATAAATAGATTTAGTTAAAAACCACAAACAACATATTTGGGATGATGTATGTTAATTATTTGAGCTATTATTGCACCGTGGGACCCTCGACCCCTTCAAATAAACGGTGTCCTCGCTCCTCCCACTCTATTTGAAGGGTCACTTCACCCAAATTACTAATGAAATGACTATTTGCTCAATAGCCCATTGTGCTTTCTATTCACACAGGTTGTTTGTGTTGTTTCTCAAGGTTTTATGTCGGATTTTACATAAATGGATTTCCATTAGCGATGCTCACGTTTTAATGGAGCTTTTGAATTGAACGTCTCTTTGCAGAAACACGCGTAAAATCCCGGCCGCACAAGCCGGTCTCATGACTGCAGGTAATAGACAGTTGTTAATTTTGAGATTTTGCTCATTCTCCTTCAGTGGGTTTTTTTTTTTTTTTTTTTTTTTTTTTTTCAATTTTGGAAAATTTTATTTTACCAAAACCAAACTCAAATTATCTTTCGTGACTTTTATCTGACCGGTCAGAGGAGCTAAGTCATAAAAAGACAGTAAACAGAGAAACACAGGGGGAAATTAAGACACCGTCATTATATTTGAGAGTAAAACAATAACCTTTCTTATCTTGTAAAAGTCCCCGAAAGTAGGAAATACAGTTTGAACCTCAAATGGAGCTGTGTCGAGTGGCTTTGTCTCGGCTGGGCTTTGGTCTTCTAATGCCAAGGCTGGTAGTTCAATCCCCACCTTGACCTGTCTGCGTTTGAATTATCCAGCAGAGCCTGTTGAGACTGCTGAAGTGGTACAATTCTCAGGTGCGGGGAATAAAGTAAAACCACATGCTGTATTTATAGCGACGCTGACTTCATGGTGCCAGAAGTCGGATCCAGCTTCCCTTTGCAAAAACGTTCGGAGACAGATTTATTGTTTCATTCTAATATACACAAAGTAAATTTGCTATTTTCTTGTTTTCTTCATAACTGTGATATTTTTTTTTTCTTTTTCGTGCATGACCGGTTCGCCTCAAACAGACTCCATTAACTCTTATCAACAGGATGTCATGTGCGAGCGAGGGCTACAGTATGTTTTTATCTCGTTTTTAGCATCTGCCGAAATGAGCAGCAGCCACTGAGGCTGCAGGAGAGAGGTCAAAAGTTGCCATGGAAACCAGCGGATCAGATATGGCGGCTCCGTCATGCCCGATAAATGTGTGACACAACAAATGTGCTCGTTATTTTTGAATAACACATTCAATAATCCTGCATTGCAACTGGTCCGTTTGGAGAGGAGAGAATCCCAGACTGGCTGCTCTGTATTTCAATCAGGCAAACGGCCCGCCCGCCTCCCCCTGCCTCACAGAGTCTTATAAACGGCCGTCGCTCTGGATGCCATATGCCACACATCAGGGCGAACCCCCTCACAGTAATCATTATCAACTATAAACAGAGCGATGCTCCAGAGCTGATCTGACTAACTCTGGTTCCAGTGTCTCTATATGGTGAGATCTGCGCAGCTATGATACGATATGATGTATTATACCATTTTCAGAAAAGGTCCCGTTATGTATGTAGACAGAGATATATGTACAGCGGCCTGTTAAGTGCTTTTGGATGTAAATGACCTGCGGTGATGAATGGCGCGATACAGCCTCAGTGAGTTATCTGAGCCTTGTTTGAATCGGGACAGAATGAATCAGCACATTATGTGTACATTATGTAAATGTTTGCCGGTTTGGTTAATGGAGGTAAAGCCAGTTCACGACTGCCCATTATTCTTTCAAGGACTCGCTCTGGGGAGGGGCCCTCAATCAGGAGTGGAGTCAACCTCATCTCTCGCCTTTGTTTTTCTCCCCATCAGGAGCTTAAAACATGTTGCGGTGTGTTTATGTGGTGTATGCTAATGTGATTAGCTTTGGAAAATTCCATTCCGATCTGCTTTTTGCTTTTAAAACATTCCTTCTCTGTACAAGTAAAGGCACCGAACTGTTATTAGCTGTTGTTTAGATAGCATTTATTGATGTGGGGAAGAAGAATTCAGAGTATGAGTCAATATAAATATGGATGATCTTAGGTTCTTCCTAATTCTTGAGCACTACCACATTTAATAATTGGTCTTGAGTGATTATATGTTTGAATAAATCTCACAAGGGCAGAGGCATGAAAGCAACAATTAGCTGAAGATGAATGGAATTTAAACTAATGTCATGCAGGGAATTGGCTGAGGGTTTTTTTGTTTTTTTTGTGTTCACACAGAAGACCAAACAAACCTTGAGGGAAAATGAAGTTATTGAGATGGTTTATTTTATTTTTGAGGTGCATGCATGAAACAGTGTGCCAGTACAGTTTGCACTGCTGCCTCAGAGAATTAAATCAGGTTTACTCAGGCTCTGGTCTTTGTGTTTGACTTTCCTTCCTGTTGTGCTTTTGAACGGTTTTATCTTTACAAGCAGATTCTCTGACTTAGTTCACCTGGAGACAATGAAGACTTGGAGATAAAATTTTCAAAAATCAAATTAGGCTAAAATGTGATGGTTTTTATGATAACTTACAGCATCACCTGTTCTTTATCTGGTTTTATTTTATCTTCAGTCCAGTGCTCTCTCCTATTAATTCCACAGAGTAAGAGGTGAATGTTTCACTCTGGCTGTCACTTCATCGTTTAACTCAGGTCCTGTTTATGCAGCAAAACCACACACACAGAGAACAGTTTAACAAGAGAACAACAGTGAGTACACTGACATTCATATGAACAGATGACAAAGTTTAATTGCTACTTCGGGTTACTGTCAACTCTAAAACTACCAATAATACAAACGGGGAGTCATTTCACTCTGGAGGCTGCCATAGCTGTTATTGTCTTTCTACTTGCGCAATAGCGGTGTTTTACACAGAGCTGGGGTGTTTTTGAAAAGTTCCACCTTAGGGGCAGTTTTCAAAAAGTTGCATTTTCAGTGGTCTGCCAGCTGTGACTCCATTGTCAGGGTTTTTTTTTTCAGTCCCACTGTAGCAGGTTGAATCCTCCAGCTCCGCTGAACAGATTGGATGCTGGATTATTCTTTCTTCGAAAAGTTTCACTCAGACCAGCACATCTGGTCAGTCAGGAGTGTGTCTTTGTCTGTTTTATTGGTTGCTGCAACAGTTTTTTGTTGTTCATTTTTTCCCCCTGACAGTTGGTAGTAGGTTGACAGTCATTGGGAGGAAGTTGTGTCGGCGGAATGACCTTAAAACAGTGATCATAATCACAATATTTATATGTATCAGTGTGGTAACAATATTTTTGGATAATTTAACCCCACACGGACAAATTTGACCTCAAACATATATATGTATTTTTGTTTTCCTTTTTTCTGGGAAAATAATGGCGAAGGAAAAGTTTATTAGGAAACAACTGTGTGATGCTGATATGTAATGTATTATAAAACCTTGGAGCCATGTTTTACAGATGCAAAAAACAGTCCTTTACTGTCTAGATTTCTTGTTCACAGACTACACATGCGAGAACTACACTCTATATCTATCTATCTATCTATATATATATATATATATACTACACAACCTGTTCAACCTGTTTCACCACTATATAGACTACTCTATGCCTAAATAGATCCATATATGCTATACTACGAATGGAAGAGACTGCATTTCCCAAGTTCCTAAGCTGCCATTTTGTTCGGTTTTAACTCCAGAAGCAGACAGCCAAGTGTGAGAGAAAACACACCCCTGTGGACACAAGCCCTTATAGAGGACTTATAGGCTTTTCTCTGACTTCACTGGAAACGTCGTCCGCCAAGTGGAAGGCTTCTTCATCGCTCCCCAGTCATGGGAAACACAATCATCCAGAACCTGTAAACTCCACATAAAAATGCCCCTGAACACATACACATGTAAGGAACACTGTTTCTTTACATGCACAAACTTATTTCAAAGCAGCTTAATGAAAAAGAGGTGTATTGAATTAATTTCTACCTCGATGCAGTGTTGTGACAGATAGATTGTGTTGATTCGGCGTTGTTTTGCTCATTTGGTCATATCTCTCCCCCAGCCGACACACGCATCCCTCTTACTTCCAGTACATCCGTCTTGAGCCACTAAGGCACAGAACGCTTGCTACTTTATTCATAATACATGACTGAGCTGTTTATTTTTTGGGAGAGCTGTTTTTGAGTGTTGATGGTGAATATTAAAACGAGCCTGTGACAGTATGATGAGCTTCTTTTTATTGTTATTTGAAGAAAAAGTATCCTCATATCGATGATCCCTGGGTTTTGTATCCCAAACAAAAGAAAAAGTCATTAAGCTCAAACCGGAGAAGAACTCCATCATGTCACTGGTGTTTTTACCTCCAACTCTAATGGCGGGTTTCTAGGTGGTGTTGTTTGGATCAGCGGTCTCTGGCCTGCTTGTTTTCTAGGGAGATGAATTAGAGAGGAGATGGGCTGAGGCAGATGCCACTGTCTCAGGGAGAGGATGAAGAGGAGATTCATTACTTCTTGGCCCCGAACACACACACAGAGAGACAAACACAAACCAACACACACAACACAGAACCGGGCCTCATTATTTTCCCATTTCCATCAGTGGGAGGAAGTAAGGGGTTGCAGCCTCATCTGTGTGGGCGCTGACGTCTGCCCCTCCATTTATCACACACAGTGTCCATGTTTACACGGACACACACACACACACACACACACACACACAGACGTCTTTTGGGCGCACCTCCAGACATGTGATGCTCCTCCGAAGACAGCATAATTGGAGAAGCACTGTCACTAAATAAGATGGAGGTGCTGAGGTTCCTCCGGCTCTTACAGCAACAGTCTAACTAGCAACAAATCCATTTTCATGCAACTCTCAATCTGTTTCCCTTTTTTTCTGGTTGTGACTGTGAAGGTAAAGGACTAATCAAAACTTTATATTTAAACCTTTTAAGAATACTTATGGCAGATTAGCATTTTTCTTTAATCTGTACTCATGTTATTGAAATCTTTCTTTGTTTCGAGCAGTCCTTTTGGGAGTGACCCTAATCTACTCTACATTAGAGCTTTTTCTTACATTTCCAACAAGACCATTGTCCTCTTCCCCCACCTCAGGTCTCTGTGCTGCTGACAGCGTGGCATGTTTTATTGTTCACTATAACTCCAGTGACTCCATTTTGCATTGCCTCATCAATTGGCGGTAATTACACTTAACCAGCCCTGATGACTGTGGCCTCAGAGAGGGAGTTACTTACCATTACCTTAATTCTTAATGCATATGCTGTTATGGCTCAGGAGACAGAAAGAGAGTGGCAGTGTGAAGCAGAGGGGTGGTCACCGAACGGAGATTTGATAGGTAAAGTAGCTTTTTCCTGCGCAGACCCCCCCTCCTAACGGGAAAATTCAACCTCAAGTAAATGCAAGAACGTGGAATAACCTGATGAATAATTCACCGCTTGCTGCGCGGCACCACCGAGGCATGCCAAACAGCCACCACGGCAGGGGTGGCGTGTTGCCCTTTACAAGCTTTAACCCAACTTGTCCACTTGGGTTAATGTTCTTGGCAGAGACAGAAGAGTAACCTTCATAAACTCCCCCCTCCTCCAAACTTAAAGGTCTGCCTGCTCACAGTTTATTAAAGCAGCTGTTAGACTGTCTAGTTGCTGACCTGTATTTCACATAGTGAAGCATGAATAGGTGAGCTGTGTAAAGAAGTAGCACATATAAAACTATCCAGTCCTATTGAACCTTCAAGGCTTTATCCGAAAAGATATTTGGACGTGAACATTCATTACTGTTGTGCCGTATTGTTGTCGTCTCAACAAAACTAGCCTTTTATTTGTGGTGTTTGTTGTTTCTTTAGAAATGGTGTCTACCAATGACATTCGGTGCCAGGCAGAAATAGCTAATTAGGTGAGTTTTCTAAAGTGGGCTTGTTCATTGTTATCTGCCTTTCATTGCTTTAGCTTTGATGCTCAGAGCACAAAAGCTTTTTAAATCAGATTTGCTAAAAACTTTGATAAAGACATTCTATCATATTCAATGGCAAATACAGGCAGACAGACTGTTTGTCTAGAGGATGAAGAAAGACTTATTTTACAGGTGAATAGCTGACATAATTTGTTACACATATTGATTATTCCCAGACCACAAAATAAGCAATCAAAACATTATTAAAAGTGAATAAGCACAAATGTATGGCATTGAGGGAATGTGTGTCAAGAGGGGAAAAAATAGATTGATTCATCAGAATTAATTAGGACTCCATTGAGTGACCCTTGTGTAACGAGAAATGATGATCAACACAGTATCCGCAATCAACAGAGCTCCAGTGTAAATGGAACAAACATAAATTTAACATTACTGTCAGCTTTACCAAATTAAAGACCTGTGGGCATCAGGACCACTGGACACAGGGGTGTGTGATTGTATATTTCGTGTTGGTGTGTGGGTGCGAACAGGTATCATAGGGGTTCACTGTCTGAATGTAAAACTGTAAAAATGTATTACATTCTTATATTGTTTTTTTTGTATGTATGTTTACGTGTGTGTGTGTGTGTGTACATGTGTGTTTTATTTCTCGTTTTTCTGTTTAGATTTTGAACATGTATGAAATGAACTCATTTAAAATATATATCAGTAGGGTTAAACACAGCCAGTTTGATGACAGTCTAATTCCAGCTGCTGTCACAAGGTGAACAATTAAGCCTTTGTCGGAGTCTGTTTCACATGGAAAAGAAACAACATCAAAGGATTGAAACCTAATCGCACTTTGAACACATGGCCGCCATAAGCCAGTAATCTATGTAATCTGAAACCCTGTGGAGTGCAAAGAAAGACTTATTTTGCAGGTGAATCACTGGCATTGTGACGCCTATTGATTATTCCCAAATTATAAAATCTAAGTAGTATTGAAAGTGACAACGTGGAAAAGGTGTTTTAGAATTGTTAGAGATTGCTTCATTACTTCATGGGCCAACAATCTTGTAAACAGGACCTTTCCAAGAGCAGTCTGGAGTAGTAAAAATCCAAAAATCTGGTTACTTTGTTCTGGTGAAAAGGAGCAATATCGGTGCATCATACTGGAATAACACAGTAAATCTCACGTGTTTATAAACTGTAAGAACAAGTCAGGTGAGATGACTTGTTAGCAAAGTGAATAAAGTGTCATCCTGTGATGATTCATTCATGAATGAACCTGCTGGAGAAGTGAATGAATCATCACAGGATGACACTTTATTCACTTTGACACTTCGAAGTGCATTTTATTTAGCAAAAAATCTGTGTCATGGGGTGTGAAAAAATATCTATTTGGCGATATGTCGCGATTCTCAGCTACCCAATATAACATCAGTTTAACAGTTCAGCATCAATTTTTTTTTTTTAATGAAAATAGTCATTCATTTTTTCAACACACTGTGAATACAATAGGACTTTTGAACCTCTGCTCGAGTGGACTCGGGTAACTAAATCCCTCAAATTTTAGTTACTGTGAATTAGTTGTACCTGCTACGTGTTATAAAGCTCTCATTGAGCTATTCAGGGAAAACAGAACAGTTACTTTGAGACGTTTTAAATCAAATAGTTTTGACTCAATTTTCCCTCTGAATGATCAGTATCATCTGATGTATGCTTAAACTGGTGTTATCTCTTTTTATTTCTCTCTTTTTTTTAACTAAATAAATTATTGCGATATATCACAATATTTTGTGATATTGTTGTATTGCAACCCAAGTATCGTGATGTGTGTCATATCATGAGGTCCTTGCCGATACACACCCCTCATGTCGTTGATGGTAAATCGCGGAGGGAGAAGTATGATGTAAAAAGGGTGTTGTGGATTGGAACATGGAAATATGTGCCTGTGTAATATTAAATATCACAAATCAAATATTGCAAATTGTGTGAGGACAATGATACATGCAATAACAGTAAAATTGTTACTGAAACGCCAGTAATGACAGCTGGTCACACCCCATCCTTTGCGGGCAATTTGGGGTAGAGTATCTTGCTCAAGGACTCTTAGGCATATCCTTAGCGGGACATAAGACTTTAAACCTGCAAATTACATTACAAATTAAGAGACAACACAGTTTACCAAAGGAGCCACAGTGACAACATCATGCCATGTTTTTTGTCAGTGATGATAAAGGTTTGGTTGAACATCAAGTTTTCTGATCGCCTTATAAAGTTAGAATATAATATAATCCTGTTATTGACTGAACCTGTCCATTCATCCGTGTTTTTCGCTGCTTTATGTGTCCTCTCCTTTGTGTGCCAGGTTGAGCCACTCCCAAAAGAGAATATCAGTGAAAAAGAAACAGACAAATGCATAAAGGAAGTGGAGATTTTCTCCCTGTGAGGCGAGAGCACTAAAACACCCACACCACTCTGCATCCCGACATCAAACCAATCAACCATGTATAATTTGTGGATTTTCATTTTATTAAAAAAAGAGCCTGACCAAAAGAGTAATTCATCCCAGTGAGCTACAGTGTGTCGCTGTGTTTGTTCAGCCTCCAGTGAATTACAAGAACTATTAATATTAATAATTGTTAAGCTGAAAAGAAAAAACTGAAAAGACGTACAGCCCGTTACTGGTGAGATATACGCAGCTCTCAGAGTTGCAGCCAAAAAAACCCATGCCATCCATAGCTGTTGTTTCTGGAGCTGATCAGATAGCAAGTAACTGCAGCTGTATATCTGTTGTTGTGTATGGGAGCTTACTGGAGGTGGTTTCTACTACCTGTGACAGACAGGAGGATGAATATGAGGAGAAGGAGACGTCGGCTTTTCAGTAGGTGAGCTGCGGTTATTGGCAGCAGGGGAAAAAAAAAAATCACAAACCAAGTGTGTGCTGCAACTGCTGCTAACCAATTATTCAGTGCATCCACTGTTTACATCTCAGCATAGCAATATGTATTACATGTCACACAATAACTGAATGAGCTCCTCCCCAGTTTCCTTCCTCTTCCTCTTTTTATGCCGGCACGGCGCACGAAGCCACTCACGCTCATCTCTCATGTCTCAGGGAACGATATTCCGTTTACGGAGATATCTCTGCTACACAGCCGCCATCGTCGGAGTGGACTCATCGCAGAAATAGATGCATCACGCCCTCGCCCACCCTCCAAACACATCCATCCGCCGCCACAATCACACTTTAGTGTGCGGCAACAGCTGACACCACATAGATACAGCTAGCAGGAGGTAGTTATTGTGGAGTGTCGCCGTGAGATAGAGGTCACTGCTGCCAAGGAGTTGAGAGATGGAGGGAAAGGAAATGTTCTGACAGTAAATTACATGTTGGACTCTCATATTCCATCAGAGGTTTCTGCATGAAATGGATGTTATATATCAACAATATGGCTTATTAGCCTTGTGACCCACAGAGATAAAATGCGTTAGAAAGCATTATTCAGCAAGCTGAAATTACACACCGTGTATTTCTTGTTTTATTTGTGCTTCCTTATTGAATGTGATATCTTTACACACACAGTTATGGTAGATAAGTTCTTTACACTGCTATCCTTTATAAAATCTGTCATCCAGGAATGTTTTCAGATATTAAAATCGGTTTTGTCTCATATATATACTTTTATTTTTTTAAAACTCCATCTATCTGTCTGTTCTCTCTCTCTCTCTCTCTTTTTTTTTTTTTTTTTTTATCAATGCCATATCTCAGAACCACCTTGAGGGCATTTCTCCAAATCCAGTTCGTACTGTCACTCTCAGTAAAGTGATTAGATTTTCCTGGACAAAAGGCGAAGTTTAAGGTCGCTGTCACCTCATATTTGTTCCATTCCAGTCAATCAGAGGGCAAATGTGTGTGGCAAATACGGCTCCGAGGGCCTGCTGAGAAATGGTGGCTTTAGTGATGCAGTTTATGTTGTGACGGTACCTGGTTAAATTAAAATTCAAACATATCCCTTCTTCTCAGATTACTTGCCGAACATATTTAGTAGTTGAAACGTCATGTAAAAGAGGTCTAAGGGCTATTTTAGACTGTTTGCTTTACGGATCCGGAACGGATGTGCAGAGGAATATTGCGTCACGCAGCAGGAGCTTCAAGCATAGATATATGGCCATAGATATGGCTATTAGCATTAGCCCTATTGTAATAAATGGCTGTATTTCCACCGAATGCATTTTAATTGTAGCGTGACGCACCCGGCAACAGAGTCACAAGTGATCCAACAGCGACTCTGTTTTCTCTTCATATGGCAGCCAACATACCGGGGATTGGAGGCAAGATGGCGGACTCTTGAAGCCACGTACGACCGAATGCCAGTCCTCCAAAAGAAAAATCCTACCTTGCACTCCACAACGCGTACTTATTTGGCAGAGCTCCAGATCCGCTCTTATCTGGCGGAAACAAAGCAATTTACTACAATGGAGGCTAATGCTAGTAGCCATACACAAATCTATGACCATATATCTATGCTCGAAGCTCCTGCTGCGTGGTGTAATCTTCCACTGCGCATCCATTCCAGATCCGTAATGAAACCAGTGTGAAATGGCCCTAAGTCAAGCATGCATATGCATACCACTCATCAACTGGGCTGCCAGTTCCTGGAGTGAGAATGTCACATGGAGAGACCAACCACTACACACACGTAAAGACATTTCCATCAAGTTGTTTTGAATATTGATTGTACTACTGACTAATTTTAAAAAGTTCAGCATTGCTTTATTGGATTGATAATTATCATGGATCTCTTCATGACACACTTATACACAATTTGTCAACATTTGTCCAGTGTGGCATTGATTTTTGGAACAAAGCTCGAGAAAGCCGAATTACCAAATGATGTTAATCATAAATTGATCATTTTCAACAGTTAATATCTGTATTTATATTCTGTAGCAGTCCTCTCTGCCTATATTACATGAAGTCTGGTCGACCATTAATTCCAACTGCTGACTTGGCCTGTTAATGGAGACACACAGCCGCGAGGCTATGATTCCAGATTAGGATTTACTTTCAGACTCCAACTTCAAAAATGCAGCTCGAAGGCTTGCCCTGTGAGGTTCTTCACAGGGCAGGCTGCCAAGTAATAACTTCTCTAATCACTTTTCCCACATGCCCATATTTCTACCAGAGTAAAAAAAAAAAAAAAAAAAAACATCTACAAAGGGAGCAAGTCACCCTCATTTTCAGAACAGGAAGCAGCTGCTGTACAGTATCATCACCTCATTAGCCTCACATCTGTATAGCAGCATTGTGGAGGTTGTTACACGCTCTCGGCCTCCTTTTTGCTTAATTTTTCCTTCTTCCTCCCCCCTCCCTTCTAACCGTGACCCCCCTACCACCAACTGTCTTCTCTTCATATCTCTTGATATCCTCCGTTGGCACAAAATAAAAGCAAATTGCTTGTCAGTGACATAACAAGGCTGTTTTTACCCATGAAAGACATTACACAAATGTCATTCAGGTCAGCGGCTCCCGCTGGTAATCATGCTGGGACGGTGATTAGGTGAAATTAATCGCAGGTCTCTGTCGCTCATGGCTGACAGCCTGGGAGACTGAGACACGCTCCCTTCCCAGGTGACTTCAACAAAATCAAGTGGAAACCGCGAAAGACATCAAAGCCGAGAAAAAAAATAGACAAACTCGCGTTAGATTAACTCCCTAGAGACAGTCCCCCCCCCACTCCCAAAAAAAGAAAGGTGTCTGAGTGAGTGTCTGTGTGGGCGGCGGGGCACGAGGAGGTGGAGTGAGATAATGTGGCCGCTTTCTTGCAGGTGTCTGCGTTTTTAGAGGAAGGTCAGGGGACATGAAAGGAAGGAGCGTAGGTTTTTGATGTGATAATGAAGCGCCTTCTTTAGTCTCCGTCTTCTCTTTTATCAGAACCGCTCACTTGCGCCTATTTGTCCAACAAATGCTGTCGGCGGGCCGTCAGAGTGCAGGTCTGCATCCTTGTACGTAAACGGGAGCGATCGGCACGCGCAGCTTCTGTTTCTCACTTGTGAGAAGAACGCGAATGCTGATGGCTTGACGGTTACGCCCTTCCACACTCGTCTTGTGACGACTCCTCTGACTCACGCAGGCATTGTGTCTATCCACCATTGACACATCTGTGCGTCACACCCCCTCCCCCTGCTCGGAGCCTTGGGTTTTGAGGCTTGTCATGGTCGGTGGAGGTGAGCGGGTGCGTCGCTGCGGTTGGCGTGCTGAAGCGTTTCACCGTACATGGGCAGATTTACCGGCCTGTGAACGCATAAACCTGCAATGACAAACCCTAACAGCTCTGGCACGAGCAGCCTGTACGCTACAGTTTTCCAGCAGGCTCGGGGATTTAAGCCACACAATCAGCCGAGCGGAACTTTAGAAGCTAATTGCACAAGAGTGGCACACACGCACATGCTACACACAACATCCTTACAGGAGGAAGACTGATGGCGGAGGTGGAATTTTGTTTGAAATTCATCAAATTTTAATCCAGTGCGTACATTTCCATATTTCCATATTTATCTCTTTGCACTCCTCGCTTCCACTTCCTCTCTGTATGTCATTTTTGCCCTATTAATAGCTCCTACCGCGCATTACCTAATACACATTTATCCACTAACACACGCTGAGAAACATGTCACCACCTATTAAAAAAGAAGACGGCGTCCAGGACATAAAGACACACGGATCCCACAGGGGCTGTTAATAAATCACTCCATTTCTGCCCCCGGTTGAAAGGTAACAGACGAGAGAGAATCTGGGCAGAGTCAGAGATGAGATGTAGGATTCATACTCACCCCCCTCTCCTCTGTAATGAATCAGTGTATTTACTTAGAGTGATCTGCTCCTCCAAAATGGCCTCTCAATTGCGACGTCTTCTCGCTCCCCCTCCTCTGTTTTACCTCTGCCCAGCCCCCCCAAAGGTAATTGCTCTTACCTGAGACACTGTAATGGATCCTGGATGAAGTATTGACCGCCGCTAGATTTTGATTAAGGGGCTGTAGGGCAGAACACGTCTTTAATGAAACTGAGGAATCAGCATTCTCGGGCTGGTGTGTGGAGGCTGTGGGCGCTGTGCATCGTGGCCCACAGGCACCTTGATTAGGACCTGATCCTCGGCAAATCCAGGGGTGGGCCACAGCCACTGAATTAAAAGCGATGATTTCATCCATTAATAATACCTAAGGCGTGTGTAGTTTTTCTCTGGAGGCTTATAATCGTTAAAGATTTGGGTATTCATTTACTGTAAGCTGTTTGCTCTTACCTCACTCACACATTCACCTCAATCACTCACCTTGCTGCTCACCCGCTGGTGCACTAACTCACTCATTAATACACTCAAACACCCCCATTCGTATGCAAAAGGTCGGCCTTTATCAGTGAGAATTTTAGCATGAGGGAAACTTGCATTAGCTCCTCTCAACCGCTGCCTTAAATTGCCTTTTTTTGCTCGTGTTAAAAACTGATTGCATCTCGGACGGAGATGAAAGGGAAAACAGCGAGCTCGCTGCGTTCTTTGAGCGTGCAAATGGACATAATCTAAGAGGCGAGCATTAGCATGCTAAAAGACACCACAGCCATGATGAACGCCACTTGCCAAGGCTTAATACGATAGCCGGAAAAGATGATTAACTTTGAATCCATTTAATCAACCACAAGCACTTTCTCGAAAAAAACCAACTGTTTGTTGTTGGGGTAAAACTCTCCTCAGATGTGCAGAGAAATGGGCACAGATGTGTTAAATCACAGAGTGGCTGCAGCGCAGCGGAGGCTAGCCAAACAGCATTCTTTGAAGTGATGGACATCAAACATCATTTTGTGCAAAGTATTTGTCATCCTCTCTCATGTCTGAGGCCCACAATGGAGTGTGACTTGGAACACACTGCTGCCTGATATGACTGGGGAAGTCGATGTGCCCTTGGGCTGCATCCTATTGACTTAAGTAGTTGAAGCAGTGGGCTTCCCGCCTCCTCCGTCACATCGACCCCGTGTGCATGCCAATAATTTGGTTCTTCCAATGCAAGGAAATTTCCGACCCTTCAGGTCAGAACGTTAACCACAGTCAGAAAGTGAGAAACATCAGGAGAGCTGGCATTTTCGAATAACAAGAAGGTTTCACACAGTTCTGGTTCATTATTGCTGCCACAGCTGAGCAAATACATATTTAATGGTGAAATGTGGTTAGCGTGATTGATCAGTCCACAAAATCATTGACTTGTCACCAGCTGGCATTTATTGTGGGTTTTTTTTTCTCTTTGTGCTTGTTTGCGTGTGTGTGCGTGTGCGATCCTCTAACAGACCTTGATGACCCGGTGGTGACGGTGCATCAGAGCATAGGAGAGGCCAAGGAACAGTTCTACTACGAGCGGACCGTGTTCCTGCGATGCGTGGCCAACTCGAACCCTCCAGTCCGCTACAGCTGGCACCGCGGGAGGGAGGTCCTGACGCAAGGCTCCGACAAGGGGGTGGAAATCTACGAGCCTTTTTTCACACAGGTAAGACAGAGACGACGCGAAACGAACATTTCATGTTAGAAAGAGCAGCATCTCGTCCATGAAGATATGCTAAAAGCAAAGGCAGTTTTCACCTCTTTATCAAACACAGTCAACAACACAACCATTTTGCAGAAATTGTAAATCAGATTACATGTTATATGTAAATGTCCAAGCATAAACACCTCCCAGTCTTTAGCTCAATGTGGGGCACATCCGAAATTGCCATAATCATGATGGCAAAAGCACTAATTTGTGTGTTTATTTTGTGTATTTGCCAGCCATGGTAATCAGTGATTCCCATTAGTAGATACGTTTTCCACAAATCTGTGCTGGTCTGAAACCTTGAGTGAATCCGGCGCTCTTTGCTGTGTTTGCTTTTAATACATAGTTTTATGTTTTGGGTCATGAATTCATGTGACAGACCGAATCAGACTGTTCATAAGAACAAATATAAGTTTTTAAGACTATAACTCTAAGACTATAAGAAACAAAAACCAAAAACTTTGTGACGGACTGTCTCAAGATCTGCTCATCAACGTTGACTCAGCATGCTCTCTTATTAGGAGTTACTCTCATGGCCAGAGCTAAGTCGCCACTGAGGCACCCAGCTGTGTGTCACTGGAGGAAGAAGGGAGAAAGAAAAAAATCCACTTATTTTGTTACAACTGAAGCAGTTTCTTTCTTTCTTTCTTTTTTCCCAGAAAAAAAGTTATATGTCTCAATACACTCACGCCACAGGAGTTTATTTGTCTTCCACTGTGTTTTTTGTAAAAGCTACTTTTTTTTGTTGAGAGTTTCCAGCAGTCGCGATTGATAGATTGAGCAAAACATCTCTGCCTCGACAGACACAGAACAAAAGATTATGAATTATGCAGCGGTCCCAATTACTAGAATAATGACGGTATCAAAAAACAACAACAACAACAACAACAAAAATTGAGTGATGAGCTCTTCACATAAAGTAAACAATGTTAGTGACAATCGACTTTTTAAATTTATGGTTATTAAAATTCATGCGCACTGTGATAGTCTATTGATGATCAAGTTTTACATATACTGTGAGGCTTCAAACACAAAAGATAAATATTTAAATGATGACCTTCATCAGGCTCTTGTGACACAATGCAGAAGGAACAATAACAAGCTGTCACAAGACACGCACACCCACACACACTTTCTGCATTTACATAACGATATGTGTAAGCCAAAGCTGTAAATTATTGAATCAACACAACATCTTATTGCAAAAGTGCGAAACTGCAGTGTGATTTACTGAAATTATGGAGCTGCTTTTTTTTATACCCGCACTGACGACGAGTGTCGTTTGTTTCGAGACCGGAAGGCAAAACCCCCTCGACACCATGTTGTGCCGCGAGACTGTGAAACTTATTAACCCCGCGAAGAGCAATATCAGTTTCACTAACCCACTCACCCAATAATAAGGCTTCGCAGATGAAGAACGACTGGCTTTTTTCTTCACAAGTCATTTCTTTTAGATGAGCGAGGGGTTTCTCTCCACAATCTGAAAATTGAGAAGCTTTGTTCCAAAAAAGGGATTTTGTGCAGTCAACAAAGAACTGATTGAGATTGCTCGGTCGCTTGTGAGGGGGATTGTAGTTTCTTGAATTGATTGAGTTGAATGTGGCTTGTAATGCGGAACTGGGCGTCAGAATGAATGCAAATCTTATGAGAAAGGGGGGGGGGGGGAATAAAGGCGTTCAAGGGGGGAAAAGAAGCTCGAGAAATAAAGAGGGAAAGAAAAGGGAAGTGAAATTGATGTTTGGCCAAATGGAGAAAGATGGCTGCGAACTAATGGAGTGGGTAAAGGAGTCTGAAGAAGAGGCACAACTGGGCCTCTGGAGACACTCCTTCCTCCACCCTGCTCTTCATCCCTCTCTCCTCCTTCACACTGCCCTCTATCACAGCTTTAATTGACTCTGAAAATTTAAGGGCAACCCCAAACCGAGAGTTTAGTAATGTGTGATTCCAAACACATCCTCCCTAAACTCCCTGTCATTTACCGAAATCATTGGAGAATATCATGATTCATCATCAGCACATATGAACTTTCCCCAAACAGCCGCAGACTCAGGAGAGACTCAGTCCTGTCTGACCTATATTAATGCTGGAGGGTCAAACTGAGCCACTTCTGTCCTCCAGGTAGTTTTGTAGTTACCTTCAACCTTTTCTCTCTCCATTATTCTTCATTCAAGCTTCACTCCGGCACCTTTTTTCAGCCTTGCTAATGCTTTATATTCCCTCTGATACCGTAGAAATGCAGAGGTGGCATTTCCAACTCTGCGCAGAGAATTGTTTCTTAATTAAGTGCGGCCCAGAGCTGCAGTGTTATTTTGGAACGCTTACTTTCTACTGTCTGTTACTCCCTCCTCTACAAAGCCACAGACATGGCACAATTATCAAAGGTACAAATCAGCCAGTCCTCGTCTCTTGTCAAACGCAGCTCTTAAAGCGTTGGATCGTTTCAGCTGTTTGTGATGGATTTGATGTTTTCTTTTGGCACGGTGTTCTATTAAACACGTTGTCAAGATCTTAAAGAGGAACCCAGTAAAGGCTAGTTATCTTTAATTACAACATTGCTCTGTCCAACTTTCCGACTTGACACCTTTTTTTAAAAAGGGCTGTGAGTTTAAATTGCATGATGGTTAATAACTCATTTGCATGATTTATAGATCTGCAGCCAGACATTTTAAACTATTCCCTAGATTTCCCCAGAGGAAAAACCTAAATGTTGTTAGCATCACTACAAACTGTTCAAATTAAAATTGAGAAAACAAATCTGGACAAACAATATTCTCACCTGACAAAGGCTCTGCCCCCGTTATTTCCTTTTGCCCTTTACCGAGAGCTATTAGGGCCCGTTCTTAAAGCCCTTGTGTACTTCAGCATTCAATCTTTCCTTCAATATTTCCATCAATTTTCCCAGTGCATTTCGCTTTAATGTGTTTGTCCTTACCATTCCTTTCTCTGCTCCTTGCATTCTCTAAATAGATTTTCCTCCCTGTCCTCCCCCCTGCTGTGAGGAAAGTGTACGCTTTGAATACCGCCAATCTCATCCACTGATTTCCAATCCAGCAGAAAAAAATGTCAGGGGAAACAAAAAAGGAGGGTTTAAATAAAGGTTCTTGGTTGGTCTAATACAGTAAAGCTGTCTTAAAAGATGTCGGTGAGCGCCGTGATCAGGAGCACGTGACGGGCTGGTGTTCTACTCTGCATCCCCGCCGTCCTCATTCCCACACCCTCACGTCGGAGCGCGCCAAATCAAAGGTTTACATCCTGACCGTAACCTTCAGGGCAGGACTCGTGGTCGACTGGCACAGCTGGAATCACACACTCATTCTTGGTATTATAGCTGTTTCTGTGGAGCGATCACCCACAGAGCCTGTCCTTTTTTCTAATGCTCAGTGGTTAAAAACGCTGCAGGATCTTTCTCTGGAGGGTAACATCAGTATGGAGTCAGTGGAATTAATGATTTTTTTTTTTCTTGAAGAGAAGTATCATTTTTTAAAGAAGAAGTACTATTGTTAGAATCTGCTCCCTTTTTATTCCACATTTTTCTTTGTAAAAAAAACTGCGTACATATTCATCCTTTTTGACCTTTTTTTTTGGAGTTGGTTAACCTTTATCTCTTTCCCAGTGCCCAGTTGTTCCTTGATGCATTTCTTCTTCTGTACTACGTTGATATTTTTGCACACATTTGCATACCAGTGTTGGTTTGGTCTGAGCTGCAGGGGGAAACAAAGATTTTGAAGCTGAAGAACCTGCGTCCCCAAGACTACGCCAATTACAGCTGCATCGCCTCGGTCAGGAATGTGTGTGGGATCCCTGATCGCAGCGTGATCTTCAGACTCACCAACAAGACAGGTACGCCAACCCAAGCCACATGTTCACTTTTTCATTTGGAAACAGCAGAATCTACAAAAGATTTTTCAGTATTGAAGAAATAAAAGCAGATGGAAACAGATTAATTAGTGTGCAATTTCTTTTGTCGCAGTTTTAACTGAGCCAGTCAGGGGTGTCAAACAAATGGTCCGTAGGCCTTAAAGGGTTCATTGAAATATGTAAAAATAAAAAAGAAAACATTTTATTTCAGTATAATTAAAAGTAACTACCGTTTCTGCTTTATTCGCTTTTTGACTGCACTGTTCTCGATAGTGTATAATAATCACATCAGTGATTCCTCACTGCTAGCAAAATAGATTTTGCATCCAACTCAAACTGTGAGGAGAAATTTGGAAAAAACAAACACGCTGAAGGCTGCAAAGGACATGGTCTGAGGACATTTCACTGTATGTTGCACCAGCTGGCATCAAAAAATTAGCTTCATGAAGGGATTGCACTTATTTTTCTCTAAACTAGTCAGCTTGTTTAGATTTTTCTCCAAAAAACCAAGAATATCCTGTACCTTGATGCAATAAAACGTGCATTTTGTCTCTCTCTCATTTCTCTTCAGCCTCCCCGTCCATCAAGCTGCTGGTGGAGGATCCTATCGTGGTGAATCCCGGACACACGGTGTCCCTGGTGTGCATCACCACCGGAGGCGAGCCGCCCCCGATCCTCACCTGGGTCAGCAGCAACGACACGCTGCCGCAGCGGAGCGTGGTGAAGGGGGGCACGCTCACGCTGCCGGCCATCAGCTCGGACGAGGCGGGCGTCTACAGCTGCGTGGCCAGCAACAACGTCGGAAACCCGGCCAAGAAGTCCACCACCATCGTGGTGCGAGGTGAGAAGCCGTTCCTACGTGTTTCGCACTTTTTCCAGATATTTTGTGTCCTCAGTTAAATTTCAGTCAGAGTGGACCTACAAGCTGTTACCATAGCTCATTGTTATTCATAAAGTCGTTCTTTTGTGACGTATTTAGAATTATATTAATGTTAGTAACTATAAATGAGTCTGGTAAGCACAGCTGCTATCACTGGAATGATCCTAATGACTCTTATTAACAGTTGAAAGCACAGGGTCAAAATCACATGGAGCTTCTGGCCCTGTGGAAAACAATGAATACACTGCTAAGGAAGTAGTTACGCATATTTAAAATATATATACATATATATTGGCTAACTCTTAGAATACCATTAAATATACTTTCTAGAGAATCCTCTCTGATTACCTTTATAAGCTTAAATTATGCCATGTGGCTATTATGAGAGCAGATATGCCGAGTAAAAAAAGTGAGCTCGGGGTATATAGGTCAACCGGTGCGAAATGGCTGCGGCAGCGCACCGAGCTCACGAATAAAAAAGTCATAATATTGCCTAGTGTTAGATCCTGACCTGTCATGCCCACCTACTCGAATAAATAATGAAGCAACCTGTGTACATGGAGGAGATGCTAATAGTTTACACCCTGTAGCCCCGCTGTAGCATTCAGAACAATACAGATGCAGTTTATATGAGTGTTTTAATGAAAAACCTCTATTTCTGACTTACAGTAGGTATACATGTCTTAAAAGTGACACACCTTATAACACGCCACACCATTTCTAGGAGGTTTTGTGAATAAATTATTACAAAACCTGACAAAAAAACATTCTAAAATAGGCTCTCATACATAATAGGTAAACACTTTAAATAACGGCGTATCTAAACTTTCACTCAGGCAGGCTTTCCTCTCCCGATCCCTGCAGCCATCAGCAAAATAACACTTTGATTCTACTTTTGTTTTGGGTGCAGTCGATGCAAGGAGAAGCTTAAATCGCCATGAAGGGAACAATTTATCAGCAGTGGGGATACGCATAGTGTTAAATGTGAAGGATACATCCCTCTGTGAACCTCAGTAAATCCCACCCTTTTAATGGCTTCATAAAGCCTGAAACCAAACGTGTGATTCATCCCAGAGGCTCCATATTCTGTCCTTCTGTCCATATGGTAAAAGTACTTTTGCATACTTTCAGTGCAAACTTTAATAAAGTTTGTAATTTATTTTCTAATTACATTTTAATTCATATTGAACTTATTTATTTTTCTCATTGCCCTTAAGTTATAAAACACGCGCTCACTGGGTACAGCTACTTAATGCAGCTGCGGTTACTAAAATTCATTCAAGGATGATGCTCCAGGCGAAAAAGTGTGAAGCCATTAATTAAAATACTCTGATTCAAGGAGTAGTTACCAGTAATCTAACAAAAGCAGCAGGATGAGGGCCACTGCAGTTCGTTCGGCCATTGTGAGGAAAATGTTTTTGTTTTTTTTCCCCCCCATCTGCTCCTCACCTGAGTGGCAGAAACACCCGTATCTGATCAGACCGCCGCTCATTACAGGAATAATCGTTTTCTGAGTACCAATTTTTGCATTTTCATATCAACAGTTCCCCATTAAAGCAACAGCCTCGAGGATAATGAGTGCTTCCAGGTTTAAACCTGGCTCGTGACGCATACTGTAAAACGCTGTAATCATATTTGTGGGGTAATACTTAAGACGGGCAATTTTACCATCTGCAAAGAAAAGCCGTTTGACTATAAAACTGGCACAGATGCAGCATAATGCATGAGGAAATCGACTTTCATACTTTTAAATCGATTGCTTATCACTAAGCCGGAGGATTAAGGGCGGTGTGTGACTATAGGCTTTCATCTGTGACACAGCGTTGAATGTGGAATTGCAGGTGAATAAAATGAGGCATTAATTAGTGGAAGCTTTACAGTCAAAGCAGCATTTAGTTGATCCAACAGCAATAAGTGTGTCTTTTAGGAAGGTTTTGACTTTCTGCAAACTACACACACACACACGCAAACTGACTTCTGTTGCCATGTTTTACAGGGAAATTGCTTTGACAGCATTTCTATTTTTTTTTTTTTTTTAAATGTTATCTACAGAAGCAGACAGTTTTATCTGATCTTGCAATTCAAGGTGAAAATATGATACTCAGAAGAGTGGTTTAATAGTTTGGCAGTAAAATATGTGTTGAGTTTTCACCCTCAGTCCCTGGCAATCTCTTCATGGATAGATTAAAAAAGTTGTGCGACCAGACTCATTTGCTTCACTTCAACCAGTGCAGAAGGCGGTGTTGAAAAAGAACCTGCTCGCCCATGCTCAGAAGTACTGCATTTATCTAAATTAATTTCCCTAAAACCCAGCGTACACTTAACACTCGTCCTCAAACAATATCCTGACTGGAGGAATTGTGGTGAGTTTTGTTGCAGGGATTTGCTGTTCGCCACCACACAGACATAAAATTTCCATAATCTGAGTGTGTGAACAGATTTAACTCCCAACAATGGCTGCAAATACACATCCAACCCGCACACAAGTTAATCAAATGTGAATCTTGAGAGTTGCAGACGAGCTCATAAATGTATCTCGCAGACTTCTCCCTTCATCTCTGAGATTATGCCACAGCTCCATCATCAGGTCACCTCTGTACTCAGCCCGTATGAAAGCATTTATTTATGCAGCCATATACTCCGTGGGAGGAAAATCAAATCATCCACAAATCATTTCTGATGGCCCCCTGACAGAAAAAAAGCCCTTCTCTGTGTTGTGAAAGTGCCCATATTGTCGAGGACTTAAAAACTAAGAGGCTTACATCAAAGAGAAGATGTCAGGTGTCCCGTGGGAGCAAATAAGTCAGAGCGCACTCACTGGAGGCAATCACAGCAATAAATATCACAACCTCAATGATGTGCCACGCCGCTGCGGCTGACAACAGTTCTCACAGGGGATCCTCTCATACATCACCAAAGTTTTCTCTTTTTTTTCAATAATAGATTCTGTCTTTTTTTTTTTTTTTTTTTTAAATAGCATCACAACAATTCATATATTGAATGGTTTGGGACACCCGGCTGCCTGAATATTACTCAGGTCCTTTTTTTTCTCCCTTGTTAGCTTCAGACGTCGGCGTTAACAGGGCAGCAGCACAGCCTGGTGTGAGGTGCAGCGTCACAGCATCTCAGCAGCGCCTCATTCAGACGCTCAGCGTTCAGCTCCTTCTCTGCATTCAGCGGTTTGCATCAAAAATAGAGGTTTTTTTTTTTTTTTTTAAAGGGCACTGGCACAAAGCTAGAAATGTTACATAACAATTTTCGCTCTGTACTCAGCGTCTGAGCAAAGGCATAGCTGTTGTTTATTCCCTGGTCTTCAACTGTTGTGACACATAAACAGCTCCTGTGTCTTTAACCAGTCCTCATAGACACTTCCTATACCTGCTGATTCCAGACCAAATATCAAGCACATTGGTGTCATAGTTTTGTCCTTAGCAAAGCGCAGTTGCAGCAGCATTGATGGAGTAGTGAGGAAGACGTGCATGGTGCAGCAGTAGAGGAGGCGGGGGACTGGGTGAGACTGGAGACAGACCATCTGCTGTGGGACAACTCAGAAATGCGAAGTCACATTTCAGTCAATAACCAAACTTCAAGCAAATGTCTCGTATGGTACAGTTATAAAATGGACGCATTTTAATCCTCAAAGGTCAACCATAACTCAGCAGAGTGAAGTGACACATTTTATTTCCTTTCCTTGATTAGACACAACTATCAGTCCGAAACAGCCGGAGAGGAAATCCAAAGAGACTGAAAACCAGGAAAAAATAAATAAACCTGTCATGAGGAAAATTGCTAGAAAGCAATGCTGACATGGGGGTTTACAAAGACAATCGGGCGACTGTGGTGAGAGCGTAGCCACAGTTAAATACGCACAGGAAGCTGATTGGAATCCGAATTACTGAAGAAACTGAAGTGATCTTGACTTAAAGTTGGAAGTGACGAACAAACTAGGAGCCGAAAGAACAAAACAAATCAGTATCATGTGCACAAAGACTGACATTACCCACACGCATAATTATCAGAGGAACAGAAATGCGGATTATGACTATATTTTAGACTGTCATCGGTGACACTAATCTTGGTTTCCCATCTTGAAGTTTGGATGACTTCTCACACTGAGGGCAATCAGGTGCGGCGAGTAAAACACTTTCAAATAACTTGGAATGATGTCTTAAGCGTATCAAATCAATGAATTATCACACATCACAGAGGAGTCAGACTCTGAAATGACACAATTAGTCCATAAGTGGCAAAGCCAATTAGGGATCAATATGCAACAGAAATTAAATTGGAAAAATTTGTGTCAGGCTGATGAATAGGCGCTCTTGTCAGTGCGGCTGTGGGATCACAAATTACTGACAGTCACCTAGGAAGAGAAGCGAGGGTTCTTAAATGACATCTAATCTGCACAAAAACTACGCTTTTAGTGACAAACTGTCACCAAGTGCAAGTCTTGGATCAACATACTTGAATGACTTCTCAGTTTAGCACGGACACCGAGCGATATTATCAAAGCAAAGTCAATTTGAAAGGAAGACGAACTTAGATGGCGTCAGCAGTTGATGGGAGACACTCCCAAGTCCAAGAAAACATCACAGATGTCAGAGTGAATTTGGACCAAGCCGCAAAGATCACATAAAAGCTATAAAAGCCCGCAGCAGGCCTGTTTTCGTTTTATTTATGTGACAGGCTAGCAAACTCTGAATCGAAATGACAGAGGGTGGGAGGTGGGTTGTCTGTTTAACATCACTAATTAACAGGAGGTGGGTTCAGCATGTTATCACACTTCTCCGGATCGCTCTCCTGAGTCTGATGAGCTGTCACTGACGCAAATGCAATTTTGGGATCATCGTGCACCAGATGATCGTTGCCGTCACGTCTCTGCAATAGCGCCACGAGAGATCAGCCTGCAAACCTTCAGCTCTACTGTAAAATATCCGCAAACTGACGCTTAATAATAACATTTAAAGTATCAACACAAGTGGCCTGCAGATTGCCGCATTTTGAAAGTGAGTCGTTAAAGCTGAACTGTGTTTGAGACTTTCTTTGTTTTCAGGACACTTTCTTCGTTGTTTGTTTGTGCTTTTTCTGCAACGTCTGTCACCCTTCCTCAAACTGACTTTTCCTGCACTTGAGTGTCACGCCGCATGAAAACAAGCTCACAGCATCTCCCCATAATAAAGAGGCTGGTATGTGGGCTCGGATTCCGATGTGCTAAAACTCTCTGACTTCAGTAGGAAACTTCAATCACCACGGATAGAGTCACATATTTGAATTCAGGAAAAAAAACAATCTTCACTCTGTTTGACTTTATCATCACTCTATGTTATGTAAATTCAGTCTGAACCCTGCACGACAACCCTTTTCATTGTAAACAAAACAAATGATTACGAGAATAATTACAAGTATTTCTGTAAAGCTACAGCAGAAGACGTTATGAGATGAATGAATGCATGCTTTTGTCGACGTGTGGTTGATTCAGATGAGACATGGGCAAATGGTGGCCTGCGGATCAGTTATACAACAAATATGAGAAATTCTGACTTAATTTGAGTTGTTAATGGAAGGGTGAGGGTCACTTTAAGCTTTTTTTTTTAACCACACACCATTTGAATTACTTCAAATTGCTGTATTACTGAGTTTATTTCACGGTGTGAAATGATCAAATCGTCCATGTTGATTAGAATTAGAGACTCACATTTAGCTATTTTCGGTCAAAAGCTGAATCTTTGGGGTAGGTGTGCTCAGTTATAATTTGACAGAGAGTTTCACCCTCAACCCTCCAGTTTCCACAGAGTCTATCAAACAGGAAGCACACTGTCGCATCACTTCCCGTCCCTGTAGAGACACCAGCTCACCTCATTAACAAGTCGATATATTCTCATTTTGGGGCGAGAGTGTAAACTACCCCACCAATCCTTTTAATTTCAAATGATCATGATGACGAAAGGATTTTGTGCGTCGCTTTAACACTGAGCTTGCTCTGCACCTTTGGCTTCTCTGTTGTGATGCCAATGCTAATTTTCAGCCGGCGTCTGCAGCCGTGCAAACCTTCCATCAGCTGACGCGCTTCTCCGAGATGATTAGTGTTGGACTTTAGTGAGTCAACGCTGGTGCTGGCTCGTGGTGAGAGCGCGCTTTTTCCTGCTTCCACTCCCCATTCATTTGACTGAGATGCTCAATAAATTGGCAAAAAGCTTGAAGTGCAAACACAAATGGAGACTGCATGAAGTGAGCAATTTTTTTATTGCCCACAGTGAGTCTGGATCTTCTGCACGCTCGCACAATTTGCAAATCAATCACACATGATTTCAATCAGATTTCACTGAGGCTACGCAGGAAAAGTTGGCCGTAATGTGATACACTCGCATTACATTGCAGCTGAGATGTCATCTAGACATGTCATGAGTAGATTACCTTGTTTTCTTGTCAAATAAAGTATTTAATTATCAGTGTATAATCATATTGATTTATATGTAAATAGAAATGATCATGTTACATTGTTTGGAATACTTCTCTAACTTTTACAGCAGATTACTAAATTCACACATGAAAAAAACGCTGGTCATCTGTTTGTGTGTGTGTATCGTGAGTCACGTGCACGTGACAAACCAAACCAATTGGTTCTGCCTCACTGGGTTCATCCTGCATGTTTTGCAGGGTCACTCTGTGGCCTCATCCTTGCCGACCTCAGCTTGTTTACGCTGCTCTCCAGTCCTTGAGAAGAGCGAGCGAGCCGCCGTTGCCAAAGGGGGCAGCGTGTGTGTGAAAACACACATCTCTCCCCAGCAGATGGTCGCTTCTCTGGCCATACTGTCCCACCAGCCAGACTGCCTTCCAGGGCTTGGCCGTCTACGTATCCAGCCCAGCAGGCGACTGGCATCCCGTCACCCTGCTGACAAGATCCTTTCCGTGGATTAAGGGTCCGCAACACGTCTTCGAACGCAGGTCAATACCCGGCTTTTTTCAGCCGCTTTCGCTCCGCTCTGTCCCGGCAGAGGCACCAGTTTGCAGCATGTGTCCGCCGTGGCGATGCAGAGACAGTCTGAACTGGTTATTTCTGTCACTTTCTGTGCCGGATACCAAATGTGCGCAGGCAGGTCTCAGATCCAGACTTGCTGGGTTGAGACAGACTGTCTGTAGATTGTGCGGAAGTGGGCAACAGCACTGGCATCTTGCTTTAGTGCCTCTCTGAGATTTGCGCGCGCACACGCACAGCCTGCGCTTGTGTGCCTCATCCCTTTGCAAGGCGGTGTGTTTTTCTCCCCGTGTGATGTGGAGAAATGAGCGTCGCTATCGCTATCAAAGATTGAAAATCAAACGTTGCAGTTTTTGTCATCTGATTTTCGTCGACAATTCCGCCAGGAGTTCCTGACAAATTCAGCTGCGAGGTTTTCACACCCCAGACATCCATCAATTTGACCTGCTGGAGTAGACACAACTAATTGCCCCCCCCACACACACACACACACACACACACACAAGTGCGCATGTTTATGCATAAGCATATACAAAGTCAAAGGGAAACAATCCACTTTTTTTTTTCAGCGTGGATTTGGAGCTTATTTCTATTTAAAAAGAGCTCCCCGCTGTTTACATTTAAACTGTTTGGCGGGCAGAAAACAATCATGATGTACCATGTAAAAAAACGTGTCTGTCAACGTGTGAGTCAACACGTGAATGACCCTTTTCAAATTTGCTTTGGAATAAATTCTGGTGGAAAAGCGGAATACATTTCCATTCATGAATGCAGATTCAGCGGCTGGATGGTCAGAACTGGAAGAGGCAGGGCTTCGCTCTTGTGCAGCAGCCCTAAAAATCATCGCTCCAGCGTGTGTGAACGAGCGTGCCCGTGCTTGTTTTGTGGGCTCGTGTTTGAATGCGAGTCCTTTTTAGCATAAATTACAGTCAGGGGTCGGCTTGAAGGTTGAGAGCGGTATTTAGGACAGCTTTTTTTTTTTTTTCCCCTCTCTCCTTCAGCAGAGAACAGACGTATGAGATATTGTAAAACATGTCATTGCTAATGTGAAGACTCGTGGAGCGATACGAGGAAAACCAAAGGTGTTTGGATGAATATGCGTGTGTGTGTGTGTGTGTGTGTGTGTGTGTGTGTGAACGCCGTGTGTTTTCTCCCCAGTCACTCTGTTGCCCGTTGTCCTCCTTTTTAGTTTAACCTTGAGCTTAGCAGATGAGGAGAGTGGCAGCTTCCAGAGACATCCATCTGGCTCCGGGAGATGAGCTCAGCTTCTCATGCTGATATTCTTCATAAGACTGAATGAGGAGCACAGTGTGATATCTGCCGAGAGATGGACAGACAGGACCGACTGAAAAATGAGACGACTGATAGGCAGACGGGAGGATAATGATTCGAAGTGAGAGTGTCGGGAGGCGCATCTTTCTTCTCTACCAGACAAAGGCAGCGGCTATGCAGAGGAGAGAGCGAAGGGAAAAAAGAAACACCTTCCATCATCTTTTTTTTTTATCTATTGTTCCCCTGTGTTTGTATATGTGATGCCATTGTGTCCTTTCCATTATGTGCACACATATGTGCTGATCATATAAGCCAGCCCCAGGTGGTATTGTAATCTCGCCATGTGGCACAAGCTCCCTGTTGAAAAAGAAAAACTCAACCAGGACTTTTCTCTTTGTGTGATTATCTGTGCTTTTCATGTACAGGTCATCCATTATTCCCACTGGCATGAAAGCTATAGAGAATCAAAAAGGCTTGCATCAGACAAAGAGACCTCAGTTCGCATTGGAAAAGCAGCTGCTGCAGGAACACTGTTCTGTGTACAGTAATGATCCATAAGAATACCCTGAATATTCACCGTGTCACTGGTGAACTGCAAGAAGCCCCAGCAGGAAGCAGGAACTATGTAATGCAGATGTTGGAATGAAGAGAGCCCTCATTTTGTCTCTTGAAATTGCCATGGAAAGAAAGAAGCTCCTAAAAGTGTGTGTTTTACTCCACAGTCAAGGTTCAACGACAGGAAACACTGAGGCTGATAAAAGTGAACCAGTTTTCCAAAAAGTCATCAATAATGCATGCGGAATTTGTTTGTGCATATGTTGAGTTGTGTTTTTCGCTCAAGAATCTGTGATACTGACATTGCTTCTGGAAATCACGCCTTGCTGCTGCTGGTACTTAATATTTGTGCTTAAATCTCACTTATCACTCGTTTTATTTAACACTTAGCAAAGCAGATACCACACAACACCAACACACTGCCTCGCTGCAGCTAATCTCCTGCGAGCTTTTAAAGTCTAAAATGTGGTACAAAGAGTAAACACTGTATTTCAAAATACTTTTCTTGACTCTGAGAGAAGTGTGTGAGCTGAACAACCTTTTTCAAGAGCTTTGCATACACATGTAAACTTCATAAATGCGTGTGTGACAATCTGAATCAACTCAATTGAATACAATGTTAATACAGTAAGATATGATAAAACGTTACCAATGCAATATTATATGGCAGAGTACTGTGTGATATGAAACAATTTATCAGAGCTGTGTGTACAAGCCATTTTTTACAAAGTGATACAATCAAATATGATACAAAATTATCCGCATTATATGATATTTTATGACATTGTTCAAAATGATAGAATAACATCTCATTCAGCATCGTATGAAATTCTTTGTTGGAAGTTTATTCTGAGTCCATAATGGAAATATAACATTTTATAAACAATATGAAAACCAATTCTATATAAACATAAATAAAAATATGCAATATTATACACTGTGGTTAAGTGACATAAACAAACATGTTGGAGATAGTGTTTGGACCCGCCAAGAAAAAGAATTATAGTAAGGGGCTTTGGAAATGACTATTTTCAAAAAATTTTCAATTTAAAAATAAATGGAGGAGGCTGTCGTTTGAATTAAACACTTGGAATCACCTGAACTCAGACATCTGTGCTTGTTCCCACATGTTGAGCATTGATGCGGCGTTAGAGAATCCAAATGCAGATTTGCTTCAGCGATATGCACTTTCCTTGTTGCAGCATTTTTTTTGGAAAAGGGGTTTGCTGTTATAATACATTAAAACAAAGTGCACACACACTTTGTACTGTCTACCAGCAGGAGCAGGGAGCCAGTAGTTTGGCGCGGTAGAGGAATGGCTTAGTCCAGCTTGGAGAAACTAAAGGTGTAGATAAATCTTCATTACTTTGATCTGAGATGATTACAGTAATATGGATTCAGCTTTTTGAGGTATTTAGTAGCAGAACATTCCAGTTCGTGAATGTGTTTATCTCCTTCAGAAAAAAGGGATGAGTGTAAAGAGTGGAGATGTGCAAGATGGGTCTGCTTTTATGGAAAGTTGAGTGTCATCAGCATAGCATTGAAGGAGATTCCATTGTGGCTGACGACACACACACACACACACGCATACACCCATGCACACTTACAGGCCTATGTTAAAATGCATTAGTGTTAATGGAAGGATAGAGCACCGGATGCCACATTTGTTTGGGTGATTTTTTTGCCCAAACACACCGCGCATGCATACATCTAAGTGCAATCTCATATTGCAAATGCACACAATACAACTCTTTTAAAACATTAATGTTGTTGGGAAAAAAATTGTATAACATTATTTCGAGACACAGTTCACCTCCAGAGCAAATGGGAAAGTTCTGTTTCCAAGCAGTTTCCTCATTAAAGATTCATGTTACTTTTGCCATGAACTGGTTATCAGGAATGGGAAGAGGAGAGTGACAACACAGCATCACTCGATAAAATCTCCCAGTGCTGCACTTCTCACCTCACACACTCATCGCAGCCTCTTTTAAAATACCCACAGCTTGAGATCCGTCTCCGTGCATCAGGGGAAAAGGCGCCGTTTTAGTCACCGCTGCTGTCCAGCACAATTTCACCGGGACCGCAGGAAGTAATGCCCATTTATCTCTCTTGTACACAAATGTAGTCGATTTACAGGAATGCCTACTTGCTATTCAATATTTATGGTCAGATAAAATGGCGAGAAAGGACTTTCTAATGTGGAGAAGACAGAGAGGGAACCAATTCTGAAATATGCATGAATGCACATATGCAGCTCTGGCTATTTTGATGTGCATTGCAGCTCTGTGTGGAAATGAGTCACCACAAGAGAGAGAAAAAAAAATCTGGAAGAGGAAAGAGAAGTGGTCAAAGGAACTTTATTGGACATTTTCACTTGCCTCTAAAATAAAAACTGATGTTCTGCAGCTGGAAACTGGAATATTCATCAGTTTGGAAGGTTTACAGCTTTCACATGACAAAAACAAACAAATAACATGGGCGCCTGCAGCACTGCCGCTTTATTGCTGCTGTTTGAGTTCAGAAAAGAGTCAAATTAGCTCATCATCACATACATCAACCTGGAGGGAGATGAAATGAAGTTCTGGAAGTACAATTTATTTTCACACGACATTTATGCAAATATGCTATACAGCAGTGTACTTTGTTTTCCGCTGGTAATATATCAAGAAAGTGTTATGTTTGTTAGGAAGTTTTATAGTAACAAGTCTGCATCATTTGAGTGATGGGAAAGTGTTATGATTTATGTGTTTGAGCAAAGATAAAGTTAAAATGCTGTATTTGTACTGATGAAGGGTATATTCACCTTAAACCACTGTCGTGTTAGGTGATGCTTTACCCACTGCCAGACCTTTCTAAAACTTCTCACTTTCCCTGTGAGAATTTCCCATTCAGATGTTTTGGGGTTTTTTTTTTTTTTTTCTCTCCTCTAAGTTATTTATGATCTCCCAATCTCCAAGAAAATAAGAAAACAAATTGGTTCAAGACCGATTACTTCTAAAATATGAGTTGTTTGACTGAATTTATACTTATCAATGTATCCAAAATGAGCTGTAAATGAAAAACACTTGATAAACTTCAAATATTCACTGAATATCACACTGTGCTGCTGAATCTCAGCACATCTGATGATTGATAATGTCACGTTATAACAGCACAAACTCAAGTGTGAATAGTTACAATAACATATATAACATATATAGTTACATAACATATAATATATTGGTTGACACACAGCTGTAAATTATGACAATTTATTTAAACGCTTTTGAAATTGTGCCATTAAGTAATTCTTATTAAACAACCCAAAAATGCTCTTGCGTGTTTCTTAATTATTGTTACTTTCTTTGATTTGCATGCATTTACAGTTTTTACACAATTCGACTGCGAAGTGCAATTAGAATGGGGAAAAAAAAAGTTGTAGTGAGATAGCATAGTGTTACTGGTGTCACATACGACACAGATGTGAAGTGCACTAATGCTGTTAATGTGATTATTTCAGCACTCTAAACTCTTACCTGTTGTCTATCAGTGGTGATAGTTTCTAAAGACCTCCGTCTATCGATCTATGACGACAACAAAATACAGTCCAGACCCTAATGTCAGCTTTTCTTAAGTAGATGAACAACATATTTCATGCAAACAGACAATCATTTACTGGTTTGAGGTGTGTGTGGCTTTTCACAACAGATACTGTACCCCAGAATGAAATAACAAGCAGCTGTAGAGAATGAATGTGTTTGTCAGGCTGACAGAGATTTATCTGAGGGAGGCTCAGCCTGGCCTTGCAGTGCAACTTGTTCTTTGTTAAAGTCTGGTGCAGTTTCTTCAATCATAGTATACTCTTGACCTGGAAGAATGTAAAAAGTAGTTTAATCCAAATCTTTATTGGCTGTCACCCCTGGCCTCGATCGTAACTAATGCAGGTGTGTGGGAAAATGTGTGTGTGTGTGTGGATAATACTTTTTTTAAAGGTGACTCGGAACAAAGGAGCTTTTCCAAACTGTCAGTATAGAAGTAGAACTGTTTCTCCGTGCTGCGGGGTGTGTATCCTCTCATTAACCTTTTTCTGTGTGTGTTGGCTTTAGGAGAATTGAATTTTGACATTTGTGTGGTGGGTGATGTATACTGTGATGCTGAGCTGAGTCCGACCAGGAAATAATTGTGGGTTTGCCGGTAACACTCTGTGTTTTGTTTCCATAAAGGTCACAGATGTATGCTGCACACCATATTATACAAATTGTCACAGTTTCCATGCCGGCGCTATCGAATTTCACACGACGTGACTGATAGGAAGTGCTTTGGAAAATAAGAATATATAAGGTGTGTACTGAAGACAGAATGCAAATGCAGAGAGGTGTTTGGAGAGTGTTGACATGATTGTAATATTTGTATCTGACACGCGTTAGAAATAGGATTCTCTGCCTGCCGACACTGATTTCAAACGTGAGGAGGAAGATGGTGTCAAGAAGGCGTGTGTCACTCGTCTCCCCTTCAGTGTGCTGCTTGGCAGGCATCACAATCTTTGGCACATTCAATTTCCTGTGTTTAAATCTGACACGCAGGTTTTGTTTTCGTTTTCCCTTTACCAAACTGAATATGATAATGTCACTTGGGAATTGCTAGATGAAAAGATTTCCATGGTGCCGTCAGCTTTTTTTTTCCTTCTTCTTCTTCTCCTTCTTCTTTTTTTTTTTTTTTTTTTTTCGCTGCAAAGATGAATTGAACAGTCGACTCAGAGCTTGGAACCAATACAGCATGCATTATAATGAAATCATCTTCTTTTTTTTTCTGTTCAGAAACGCTGTGCTTTGAAAATGGAGTTTGCAAACCAAAGTGAATTAGAAATGGTGGATATTTTGTTAGGTATCTCTTCAATTTCACAGTGTGTGTACGTGTGTGTGTGTCTGCTTCTGTAGATTCTTCAATCGACAGCTTTTAGTATCAGCGCAGCTTCCAAGCTGAAGTCGTTAAAACACAGGATTCTGCTCTCTCTGCCGCGTTCTGTTTGACCCTGTTCCTGCAATCCTCAGCCACAGCTTCAACA
The DNA here is from genome assembly GCF_902148845.1 of Salarias fasciatus. Lineage (NCBI taxonomy): Eukaryota > Metazoa > Chordata > Actinopteri > Blenniiformes > Blenniidae > Salarias > Salarias fasciatus. Next base: position 20,137,866 of record NC_043759.1, read on the forward strand.
TATTCTTCTAGTCATCATTTCAATGCAGCACTAGCGGAACAAATGCACAGCGTTTAACTGCTATTTGATGTATTGTATGTCAACCTACGTGAACATCATCTGCCCCGCCGTTCGCAAGTTTTATTTCATGGGTAGTATAAATCGGCTGAGAGGTTAATAACAGAGTCAGAGTCCACCCTGCGAGGCCCAGACCCTCAACAACGCCGGGCCAGATCCTGCCCTCCTCCAGCTCAGCCGTGCACCGCCGCTGGAAGCCACGTTTACGACCCCGCAGCTGAGTTACAAGAGCAAATGTTGTTTATTATCTCAAATCGAAGTAGGCAGGTAGCTGTGCTACGCAGTGAAGCTTTTACACAGGTGGAGCAGGCATGAATGTCACACACTGTGCATCCAGAGGAAATGCAGAGCTGTGATTTACAGCTTAAATGTAGACATTTAGCAAAGTAGAAATGTACAAAAAAAAATCTATTTAAAAATCCATAAAACCCAGTCTTTGGGATTACTCCTCAAAAACCACATCAATATGACAAGCAGAGCCATAACCTGCAGAAGATGTCTTAGGATTTGTTTCAGTCGTGTGCTGCAGACTTCCAGAGCTGACGAGCGGCATACAAATGTGGATCTCGTTCTTATGAAATCTATTTTCTTTCCACAGCTTTGAAAAAGGGACGATTCTGGATCACACCGGACCCCTACCACAATGACGACAACATCCAGATCGGACGTGAAGTCAAGATATCGTGTCAGGTACGGTAAAACGACGGCAGAGTGTTGAACAGAGCATGTTTCACTAGTTAAATTAAGTCGCTTGTCCTCGAAGAGCAAGTGATGAGTCTTATGTCCTAGGTGGAGGCCACGCCTCCAGAAGAGCTGACCTTCAGCTGGCTAAAGAACGGCCGCGCTCTGCGCAGCTCGGAGCGCATGGTCATCACCCAGACCGACCCCGACATCTCACCCGGAACCACCAACCTGGACATCATAGACCTCAAATTCACCGACTTCGGCACGTACACCTGCGTGGCTGCGCTGAAGGGCGGAGGAATCCCGGAGATCAGCATCGACGTCAACATCTCTTCCACAACAGGTGAGCCTCACACCCCTTCGTGCCAGCGACTCACATACACACACCACTCCATCATACCTGACACAAACACCAAAACAATTCTCACAGATACTTTAGTCAAAAACACAAGTTCGATTTCCAGCTAGCCGTTATGTAAGGGCAGATGAGCCAAACTTTATCTGGAATTAAAAACCAGGATGAAGCAGCGTTGATGTTTATATCAACTTTTAAACCTGCTGAAGATATAATTTCATTCTCTTTTGTTGTGTATAACTGGTAGCTGTAAAAATCTCATTCTTTGTCCAATTTGATCAAAACTTATTTGAGGTTTGTCTCTTGAGGCTCTTTTTTAATTGAAAAATTAAAGATTTAATACTACAAGTTACATTAGATATTAGATGAGAAAGTTAGAATTCTTTCAGAGACCTCGTTTTTCATATAAAGAGTTAATTTCTGCTGCTGGACTCCGTGCTACCTTAAAGGTACATTATGTAACACTAAAGTCATGCCGGGTCTGTTCAGTGGGCGGCAGTGAGTCACAGTAATAATGTCCAGTCTGCTCTCGGTTGAGCTCTTGAAGCATTTCTGCAGTGAGTCAATAGTTACCAAGATTCGGCTATTGTCAAATTTACCTGTCCAAACAACAGTTTAGATTTTGCTCTTGGACAGAGCAGATTAGATGTTGGAGTGACTCACTCCTCCATCATGCTGTACAAACACTTTGTGCCTTGAATGGTTTGGACATCTCAGCTAGTTTAGGTTTTTATCTGCTGGGTTTGTATTTGACACCAGTGGGTTTACTGCTTGTGTTTTCATTCCAGTTTTTGTCTGTTAAAGTAATTGTTGACAGTGTCATGCCAATTGTTTATGAGGCTCGTAAACGATCCAGATCATGTTGTTTATGCGCTGTTATAATGCAGACTGCACACAGCTACACCGTGTTTCCAAAAATCTCAGCAATTTGAAGCCTGTGAAAAATAAAACCAAGCTTCACGATAAGACATTTATTCATATTCGCCAACTAGTAGTCTGGTCGCGAGCAACATCTTCAACATGTCCAGTCAAGTGTTCTCTGCTTACACTGCTGCACACACGCCTTTGTTACAACACCAACAACACTGTCTTGCAATGTTTGTTCAGTTGGACTCCTGTAAAACATAAAAGTGGCCTCATCAATCCGATTAATCAGACACTAAACATTCATTGTCTCTCCATCTAAGCGCTGCCTCCACCACTGTTCCGACTAACGTTTGTATACATGTACAGAGCATGTGATTAACACCGCATACCAGTCCACCGTGTCGATCCAGCTGCATCATCGTAGTTTCAGCTGTGGCATGCCGAGCTGTAGATAATCCCGAAGACAGAAAAAAGGTGCTCCTGTGCAGACACTTGGCCGCTCTATTGTACACCGGTTGTTTCAAAAGCTGGCGAGGCGTAGGTGCTTAGATGACTGAAGCGCCGTTCACTCTTGAAGAGAGACTGCTGAAAAATCTTTCTTTCTCTCTATTATTTTGGATTTTAACATCAATCAACACCCTCCATGTCAGATGAAAAGGAAAAAAAGGCTAAAACAGCTTCGGAGGCATCAAACGATAGCCTGAATTTTTCGGCGATGACTCATGGCTCACATTCAGTGAACGTAACAATGTGCTCGGTGCTCATTCGATGCCTCCAAACTCCTCTCTATTGGTGAAATCCGTCAGTCAAGGAGGCAAAGTAATTGCACGTGTAATAGGATAGAAATGGTCGGTTTTATCTGTAATCTTCAAGGTGGGGGTCAATCAATGACCGACAAAGGTGTGGAACTGCTCCATTGTCACTGCACATTACTTAATCATCCATTGGGTCCAGTGAAGGATGTGGCCCGATCGGATCAACACCCCCACAGATTCCAAGATTGGGATTTTCTTGCTTCCTCTTTGCTGATCCCAGGTTTTGAGAGTTTTCATTTGCAGGGATCCCTGTTGTTTGGTGATTCTGTCTGTGTCGTAGAAATCTGTGTCTTCTATGAACTGTCTGCTGTGTGTTCTGTGCTAATAAGTGAACTTTGAGTTGTGGGATGTTTTGAAAGTCGACCGGGTTTCCAACAACCGTCTTCCTCCTGTCGCACACACACTTTTACACACTCACACACCCTTACCTATTTTTGCTGCATTGTTTTTCTGTCTCACACACACCTGGCTGCCAGTCAGAGCGAGAACATGAAAGCAATGTGTCGACCTTGGGTGCATAATTATTGCTAGATAATCCTTTGATAATCCCTGCGCTATAAAACTGTGGGATCAATCGCATCTGCCAAGATTGTTTCCTCATTATCTTTTAAGTAGTGCAGTCTCTTCTTTTGGAGTGCATGGGCGATGCCAATGCATTAACACAGATCCTTTAATGTGCACAGAAGAAAAAAAAAAAAAATACTGCTTTCTGACTGAGGAAATAACCGAGGCAATGACTGACTCCATTGTGATCATATGAAATGAAAGGTTTCCTTTAGGCTTAGATTTGATTGCTTCTTAAGCTTTCATTGTTCCACTTGGATGGGCGAGTATGAAATAGCATGAAAGAGTTGCGTTGTCACAGAGCTGTTCCTGTCGTAGGAAATAATATACCGAATTTTGACTCTGCCAGTTACAGTTCCTGCTGTTTTACCTGGATCTGACTGGGCCGTTTCCTGCAGAATGCCTCTTATGTGCGAGCGTTTCTTTCCGCCGGATTGATGCTGTGAATCAGAGAAGCGTCTTGGCTGCCTGGCACGGTATATCTGCGATGTACTAAAGCGCCTCGTGCCTCAGCCTGCCATGCGCCTGCAGCCTGTTATGGGGTGAATAAGCCCAGTTTTTGTTCCTCTGCCTGTTCCTCCTGAAGGGAGAAAGCCCGAGCTGCAATTAGAAGTCTTAATAAAAGTGTTTAGAGGAGATTACGCTGCAGGTCTGCCAGTGTTTCGTGCTGGGGAAGTGGTTGGAAAGCGTTTGAGCCTAAAGTGTCTCGAGTCTGAACACAGTGGCGTGCGCTGGCGGTTCCAGCGTCGGCAGCCGTGCCAAACTCTGAACCAAGGCTAAGCTTCTGCTCAGCCCACACCACGCCTTCAAAGGAGAATCTTTATCACCATCTTCCAGTCTCAAAACTTTCAGTCAACACAGTTTTCAGGATTTTTCCTTCTTGCTAAAAAACATTTATATTTACCGTCATAAAACACCTAAAATATTGATCACCTTCGTACGCCGTCATTCAAAAAGCAAGGCTCGTGCCGATATACGAATGTCGCGTGGAAACGAGCACACAGACATCATCTCTGAATAATTTCAGGATTAAGATCTTTAAGACACAGGAACAGCTGAAAAGAGTTACAAGCGTCGGTGTAAAACGACCCATAAACCTCCAACAGGAGCTAGCCAATTAATCTTTTCATTAGGCTGTGTGTTAAATGTGTGTTTAGCGGAATATTATTAGATGAGGTGATTATTGCCATTCTACGGCTGTGACTCTGAGATATTATGTGGATTGAGATCAGAGCCACCGTTGGGACATTTCAGAGATAAAACTTTACTGCCATGCAGAGTTATAACGGATGAATTCTTGGCATTTAAAGCCAGCTTTCAACGCTAATACCCACTTTACCAGCGGCTGATGAGCTGATACCCGCTGTAACAGTGACATCCAGGCTGTACTGCGGCCCTTTTAACAGTGACAAAAGTAGTTTCCGCTGATACATTTTATATTCAGCCGACGATGCCGGTTCATTCTCACTCTGATTGATGATCACAAAGTAAGTATCGAGACTGAAAGTCACCTCCCTTGTGTGGAGTATAAATCCTTCCTTGATGAGTCCCTCAATTAGCACCCCGCTCACACCTGAATATCTGGCACCACCCAGTGTTTCTGTCAATCTTCAGAATCGCTGCAGTTAATGAATTAAGCAAATCAATTAAGTGCGCAGTTGATTAAAAAATGAGCTGGTTTAATAAACAGAATGTACAAACCTTTTTTCTTTTTTTTTCTTTTTTTTTTTTTTTTAAAGAAGCTCGCGGGAGGCCCGCTCGTCTCCGTCTAGCCTTCGCTCAGCCGTCTTGTCGTCTGTCTGACTCTGATTCGTCATGAGCTGCCATCATCTGAGTGATCACGCCACATGTGACTCTAATAGGAAGGGCATGGCCGCTGGCTGTCGACCGCTGCGACGTGCCGATGTTTCAGCTTCGGATTCACTGACCCTGATAAAGAGGGACTTGGTGGGCAGCCTGACTCACCTACAGGGTGCAAAGGTTCCACTCTTCTTTGGCCTTGGTGAGTTTCTCCTGTCATGTCAGGACATGCAGAGATGTTTGTTTTAAGTGGTGGTGGCCAGACAATGTTGCTTTTATGTTAATTATCTATAGCTAGGGAATCAGCCCCAAAAAAAGGAATATTTTTGTGCTATATATGAATATATATAGCACAAAAATACATTCCGTGTTTTTTTTATAAGTTCCTGAGCTGAAGGGGGTTTTATGTTCTAGCCAGCAAATGTGACTCTTTTATGTCTCCATCTGCCAGTGGGCCATTTTGAAAAGATTAAACATAATAATGTCATTAATCCGCCATAAGAGAGACTCAATGTTCTCTGGAAAACATGTGCATGTCTCAGTATAGGCAGTCAATCAAGAGTTGGAGGGTAGCCGCCTGTCAGACGCAGACACAAATCCAATATAATAGACGTATTTGAAAGCAAATAAGCAAATGCAAAGTCTGCTCAAAGCATAGTGATTGATAAAGTTTTAAGATCTCTGAAGTTTTAAAAACAGCTACAGAAACTATTGTTTTTTTGTACTGTGGGAGGAAATCAGAGAAACTCAGAGCAGAGCCTCTCAGGCACACCGAGGTCATCCTAACTCTATACTGAAAACTGGACATTTTGAGTTTTCTACTTATACAGTAGTATTTCCTGTTAAATCCATAACTGACAAGTGATGAAGTGCTCTTTAAAAAGTCAACTAAGGTTTCAGTATGCTTGATTAATTTGAGCATAACGACTTTCTCTTTGTTAAATGGTTCATTCTATGTGAATATAGCTGAATTCAGACTGATTAAATCAAGTGCTGCTGATCTCATGATCAGCTCATTGTTGCTTATTGCACATGCGCCACTTCAGCAGATGCAGGAAATTCAAGTCGAGCGGAAAACGGACATTACCTTCATGCACCACTAAATTCTCTGCCATCCCGACTGATAAAGGATGAAAAAGACTTTGCAAAATAGTTCATTTTTTTCCAGTTCACTTGTGACTGGTAGCATTTTATTTGATTGCATTACGAATATTTGTCAGGATTCCCCTCTGTGCCTCCTTAATTCCCGTGCGTGTCTGCCATTCTCTCCTGCTGTTTGTTTTGCTGAAAATTAGTAAAAAGGTTTTTCATGTTGATAAGTGTTTATCGAAAAAAAAAAAAAAAAAAAAAAAAGATAATAAAGTGAAGTTTTTTGGGGGACTTTAGTTAAATTAGTGACACTAAATTGCCCCGAGGTGTGAATGTGAGTGTGTGTGGTTGTTTCTCTGTGTTGGCCCTGCGATGGACTGGTTACCTGTCCAGGCGAACCCTGCCGTCGCCCATAAGCAGCTGGGATTGGCTCCAGCAACCCGCTGCCCTGAACTGGATAAGCGCTACAGAAGGTGAATGAATGAACATTTGAAATGTAAACCACACAAACACTTATTGTAACAGCTACAAGAAAACTAATTGAAGCAAGATTTAAATTAAACTATTAAAAACTAATTTAATCCATTCAGCAAGATTAGTTTCAGTCGAACGAGTTGATCCTGCAAGGCTGGATTTTCTTGTGTTGACATGTTTGACCAGTGTAGAGTGAATTACACTGCGTTTAATTAGATTAAGAAAAGTTTTTCATTAATTAAAGCTGATTCTATTGAACAGAAATATGTGAATGATGTTGCGCCTATAAAGACAGATGTTGTGATAACATAATTAAGAGAGGCTCAATCTACTTAATGTGAATAAATAGAAATGTGCAGCATAAATACGTTGAGCCAACATTTTTTTTTTTAACACAAAAATCTCAACTTTGTGCTCAAGTTTCAACTGGTGTAGCCACCCTGACAATACAGTTTTACAAACCATAGTGTGGGTGCATGTGCCAAAATGAACTTCGGTAAATTGGCTGAATCAATATTTTTACTTTTACCAAAGACTGAGAAATTGTAAGAAGGCAAGTTACTCTTATTTCCAGTAGTCATCATCACACACACCATGAGCGGCCTTATGTCTCAAGCTGGCTTGTTTCATCATGAAAACCTACAGCAGTTTTAAAAATATATATCTTTTTTCTTTCTTTTTTTTTTTTTTTTTTTTACCTCTGTGGTATCTTTCTGAAAGACATTAAAGCTGCATATATACCCCCGGCCTCAGTCAGCAGCCCCACAAGCTGATAGGCCATATAGAAGATGTATTGTTGTTCATGCACACCGTTCTCAAGTGACCACTTTAGCTGTAGGTGTTCCGACTGTAAACTTCTTTAAATTTAATAAAAAGCTACAAAGCTGCAAACATTGCACTAAAATCGAAAATGATCCTCGAGCAACTTAGAGGCAGTGGAAAAATGCTCCAAGCTGTATGTGCAAATCGTTCCACTTTTGTCTGCGGCCTCACACTAAAGCAATAAGGTCATCATGATTTGCAGAAAACAGAGTGTATAATGGAAATATAAAGTAAACGCATGGCATTGTCTTTCATTGTGTGATTGCTCCTCCAAATCCTGAAACTTGTTGTGAGCGCACAGCAAGCAAAACCCAACACTTTACGCATTAGATCAACATTTAATGGTGGAAACCTGCCCAGCAAGCTGTGTACTGGGATAAAGGACAGAACAGCTGTCCCACAGCTGGGTTGCTGTCCGCTGTCCTGCCACTTCTGGAATGATGCTTACCACTGGCTGGCAGCATATGTCAGCACAACACCTGCGCCGTGTCCGAGCTGGACAGGAGCTGCTGCCAGCTTTAAAGGAGAGGTCTGTAAACACAAGTGCATTAGTGTGGAGGTAGGTGGAAACCAGAGGGGACCGGGCTGAAGTGCAGTCCAAGCTGAGCTTGTGGGTGTTTTGGGACCACTTTCCACTTTGTGCTAAGTCCATAAAATATGTTAATAAGATGAGATAACTCCTGTTGGGTGTATCTGCCTTTTGCCTCAGCTGAACCACCTGCTATGTTACTTTATGGAGGTGGCCATCTGGGAAATCACTTCCTTGTCCAGCTGGGAAAATCAGGGAGGGAAACATGAATAAGAAACATTTTCCCTCCCTCATTAACTGCTGTCAAGGCCCCTTGAGCAATGTACATAAACTCTGGTCCTTTCTCGAGAGTTGTTCAATTCTTAGAGGTAAAGAAAAAAAGTTGTGGCGCTGTAGGAGGCTATGTGTGTGTTGTTTTACTTTGCTGATTTAGTACATGTTTTTTGGTTGTTCTATATTTTGCACTGTGGCTCCAAATCTAAATGTAGCCCATGAGAGCTCTGGCATTGAGAGTCTGCTGCTCTCCAACCTCAGCCGCGTGAAATCAGGAGGGGTTTGTGAGATAACGCTCAGGGGAATAACACGGAGCCCGAAATCACACATGCAGCCTGCGTGGTCAGTGTTGTGTCGCTACAGTCCATCAGTGCGCTGATGCAATTTTAACACATCTGTGGATATTTATCACACCTCACCAACTCAGGGTGTCGATGCATCCCGCGCCCAATTCGCAGGGCCCTTTCACACACACACGCACACACACGCACACAGCTTCACAAACGTGTGCGCAGTGCGCCCACGGGACTCCTCTGTCTGTCCCCAGAGGTTCAGGACTCAGAGGAACAGAGAGTCCTGTCACATTGTGACCAACTCATTGGCCTCAAGCTGTCTGAACACACAGTCTCACACATACAGGCGCACACACTCTGCAGGACTTGCAGCCGTAGAGAGCGATGTGTTGCCATGGTGATGTGGAGTGATGTCATAGTACTTACCCAAAAAGGGGGCAGTGGGGATTTTTTTATTTATTTATTTTTTTCAAAGACATTTCCGCACGCAGCCCTGCATCCCATCTCCTTAAGAGAATGCAAAATGCCAGATATTTCCACGTTTTGCATTTAGCTCACATTGCAGTGTTTCTGCTGTGGTGCTGCTGAAAGGCTCCAGCTATCAGCCTCCACACTCAGAGGATCTGTCCGACTGGGGCTCTAGAGATGTGTGGCAACACTGAGGCCAGACTCGGAGGTGTGGGCACGCAAGATATAGAAGCGCACGCGTATGGATGCAGCATTTTTCGGTCAACAGCTACAAGGAGAAGCGTTCCATTGAGGAACCGCGGCTCGATCACAGCATGCTCTCACCCGTGGGCAAAAAGAGAAACACTCTGCTACACACACTCAGAGGCATGAAACCACATAGATGCACAAGCGTACGCATGCAGCAGGCCTGCCCTGCAGGCCTCACTGGCATTTGGCTCTGCCACACTGAGCGTCTCAGTGGTCAGTCTCACACACAAATACAAGGTGTTCACTTGGAAAGACGGAGCAGGAGGAAGAATTAAATACCACAGAATAAGCATGAGGTGGAGAAGAGTGACTGAGTGTTTATGTGTGCATGCATGTCTGTTCCTGTTTCCTCCATGGTGCAGGGAGAGACAATGGCAGCTGATAGCCGGTATTTGTGCTGCCAAACCCAATAGGCAGACAACTGTAATTGCCTGCCTAATCTTGGCAGTGGAGAGGCCAGGTGTAATGATGGCAACTCAGTGGATACACCTCTCCTCTGCACACTAATGGATGCTTGCAGCTCCCCTCCTGTCCTGGTGCTGTCAGTTCACCACTTCTTTATTTGGACCCAAGGAAATGTGCAGAAAAGTGGGAAAATATGCAGCGGGAAGCGATATGTCAGTACTTGACACCTGGCTGGCTTCAAAAGAGGCACCATGTGAATAGAAATCAGCAAATGTATGAGAATGAAATGAGTGTCCACTGTCATTGTCTTCATGGAAATCTTTCTTGCTTTTCTTCTGATGCTCTCCTTTAGTCACTCCTCTGTGTGTGTCTGTGTGCTGATGAAAATATGTTCAGGATTACTTCCCAGCAGACAACTAGGTTTACATCTGGGTTTTGTTGTGACATTATGATGTTTAATGCAGCGGTTTCCACATACATCAATATGTGTATGAATGAACAGGACATCAAGCAGGTTGGCAGAATTTTAGCATCTTTGAAACCATCGTTTTAATTTTGTTGTGATAGAAAATAAATCATGCATTTTTTTTTTTTTTTTAGAACAACTCCAACACTGTTGAAACACCAGTAATGAGATAACATTTGTTTGGACATTATTCTGTAAGATGTGTTGTTTTTTTTGTTTTTTTTTCTGGAATTCTGGATTTTCGGGTCTGACGTTGTTATACAGGGTTCTGCATAACAGACTTAAAGAATGCGGCATCTGAAAGGCTTTGGACGGCAGTGAGGAGGATGCCCGATGGGAGGAGTAGCTGGAACCAGAGCATGAAAGTGACAGTAGCTGAAGGGAAACCAGTGAAGCAGGAGATCTGTGAGAGGAATAGGCTGAGGGCACTGGAGACCGTATATAAGCTGTATGTAACTAAGAAACATTTGAGAAGTTCAGCAAAGTTGCATGCTCCAGTGGGCGTGCTCTATATCAAGCTACCAGTATTTAAAAACAATTACAACTGCGGCTTTATTCTATGGTTTCGTAAATCTTTGTTTTCTAGAAAGTAACCTTATCATCTCATGTTTGGACCAATATAACATTTGATTTTACTCTTGCTCGGTGATCAAATACAAAGTTTACCTCAGAAAAAGGTGCACATGTTGAGCTTCCCTTGTTTCTGGATGAATCTATATATTTCAGGGGAAACGAGACAAAAGGAGTAATCGGTTTTTCGAGCATTGAAATGGCAGCAGGAATGCTGCCAATTACCCTGGGAGAAATGTGGTCAAAAGAAATAAAGCTGGACTCCATCCCGGTTCCTTGCGATTGCTCGCGATTTCATCACTGAGAAACTTCAATGTGGTTTGACTCTATTCAGGCTGCATCATTGTTTGGGCAGAATGACAGTGATTCCAAAATCATCAGGGAAGCATGACATGGTTTCATCATCGCTGAGGAGATTTTCACTCCTCGATTTGCTGGCTGGAAACTATTTTTGGGAGCCGCTCTACAAAACAGTCTTGGAGGCTGTTGATGGCTGGGATCACACACACACAACCACACCAGCACACACAAAATACACATTCTCAGCACTCTAGGAGCCGGTGCAATTTGCCAGGTTTACTAATTAAACAAATTTACTTGGCCAGCATGCTTGATGAAGAACCAGACGGCCTCGTCCAACCTGCTAGGTTTTCCTGCTTTCCAAACTTAGAACGGAAAAATGCACACAAACAAACTCACTCCAAAAAAAAAAAAAAAAAAGAAAGACAGAAAACCTGCAGATATGGCACTTTGCTCACAATCTGCTTCCTCTTCCTCTTTTTATTATTAATTGCTCACACTCAGCCAGGCTATAAAATGTCCATTCGAGAAATGCAAAAAATATTTATTGGGCTGTATTTTGTCACGTGGCCAGCGGAAGTGTTGAATCACCTTTGGGAAGGGTAGTGTTGTAAATGCTGTGAATTAAATCCTATTGAAGGAGACTGAGCGACTGTAGCGGGCCGAGGGCAGGCGGGTGGAAATCTGCGGAGAGAAATGGAAGTGTGAATGTTGATAGAACGCTAATGATGAAAAACATCTTGAATAATGGTGTTGTAATGAGAGCGATGGAAGTGTGATATGATCCTGATTGTGGTAGGGATGCTGCTGCTGTTGCTGCTGCTGCTGCTGATGGTTTTTGGTGATATATTTGAAGTGTTTTTCTATTTCTTGGAAGATCACAATCAGGAAAATTGCAGTCATTGTAGAGCAATGACAAAATACCTCTCAGTTCGGGTAAGCAATCCTATGATGGGATCAAGAATGTCAATGAATTAAAGAAATATGAGGAATAATTATGGGATGGAAGCTATTCCACCTCAAACCTTCAATAAAAGGTGTGACTTTTAGGCCCCATCCACACGAAGACGAATCCAGGGCAAAACGCAAAAATATTTGATCAATTCACCCTGTCATCCACACGAATTCAGCATTCCATGGATCTGAAACCGAGCACTTTTGAAACCAGGTCCCAGGGTGAATAGATCCGAAAACTATTGAATCCATGGCTCCGTATTTACTCCTATTTTGGAGCGTTTCCTGATACGCTTGCGTCGTCGCCCTACGTCGTAACAAATGTGCAGAACACTGTAAACAACAACAATGGCGCTGTGCAGTGTAGCAGACGTCCTGCTGAAGACCGCGAGCCTTTTGCCGCTTTTACAGCAAAATATTGCACTACGTCAGTGCCACCGGATACAACAAATAAACATGGAGAACGCCATGCTTCATGTATTTTTTTTTTTTTTTTTTTTTTTTTTTACTGTAAATATACACATACATGGCAAACATTATGCCAGGGGGTACACAATAATCAGTCAGTTTCTTTCAAACACTTTAAATTTCTCACAGATACTGATAGTTTTTACAGCTTTTTTGTTTTCAAAGTCTTTTAACATTTTTATATAAAAGAGTATAACATTTTTGAAGTGGGTAAATGATGACTTCTGCCTGCTATATTTTCATTTATGAATAAAGAATTCTGATTTTAGGATTAGTAAATTGATGATAAAAAAATCCATCCTTCTTTTCCTGTTTTCTGAAGAAACAAAAAAAAAAAACAACCCACATTTCCCCACCTCAAAGTCCTTGTATACATTATTGATTACAAAGTGACAGAAATCCTTCCAAAAGATCTCAGTCATCACGTCCAAAAGCGGTGTTGAGTTGTTTCAGGGTGATTTCCGCAGAAAGAACAGTTGTCAGAACATCAATGTCCCTTTTATGTTTTGTCATGAAGTGGTTAGCAGGATGCTTCATGTAATGTTGGATCAACCACCAAAAGATCACAAAGGGCTACTAGGCTGAGGCGCTATGATATTGATATGATAAAAAAAAAAAAAAAAAAAAGCTGTGATATTGCCATGTATTTCCAGCTGTTGTCAATGAAGCGCCGCCTAAGGGCCTGGCATGTTATTGCAAAGTTTCAGCCGTTTTGAAAACAGTCATGTGGACGGTCATAAATATTGAATCAACTCCGTCTTTACAGGCAAACGTTTTTGGAACTATAAGCGTTTTGGCTTCGTGTGGATGGGGCCTTAGTCTCTCGGGATCTGAGAACAGGTGATGTCCAATAACTGTGGTGGGCTAGTGGTCTGTTTTTGATGCAGATCTATCCTGCTCTGCACTGGAGAACCACACGGTGTAGCAGTACATCATACAGCTCTGAAGAAGTTAATCAGCAGGGGATGAAGGAAGAGAGCTTGTTTCAGCTTCCTGAGAAAGCACAGAGTCTGCTGGGCCTTCTTCCCCTGATGGAAGACGATTGAAGTCCAGGCGAGGGCAGCTGAGATCTGGACATCAATGGAGTGGAAGCTCTCCACCCTCTGTGCTTCATGTAGAAGTAGTGTTCCTGTTCAGAAGAACTACTTTTTTTGTGTTTTTTTTAGATGTTTATATTACAGTTTGCAGTCCTTCACAGCAGATTGGTTTAAATAATAATTACAGCTTGGTTTACACAACGAGTGGTTAAGATGGAATTGTTGTATAAGCACTAAGAGACCAAATATTAAGTTCCACTGTAACTGGTTGATGAGCAAACAACACCTACCAAGTCAGACGATAACTTTTTTAATGCTTATTTACCCGATGACTCCCTCATCAACTCAACTGTATTATAACTCATTGAGCATAAATGTGCAGTCACATTTGGGAATTTTATATCTTATTTCCATTCAGTGAAAAACACACAAACTTCTTTATCTTACAGTTTCCAGTGTTATTTTTCACATTTGCATGTTTCTTTTGCATCCATTTATTGGATTAAATAATTAGCCGTCACATACAATGCCTGTGTGAAGTTCAATGCCTGCAGAGTTTCCTGGATTTTGAAAAATGTTTTCCAGGCTCTGTAGAATATTCTTTTGTCGGTCCAATTTGCTTAATCTTCATTGTTCTTCACATATTATTGGCATGTGTGCAAGGATCCAGAGAGAAAACAATCAGTTTCTAGTTCAAAGCATGACTGAAATTCCTTTGCCTCGTTACTCTCTTGGCTTCCTGGTTGGAAAAAAAAAAGCTTCTACTGATAGTTTGCACTTGCTTGTCAGTTCTCCATTGCATTGTCCATCGTTTTGCCATCGCTTGATAGCATTTAACTTCCACACTGCTGTCCTCCATGATGGTTTAACCTAGAATACATGCTCTGGCTGTCCTCGGTGTCGGCCATTACTGATGCAAATATCCGCATGGTCTTCCCATACAAGCTGTGTGTGTGTTGCTGCGACTCAGTTTCATTGCCATTGCAACTTGGATGCTCATTCGCTTCCCCTTCCATACCTTATTCGCCACTCCTCCCACGCCCACGAGTCGACCATTTCCTCTTACCCCGCCTGCTGACTTTCTAGAGCCCCATATCAGTCCCTCCTTTGTTTTTCTCTTTCTTAGTTCCCCCCAACCTGACAGTCCCACGGGGCAAGTCCCCCCTGGTGGCCCGCGAGGGTGACACAGTGGAGCTGGAGTGCCTTGTTTCAGGGAAGCCCAAGCCCATCATCCTGTGGTCGCGAGCGGATAAGGAGGCGCCCATGCCAGACGGCAGCATGCAGATGGAGAGCTACGACGGCGTGCTGCGTATTGTTAATGTGTCCAGGGAGATGACGGGCTCCTACCGCTGCCAGACCAGCCAGTATAATGGCTTCAACGTGAAGCCCCGGGAGGCCGTGGTGGAGCTGATCGTACAATGTGAGTAGACACACTGCGGCTATTATCTATACGCGGTTCTGAATGTGTGTGTAAATGTACTTTTGGCAGCGACAGAATGTGTTTCTACCAGTTGTTTCTGTGATGTATTTTCATTGTATGTGGTGTAATTAATCTTCATGAGTTCTCGTCCGGTGTGACCGAAATTGAACATTCACCCGCTTTCTTCCCATTCACGCCCATCCAATTTCCTTTCTGAAGGCTGGAAAATTAGTCCAGTCCCCATGGTGGCCTCAGTTGGGTCTGAGTGGAAACAGCTCTGACTCCACTTCTTACACTGAAGGGAAGGCTTTATCTGCCAAGTGTGAACCGAGCAGAACTAATATTAGCAGAGGCACAAAGCTCTAGATACTGATGTCCACACTTGTTAGGGTCTTTGTCTATGACTTGTGGGTCTGTGTGTGCAAGTACAATCGTTAACATGTCAGAAAATCCCCAAATGCTACGTGACATATCCTCAGGCCTGAGCCCCCCACTGCCTCGCCACTGTCGCTTACTGAGAAACCCTTTCCCCTCCTTTAAGAAGTGACATTCAAAAAAGGCTTAACGGCTAATTAGTCAGCAGCTAATTTGCTCACATTGGTATTCATTTTGCGTTCATTTATGGACGTTCGAATGGAATATTGCAGTGAACACCAGGGATTCAAAGCGGTGTCACTCACTAAAGCACTGAAGATATTTTTTCTCTCTCTCTCTCTCTTTGCTGCAAAAAAAAAAAGAACGGAATGAAATGAAAGTGATCCATGTGGGGTGCTTACCATTTTCTGGCATGTGATTATAGGAAATACAAAAAAAACGGAGTCTTGTGGCTTCCTTTGTTTTTCCTCATGGCCCACTTAGTTAATCCATACGTTCATCCAATTGAAGAACCTCTGCGGCGTCACAGTGCAGTGAAACATTCAGCAGTTTGCAAGTTTTCAAACACAGTGTCACAGGAAAAAGGCAACAGCAGTGAAACTAAGGTACAGCATCGCTCAGTGTTTGTGCTTCGAGATGAACTTGACAGTCACTTCCAGTATAATGGTTAAACTAAAGAGAAGAGTGATGTTTTAGTCACCATATAGCAGCCTGTCCTGCTGCCCTTCACGTTCCTGTGGGTGTCATTGCACTCTTTGCTATGGCATTCACGTATCAGTACTTACCCTCTTCACTATACTAAGGGAATTAATGAAGTTTTGATGTGCTTTGAAGAAGACTGTGTTAAATTTTTGCCTGAATTGAGTATGAATATGCAGGGATGATAGCCTATATCAAAGGTTGGTAGGCTTAGCTGTGCACCAAAGCTGCCACCAAAAAAGTAAACAAAGGTTTAAAACGCTAAGATGCCTTTTTTATTAATTAGCAGCATGGGGCCTGGTGCCTTTTACAAAGGAGCTGTAGTAGGAATTAGTTGTTTAATTGAAAACACTGGTGTATTTGTTGACTTTTTCTGTGGATTATTACAATTTGTGACCTGAGACACAAATCCCATGCATTATATTTCAGCCATGATATCCAGATACTTAAGAAGTGTCTATTGCAGGACTTACCACAATGAGCCAGCGCAATAAACCTAGTTTTTTCTTTGAATACTCTTTCGTTTGGGAATGAAACCCAGCTATCGTTTTAATATCCAGATATACAAACAGCTGAAAACTGGGAGATATGATGTTTGGTTCTGCTTCCTCTCGCCAGAGAGCAGTTTAATGCCACAGGCACCAATAGGTCACACTAACCCTGCTTCCACTTAGAGAGCAGCGGGAGCACGCGCTGTATTCTGTCTTAAGTTAGTCTCAGTGCAGCAAAATTATTGTTGGGAGAAAAAAAAAAAAAAAAAACAACAAATGAGCTTTTTGGTCCATTGCTGCAATCATACAGCATTAATAAAATCTGGGGGGAAAAGCAAAAATAATAGTTATCTGCATCTCTTGCATCAGTGCAAGCTCTAACTTCAATTCCATCATCATTTAAAGGTCTCGAATAAAAACAGCTGCTTGATGGTACACTTGAAAAGGTAAGTGAAAGTTATTTTAGTTGTGTTTACAGGTTGGAAACTGCTTTTCCGCATCCTAGACAGAGTTGGTGTATGCCACAAATTCATGTTTTTTGAACTGGGTGGAAACCGTAGGACCTGGAGAAACCCCACAGGGAGAAGATGCAAACTCCACTCAGACATGCCTCCAACGTAACGAGGGTTTTCTGGCAGTGAGATGAGATCAGTACCCGCTACGTCACCATGCTGCCCTGGAAGGACTCCCTGCAAACTTTCACGTCTCAGAGTGGAAGAAAAAATGTCAGATCCAATAAAAAGTAATCCTAAAGATGAGAGAGATTGTAAGATGAAACAAATAAAACTTGGTAGAACACATAAAAGAAATGTAAATCTGTTTTACTGCACAGTATATTGAATGAGAAACTGCCCCCATGTCCAGTGTGATAGATGACATCAAAAGAAAAAAGGAGGAACTGGAACTCTAGCGGACGATAAATTCGAGTGATCTTAACTGCAGAAAATACAATGAATACTAAAACTTCAAGGTCTAGGGCTTTACATTCATTACATACATCCTAGCTCCAGATAAAGTCAAAATGTTTCAGTGACAGCAGGAGAAACAAAACTGCCACAGTATTTTTTTAAAATGTAATGGATTTTTATGAAGGTCCACAACCTTTATATGACACAATCTCAGAGTGGAGCTGGAGTTCACAGCACTTAGAGGCCTGATTTCTCACTTGACATCCCGCCACATATATATCACACACTCCTGCTGCCCCCCACTGCATCACTAACAGTGGACCGGGGGTCACTGACAGGGCGTGAGTGCTGTTAGTGACAGTTAGATAGAGAGGGCATGCCTCCAGAGGTAAAGAGAGAGAGACTAAGACTGCAGGACCTCAGCTGAAAGACATTCCAGCCATTAAATCTTTTTTTTTTTTTTTCCTCACCGGAATTCGCCTTGGCGTGTCATTGCATCATAGCTTGACGTTCACACACACACACACACTCACTCCAAGGCACAGAGTAAATCTCATCAATTCACTGAAAATAATTCTGTCTCTTCCTTTCAACAGAATTTATTCTGAGAATTCAATCTTCTCTGATTATGTAGTATTATTTTAATAAAGCACCTCTCCTGCGCTACACTTCTTGATGTCATGCAGCACTTTCATCTGTTCTCGATCTTCAAAGCTGAACATATAATGAAGAGACTTATTATGGCTTTGGTAATGATAAATCAATCATTCTGCCATGTTCCTGCTTTAGAGCCAGTTCTGTTTGTCAGACTCTTGTTACTTATTAATATTTGGCATCAAAGCCAGAGTTTAAAAAGCGCAAACAATCTGCACTTGAGGTGTTAGATTGCTTTGACACACTTTGAATATTTTGGGGAAATGTGTCCACTGCGTGTACACACACACACACACACACACACACACACACACACACACACACACACAAACCGGCACACGCTGCTGACTGTTATGGCCAAACACATAGACCTTTGTGCTTCTTTCTCAGCTTGAGAATTTTCTTTATTAATGCAATCTGGCCCCGCTTTTGTTGTTTGCTCTGTTCGCCTGTCGGTATGCGCGCCCTCTTTCTTTCTCTTGGCCTGTCTCTTGGTGTGTAAGCACAAGCCAATCCCTCTGAGATGCTTTTCTCGCCTGCATTTCCAGGTCCCAGCATGAGCCACCCGCCTTTGGTGGTGAGCCATGTGCAAAGCCGCGTTTAGTAACTTGATCAAGGGACCGAGGTACAGTCCTCTGAAGCAAAGAGCATTAGAAGCGTGAAGGAACGACTCTGGCAAGTCAACAGCTTTGATATGTAAAAACCTGCATCTGCTGGCTGGCAGAGGCGACGCCAGGAGGAGAGGTAGAGGGACTGGAAGACGTCTGCCTTTAGAGTCGTCGCACTAATAGAATTGCAAACGCCAAATCCAAAGCTGTGACACCCTAATGTTCTTAGTCAAACTGACTTGGCATGGTCCAGGGGCTTGAGAGAGAAAGAGAGGAAGAGCGAAGAAGAGGAGAGGAATAGAGGGAAGGAAGAGGTAACGACCGGTCTTCTGTCCTAGATACCTCTGTCTGTCACGGTGGGAGTTATCGAGTTCTACTCCTGCCCAGATGCACAGGCGTCTTTTATCCAGTCTTCCCGTCTGTTCCTCCTCACGTCACCTGCCTGATGCAACAGTGCGACTGTCCCCACGAGCGAGCTCCTCTCTATCCCGCTCACATCACAAAAAAAAAAAAGAAAAAGCCACGTCTGTCTGAGCAAAAGTAACCAGCACAATTGCCTGATTATTGTTTTTAATTAATTTTCCATTCCGCATCAAAAAGGCCTGCCATTCTGGCCCCTGAGGCCCACTCTAATGTGAACAGTATTAGAGCGATTCACATTAGCCCAACGCCAGCCCGACGCTGGCAAATTAATCTTTCACAATCCAGCAGGGCTCACACGCCACATTTAGGGATGAAATTTTAATAACCTTTCTTTTCCTTTTCTTTTCTTTCTTTTTTTTTTTTTTTTTTTTTTTTTTTTGTTGTTGGTGGGAACAATATTGAACTGATCAGCCGCATCAAACCCACAGTAGAAAAGGTCAGTGAGTATGTAGGTTGTAAACACACGCCCGCATGCAGCTTAGACAGAATAATTCATAACTTCGTCAATGACTGAGCCAGAGCTATTAGCGCATCACCAGGCCACTCCTCGCGCCGAGGCATCTGCATTGATTATCCTTAATTGTATATTTAAGTTCATAAATTATCCCAACCTTTTAATAATAGTATGGTAATGCAGATGGTGCTTAAGTTCATTGTTTGATTGCAGTGACTGTTGCGCGAAGGAAGGAGGACGCGCTGATGCGGAGCAGCGTTTCCGTACATTATTCAACACAGGGACTCATTATAAATCAGATGAATCAGAGCTATCATCTCATATTCTGTATATATCTGTTTGACTTCCTAATGAATGTTTTTTTTTTGCTTTCTTTTTCCCCCCTCTTCCATCAAGACTTGATTTTTGAGGCACGTTACGCTACAAAGGTTATCCTCCGCAGGAACGCTTCCGCTTCCATCCAAACACGAGGGATTTGTTTCCCTTTTATTGCAACACGCAGTTGTGTGTCAAACGCTGTGCAGAAATCCTGGATTTTTCTGAATGGAGCAGTGTTTTGCTATTATGTAATAATCTAACAGGCAGTAAATAGGTGGATGCTTCAATAATGAGCACCGCTGGGCTGTTATTCACACCTTGTTGGTGTGCATGTTTTTTGACTGTTGGGGGAAAAACAACAGCTTTTACTTAGGGAGAACATGAAAACTGCACAGGAAGATGCCAGGCCTACATTCAAATTGCAGATATTTTTTTTTTCTGTGAGATGAGAGTGCAAACCGCTAAAGGACATGCTATGCATTTTAAATGGTTTTAAGGATTTATAAGAAATCAGCAATAATCGTATCGACTCTCTTTCTTTCCCTAGTGACTCTTTTCCTGATCAGATCTGTTTTTGTGATCTTCAGAAGAAGCACAGATTCCGATATGAAGCCCCTGGGGTACTATGGATTATATATAATTAATAAAACTATCTGCATCTTCCTTTGCCTTGACGGTAAACTGGAAGTACGAACTTATTGCATCAGTTTGAATAATTCATTACTGCTGAGTAAAAACGAGGCCTGCTTGTCAGACTACTTTGTCAGTGTTCTCCTGTGATTTAAATCAAAAATGTTTGAAATATTACCTGTGTTCTAGGTAAAGGCAGTGACATGCACATCTCCATGTCAGATCAAATCCAGATAAACAGGAGTTGTTGACCCATGAATGTAAGCCCGCAGGTTCTCCTGTATTTGTAAATATATGCAGATGTATAATTTCAGTAAATATTGATGGCACGTTGAAAATCCAAGTGAGCCACTAGATGTGCCAGACCACATTTGGATGGGGTCAAGCTTGCGCTGCAATTAGATGTCAGACGGGCGTGAATGCAGCGTAGCGTCTAACCATCACATACTCCTGCTTCTGCAGTAAAAGCTCCAGCTCATCCCAACAACCTACTTTACATATCGACATGTAATGAAACTTGCATGTAGAGCCACGCAAAATAGGAGCACATGTATAGTGTAATGACTCTGAGGATTTGTTGTGTTTCCTGACATTACAGGGTTTTTTTTTTGTTGTTTTTTTTTTCATCTAATACATACATTTCAGCTGGATGGGCCAACTGCACCTGCTGGAGCCTGAAGATATACGAAGGCCTCGAGGGGCTGAAGCAGCGTGATTGTAGTTTTATTGTGAGGGAGGAAACAAGACGTGTTGATATGAATTTATAAAACTTAATCATGAATTATGAGGTGATGGAAGAGCTCCGTAACCAAGGATGAACTGGGTGTTTGTTTCTTTTAAAGTTAATCAGTGCCTGATTATACCTCATTACTCCATGCTGAAGTTATGAGACTGTCAGCATCACAACACAGTAAACTTACTTTGGTGAATGTTTGTCATGCCGACACAGAAACTTAGGCCCCATTTACCCAACATTTCTAGAGAAAGTACATCGTTTAAGCTTTTGACAGTGATCATCTGCTAACCTTTAGCATGTTAATATCCACTTTTCAGAAGGTAGGTTAAAGGTGCTGTAGGCAGGATTTTGCTAGTCAGTGCTAATTTTTCTGTGTTTTCTTTGGATCAAATGTTAGAGTATCCATTGATAATCCTTTAGGAGTGTAGCATAATTGCACTACCGCGAGGGCACAGCATTTCCATCTGTCTCTGTTCTGAGCTGAAAAGGAATCTCACAGCTCCAGGTATCTTTGACCAATCAGAAGAGCCCATGAGGCTCTAACTGTGATTGGTCGAGGGGTGTTCGTCGCACGTTCTTGTGGGAGGGGCTTAACTTGCATAAGGGCGTGATGTCAGAGAAAACAGGACAGGATTGGCTGTGCTGGGTTTCAAATCGCCATCTTAGATGGGTCAAATCGCCATCTTGCTTAGGTAACCCTAAGCAAGATGGCGGAGATGCGGAATCCTGCCTACAGCACCTTTAAGTCTAAGCTTAAAATGTCCATAATGAAAACCAACTTGAGCAATTGACTTGAGCAGAAACCATTGGAATTACGAGTCACTGTCCGCAATTTCTGCATTATATTAGTTTTTGATTGTTGCGGTGAAGAATGTAATTTGACGTCCAACACTTTCATTTAAATTCCCTGTTTGTGTTTCATTTCAGACTCCTTGAGTTTATTGAGTGCCTACTTTTAAACGGGAACTCTGAATAATATTGTGCCAGAGGCCATGGGGGCCATGTCAGGGTGATGCACTAAGTGCTTTCATTTTGAATTCTTTTGAGTGCATTTTGCTGATAATAGTTTGTGTTGCTTTAATTAAGTGGGATTTTCAGTCCAGCAGTATTTTCATACAGTTTTATTATATATCCTATGATTCCAGAGAGGATTCCAGATCCTAAAAGATTTAAAAAAAAAACAAAAAAAAAACGTATAAGCATGTGATGCATCTCTAGCTCCAAGAAATAGATTGCAGGCACTCACATATGTGCTCAGCCAAAGACCTTCCAGTCCAATCTACTCCTGCAGACCCAAAGGAGCTCTACGCCCTCGTCTTTTCGCAGTCACTCTCAAGAGGTGGAAGATAAATGAAGCCCATTTTGACTGAATCTGAAGTAAACCAGTTCAGTGATCTCCCAGAAAACACGCCGCTGCACCACAGCGTACAATACAAACATCCGCACTGTCTGCCCCTCTCCTCACGTCTCATTCGGGACTCTTCCCAGTAGATGGCGGTCCGTGTGGGCCGCGGGGAGACGTCCTCCAAGCTCTTAAATGTTGTTTTTCTCCACATTACTGTCAAGGTATCCACCGGTGACTGATGATGGATTACATCTCAGCCGGCTCCCGGGGTTTTCCCCTCGGCTTACGGCGTACAGCAAACTCCGAGCCCTCGCTGCTGTACGCTCGCCATGGCAAGCACTGTTCAGGGAATAGCACCGAGGACCTTTCTGCTCCTTTCCTCTCACGCTTGCTGGACAGCTGTTTGGCAGGGAGTGCATAGGAGGAGATGAGGCATGTGTCCTTGTTTAAAGGATGTTTTGGTTATATAAGTTTTTTTGGGGTCGGGGTTAGGGGTTTACCGTTTTCAGCAGACCCAAATCCCGTCTTCATTTGTCTTTCTGTGTGTATGGAACTGCACTTACTGCAATTTGTTCTAGTGCCACTCAGCGAGGCTGTGGAGCTAGCTGTGATTCAGGGCCGCGCACAGACCTACAATTTTAATGTGATAAGTAGAGTTTCAGAACCCTCTTTTTGGAGTCAGAGATAAGCCTTTGGGTTTGGGTAAAAGCCCAGCCAAGGCTCATTTGAAGGAGGAACTGATTGCTGTTTCATTTAGCAGAGATGAAAACCACTTTGCTCTCCACCTTGAGAACAGCATCAAGTGAAGTGGCCAAACTTTTTTTTTTTTTTACCTTCTTGCTCTTTTTCTTTCAAGTCCAAACCTCTTAGAAGGTCCGTGTTTACTTTTCCCGTCACCTCATGGGTTGCGATTTGTTATTTTTCACATTTCAGCCAGTCATTATCCGATCTAATGGTGTGTCATTAATCACAGTAGCTGCTGAGCGAATTGCAGGATGCTGTGTGTTAAGTGATTATTAGCATCGAGGGCAAAAATGTAAAATGGCACTGAAGGCTGGTGTGATTATTTTGCATTCAACACAATATTTACTGGCCTTGCCAACCTGCCCTGCTCTGAAAACTGAAATGAGATTAACTCTGTTATATATGACGGAAGAAATAAATACAAAAGAAAAATAACTTTGACATTTGATCTCTCATTTAAGTCTTCAGAGAAATCCTGTTTGTTTTGCTTTGTTTTGTCACCTTTTCTGTATGTGACTAATCCAATTTGCATGTATTTGGATACGTTGAATCTAGCTGTATGCCTACGTTCATCTATATTATGATTATAAAAAAAAATAGTTGATGAGGGTTGTAGATAATGACATTAATAGTGTTATCAAATTATATGCTGTAAATTAAAATACACTGTTCATTTAATTGCATATCCTATCAACTTTGGAAAGGCTCGATAATTAGATTATATTACAGGGTGTGAATAATGGAGAAGATTATGTTGCAGATTACAGTTTCAATCAGGTAATCGGTGATCTGTAACAGATTACATTTTGAAAAATAGCATCCCCAGCCCTGGCTATTGCTGCTGCTGCTGCTGCTGCCTCTCCTTTACTCTGTCAGGAATTATGTAGATTTCAGGCAATTAAGAGCCGTCGTGTCGTTCTGTCTCTTCTCTTCAGCGTTTGCTGTTGTTTTTCATTCTCCGTTGTGACTTTTCTCGAGTATCTGCA
This sequence comes from Salarias fasciatus, assembly GCF_902148845.1. NCBI lineage: Eukaryota > Metazoa > Chordata > Actinopteri > Blenniiformes > Blenniidae > Salarias > Salarias fasciatus. The sequence goes on from NC_043759.1 coordinate 20,162,196, forward strand.
CGAGCGCGTCAAGAACGAAGATGCTTAAAATGGGAAAATTATTCATAGCCGCTCGTGTACAGAAACACTCACACACACACACACATCTTCACAAAATCTGACACACACACGACACTGCGCGTAATGTCTGGCAAACAGTTAACACATGACAAAATAGAAACATCTCACAAATGAAGCCCTGCAGGAGACGGGTCTTTAGATTTTTGCGTGATGATAACGGGTTAAATGTTTCAATCCAGGTTTCCTGCGTGTTTAGCGGTGAAGCTCATCAGACATGCGTTTAAGTTATTAATTCTCCATTTTGAAAGTTGGAGGTGCACTTCATCATCCTATTACCAATTTTCTGTGAAGCGCGACTGATTTTTGTCCGGAACATTATTCCAGTTTTTCTGCAGAATTGATCTTTCTGCCTTCATTGCCGGTCTCCTGCAATCGTTTCCATTTATCATCCATTGCTGAGGCTTATTGACTTTCTATTACCGATTGTTTAATGTTAGCTAACAATCCACTTAATTGTTTTTTTTTTTGTCTCAAACTCTTGTTCATGTCTGAAATATCTTTCTCTTTCACTGTGTGTGGATGGTTAGAATGTGTGCGACTCAAGTGTTTATCTCAGGGTCATTTTTGAAATTTTTCTTTTCAGAAAATGTCCTTGTTGAACTCTGAAGCGTATTTCTTCTTTCATCTTATATGTAGCTCTCAGAGTTAGTGTCTTCCACATTTTCTCGTTTGGAGGTCACAGGTTTGACGGAGAGGGCCCTCACCTGAATAGCGTCTGTCTTACATTGATGTCAGCTCACCAGACTCCCACTCACTCTCTTTTCTTCTTCTTCTCCCATTTAGCCAAAGCGTTTCTTTTCTCCTTATCTCAACCCGGCTGACATCCTTGACACGCTTTTTCTGTCCCTTTTCAAATGTGGGCCGAGCCTGTCTGAGCCTCTCCGTCTCCCTCCCAGACCCCCCCACGGTGGAGCCCGTCTACACGGAGATGCGTCAGGGCCTGGGGAGGCCGGTGGTGTTGACCTGCAGGGTGCTGCGAGCCCACCCCTCCCGGGTGCTGCGCTTCGAGTGGCTCCTGTCAAACCGCCTGCTGCACGCCGGGGCGTTCGACGCCCAGAGGGACGAGACCGAGTACATCATCCGCAACCTGAACCGGGACGGCTGGGGCGAGTACACCTGCAACGTCATCAACGAGGCAGGGGCGGGAAAATGCACCTTCCAGGTCACAGGTAAGGAGAGCTTTCATGAGACGGCTCGTCCCGTTTTCATGGTTTGCACAGTGTCGGCGAGACCCCTGAACCACATAACTCCATCCTGGATCAAACATGGCTGGATGGATTTTTCTGTACCGACACCTCAGAATTTACTGTACAGTGATTAACAGGTCTGTATCCACTAAAATAGAATCGATTTCAGTCAGTGGAGCAATCCCATCATGCTTTGACATGCAGAAATGGTCCCAGCTTAATGTGAAAGACAAGCACAATAAGGATCATTTGAACACAAATAGTTAAAAATGCTAAAAACAGATCAGTAGAAACCATCACGCTTCCTAAATGAAACTTTTTTCCAAACTTATACTGTCGGCTCTGCTTCGTTCAGTCGACATTTTCATTCTGGTCAGGCGATCATTCAGCTTAGTCATTATTATATGTAAACACAGCTAATGCTATACTCGTCTTTTATCACTTCGTGATATTTGCCATGAAATGTCACTCTTGTTTTCTCATTTAAAAATTCAAATCACAAGCTTGATTTTTGATATTCATTCAAATGACACCTCAGTTTGCTGTCTGCAGAGAGACACGCCCACTTCTTCTGTGGTCGAATACCAATCTTGACATCGTTTTACGAAACTGTTCTTTGAATTTTAAGCAGAGTATTAAAAATGGTTGTTAATAAAAAGGAAATCAATAAATTCCCCTTGTTAATTTAACCTCACAGTCCAAGTTGCCATCTTCTGCTGAAATACATTCAGTTTTTGCTGTTGGCTTCGCAACATACAATTTAGCACAAGAAACACCTCCAGGTGTTGATTCCGCTGTGTGTTCTGATTTTTTTATATCTGATGCAGACATCAGAGATGAGGTTGCTTGTATCAGCCTTGGCTGGATTCAGCTCTGTTGGCTGCAGGTTGTTAACCTTTTGCAAATAGAAAAGTATTTTGGTGAGGGGAACTTTACCTAAAAAAATAGAAATTGTATTATATGTACTGACTTGATTTCCCAGGTTTGCTTCAATGTTCCACATCTGACAGTGACTCAACATTACTGTGTTTTTGATTGTGCTTGCTAATGTGACATGCTGTGGAATCTGTAGATACCATCAACAATGTAAATATCATTATTGTGGGAATTCAGCATGCAGAATCCTGTCAGCAGCGACATGATTGGGTTAATTTCACGGCAGGTTATTGCTCACATCTACCCAGCTGTTGGGAGATCTTACATATTTAGCATATATTTCCCTCAATCCAATATGCAGAATCAGTTGTAGCAACTAATATTGAATTCCTGTGTGGCACGTTCTTCCGCAATGAACGAAATACTATAAATGTGAAGGCATGCCTGTGAACTGGACTTTCTCAATGCAATCTATAATCCTATGAAATAATTTATCGTGGAACGCTCCACGGCCTTCAGTAGTTAAAGCTGGCTTATTGCTGCTTATGTAGGTGGTAAACTAGTTAGCGGGCCTCAGTACAGTTGGTGAGGAATACGAGCTCCGCTGGATTCATCTCTTTACTTTCTACATTTATAGCTTTGGAAAAGCCTAAAAGAAAGAGATTATTACTAAGCCCTTTATGCACGGAGTATCTTTCTAACTACAACCCCCCATTCCCACCGTCTCGAGCTCAAAACCCGACGAACCTCCTGTGCCTGGTTACCGTTGCTAAGGACGGGCTTTTCAATCTGCTGCAGAAAGATTTTCTTCTCTCTTTTTTTTTACTTAATGGTCAATTACTTCAACTGACACACTAGAAAGAAGCCAAAGCTTGCTTTTGCTTGCAAATGCATTAGTATGATTTGTGTTTTAACACACATTTTCAGTGTACTTCATTCACCTTGCGGGTACAATTGAACCCTCTTTATTTTACTGTCTATCAATATGAAGTTCCACATTATACTCTCGAATTATTATTTTGTATCGGCGCTTGCTTCATGTTTTTAGACTGAGAGAAAAGACAAACCACAGCTTGCCATTCTGAATAAAATGTACTCGTCTTTTCTGGGAAAATCAGTCTTTTTTGACACTGCAGCCTTTTCTTTTTTCTTTTTTTCATCAAGAGTGCCAAATGTCCATCTCCTTGTTGGTTGTTATGACAGGACCGAATTAGTTTGGCCACAGTGAGTGACCGCAGGAACTTTGGCCAAGGTTTCAATCTCCCAGACCTCCCATTAGAGACAGGAGCTGCAGGGTCACAGGGAGAGTATTTGTCACTTTGATCCTTTGCCACTCTCCACTTTGGAACTGTCTATTTCTCTCTATTTTTCTCTGCTTCCTTACTGTACCTTTTCTGCAGTGATTTTTTTTTCTCCCTCCATTTTCTCCATTTCTCCTCCTGGCATGGTTGTCCGTACTTCATTCCTTAGCTGTATCTGTCCGTCTGTCCGTCCGTGCGTAGCCCCCCCAAAACACACACACACATACCCACCGTATCATAAATCAGGCTTTCCTGGTGAAACAGGTAGAGCAGCGAGACAGGAGCAGTTCTTCCCCTCCAGCCATTTGTTTTTCTCAGCAGTACTGGGGTTTTTGCCTCGCTTCCACTCCCTTCTCTTTCTTTTCATCCTCCATCTCTCCTTCCACCACCCCCAAACAGACAGACACACACACACACACACACACACACACACACACACACACACACACACACACACACACACACACACACACACACATACCCCTACTGCTCCCGCCCAATGCTCCAGATTCCCACCATCTGGACTCAGTGGTTGCCAAAGGTATGGAGGCTCTTTTAGTAACCCCCTGAGTGACGGCGCATGGTGCAGAAAATCCACTTTGGTTCCTCCCATCATCTATGAAATCTGCTGTGCTCCGTTCCCCCGACTCCAGCTCTTGTTCTTTCGAACTTTCTTTTTTTTTCTTTTTTTTCTTTTTTTTTTTAATATCATCCTCACACTCATGAGACATGGGTTCAGCAACGCTCGGTATTGTGGCTGAAATAATACGCAGCAGAGAAAGTGCATATCAGCTCCTCTCTCAGACCTGAGAAGCTGTTTCTAGATGAAGCTCATAAAATATTTGTTCGACCTGGCGGCGTTCAGCGGGGTTGTGTTTTACTCACTTCCCAGAGACAGGTGGGAACTCTCTCCTCACTTTCTCCGTGACTTCCTCCTGGGCTGTGACCACGTGAAATGAACATATCAGACAGGACCTTTGGACTGAAGCCACCGAGCTTCCAGGCTTTATACAGTACATGTTCCTGTTCAGGCAGACGCGTGCAAAAACAATGAACTTGGCCAGAAATCCATTTCTGGGCCTTTTATAAATGCTGTCACCCCCGAAAAGTACATTATGCCTGGGGAGAGTGTGTGTGCATGTGCACAAATGCGTGCATGCCAAGCCATTGGGACATCTGTGGAAACAGTGAGGTGGCTGTAATGGCCAAGTTGGCCATTAAATTGTGCCAGGGGAGAGACCCCCTCGGAGGGATGTAATATGTATCTCTGAGCTTTGGCTCCAGCTCCTCAACACAGGGACAAAACGAACAAAATGCTAAAATTATGCACCTCAGATGGAATTGGGCAAGAAGCTATTTGAGAAAGGGGGAAAAAAAATGCAAAACCTTGCAAAAATCAAAAGAGTTTCATCAACAACAACTAGGGCAACTGTATCCGTCAGTCAACGTCTGTCACCCGAGGTTCCTTTCCACTCCTATTTCAGTCTTCAGTTTTGTTACTTGTGTCACTTTGTGACATGAATTTCACAAGTCTGGATAGCACATTAGGGGCACTGGGGGTCCAATTTACCAAGATACTGCGTGTAGTGTGATTAATTACATGCTCATGCGAAAAGACTGCGCGCTTGGTTTGTGTGTGTTGAACAGTGTTTATTCCAGCAAAGCTTGAGCAGATCAGGCCCAAAGGTTTGGGCAAACTGCAGGTTTGTGAGACTCAAACAGATATTCATGCAACATTCTTGTACTGTGTTTAGAAGAAGATGGATGATGTGGTTCAGCATTTCACCTCCCAAGAAATGGGTTTTATTTCACAGCAGTGCTGGTGTCGTGTTCATTTCCTGCTGCGTTTCTATACATATTCTGAGCCAGTGGCGGCACGGCCGTGACAGTACCTATCCGGGAACATTTCTCCCCGTACAACATAAAAACCACAGATTTCAGGATTATCAGTCCTTCTGGGACGGCTGGATCCACAGTGTGTACCTTCCCTTAAATGCCACTTTTTCCTCCTTTGCTGCTCTTGCTGCTGGCATGATCAAGATCTGAACAACTCAAGACTTCATGTGAGTTCATTTTAAAGTTTGGGAACCAGCATTCAAGGCCTCTTCAGACCTCACTCACCCATGTGGAACTACTGAATAGGTGCGGTGACGTAAACGTCCTCTGTGATATGAATTAGAGCCGATTCTGTTTAATCACCGCAATAACACTAATTTCTAACTCCTGATTTGTCTTCATTGTTCGGTCTCCTAAACTGCTCACACTGTACCACTCTAGTTTTTTTGCTGGAATACAGAATAAAATGTTTCTAATCTATCTCCCATTCTTCAGTTTTCAGTCTTTTTCTGCCTCAGTCTTGTTGTAAATTAGAAGTATAAAAAGGAGTAAATTCTCCCGAACAGTGTTCAGATATTCATTATATGAGTTTGCTCATGAAATGAATTCAGACTTTCCTCATAATGATGTGCTTGTATGGGCCCAGTGTCCCTTTTCTATTGTAGTCATTGTCACTAATGATGTAGAAATTGCAGTCCAGTTGTGAGCAAACTTAGCTGCAGTGGGATTTCTGCACATACAGTCCAAGGAAAGAGGTTTTTTTTTTTTCTGTTTCTGTATTTTTGTCTGTTTTAATATATCATTATTGAGCCCATCAAGTGTTCTTCTCTCTGTCATCTTGCTTCATTCCTTTTTTAATGTTTGTTTTTCTCCTTGAGGTGTGTTTTAAATAGGCCTCTTGACCTTTTCCTTGAGCTGTTTTCTGTGATATTTTTGTCTTTTTTTTTTTTAGATTTTTTTTCATATCAGAACTAAATAGATTTTATCTTGAAACTTGCACACTGCTCTGACTCGGGGATTTATGAACCTTATCAGCTTTGGTTTCCAGCAAAGATTTGTGACCTAGCTTCGGTAGTTTGAAGTAAGTCGTCTGTCTGCGCCCGGTTCACCTGGATTGAACTTCACTCCTGCAGTGCACGGAGAATGATGCTGAATACTTTGAGCAGCTCAGAGAGACTGACACTGATCGATCGTGAAGCCTTTTGTTATATAGTCAACACAAAAATTCAGCCTCTACGTAATAGTAACTGCGATCAGAAGTTATGAGGACAAACACTGTCTCTTCTGGTTTTTATTCTTGTGTTTCTGACCTATTTTTTCTTGATTCCCTTTCTGCTATGTGAGTACAGTATCCCAGGATTAGTCACTGCAGAGCAACCTCCGCTGCGCACTGACCAGGACGGCTGAAAAGCAGCAGCCAAAGTACCAGTTAATGCAACCGTCAATTAGAAATCCCCTCTTTTATTTGAACTGGTTAGCTGCAGAGGGAGGGAATTGTTGAGGAATTAGCTGCATTGAAAGGGTAGGAGTGACTCATTACGGGTTCAGCGCCGTGTCCCGTCAGGACAAAAAAGCCACACAGAGGGTTTCTTCTCTATCCCAAAAGGACACGAGCAGGCAATTACCGCTGAGTTTTCTGATGTCGTTTCCCTATAGTCAGTCGCGCTCGTGGCTTTGTGGGTTTGTCTTGGCCAGCTGTGTATCCATATGTAAGTGTCATTTCTGCCACAAAGAGCCTGCGTCCCACATCAGGCCGGCGCCATGTAGCAGACGTCTAGCATATGGTGGAACAATGTGTTTTCCTCAAGATGAAAAACATGTTCAGAAACCCTAAAAATATTAGAAGGCAGTCTCCAAACAAGGTCAACGTCTTGCCTGAAGGGCTTTACTGAGTTGTTGTGAATTATTGCATTGGTTATGCTGTTATAAACAGGATTTTTTAAAAATCAATTAAGCCCTCTGTGCTTTATGTTTGATGTCTCCCACCCAGAGTTATCTGCTTCAAGCAGTAGAAGTGGGTTAGGTAATGTGCTTCACCACACATAATGTATCATTAGGAGGAAGGACCATTTTGCTTCATTACATTGTGTATCTGGATTTAAAAAAGTAGTTATCTGCACTTTTGTGATCATGTTTGTCTTTTTTTTTTTTTATCTCATCTAAAAAGTTTCTTTTTAAAGATTTTTTTTTTTCAAAATCATATTAGTTGATGTTATAAATTTAGCAACAAAAAAAAAAAACTCTTCAACTTGCTGTAAATGGGACTCCTAAACTCACAATGTGTGCTTGCACAGTATGAATGCCGCCTTTTGACGGGCTCCCACTCCAAACTGCGAGTTGGATTTAAACATACAGGGCTGTGAGTCATTTTAATTAACCTTTCCTGCCTTTTCTCTTTTGCAAATGATAGCTTTTTTTTCTCTCTCTTTTCTTTTTTCACCTCAGCTTCACCGTGTAGTATAGACTGCGTGAAACGCATCCGGCACTGTCTGCCAGGCGGCCTTATGTAACATTTGCAGTATACAGTAAACACAGCTGGCTCTATGCAGCCAAACACTGCCAAATGAAGTGCAGAGTGTAATTATCCTTATTTTTTTCCTTCTTATTTTTAAATCTGCTCTTCTCGTTGCATTAGCATCCCACGAGACGTTGGGGTAGTTTGAGAGGCTGCGTTAAAAATCCCAGTTTTGCTTTGCAGCAGACTGCTGATGACCTTTCGAGACAAATTTGCTACCTTAAAGCGACACTAAGGAACTTTTCAACCTTAATAAAACATTTTAATATCTTTTGTGACGACACATCGACTTACAACGGGTTGAATGACCCCTCTGTCACGGGCTGAGGGCGTCAGTATTGCTTTCACTTGGACTAAGAAACTGTGAGGAGGGTGGTAGGAACCCAGCACACGGCATGCGTCACATTATGATATAATATTGTTTAGCCACCATTAGATTCATTACCTTGTCGCTATCCGTCCTTCACACAGCCACTGGAAACAAATGTAGGCGAGTTCAGTCTGACAGCATGCCACCAGGAGCAGCATTTTACGACGTCACGCACTAGTCCTCATGGGAACTGTAGTATTCCTTTAGGCAAAACACTACCGCTTTTGTCCACTGACGCCGCCAAAATCAACGGAAACTGAAAGTTCCTTAGTGTTACTTTAACATAAGCGCAAACATTTAAAAATTTAATACCTCTGTCTCATATTCCACACAGTTCCACTTTGCTAATTTTGTATTCACACTCTACATCTCTCTCCCTCTTTCTCTCTCGCTCTCTGATTTTATCAGGCTGATGAATGAGTGTACTTTCAGTCCAGATCAGAATATTGTATTTTAAATAGCTTCATCCATGCAAAGGCCAAGTGATTTGCTGTGGGCTGCCCAAAGCATCATTAACCTGATTTATAGTCTTAAAATGCGGAGCAAAATGTACTGTTTGTGCAGTGTTGATTCTGACTTATTATCATGTGCAATTATGGGAATTGATCAGACCAGTCAGATGCTGAATGAAACCTCTAATCTTGTTGTTTTTGTCTCGCGCGAAGTGCTTCATTACTTTTGATTTGTCTGAGCTCGGCAATATGCGAACTGCATGTATTTACTTCTACACATTCCAGGTAGAAAATAAGTCAATACTGTATTTAGATTTTTGCTTACGCCCGTAAACTTTTCAGCGATATCGTATTTCTCTTTCGCTGTGAGCAGTTTCATCTCCAGATGCCCCGTCAGATCACTTCCAAGCCGAGCTCTAAGTTTACCCAGGGCCTCCCCCTGATAACATAAAGAGCAAATCATGGACAAAATCACAGAATTATTATCCACCTATCTTCTGAGGATAAATGGAAGTGATCCCAACTGAATTTAAGTGAATGCAGGAAGAGTCTGGACAGGTTATCAGTCGATCACAGAGACATTCAATTATAAGAGTTAAATAAGAGCAAAGAAATTTGGATGAATTTGTTTCCTATTCATTTTATTATTATTATTTTTGTTTTTACAAAGTGAGACCAAAAAATACGTTGCTAAGGGCTTTTATACCACGACCGTGAACACATTTATCAGCAGCAGTGAGCGCTGTGTCCTTGTGACTGTGCATGAGGGAGACAGCGACAACGCACACACGCTTTACCCAGACTCTCTGCGGTTATGTTTATAGCCTTCAAAATACCTGAAGAATTTTTAATCCCGGTTGACATCAGGTGAAAGGTCAACTTCAGGGCCACACAGTGAAACTCAGATACACAACAGTTCAATTGCTTTGAAGGAGAAGAGTGAGGTATGTCCTGCAGGCCCGAACTGGACCAGGCTGACCCGTGGGATGTCATTAAGCATGGTAAAAATGGCAAAACAGACTTTTACTGTCATTTTTCAACAACATAGATACATGATGCATCGGAATTTGTTATGATGTGCGTTTTTGTTTTGTTTTGTTTAATGAAACATTAAGTGAACGTTTTATTATGAGTCTGTCTTAACATTTGGAGTTTGCATTAAAAGGTCATTATGCTATAATTTTACCTGTCTGGCCCATTCAGAGTGAAACTGGGCCGTACTTTTCCCCCTCAACTAAATGCAGTTTGATACCCCAGCTTTGCGGTCACCCTGATAAGCATGTGTTTAGGTTGTTGGAGAAAACCACACACACAATGACAACATGCAAACTCCACACACAAGGCAGCGTAAGTCGATGCTCATGTTCTCATGGAGTGGAGCATTGAGAGATTTTAAATCAAAAATATTATTGAAATTCTATCCATTCACCATTTTACAGATACATTTTCATCTAAATCATTCAGTCTGTAAGAAATTATTAAAACAGAATATGAAATTCACTCTTGATTATTAACATCAGCGGAATAGCATGATGATATAAATGCACACTTAGATGCTTCACTGTACTCATGACCTCTTCCAATTGACTCCCAGGACCCTCAGCTCAGTTCCCATTCATCCTTCCACGATGCCACTTTATCTAATTCAGGGTCATGGGAGAGCTGGAGCTCATCCAAGCTGATTATGGGTGAAGGCAGCGAACACCATGGCCAGGCCACCAGTTCGTCACCAGGCAGTGAAACAGAGTCACCCACACATTTCAGCATGCAGGCCATTCAAAGACAACGGATCGTAGAAACATGCTGTCGTGTCCAAACTGGACATAAACTGATCAGTACGGCCCCGGCTCGGTGTCCTAGTTGCAGTCGAATGACAGCAAGGCGGGAAGCCAAAGGATCTTCCAAACGCCCACCGGGAAGTATCCGGGAGATCTCTGAAACAGCTTAAAAAATAACGTCGTTATAATTCATCAGTGACATAAACTAACTTGACAGGTTTATCCAATTGCCTGACATACATAAACTGCTCACAAAATCTCCACACGGGCACATTAAATCCCCGCGTCGCTTTTGTTTGAGCTAACAATGGCAGCCCCACTGTCTTTTCCACGGCTATTAAAAATCATCTGCCTTGGGTATTGTCATCCTTCAATAAACAAGCGCAAATAGCGAGAGGGACAAACACAACAATGTGTCATTGAGGTGAATTACTATTCTTTGCCTGGAAGGTCATCCTGTAAGCCCGTTTCACAATCTTGATTAAAATGCAGCGTTCTGCCAGCTTCCTTTTCAGCTGTCAGAAATCAGCTTGTACACTGTGACTGGAAAGCTGAAAAACCTGGAAGATTTATTCCGTCCGTGCCTCAATTGTGTAGAAAAATAAATCCGCACAGATTCCAACAAAGTAAACTCTGGTCTTGAGGGGAAACAACAAAAAAAAAAAAAAAAAAAAAAACAAAAGTTGGCAAGGATTGCTGTTCTACAAAATCCAGCCGCATGAATTGTTTTCCAGCGGACGTGCAGCGCGCACGTAGGATCTGTAAACATCTGAAACCAGTGCGTGTTTGATTCATGAGTCATGAAAGAGCTCTTATGTCACACAACATAATATGAAACTTTCATGATCTTTGAGTTAAAATTTGGGTCACAGCAGCAACAACAAGGCCCGCGATATAGGGGAGATACATATAGAACAAAGACGAGATGAGAAACGCTGCACGTTCTTTGTCATGCTAATCCAGCGCTACCGTGGCTTGAAAGAACTTGTGTTATGTTGCAAAATGAAATATTAACAAGTTTACATTTACACGTTCTCGAATTTACTCTCAAGTGTTTGAGTAGGCAGGCAAGTTGGTGAAAATAAAGCACTTCAGCGCATGGCGGAGCTCCGCTTTATCATGTGCAGATGCATTCAAATTGCATGAATCCTTATAAAAAGAAGAATTTTGTTGAGAAAAAAAAAGAGGCAATTTTAACCTTCATTTTTGGAAGTTGTATCTGTAGCCACCATTTCTTTTGTACCCATGTTTTTAATCATCTGCATAAAGAGGAGTAACACCGAAAGAAGTCATTATGTAAAAAAAAAAAAAAAGAGAAAAGAAAAAAAAAGTCTGGAGGACCCAGACAAAATGCACACACAAACAGGACGAGCATGCAAACTCCACACAAAAAGCCCGGATTCAAAAAAACATTATTTTCACTGTGTGGAAAGACTGCTAACCATTACACCACTGCGGCTCCTTTTAACTTTATAGCATTATAGTACAAGTTTAAAACTGCTCCTGAAGGGACACAAAGCAGAATTCAAGTCAACTTTTTTGAGCTTGAACAATACTCTGAACACATCTCGGGCTCGCACAATAGTCCGTGACTCTGAAGAAAAAGTCTGAAGGAAAACATTTGCCTGACATTGGAGCCTTTCACACAATACGAAAGGGACAAACTAAAAAAATGAGACCATTTATCAGCATGAGGGTTTGGCAGCACTTCATCTTGGCTTCTGCAGCTTTCATTGTATCTGTTTGAAGGTGCTTCACAATTCAATTGCGATCATTTTGCCACTTATACACAGCTCTAGACAATGTGTGGAGAGACATTATTTGCAGGCGTGTTTAGCATTTGGTTTAAGTTCTTGTTTATGTCCTCTCTCCATAGGAAAAGCCTATCCTCCAGAGTTCTACTACGATACCTACAACCCTCTGTGGCAGAACCGGCCCAGAGTCTACGGCTTCAAGCTGCAGTGGACGCAGATGAACCCCAACGCCGTGGACCGCATCGTGGCCTACAGACTGGGCATCAGACAGGTAGGAGCTGCCTCGGCGTTCGTCCTACCGCCTGCCAGCTGCTTCGCAGAGGTATTGAGTGTCCTCTGTTCTCCAGAAGCTTTTGTCACCGCCGCAGCGTGAGTTTTCGAGCTTGAAATGTTGCATTCTGCTCCAATAATTATTGGGTCGATGCGATCGGCTCAAACTCCTCGGAGATGAATCGGTCATCTGGGATTGGAAAACACTGTCGTCATCGCCAAGTTAAGAACAGTAACTGTTTTTTTTTTTTCCAGCTGGCTTGTTGAACTGAACCTAATTCTGACGACGTCTGTGCGTTATAGTGCAGTTTTTGAGGAACGCACGAAGAGCCTGTCAGCTGAACAGGGGCCGTGTTTTTCATCGCTCGGTATTGTCTTTGCTCCCCTTCAGAGGAGCGGAATGGGACCCCGCAGCGAGAAATAGCAAGCCCAGCTTCTGTTTTCTCTGCTTCTCAAGTAAACTCCACAGATGACAGGCAGGCAGCATTGATGGATGGCATGGTTACATTTTCTCTTTTGGCAATCAATGCACGCCTTCCTCTCTCTGCCTCCCTCGCTCTCTCTCTCTCTCTCTCTCCCTCTATCTCCCCGTGGCAATGTGCAGCAGCACACTCGGTCTCCAAAGCTTTATATTTACACCAGCAGGTGTGGCGCTGTCTTCAGATAAAGTTTAAAGTGTTGAACGAGCTCCATTAACGCAGCAGGAATGCGGGGTGACGTCGGGTTTGCGTCGCGGCACCGAGCTGCTGCTCAACAAACAATCCAAAGACGCCGTTTATTGGAATATTGTCACACATGCCGCAACGCCGAGACCATCCCGCTCCTGCCCAGAATCAGCCAACACAGCCTGACAGTTGTGTTTGTAATGAATAACATAACTTCATGTTTGTTTCACTCCGTGCCCGTAAGGAATTGAAGCTTGAAAACACACACAACCCTGTTATGTTTGTGGAGCAAAATGATTTTTTTTTTTTTTTCTTTCCTCTCTGTCAACTATCTCAGCTGGTCCGTGCGGTAATAAATCAGAGTCTGCTCTCGCAGCCCATGTTTGCGTTCACCGGGCGTTCGTCTGAAAACCGGCCAAGAAAATGCATCAGCTTTTCCCGCTTTCAGCTGATTTTCGTTTAATGTGATAACGTCGACATCTGTGCTGCAGCGGACAGACTGTAACTCCCAAACTGTTTCCAGTGAGTGAGTGAGTGGGAACATCGTATCCTGGCATATTCCAAGAGAGAGTTGGTGTTTTGGGCAAATTAATTTCTTTCCACCTTCATGCCTTGATATCTCAAGAGGGTACACAGTGTGGCCATTATTTCCTTCCTCCAAGGCATAACAGCCAATTTTCCATTGTCTTAGATGAAAGGGATTCTTTGCTGAGGGGGAAATTGTGACTTTTTGCACCATTATACGGTACAGTCTACCCTTTTTATTGGCTAAATCTCAGTTTTTTAGTATTGATTCAAACTAATAATGTGATTTTTTTTTTTTTATGTCATTTGGTGGTAAAAAGTTGGGAGCAGAAAAAAAAACAATGGCAAAAGAAGATGAGAAGAGAAAGACTGAGTAGGAGGAGAGGTTTCTTTTTGTAAATAAAAAAGAGACACCCTCAGATTGACTGAAAGCGCGGTATGGGAATGAAAGCTCTGGCACATGGACTACACGCCACTTCGATCTATTTATAGATCCAGCAGCAGCTCTTCCCCCCTGCCATTCCCTGGAAATAATTATCATTTTCTCTCACTACTTCTGAATTAATACTTCTGCCTCGTCCCTGTGTAATGGATTGCTCTGCGTTATCGTCCAGTGCCCTCGTGAGAGACAGCCTGGCTGAAGGGGAAATGGGAATGAGGCTCCGGCTGAAAGGCAGGCGCAGGTTGGGAGCACAAAACACAAATCACTGTACCTGTCAGGGATGAAGTGGAAAGGCGTGACATCCGCCCTTGTTTTGATACTGTAGCCGGTTTCTTCAGAGCCCTCTCCTCTGTCCAGAAGCCTGATTACCTCTCTCTCTCTCTCTTTCTCTCTCTCTCTTCCAAATCCTTCCATTGTGTACAGCCTGTTTCTACTCATTCTCCTTTATCTTTTCTCCTATTTTTTTGTGTTTTTCTCAATTGCGCTGACAAGGGCGTACAAGCAGATCAATAGCAGTCATACTAATTACATGCAAGCAATCTGCAGGAGATGAGCTCTACATTACACTGTCATTCTGAAGATCCTCCTGTTTCTTATTGCTTTGATCCGTCCCGCTGTTTCCTGAAGTTGCCATAAAAAGCCCCATGAACCGCTTCCGCAATCAAGTGAAATTAAATCAATATGGCACTCTGCCTCTGTGGGGAAAATGTGGAGAGTGAAAGGTAATGGGATGTAAACAGAAACCTTAAGTGAGCGCAGACGCGGGGAATCAGCGAACATTAATGGGAATCAAAACCAAGGTGCAAAATCTATACGCCAGTAAGTATACGTATGATTTGAAATGTCTGAAAAGTTAAATGTTCTTTTTCAATCAGCATCTCATTCTGATTTGATTTGCTCATTTAAGCGCTGTTTAGATTTCATATAGGGTTGAAAACTGGAGTATTGGCTTCAGTTTCTGTTCATTTTTGGGAGTTTGATGAAGCCATTGTTAAAAGTAGCATTTAAATTCACACACATTTAATTCACACACACAGACAAAAAAAAATGCTGATCTGAGTTCCTCACGAGACATAACTCTTCCAACAAACAAAAGCATCCTGCTAAACAGAGCTACTTGATCAGGTGCATGAGAAGGCTGGAGGTTCCGTTGGGAATTTGAGAACAATAACGAGTAAAGATGTAAACCCCAAGATATTCCTGAGTTAATTGACAGAGATTTTCCACCTCAATCTGCCCATCAGATTCATTCCTGAATGAAATGCCTAATCTAATATCCTTTTTATTTTAATTCCTGATGTGGTAGGTACTGTTATCCTCAAATTATTGGCACTTTTAATTTTAAAAACTAATAACACTCAAATAAATGAGTTGTGGAAAGGTTCCACTGGGCTTTTGTTTCATCACAGCTTAACTGAGCCACTGACATTTTTAATCGCCGTCTAAGGCTCCATATTACGCCAGTTTCAAACCAACACTGTCACTTTGCTGTGCAGTGAACCCACAGTGTGAGAATGAAAGCAGCGCTTACCCTTGTCTCTACACCCTCAAGATTAGGTGTTTTCATTGGTGCGTTTGGCTTTTTCAAACCAGGAAGAAATTACCCAGAATACCACTGAGAACCTAAATGGTGCAAAGTGAAGTAGACCTTCATGGAGAGGTGAACCAACAATGTCTGTAGAAATAGCTTCATTATGAACAGGAGTTCAGCGCAAACAACACCGTCTGAAGCCCTCTTCATGCACTCAGCAAGCCGCTCATTCAGCCAGAGGTTCATGGGAATGTTCAGAGAGGTCGATGTTGCTTTCACACCTGCAGCCGCTCATGATATCTTGACCTTGTTGATTATCTTACCAGCACATGAAAGTGACAGCTTTGCCTCTGTACTATACTGCAGGGGTGTCAAACACAAGGTCTGTGGGCCAAAACCGGTCCACAAACCGAGCTGGTCATGTTATTCTGTGCTGTTTTTACCTTTAAAACAACAGCATTTATTTTGTTGCCAGAACTTTTTCATATATTTACATATCCTTAACTACTAAACTTAAATTAAAACTAATTCATACTGGATACGCAAATGATGAAATACATCTATTAATTCTCAAAAAGGAAAGGAATTCTTTTGCACCCAGCTCTTAACGGGAATAGGATGTTACAGCTAAGACTCACACATAACACCAGCAAACAACACGGCTGAGAGAGTAACGAGCTCGTCGTCTCATAAAAACAACCAAGAGTGGGATGAAAGCTCAGGAGGTGCAGTTTATTTTCACACTGCATTTGTGTGTACAGTTATTACTTCATTTTGACAGATATAATTTATAACGGCAGCCATAAAAAACTTTATTGTCACGAAATAAAGTCTATTTTACTGAAGTGGTGAGAAGGAGGGTCATGATTTATGATTCTGAGTGTAAGATGGAAGAGAAACAAGTTTCATCAGAACCATATTGTGTGACGATTGGAAACCTGCGACTTTGGCAGAGAGTGCTTCCTGTTCGACTGTGCTCATATGGATTTTTACCTTTGGAAAATTGGGACCTTTCCCAACTTCCCAGTTACTCCTGAATGCTCCATTTGTCTTACTTCTTTCCACCTTTCATTGGGCTCTGTGCATTGATTATAACACAGTTGTAAGCATGCTGCCAATACAATATGGCACAATTTAACAAAAACATAAAAACTGAAGCTCATAAATCAACTTTATAAAGATTAAGTCCTTAAAAAATTTGAAAGTAAAAGTGAGAACTTTCAGGAGAATGAGGAAATAAATCTCTAAGCACAGTGAACAGCTTTACTGGCTAAATGCATGTATTGTGTATGAGAACACATTGCGGGTCACAAATACCTGTAAAACACGAGGATAAAAGCATAATGTCACTCAGACACTTTAGTTGTCGGGCCGGCTTCGCCCAGGTAAGGCGACTTGACAGGTGACGACACCCTCAAATTATGTTACAGGCTTTTCTCCCTCCAGCAAACCACAACATGTCTGGAGTGTCTTTGTCGAGTGAACAAAAGGCAAAAAGTTTTCTCTGGTGGGAAAAAAAAAAGTTGTGTTTTTGTATCAAGGGCACTGATGGCTGTCGACAAGGAGAAAGAAAATCAAGGCCTTTCGAGTCGGGAGGCACAAGGAGAAACCGCACTGAATATTCCATGAACAATTGTGAATGAATGGGCGCTGGAATAAAACGCAAACAAAGGTGTCGCGTATTACGTCAGTGAATCAGCCAGGAGGCAGGAATACAGAAACCTCAGGATAAAGGGATCGTACTCATGTATGCAAAGGAAATCAAATGCTTCAGGCTCATTTCACAAAATGCCTTGCCTGTTTCTGATCCTCTGTTCACCGTGACTGTTAACCGTATCAAAACTCAATCACAGCAGAGTCAAATAAGTAACAGTTAGGCATTTAGTGACGGGCGAGCGGTTTTCTTGTTCGTGTCCCTCGTCGGGCTGTTCGCAGTTAATCAGAAATGACTTTTGAGGGAAGTTTGTTCTCAGGTCTGTTCCTTGATTCAAAGGTCAAAGAAAAAAAAATCAATCAATCACACAGCAAGACAAAACCAAAACAAATAAAAAATGCACAAAGTTGAGGTTGGAAGTATTATGAAGGAGAACAACCTTGGCTCGACCGCCCACTTGTCCAACAAAGTTTCATTTCTCCCACTGAGAGAAGGCACAGATCTGAAAGGAGAGTTGGACTGAACACCTCTGTGAAGTGGCAACACAACTGTATAATTTATTTTATTTTATAATTTTTTAAATCTCCTACGGTTTTCCCCCTCAATTCAAAACATGAATTTTTGGGTATTTGGTGATTCTGAAGTCGTCTTCGCCTCCAGTCATCTGCAGTCATTTGCAGCACCTTGCCGTCCTGTGTTAGGTAACATGGCACAGAAGATGACTAATTAGCTGGAAAAAAAAAAAATTAACCAAGTCTTCAAATATTCTTCAACAGCTCTCCAGAGATTGCCTTTTCAATTCCTAAGTAATGAGTGCCCCATTATGTAGTTAGAACTGAATTCACTGTTTGTGTTCTCCTCCCTCTCTTGGATTTTTGTACTTTCTCTTTTTGCGATTCATGATGTACTCCAGCAGCATCATTAAAAACTCGCTCACGTTACATTCAGGTCTTAAGAGAAGAGCACGAACATCACTTCAAGTCTGAATGAGTTTATTAACTGTGAATGTTATCGCGGACTCAGAAAGCTAACCTTTCTCTCCAGACGTAATCAGACCGCTAAATATAGAATCAGCAAAACAAATGTCAGGATGTGGTCAAGGAGGGGGAAGAAAAAAAAGCACTTTATCTGCACGATTTTTATTGAAAAAGGGGCTGTTTGAAACTAGAAAGAGCAACTGTGCTCTAACACTCACTCTCTTTCACACACACACACCACAAACATTTGCAGGCCAACACTTTGTAATTTATGGCAATTAGCCACCGTGCCTTTTGTACTTCAGAGGAAAGATACAATTTGAGAGGAATAGTTGGGGACAAGTGCCCCGTCTACAATTACCAGTGACAGACAAAACACTCTATTTACCTGCAGACTAATAGTGATGAAAACTTGCACCCCATAATTGCGGATCATCCAGACTCTAAGTAATTACTTAATTGGTATTGTTCTCACACATCCACGCCGATGCAGCTATCGCACCTCCGTTCACTCCATCTCTGTCTCGCTGCGCTCGTATCGCTCTTCTTCTTCTTCTTCTTCTTCTTCTTCTTCTTCTCGGCGGGCCGAGGAGGGCATGTATAGTCGGTAATTGCCATGCAGGAGTTGTAGCTTGTCTTTGTGCCGCTTCCCTGAAACTGATTCAAGGATAAAATGTACCCTAGTTCTTCTTCTTTTTTGTTTTTTTTTTTTATTTTTTATCTTTTGTGCCCCCCAGCAAATGCAGCAACAAACCTTCATTTTGTTTCTTTGGATTTCCTAAGGAGACGAGTTGCATCGCAAGACATGAAGAGCTTTTAATTTTTGTGTGATACCTGGGCTTAGTCGACTAAAGACGGCTTTGCTTATGCGCTGCGCGTCGTGCGTCGGCGCAGTGAGAAACTTCTCGCCGATTCAAGGTCCCTGTATGAAAGGATGGCGAAACAATGTGGGGCTTCGTTACAGCGAATCATGAAAAGGAGTGAAGAAGAGTGCGACTGTACTCAGAGAGCGCTCCTGTAAGTCAGACAGGTATGCGTTTAATGGGGAAAGTCAATTTTTTTTTTTTTTTTTTTTGCTGCGGCTTCCTCGTAGCTGAGTTCAGATGCTCTGAGCTTTGCTTTCAAAACAAATATGGCTAATGAGCATCCAGCTGCCAGCCACCTAAACAGGGAAATTTGGGTTTGTTGTATTGCATTAAACGTTGGTAAATCATACAGATTCCCTTCAGACGTCATTAATTGGCAGATGAGATGCAAAGAGAGCAACTGCTGGGGAGATCCGTTGATTTTACACTCCAGACAAACCAAAACACGATGAATAACCCAGCATCATAAATAAAATCTGAGCAGATCCAACACTCCTAGAATAAATTGCATTTCAAAGATCAGTTAAATCTATAACTACGATTAACGGCCATCAGACTCCTTTAAGCGCCTTTTTGACTGTCATCTAATTGGAGTGATAGTTTTCATTAAGCGTAGGAATGGAATCATTCACTCAATAAATAATTCTATCAAAATATCCGCAGAAAATCTTTCTGGTTTTTATGCTTTTCTGCCGATACTGGAATTGGGAAACTTAACCTCATTAGTGGGGTTAAGTCTCCCAAGTAGGGATGTTTATTAAAGATTTCAGCCATCATCATCATCATCATCATCAAAGGTTTATTAGAGATAGAAAGCTGAAGTAAAAGTCGCCTTTTCGTTGGAGCTGGGTCTGAAGAAGCAGATACCGTTCTTGTTTTTTCAGCCACCGACTCCTCTGCTGAGCGTGACTTCCATCTCTCCATGAAGCTGCTTTTCGAGATAATGGCGGGCCTCTGCTGTTAAGATTGTGTCCGTCGCTGAGTCGTCGGCTTTCAAGTGTGGCCATGCGGCCTGCTGGAATTCCTGTCTGCCAAAACGCGCCTTTGAGGTGTAATCCCAACACAACCCTGCCTCACCTGCACCGGGAGGCCTCCGGTGAGGGCGAAGTGTTTTCGAGGGGCGTCAGCCAACTGTTTCCGACTTTCTACATCAGATGGATTTGACTCAGCAGCCAAAAAACACAAACTAAAGCTCTGTCATCTCTTACCAGCAAGTGACGGGCAAAAACACAGCCTGCGCCCCGAGGACGATTACGATCAAGCTTTCTTAGCTCCGATCCGATCCAGATATCACACAGACAGCTAATTATCTCAGGTTACTTCTTATTCGAGCTGTCACAGGTTATTTTGTGGCCTCATTGTCATCAGTAGTAAAAATATTTCACTGATGCCAGCTCTTTCAGGTGGTCTCATCCTGGTTTCAGCGAATCGAATCATTTCAGTGCTGTTTTATTTCATCCAGCTCCAGCGCTGGTAGCTTCTTCAGGAGCAGATTGTAGCAGCCTCTGAAGATTTTCATTGATTAATTATGAATCGAGTATCTGTGTGTTTATGTACACAAGCAGAACTTGGCGTGTGCGGTAATTTTTAATAATCCAAAGCTCTGATGGCGCGTCTTCCTGTGCAGATGGGGCTGCAGCGCTGGTGGGAGCAGGAGATCCCCGTGGACGGAGCCATCAACAAAGGAGAGCTCATGACCCACAACTTGACGGAGCTGATAAAGCCGGAGTCGTACGAGGTGCGCCTCACCCCCATCACCCGCTTCGGAGAGGGCGACTCCACCATCCGGATCGTCACCTACAGCGGTGAGTGCTTAAGGAGCGGCCGATCGAAAACTGAAGGTTCATGAAGGTTGAAGGTCGACGCATGAAACGTAGATAAAGAAGGTTGCATCTATTTTTCATTCTCAACATAGAGAACGCATTGAAGTAAGAGATAAATCCAAAGTGGATTTTCAGTGCTTCAGCCATCCCAAAGCAATTTACCTTGGTAATCACACTCACACACACAGCAATGGTGATTGCTCAAGGACACTGCAACGCATAGACAGGGGGAGATGTTGGATGGATGGAAACCATTTGCTGGTCTTCCACTGGTGAATTGACTCCTCAACCCTACAGCCATGACACTGAGATGGATGCAGTGTGTGACCTAACCTTGTCTTCATGAAATATGTACACGTGTGTACAGAACTGAATGAGTTTTCTCCCTTTTCAGCCTCTCACACCCTTTGCATGACTTGAACCCTGTACCGGTGGTTAGATTTTACCTTGTCAGTGCTCGGTTTACACAGGTGGTGGTGGAAGAATCCCTTCTTCAGCTGGTGATGTTTTCCTTCAGCGAACTCAGAAATACTCTTATATTCACTCCAGCTTCGGCTCGCTCTGACGCTTTATGACACGTGTTAATCAACACTGATGGATATTCAAAGTTCGCCGTGGCATCAGGAGCCATTACGATGATCAGGGAGATGATGTATTATGTATGATATGTATGAGGAAAGGCTGGTAAAAAAAAAGTGAATTCATTACAGTAATTTGAATTGCATCTAACGCATTCCGTCATCAGAAGACGGCTTCAAATCAACGCGCTTTGCTGCTTCGCACTTTGAGCCAAATGCAGGCTGATGAACTGACTAATCCCTTCCTGGTGACCTTTATTGCTTGAGTCAGGCCCGTCCTGAACTGTGGCGAAGGCTGACTTGTTGTTTCTGTGTTTGAGAGATCGTCGTGACATCAAAGCACGGGATGAGTCAAACGTGTGTTTTGGATCAGTCGACCACGCCGAGCTGGTCCGCAGTGAGTCACTGCTCCTCTCCACTCACTTCACCCCACTACAATGTACTGTTCTTTGTTATTCTTCCTCATCCCTCTTGTCTGCCTGAAGGCATCATAAACGTAAACACTCTGAAAAGTCCTCGCCCTCGCCAAGCCTCATGTGGCCTTTCTGAGAGATCAAAATAAGCTGCAAATGAATTTCCAAGAGAAGAAAGGGTCGTGTTTGTTGACGTCATGCTGTTGACTTTGATTTATGCGCGCTTTGTGTACGAGTTCCTAAAAGATAATTTACCAAGTGCGTCATAACGATGTACATGTCGGAGAGAGAAAACCAGCCTGGGCCCAGTGAGAGAGCGCCTGGCAGCACTGGAGAAGCAAAAAAAAATAAATAAAAAAATCTCTTTTCACCCGGAGACGCCTCAGACAGATGTGTCTCAGAGGTGGGCGGCCATCTGCCTGGGCAGGCTGGGCCGAGAGCAGATAGGAGGGAGGGAAAAGATGAGAAAGGAAAACAATGAACCCCGGGCAGGTTGACGGTGCCGCTAATCATCGATCAGAAGCTCGCCGCTCCAGAGCCGGAGACACCTGCAGAGTGAAGCACAAAGAGAGAGAAGACGGGAGATAAAAGCTGGAGCTCCGGGAAGACTCGGTTAATGACATAATTAAAGCTGGCATTTTACAGAAATATTAACAAGCAAGGTTAAACTCGTATAAAGTCGGGATGTGTTCACCGATAAAAGTATAGCCAGGAGCTACCAAGAACAGCAGCCGGAAGGATATCAGGAGTGTGTGTGTGTGTGTGTGTGTGTGTGTGTGTGTGTGTGTGTGTGTGTGTGTGTGTGTTTGTGTGTGTACTGTAGGACAAGTCGACCCAGTGAGAATACATGAAAACACACTGTGCTTCACTACAGAATGAAATGGCAGATTGCAAATGGACTCTTCAGATTCCTCAGCCGGGCGGGAAACACAAAGGTTACCGTCGCGCCCGGGGTTGCCCCGGTCCGTTCCCGGGGAGCAGATGCACAGGTACTTGAAATGTGCGTGTTCAGAAAGAAGCTGACTGGCTGCGTTCAGTCGATCACCGGCTGCTGAGCCCTTCCTGAGACCTGCTGCTGCTGCTGCTGCTGCTGCAGTTGTGAATAATTCAGTTTCACTGCAGCTCATCATGGCTGCTGAAAAGAGAATTGGGAAAGAGGGGAAGAGAGAGAGAGGCAGATAAACTTTCTCCGCTGTTACTTTTGTAGTAGTTTGTGATACAGCGCGGCCCCTGCTACACCTTGAATTGAATTCAGTTGAATTGAATTAAATCAAACCCAGTCAAAGCGATGGAGAGAGAAGTGAGGGCTAATTAAGGCAGAAGGGGAGATGGAGCCAGGCGAGTTGAGACTGGAGAGAAAAGAGAAAGACAGAGGAACAAAGTAAAAAAAAAAAAGAAAAGAAAACGGCTAGAAGAGAGCCGATGCTGATGTGCAAATCATCTGCCCAACCAGAGACTGGACTAATTATCACTCTAGGGCTGCTCTGTTCTCCCACACACATCATAGCGTCACCGCGGCGGGCTAATGTGGGTCTGAGTTGAATCCACTCTGCTCGGAGAGAGGGTCCCATAAGAAGCTCTGACTGACGTGTGAAATATTCAGTCCAGGATCAGTTCGCTGGGGAGCCGGCGCTGCGGGACATCTGTCCACGCTGGACAGGTTTTTTCTTTTTCTTTCTATGAGATGTTTTTACCTATTATTGTTGCATAGACAATAAAAAAATAAGTGTTCTTTTGATGTTTTGAATTTCAATTTGAAATAAATAGATCTTCTTGTCCGGCTTTGCCTTTTGTCAAAAAGTTGCTGTTTTCATCAAATCAATAAGAAAATTACGCTCCATTTATTTCTTTTCACCGTGATTTATTTCCCCAAACTCTAAACCAGGGGTGTCAAACATAAGGCCCGTGTGCGAAATCCAGCCCACAAGAGGCTCCAATCTGGGCCAAACTACTAAGAAAATTGTAAAAATATCAAAGAAAACATGAATTTAAAAAATAAATGAAGATTCTTAAGAATACCTGACAAAATGCAACACTGAGATCTGAGCTGAGAAATTTGACTGCTGTGGCCCCTGAACTGAAATCTGTGTGACAACTTTGCTAAGAACGTTATGAGAAAATAAGCAATTTTAGCCCTTTTACTTATTTCCGGCTGTTATTTGGACTGGGCAATGTCATTTTCACTAAATCGGCCTCGGCAGCTGCTGTGATGTAGTTTTATATTCCAAAATATTATAAGAACTTGCTTGTTCTCATTGTTTTTTAAATCCCTCTGGAACTCTGTATTTTGAAAAAAAAGAAAAAGAAAACTCAAAAAGTATTTTACAACCAGTGCCAAACCGCTACACTGGATTTAATTCCCAGAGCCACTCAGGTGTGGCAGCAGCAGACAATATTACCAATGCATTAGAGTTCCACAGACAATGACGATAAGAGGTCAGTTTTAAATGAAATTTCTCATTTTAGTCTGAATATAGGGAAGCTCCTTCTTCAATAAGACTCAGATTTAGGTTTTTTTTTTTTTTTTTTTTTTTAATGAAAACGATTGAAACAGGTTGTTTTGAGCTTTACACAAAGTTTGTTTGGATTCCAATGGAAGTCGGCATGTAAAAAGGTTTTAAAAATAATATTAATGAAGTGTTGGATTGACATTTTCTCTCCAGGGATTCAGGCGGTCTGGGTGTTTTTTGTCGGGCTGATGGCGCTGCTATAAAAACAGCAGCTTCTCAGTGTGGTCTGAGCTCAGACTGGACCACCTCTCTTCTCCAAGTCGGTCCGTTACACCATATGAATCTCCTCCGCCAGCCCAAACTGGCTCTAAACTCAGCATCAGGGCTGTTGAGCTCTTATGAGGCTCTCAGTGCCTTCAGCTGAATAACAGCTCTGGATATGTTCAGTCTGTCTTCCCTCTTCGTTTTACACCGCTGTGAGGACCACGGTGCAGTCTCCTCTGACACTTTGTGTTTTTCAGATGCTTGTTATGCTCTCCATCTTCTTGCGTTGCACTCTGGCACAGCTTGACAGTTACTGGTCTGTTCTGCATTGATCACCGTCGTCTCAGAAATCCCATCATAGCTGCTCCTGTATCTGATTCGTTTGACCTACTTTTGAGCCACTTTTCTTGAGGTGATCATCATTTTGCTCCCGTTTTCTTCAGAAAGGTTATTTTGCCTGGATGTTAGGGATTTTACACAAAAAACAACAACCTTGTGTTATATTCAGAGCAACATGGTATTCACAGTCTAAACATCAGAACAGATTTGGGCGCCTTACAGAAAATGTTTCGTTTATTAAACATTGAAATTTGTGAACCTGCCATGTTTTTGAAAATGTGATACTGATAGAGACGACGGATGCACGATCTGTGTTTATTTCACCTGCAGCCGCAGCTCTTCCAGTGTGGAGTCTGCACATGTTCCCCGTGTTTGCTTTGGATTTCACCGGCAATCAGAGAAAAACACGCCGGTTTTGAGTTTCCAAATAAAACCTCAGGTGTGATTCTCCTGTTTGTCCATGTCTGTTTGCACGCTCGCCACACTACAGCGAACATGGCGGACCCACCCTTTTGCCAAAGTGTGCAGGGCTCCAGAATAAAATGAAAGCAGCCTGTTTCATCCGTGCTGCTTTCAACGTCGCCGTCTTGCTGCGAAATTTAACGCAAAGACCCCGAAAATCTGAAGATGAGAGAGGTTTTCTCATCGTCGCCCAACAGGCCGACCAATCACTCTGCTGTACATTAAGCCGATGGTAGCAGCTTTTCCGACGCTTGGCAGCAAAACACAAAAGCGGTTATAGTGTCTCCAGCTGTACGATGAAGAATGGTTGTGTCACCAAGCTCTGAAGACTCTCCTTTAAATTTTTGCTGCAGTGACAAACTCAGCATCTGTTTGGCGTTGCTCATAACACTCCTCCCTCCCTCCCTCCCTCCGTCTCTCTCTTTCGTTCCCTCTCTGGTTTTCTCCTAGATGCAGGATTTAATGTTTAAACCTCCCGTCAACCTTCACAGCGGCACAGTAAAACACTGCCGCTGTCCCCTAATATTGCATTTTCATGCAGCTTACAGTGACACATACAGTGAGACGCCTCTCCTCAAGGCAAAACCTACTAAATCATGCATCAAAATCAGTTTTTGAGATGGGTTGTATCGTTTCACGAGTAAAACCTTGTCTCATATTTCTTTTTTTCTGTACAAACGAGTGAAACACTCATACAGCTAAGGTGGGCTGGAGAAAGAAAAACTTAATTTTAGAAGACGCTACGCTTTTTTAGAAATAGCCTCAAGCTTGCAATGTGGAGTATCTAAAAGCTGGCAGTATTTCTTTTAACCCTTGGAAAAAAAACCAGATTTAGTCTACAGCAAAAAAGAATATTACAAAAAACAAACTCTTAACAACCTTGAACTCCGTAGAGAAGCTATCTCCTGAGAATGGAGCTCAGTGTTTGTTAGTTAGTGCCCCTTCATCCTTCAGCAGCCCCAAAACTATTATGCAGACTAACAGCGCCGCAACAGTGTTTACCTTCATGCTCCTGACTCGTTCCTCTAAAAATGTTCAACAGCAGCTTTGCCAGATGTGATGCAGCTGAAACGAAGCACAGCGAATACTCCATCTATTTTAGTTAGACCAGCATTAGACACCCTGTTCAGACTGTATGCCATGCTTGGCATCCTTTGAAAAATAGCAGCAGTGGCATCTCAGAATCAGATTGAGAGCAGGGACTTCCAGAGTAGACTTAGATAAAATATTCTGTTACTGATTTTCACGACAATATGATAAAATACTGTAAAATGCTCGTTAGTCTTTTTCGAAGATAGTGTAGCATTGCTGCGATCTTGCGAATGCTTTGGGGTACAGTCTTCACAAAAGGCTTTAATTTAATGGAATCCATTTTTTTTCATATTCAAGGAGAGGGCTAGATGAGACGAGAGGATCAATACCTCCTTTATATATGTCCATTAAATATCAGTGCTGGGCCAGAGCCTTCTTAGCTTAGATTAGAACATAAAGCATTAAGCTGTAACTCCACGGAGTCCCTGCTTTCCATTTTATATCAGCAGACCCGAGCTTAATTCTGTTTTCTTAGTTTGTTTTCTGCTTTAGTGAATTGAGATAGAAAATGTTAATTAGTTTGCCTTAAAGGTGCGTGTGGGTGGATTTTTTTTTTTTTTTTATAACCTCTTGACACATTTAAGCTAGTGTAGCCCCAGAATATCTTTTGTGGATCCAAAACTAATCTTACCAGCTCTGTCTGGTTGCACTGGAGTAGCCTGCTGCTTGGTTGTTACTAGTTTAAATCAGTTACCCTGCTCAACGTGACCTCCATGAAATGTGCACCGATCATCGATAGAACATGAAGCAGAAATTTCATTTTTAAGCCTTTTGCACTTGCTGTCACCGGAGAAATTGATGCAATCATGATGCAACAAATCGTCATGACTCAACAAAGTTTGGTCATTATTAAATAGATGTGCCGCCTTTCGGTGCTTCGGCTTCAGTCTGTAACTCGACTGCGGTAAACCTGGGTTCAGAAATGTAGAAAAAAAACTGTAAGCAATGACTTAAAGAGAGCAGCCAAATGGTAGGTCACAAAATGATATGACAATGATATGAAAAATAGAGACTTGACATAATATAGCATGACATGATCTAATATGTACTCATGTGAAATAGCATAGGTCCATCTCACACCATATAATGATAATAATACAGTATTCTATGGAAGTGTATTAGTTGTTACAGTTCATTTCCTCTCTTGCGTTGCTGCATGTCTGTAAGATTTGATGTACGCAGTATTTTTTTTCCCCCTTGGTAAAGTTTCTTTAATATTCCCTGTAAGTACGTGCGATCGTGTGCGGACCTGGAAGGCAGTCCTGTTGGATAAAGCTGGTTTAGAAGATGGATGGATGGGAAATGAAGCTCAATCAGAAGTGATAGGATACGTTGTGTAGTTCGATTTCATACGTGAATTCAACAGAATTGCTCACCCCTAATGTGACACAGTGTGAAATGACCACAGTGAAGTGATATGAAGTCATTCACTTTAGACAGTGTGATTAAAACATGACTGCGTGACAGAATGTGATGTACTGTGTGATTCATTATAGTATGACCGAATACAATAACTTCCAACAGGGCTCGCTCTACTGTTTAAAACCTAAACTATTCTCTTTAACGTCAAACGAGATACAACATACTGATAACACAATTTGATATAACAGGACCTGATGATGTGCGTTTATATGAGATGATGCAATTAGTCCAGTGCGTTACATGATATCATGATTCTGTCTTGTGCAGACTTTTTTCATTTTCTCTTCTCCGCATGACAGTAAAGTCAAAGTTCATCCATTTGAAAGTTGATCTTTTCTGCTCGCATTAATGCGTTGTACATGAGTTGGCGGCTGGGTCCGGGGCTGCGCTTCGCTGCAGGGACGACGCAAAGCCGAACATCCTCGGAACAAGAGTTCGGTTGAAGGGCACGGCGGCGCGACGCCGCTTTTTGTATTTCTGTCACGGAGACACGAGGGAAAGATCGTTGAATTACATTTACCTGCTCTGCCGTTATTCCGACTGATGGTCGTAGCCGTGAAAGGGTCAGCGGGGCTTTCTCAGAAACGCCGTGGCACCCGCCCAGACCCCCTAAACATGATGGATGGGAATCTGGGAGAGTGCGGATTATATGAGGTCAGTTAAAAAGAGCCCGGCCCGCTATTGTCTGCGAGGACGCTTGGCTGCAGCCGCGGATTCGTCTGCTGCTTTGTAATACGGCTGCAGGCGAGTGGGCAGGGATTCCTGCCAAGATGAAGTCAGCGCTCGTATCCGGAGCAGACTCCACAGACCGATGTCCTTCGGCGGTCAATGAGCTCACTTTGTGTTTCCATCAAAATTAAGCAGTTTTTATGGAGAGCAGTCGTGCATCGAACAACTGTTTGTTTTGTTCTTTTTCCACAGAAAAAGTAGAAACAAAGAGTCAGACAGATGTGCACCTCGTCTGTGGTGTTGCAACCCAAGTTTTTCTGTTCTTTTTTTTTTTTTTTAAGAGCACTTCACTTCACTCTGTGATCACTGGGAGTGTTTATCTTGACAACTATCAAAATTACATTTCATCCTTGATCATTATTGGAGGCAGTTTTAGCTGGAGGGGAAAGCAGGGCGCTGCTGCATTAAGAAAGAAATCCGTGATATTTTCCAAAGCCGTTTGAGCTCGCTTGAGGGCTCTTCATACCTATACTTTAACAAAACCGTGCATTTTGTGGAGGGCAGCCGAGGTCTGCTTGTGTTTTCTGCAGCTGAGAACAGACGGAGCTCCAACGTTCCTTTAAAGCGTGCTTTGTTTGAGACTGTTGATCCAACCATACATCTCAGTTTCGATCTTTGTTTTATTTCTTTCTTTCAGTTCTCTGTTTTCGCATATCCAATCGGAAGTTAAATTATCTTTTAGTCTGAAGGTTTTTGAGGGAGTCTGTGCATATTGTGAAGGAGCCTCGGGGCTTCTCCTGCGCTCGGCTTGATTTCCTCAGTGGGTGCGGAGACGTTGCTTCAGCAGACACATTCATCTGGACCGAGGCTGAATGAGTCAGTCTGGGAAGGCTGCAGGTAAAGGAAAAAAAAAAAAACATGGACAAGGAAACATAATTTCATAAACATAGTCTTGGAATAGCAAAGGGGGGGTCAGAAGGAAGGATTTAGGAAGGGTTGAGGGTTATAGGAAATGCGAGTGTGAGACGGAGAGAGCCGTCAAATAGGAGGGGCGACTTAAAGAACCGCTTTCTCAGTTAACTCAGCATCCGTTTCACAGGCCCGCGGCAGCAAGTTGTCATTTAAAAACATTTCCTCTGCAGCAAATCAGATGAATCTTTCCCCTGCACTGCTCCGCTCGGTCCAGCACAGATTCATTGGGAAACAGCGAGCGTCGGGATGCAGGTGCTCTCACTGCGTTGGTAACATAAAAGATCATTAAGTCTCTTTACAGAGTAGTGTACATTGGAAATGCAATTTTGGTTGCAAGGTTTGTTCACAATCGCCGGCTCTTTTCTCTCTGTGTGCGTCTTTGTTTATTAGTCGTTTCTCCACCGCCGAACAAGAGGGCATACATTTGCCGCACGGCAAATAACAGAAATCACTTTCTGCTTTTAAAAAGACCAATTCCATCAGCGCAGCGGTGCTTCCCGGCTCCTCAGTACATGTTTTCCTTTGTAGGAATGATTTGTTATTACTCACTTTAATTGGTTGGATTAAAATCAATTCCCTCCATGAGCAGCAAGGTTTCATAAATCACACAGCAACATAGTTTTGTAGTAAAGCTGATGTATCGCATCTATTCAGCCGGTCAGCAATCGATCATGAAAATGCCCATGAATCTTCTTGACAGGTTAAATGGTATTTACTCTGCAAAAAGTGAAGTGCCGACTAACTGGCTCGTTGCAACTCTGTGTGATACCCTTGACCTTTATGTGTTTGCTGCAGCGGTAGCCTCTTAAATTATCAATGAGGGAGGCATTGAACCGCGGTCCGGTGGGCTGAATGCAAAACGAGCCTTGCATGTATTTTAGTGGCCCGTTCAGTGGAAAAGTTTTCCTCATGACAGGTTTGAAAACACAAAAGGCATGATGCAGGGAAGCGATTAGCGGACACACTTGCGAATGTTACTCATTTCTGTGATTTATCAGCCTCTAAATGGAAGTATGAAATAGGCTTAGCGTTTTAAATGGAAGTCACCTTGGACGGGCACATCAGCAGAGCCGGTAAATGGCAGTAATGATAAGCAGTTGCGCTATAAGCTTATTAATGTGGTCAGGCTGGTCTTTCTAATCCCTCCGTCTTTTACATTAGATGACAGACTGAGACTGACTGTTGTCACCTATCCCACGTCAAATCTCAGACGTCTCTCCTTGCGCCGGCTCGTCCCGGACGTTTTGTGTGAGCCAGCTGATTGTTACCTGTCCAGCCGGGTGCTCATCTTCTGGTTTGTATATCGGTGCAAAGCAAAGGACGGGACGGTGACTGCCAGAGGCTCATATAACCACATGGTTGTGAGCAAGGTTTTATGTATGTAGACGTTTATTAGCTCCCCAACAGTATCGACGCTGACGACAGGACACAAGGTCAATAGCCTTGGCTGCCATGGCGTATGAAGCAAAGGTGGTCGAGTGCTTCTGTGCATGTTTCCTTTTGAAGAAGTGTTGCATGTAATGACAGACGTCAAAGATATTTTGTATTAACAACTGCCTCTGGCCTTTCTCTTTCACAGCACCCATCAACCCTCACCTGAGTAAGTAACATGCACCTCACTTCACGGTCTTGAGAGATAGCAAGGTCTTCGTCTTCTTTTTTTTTTTTTTTTGTAACAGCCCATAAAAAGCAGTGGAGGGATTGAAAGTTGTTGTACAGTTTATAGAGATCTGGCTCTCAACATGTCATACTGCACTGGTTGCATCTTTCAATGAGTGAAAATAAAGGAAGTCTGAAGAGAAAAACTTTCTGAGTGAGCGTATTGCAGACTATCTGACATGTTGGGAGCCTTTAATCTCTGCAGGACATTGCACATTTTACATACCGTATGTATTTGTGCGTGCATGAGTAACTTTGCACCCTCTGTGCATTTGAAGCATAATGCATGCATCCGTTCTGTACATGTTTATATTCATCAATATTTAGTTCCATTTATGAGACATTTCATTGTTGAAACTTAACAAATTCACATTATTCACGCCTTGAGAATCCACATTTAATCACTGTTTGCCTCGCTGCACTGCTCTGTTCTGCATGGCGGGTTATTTATTTATATGTGGAGATATATTTTGGTGGGTGTTCGCACAGACATTGCCAACACAATAACAAACACCCTAATCACCAACATCATTATCCAAATCCCTGAAGGAAACTATCTTACCTGCCTCTTCTTCCTCCCTACTTCCTCTGCCTATTCTCCAAATCCTCCTATCTCTCCCGGGCGCAGAAGGTGAAAACATTTAGTTTAGCTAACAGTGGACGGGGGCGTAAATGTCTAATGCTTGGAGCTAGACCTCCATTTAAATCTGCATGCCTGGAAGCAGAGTAGTCCAGAGTGCCTGCACCCCTGGCCCCTTCCCCCTCATCTCCCACTCCACCACCTCTGCCTCGCACGTCCCTCTCTCTCCCTGCCTCACAGCGCCACTGCCCTCCTCCATCCCTTGGTGCATCCACCCACACTCCGCCGCCGCCTGGGTTACCTCCATTACCTGAGTAAAAGCTGCCGATCCCGCTCCTCTCAAGGTCACCACTCCAAACTGCTCCCAGCTACGTTTTAATAAATCAATGAATATTTATCAGAGCACATGCCTACACCCTGAATCTAAATGCTGCTTTTTACTATCTCTTTAAGGACACTCGCTCCGGATTACCATGTCCCCCTGTTAGCTGTTTCTGTCTTGTTCGTTACATGGACTAAATGGAGGTTTTGACACTGTTGATCCTGGTGCTTCCCCTTCATTAGTTCTCTGCATGTGTGATATCCACCGCCAGACATTTTCCTGCGCCTCGCCCGTCATGACCCCGTGACGGAGCAACACTAACTTTCCTCAAAGGGTAGAGAGGCCCATGCTTTGTTTATCTCCCTGCACAGTCCACTTGTTTTAACATTTGCCGGTCAAAGTGGCGTGGAGAGTAAGAGGGGAGACGGGAGGTTAGAGAAGAAGCATCTCCACCTTCATGCTCACTGCAGAGAGGCTGGTGTGTGATGGCGAAGGAGTGAGCGGGCCTCAATTTGAACAAGTGATTACAAAAAGACCTACTTGTGAGAGCTTCCGAACAGCCAAGGACAGGTTCCTCATTTTCGCTTTCAGTCCTATGAAACGCAGTTTCGATGGACCGTCTGCAGAGTGACGCTTAAATGAGCCAAACTTGGTATTGTTGCACACATCCGGTGACGCTCACACAGCAGTCAGGAGGAGGTCACGTCTTAATTTAGAAATTCCGTTCAGCAGATTGCATGGTGTAATTAGGACCCGGGCTGTTGTCTATCCCCATGAGATGCACACACTGTAGGGAATCTCATAAATATACAGGAGGTGTCACTATGCTCGCATGCAGTATCGTAGCTTCCAGGCAGAACGCGCTGCTTCTCACTCTCTTGTGAAAGACGCGAGTGTGTGAGACCACTTCTCGTCTGCTCGGTCATCAGGAGAGTTCCACTGCACCTTCGAGGAAGAGCCCATCTGCATGTTCACCCAGGACAAAAACGACGATTTCGACTGGACGCGGCACAGCGCCGCCACCCGTGACACCAAGTACACACCCAACACGGGACCCAGCGGCGATCGCGCCGGCTCCAAGCAAGGTGGGTCCCTCCGGAAACCTGAACCGCTTAGCTTCCAATCAGCAATCAATTTCACTGAATTTTTCAGGCTTATGTTGTTCATTTATAATTTAACTAATAAAATCCAAAAGTTTGTAACAGTTAAAATACTATCGACCTGTTTTGATATGAAAACTTAACATTCAACTTGATATATATTAGTTCAACTTAGCGTAACAGAGACAGTCGTTTTAAAGGTCCATTTCTTTATAGATATCTCAGTTAATTGAGTTACGAGAACAAAGATGACATTGAGGACTGAAAAATCCACTTTGCCGTATTTTCTCTGCTTTTTGAATGCTTTGATCCGATCTGACGGCAACAGTTTTCATCTCAGCTCAACAAATCGACTTGAAATGAGAACCTCGCTGTTGCTTATATTCTGCCAGAGATCAATAATTCATTGTTTCAAAATCTGATAGGACTTTTTGAATGGTAAATTGCACGTGTGTGGGGCTATAACTGAAAGCTCGGCAGGGTCATTTACTGGATTCCCTGGATGGGTAACTTGATGTGTTGATTGACTGACACAGAAACAAAAACAACAACAAAAAAAAGTGTTATGAAATGAGTCTGAGTTGTGAATATTTGCTGCAGTATTTCTCCTTTTCAGACATGAGGTAAATCGTTGCGTATCGGTGTGTTTTTACAAAACAGTCAGACGCAGATCACCAACACGCTGAACTTTCACCATCCAGTGAGCGAGTAGCTTAATTACATGTCAGCTGGGTGTGTGTCTGTATGGCTTAACCGTCGTCAGGCATGCACCGATAGGAAGAAAAAAAACAGTCCAGCTGGTACGGGTCTTAGCGATTGTTTCTGCCAGCTGTCAGCGAAGCTCAGCGAACGGCATACCTGCCTATTGGATTGGAAGTAAGTGAGCGCAGTGCACACATTCAAACGGACACCACACTGTTATTCCTTATGTAATCCATGCATAAATGCAAAAATTCCCGCAGTTTGCAAGATAACCGTGGCAATTATCACGTTACTGGGAAATGATGTGGCATTATATAGAATTAGCATCTTCACTATGCTGCGCCCCTATTTCCAAACATGACTTTATAAAGTGCCACACATTTGGAAATGCTAAAGTAAGTTGAGGAAATTGAGGAAAGTGTTGCATTATAGATGATTTCAGCTGTGCTCATTCTGTCACCGATTTCTTGATGCAACGCAACAAGCAGCCTTGATCATTGCTTCTCAAGATAATCATGTAAATGAGCCTTTGTTACTGTTTCCATAGTACGTAAACCACACATGTTGAATGCAGTATGTTAGTTGCATGTGGAAGTGTTCCACATTGAAGGAAGAATTAAAAAAAAAAAAAAACTGGAACGATAGCAATCCCTTACAAGGTTTTATGTGAATCCTGTAATGGAAGTTATCTGTGGTGGGATATAAGTGCTTATTATAATGCTGTGGCACCAGGAGCAGCAGCTGAAGCAGTAAATAATACATTGGCTTTAATCATCTAATGGTTTCAAAATGTCCAGCATTTCATTACCAGCCCCATTCCTCTTTGAGTATAATTATCTGATATGAGATTGGACTGGGGGAGATATTCCATTTGAATTTGGCTGGAAGGGGCGTGGGGCTGCTCACCAGCTACCGTCACTGTGCACAGACTGGCTCCGGATCTTTTGGCTCAGGCACAATCGGAGGACTCGCAGAGTCTCTGGCATCGCCGCTGCTGTCCCGGAGGGCACACATGTAACCTTATTGCCATTATCTGGACTCGCCGGGGGCTATTAGCTACTACGGTTAGCAACTTCATAGAAAGCTTTCGTCTCTGTTTTTGATTTAGAAGATTTCCTTTCCATCGAGCGGCTAAACATTCACTGTGAGAAATAGCTTGTTGCTGTAATAAAGGTCCTGTATTATTCATAGATTCCATCAGTTGTTTGTGAAGCTTCTCAGTCAGGCACAGCGACTTTATCCTTAATCCTGACGCAGAGTGGGTTCAGTAAATACATCACATACATGTTTATGGTTGTAATCCTGTCGTCACTGGGATCAGCGGCCCGGTACCCGCACAGGTTATATGATGGATGGATGAAGATGGACATTTGCTGCTCAATAATGTCTTGTCTTATTTTTCATTTTCTTTTTTTAAAGGTTTCTACATGTACATTGAGACATCCAGACCGCGTAAAGAAGGCGACCAGGCGCGGCTCATAAGTCCATTCTTCAACGTAGCGCCTAAAAATCCCTACGGCATCACCAACCCTCCTGCCTACTGCTTCGGCTTCTTCTATCATATGTATGGAAAACACATAGGTAAGACTTGTTTCCTTTACATCGTAAACACAACTGTTCTTACAGACCAGGAAATGTTGATGGAGAAAAGGATAAGTCCACTGATCGTCTGTATGTCAAATGCTGTTCGAAATGCTTGGAGGGAATGTGCTCCATGTGTTTGTGTCCAATTAAACTGCAAGTACAAATTCTATTTACAAGATATCAAGCATTTTTGAGACATTGAAACATAAATATGAGACGCAGTTCTTGCACATGCTGTCCACCACCTACATGTTTCACAGTGAGATCTCTGACTTTTCGTTTTCTTCCTCTTTCATTTTAGAATCACAGTGTTCAGGCTGGGAGGAAAAAAAAAAAAAACAGAAAAACAGAACAGAGTGGCGGCAGCAGAATTTTAGTCATTTCCACAGAGTTTGTCCCCGCTGTGGGTGCAATGTGGAGTTTTGCGCTTTCAAGCTCAAAATTTTTTGTAAGTGCAGTTGTCAGATGTTTCCAGCAAAAAGATATCTCGTTTTTGCAACAAGCCCCTTCAAAGGTCTGTACACAGATCCTGGGCATTAGCTCTTCCATTCATCTCTGAATGCAGATAACAACCTTGGATGGCCCATTTGAAGATGGCAGAACGAATGAAGGAGCACTCTGCGGCTCACATCTGACTGCCCTCACCGGGGACCCAATCAGGCCACATGCACTCCTGCCTTTGAGTGCACGCTGTTTGTGGTGTTTGCGGCGTTTGGGGGTGGCGAGCTCGACTGGGCACTTGGCGCAAAAAAAAAAAAAAAAGCAGTTGCTTATACATTGTTGAGAGCGCGAGTGGTGAATTTTAAATCTGCCCTGTCATTAGCCTGTGTATATGTTCACAAGGGCTGCAGGGTGGACTTGGTGTTGCGGGGGCCGGATGTTATTCGGCCATGAGAGCTGCCATGTCGCCGCGCAATCAAAGCATTGCAGTCCCATTCAAAATAGGAATTTTTTTTTTGTTCCATCAATCACACACCGCAGCACCCCCTGCCAGCGTTAGGGCGGTGTTGTCATGTGTGCAAACCGCAAACAGCCTCGAACCGTGTGACAGCGCCGCTCGGAGCTACAGCTGCTAACAACCGGCAGAAATGCAGCAGAACATGAGTGACGCCAGCGCTGCAACAAAACAATGCTTTGCAGATCTCCCTAAACAAGAACGGCTCAAAACTTGGCACATTGTTACTCATGTGCACTGAAGTAGAATACAGCAGTCGTCGCCAGTAACTGGGTGCAGGGCGGCGCTGTGCAGACAAACTTGTTAATGCGATATCCAGGTGGCACAGCTGTAAGACTGTCAGACCCAAAGTTAGGTAAATTTAGTGATCTCTTCTTTTTTCATGACGATCTTTCACACACAGTTACCTCCTTTTATGGGTTTAATATTTGCAATGTAAATAAAAAGGTGTGAAACTGTACAGTTTTAATGATGCTTTTAGAATCACAAATTGCAATCCCAAAATATTTTAATTCCTGTTTAGCCATGTAAATCACAGCATAATCTTTTAATCAATTAATGAAGCACACACAATGAAAAAACAAATAGAAGTTTCCTGTGGGATAAACCAAAACTGTAGCCAAATTATTTCTGCCCCTATTTAACCCTCGTGATTTCTGTCTCTTCAGTGTAAAGTGAACTTGTAGTGACAACAAAACATGCTACAATAATACTGAAATTAAAGACTTTGCAGAACTGAATTGACTAAAGAAAGAAGGATTAAGAAGACGGTGAGTAAGCATAAAGACGTGACTGGAAGCTGCAGTTTCCTGCTCAGAAAAGCGGAACGTTCAGCAAGCTGCGTTGTCCTGACAGGCAGCTGAACCCCTCCGTTTTAATAAGGCGGGTACAGCGAGCAGTTGGCCGCATTTACTTCAGTATCCTGGAGAGACGGCGGCGGTGCCGTCGTCTTCTCCGCCCTCCACCTGCTCCACTCCTCCGAGCTTCTGCTCGACCTGCTGCTCCAGCTCCAGACCACTCAGCTTTTCCTTCCCCTTCCAATCTGAACCGTTTCTAACAGTTTTGGCGAGCTCCTGTGAATTTCATGTCACATGCAACGCTGCGAGGGGACTGGAGAATCTGGGATGGATGGATGAGACAGGACGTATGATGGCGAGAGGTTAGAGAAGCAGACTTGGGATGAGAAGTTCCCATTTCAAAGTCCCACAGTGGACAGGTAGACCTTTGACCCCTGACCACCCCTCCACCGCAGCCCACTAATCGAATGGGTTAAATGCTGTAAAGGGATTTATTTCTGGTTGGATGGATGAAAACTTACAGATATCTTTGTTCAACTGGAAAAAAGTCAAAATTTGTTAGTGAAATAATTAGTCATGGATAATAATTATTGTTGAACACTCTGTCAAAAAGGACGATCCATTACATAAACTCAGACTCACGCAGTGACACATGGAGTAAGAAATATATAAAAACAGATTGAAGCTCCTCCTCAGTACTACAGAGGAAACAGCTTCCTGTGTGTTGCTCTCAAACTAAGAAACATGTTGGATTAAACCATTCCCAACTCATAACATAAAATCAATCTTCTTTTTTAATGTAATTTCAATTCATGAATCGAAAAGTTATCAATGCAAATATGATAACATAGCCTATGAATAAAGGATGAATAATTCATTCAACAAATGGCCCCATCCGATCATGTTTTGATTTAAGAAAAACAATAAATTATTGGTTTCCAGATATTTTGAGCAAAGTTTAAGCAGGTATAACTCCAACTTGCTTTGAATGATGTGCAATTTGTTACAACTGACGTAACAGGTAAAATCTAAAATATGGCTTTTTTTTAATAGAAATTCTAAGATGTGAAAAGTTACACATCCACATCAAGAGGAAGTATATGAAAATATTCTTTTCATTTGTTCAAAGAGCTCACCTGACACTGAGCTGACAGCAAGTATCCATAAGTAATGAGAGTAATGGGGGGTCTGGCCAAACATCTGGAGAGGTGGAGGAGTGGGAGGTGGAGAGAATGTAAGGATAGAGGTGTTGGAGGGCGACTCAGCGGGGAGATGAGAGCTCCTCCGGCTCCCTGCCGAGGTTGAGTAGGCCGTGACATTTCCAATTTGCTCAAATTGATCGCCAGCCAGACCCTCTCTTCCCTGCCCTCCCCGTCTGTGGTGAAACCCGTGCCCAGACTGTGGCGTGTTATGATGAATGGGCTAAATGTCAAGGACTTGAAACCCAGCTCAGATCCTCCATG
This sequence comes from Salarias fasciatus, assembly GCF_902148845.1. Taxonomy (NCBI): domain Eukaryota; kingdom Metazoa; phylum Chordata; class Actinopteri; order Blenniiformes; family Blenniidae; genus Salarias; species Salarias fasciatus. The sequence goes on from NC_043759.1 coordinate 20,200,901, forward strand.
GCTACGCTCCATTTAGTATTCTGCCTCTCTGGCCATGAGAGAAATTCTCTGCTGAGCTCTGGAATGTTGGTTTGTTATATTTCCTACCAAGAGATATGAATACATAGACTCAATTATGGAAACGGCGTGTGAGCACACATATTGTACATTTCGCCTTATCTCAGAGGGTTGTGGCGCTGTAAACAGTCGAAGGCTTTTGTGACTCAGAGAGCCATCAGACATGGCACAGTTTCCACTTGAAAGTCTGGGAGTTTGATGCTCTTTGGGACTGCGCTATTGAGGTGAGTCACAGTCAAGCTGTGGCACGGCGGCGCCGACGGCCACAATCAGTCGATAAGGAGTCTCGCCTACGCGCTGATCAGAACGGTGGCACGGGCTCAAAGAAACTCCTCCATAGTTAGCCGGCGGGGGGATACCTGGCACAAGGTCACACTTAATTACTGAAGCACACATCAAAGTTTGCCTTTTGGAGCCCGTGTCGCATTTGTTTATGGGATTAAGTCTCCTGCAAAGCACAGCGAGAAAGTCTGTCTTGAGCCTGACCTTCCGAGAAGCAACGGAGTCGTCTTTTCATTAGCAAGGAGGGTGGTACTCCACCCCGATCCCCCTCGCACTCGTACTTACTACATAATTGAAAATTTCCGGGAGCGCTTTCTCACTTTTCACAAGGCTCACATCTTTCCCCCTCTCAGATCTCTTTAAATTTCACAAGCGTCTGCCAAAGGTATTCTGTCCAGAAAAGAAAAGAAAAGAAGGAGATACTCCAAAGAATATACAGCACATGCCTTTGCTCAGGACGTGATGGCACTGACATAACCACCTACATCGCAATGACTTCAAAGAAAATGTAAGCCAGCCAGCTCAGCAAGAATCCTCCTACATCCTAAACATTTCAACGGGAGATGAAACCGCGGGTCATGTTCTGTTCAAGAGCTCATATCTCACTGGAGATTGTGCTGTCGCGGGGGGAAAGTGTAGCGCGCTGATGAGCGAATATGAACAGGGGCGTTCAGTGAAACCTTCCTCCTTTTCCTCACAGAGGTGCCGTTTTTTCTTTTTTTTTTTTTTTTCTGTAAGGGTGGTGAGCGGTAATGAGGCACCTTGCTGAGGTGGAGATGTATCAAACGCAGGCCTGCAGTCCGAGCCTCGCCGCTGTTTTGCCCAGCCGTCGCGCCAACACAAAGACGCCGCTTTCCATACACGTGAAAATTCACTTAACTTCGGAGCAGCGGTCCCACTGAGCTCTGCCGTGCCGCCAATGCTAACCTGATTTGGGTCCTTGGATGCTGCTCCTCCTCTTCCGCTGCAGAAATATACTTCTCCTCTCCTGCTATTTCACATATTTTTACTGCAGGACAAATAAAAAAAATAAAAAAAAGTGAACACGATGAGCGTGTTTGGCGAGGAGGGTGAAGTGGTTGCACTCAATGTCATCATCTGACAGTTTTATATCAAAGCCCAGGGCCAGACAAGAGGTCTCTCTGAGGGGAGTCTTCAATTCAGACCTTGTATATAGTCTGTTCTGTCTCAATAAGAGCCCATATTTCAGTTATTGTAAGGGTTATATATGGATTCAGCTGAAGTGCACCTGTCAGCTTGCATTTTCTAATGCAGCGTCGGCCTCTCTCTCTACGCATTCAGTGATTCTTCATGTGTGGCCTCAGTGGGAATCCCACCGGGTGAAAAGATTTTCAAACTAACCATAAATCGACTGTCTTCTACGGGAAAGTATTTACATTTGCCAAAATATATTCTTGTCACATATTGCCCATTAGCGATGATTAATTTGGATTATCACGAGCTGGAGAATAATTTACCATTACTTACAGAACCCCAACTTAATAAATGTATCAATTCATGTGACCCGGCGTTCACCTTTGACTCTGCTTGGCTCTGATTCACACCAAGAGGAATATTTGCATCTGAAAAGAAGTTGGCTGTTGAAACTGCAGTATCACTTGCCAGTGAAGTGAGCATTTTCAGTGGCGTCACTATAAAGTAAAGTACACCTCAGCATTAATCGCATCTCAAAAAATGAGTCATGAAAAGGAAAAAATATAAATATACGCTGCAATGTTATATAAGATACATTTCTTTTTCCAGATGTACCTGCGCCTTTCATAAATCTTGGCGAGCAGCTGCTGTTCTGAAGCTCATCTGTGAAGTTTCTCACACACTCCCAAATGTTTATGCAACTTTGTTTACTACTTGTTAGTTTGTCGAGGTCTTTTTAGCAACATTTTAATTATACTGTCAGTCTCTGGAGGTGCATCTATTGCTTCCAAATGGGAGGTTCTGGTGCATTTTGATATATAAATTATTTTCTAGTACAAGCAACATTATCAGCCAAACATTCCAGAAAATGCATCAATCAGAACAGTTATGATTTACAAGTAGAGCTTGCTACATAATTATGAAGTTTATTACTATTTCCTTTTTCCTGATTTCTTCTCAGCCATAAAAAAGAAAAAAAATGGGTTCCCCTGTCCCCGTGTTCTTCCTCCTGAATCATTCTTCCTCCCAGGAACACTGAAGACTGAAAACCACACCCCTACTGGCACCCAAAGCCGGGGTGTGTTTTTGTTTTTATTATGTTGCAAGACATCACTTTACAAAGTTCCAGGAGGCTGGAATGTGTCTTTTTTAATAAAGAGTAGATTCTTTTTAGCTACTAGCAACTATTCTCCATTCCTACTGAATAATAGAGTTCCTTTTGGTCTGGACCAAAACAAAAGACAGCAGAAAACTAAATGAAGACCTCAGTACTGGTAGAAATCCACACCGACTCTGCCGCCACACAGAAAGATCTGAAAGTTTTTGGACATTTTTTTTAATGATGGGCACAACCTGACATAACTGATGTGCAGCACAATAAATGCACCGACAGGCTGATAAGGGTTGAAAACAGATCAAATCGGAGACACGACACAATGTTTTTAGAAGCTAATTGGATTGTACAACTTCTTTTGGTGGAGTTTTCTACATCAAACACACCCTCCATGTTGACCAGTGACCAACATTGCTCTTCATTGTTTAAGCCAAAGTGCTACAGGGGACTGTCGAAGCAGTAAAGCCCCCCCCCCCCCCCCCCCCCCCAGCCTATATCTGTAGCTCATCACAATTTAATCAGGCTGCACTTCTTGGAACCTATGGCTCAGTTATTTTTCCTGACAAGCAATGTGACCGAGAGGACTTTTTTTAGACATGAGCGTCCTGTCTGAAGTGGATTCTGTCTAATTTGCCGAAGGAGGATTTTTTTTTTTTTTTATTCTAGCACATTTCCCACCAGTTTTTAAAAAGAAAGGCTTCTTTTTGTGTTGTCTGCCAGTTTTCTGTCTTTAAAATCAGATCCAGTATAAAGAGAAATTAATGTATTCTTGACAAAAACATGCTCATTTCTACCATTTTGCACTTGCATGTTTTCCACAACGTAAATCTCGGGCTTCTGCATTTCCGCAGAGGAGGAAGCGGTGTCCTTTGGTTGATTTAATGCACTGCTGAATGCAGGAAGATGGTTACGATGGTTACCTTGAGTACTGATGACCTACTTAAATTAAATAGGAGCATATTGTCGTTAAGGGTGCAACATGGAGGAAGGATGAGAAATGCAAGACACAGTAACTGAGTTCAAGGTAATTGCTGTAAAATGGTCTACAGAGGTAGTTTGCCTATAAAATTACAGTATATTATCATTACTTGGTCATTATTCTGAGCTACAGAGGAGCCTCGAGCCTTTTTGAAACATTTGGGTCTCAGTTTTAGTCGATGGCGTTTGGTGCTGCAGATGTTTTTTGCATATTTGTTCGGGTGGTTTTTAAATGCATTCCCTCCGACTCCCAGGAACACTCAACGCCTTCCTGAAGCAGAAGGGCCAGAGCAGCTCGGAGGGGCCCGTGTGGTCGCTGAGTGGTAATCAGGGTGACCGTTGGAAGCAGGTCAAAGTGAGCATCCATCCGACAGCGTCCTTCCAGGTGAGACTGAAATACCTAATCAATCCAGTGTGGAGCAGCCCACCCACTGCGGCGCCTCTATTCTCATCCCTCTCAGTGTGTGTGAGGTATGAGTTCCCATCGAGATGGAGCACTTTATTGATAATGAGCCCAGAAGTGAACGACATCCGCGGACACGGTTTGGTATTGAGAAAACAATATCCTTCACACTTTACCATCAGGGAGCCTAAACATTGCAGGCGGCGGATATAGAACCGCGGCGTTCTCCATCATTTTTATGGTTCCGGTTGTGGAAAGTAATTATAGCTTCGGCTGTGCTTCTGTGTCTTTTTTTATTTTGTTTCTCGAACGTCTAGCTGTTCGAATGCCATGAGCATTCTTACTTACAAATTTTGTGACATTAAAAGTTGAGACAAACTCTTGCCACCTGCTGTAATATTTTAAATGGGCAATTTAACTAAATTGCACCTTGTAGTGACTTTTATTTATGATTTTGCAGCAAATTACCATGATTTTGTTGCCCACTAATTACAGACATATATAATCATCCATAACACCATGAGCATTCATGCCATATGAAGTGAATAACAATGATTATCTTTTTTGTCGAGGAGCATTTGTCATGAGAATTCTGACCTTGAAATTAATGTATTAGACGCCGTGAGGATTTAAGCTGTTTGACGGTGAGACGACTGAGTGAGCTGAAACTGTCTGTTGCTGGTCTGCAGTCATTAATATGTATGGAGAGTGGTCCGCAGAAGGAAAAGCAGTGACCCGGTGACGGGTTAATGTGCGACCGAGGCTCGCTGATGCACGTGGGGAGCGACGGCTGACCTGTGTGGTCTGATCCAACAGATGAGCTGCTGTTGCTCACTCCACAGCCGAAGCTAATGCTGGTTCGGATATATATACTGTATGCGTCAGAATGCATGATGGCCGAGCCTGAGGAACCGCTTTGCGGCCGGAACTCAAACACAGGTTAGAGGCTAAAGGAAATCTTGATTAAATATGTTAAATGGTGGAAAAGGCTGTAACCGGACGATGGGATCTGAACAGCCACACCAACAAAGGGGCGTAACAGCCGACGCTAGAGATGAGAGGAGGTGCACACGACAATACGCCACAGACATCGGGCAGAAACGAGACATCTGATAGAACAAAGACATCAGCCGCAGCATGAAACGTGAATAAATACAACAACAGAATGACACGGACATGGCAGGGAATCTAAGAAGTACAAACACGAACCATGACTGGAACTTGTAGCAACATGACGGGACATGAAAGACAGGAGGGAAACACAGTGGGAAGACACATGGAGGAATAAGTCACGGAGGCCTTCAAAACTCATGTATGTGGATGTACTGTGGCTCTGTACTGTTGCAGCTGCGTGGCTGCAGAGGAATGTTCAGGAAGGCTTGGAGGCGTCACAGTGGGGACAGCACTGATCAGAGCACTTTGACTGTTGGCTGTTTCTCTCTCCCCGCTGAAGGTGGTGCTGGAAGGCGTCCGCGGACCAGGCATAGAGGGAGACATCGCCATAGACGACGTCACGCTGGAGGAAGGGGAGTGTCGAGACCTACCGCCCAGTGAGTCGCGCCGCTCGTCCGCCGACGCTCAGACGCCTCCCGTCCCTCTCAGCTAAAGATCCGGGCCTTTCTGTCTTCCTCCCCCGGACAAGGCTGAGATTTACGAGAGGGGGATTTAATCTGAGACAGTTGGCAGCGTTGGACTACCATCTCATGGGGGGAACATGGTTGCCATAGCAGCAGGGTTGTAATCACATGAATGATAGCCATGTTGGCTGAGTGGAGCACTGTAATTGCACTGCAGGAACAAGCTGGAGGTAAAAAATAGAAAACAGGGCACAGAAAATGGCCTGCAATTGACAAGGTGATATTGGTCGGCAGACAAACACTGTTCCTTTTGATTTAATTCCTGTTATTTATGCTCCGAGGAACATTATTTCTGAAAGCTTCTCAAGCTCAGACATCTCTTTAACATACCATAGATGAATTGGGCCAATATGTTTTCATTTTTCATGTCATTTGGCAGAAAATAACCAGGCGTCTGTAAAGGAAAATGAAAGACGGTGATCACGGCCTGCAAGATGTATTTGTGTCATTATTCCAAAATTATTACGATAGAAGTTATTTTTCAGTCGGATCCATTATGATTCAAAGCGACAGCGTTAATTCATTCACAGTTAAAGGAGTGGTCACCCAGGCTGAGGACAGAGTTAGTGCCATGAATTATGCAATTCAATCTCACATGATGAATCTTACATGACTTCACGGGATGTAAGAAGGGAAAATTGAGAAATATCTCATGAGGGCTGATCAGAGGTGACTTCTGACGGATGATGTTACTCGTGAGGAATGGTTCGGAGAGGCCAGCTCAGGATGGAGGGGAAGAGTTCGATGTTTCAGGGAGACAGTATTCACATTCCTTGCAGAGACTCAGATTTAGAGGATCACTGTCTCTTTTATGTCCGTACACAAACCAACAGCAGTGATTCAACATGGCCACTCAGCCCAACAACGGCCGCAGCCCATTATTTACCAGTTAAAAGCATACTGAGAAGCGGAGAAGCACTCAGGGAAAATCATGATGTTAAAACTCTGCCGTGGATAATTGGTTTGCTGGAAAAGTCATTTAATAGAAGTTGTGCTACTTTTATATTGTGAATCAGACGACTCAACTGAGATATTCTAAATTTGAGTCATATTCATTGAATCAATGAGATTTTTTTTCTTTGTTTCAGACTGTAAAAAGTTCATTCTAACCGTTGTTTATCTTGTATTTCACATGTAGATCTCAGTGCCAGGGCTCTGTCCACATCCTCCCATATATGGCTGCTATGTGTCACCCTGCTGGTGGCCCTCCTGGAAGGTCAGAGGTGACCCTTTTTCAGTCATCTCAGAGGCGAATATTCAGACCCACCGTCTGTGAGCTACACCCTCGGCATCCAATCACCAAAGATTCATGCATCCTGAAAGCAGCAGGGTCCCCCCCTCCATCCACCGGCGGACCGCAGAGGGGCTGAAGTCAACGGAAGAGAGTTTAAAAAAATATATATATAAAAATTAAAAAAAGTAATAAGAAAGATGCGCTAATTTTTTTAAAGAGACCTCTTTTACATGAAACTCTCCTCGGCGCAGGACTCGGGACGTCTTTACGAGCACAAAGGCAGGTGGGCGGCGAACGAGCCTGGACTTTGGGCGGAAGAGTTCGCCAGCGTCGAGGGAGGATAGTTTGTAAAGCACAAGTACAATTTTATTGAAGCTCCGGAAATCTCTTTGGGAGGCGGCGGAATACAGACACTGCTGACTTTTTCAATATGAAGTAACATTTCCCCCCCCCCCCTGCTTATGAATACATGGAATCAGACCTTTCTCTGTGTATCTTTATCTTCATTTTCTTGCATCAGATGCCAGTCTTCATCCACGTTTGTTTTTTGTTTTTGTTTTTGTTTTTTTTTTCACTCTGGCCCACCCTCACGTCACTCCCTGGCATTTCTTTATCTGCTTGGTGCTGTACTGTTGGAAAAAAAAGAGAAAAGAAAACAAAAAAAAAAAACAAAAAACAAAACAAGGACTCTGGCAACTTTTAGTTCTGTCTGCTTTCTCCCCCTGTAGCTGCCTATGTATCTTTTAACACTGTGCTCACGAGTCCAAGTGGCCGACTGACGGTCTGGTGGCAGAACAGGAAGAATCAGCAGAGGTGGAGACAGCCGGAGCAGGGAGCAGATAGAGGTCTGGGCCCGGGAGGTGGAGAGGGAGGGGAGGGGGGGGGGAGAGGAGGAACGAGCAGAGGGTAGAGAACGGTGAGATCAGAGGGGCTCGACTTGAATATTCAGTCAGCAGTCTGCCTGTGGAACAGAAGCCACTTTACTTTCTGCCATGAAACAAAGTGCCTTCAGATTACAAACCGAATCGTGAGCCTGGGTGTTAAACAACATCCAACAAATCTCTGTTCATGTTTTCCTCTGATGGGCTATTTTTTACATGTTTCTTTTCGCCCCACAAGTGCTGATGGGAGGGCTCGGGCGCTGAGCGGGAAGGGGGGAGTCGTGCCGCGCCCGGACGGCGCCGTCGTCCCGCCCCCGTGCGCGTCCGTGCGCACGCACTGCGCCCACAGCGAGCCTGCGCGTGGTTTGATGGGAGGGCAGCGCTGGCAGACCCCGAGCACAGATTTGGAAACAATTTGGATTTAAAAAAAAAAAAACAAACAACAACACACAGCAGCAACAGTGAAAGTGAGGCTCTGGATCTTCTTTTTTTTTTGTTTTGTTTTTTTTTTTTGTTTTTTTCCTGTTTTTGCAGAAAGACAGTTTGAGGATAAAGACACTTCGTCGAATGAATACCCCTCTCTCTCTTCCCATAATTCTCCTTCCCTGTGGGTGAGCATTTTTTTTAACAAAAGAAAAGAACAACTGCTGAATAAAACATTGCGTTGTACAGGGAGGAGAGTAGGAACTCTGGGACTGCAGGCTCCGCGTTCGGGTGAGACGCCTCTGGCCCCCCCCTGTCCTCCACCATTTATATGGAACAATATGAGAATAAAAAGATAATAATGACCATAATAATAGTCATGATATTTTATTACTCTAGCGAGAATGTTTCTCTGCTTTTACACAAACTGTGAAGATTGACTGTGGATGATCTACCTGAGACCATAACCTTAACCAGCGGGGTTTTTAAAAAAAAAAAAAAAATGTATTGTATAAAAGAGAAAACAAGATATTGAAAAATTCCGTTCATTGTTGGTTATGACAAATGTTTTTGAGGACTTGTGTCTTGTTTTTTTTTTTCTTCTTCTTTTTTTAATTTTCAGTTGAAGATGACTTAACTTCCTTTTTCCTTCTCGTTGTCTCCCTTTGCGTTGCTGAAATATCAAAGCCGATGGAAGCATACGAAGCAAACCAATTTGGTAAATGTATAACTTGTAAATGTAAAAGAAGCTCTATTCAAAGGTTTATGATAAATGTTTTTTATGTTGGAGTACAGGAAGCACAACATACCGTTTTAAGGTCTCAACATATAAAAGTCCATTTTATGATTCTCCGCACATACATGACCTGCCCCCTCAAATTCAGGCTTTTTCCAACACTCTGCTAGTACTTTATATTTAACAGTAAAACGGACCGTTTCCCATGGGTGTAGCGTCTGGAGTGGAAGCCTGGGTTGGTCCGAGTGGGTTGTGTACATGTGTGCGCATAAAGCTGTGTACAATAGGTGTGATACATGTAAAGAAGATAAATATGCTGAGCAAAAACAGAGCAGAACGATGAGCTTTTCAGGGCATCCTTACTATATCATTATGGTCTGTATAATGTTATTACAGAGACATACTCATGAGAAATATTATATGCTATCCATTGCTGTATTCTTATTTTTTTTAAAAAAAACATAATTTTAGACATTTTCATTTGAAATATAGGATCACACTGAATGTAAATGGAGTTCCTGGGAGTCCGTCGCTCTTATAGTCTTACTAGATGTAATGTTTTACTGAAGCATATGTTTTTGTGTGCTTTTGATGATGAGAACTTTCCAGACTTTTCTCAGTTGTTTTGGACACATCAAGAACAGAAAGTTCATCTGACTTTGACACAGACTTTGACACGATTTCCAAAATAAAATAAAAAAAAAAGAAAAAAGAACTCTCCATTAGTTAGCTGTTCTATCTTCCTGCGGTGCCACAGGTGATGAAAAGTGCCAAAGTGCCCCACGCAGTCGTCACCGTTACCGAGTGTGCACGTGAGTTTGTTGAGGTATTTTGGTAACTGTTCCTTTTACAACCCTGAGTGTTTGATCAACAGCGCTTGAGCATTTAGGCCAACGGAAGCTTGCACCCAAGTTTAAATTTAAAAAAAACAAAACAAAACAAACAAAAAAAACCAGAAGACTTTTGTGTGTTTTCAAAGATTTCAAAGTATCAACTTTTTGTTTTTGCTTAACATCAAAATTTCTCTTTACAAATCTGAACCGTTGAGAATCATGAAAACATCTGAAGTGAAAGGACTTTGTTTCTATGTGTTTGTGTCAGAAAGTTTTCCATGTTAACGTGTTTCTCATGTAGGGCTGCTGTTGTATTTTTTTCAAATGAAACCACACACACACACACGCGCGCGCGAAGAAAAATAGACAATAAACATTAACAATACCGAGCATGTAAACACATCAGATCCAGTTGTTACGACTATCTGATGACTCACTAGTCATATATTTCATTATTCATGTAAACAGGCTCAGTGACTTCCAGTTTATTACTGCCGGGTGTCTCCCAGATCGCAACCAAATCCTCTGAACTCTTTTTTTAATCAGTTTTTATTTGATTTTTTTCTCTGAACAATAAAGCAATTCACAGACTTTATTTCCCTCAAATATCAAACTATTGCTCGTCATAAATAAGCAGCCCAAGCCGCGCTCTGAGCAAAGCTCTTTTTGTGGTTTGTGTTTGCTGAATTTACATCAATATTCGCCATTCAGACCTCATTTCTACCCTCTGTCTTGATGTGTATGATTTAAAACTGGGTACATTCATGCAAGCCGAACATTTCTTTTGGGTTAAGAAAATCCCCTCTAATTTTCCACAAATTGCTTTTAAATTGCACGGCGAAGTGGAATTACTGTTTATTTCTTGGGCCCTGGCCGCGTCCCTGCTTTCCATGGCTGCGCTGGGCGTCAGCCTCTGCCCTTTGTGTACATGAGGGCTGTGATGTGAGGCTGGCGAGCAGCTCACACTCTCAGTTCTGCTCTGTTTCTTGATAAAAGTCTTCTGAGCTACTTCAAAGTGCAATTGGGCAGGATTAGCTGTTTTGGAATATGTACACAGTGCTGAAGACTTTTTTTTTTTTTTTTCCCTTTTTTTTACTGTTTGCCGACTGATTTTAACAGCAGGAGGCAGGGAGGTGTGAAGTGTTCATAAACTTAAAGAGGCAAAATGAGTTATTTCTGCACCAGTTTGGATGCTCGAGTGTAATTTTCCTACATGTGTCAGGTGTTTTTGTTTTTCGCGTCCCGAGACATTCACAGTGTGTCGTTTCTTTTCGCCGGTGGGCGTTAATGATGCCATTATTCTTCCTCGTAAAAATAAAATCAGAACAGATTTTCGTTTTCCTTCCTTTGGTACAAACATTCACACTCTGAGAGGAAACCACAGGACCTGGAGGAAACCCACAAACCCACAGGGAGAACATGCAAACTCTCCAGATGAAGGTACTAAAGCCTGCTGTAAGCATGCAGCTTTCCAAACATCTTGTATCTCAGTTTGTCGGGTTGATGCTCTGCCGTCCGTGTGTTTTCTGATCGGGTGCTGTGAAACGGCTGACGTTAGCTCCTCATTGATGAACTCCGTGCTGCTTCAAGCTGCAGGTTTTTATTGGATTGTTTTGTGATTTTCCTCGAGTGCAATCATCGTCTACAAAGAATAGCCTCAAAATATCCCGGAGATCATGACAAATACGACTCCTCGCTCACTTGTCAGCTGTTTCAGATATCCGCTTTTGGAAAAAAAAAAAAAAACCAGAAGAGACGTTTTCCTTTGATACTGTTTGGTATATTTAATTTGATTCGCCACCTTTGTGACCTAAATGTTACATAATGTTCATGATTGATCTGGAAAGGAAACTGTCAAATCTGGTAGAAGCCTGGAGAACTAAGGAAGCAAACAGGGTCTTGTTTTCAATGCTGTTTCATTTTAAATTCCCTTTAAAAAAAAAAAAAAAAAAGTCGGTTGTTTCATTTGTGCATTAATGAATACATGAATGAATAATGCAGTTGTGCATGAATGTACCCAGTGCTTACATTAATACCATTAAAATGAAGGTACTGTAGCATTTAAGGACGTGGACCGTCAGATTGAACAAAGCTGCTGCAACATGTCGAAACTATTTCCCATTTCTTTGGCGAATTTGATTAAACTTCATCCATGCGAGCAGAACCGTGATTAAATGTAATTTATAACAAAGTGTTGCTCTCTTCCTGCCTGGCAACAGGGCGGCATACCTTCAATATACAATCAGCCACATGTGGAAAGGATGGGAGAGCAACACCTGCTGTTAAACTTCTGCTTTCTCCAACTGGAATTCAGTGAGGAATGAAATCCAACCAGAAACTCTGTGTTTTCCTCGCTGAGCTGTATCAATAATGACTTTAGACTGTGAAAAACCATCTCGCTCCCGGGGTCTCTAAAAGGAACAGTCCCAACATTTCTTTCTGAGTGGAAATGTTCTCATTTTCTGTTCAACCTAAGAAGGGCTTTGTCACATTGTGCCATCCACCGCGCTGTTTTAGCCCCCCCCCACAAAAAAAATAAATAAATAAAGAACCCCATTCCGTTTCACTCGCCGTGATACAGTTGTAGCTCGTCGCCCTAATTATCGCCGTGCCCGCGCCCTGCTTTCTGGGTGTTGATTCAGCAGAGCGAATCGGTGCCAAGGCGGGGAGCATTGTGGGAAGGCACAGCCAGCTCGGACTCCCCCCCAAAAAAAAAAAAATTTGCGGTCGCATTGAATTTGGCAGCCGGACAAAAAAAGAAATCGCTCGAAAGATTCCAGCAAGAACAAAATGTCTGTCACATTAGAACTTGAAGCACTGCGAGTGCGGGGCGGGTTCGTCTGAAATCAAAATTGCCACTTTTAATACGGCGGGTTTCTCTCACCTCCAGACGGCAAAGCGAGTCCTCGACGGGAGGCCGACTGCAGCGCCGCTAAGTAACCGCGAAAGGTAGACACTTTTCAAAGATCTCATTTTTACTCTGTCAGGGGAAGAGGCGGCGTGTCCTCATTCGACGGCACGGCGAATGCTCGGCGTGACAACTGCACCCGGGGGGGGGGAGAACCGCCGCCTTTAGGTATCAAATCTCACTGCTGTGGTGCAGATCCACTAAAGAAAAGTTCAAAACCTCCTCCCTCAAAAAAAAAAAAAAACAGTCAAATCTGATGCTGCGATACGGAGGTTGCAGCGAAAGCATTGTTTCAGTGATGTTATTTATCTGGTTCTGTGCCAACACCCTGTAATGAAGACCTGTCACTCTTCTCTGTTTTGTGCTCTATATTTATATATGATCAGGCTTCTTTTTCACTGTATTACTTTGGATTTATCACCCTATTTTTCTTTTTTTTTTTTGTTTTTTTTGTGCCATACCTGCAACTAATGACAAAAATAAAGAAAAGAAGTATTTTAAGTGCCGTGTCGGATAAATTTCACACCAAACTGTATGAGATTAAAACCTAATAGAGCAGAACACAATAGGATGAATTATAATATGCCGCAGTGTTTTGTATCCTTACTGCCTCGAAACAAATCCTTTTGTTTCTGTGGCTTACCTGTACTTGACACCTCCGATGCCACAGTTTTTTTTTTTGTGTGTTTTTTTTTTGCGAAGAGAAAGCAAAGCTATTCCCACAGCGGCCACCTGTCTTCCACTCAAAGGGCCAGAAAAAAAAGGGGGGAAAAAAAAAAAAAAAGGAAAAGCTTTTGTGTTGTGCAAATTGTTCCTTTGACTGTACTTCCCAGTCTTCGCCTCTTCTGAGGAGCCTGCTTGTTTTCCTCTCAGGATGGAGAGTGTGCAAGCTGATTGTGGCAAGAAAAGGACATCTGAGGGGGAGAAAAAAAAAAAAAAAAAACCAGAGGAATAACAATGGTGTGCTGGACGGACTTGAAAGTCATCCAAAGGTTATTCAGCGGGGGCCTCGACAGCGAGGAGGGCTCAGAGAGAACCTGATCGCCGGCGACTGTACACCAATCCACTGTTTGTATGATTTCCTTTCACAGCAGCAAGAAAATCAACAAACCCTTTATTTTTGCAAAACTAGACGGAAGATTAATGCCTCTTGTGTGGTAAAACAGACGATTACATAGGAAGTCTCAAAGTGCGCTGTAGGGTTTTCGTCCTCTGTAAACACTCTGGAGCCGAGGAAAGACTTTAAATGTAGCAGCTGGAGGCGGGAGCACGCATATAAAACTAAAGTTTGCTAAAGGAATTCAAGAAACATCAAAAATACCAAAATTTTGCTGCAATAAAAACTTATGATGATAATAAAAAGGTCACAGTAAGAGCGTATGTTCTCAAAATAAAGACCAAACATTCTGATGAATTAGGGATTGAGTTTTAACAAGTTATGTTCAAAAATGCACCAAATGGATAATAATGGATGTATTTTTTATTCTATACAATCTATGACTCATCCCTCAAATACCTTCACAAATTAGCCTGAGGCTAAAGGTCAGCCACACGGACCTCCTTCCACGGATTCGTCCACCATCACTTGAACCTTGAGCACAAAAGGGGAGCGCATCCAGAGGAGGACGCGCTCTTTTGAAAATTGGAAATGCATTGATTTGCATCTGTAATATGCACAAGTGTCTTCGGCGCATATTATCATATTAATTGCAGTTGTCTGGTGGTGTTTTCAATAAATAAAGGAGGAGGAAAAGATTCCAGTTTTATGATGATCCCGAAAGCAGTCATTGATGCTGAGGTAAAACAAGACTTTGGTAAAAGTGAATGGATTTATTTAGCTGTAACTGAGAAACAGGAACATACATATATGCACGCACACAAGTATCCAGGTTAGCACAGTTTCAAGCTCTATCAGTTTTGTGGAAGGTTCACGAGGAAGGAAATGCGAGTTCGACCTTCAGGCTGAACATCAGAGAAACAGTTTTGAAAGATAATATTCCTTTAAAGAAGCTGTAAGATAAAAACAAGAGAGGGAACATAAACATGCTACAGACTGCAGCTCCGGATTCTTTCCAGCGTTCACAAATATAACAACCGGCACTTTCACACTCTGTGGTTTGCACCGATAATAACTTCTTTGCGTGTTTTTATCGCAGAGACCTGCATGCTTCTTTTTTTTTTTTCTTCTTTTTTTTTGAAAAACCAGATTTTTTTTTTCTTTGTGGCATAAAAGGAAATGACTGTGACAGACTTTTAATGCAATAAAACCAGACCTCACAGGAAAGCAAACAAGCACAAAGGTGTTACAGAGCTATATATGTTCTGCTCTCGTTTTCTCATTTTCTACTGATAAACACATTAAGGCTTGTCAGGATTATCTGTTCGCTCTGTTGTCGCTTCTTGGTGTGTTTGTCCTCCATACTGCCCCCGTTTCCACCTCTGTCCATACACCTGAAAGGCACATTGTTTGTTTTTATTTTTTTATTTTTTTTTTTTAGAAATGGAGGGATCTGCCAGTGGTGTTGTTTGTCAGCCCGATACCCCGGGGGAACAGCGGGAAAGCGCTTTATTGTTTATGAGATGCTGATTTTTGTCATCAGTCTCCCTTTAGCCTGGGGGTTTTCCTAAGGCTGCCCGCAGATTTAGAGGATGCTATGGCTGTGTGTGTTTGCGGAGGACGTGTGGGCACACATACTGTATGTGCGAGTCCTCTGGTGACAAAACACTGAGTTGTTGCTACAATATTTGTGCCGTTTCCCCCGTGGTGCTTTTTGCAGGAGTTTGTAGCTCTGTGATGGGCAATCAGGAACACGTAACGCCGAATTCCTAATCCAGCGACGTTTTGCCCTGAATAGGTCCACTTTGCTGATCTCCACGAGTTGGTCTCTTTGAGCAAATGCAGATTCATGTTGGGGAAAAAAAAAAAAAAAAAAAAATCACATCAACATCACATTACCGAGTTCC
Organism: Salarias fasciatus; assembly: GCF_902148845.1. Classification (NCBI taxonomy): domain Eukaryota; kingdom Metazoa; phylum Chordata; class Actinopteri; order Blenniiformes; family Blenniidae; genus Salarias; species Salarias fasciatus. The sequence continues at coordinate 20,216,506 of NC_043759.1, forward strand.
CTCCATTTCACTGACAATTACGGTGAAGAGAACTGCTCCTGGTAAGTGGAGCTTATTTATTCAAAAAGGTTGTTGGGTACACAATCCAAACATTGTTCCGGCAAACAAGCCACTAAAAGTAATTTTACAGTGTTTTAGAGGCACTCTAAAGTTTGCCCGTGGCCTTTATGATCTTGTTTCTTTCCTGCGTACCCTCTGTGAAGCGTGACAAGCCTCCTTTTTTGTCCAGATAATAAGTTACTCCCATAAAAAATTCAGATTGTTTCTGCTGCCGATAACCCCTCGTAGCATTTGGCCTTTAAAATCCCGAGCACTTTCAATTACCCCGCTGCATGTCCCATTCGTCCACTCCCTTATCGCCTCCCTCCTCCGTCTCGGCGAGCCAGAGGTTGCCCTGCAGATCCGCATTAGAATGCGCACCTGGTATCTCCAGCGCTGAACAATGCCATTTTACATTACATTCTATTCCCTTCTCTCCTTGCCATGCGCCACAAAAGCACTTTGTTTACAGGGCCACCGCCGCTTTCTGGACGGACGGGGAAAATGTCATGGAATGCTAATGGTCTGCTAATTCTCCTCTGACAGGGCTCCCCATGTCACTCAGACAATATCTATTCAGCCGTGCCGGCGGTGTCAAAGTCATTCAGGCGAACGTGGGATGACCACATCTGCGGACAGTGCGGCGTTGACAAGGCAGAGATCAATACAAAAAAAAAACAGGCCTCGTTGAAGCCCTATCAACATGTGCTGTGTTCGGACTAATTTATGTTCATCCAAGATGATTGAAGTTGATTGGTTAAAAAAAAAATAAAAAAGCACATCCACAAATCCACAGGGACTTCATTTCATTTATTAGCTGGTACAAACCTTTGTTGCCTCAGCTCATCTTTCTGAACAGTTTGATTTAAAGCGGAGAAAACGGTTTGCTGGTATCACCGTCACCTGCCTGTCAAGCGCCGAGGAGTCACAGCCTCAAGCAGGGATTTTCAAAGTGTGCCAGGATTTGCACCTTCTCACAAAGCTTCAACCACAGTGTGGCGAGGAGCAGCTCCGCATGTTTTGTCTCACGCCAAGTAGTCGTTTTTAGGCCGAACGGCAGAATCAGAGGATTTATTGTCAATAAAAGGAAGGCTCTTCTTGTGTCCGTTGGAAATATGGTTGTTTGTCTTCATGACACCCAAAATGGTCGTTTCTAATTCTGCAACAGCAAAAAAATTGGGGAAAAGGCACCCATGCACCCTCGCCTGAAGCTCTCCGGCGCCCCCCAGAGGAGTCCTGCCTCACAACCTGAGTCTGGAGTGGAGCTAGCAATTAGCATTTCCTCCACGAGGAGCAGAGGTTCGCCTCTCCACACGCATCTGAGCGCCTCTCAGTCGAGCCGCCGCTCTGACTCATCTGCTTGTCCTCTCGTGGATGTTGCATAAATTAATCCCTCTCATGTGCTGCCATCTGATGCAAAACTTCAGGGTGAATAATTTATCTGTCTGCCCCTCGGAAGCCTGGCGCTCGCACCGGGTGCCACCGCGCATAGCTAGGAGTCCTCATCACCGAGCCCAACCCGCCGGCGTCCACTCAGACATCTGCCGTGTGATGAGAGCGCCCATCATGGGAGGAAGACATCAGGTCTGATTTGAATTGTGGGCACTAGTTAGGAGCACAACAGGGGGACTAACTCTGTCTCAGCTGATGAAATCTTTTATAACAGGGTGGAATGTTTAAGATGGACTTACAGTTGTCTTTCTGCACAAAACAGGAAGTTCCTTTAGATTGCTCGTATTCATTTCTGTTGTTTGTTCTTGTGAGAAATTCCAAATGAGATGTGTAATGCTGCCTCTCAGGGTAAATATTCGCTTTGACATTTGTTTGCAGAGCTCTCTTTCATTTCCGGGGCTATCAATGTATAAGTTTCCACCGCTAAGTGATTCCAGCGAATTAATTCAGGCGTCAGCCCGGAGACAATGCCTCTCCTCACTCTCCCACATCACGTATATCGTGTTCACCATATTTTTTCTGGATCATTTCTCAAAGAGCTAATTGACAAAAAGATTTCATAAGCTTTGTTTACTGGTAGGCTATGAGTATAATGCTTCAGAGCTAGCCAGATAATGACGGGCGCCTCTGTGCATACCAAATAGGTGATTCATTTGTTCAGTATGAAAAGTGTGTTTATCCCAGCAGCGTCTTGGGTGTGAGGACACGGGCGTTTCATTACTGTTAAATGTGCTGATACAGATCAAAAGAGCATAAATCTGCTCCCGTTCCGTGTCGGCGAGGACACGGTCGAGCCTCGGCGCGTTCCCCGAGCGCCGCCAACGCTTCGGTCCGCCGTCTCGGTCAGCGAGTTACATTGTGAGGAAGGTCGCGGGCAAGGTTGTTCATCACGGGGAGTGAGCCGGCCCCACCCAGATCCTTACCCGCCCACCGGATGAGGCTGCCTCGGCGCTCCTGCCCTGATGGACGGCGTCGCGTCGAGGGCGGCCGTCGGATCGGTTTTGCATCACGCCGCAGGACAGAAGGGGCGTGGCGACTCCGCTGACCTTTGGATCATCCATCATCGCTGAAGTCTCTCTCACACAATAAAAAATGTTGCGTTTGCTCAAATGACCTTTTCTCATCAACACGACCCGATTACACCACGCCGAAGGATCCGCCCCCGCTGCTTATCTCCCTGCCCTCACGAGCAGCCATTAAAAAGGAGCCCAGGAATTTACAACTTCAGACGTCCTACTTTGAGAGCGGTTCTAAAATTTGATCTGCTAACACACCGAGCTTTCTTCATCTGATGAAATTGCGCCGTGTGTGTTTGACGGCAGTTGAGCGTGAAGGTGCCGAGGAGTGACTCATTGTACGGCGCGATCAAGTCACACGCCCTTTAACTAAAAACAGATCACACACCAAACCCAGCCTCAAAATAATTACCAATTTACACCTATTGAACCAGCGTTTCCACCACCGAGGCCGATCTCCCCGGCGGCTCATTCAGCCTATTGAACATGAAAATGTGTGTCGTGTCGTCATTTCACTGTTTGGCAGACGTTCTTCCTCCTTCGTGACAAGTTTTATATCCGCACAAAACCATCTGTGGAGGCTTATTTTAGTCTGTATTATGTCTTTTTTATTATTATTACCTAAGAGTTTATAAGAAGTGCAGAGTTGGCTGATAACTCTCTGAAGGTTTATTCATTAAATATTGTTATTTAATTAACTGTATTAATGAGAGCAGCTCAAAGAACAGGAATAATTTAACATGAAAAAGCTGTATTTTAGAGACTCTTCATGCCAGCGAGAGTCAAAACATTTCCTCAGCTCAAAACCCTCTAAACATCCTTGGACACATAAATCCACTGAGGGCTTTGTTGTGTTTCCAACCTGATTTCCTTCTAGATCAGCAGAGCAGCTAAAATGATAAAATCACATCCATAAAAGGACGTGTTGATATCACAGTAGTACCAAAAATCTTGATATCTTCTCTGCATTAATTTGCACTCGGCACTTGTGGCTTTTTGAAGTCACACTTGTGCCTTTTGGAGGGGATATAGATAGATAGATAGATAGATAGATAGATAGATAGATAGATAGATAGACAGATGCTACATTCATAGTTTTAGTTGGATTTAGTTGCATTCAGTATATTCTGTCCTTTGAATGTACTAAAGAAAGTTTTCATAAGAAATGTTAGTTTTCGAGCGCCGTCTTTGAGGATGGATGGACACATAGATAAAAGATAGACGGGTAAGCCAGATAAGCCAGACAGACGCCTTCGCCCTGCACACATATTTCACAGTGTGGCTGCGCTGGTGTCAGCATGAAATCATTTGAGAGATGTGTCGTTGCCAGGTTTTTGACAACTTCTGCAGATTCAAGGTTTCACTTAACACGATGTGGTTCTTCTGTTCCTCTATAAAAAAATAAAATAAAATAAAATAAACATCCTCCACACCACGTTAAGCTAGTTTTTACCCCAACTTAAAGCTGACAACTCTGGAAATCCAGCCGTTCTCGTTGCGTTTGAGTCGTATTTTTGTTTTGTTTTTGTGTTTTCTGTCTCGATTTGCTCGCTCCGCGGCAGGTACTTTCATGTGAAATGACATTTATCAAGCTGGTCAAACGGACTGGAGAACTTCCCCTCACATCCGAGGACTGTGTCACATTGCAGGACACAGCATTTGTTGTCTTTTGTTTCGCCAACAAAAAAAAAAAAAGCACAAGTCGGTACACTGCAGCAGCAGCGGCTTCGTTTTGCCATGTCTGGTGGAGAACAAAGCAGCCATCCTGTGCCAGCTTTCCTCCCAGAGGACTAAAACCTTCTGCTAGCTGGAGAAAAACAAGGAGGAATAAAGTATCACACAATCCGAGGCGGTAGTCATACCTCTGCCTGTGACATTTCCACGAGCGCTGACAACATGTGAATGCAGAGTTGTCACACAGTGCCAGCGCTCGTGTAATTTCTGTCTGATTCTTTCTGCCGTGCCGGCGTCGCTGCTGCAGGAGAGAGCGCGTTTATCTGCTGACTGGCTGGTCAGTTTCACAGAAATCCTCCGTCACAGACCTGTCGTGTGGTTTATTTGCAGTCGATATTTTAAGGGGGATATTTAGACGTCTTTAGATACAAAAATAACATTTCCATGAAGTTTCACGCTGTTTTAAGCTTTTCTCCGAACAGGTCTGTTTGTGTCTTCATTGTATTGTATCTGCTGTCTTTTGAGTAGTTCTCTCTTTACTGTTTGACACACACACACACACACACACACACACACACACACTAACACAGAAAAGAAGTCAACATTTCCCTCAGTAACAAACTGGCCGCTCAGGGATTTGCTACATATGAAAGCATGAAGTGTGGTTTGTGCTTAAGGCGGATATACGGCTGGAGTGTAGTATCATTAAATCCTGTATAGTTACATGTATTTTTAGACTTTGGAAATTGAAAATTGAAAAATAGTCTGTAAAGAGCAGTTTACTGGACGTTGGGACTGCGGTCAAACAGACAGATGCTCAGGGAGAACATGGGAACACAAGGAGCAACGCTCAATTTTAAACCTTTTCTGTCTTGTAGTTCATCATGTTTCTGTTTCTATACTTGATAGTCGTTTCTAGCATCCATGGCTTCCAGACTTTAAACTTACAAATCAGCTATAGTGTCTCAATTTAAAAAAAAAAAAAAAGATTTTAAGAGGATAAATAGCAATAATTTTGCTCATTTCGAAAATGCATTTGAGCCTCATTATCGAGCTCCATTCAAGAGAATGTTGGGAGTTTATGGCAGTTTGTGGTTGTAAAGCAAATAATTGTACAGATGCTCAGATGAAACAGTAAAAATTTGTTGGTTTTCTTAAAAACTACTCAGAGAGCCTCATGCACTGCGTCTCTGCTGAGCTCAGTATATAACTTGCTCTTGTTCATTTTATGCTGTTTCCTAATGAATTTGGAAAGATGAATACATAAAGATAGCGTCCGATAAAATGCTAAAGTTGGCGTTGCATGAAATTATAGCCTTGGTAATGGAGACTTTCTTTTTCTTTTATTTTTAACATTTATCTTTTAACACTATCGTGTTCCCATAGGATGCCAGTGGCTTCACTTCCAACAACAGTTCAAGGCACAAAAGAGGCTGCAGTGCACCACCGAAAGCCGGATTTAAGATATAAATATACAGTAGGAGTCTAAAGGTTATCTTCAACTCCATCCTCACAGGCCTCATCTGGAGTGCGGTACTCCTGCTCCCCTCCGTACCCTGTTCCAGTTTCTATCCCTTTACTTTCACTACTTATTAGTCCCCCCTTTAACTTTATGTTCCCTTTTAACTTCGCCTGTTCCTCATTTTCCTAATATTGACAGTCTGTAAAAGCAGCCGAGTGTGAAATTTTAATTGTGTGCCGAGAGCCACCTCCAGGTCCCCGGGGAAAGAGGTGGAGATGCAGATCTGGTTCAGTGAAGTTTTCGCTGCCTGGGGCGCGTATCGATCAGGAGAGAACAGTAAACAGTGTGGCGTGCGGCGGGCACACGCAGAGACCCCCTGACTGTCGGGCTGCTTTTTGCCTCCGCCGCCGCCGCCGCCGCCTCGGGTTCTCCAGAGATGAAGTCCTCCTCGTTTTGCTCCTTCCTCTGACAGCGCCCGGATAACAGTTTGATTATTGAAAGGCAGCGTGGTTCACCACGGGGGGAACCTGGCATCCTTTGTCTGACAGGAATACAAAAACAGAGAGGTGAAAACAGGAGTGGGCGGCAGGCAGCGTACCATAACAGGCCGTCTCTTTTAAGAACAAACTCTTCCTCCTCTACAGGAATTAATCCTTGCATTGTACTAGAAATTCCTCTTGAATGAACCAAAGTCACTTCAAGTGTGAGAGATTTGTGTCGACGTCAGCGTGCGCTTGAGAATTTACACAGAAAAGCACTTGAAATGCCCCTTTTTTTTTTTTTTTTTTTTTCAGGTTGGATTTGTGTTTCAGAGCGGCGGAGGGGTTGAGCAACTTAACAGCCTCACTCTCTGACAAAGGGTAGCAGTGATACCCGCCCTGCCTCCTTCCCAGCGCCGGCGTAAACACGGAGAGTGCTATTTTTGGTGCTCCTCGGTTGCAGGTGTCCAATTATATTTCACATCCTCCTGAAGGTGCGCTGAGAGGCTGCTGCGAGCGGCGCAGCGCTGCGCGGGCTTTACCGGCCCTCGGTGGAGCCTGGGAGGGAAATGAGCCGAGCAGGATCCCCAGAATATGGAGCAGAAGAAGAAGAAGAAGAAGAAGAAGAAGAGGAAACCTGGACTTTTTATTTCAATCTGTGAAATTTCCCGACAAATTGTGATCTCTGACATTAAACCGTGGGCATCCCGTAACATTTTGACCTCGGCCCGGGCGCCATGCACAGATCAAAAAACGGCGGCTGAGACACGTTTCTGCCTCCTGGACGGCGGGGGAAGAGATTTCTGCTGCTGCAGAGCCGGGTTATGCGGGGCGGGGGCTACTGAGGTCAGCTCTGCAGTGTGGGGGTAGTTTTTGAGTTCACTGAGGCTATTTGTTTACAGCTTGTGCACATTTTCCATTCCAGCTGGTTAGTCGTCCTTTGGGTGTTATTTCAGTGGAGCTTGTTTAGCCCCCCCCCCCCCCCCCCCCCCCCCCCCCCCCCACCCCCACCCCACCCACCCCCTTTTTTTTTTGTTTGTCTTCTCAGGACGGAAGAAGCTGGTGGGTGGAGGGAGGATTTCTGTGGTTTTGTTTCTGTAGGTCCTTAAACATGCTCCACAAAGAGCGTTCCTTAAAATCAATACACACATCTACAAGAGTATAGCTCCCCTTGTTTTGGAGATATTTTTATTTTTTTGTGTGTGTTTACTGCTCTGCAGAACACATTAACGGCGAGAGGAGAATGGAGGAACAGTTTTGTTTTGTTTGTTCTCACAGCTGAATTCTGGGATGTCCCGAGGAGCCCGACATAATGTGAGGGGGGGGGCCATTCCTTGAGGAAGAATTGACACACGCGGTGCGGCGCTGGGAATATATCACTGAAATAGGTGCTTCTTCAACGGCGGCACGGTGACAGGCTCAATCCCAACGATGCTCCAAGGCTCCAGTAAAAGTGACAGGACCGGCAATCAAGTACACCCAAACACCCGCACAGAGTTCAGACAAGATTGTTCCTGATAATACACCCAGTGGCTATCTGTTATTCACTTAAAAAGACATGGGATTTCAATTATACTAAAAATGGTTATGAGAATTTCAATGGAAGTTTTCAGTATCGTGTGTGAGAATTCCAGAAACAAACTTTCATTTACTGTATCAAGGTTCGACACGTCAGTTTGTCCTCATTCTTACTTTTTTGTAGTTTGTTGAAACAGCTAAAAGAAAAGTAGATAGTGTGGGGAGCTTGAGTAACGTGTGCTATATTACATGCTTTGTGTATTAATTGCACCTTTTGTGCATGAATCCATCAATATAAACTCCTCACAGCATGTTTCTCAAGTTATGAAACATGCCACATTTATCTGATTTTCTGAAAGCAAATCTCCAGTAGATCAGGTCAACAGCGTGTCTGGTTTGATAAAATAAAGAAAACGATATGATATGAGTGGCCACAGAAGGTTATGAATGCCTTGTTTTCTCTGTCTGAAGCACAGTAACATGTATCTATTTTTATTTATATTTATGACTCCTGTAGCAAGGTTAGGATTTCGAATAAGATGCTAATGGAGAAAAAAAAATCAGTCACTAAGAGACAAATGTCAGCAAACTAATGAAGCTAACGCCACTTCGAACTGATGAGATTCATTTAACTGAAATCAACTGATCCTGTCCAAGCTGACTTCTGCCTCATCGCTTCAAAATGTTTTAGAACAGGCCCGTAAACTGGTGATCACATAAAAAGCAGCACGTCCAACTGTTTCACAAACTACTGAGGAGCCCGATGCTAAATCTGGAGTTCTCTGTCAGTTTGCAGCGATGTGTCACGCGGCAGCATAATCAAGACAAACCGAGCAGCATAAAAATGATGGGTAATGACTTAGTGTCGCTTTGGAGTTTTCAGAATAAAGAAAACCTGCTGAGATCCTGCTTAAATTTACATGATCAATGTTTTCTGATTCTTTCCCCACTTCCTTGTCTTCTCGTGTACCAGATCAAAACAAGGATTTGTTTTAGGAGCACTTCAAATTCAGCACACATCTTTTTTTTCCTTCATTATTATTTTTATTCTCTTACTGCTTCAGCGTCTAACAAAAGTATTCAGTATTTCTTCAGTGCCTACAAGAAGCATTTTCCAGAAATAGACTTGTTACCATTGCACATTTCTAAATTGGAGGGACAGCCTTGACCATTAGCACATCCTCGGGCCAAACTCACATATTCATGCAAAGGTGCAAATTTCAGTAATCATCTCTGTCGTCCCCCATTAGTCCAAAAGTTAGATTTAAGACACCCTGGAGGCAAATGTAGGCTTCTTTAGTTACACGTCATTAAGCTCTTGACTCACAGCATGAAGATCCCTGGTTTGAGTCCAGACTTAGAGTTTGCATGTTCTCCCTCTGGTGGGTTTCCTATATGTGCAACAACTTGGCAATAAAGTAAGAAAATATTTTACTCCTTACCATAATAACATATTACCAATAACATAAGTTATTACGTAACTGACGCAGCATTGAAGCAAATCAATCCAATAATAACTACAGCCAACAACGTGGTCATGCGTGAAAGGGCGACGTTTCTTGAGAATTAACACCTTTATTGTTTTTTTTACGTTTTTCTTATGAAAAAAAGATGTAGTGGATATTGCATTTCATTCAGTCATTTCATTACTGCTTTTATGACATTCAGATTAGCTGAAATTATTACATTATTGCTTGCTGCTGAGATTCAAACCTTGCTACCCCACCTTTATATATATATATATATATATATATATATATATATATATATATATATATATATATATATATATATATATATATATATATATATATATGATTTTTCATTTCATTGCTTGATACTCCGACTTTAAACCATTTCATATTTTATTGTAGAATTAAGTAACTATAAAGTTCATTTTCTTTTCTTAAATGAATAAATCTGACACTCCAGTAATAGTTTTGGTATTTCTTGAAACTTTGCAGTGACGACGTACCTTATTATTTCTCGTTTCAAGTTCATTGTTTCAAGTTAATTGAAATGAAGAAGCATTAAGATCACGGGACTATCGGTGGAGCCATTTGAAGTACATTTTGCTGATAATACTTTTTCTTAATTAAGAATCGGGATGTAAATGAGCTGGATATTTCTTCTACTTCTGTGCATATGCAACGTTTCCTCAGCCGGTGTCAGATGGTGTTTCGGAGGGTGTTTCTTGGACGAGGCAGCTGTGTCGGTACATAAAGATCAGTCAAGTGCAGCTTTAAAGAAAAGACATTATTGAAGATGTTCTGTTAACTTACAGTTAGTCAGTAAACCCAGACAGAAATAAAACTTTTGTGTGACAGCAGTGCTTTTATTAACCTCCCAGCAGTTTATATAAAAGCCAAGTTCTAAAACGGGACATTTAAAGTGTTTCTTTCACTCACTGACAGCGTGTCTGGGCTCTTATTTCTCTTTTGCCAATCAGTGTCCCAACACTTTGCTCTTAAGCTGTCAGAGCCATTGGTTCATCTCTCCTCTAAACTTATTTGCCTTAGGGCCACCTTTCCCCGTCCTTTCACTCTGTTTTCCTCTTTCATTAACCTAATCGCTCACAGTCTGATTTCCCTCCGCCTCTCCCCTTCCACAGTCCTCTGGCCCGTCCCAGAGGGGAGCGTTGTGAAGGTGAGTCGGCTGATTAGCGTCCAGCTGATGTACTGTCCCCCTTCCAGATACGACCTCCGTCGTGTCCCGTCGGAGCGGCCCGCCGTGCGGCAGGGTATCCGGCCGGAGCCGGGCCGGGTGATGTTTCTGAGGGACGTAGACGGACCAGGTGTTGTGGGGCAGACTGCAGCTGCACAGGAACTTTTTGGTTTTGAGCACCTCGACAACCAGATCGATCCAGAGTTTGACTAATGAATGAAATATGAGCTCCACACTCGGACGGAATATGTTGAGAAATGTAATGATGTTGAAGTTTCGCTTGAATCCGAATAAAAGTTGAGAAAAAGTTGGGTTTTTCCCCTCCTAGAAAAGAAACAAGATCCCGGACAAGATCCAACAGTTTGTGGAAAAGATTGCCAATTTATTAACAGATTCAAAAAAAGATACAAAAACATTTCTAACTGCCTTCAGAACAGTTCCTGTGAATACAATCAATCAATCATTTCTCAATCAGAAGAGATATGTTTGAATCCCCATGATGCCCTTGAACAAGACAGACTGCTCCCAACAGATGGACCTGCTTCTATTAGTCTGTTAATGTGTGGAAAAAGCAAAGTCCATATAATCCATGTTTTCTTTAAACCATCCAGAACTTTCACATACAAGATATCTGCATTTTTGCTTCTGGAGCAAAACAAGCTGTTTAAAGGCTCCGTCTGGCTAATAAGGTCACACTGTTAGACATAACAATTGCAACAACAACAAAAATACTTTGTTTATAGGTAGTAAGAAATATCTTTGCAGCAGTAGGCATTAAAAAAATGATATGATGCTTCAGTTGTGCAAATTCTTCTTGGTACAAAGTTCTGTGAGAAGATATTTTGCCCTCTGGCATACTACATGTCATTCACTTGATTAAAGTGTTTGTTTAAAGAAAAAAAAAACAGAAAAAGAAATTCAGTTGTTTGCATAAATCGCTGAAGCAACACCAGCCCTGCTCAAAACTCCACTGTATTCCATAATTTAGAGAAACCCAACCCTTATGAAAACTACTTCAATCACATGATTAAAACCTACTAAAAATTTAGGTTGCTGTGTTTTTTATTGATGTAACAAATGTTGGTGATCTGGAGGAGAATTTTTCAGCCGTGGGTGTGTGACAGCCAAAATATTGACTTTGATGCATTGTTTATTTTTGGTGAAGCCTCAGATTTTAATCATTAAGACCCTCACGAGAAATATGAGGACAAACATGGCCCATTAAGTTCCAATAAAATCACATTTTTGCGTCTCATATTCGCTACAAAACATAATCTTTCATTTTTTAAATAGCCCAATTCCTCACAGTCACTGTTTACTGAAAACACAAATTTCCTTTTTGTGGAGGAATGCATGAAATGCTTGTGATTTCTTATCAGTAGAACAACTGCAGTAATGCCATTTGCACTTTTAAATCAGCACCAGGCGTATCCTTGAATATTTATTTTGCATACATTTTGTGACACTTAACATTCACAGTTGAATCCTATTTTAGAAAACTGGCATTTGAATGGTAAATATTATGATGATTATTCAATATTTGATAGTTTTGAAAAGGACTCGAGTTAGATTTAGCAACAAAAAAGCATTAAGAACATTAATCTGAGCTGTTTTTATGCAACAGTACTTTAAAGTGGACTTGTTTGTCCTTAGAGGATAGATAGCAGTGTTCTGTGGGTCTATTAAAAGACATAAAATATGAAATTCAACAGCCTTAATAATACAAAATGTAAGAATAAACACAGCTAAAATGAACCCAGATATGGTAAGGGGTGATGTTATTTAGGGCTGGAGTTTGTACAGTCATTATCTCCCTGTCGGAGGCACAGAATCGATGTCCTGCCAGCGCCGCCACATGACGCAAACATGAGACACGTCTTGGCTCGGAGCAGCTTTCAATCACAGTCACCCGTCCTATTAATAGCATCAAGCATCCGGATGAAACCCAACCTACCGGAAAGATAACACACGCATGTGTCACTGTATTAACTACTGCCCAAAGTTCACGATTCATGATTTTTTTCTGGCAGCTGAATTTGATTCACACGATGTCCTTTCTGCCTTTCTGACATAAGTCACTTTCACATGGACTCTGCATCGCAGCGAATGACTGTGACGAGTTTCCCTCCAAGCTAAAGCTGCCCTGAGTGTGATTTAAACATCCACTGGAGATGAGACCCAAGCACAACTTGTAGCTCATTAGTAAGTGAATGTTCTGATAATGTCTAACAATCGTAATGTCTGTTCGAACAAAGCGCTTTGCCTCCACTGTGTCTGTTAATACCTGTGATCCTGACTCAGAGGTGTGAAAGTGGCGAAGCACGATGATTCCTCCAGCTAGCGAGAGGTGACGAGTAATGAAGCACTTGTGCTTCATTAGTGGATTGAAAAGCACAACAATGGCAATATCTAAACATATGTAACTGTAGTATATGCATATGATGCCATCATAAAGACAAAAATAGACTGAAGATGTCTTTGAATAAACATTTTGAAAAATCAGTTTTATATGTACTTTTTTACTGCAATAGAAAATGAATCTGACAGCGTTTTAAGGGAAAATACACAATTTTTGCGTTTTTGTTACCAGAAAAGTTTCATGTTTTTTTCTACAGCATGTGAAAAGCATGTAGTTTTAGTGTTTGGCCTCTAGTGGATGCTCTTGTTCATATTCGTAATGAAACCAAGCACGCAGGCAGACAGAGAACAATATGCTAAAATCACTCGATTTTTCCAGTTGTTTATCTGCTCTTTCATTGCAGATTATTTATAAAAAATTAAGCACAGGCATAGCGAGTTTGTTATTATGTAGTATTAGATATTCTTTGGTAGCAGCAGCGGCGTGCCCATTGTTATCCACTCATTATTCAAGCCATTATAAATGCTCTACTGTGATCAAGAAACAGTGTCTACATGAAGTATTGTTGCGTCTTTAACATCTATTGTGTACCTCACCTTAATAGGTGTTGAACACTTGTAATTCATTTCCACATGGCAGAGATTTTCATAAAAAACTGTGATGTTCAGACCGGGTCCAAGTCAGACGCAGCACAAATACTAAAGGACTGATTTTCTCAAAGTTTTTTTTTTGTGGCGCACACCCTTCATCCACCCGCAGCATGCCTGATGAGACCTCTTAACTGGATTGAGGGGGCGTGTGCAGACTGTGATTGAGTAGCATCTTACTCACTGTTAGCTGTGTTGTGCCCGCTGGGGAGGGAGAACTTGCAACTTTAAAGTCGTTAAAGGACATTTTGACTGACATTTACTTTGGCACTGCTCTTTTCAGTGCTCAGTGAGCCGGTGTGCAGAATACCAGGGCCCTGGAACAAAACCAGGAAAATAAGTAAAAGCTACTCAGAACCAAGTCATTGTTAATAGTGATATTTACACCTCGGCTTTTACAGTGACTCTTTCAATAGTGACAAAAGCTTCCTGCTCTATGTGGTATAAACCTAAGTGAACTGTTATTGCCGATTGTCGTCAGATAAACACTGTGTGTATGAGGTGGATGGATCTTTTGCACGTTTTGCTTGCGTGCATTTCAATGCATTTATTGTTTAGTGTTTTTTTGCATGCAGTGTTTTAATTCCCATTGGCCCTGAACACAACAGAGACAATGGCCAATCCCAAGCAGGCATCAATCAATGAAGAAGCAACAGGTGGAGCAGACAAGGAGGTGAGAGGAGGAAGTCAGGGAAAGACGGTTTGCAGCCACCCATGAGAACCAGGAGTGTTCGTGACTTGGCGTGATGCGTGGGGGGGGATTACGGCCAGCTGAGGGGCCAGGCGAGGGGTGGCTCGGTGCTGTTGTGTGGCTGCTGGAAGTGGACGATTACTTGTCGAGTGGTTCCACGTGGATGGCAAGATGAAGGACTTTGCTAAAGATGACCACAAGGACAACACACTGGTAAATATTACTCTAGGTTTGTGATTTTTACTCTTCTCACTCCTGATTTTAACAAATTCCAGCGTTTTAGGCACCCAGGGGGGTTGGTAATTCCGAATGTGGTGTTTTTGAGCTTTAAAATCTACTTTTGAATCTTTTAAATGGCTGTTAATCATTTTTAGATTTTCTTTCACAATGGTTTGATTTAGTTATTTGTTTATTTTTTTTGGAATTAAGGAGAAAATGTGCAGGTTTGGATCAGCTCCAGGTACACTTAGGCTTCGTCCCATTTTGTCAATGATTTTTAATAAAAGGGTGTCAGGTTCTTATTCCTGAATTATACTGACAGATGAGCTGCAGCAATGCAGTGACCACAGTGGGCTGTAGTAAAGCGAAGTACTCGCCTATAGCAATAAACTTTGGGTCGTGACCAAAAGAATGACATTCCCACTCAAGTGGAAGATGGTGAGACTGACTCTACACGAGCGAGAGGAGCCTCGTCATGCGGGGGAGACTCAAAATCAAACCACTTCTCTTCCACATCGGGAAAAGCCAATTGAGGTGGATCATTTCATTAGGATGCCCCCTGAATGCCTCACATCAAAGATGTAGCAGACATGTCCCACAGGGAGGAGGCCCTGAGTTCAGTCTGGGAAGAGAACCGGCGTGAAAATCTCACTCAGACTCGCAGCCTGCCTCACACCAAGGAGTGGAAATTTAAAAAAAAAAAAAAGGCTGACAAATCGGCAAGAAATGAAGGTTTCACGTTTTATTTTGTCTGACTAGATCATATTATATTCAATCCATGCATTTTGTAGCATCGTGCTTTAATCTATCTGTCCATTAATGGAGTTAGAGTTATGCTCATGGGCACGTTCCAGTCTGGAGCTGTATCCTGTAACTGCAGGTGATAATATCACCCTCTTACTCCAGTCAGTGTCTTTAGTTCCCTTTACTCAATATCTAGGGGACTAATTAAAAAAAACAATTTCAGTTCAATCGAATAAACTGTACTTCAATCGGCAGAAGATATCGATACAAACTGAATCAACATTCTTCTGGGAAGATGTTCCTCCTCTGATCCAGGGGCTTTATCATCAGCTGGCCAGTCTGATTCAGCGAGAATGTGCTGACAATCTTGCAGAAAAGTTTTTATTTTCTTCGCATAAAGCTTGACAACCTTTCGTGTTTGATGCATAGCTCCATCTGAGCTGGAGTAATCAGCCAAGTGAGCGAGGAAACCTGCGGGTTTGTATTCCCCTCATTAGAAAACGCGTAGCAGGTGTAATTTATAAGCAGGAAAACATCTCCAGATAACAGAAAGTCTATCAAGTAATTGTGTTGGCGTATATCAACACCGAGCCACAGAAGACGCTTCGAAAACAAGGAGATGAAAACAGCGACAATAAGAAAAGTTATCAATTTGTTTTGAAAGTCAAAGAATTATCTTTCCATCCTGATTTGTTTACAGTTTATCTGGGACTTTTATCAGGCAGTTTAATAGGAATGGACCCTGGAATGGTTTGATAGTGCTGAATGCGGGCTCCCTGAGGCCTCCACTGTGCCAACCTGAGCTGTTTTTAGCTCCGCTCCGACAGCACCAGACCACAACACTCACCCACGTCTTCATCTGCATGCACGGGCGGCACATACATGTCCACCGTGCCATGATAACGCTGCTCTTTCCTCCTGTTTTTGTTGAGGCCACTTGATCCCCGAGGCGCCAAAGGAGGTTGCTCTCCAAACTGAAGCTATCTCTGCAAGCGTTTGTACTGGCGACGTGCAGCAGAGCAGCGAATCATTGAGCGGATTAGCGGGCGAAGCTACAATTCATCACAGCAAAAAGAAAATCAAACCAGCTCAGGCGCCGCTCTCATCGAGTTCAATTGGATGTAAATGCAAGCAACCCATCTTATTTGTACAATGATTCTGCAACATTACATCTATTGACTGCCATTACATTTCTTTATGGGCTTTTTGAATGCGTGATTGGAGCAAGCTTAAAAGTTTGAGATGGTTTTCAGCTGTATTATTTTAAATTATTCATAACTGTGTTCATCAGGGAATTGCTTTCTCTCCATTACATTATTGGTTTATGCAAAACAGGGAACGACTGGCTGCTGGGATGCGACTGTGTGTCTGAGTAAGACGGTACGTTTCTACATGCATAGTAGTGAGTTGAGAAGGTTTTTTTTCTGGTTTGTGTCTTTGATTCTATTTGTTTGAAAGTTTATTTACAGACCGAGAGTTGCTATAGTGGCTAACATTAAAATGAAAGTGAAAGAACCTCATGAGGTGTGGAGAACATTACCAAAGAGGTCACATACCCTGATCCATTCTGATTTCTGATTTCGTCTGTGATTAGTTTACTTTGTTTGAATAATCCTACCTTTTTACATATTTCTGTTCCCTCATCCCTATCGGAATAGATTCTGCAAAGGGTTCTTCCTTTTTTAAAAGGAAATTATTCTTCCCCAACGTCACTGATGCTTTCTCATGTGGACTTGTTGGGTTTTCTCTGTAAAAGTGCCTTCAGATGACTGTGTTGTATAAAGTTGAATTTAATTTAATGTGAAGCCTTCCATCTGAGAAGAACGCAGATCATTCATGTTCTCAATTTTGTATCAAAATAGTGACTAAAACAACATTTTGGTGCATTTTTTTTAGTATATGATAAGACACAGATTGTGTTTCAGCTGCTCTCCACAGCGGATCTTTTGAAACGCATGTTTGATTTTGCTCAAGTTTTATGTTGGATGCCGGTATGGTCTTGATTGTCTTTTCTTCAGTTTGATTAAGAAGTTACTAAATCGTGAAATCATGCATATATTTAAAATGTACTCTGATTAAAAAGAAAAGAAAGATGGAAAAGTTTCTGGGCAGCCTCAGCCTGAAATTGTTTGTAACGTAATCATCCGGCTGTTTGAATATTTCATGCATTTATCAGCAGTGTGTTTCAAATTAATATCTAGATGCCTGTTTTTCTGTTGTTTCTAATGAACATTGTTCTCAAAACGTTAACGGCAATGTGTTTCTGAATCCGAAAATGCAGAAAAAAGTATTTTCACTTGAAGCGTTGCCATGGGAACGGGGTCTTCGGTGAGGTCCCTGGTAGATGGACCTGTGATGGACTGGTGGCCCGTGCAGGGTGTGCCCTGCCCTCGCTCCGTTAGCTGGGATTGGATTCATAATGTGTTTCGCAGCAGCAGGTAACAAGCGTCTCGCAGGAGGGGCTTAGTAACTTAGTAACTAGAAAAGAGAATCAGAATGATTATTCTGTCTATTTGAATAAATCCATTATTCAAAAGTTACTAAATGACACGTTTAATCGCGTTTTGCTTCTCGCGAGTATGAATCTGTCACATTCGGCTTTGATAATGATTATCTGCCATGTTTTAAGATTGCCTGTCAGCCGAACAGTGTTGTAGTCGAATGGTTTGTCATGGGTGATGGAGAAAATGTGCCAAAGACTTGTTTCTTTTTGCACTTCAGTGGCCCAACACACAGCTGAACTCCTCGTCGTTCTGTGAGTGACAGATAACAAGAGCCTGTTCTTTGGTCAGAGAAAAAAATTGAGTTCACCCAAATAGAACATTTTTCACTGCTTCGACTTCTCAAAGCAAGTTTCACTGTAATTCACATTCACTTATTCGCACACACAGTCGCAGACTTCCGCTGCCGTGCAGTGTGTTTGACCTCCATTGGGAACAACTTGGAGTTCAATGTCTTTTCCAAGGACTCGGAGCAAAGGGGGAATTAAATTGCCAACCTTGGGACTGGAAATATTACCAATTCAGTGGATCCACTGCTGCCTCCACAAGACTTATAAAATCCATTTGAGCACATTAAATGCACAGATATAAAGCGTGTGCTTTGTTTACTGTGCGTGTTTGTGTGCGTTTGCTCTGAATTTTTTGGTAAAAGTACATTTTCCCATGAGGATCACAACCGCAAAATCTAATGTGGCCACAGCGTGAGTGAGCAGACCAGCTCATAAGTTATCCCGGGGAAGGTGTCCTGATTCTTGAGTATCCCTTCACAGCACGATAATGACGTCCCCGCGGTACAATTCGTGTTGTACTTGAATGGGTCCTCATGAAGGTCTGCAGTTGCCAGAAAATGTGCCGTTCATTTGAATTTCTTCCAGCAGAGAGACGGCTCAGGATTGCCAAACATTGTATTAGGACCTAATTGACACAATTCTTGAAACTCGGGAGTTTACTTCTTTTACAGTAATTTCTATGCACAACAATCATCTCCTGTTTATGCACAAGCACACATCTAAATATCGATGACTTCTAGCAGTGCATGCTGGAGATATGTTAATGTGACACTCCAGTATTAAAGTCACATTGCACCGGAATGACTGAATAATATTAAATGAATGATAAATATTTTGTTCTCAAAGAGCGTACTTTACCATTTGAATGGTCTCATTAGTTTTACATGATGTGTCACGTTTACACATGCAATGCAAAATAACCCGCGAAAGATACATTTATTCAATGGACGGATGAAGTTCAATGGCTCATTGCTAATTTAAGATTAAAAGACTATGTAATCTACAACTCAATCATATTCAAAAATACATATACAAATTCTGAGTACAAGTACATTTAATGATTTTACGGTCTGGAATATGGATAAACTGCTATCCGATGTTCGATCTGCTGCCGCGTTTCTCCTCGGATGAATGTGAAAAAGTCCGTCTCTTCCACATCAGCCACATGGTTGGATTTTGATGCTAATGCGGCTTCATGAGCAACAAGCTGGCGAGCTCCCGCCTCGCCGTCACTGATTGCTCCGCTGTGAGTTGAGTTCTCGGTCTCCGTGTTGCTTTATGTCCTCTGCTAACTGAAAATGCCGTGACCCCTGGTCATTACCGTCATTTAAAAATTCCATTTAACGTCCCATCAATCCATCTTCTCTGGTACTTTTTTCCAGCTCTGAGGGCTGCGGCTGATCACAGCTCTGGGCCAGATTAAACCTCTTTACAGTAAGACACATTTGCTTCATTTCCGTATGTAAATTGCTGCACGAGTTTCAAACGCTGTCCTGCGCCACTGCCTCCATGCTCCCATGTGTCCTTTACGTTTACGGGTTTGTGAATCAATACGTTGAACAAAGTTTTGAGACAAGTTCACAAGACATTCACAGGCCACGAAAAAGCAGACGGGTCTTCCTGTACTGTATATACTGTCAGAGGAGAACCGAGACGAGTCACTTCTGGTTGCAGTCAAGCAAGAAGTGTGTCTTGGAGCCTTTTGCATGTGAGGGGAGGAGAGAAAAAAAAAACTCTGTATAACAAATAGGTTGATCTAAGAACAGCACTTGGGGGATTTGGTGAATATGGTTTGATGGGTTGGGTAACTTTAAAATACATTGTTATCCCACCAGAATGCATACCTCCCTCTTCATCACGCTGTGTTATCGCTGCGACGATCAAGAGGAAGAAGAGAGGCAAGCGGGAGCGAGGGGGGGGGGGGAGGAAGAAAGTTCTCAGAAGTCAGATAAGAGGACCCAGACAATCCCTCGGCTCATCCCACTTGTTTTTAATATCTGGGGGAATATATCATTCGCTGTGTTGTCTTGGCTGCACCAGCGATGGTCTTTGAGTTAGCGGCATCTATTAGAAGGCATCTGCGTTCATTTGCCAGCTGGGAGGAGCCGATGCGAAAAGGGGGAGGAGTGGGCGCCGGTTTAGTCTGACGCCATTGTTTCAACATTGATCATTCTGTTTTCTCTGGACGCGCGCTGATCATGCACAGAGTACACATTCATGCGTTGCATCAGCGAGTGGCTGCAGTGAGGGAGAAGTAGAAAGAGAATTGTATGGATGTTATGAAACAAAACCAAGAGAATGTGCTTTGATATTCATGTCTCTGTGGGTCTGGTGGTGATATAACACATGTTGTAAATTTTTCATGCCAGATGAAACGCAGCATGTAGGCTACATACCACAGTACTGAACCAGCACGACTTTGAAGAGAGTAATGCTGGTTTTATGCTTGGAAAAATGAGACAGAACATTAGCTTGTTTCCCTTTTTTTTAAAAAAAAATGCAGCTGTTTTCATTTTTAGAAAAATGTTCTGCAAAAGTATGAATGCTTTGCAAGTCCTCCGTCAAGTGCCGTGATCACACTCGCCAGGTATCCTCTCCTCTATAATTGCACCTCAGACTGTGAGAGCAGCGTCCACATGCATGTCAGAAGGTTTCATTGATTGCAAGTTATAGTAGCTGCAGTTGACCCAAATGAGGAAGACGAGGGTGTGTGAATAGAAGAAAAAAACTGTCCCCATGTGCAGTTCGCTTGCAGATACACATGTGTTTAACCAAAATGAATTTTTTTTGTTTTTCTTGTATGTTTTAAAACTCATTAGGATGTTCCTGAGCACTAAAGAAACAAGCATCACACTAAACAGCAGCCTGTTAAATTAAACTTGGAGTATCCATGGGAAAAAAAACAATGGACGTAACATAAAGACATCGACAATGATATAAAAATGACCAACAGTGCAATAACTGCCAATGTATAATGATACTGAAATGAAGAACCAGTCAATGACTATTTACAACCACGACTGAAAGGAGTGTTACAAAACATGCATGGGCGTGACAGTCATGTTGTCTACTATAAGTATTTATCACGCACAAAATTGAAAAAAACATTTTTTTTTTCATCAAATGCAGCAATATTGATGTATTATTACATTATTGGTTGCAGTTGTTATGATGTGAAATGACTTCTTAATGCTGCCTCAATCATGAAAAAACTCATGTTATTGGAAACATTTAATCACAATAATGTCTGAATTATCTTATTACACTGTTGTTAGCTGTTGAAAGCAAAGTTTTGATTTTGATTGATTAGCTCTTTGCTTCAGTTATTTAAACAACAAATCATCGAGTGCGACTGTCATCGTCCCTGAGAGCAGGGTGTTGTTATTCACTAGCTGCCCCCATCCCTGGCATAAAGCAAGCCACCAAGAGCGAATCTTACAAGATGTAATAAACTGAAGATAAATAAGTAATCTCTCAGCAAGCTAACATTTCTCCAGGCCCTTTTCATCATTTATAATGAATCGAACTTGGTGTCATGGCTGCTGGGGCAGATCTCAGCCGACTCTGGAACGATCTGGCCAAACCATCACACTGCCAACACCGTCACAACACACACATTCACACCATGAAGCAGCTGTTTGTGGTGGGAAGAAACCAGAGAGAACACACACACGGAAAGTCCCCAAAGAATGGAGTGAAACTGCGACGGAGCCAATAGTTCACCATTGTCTTCAACATTCAGGTTCTCGTTTTCCTGTCGTGTCTTCCTCTGTGCCTCCATCGTAATGCGCATAACGACAGGCTGCTTTCCAAACTGACAGAGGATCTCAGATGAGACCTGAGAAGTCTTCAAAGCCAAAGGTTAGGTGTCAGAAATAACATGCATGTAACGTTTACGCTGGCAGTGTATTGATTATTTGAATCGTGAACGTCAGCCGGAATTGTTCGATGCAAACGGTGTCTTTCATGCAGAAACAGCTGTATGAATATAGTCCGCAGCGTCCTCTCCCCCTCCAGACACCCATCAGCACATCTCAGCCTCTCCAGACCTCCACCGTGACACATGAAATTGGATTAACCTCTTTGGAAATGTGCAGGTCAGATGGAAAAAAGGTGAGCCCACCGAGAGCATCTCAATCTTTCAGTCCGACTCCACCGATGCTATTTCAAAACCACAATGTTTGTGTCAGTTTTTTTTTTAAACTTTCTTCATATTCAAGATGGTTTAAATGTCAGGCTGCATTTTCATTAGCTCGTCTTGGTTCGGTATGTCGTCACCATCCTGCTGTCGTCTTGTTTTTCTGTCACTTCCCCTCTCCGACTATTATTTATTGCCTGATCCTTTTCCATTGTTCTTCTTGCTTACATTTTATTTTGCCACCATATCGTACAGCCACTCTGTATTTGTTTATCATTGTCTAACGCCGTTCCTCAGAGTGGAGTGTGTTTTTTTTTTTTTTTGGTTTTGTTTTTCTGAACATCATTCTTTATCTCCCTCTCCTTCCCACTCAGGAAGGGGAAAAAAAAAGCTCTCCTTCAAGGTTAGGCTCGTAAATAAGAATTTGTTCTTTACCGACCTACATGCATAAACAAAAAAGAGGTTTTCCAGTCTCTACGCTGCTGGATTCATCTTCCAATTGTCCTTGGGATTCAGAGCTGGCAGACTGAAGACCCATTTCATCCTCGATGGGAAATAAAACGGCAGAGAAAAACTCCAAATTGTACAGCAAAGTCTTGCATCTTACATTTGTTAAATAAATCCACCCAAAGCTCAAAACGCTGCAGTCAATTGGTCCTTTGTGTTATTGTATCGGTTCAAACCCAGGAGATGTGTTCGGTTAGATACGGGCCATATGTTGCCTTTCTGATGGCAGTTTGTTTTTCTCTGAATTCGCAGATGAAGATATCCGTCCCCAGAGACCCGGCGCTCGTTGGCTTGTGTGTTTGCGAGGGGAAAGAGATGCAGGGAGTGGGAGGAGGGGGGCCGAGCGAGGAAGCACGGCAGAGGTTCACCACAGCTGCAGCGTTTAGCCGGGCCGGCACAGGGGAGGGTCACTCGGAGCAGAGCACAGCGTATGCCAATGGGCCACAGCTGTGGCCATCTGCACGCCTTAACTAGGACTTTTCCCTCGGAACAAGCCGCCGCCGCGCGCCCGGGCCCATATGGGATGGGACATATCTATGTCAGCCATGCATGACCACATTCTGAATCTTGGATTAACAACTCAAGTACAGCAGTATCTCCCCCGGGTGTTCCAGGAGTCTCCAGCAATGGAGATGGTCAAGATAACGCTTCACCTCATCTGCTAGCCCTTTTGTTCCAGCATGATGGCAAAGGTCATTTCACACTGTAGACATAATGAGAAAAACAACATGTAGAATATTCATGGTCAGCAATGTACATACATCATTTCTTCTAGAGTAAGTTAACTTTTGAGCGATTTGTCTGAAAAGAACCTTTTTTTTTAATTCAACTCTGAAATGAGAAGTTTTCTTGACTCATACAGACGCGTCAACTCCACCTGAACAGCCTCAGAGCACATTAGTGTGATGAAGACAGAAAACATACTGGGAGCCCCTCTTGGCATGATGGTGCCAATTTTAAAGCAGCACAAATAAATAAACGTTTCACACCAGATCTTCATTTCTCTATTTGACAGCAGCCATGACGATAGCAGCCGCTCACAAACTGTATAAACGGTGCAGCCGGGATCAGTCGCAGCATCGCGAGATGGATCAATAGATGAGCGGTTTGTTAAAATCTTTACTCAAACAAGATCTAATGAATTAATGAACATGTTTTAACACACGGAGGAGTATGCTTTTTTTTTAATTTCGTCTGTATTCACAGCAACAAAGCGCATATGGAATCAGCTCAAAGTAAAGCGCAGCGTTTTGTGAGGTGGAGGGAGCTACATAAAGTTTGACTATAAAAGGAAAAGCATTCGTCAGACTCAACTAATTGTCAGCTTTGGTCTTTTTTCTGGGATTTGTTGGCTACGAGGAAAGCAGACAATAGCATCTCCGCAGCCTTTAAACCTGAGAGCAGAAAGGTTAAGCCGAGCACGAAGGAGGCTTTTGATGCTGAGCGGCTCGGCTACATACATATCAGCGTAAACAGAGGATAAACAGAAACAAGATCCTTTCAAGTGAGTTTCCCGTTAATTTCAGGTTCGGAGTGAAAGAGGGGCAGAGGTGAGGGTGGTCTCAAACAGCCCGTCTCCCTCATGCATACGTTCGCCACCTCTCTCGCGCGATGATTACGGCTGCTAATGAGCGCGAGGTCTGGCGTTAGCCGGCGATAATTCAGACGGAGACGTGTTTACTGGGAGACCGGAGTGCGAGAGGGAGGAAACCGTGCGCTCCCTGGAGGACGAGCATCCCGCTGAATTTCCTGTGCAAGCAAGAAAGAGAGCGGGGGGGGAAGAAAGAGGGCGTGAAATATAGGGAGACAGAGGAAGAGTAAATTTGCTCTGACGTTTCAGAGTTAATACAGGAGTGTGTCAGAACGCTTCTGCTTTCCCGTGACTGTATAGGAGGTGACCTCCTTTACTATTCATGCATTTAATCTACTGTACACATGTACAGCCTGCTGATTCCAGGGAGAACCTCTGCTCTGCTGTACTTTACAGTATGTTTAGTTTGTGTTTTCCTGGCGTAAATGGTCAGGGTGACCTTGCCCGCGGTGGGGGGGAAGTTCAGCAAAAAAAATCTCCACGGCCCTCACACACCGCCTCGCAGATTTTAAATCTGCGCACACATGCAAGCGCACGCCGTTTTCCTGCCAAATTGGGGCAGGGTGTCAGTAAATCATGAAGACGCCGCCTGCAGAATATGATCGCCTTTTAGCTTGTCATCCTGACAGGAGGAACGGTCTCTTTATCCCGTCCGCCGGCTGTCATGCCTACGGAGCCTCCTGAAATCCCTCGGCCTAACTCGCTCCCTGATGTCATTATCTGCTTGATCAAGGACTAGATTGAATAAAGGTCGCGTGTGTTTAACCCCTGAGAGTGTAAAATGGAAGCAGGGCCAACTGGTGCTGGGCGCGTCGAGAGCAAAGACAAGGTTGTGTCGCCAAGCAGTCGATATATCCGGAGAGCCGAAGTGACAGCTGAAACCTCCGTGTATCCTCGGTGTTAATGGTGGAAGAACTAGCAGGTTTCACGCCTCTTCGTCTCACTTCATTTCATTCATTCATCTAAAGATCCCTCTTCTATACCTGCTTTATCTGACTGCTGCGAGGAGCTGGAGCCAGGCCTGGCTGACGCCACATGTCACCGGCTCATCGCAGCGCCAAAACTCAACAGGCCAACATTTATAGTGATTTTCAAAAACACTATGTTGCTCTTCATGGCATTTTTCTTTTATTTATCCAACAAATACATGGAGTTTTTAACCACTTCATGTTAAAATCACAATTATCACCTTCATTACTATGAAAATGATTGGTTTATTCCTCTAAGTGATGTGATTCCCATATTCATATGCGATGAGAATATCATGCCTCCTAGAAAGCAAAAAACTGTTTCTATGTTTGGCCTGTATCCCCTTTTGTATTATCTTTACACTTGATCTCCTTTGTTGAGTCAAAACAAGCAGCCCTTCACTTTGAATCTAATCTGGAAGAAGACGGAGTAATTGGAAATCCAATTTAGCAAGTATACAGAGCAACAATTGTGTCAGCGTCTCCATTGTTGGCTGGGTTTGCGTGCTGGGTTGCACCGCAGTGTGGGACGCTTCCTACAACACTCTCAGTTTGACTCTGGAGATTAAAAAATATCTCAAAAGTTGAACCAAAAATAAACAGAATGCTCTTGGTTATGTGACTGACTAACCTTGATCGGATCTGACTGTGAGCTCTTAGGTTGATTCATCTGAAGAAGTCAAATGAGTATTTATTGAATCCTCCATCGACCAGCTCAGATCTTCGCAAAACTGCTATCCACAGTATCAGAGAAACAATATGAAAATGTGTACAACGAAAAAATGAATCCTCACATCACAACTACACAAAGCACATATTAAAGGTATAATACAGCATTTTCTCGAAAAGACGAAGCCCCACGTCTGTTACTCACTTTTTGAACAACGCGCATGCGCCAGACCATCCGCCCGGCTCTCCTGCTTCTCCCAGAAAACGCGGAAATGTACGAGCGCGATCTCCTCTTCTCCGGCGTGCACGGCTCTGTACAGTTTCTGCGATCCGCCTCGCTCATAAATAAAGCTTTTTTTTTTCCGAAACAGCTACAGTTTCATTATGTCAGACTCGCCATTGGTAAGTACGAGCTCAGAAGCTCACCGGCTACATAAACACTCTGAATGCGCATGCGCAAAAGGGAGAAGCTGATTGGGCGCAAGCACGGAGAACCGCCTTACGAAAGCAGCTCGTCAGAATGATTGACAAACAGACCCACCAGTTATTTAGGTGATCCACCCGGAAATCAAAATGTTGTATTACACCTTTAAACTCTTTCACAAAGATTCTGTTGATTTGGTGCATGACTGCAGAGAAACTAGACTGGGAACAAGAAACTGAAGAAATTACAGATTTCCTTTTAGGGGTGTACGAAAAAAACATCAGCTCATATATTGTCCAGTGAATGCATACGTTTATAATGTCAATGCTTTCTAAAATGTCTGCAGATGTTTTTAAACTGACTCACTGATTTCTCCGCTGATGGTTGGGGAAACTGGCAGCTATAAAGGTACAGAGGCGGAGCTTCAGCATGCAGTTTCAAGCTTATCGTGGCAGTGTTCCACCTGCTCGGCCCACTCAAGGTAAAATTAGGCCGAATGTGGCCCCCGAACTGAAATGAGCTTGACACCCCTGCATTATACACGTGTTAGCAGGCAGGAGGTCGTTACATGTTAGTTGGAGATTACTGGGGCATAAAATAGAAGATCTAGATCAGAGAATAATTCCTGACACAAATTATGACATTGATGTTCAAAATAGCACACTCACATATATACATATTCACACCATGTCGCTCAGACTGATTCACTTCTCACGGCTGACATTGTTCAAGCACAATTAGCTATGCTTTGTTTGTGCAAAACACATTTTCCAGACGTTTTCAATTAGGAAAAATGGCAGCACAAAAAATATCTAATTAGGGGACAAAGACGAAGAGAGTGCAGCTCTATCACAGCAACCTAATTGGTGTAATTTAGTCTAGTTTGTATCACGTAGCTTCGGGGAGATACAGGTAACAAATAGATTAATTGTATGATTACTCCATCAGGTTTTATTCATCTGCGCTCAGAGCGGTTCTTTCTTACATGTTTCCTCAACCAGTACTGAATGTATGCAGTGACTTCGGGCAGGAACTTCTCTCACCAGCTTTACTTTTGGGTGGATTTTGTATGAGCGTCTGTTTTGCTCAAACAAAAATGTTCTAATACATTATTAGGCTTTCCCAGCTCGTGCCTCGCAGCCATCTGTGTACTCCGATACAATCGCTCCGCTCGTTTCGCAGACAGATGACATGAATATTCACGTGAGACATATGTACGGCTGAATATTCAAGGCGCCGCCTGATTATATAATCCTCCTCCTCATCCTGCGAGCGGCGAAGTTCTGCCGCTAAACTTAATGAGTGATTGGCATTTTGCGTTGCCGGGTCGTCACCTCTCACCCCCCCCGGGTAAAACCTGTGAAGCTCCGGGTTCAGGATTGGCCAATTTAGATCCAAGCGGCTCAGACATCCTCTGACCATAATTTCACCCAGCGAAGATGCACCGTGCGCCAGAGGAGGGGGTGCGTGGGAGGGAGCGCGTACGCGCGCTCTCCGGGTATTTCACAGATATGTGGAGGGAGAGAGGGAATGAAACGCACAGAGCCGCAGAGAGAGAGAGAGAGAGAGAGAGAGAGAATGCCAGGATTGAGAATAGTGGCTGCTGAAATTCAAAAATGTCAGCGTGAAAAGTGTGCTTTGAAAGCATATGTGCCTGCGACATTCCAGAGAATGGCTTGAAAAAAGGGTGCAAAATCCACATTCGTGCGGCAGGATTACTAATGGATCTTCCTCATTGAGAGCGAGCCGCTAATGAGGAAGTGGGCAGAAAGAGGGCAAGCGGCGGGTCGGCAGAGGAGGTCAGAGGGAGGGCTTATTGCTATGCTGGGTTGCAGGTTAGAGGCCCAGGATCACCGCGCTGGATTTGACGATGTGGAGGCGATCTAATTAGCGACGGTCCGTTCGTAACGTTACTGAAATGCATGATGGCAGTGTACCTTTGCTAATGGTCATTTTTATCTTCGGAGGGTTCACCTCACTTGCATGAAGACCAAAGAGGAGTAAGAGGGGGGAAAGCAGGCATTTTAATGGCTATTACTCCGTAGATACTTTGTGAGTATGTGTGTGTGTGTGTGTGTGTGTGTGTGTTTAAGTGTATTTTTTCATGGTTCAGATTTCATTCATTAACCGTGCCATTATAACACCATGAAGTGTGTCATTTATTAAGGATTATGGCTTGAGGTTACTCGGGATCATTTTTAGTTGTGCGCCTATGAACGGGCCCCATTTCCTTATAATGAGCACGTGCACATATAATACCTGTAGCTGTTCATAAAATGTGGGAGACGTTAATCCAAGACAACTCAGTAGTTGAAGTCAACGTCACCAGGAAAACCTTTTCTTCACAGTAAAAACACCTATTCTCCAAATTATTGAGAGATCTTTATAAACTTCTTCACCAGGCTGAGA
Source organism: Salarias fasciatus (assembly GCF_902148845.1). Lineage (NCBI taxonomy): Eukaryota > Metazoa > Chordata > Actinopteri > Blenniiformes > Blenniidae > Salarias > Salarias fasciatus. The sequence continues at coordinate 20,244,967 of NC_043759.1, forward strand.
TTCATCCGTGGGAATCCCCCCGCAGACCCCAGACAGTGATTTCAGCATCTCTGCATGCTCAGAGCGCTTTTATTCAGATTGTTTAATTCAGTGTGACAGAGAGACGGGGATTGCAGTTACTTGGTTTGCTGTGAAAATAGCTCCTGAAAACCAGAGTGAGGGTACTTGTTTAAAAAAAAAAAAAAAAAGTGGAGTAACTGCACTAGTTATTAAAGAAATCAATCAATTTGAATCATCTTTCCTATTCTGGGTGTCAGGATAGTTTGCACGAAATGCGGCACAATGTAAAGGAGCGTAACATATCTATTGTTGAATAAATGCCTTTTATAAAGGAATAATACAGCAGCCAAACAGGTGTGATAAATTTTAAATACGAAGACAGCTTTTGTAAAGGTCAGAAAACATTTATGAAATGGCTTTTACAGGACTGTGGAACGGTCTTTATAGCCACCTCGACGGCGGTTCCTTCACTTTAGAAACTGTGCATGTTGTCTCCAGTCTGTCATTGAGTCAAGTAACACTGAGCCCAGTCGGAGTTCCTGCAGCCTCTCCGCAGACTCCAGCAATTGGTTGGTTCGGTTTTAAAGGAAGCGCATGTCAGCCGTAATGTGTATCATTAGTTCGATTCATCTCTGTTGTTGTAGCCAACCTTCTTACAACTACAGACTTCAATCTCTGCTAACGTCCTGTTAAAGAAGTTTCAGTCCTCCGATGCCTGCCGTTATCTTGATCAGTGCATCCCTGATCACATCCCTCCCTTAAAATTAGACCCAAGTTGTCAGAAGCTGTAATTTTGACTTTCAACTCCTGAATAAGATTGTGTGTTTAGGCGCCTCTTGACAGCGACAGCGTGAAAGTCTAAGCCGAGATTGAGCATTAGGAGCGGGTTTCTAACAGCAGGCAAAGAGCAGCGTGTAGCCTGGAGACCTTGTTAGCCTCTCCCCTCTGATCAATGAAGAATGACAATGCCAGGGGCGAGGCGCGGTCCCATGGGTGCCGCAGTCAGGCGGCACGCAACCAGAAGCACAATCCACCCAAAAAACAGACGCCGCTTCAAAGACCGAAAGAGACGCGAACGCCGCTCAGACCTTCATGTTAAATCTTTAAGATGTCATGTTTCATGTGTCACCGATTCTCACAGGGGCTTCATGTGTGAGCGCATTTCTGGAAATCTAAGCCTCTAAGATGAGAAGGCGCGCTCAAATAAGCTGAAGGGTGCACCTCTCATCATTTAGAGGGAGAAACCTAATCCTCAGCTTTTTTTTTTTTTTTTTTTTTTTTTTTAGGTTTTATTGCACAGGAGCGATACACAACAGTAAGTACAGTGATGCTTCACAATCTAGTGTCATGGAAAGTTTGAATGTGAGAAAGCAGACGCTCACTACCCAGGAAAACTGTCAAGTTTTTAACCTTTACCTCTGAAACATACAGTATATGGTGGTTTTCTATACCAGCTTGCCCTCTAGCTGTGGTGAAAGGAAAATGTGAGCAGGTTAATCGATCTAATCTGCTGTGGAAAACAAATCCCACTAATGATTCCTAAGGTACCATGCTCTACTTTTCTTTTTAGGAAACGCTGATGTGGACCCGAAAGGTCCTCTTATTCCCGCAATCAGGCAAGCTTCCATTTAAAGTTATTATTTTTATCCTGCCGTGTTTATGGCTCTGGGTTGAGGTCTAGAAAAGTGATTCATAACAGCAGCTGCTTGATCCACAAGCAGCCTAATTGCACTGAATAAAAGAAGAAATTATGCTTCCATGCAGCTACACACAGCAAAATATTATTATCCCTGTAAAGGCTATGTTAAGGTTTTGCCTGCAGCAGGAAAAGCAGAGACATTTCAGCACATTATTGTTTATTCCAGCACAAATTATAACTTTAAAGCATAATAAATGGACTCAGTTCACACCTGGCATTTAAATGTAAGTTATATCAATATTGTATCTGAACACCTGATGACATTCATGCCGGTGAAGCTGATTTTTTTCTTCCCATCCCACGACTGTTGGTTTAATCCCCATCTCTGCCTGTTTCTTTGTGTGGAAATGTCCTTGGGTAAAACACTGCGCTCAGACAGTATAAGCTGCTTTCTCTGCCGCTCCGCTGCCATCCCTTCATTGTGTATTTTCCTGTATGGATGCTGCCATGCCTTCATTAGTTCTTATTTCCTGCCGCCACGGTCCAAAGACAGGCCTGTTAGGTCAAATAGGCTAATTACTGAAAATTGGCTGGGTGTGTGCGGTCTTTGTGTTTTCGTGACAACATGGTGTTGAACAATGTGCTCCAGTAGCACGCTGCTTTAATTCTTCCATTGTTAGCTTCTGATGCATTACCACCAAATGCAATCACTTTTAAACTTTCATTACTAGTTCATGTAAAGCATGTTTCAGACTGCATTAGAAAAAAAAAGACTGAATGAGTGGATGGAGCTGCATATTTATCCTGTTCGGTCACGAACAGAATGGCTCAGTCACTGTTGTTGATATTAAAATGCTTTTCCTTCTCACATCAGCGGAGGAGAGTTTCTGTACAGAGCCTCAGGCTCAAGTCTCTCCTTCAGATAATTAGATTATTTTAATATATTCCAGTCAAAAGTAAAGGTAATGAGCTGCATTAAGTCCAGTGTAATGGAGTAAAGGCTGTATTTTTTTTTCTTTTGAATTGTCCTCAAGTAAAATAAAGCATTTTGCATTTGAAGTACTCTCACAGATACAATTTATCCACAAGAAAATGTGACGTTGATAGAACCGACTACCCAAAGGGTTTTGGCTGAGTGCGTAGTGGGGACATTTCCATCTGTATTTCAGTGCAGAAGATGATCCTTTTTCCTCAGCCACTTTTCCTTGGAGCTCCCCAGTTGCGTCTAAAAATAGGCTACAGATCACGTCTCCGGTCTCTGCCTTGTCAAAACATCGGTGAAGTCAAACGCCAGAAGACTGAGATTTAATGTAGAAAGTGGTTTTTTTTTATGGTTTTCTTTGACATGCAGGGATGTAATTTCGCAGTAAAGCACCGAGCCCGCCCTGTTATCTCCTGCCCTGCACTCCAGGTGCTGTGTACTCTGCACCCTGTCACCCAAAACTCATGTTAACGCCGGTATGCACCGCCTCTAGATGAGCGCATTAAATGTATGGACAAGCAAGCCGCCACCTGTTTACACTTTCCCTCCATCCCATGCCTAGTGAGTGGAAAGAAAACAAGGCGATGTGGCACACTCTGTGTGTTTAGAATAATGAACTCTGCCAGTTTTGCTGCTAGATGAGAATTTAAGTGCTTTGGACAAGGTCGGGACATTCGGGTCACAGCCGCATCTCGTCTCCATCGTTATGACAAGCCGAGCTGTAACAGTCTAAGAGACACAGGTTAATTAGAGGGATTCCTTGCCACTGTTGCCCTGCACCAGTGACTAATTTAATGGCTTTATTACTGCAGCTTTCTGGCTAATTAAATTGCTCTAATCTTATTTGCAAAGTATTGTGAGGTGTAAGTTCAAGGTGCTCCCTCAAGCCTGGGGTTTGTCACGGCGGTAATACACGCAAACACACAATCCACACGCACCGGAGCGCCAGTTCAAGCTGTCAGATGAGGCGTGTGTGTGTGTGTGTGTGTGTGTGTATGGAAATCAGACTGTAACTGCCAAACGTCGAGATTCACCACGCAGGTGCTTAAAGGTGGAAAAAACAGCAAGTCACACAAGTGCGCTAAAATGTTTCAGAGGCTACAATCAAGTGGTTCAGCTGACAAACGCTCAGTGAGACGGGGTAAAATTAAAACCAACCGGTGACAGTATTTATCCCTCCGGCAGCAGGCAGAGCTCCTCAGTTGCTGAGAGACCGTTCAGTCGGTTGACTCCTGCTGCATGTGGTGACAGACGCCCCTGTCAGACAGACCATCACTCACTGTAATGGTGTCACCAGCTGAACGCTGGCGCCGCCGCCGCCACCGCCGCCGCCACCGCTGCTGCTGGTCGGAAGCTCTCAGGAAGCATCGCTGCATTACATGCCCAAGAGATCTGAATGTGTGTGTGCCTGTCACACCAACTCACTTTTACTTGGAGGCGAATGATTAGCATGGCTGCCGTAGGACGCTCAGACTACGTCGCCATTTCATTTTAATTCCGAAAAGACTGAAGGAGAATTTACAATACAACCTGACTTTATCAGGACTTCTTCCACTCGGGATGTTTCCAATTTAATTACAGTCTTGTTCTGTTATCTACTGAACTGACACCGAGCATTTTTTTTTTCCACATGTAGCCGCTCGGCTTCCCGCAGTCAGTCGAGGAAGCGGCTGTAAAACAAACTTTGGAACTCTTTACCGCAGACAAATATGGTCCTCCTCTGGGGAATAGTTTCAACAATCCTGAAATCTGCTCATTGACTTTCAAGAGCGAGATGAGCCGATTAACGCCACTCTGGTGTCATTGCATTAAGTACTGAGCTAAAGCCAGGAGGCAATTAGCTTAGCCCGGCTCTGAGGACAGGGAAATGAATCTTTGCTCTGTTTAGTCTTCAGAAATCCACCTTCCAACCGCCTCAGCTCAATACAACCAAAATGGAATCGATTATTTGTTGGGGTTTTTCTTTATTCTGTTTTTCGGAGTGATTTATTCAAGGTAAAAGCGATTTCTAACAACGCAGCAGTTCAGGTCTGAGGAGAAAATGATTAACAAATATACCAACGACTTCAAAATACAACCCTCTTTTATTCAAACAGAGTCATGTGTCAGTCTTTATTACTGAAAAGCATGTTTTCTACAACTTGTTGCATATTCCATTTGACTGCTGCAGTGGCTATGATGAATGGTTGTATTACCAATCTGACCTTTAACCTTTTGTACATAGACAGAAGTTCTGCTCCCTTTGTTGTTTTTCTATGGAGAAACACCACAGCAGGAATGCTAAAGCAGCTGAATAGCAGCCCAGCAAGGACGAAGAACAGTAAAGCTCCGTGGCGTCACGTCTCTGTTCTTCCATCCAGTGAAACTGAAGAAACATCCACGTCTCCATCCTTCAGCCGCTCGCATGTTCGCTTCATTCTGAGGACATTTCTCTGCAAACATTATGCAAATAACAGGAAGATTTTTGTGAAGGCTTGTAAAACATTTCTGATTTTAACTGCAATGTGACTGAATTTCCAAAATAGAGATAACGGGCCTTTTCTCACCATGCTCTATAGAGAACGGCGTGTTAAATTTTTTGGCATCACAGCATCTTTCAGAGTATTGTGATAATTGGTGCAGTCTTGTGTTGCTTTCAGCGAGTTTAATTCCATGTCTCGAGCGCAGATCAATGCATCCCCATCTGCTCGAAGGTCTGTATGGAGGAACCCACTGAGGACATGAAAGTTTGGCATTTTTTAATGCAACACATAGCCTCTTTTGAAGTATTCTATAAATGTAACAGTTTATGTATTTTTTTTCCAATTAGACGGTTATTGTTGTGTTGTTTTATTTGTGTGTTTTTTGGGTTGTTTTTTTTTTTTGAAAAATCAATCTCTGACTTTCACTCGCTGGCGTGTCGTTTCAATTTGCGCTCAGTATTGTGCGGATGGCACAACCTTCAGTCACCATTTCTTCTTCTTTTCTTCACTCGTCTGAACACGGACGGCTTGATTCGGTGTGAGTGTGGACGGATGTCAGCTCGGCCCCGGAGACGGCGTCAGCTGGACAACGATAAAACAGCGAGCAACCTGTCAGGAATAGCATTCATTGTTGTTATCTGCGTAATTTATTGTTGGGATGTGCGGAAGGCTCCGCCGTGCCCTTCTGGGGACGTTGCCATTCAGGCTGATGGGATTGGCAACAGACTGCGACAGGTCTCCGCGCTGACAGACACAAAGTGAAGCACCGGAGACAGCCGCGACCGCCCGGAGTCACCTGGATCCCATTTACCCCGAGGCTGTCGCCTCTTCACACAAACAAATAACATGTACACAGCTAGTCAAGCACACAAACGTCACACGCTGACAGCACAGCACGCACACACACACACACACACACTACAATAGACAACAATCGTGTAAGTTTGTATTTTCTCAGGTTGTGTCTCAAATTCACACACAGTCGGCTGAAATCCGGAAGCGTACAGCCACATGTGGTCGTGCGTGTATCAAAAACAGCGCTGAAAATGTTTGCTCATCACGGCGTGTTGGTCTTTTTTCCCTGCACCTGTCTGACCAGGCCGGTGTCTCCACTCGTGTCAGATACTACAATAGTATTCACATTGATCCGCGCTGCACGTGCTTGAGACCGTACTTCAGTCTGAGATTGTAGCGTATCACATTCAGGGGACCGCGGGAGTCTTTGAATTTGAGGACTTATTAAAGCCAAGAATGGATCCATTTTGATCCAGTGGCAGCTGGAGCTTCGTCATGTTAGATATATTTATTGCATTTCCATCCACAGGCTGTCGTCACCTGAAATATCCAATTCACTCTCTCAGGGAATCAATAAGTTAATCTTAATTTAACACTTCGCCCCGACCTCCACCGCCCCCAAAAAACCTTTTCTTCTTATTGTTAGCAACCCAGTCCCAAACCCCCTGACACACACACACACACACGCACATGCACACTCGTGCAGATTATATATTGACATCCGCATCAATGCCACTGAGACCGGAGGACATGGGTCTACACACACACACACACACACACACACACACACACACACACAAAAACACAAACACATCCCTCAGCCAAGCATATGTCTCGCCCCGCTAAACAAACAGGCGCTCGCACACGGTCTCACTCACACTCTCACACACACACTCTCACACACACACACACACACACACACACACACACACACACACACACACACACACACACACACACACACATGCATTGCCAGCCTTTAAAAGGAGAGCAGAGAAGCCTCTTAAGTTCCAGCACATTGCATTTGCGATGAGACCAGCGGGCAATCATCGCCCATCTCCGCCAGTGAAATGAGCCCAAAATTGTGAAGAAAAGAAGGCCGTTTTGACAGGCAGGGTACAAATACAAGGCGATAGAATCTCAATGAGGCCTGAAAGAGGGAATGCATAAATAGATTAGATTGAAGGGACCGGCGCCACACAGAAAGCAAATCTAATTATGAGGCGGCTGTGTCTCCTGATTTTCGAATAGGGGGAAGCTCATCTCTACCCAGCGGAACCTGCTGGATCCACTCGGACAACAGGAGCCATTGATGGAGAGCGAGAGACGGCGGGAGCGATGCATATTTCATTTCCTAACAGGGGAAAATTTCCCACTGTGCAACAAAGACCCAGGTGCCAGTGTCGTTTTATAACAAAAATAAGCAGCCGACTGGAAGGACTATGGCAGATGTTCAGGTTACTGTGACACACATAGTGCTTTCGTCAGGGTCTTGATGGACTAACAACGTCGCCAATTAGGGTTCGCCTGAAGCTGCCGCCTCATGTTGGCGAGACAAAAAAGTTTTGAATCCCACTTCTGCAAAAATGGGTTAACAGAGCACGCCCCGACTTCACCACAAAGTAATCTTAGACGGACCCCGTTTTCTTAATTCTCACCAAATATAGTATGATTGTGACGTCTCAAGTCCAAATGAAAAGTCGCCTCCCAGTGGGGGAGTGTGAAAGATGTGGCAATTTATTTTAAGGATTGGATATAACAATTAAAATTCATTTTACGCTAATTATGCAGAATCAAATTAAATGCAGAGCTGTTGCTCTAAGGAAAGCATAATGCATGTAACCGAAATGTTCCAGCGTTGCAATGGCTCACACAATTAAATGTGCATTAGAGGAGGAGTGCCCCTATCAGTCAGGAGACGTATATTCCACCGTCGGCCGCCACGGCCGGGGCCGCGTGAGTTTTAGCACGGGCGAGATAAAAACGCGTTTTTAAAGGCCGCCGCTTTTAGATATTGCGCGCCACGGTACTTTTCCTCATTACACATGCAAATGCAGCGAGCGGGATACAAAACGCTCAAATGCCACTGTCTGCGCGGCGAACAGCTACCGTTCATTGTTATTCACACTGCGTCCGTCGGTGGATTTGTTCACGTTGCAACGAGCGAAAAGCGATCCAAAATACAGAGGAGGGTATTTGTGAGGTCCGCACGGCGCAGAGTTAAAAGTCTACCGCTAAAACTCAATCAGAGGCCAAATTGAATTGAAATGAAGGTTAACTGAATAGGTTCAGGGGAACATTGTTCAAGGTGCTGGTTGGCTTGTGCCTGTCCCAGCCAGCAGGGAACGCTGCATGACCCAACTGCAGCCACAAACTTCCTTTCAGCAATTTGAATAATGAAAGGGAAGCAAACACACAACAAAAGAAATAATCACAGCACAGCCAGTGCACTTATATTAACTCCTGCCTGGGTATTTCAAGGATATTATATATAATTCACTCAGAGGCAGAAGAGGGGAAAATGAAAAATTGATTTGTGGAATGTACTATAGTGAGAGTGTGTTTTTTTTTCCATCTTCTGTTCCCCAACACACATCTGTCCTTTTTGTTTCAGTGAGGGGCGATGTGAGAAAAGGAGCAGTGAGATGGGTTTTTAATTGGACAGCTTGCATGCACAACTGCTGTCTGCTTAGTTTAATAGTATTAATTACACAAACATAAACATATGTGTTGAATGCTGAGTGTTTTCCTTGGTCAGCTGCAGACATCCATCAAAGAGTCTCTAATTATATTTATCCTCAGAAAGCAGCCTGCTTGCCGTGCGCCGCCTCCACAGTGCACACGTCGCTGTTTTCTCTGCAGCGTCTCGCACGCGGTCGCTCGTTCAAAAATGTCCGCACGACCTCTGACTCCTCCGCTCCCCTAACACCGCTCCCCAGATGGAACATTTGGGCCGTGAACTTGACTGCGACCTCCAACACGCCCTCTGCCCGCGTTCCCGCGGGCGCTGTCCGCAGTGATGGAGTGTCTGGCTGGGAGGTGTAGTCCAGTTACCCCGGGCGCAGCCGTCGGCTGGCCGGGCTGAGTGATCGGTGGCCCACGGGTCTGCCGGTCAGCGACTCCGCTGTTCGGCCCGACCTTCAGACCGCCGTTGTTCTTCAGTGTTTCCAGATGGTTTTCAAATAAACATCACAGCTGTTTCAGAACCGGTGAAATCGGGGATGTCGAACTCACAGAAATGATCCTGAAATGACAGCAATGACTCCGAGGGTCCGAAACGGACATCATGAAATTATGACATTGTTATTCATAATGCCTTCTCCTGTGAAATACACTGTGTTTCTCTTCAATATGTCGAAAAAAGCCCGTCTTTTCTCGGGCTGCCTTCAGCATGCATGTTTTTACAAATTCACGCTCGCAGTATGACTTTGATGCTAATGCTTCGACGCTAGCGATCAGCTTGCCAATGCAGATATCACTGATCTCTCTCACAGCCAGTCCTGCCATCTGCTGGTCCTTCCCGCCTCTCAGTGCTGTCGCGTCTTCTAATCTTACTTGACTGTACAATCTCTGTTTAACAGGAAAACTACAGCAGCTATTTTTGCATAACATTGTCAGCTTTTATATCATGTTTTTAATTTTTTTACACAGGCGGTTCGTCCTGTGAGCCAGATCAGGTCCTCTGATGTGGGCCACTCGCCATATGTTTGATACCCCTGAGTCGGATACTAAATAAAGAAATAAAGCACCGAAAAGCTCAAAGTCTTGTTTGTTATTCGGTGTTTTTCACAGATGTCATCCAGTCTCTTGTTGCCTTCTGGGCCGATGAGCACCATTACAACGCGGCATTAGCTGTAAAACTCACATTCAGCCGACGTGCTCTGCGAGATCCAAACGAGCTGCACGGCAAATCCATCAGCTCTCCCACTGATTCTAACGGTCTGAATGTATGCTCAGGGAAGAATCCATTAATACAAGCTGCTCTTGGTTTACAAAAAAGATCCCATATGTTCACGTGTTACTTGGCGTCGCTTGACTTCATATGCCTCACCGAAACAAAGTTTATTTACACACCTGTGGTACAAACTTCTACCTGTGTATTGTTGTGGTGTTACAGTGAAGAGAGAAGGGAAAAGAAAAAGGCTTTGGGGGAAATCCTCGATGAAAAATTCAAGGTGGATAAAGTGATTAAGAGGATGCTCTCTCCTTGCTCGTTTCAACAATTAATTACGATAAGCCCTCAAACGGGCACTTAAACCTGTTTATGTTGAGGTTTAAGACTCTGGTTATCCTGTCATCTTGTCAGACGTTGGCGTGTGCCGCAGCAGCATCCATCTGAAGCCTGTCGTCGGCTGGAAAAAGAGCATGCATGGTCAGCAAACCGTCCCCGGACAAATACGGGGAAAAAAAAAAAAAAAAAGGCAGGAGGAAGAATGTTATCCTGGATCAAGGATAAGTCGAGCCGCCCGTTCCCCTCCTCCACAGGCCGATGCTTAAATCCAACAGCAGCTCGCCAAATAAGCCCCGAGCCGGCGCGCTGTTTCCCCGAGCCGCAGACCTTGACCCTGCGTGCCACGGGCCCAAACTCTGCGGCTCCGCCTCGGCGCCGCGGCCGCGGCCGCGGAGGCCCGGGCAGATAAGACATGATGAATGCAGATTGTTTGCCGTGTGACAGACCCATTCGTTTACAGTGGGACGGCGCCTCGGCGAGGGGCAGGGCCGCGCAACCTTTTTAGTCTGAGAGGTGGAGGGGAGGAAAAAAAAAAAAGTAGAGAAGAGAAGGGGAAAAAAAAAAAGCAGGACGGAGTGCCAGCGTAATGGAGGAAATGAGAGATGGAGGGGAGAGAAAAAGACAAGTGCACAGAAATAATGTTCATAGTGGAGGACACCATGACACGGAGGAGGCAGTGAAGAGTCCATTTCCCCTTTAGGCAGGTAGTAAGAAGGAGGGAATTGGAATGAGAGGAGTGAGAAAGGACATCACAACAAAGTGAGCAGAGAAGGAAGAGGAGATCCAGGCAGACGAGATGCATCCTGCACATTCCCGCGTTACGAATCCAGCAGCTTTTATCGCCGGGCTGTGGGATTTATGCTTCTCCCTGACACACAGACAAAGCCCCGTCTGATACTCTCCATGGCAACTGAACGTGGTGACTAATTTTAGGGCTGCGGTTTGGATAACACTTCAGATATTAAATATCCGTCCGACAGCCTGCGCGCCGCGCCTCGTTTGAACAGCGGAGAGGCTGTTTAACATACTTGAGAGACAGTTTTTTTTGTGGCATAATTCCCCTGATACGGCTGCAGAAAGTTCACAATTTATTCCTCTGCAGTTCGTCAGCCTTTTGGAAATTACCGTGTGCAATTTTCAACCTGCACTCGTCGCCGTGAATTACAGGAGAGCATAATGTGAAAGGGATTGTTCATGGTGGTGAGCCCGTGCACTTCCCCTCCAGTCTGCAGAGGCTTTTCATTTACTTGAGGCTTTTTTGTTGCATCAGCAGGCGGATTTGAGGAAAAAAAAAAAAAAAAAAAAAAAACTTCAGATGCATGTAATAAACCCTGAATGTTAAGCTCCAAACAGCAGAATGGCGAGCGACCAGAGTGTAGAGCTCCATATGTTTCCTTTGGAGTCAAACATTAGCTAACAATGAATTTAACTTTTGATCTGAACAACTTGAAAGTTAATGCAGTTAAAGCAAAGTTAATGTGTATTTTTTCCTGTTCCACACACACACACACACACACACACACACACGTCACACGTGCCTACATAAACACATTCACACACACTTTCGGCCACCATAGATTCACCAGTCAGATGACACGAGCCATATCATAACTATTATAGTTTTTTAATTTTCCTTGTGTAATTTTTTCCAGATAAACATTAATAATTGTTGCTCAGGAGTGAGAAAAGAAACTTAATGTGTGTGTTTTTTGTTTCTTTTTTTTGCCTCTCCCAACAAAATGATGTAATAATAAAAGTCAATACTGGTAGATCAGTCACATGCACACACACACACGACAGGTGCTATTTTCTATGATTTTATATTTTATTTGTTGCTTGCACTCTCATAATAAATATTTGTTGCAATGGAGCAAGAAAAGGAACTTCTATGGTTGTACAGAGCTGCGACTTGGTATAGTGGTTTGTTTCCAGGCTGGGGGTCATCTCTGCTACAGTTTATCTCTCGGTACACTCTGTCAGAAGTGTGTGTGTGTGTGTGTGTGTGTGTGTGTGTGTGTGTGTGTGTGTGTGTGTGTGTGTGTGTGTGTGTGTGTGTGTGTGTGTGTGTGTGTGTGTGTGTGTGTGTGTGTGTGTGTGTGTGTGTGTGTGTGTGTGTGTGTGTGTGTGTCTCAAATATCGTACCTTTGCTCCAAAACTCATATCATATCAGCACACAGAAATCCTGCATGGGATGAAGTGGTGTAGAAAACAGGCGGATGTTTACACAGCTTGGTTGCAGAGGATGAAATACAGCTGAAAGAGCTAAAGGGAGTTGAAATTAGGATTTAAAATACTCCCAAAATGTACAGACTTTGATGGCCTTAAAGTGACCCATTTTTCACTTTGAACTGAGTCTTCCACAGATTTGGATGCAACAGCATCATGTGATCTAAACATCCTTAGATCTTTGGTCCTTTTCACTTGGAAAGGCAGAACATTGGATCACAGGTCTTTTAATTGCAATGACTCTAAAAAATGTAATTTATAGGCTAATCTGTTGTCTTGTTTTGCCCAGGATGTAGATATATAATGCGAAATTACCAATCAAATGAAAATTAGTGTACATGACGCCTGCAGTACGGCTGCTTTCCTTTATGAAGGTTGCAGCCTTTATTTTATAATGTAGGTAGTTCATGGTTGTCTGTAACTTTATTCATATTTGCTGTGTTGAAAGTCAAAATCTGAATTCTTCCTATCAAAAAAAAAAAGGAAAACTAGAACTTGACCCATTTGGAGCAGAAACAGTAGCTTATCATATTATTCATATTCGGCACTGCAGCAACTAATAATGCAATAATGGAAAATGACATGATAACTGCCTGTAATGTCATTTTAGTAACACTTTACTTGAAGCCCCCCTGTATAACACATTATAAGTACATTACAGCACTGTATACATATAGTTATAAACACTCATAAATGATCACAGTGCTTTATAACATTAGGACCGAACCCTAACCCTAACCGTAATCCTACACTATATAGTGGGTTATAAAGCATTGTGATCATTTATGAGTGTTTATAACTACTTATAATGTGTTATACAGGGGGTTCAAATAAAGTGTTGCCGTCATTTTTTTCCATTTTGAATCTTAATAATTTAATAACTTACCAAAATACCTTTTACAATCATGATGGATCGACAGTGTTGGAGAGTGTATTCATGATAAACTGAACATGAGGACAACACTATGCACTATCTTTGACAAGCAAACTATGCAAAACTTTCCAAGAAATGCGGCACTGTTTATGTAATATTACACTTTATAAATTTTGAAAAGCTTTTGTAAAAATGCTACCCCTTCATTTAATAACTTTTTACATTATGCTACAGCAATAATGGCTCAAACATGTTATTACAAACTTAGTAAGTTATTACATTATTGAAAAGTAAAACATCATTAGCCATTATTACAATATTGGTTGATAAACGCATAAGTGAGTACAAGCTGGTATAATCAGTTTACTTTACTGATGCTGTTTGCAGGACATTCCCACACACTCCTCTTGTGAAGTTTTGTAGAATACACTTGAATGTTTTCCTCCGGGCGCCGTCCAGACGATGCTCTGAATTTAACGACGAGCCAAATTTACAATCAGCAGTGCTTCTTTTTTTGGCATTTAGAGATAGCGCCGTTTCAAATCGCTGCTCCGACTTTAATAAACGCGCTGCGACGGCCTGCCGACGGTCCACTGGGACGTCTCCGGACTTCTGTCCGGCTCAGATGGGAGCGCTGGACAATAAAGCAACGGCGGCTGAGCGATGAGATCCTGCATTTCCTGTCGATGCTCCACTGTTTTTGTAATTCAGTGATTCAGTGCACACAAACACACAAGTGTCAATATAGCAACACACAGCAGCACATGGAGACACCCACACAGGGCAAGGAGCATTTTTTCCTTACATGCACATTTAAATATGTATGAAAGGCTGCATCACCTTGTTATCACAGTAACAACACTCATTCTTCATGTTTTGACTATATTAGCACAAACGACTTCTCATTGACGTTCTTGTTTTATACACCAGAAAGAAGCAGTTAAACCCAGTTGTTGCTTTGGGAAAACGCCGTTATGGCTCACAATGCTGAGTTTTCTCTCCGTGCCTCCTCAGTGACACATTTTCATTTCATATTTTTGCAACATCTCTGTCTTGAACGTGGCCATTAACGGCAGCCCACGCCGCCACGCCGCTATAATTTACATCTTAAATCACAGGTTTCTGCACTGTAAGGTTTCTGCCGTACAATACAGCTGCCAGCAGCACAATTAGCCGAAGAAATCCTGTCATTTGCATCTACCTTTAGATTATATTTCATGCCCGGGTTTCTTCAAGGCCTCATGAATAATGAAATGAATCTCGGTTCTGTGGAGAGAGGGACTTTTTCGCGATCGAGCACTTTGTTCGATGCCCAGCTTATGACGAAATCCCTTTGAGTGATGCAGAACCGCTGCACTCTCTAAGTGAGAAATGATTGACTGCTTAATTGATACTCTCCTCTGCCCATATGTGGGCTGTTATCCCAGCAGCCCACAATTATTGATGAATTACCATATCATCAATATTTAAGTAATCTCTCGCTGGGTAACCAAAAAAAGAAAGATTATAATGGTCTGCAATTTGTAAAATATTCAGGGAAGGGATCTCTTGGACCAGCTCCACGTGTGATGAGGGAGTAAACGTTCCAAAGCGCCGGCGTCTTTTTCTCCCATTACCAGGAGGGCAGCCGTCCCCACCGGCTCCGGATCGACGGGGGAGTCGGACGCTGTGAAGGACAATTGGCAGCTGGTGAAACTTTAATCAGGGCCATGAATTAATCAATAAAAGGGGGAGGATAAATGAAGCGGGCGCATGCACCTAAATGATGGCGGGGGAGGCCCCGTGGCCCGCTGCTACACTTACTTCCTGAATAAATCATTTCCTGCGAAGGCCCGGAGTGTCCTGAGGAGCAGCTACTCCCAGACTCCAAACCTTTCTCCCTGCTGAATCTCCCCGCCGTCGATCTCAAGGCCACGACGGAGATCAGGGAGCTGAGTCTGTGTATTCACCTTACCAAAATAGACTCACTCAGAATATTTATCACACACAGTTCTGGATAATTTCTTAAGGGAACCAATTTGGAGTGAGCTTTGCATGTCAATGTCCTGCAATTCAGCCTCGAAACTCCTCTGATTGCTGTTTGCTGCAGCATGTTAGGTTGTATTTTCCTCGGTCCATTGGTACTTTATACTCTGCGTGTCTCCTAATTACAGGCCATACCTGTGGCTGATATGTTGGCGCCGAACCACAGGAGACTAATGGGTTTTAACAGTCGGCCATTTGTGTAATTGTGCAGCTTAAGGGGCTTGATTACTGGCTCGCGCTGCAGAGATTGCAGTAAAAACAAATATCATTTCGCACGCTGCACACAAAGCGCTGATGGTAAATAACGCGGCCCGCGTAGCACGGGCGAGCGAGCCGTGCCGCTCCAAAAACAGCGGAGCGTCGCCAAGCGAACCTCTGAACTTCCGCACGCGTCGCAGGTCGGGCCGGCTCGACACGGCAACAATCGGAGAAAGAACGGCCCGGGCGTTCGCCTGGTGTCTGTATTCCCAAATATTTGGACTTGATTTTCTAGCCAAGTGAATGTGAAATTGAAAATGTGAAAGCACCTGGCGGGGTAATTGGTAACTCGGGCCCCAGCAAGGATAAATCTGCGGGAACTAAGTCCACACGAAATTGAAAATGCACGCTTGTGGCTTGTGTGTGGAAGCCGAAGACACTGAGAAGAATACCGTGTTTTACATCGGTAGTTTCACACAATTTTCAGCCTTTTAAGTCATTATTATTTAAAATCTGCTTCTTTTTTTTTTGTTTTTTTTTTTGTAATTGGTATAGGAATCAGTTGAACTGTTGCTATTTACTGCCAGTCGTCAAACGTTGGATGAAAGAAAACAAAGGAAAGTCAAATTAAGGGAGACACAATGAGAGAGTGGGGGGTGAAATGAGAATAAGAAGCTACCATGGAGAGAAAATCAAGTGTGACAGAGACAGAGAGCACAAGCAAAGAAGGCAAAAAAGACAGAGAGACTTAAACTGACAAAGCAAAACTTGGGCTTCCCCCCCCTGGCTCTGCAGTGCGCTCGGAGCCAGGTACGGGTCGAGGTAACCATCTAGAGCGGCGTGGCGCCTCTCCCGGGCGCTGTTCTCCGCCATCTCATCCTCGGTACTCAGTGGAGCACGGCAATTGCTCCTCTCCACACCCTTCCACAGATCTGCACCCGCGATTACGCCCCAAATCAAATGAGTCTGGGGCTCGGAGAGGAGGGGAGGTTCAGGCAGAATGGGCGACAGAGGCGGAGAGGAGGCAGGGGCGGTTCGGCAGACGGGCGTGCGGATTTATCACGCCAGTTCTGGATCTGAGTGGTTGGAGAGGGAAAAGTGAAGAGCGGAGCACATGTGGTGCTTTAAAATTCATTTTAAAAAAACGCCTGCTGGTTTAGAAAGGGCGTTCATGCGTAGAAATGACTTGAGCGTTTTTGCACAGATTCGATGTGAACAATAGCGTTTGTACGGCAGATGTGTTCTTTGAACTCGAAGTAACGCTTCTTTTGACCTATTTTTTTATGATGGAAATGAAATGCTAATATCTACGTTTTAGCCGTTTTATGATGTGAAGAGTTTGGTGTTGGGAAAAAAAAAGGTGAAAATGACAACAGATCAGAGGGAATTGTGGGAAGAATACATCGTCCTCCACCACAGATTTCCAAACCGTGACGGTAATGAGTTCACGTTGCTGATTAGCTTTGAACTTTAGGAACACTGTTGGACCCAAAATGGAAATATGCTGTTGTGTTCTTTTTTTTTATCTTTTAAAGACAAAGCTGAGATATTATAACCACAGTTTGCTTTTTTTTTAAACATTTTTTCTGTCAAAACCTGCATTAAAGGGAGGAACATTCAAACAGATGCCTGAACACACTCACACCGAAAATACCGGCAATTCCTCAATTTCCTCAGTTTAACCAAGTTGACACATTAAAAAATATTGAACTGCGCTGACATTAAACCAAGAAAATTGTGTTGTAAAACTGAATATCAGAAGAAACAGTGAAACAGATTACAGCTATGAAAAGCATAATGGCAAGTAAGAGAATTTTATAGTTCAGATCTGTACTTCATGATAAAATTCCTACAAAAAAATCAATAAAAAGAAGTCTGTTTTCACCAAAGAAAAGCTGTTACCACAGGAAACTGAAAACAAATTCAAACTCGCAAACATGCAGAAAAAGAATCCATGCAAACTGCTAAAAAGTGAAACTTCAATCGCCAAACGGCTTATACAAGCAGCATGGGGGGAGTCTGCTCGCCTGGTCGTATGTCCCTGTACCAATATCAATACGCCGGCGAAGCCAATGAAATGATTAATGATCAGAAGATGTATTGGGTTTTTCGTGGGAGAGGTCGGTGCTGCCAGAAGGAGAGTGTTTGTGCTGGAGTTTTTATGAAGCCGGCACTTACTGACCCTCGGCGGCGCTGCACTTCAGAGTGCTTCCATATTGGCCCAATCTTCCAGCCACAGTTGATGCAGCCCGGTTTAACATCTTTCACCTTCCTGCTTTCTCTTTTACGGCGAGCAATATCTGTGTTTTGGCTCAGTCGACATGATTTACACCCAGAGAGGAGAGCTGTTTTCTGTGATAACATAGAAAATTCCCCGCTATTTTACCGCTCAACACAGATGAACGTATCGCAGAGAGAAAGAGAAATATTCATGTCAGGAGTTGGAGGCCGAAAGGGGACACAAAAGACAAGTAAACATGTCAAAATATTGTTAATATTCACTAATCATTAGTAGTTTTATTGATATCATACACTATGGAACTGGATCAAATTAAAAGTGACGTCTATTTTGGACGAGAAAAAAAATAAATGACTGAAAACACATGTAAACAACGCAGGGCCACATGAAGGATCAAAAATAGAAACAATGCAGGAAAAAAAACAGAGATCGAAGCAGGAGGAATGCAGAGAATCAATAGTTTAAAAGTACTTAAGAAATACAGAAGGGAGACGCGTGAAAATGATTGAGCGAACAGTCCTGAAGTAAACACTGCTTCCACTCGGTGTGGGGTTATTTTCTCTCCATGTGACCGATCAAACAAAGCTACACGCTGCACACACACTCTCCTTCGCAGCAGGAAGGAAAATCTCCTCAATCTGAGCAGAAGTTAGTCTTTCTGGAACAGAATAGGACAGACGCAGGTTTTTTGTCGTCTAATGATGGCACACATGGTAAATGGGTTTCACAAAGCCCCCCACACACACACTCACACACCAGCGGAGGGCTGAAGCGCAAGGTCCTCAGTCCATCCACCGGGAGCAGTTTGGGGTTCAGTGTCTTGCTGAAGGACAATTTCACATACCTGTGATCCACAGCCGCCCCATGATTTACATTCAGCGTTGCTAATGTAGTCCAAGGGGAACATATTTTTATTTGCAAAAAAGGAGGACAAATGCCCCGGTTTCCAGATATTCAACTGAACCTCAAGGTTTATTCAAATATGCCTTACATTTTTTAATTTATTCAAAATATGCCTCCTCCATATGGATAGACAATGCAGTTGAAAATAAGCCTTCTTCATTTAGATTCAGATTAGCTACTGAGAGGTCACTCAGCATGCTTTTACTCACTCCAAATAAAGGAAAACAGAAAACCTTTAGATATTGTTATATTGTGCATGAGGAGCTGTTTGCATCACACTCACTTTAATCACAACCATTAATAAGGACAGTTGACTTTCAATGCAGCTCAGGTGAGATGCAATCTGGCTCAGTGTGTTCCATTAATTTCCTGAAGCCTTTAAACCTTCCGCTGGGTTAAGAGGAAACAGATCTCACGAGGTCACTGCTGTGTGTTAGTTTTTCAGATGGCTTAAGAGCTTGTTAAACAACATCAAACTAGTGTGGCTTCGCAGCACCACTGGCAGCGACAGCGGTTCACTGCAGGTTAATATGCAAAAAGCTGGAGTGGATGTTGTTGTGCATGATTCTCGTGGAATATTTATATGCCAATTTGTTTTTTGTTTTGTTTTTTTCCGCCACAGCCCACGCGTTATCTTATCTTCATTTTTTAAATCTCCCTCAGTATCTCCGCAGAACTGTCAAAAAAAAAAAAAATGCTGTTTACCTAAAAACTGCAATCTTTGTGGCTCTGTAGCTCCGACTAGTGGTGGGGCGGACACATGACAGTCACGCTGCACCTCCTACATGGACGAAACACGAACTGACGATTCTTTTTAGAGGTTTATGTTCAGTTGTACACATCCCTAATAATGAATTTCTTGTGTGTTACTGCCAGATATGGGCTTTACTGTATCGCATTTCATGATTTTTATGGTCTCATGAAGAGACGATTGGAGGACTACAGTATTTCTGAACTGTGTTTTATTGAAAGAAATTCTTTACTGTACAGCAATGGTGCAGAAGTTGCTCTATGAATAAAAAAAAAAATGAAACAAGAGAGGGGTACATTGAGGTAGGGAGGAGCGAAGCTTTTCTGGTCTTTTCTCTTTTCCTCCAGTTTCTCTTATTATTCACATCACACCTGATATTGTCGCCCATGATGCATGGCTCTGCAGTCGTTCCCTAAAATCAGAACATGTGCTTTAGAGACTGATGAAGTGGATTCCCAAAAAGAGAAACAATGAGTGCACTCACCTGGAACTGTTCTTGTGGAAGGAAATCACAGCTTTTTAAGAGTAAATGGGTAAAAGCTAAAATTGTACCAAAACACCACATCAGCATCTAAGTGGCGGCACTGGAGCTCTCATCTGGAGGAATAAGAAGGTTGCACAAAGGTTGCTGCATATTAGGAGAAATTACAGTGTTTTGCTTTATTTCTTGTGATGAAACCAGTTTGAATCTCTATCGATTTCCAGTTTGAAGACAAAAACACGGTTAGAACAGATGCGGGTATAATCTGGTGGCAAACAGCGAGGAAACATGTTAACCACGGTGTGATTCAGTGTGTACACACACTACTGCCTCAGACATGTCAAAAGGAAAAAAAAAAGACTCCTCTTCAGCCGTCTGTGAATGGTCGAGAGGACCACAGAGTTTCTTTGCTGAAAGTTAGCAACTTTACGTGCAAACAGCACTCAGAAACTCTTCAGGCTGAAAGGTTTGATATGCCGTCAGCGTCTTTTATACTTCTCTGCTCTGGTTCGTCACATATATGGAGGAAGAGAACAAGACAACAGGACAGGTGTCAGCGAATGTCCACAGTTCTGACTGATAACTTTCACGACACACCATTAAATGTAATTAATATCCTGAGGTGATATTCAGATTGTTGCAGAAAAGAGCTCGCACAGCATGTTGATCAGTATTTACCTGGATGAAACATCATCCTCTCCCTACCAGTGCTTACAGAAGATTACAGTATCCGAAAGACTCAAACGGCGCCTGACATTTCGCCTGAATTCTGGAGCTTGTCGTCCACCTAATCTTTGGTTCATTTTTAGACTTCAAGCAGTCAAAATCTGTGTCGTGGAGACGCTGAAGGTTAAAAAAGCACTGGGTTGAGGGGCCAGACCAATAACCTTTAAATACTGACAAATGAAGAGTTTTCTATTGATTCAGAGCAAAAAAAGCAGGATTACTGCTATGTTCTAGTACTTATTCAAAGTTAGAGTCTCAGATCATTTTCTTGGAACATATGAGCTTCATATCTGATCGTTTTATTCAGAGTTGAGTAGGAGAGTCTGATATCACTCAGTGGCCAGGCGAGGACAGCTAATGTTAGAGTTTCCAGAAAAGTTTTTTTTTTGCTTTTTGGAACATTTGCACTGGATCTCCAACAACCTGAAGACTGCACTTTATAAAATGTTACAGATTGGTTCAGTTGAACACTTGTGAAGCGTAATGATTCATGTTTGTTTCGTGAATCGGTCCGTTCTTCATTTATCATACTGTTATCACATGGACCGTTTTTCCAGAGCAACACAAATAAAGGAGTTAATTCAACATGGCTAACGGAGCTCAGGTAATGTTTACTAATCAGCACAGGTGCCTTTTACCCATGCAGTGTGTGTCAAACTGCAAAGTGAATAAAAGTCTTCCGGAGAAATGTGCTCGTGGCTGGGGATTTTTGCTCAGTATTTTTGACAGCGAGCAGGGCTGTCTGGAAACAATCGAGAAGTATAAACACCGCCGCGTGAATGACTCAAAGCGGAAATGAAGGAGACAACAGGGTGAGTGCCCCATTGCACTCGAAAAGAGACACAGAAAGCAGAGAGGCTCTCTCTGTTTTTCTCCAGAGAGCGGAAAGGAGGGCAGGAGGTGTGTTATTCTGCGCGAGCGAGACAGAATGAAGAGATGGGGAGTGAGGGGAGATAAGGTTCATTAGAGAAGGTGCGCAGGAACAAAGCCTAATCTCCATTTTAACCTTACCTTTAGAGGAAGGCCGCAGTTGCTGCTGTGATAAAGGACTAGTGCAGCCCTAAGGTATGCACGGAATACTGATTAATCCCTTACTATTGTTATCGGGAGATGTCAGCTAATGCTGTGATGGTGAACCGCACCGCTGCTGCTGCTACAGAAATTCCTCTCCATCTTTCCTTTCCGTTTCTGGCGCTC
Source organism: Salarias fasciatus (assembly GCF_902148845.1). Classification (NCBI taxonomy): domain Eukaryota; kingdom Metazoa; phylum Chordata; class Actinopteri; order Blenniiformes; family Blenniidae; genus Salarias; species Salarias fasciatus. The sequence goes on from NC_043759.1 coordinate 20,266,696, forward strand.
CTGTCCATTCTCCGAGTCTATCCATCTCGCTCTCTCTCCCCTCGTGAGTGGAGAATAGGCGCCTGGGGCCTTTGATGGCGTGAGGGGGCGTTAGTGTTTTGATAAGTATTGATATCAATCTTATAAATCTGAATTTAATGACCCAGTGTGCTCGGCCGCGGACATTTGTCATGTAATTCTCATATGAGGAATCAAGCTAAATAGGTTCTCCGAATTCGCATTGACTCACTCTGACAGGAGATTGCTCGCTTACGCGTTATAAACCACGGCGATGACAGCCCCGCGTATTTGCGCTATTGACTTACCCTGCGCCCTGCCAAACACACACCGCAGCAAGACAACAGAACAGGCGCGTTCTTTCTTTTTTCTTTTTTTCTTTTTTTCTTTTTGGTGCTGAGAGCAGGAAACAACTCCAGGAAAGTGATGAAGTAAAAGCAACGAGAGGTGCTGAAAGATGAAAGGCTTGAAAAGAAGGAGGAAGAGGAGAAAACAGAGAGGCGAGAGACTGCGTACGGGTTTGAGAGAGTGCTTCAGTCTCAGCGTGAGCTCTCACGTCCCCCCCACCCCCACCCCCACCCTCCCCTCTTTCGGGCCTGTCTGTCTTGATGGATTGGCCCATCAGTTAGAAATAATTAGGATGAGCTGTAGTCTTGTCTAGCTGCATGCAGTATTACAAGGGAGCCGGGTCAGGCCTTGGAAGCAGAACTCCATCCTGCCTTTTACTTCGTCTCACTACAAGGGTGGGGAGGGCGGGGGGGGGGGGGGGGAGGGCGGGGGGGGGGGGGGGAATTTGCACAGTAAATTGCATCATTCCACTTTATTACAGTGATACAGGATCACGCAAAGACGAGCCATTATAGTCAAATAGTTAATGATTCCAACCTGCCGCCGCCTGGCGGAAGCGGTACCTGTACAGCCTGTTTTCCTGCCTGCTCAAGCGCTCCGTCCTCCGCCTGATCAAACAGAACACTTTAGTTAAGGCACACAGTGTATAACTCCCGTCACCGTGCAAATTACTGAGCCTGAAGGCCTCATCACACACACATTTTTCCCTTTTCTTTCTGCCTCTATTTTTATTCATCGGGGTTCATTCGCAGCCTCAGCAGATGCTCATGCAAACCAAAGTCGCCACACAGTACCGCAAGGTGTTTAGATTAGATCCATCTTCATACTTCTCTAATGTGTACAGTTTGCTGTTAAACTTCAGCGCAACACGTTAAATTGAGACGAATAAAATGAGGGATAAAAAAGAAGCTGCAATAAGTCATTGTTACAATATTGCAAAAGTGGGTAGTCTGTGTTTGGTAGAGTTTTTGTTCTTACAGTGCTTCACAGTGACAAAACTTAAACCATTTAAAGGCTGTGAGGTTCACTATTCAGTTCCACATCTGTGATTAAGTTGCATTTGTGGAATAAGGAGCAATATTTCTTCTCTGTCAGTGCAAAGCAGCTTATTCCGTTTTTATTTTTTGTCTTCTGGAGACTTTTGGTTCCAGATGAGTTCCTGGTGATGAGCATTTGTGGGATGAGCTTGGTAGACAGTGCTCGAGACCCCTCACTGATTAATGAATAGTTAGTAAAATCCGATTTTTTTCACTCTTCAGTCGTCTTGAGCAGCTGCAGAATAAGCTTTGATTTGGCTAAATCTTCGTGGATTTTCTACTAAGCATCCCGCAAATGCATGTTTGTCTTAGATGTGGCACACCTGAATGTTTGTGGATTTGCATGTGTGTGTCTGTGTGTGTGTGTGTGGTGTTGTCTGTCTCTCTGTTTTGGCCGGGATCAGCCCGTCGAGTTGGATAAAGCAGTGTACATGATGTGGATAAACAGACTTTATAAGATTCACTGCCAAGAAGCATTGTTAGAACAACCAGCACTCATGTCCTTGTTTGTTCCTTCTCCATTCAAATTCGTATTTTAAATATGATAAATTACTGACGTGTGAAGGCTAAAGATTGGCTCCAGTAACATGATTCTTTCTACACTTTGATGCCTTTCAGACAATGGGCCCAATCTGCCAAAATGTGGAGAATTTTCTGTCGTCTTGAGTTAAATGTGAGCTAAACGTATTTAAGGTGAAGAGAAAGACTGACTGTAGGAGAAATGAGACTTTTTAACTTAACTGCAGCTTCGTTCCAGGACTTTAGGGGACAACCTTCAGCACAGAAATAAATGAATTGCATTGCCACCGCCTGTGCCAGAGCAGAGGATTGCCGTGTAGCGCTACCTGTTCGTAATGACAGCCATCTCCACCTGTATGGGTTGTTACTGCCGTCCGGCCCTGCCTGCTGTGTCCGTCGTCCGCAGCCCGCCTCTCCGTCCTTTACACTGATGAGTCCTGAGCCCCAGCGGACCATCTCACCCTGACAGATAATGACTTTTTTGTCTGAACAGAGTCTGACCTTCTGCTTATACCGGTATAATATCACAGTCGTTATTAAGATGATCACCCCTGCCATACTTCACCCTCTGTGTTTGCCACGTGAGTAACACCTCGGGGCAGACATAAGTTTTACATGATTTTTGTTCACGGAGAGTTTGCCGGTCCTCTCGTCTTGATCCGTGCTCACGCAGTGTATTCTCAGAGATGGATGGTTTAAACTCTGCCTGACAGACATTGAACCTGCGGTCACTGCCTCGCCTACTTAAGGAAAACCCGGCAGAGCTCAGACAGACACCGAGTTCATTCCGATCACAGATTCATTATTCAAACATGACCTTTCCTTCTCGTCCTCCTCTTTAACAGTGGTACCTGCATGAATTTTGTCAGATAGCCGGACCGGTTGCTGGAGGAACTACAGACAATCTGCCGCCGATACTTCCTCTCAGCCTCCATCGGTGAGATGACGGGAAGCAGCAGAAGAAGGAGCAGGAAACTGCAGCGTGGGTCTTGTTAGTTTCGTGCTTTCAAGCCAAAACAGAGGAATGAGTGTGTGTGTGTGTGAGAGACATACACATGAAAGACAAAGTGTGCGTATGTGTGTGTGTTTGTGTGTGTCAGTGCCGCGGTGTTTGCTGAGCCTTTCATGTTCGCTGCATGGTGCCTTGTCCATGTCGGGCTTCACATACTGATGAAACTCTCTGCCTGAGTGGCTCAGCCGCCTCGGAGGGAGGACAGGGCAGCAAAGCTGCACAGACTGGACACCGCTTTTATGGCGCTTGCTGGTAAAGTCCCGTGTTTTTGTTTTTTTTTAATTTTTTAATGTGTTTGCCAGGTGCACAACTTCAGCACGCACAGCATTCAAAACACAACACTCTGCATTTGAAAATGCTCTCTGTTCTCTCACTTCCTGTCATCTTCCTCCAAGTGCATTCAGCCATATACATCTTTGCTCGAGAAAAAAAAAAAGGAAAAAAAAAATGACAACCCTGGGCCTGAGTGGCCTCTGGTGTGCAGTCATTTTATTTGCAAACAACATAATAGCTTCGCGACTCATGACACTATCAGCCACACGCACACCTACCATTGTGTTTCAAGCTCAAGGAGGGGAGATCAGCCTCAGAAAATAACCCTCAGGTTGTGTTTCATAAATACTAAGTAAAAGAAGCATGTTATGTTCGCGAGAAGTCATCTCCTCTCCGCGGGCTTGATGCATTTTACATGGCAGACGCAGAGAAACCGGCTTCAGCCCAGTGAAGGAGCCGAAGGGAGCATGATTGAATTCCATCTACTGAACACAAACCCATTTTCAATTACACAAAAAAGTGCACGTGTGTGTGTGTGTGTGCACGTGTGTCAGTGAGCACTCATGCGTGCACCTGTCATGTGCTAAAGAAAGGTGTTGTTCTAAAATACAATCCAATTCTCAAACAAATACACCTCAAGGAAAAAAAAACGAAAACCACAGCAAGGTCCTGAGTTGGAAAAGACTTTCTTCAGAGCTCTAGTGGACTAAAATTCTTGTGTTTTACTTGACATCCTCATCAGGCAAAGGTAACCCAGCATATTTAGCTTAAACTCAGTGTTTTTGGTGCAATAATGTTGAGTGTCCTGCTATGAAATTATTGCTGGATTTCTGATGAAGACAGTGAACTGCCTTGGCTTTTCAGTTAGCGTCATTTGTGTTCTTGTTCTTTCAGTGTCACACAGTTCGACTTCTAACTCAAAATCCCTCCAAATCAGTATTCCCTTCACCGCCTCGTTTCATCGACCAGGTCCTTCCTGAGGTGTTCCACTGAGACCCGCTCAAGGAATGAAACATGGGGGGTCATGCGTACAATGTCCCCCTTTCAAAGGTCGGTAAACAGAAACCCAAGCTGCGTTTTTTTTAAAGGCAGCTCTTCGGATCTTTGGCAGAAAAGTGGGATGTCGGGTGCGACTCAGTCTTCAGGCTGCCGGGCCAGATGGGGCTTATGGCGAGATGGCATGATGGACTCACAAGAGGGATATGAGGATTTTCATCTGCTAATTTTTATGCACGTGAAATGCGCACGAAGGCTTTTTGATAAATTTGGCACGCGCAGCATGGCAGAGACCTCTTTCGCAAAAGGCGCCTTGGCTTCAAAGCGGCAAACGCGCAGCTGGAATTAACAGCATCACTGAATCAGAGGAACACAGAGGTGTGTACCATATCTCATAGCAATGCGAGTGGCAGCCGGGAGAAAACATTACTTCTCGTTCAAGCGTCTCCGTCGAGACGGGGTTGACAGGGTCGTTGTGTACCGCGCTTGTTCTTTTGTGCACAGTCTTTGTGTTTCGAGTATGAAGACAAACCAAAGTGTAGGCAGAGCGAGAGAAAGCGTGTCGGGGCCAATCGTCTGCTTTCACCCAGTTGGTAGCTGCATTTTTATGTCCGCAGGCAGAGAAGAGCCATTAGCTGAAGCCATTATGATCCCCGGTTTTTCATTAATTCTTTCTTATGCAGGAACAAGCACACAGCTGTACTTACATCTGTCAGTCTGGTCATAATTGACATATTATCTCTGCGGTGCCTTGAAGGAAGGTCTTTGAATTTGAGCAACGCGTTGGCGCTCACTCGAAGATGAACTGATTACACGTTGTTGGCCACAGGTCAGGAAAGTCTCATTACCAGCCGGTATCTCTTCGCCTTGAGGGCTCAGATGTTCACGTGGTCTCCGTGTTACACGGCTACGATTTTGGTGACCTGAAGAAAAGGTGTCTGCTTCTTCATGCCGAGCTCCTTTTTCCGCCTCCACTTGGATTCAGCCAAGCACCCAGAGCATTGTGTTTTAGGGTTAATCATTCATTTATTCGCCAGCCTTCAATCCCAGTGTCATCGCCATGATATCTCCAGGGATTTAAGGACGTTTCCTACATTTCGTCACACTTGAAAGTGAATTAATTACATTCTAGTGGCCAAAAGTCGAGGTTTAGTCCTTTATCTGTCTGTATCAAGCCACTATATTTAATGCCTTCTTTACCTCTTCAAATTCATAATGAGTCGTATTATGAGTAGTTTGATTGTGAGATCGTGATTAATCTAAGGTGTGCATGAAACTTTGAGGGAATTTGCTGAGATTTCATTTGCTCCAAATGAACTTTTATCAAGATTTCATTACGATAAAGCCACGGTAATCTCCTGTTTACCAAATTTTAGACTCCATTTGGTAAGAAATGTGAAGTTTATGAGACAAATCATAAATTCACAGTTTTGTTTGCAGATTATTTGGCACTTTATGATAGCTGGCACCTCATTTTTGCCAATTTGTGAAGGTACATCAGAATCATTTATCTTTCTTCTGGACTGTATCATCCTGCCCAGAGTCCCCGGAGCTGAGCTGCCGATGGGTGGGAGACGCGTCGTCAAACACAATTATAATCACACCAACAGGTACTCACACCGACCAACAGGTACTCACACAAACCTCAAACACATGTTTCATATTGTGGAACAAAACCACAGAGAAAGACTAAAACCACTCAGCAACAGGGAGAATATGCAAACTCCACGCAGCCTCAAATGGGAATATCTTTCTAACATGGGAATGTCTAACAATATCTTTCAGGTGGACCCATCAGGAGCTCGGGAGGAGTTTATAACGGTGCGTTTGACTTTCAGAATGTTCACTGAAGATGCGGTCACGCAGCCATGAGTCCCTTTGTTTGAATGCGAACCGACAGCGTGAGGGGTAATAAGCGGAGACAAGTGTTTTGGGAGCGTGCGGCTCTGAAGTCGGTCCCTTTAAGCCCAGTGAGATATCACACCGGGCCCGGGTCCAACTGAAACTTCAAATCCATCTTTTCTCTTTGGTTTCTAATTAGTGGGTAACAGATGACGCATCTCGGAGACAGAAGGGGAAGAGCGCGTATCGGTGTACAGCAAAGCCTCTGCTGAGTGAAATCAACCCCTCATGCCACCCAGTTCTTCTGATTTGGAGATTTTTTTTTTTTTTTGTCTCTTTTTTTTTTTCTTCTTCAGGTGAGTGAATTCCCGTTTCCTTTGCGCGCCTCACATCAGGGCCGGGCTGATCTCAGTTAAACTCTTAATAAGCCCTATTTCACGGCATGCAGCCAAGAGATTAGATATGACAGGGCAGGCGTGGGCTAGTACTGAGACTACAGCTCTGCAGGCTAAGCTGTGGATTGGAAATGTTCCAACGCATGGAGCAGCTTGTTGGGTGGAGAGCTCGGCGCGGCACGATGAGACCGGGAGCGCGGCGCCGAGAAAATCCCACCCTCCCCGTTGACCGGCCCACCTGCTATACTCCACGCTTTAATCCAACCTTCACTGCTCTCCCAGGAGACGCAGCTATAGGTCGAAGTTTTATGGAAAGGAGGTAAATGTTCTTACTTTCTCGCTGCCAGATGTTGGCGGAGTTTTCGACCGCTGACCCGTGTGACCTTCCGGAACTCCCTGGAGGAACACGGGTTTACCTTGTATGAGGTGTGCAGGGCTGGTTTGAGCTGAGGCAGCATGCGAATTATCTATATGAAGCTAAAGACATGTGCTCACAGCGCCGGGCGAGAGCGGGCCGACCCGGCTCGCCATATGGCTTTAAGGGGGGCTTATTAGGCTCCGAGCAGAAAACACACTATCCACAGCGGACCGAGGCCACCAGGGGATGATCTCTATTATTAAAGCCTTTAATTCTAGTGGAGGGAGCAGAAACGTGGAAAAAAAACACCTTTCAGGAGAGCAGGAGGTGGGGAAGGTCTGTCGTTCGCGCCATTCAGTCTCACGTCTTTCTTTTCGCTTTCTTTCTCACACCAGAATTGCTCAAACAAATCCAGCAAATTAGCGGTTTACTCTCCTGAATGACTCCTTCTCTCAAAAAGCACCAACAGAGAGCAAGTAGCAGAACAAACAGCACACACTCACACAGTGAAGGCTCCGCTCTGTTTTTACTATTTTCCAAATTATTTCTGCTCGTTAGCACCTCTTATTATTATTATTTATTTGTTTTTAGCCAATGCTTCCTGGAGGGAGCCATGACCATTTCTCTGCTTCTCAATATAAACCTTCACAACTGAAATAACCTTTTTTTTTTAATTATTATTCATGTAAACTCAAGCTGGGTTCAGTCCTGTCAACAGTAGGTACATGCTGACCTCTTGAGGACTGAAAGTGGAACTTCACTCAAACTAAACTCGATGGAACAGTGATGGCAACAGAGAGCCACAACAAATATCTTCACCAGCAGACTGAACATTTGTGATCGAGCTTTTATGCCAGGAGAAAATAAAAATATAATAAATATAACTACTGATTCAACAGAATGTTTTCAAGTTATGTTGAAGTTAATTAATCCATTTAACCTTAAAATGCTGCTCGTGATTCTGTAATTACAGAGTAATTGCGATTGAGTTTAATCACCTTGCTTCTTCCATCATTTGTCAAGTCAGTAAATTAGATAAATTGACTTGCGGTGCACAAGAAATGATGGCATGCTGACCACCGGTTTCCTCTGAGCAGTGGGTCAAAGTCAAAGTAAGCTTTATCATCAATCCTGCTGCACACACACACACACACACACACACACACACACACACACACACACACACACACACACACACACACACACACACACAAGACACGCAGTACAATCAGTCTTTGTGGCCTGCCTTGTTTTTCATGAAAACACGTAACTGTAGTACAGACCGCGGGCCTGCCGGGTGAGGTGGTGCAGTGTGTGTGACGCCACGGGCCTCGAGCCTATAATGTGTCCAAAACCAAAGAGATGGCGGTGACCTTTTCTCCCAGCCTGCAGAGGCACCAAAGACCAGCTTTAATCCATTTTGTCCGGTGGACAAGGAAGCTCAGTACAAATCCCTGGACACAGTCGAAATAATCATAAACTGTGATTATTAATAAGCTCTCCTCCTTTAGCGTCAGCAGTGCCAGCCTCACAACAATCTGCACCTAATTTATTGAAAATGTTTTAACTTTCTAATGTATCTGCGGGTTTAAGTCACTAACACTGCAAAATAAAAGCAGCTCGTAAGAATCAACATCTGGTCCCTGGTTCAGCTGATGGAGCAGCAGATCTGCAGGAAAGGCAGGAGCATCCTCGGCAGTCCGGTTGCTGCCCTCAGACAGCGTCTCTGTTACAAGTCTCTTAAATGCCTATTCTAATTCTATGTGTGTTGGTTTTGTTGTGCTGTGAAGCCTTTATTGCCCCTCAGGGATAAATAAACTGCTGCTGATTCTGATGCACTGATTTAACATTAGGGTTGTGGTTTTTCAATATCCTTTCTGCTGCCATGATTCAAACAGCATATCTTTTAGTTGCCAAGGCTCTGTGTCGCCTGGAGTACATCAAGTTTAACAATAGGCCCTACAGGCTGAAGTTCTCCTCTGTCAGCATGTTTTTCATCCATTGCATCACCTCAAAAGAAAGTTTTTTGGGTTTTTTTTGTTTTTTCAACAAAACAGTACCAAGCACAACTCTGAAATGAGAGTAACTGAGGATATAGTTGTGCAAATATTACCTGAAGATTATGTTGTTTGTAATCTCCGTGCCGAGAGGCACATCTTGGAGTGTGTGTGTGTGTCGCTTGTTTGTGTAACCTGTGGACGCGAAGCACTCTCAGGAGCGGCATCAAATTAGATTCCTCTCTCACTTGATATGTGAGCTCATTTAAGCTGCTCGGCTTTGAATTCCCAAGAAATAATTCATCACAGCGCAATGCACCAGACGTGAACCTCGGTGCCACTTTTTTTTTTCCTCTCCTCCCCAAAACTCCCAGCAACTTTCATCCAGGCTCTCTTAAACACAGAGAGGAGAGGAAGTCGCTGCGAAATGCAAAAACAAACATCATGAGAAGGAAGAAGTTAAAACTGATGACTGTGTGATACACTGATGGATGTTTAAGGTCATGGTATTAATGGTAGAAGGGGTCAAAATATTACACATTTGTTAATAAAGCACAAATCTGTCCAGTCATTCTCACCTCCACACTGTGCTGCAGTGAGTCTCTTCCCCTCACCACCAACAAAAGGAGATGAAATGAGACCTGGGAGATTTCCTCTAAAGAGATAATTATCCCTCTCCTCTTCCTCATGAGCTGCTCACCCAATGTCACTCTTGTTGCCTAGTAACCAGCCAGAGTAAAAAAACTCTGCGCGACCCCCATCCTGGAGCCGGATGCAGCGGTGACAGAGCGTCACCAGCTCGCTGCTTCTTCCAGGGCTGCTGATCAGCGGAGACATCAGTGGAGGGATGACGGGACGTGTGAACAGCGACGTTTTCTCCGATGCTTCGTTCAACACGAGACTTCAAGACAATCAGCAGGGGGCAAACGGAGAGGATGGAAGACGCAACAACGATGAGAGAGACAACTTCACTCAGAGCAGGAGGCTGCAGACGAACAGAGCACACACACACACACACACACACACACACACACACACACACACACACACACATCTGGACTGTAGGAAGGACATTTGACCATTTTTGTGCAAGCTATTGACTTATTTATTGTTTGCAACACTTTAACAGTGTCTTAATAGTGAAGTAGAATAAAATGCTGTTTTTCCACGGCTCTCTATAGTGTTTGTCAGTTTGGTGGTCTTGATGATTAAGCACCTTATGTTGCTGTAACACACTGAGTGATGTGTCAGCGCTGTGGATCAAGATTTTGAAAAGTTCAAATTATTTTTGGGACAATAGAATAACAGAGAAAAACTCATCTGTTTCCATTAACTAAAAAAAAATAACCAGAAAAACACTCAGAACAATAACTGGTTTGATATGGATAAATGAGTGAGAAGCAGTGCTGCCAACAGTACAGTGCACTCATGTCTAGATGTTATGAAACTGAATCATTACAGTGTCTAAAATAACATTAATGAAGACTGTTCTGATGTATTTGTGATGTTCTGTGATCAGCAGTATGACCTCTAGCTGTTCAAGATTTATCTTGCATGTCATCTAATGTCACCAGGAATCAAATGAAGACAATTAATATGGAGGCACCGGGAGGGTGCATCTTTATTGATTTTTTAATAATAATAGTAAACAATTTTTCTTTAATGACATAGAAATGTTTTGAAATAAGCTTCAGTTAACAGTAATTACAATCTCCCCTACATCAAATGGATAAACTGTGACCTTTTAGTAAAAGAATCTGGAAATAAAATTAAGCAGATGTCTTCAAATTAAGGCACAGCAGTGAGACACATGAATCCTGTACAGTGACTTATATTTAATTCCTGAATTGACTTTTTACGGGCTGGTCAGGGATTGCCAAAGGGCTGCATGTTTCCCATGGGCCGTTCCATCAATGTGTTCAGCACTACTGCATACTACACCTTCAATCACAGTTCTATTTCATTGACTTTCGCATTAAATCCACCAAACAACATGTTGACTGAGGTCAATAGGTAAAGATCATTGAATAAGATTCCGTGTTTGGATTCAGAAATACACTGGTGAAAGGTAGAGAGTCATGTATATTAATCTGTCAGTGGAGGAAACATCAGAGGAAATTCATGTCTCTAAGATAATTAAATGAAAGATTATAGTCAGATACAAATTATAACCCTCTGTTGCTACAACTAGGTCAATCAACAAGTCTGAAGCCGTTCTAAAATAAATAATTTCTTTGTCATTAATGATCTGACTGTGGTAGAACTGTGAAACAGCATATTGGTCAAAGACCATGTGAGTATTTAACCTCTATTTATGTAACACAGCAAACAGGGGAGGAAAGTTTATGTGTTAAAGCGTGAACAGACTTTGGAAACTTTGTATTGCATCATGCACTCTATATCTTATTTTATTTTATTTTATTTTATTTTATTTTATTTTATTTTATTTTATTGTGGTATTCTTGCAGGAGGACATGTCTCATGTTGCAGTGCCTCTGTATTATTAAATGCACTTCATACAGTTGTCCACCAGGGGGAAGCACACCCCCATCCGGCAGTCAAAATTAAATTAAACCATAAATTTCAAATTTTGTTCTGAACACATTAGAAAAGAATTACATCAGAAATGTAAAAATTCTGATTTATAAAAAAAAAATATTCTATTTCATGTAATTTGAAGAGAGTTCAAAGTTCACCAGTTCGCCTCTCAAAATGGCGGATGAACCAACACGGGAGTGGAGCGATGAGCAGCTCAAAAGTGACGATTTGCCCAAAAAAGACATAATAAAGTTCATCCAGGACAATGCAGCCCACTCGGTATGTCTATCGCTCTACCGCCCCCGGCTGTTTCTCTGTGGTTATCAGCGTGTTTTCGCAGAAATGCTGAGTTTTGAGGTGCAGCGTGCTGCGTGTTGAGTTAGCTCATCCTGATGCCTGCAGAGAGATCATCATCTTCTATCACCCTGCAGACACAAACCACTGCTTATTCTCTCACCTCACCCGGAGTGCATCCAACCTGCAATAACTCTGCTTTCTCTTTCAGTTCCTCAATGAGCACAAGCTGCTGGGAAACATTAAAAATGTTGCCAAAACGGCAAAGAAGGAGCAGCTGATTATTGCATACAATCAGCTCTTCGAGACAAAAGTGAGTCATCTCCATGTGAACACTGTCCATGTTTTAAAAACAGTAACTTTTCATTTGTGCAACTATATATGCATATATAGGGTTGTGATTAATAGTGATGTCTCATAATATTAAGATATTTCAGAAGTTTTAGTGTCTTGTGATGTTTTTCAGTCAGGAGCCATGCTTTTTTTTATTATTATTACATGAAACTTGTCATTTTATTTGTTTTGCATGTAAAAGTAACTTGAGAAAACATGTTTCAGAGGTTTAAAGGCACAGAACCTGTGGAGGAGGTGACCGAGCAGGTTAAAGCTGTGAAAATAGAGGAGAAACCGAAAGAAGTCAAGACAGAAGTGGTGGATGAGGTATTTCTTGTCTTGCTTCAGTAATCTGGCTTTGTTCAGTGTTTTGTGACCGTCATGACAGCTTGTACTTCTCCTCTCAGGGTCCTCCGAAGTACACCAAGTCAGTGCTGAAGAAAGGCGATAAAACCAACTTCCCGAAGAAGGGCGACACCGTGAGCTGCTGGTACACCGGCACTTTGGAGGACGGAACCGTCTTTGACACAAATATCCCCTCCGGTATGACAGAGCCACAGCTGACAGCTGCACTACTTTATTCACATAAAAATAGGCTGTGTGGCCCACTTGTACAAATGCTTCTTGAAGGAAATGTCATTTTTCCTGTCGTACATCCTGTTAACGTGTCATGACTTGCTGCCCTGTCACTGCAGTGGCTCGCAAGAAGAAGCAGACGAAGCCCCTGAGCTTCAAAGTGGGCATGGGCAGAGTCATCAGAGGAGTAAGTTCACCCAGTGAGCCGTGACTTTGTTCATCTAAATTGCATTTTTGTTCCATAATATGACATTTCTTTCTGCTGCGTCGTTCCAGTGGGATGAAGCCCTTCTAACGATGAGTAAGGGAGAAACGGCTCGAATTGAGATCGAGCCGGAGTGGGCCTACGGTAAAAAGGGCCTCCCAGACTCCAAGTATCCTTTTCTTTGGCGAGGAATTTTCTGCTTTTTTGTTCATATATGTAAAAGACTTTTTTGTTATGATTCTACCTATGCACAATTTCTTCGTGAACTGTTTTCCTTCACTCCATCTCCACCAGAATACCACCCAACGCAAAGCTGATCTTTGAGGTTGAGCTGGTGGCCGTGGATTAACTCCCCCAATATCGCATGCACTACGTGGCAAGACACATTAAAACTGCTGCACTGGGTTGAGGGTTTAGATGGCTCTTGGTTTGTACGGCAGCTTTTTTCTTGGGGAAACGTTTTCTTCTTGTTTACTTTCTAAACAGGCTAAATGAACAAACCGCACACCGGGCAGCACATCTTCAGGTTTTGGAATTAAAGTGGAAATGCTTGTTGATAATGATGTTCATAAGAAAGGCCGTGAAATCTTTTTTGTTCTGCCCTTTTGCATGTACACTGTAAATGACAATAAACCTGTTTCAAACACCCTGTGCTTGATGACTTGCTCTGCAGTTAATGCCTCTGATCTCCTTTCTGACCCGACACCAGTTAAAACCACAGCTGATATCACGAATGCTGATGCATTGAAATCAAATAGGTCATCCAAAATTTATATGATGGAAAAATAAAAAGTTTAAAGTATGTCAAATTGTAGTAATTAAGCTATTTGTTCTCTGAATTCATGCTGAAACTATAAGTAGGACCAATCAGTTCATCTTGATGTTTTCAAAGCCTCAGCCACATTTCTCCAGTGTAATTGTTTTGAGGAGTTTGTAATAGTTTTCATCAACACTAATTTCTGCTGTTTGAACACAGGTCTGATCCAAGCCCGCTCGATATATCACATCCTTGAGTTTTAGATTAACTCATCAACTTTAAATTTCATGACCAATACACTGCATAATCCAAGATTTCGTCCTAGCAGCACCTGCTCTCTCCATGATGTACTACATTATTCGTTAAATGCAGAGCATGGCTCATGGTCTTACCAAACAGATCACGTTGACCGCTTCGCCTGAATACGTCTCAGCACTTCACACCTCGATTTCATGACACCCAAGAAGCATAACTTATAAACATGTTTATGAAAATGCCAGCTGTCGTGCTAATATCAGTAATTTAACATGAGTCCAAAAAGTGTCAAAAATATCAATATTTTGGTATTGATCTGTACATTACAATTTGGGAAGTGATAACATAACATTTTGAAGTTACTGTAGTGGAAAAATTAATGGACAGGTTTGAAATTTGACAGACAGCAGGTGCATTAGGGATACCAAAATAAAAAATCTAAACCAATTTAAAGTGCACTGCAACAACACAGAAGGTATTAATAGGATGCAGGGTGTATTAGTTACAGCATACCCTCACATTTTTATCAACATGGATGAACTAAACTACTACATGCAAAAACTACGTGCAATCTGTTCAGGGGTCCTAAAATAATCTGATAGCATCACTAAAACTTAATGTCAGCTTTAAAGTTACTCATATCTGGATACAATACATAAAAAAAAAACATGACTCATGTAGACCAAGCCAATCTTTTATTCTGTACAGGATAACATCTAACTCGGTACAAAGTGGGCTTCCAGGCGCAGTGAGGCCTTTAGGAGTTGGCGTTGGGTCCCTTCTTCTTTCCGAAGGTGGGCACGACATTCACGAAGCGCCTGTTGTACTGGATGCGACGCTTGGCACGGCCAGTCTTCTTCTTCTTCTTCTCCTGCTTGTCAACCTGAAGTAAATGACAACACAGTGTTATAGTGAGCTCAAGTTGAGTCGAACCAAAGGGGGGTTTGTATTGACACATTTTACACGTTTGTGTGTCTTTGGAGACAATTATCTTGAAATGGTCTTCATGTGTCCACATCATTTCTTTATAGCATTAAATCATAACTGCCTGTTAATGAAAATGTAATCCTTACCTTGGGAGTCTGTCCCCTCACTTTTCCGGCACGAGCCAGAGAGCCGTGAACCTTTCCTGAAGAAAATAGGCAGAAAAACATTGACAATCGAGGCTAATATAACAACTCAGATGCAGGAACAGGTACATTACACATAGGTTTAACTGTTATCCCTTAAAATAACTACTTTTTTTTCTGTAAAAACATACAAATGTGTTGAAAAGTGCACTGACCTCCCAGCAGCCTGCCAGCTACCTCCAGGGTGCAGTGCTCTGACACACCACAAGATGCCAGGGAGGCATCATCCTCCAGCGGGCACCCAGCGAGCAGGAGCACCTGATCCTCAACCAGGAGACCCTCCACAGCCTGGACATGAGCCTACAACACACCACACAGGTTAACTACATCAAACTAATTTCTAAATCAAGGTTCTGATCCAGTTCAATTGAGATACGTACCTTGATCTGGCCAACAGTCTCCTCTCCAGTCACCTCAAGGGTGTGGGTGTTCTGAGCACGAAGGAAAAGCTGCATCTTGATGCTGGTCAGAAACAGAAAATTAACTTTAGGGATGTCACAGGTGTAAAGGGCACTGATATCTGATGACACAGGGTGCCAATTCGCAAAAAGCAATGATCCTTAAATAATTAGAATTTTCTGCGCCTCCCGGAAATCTACTTATAGAGCTTAACAGTGATATTTGACTATCAATCACAAACTTAAGACACAGCTACAATACAGTAATAGAGAGAAAATGTTTATCACTAACGCCATGTGCCCTGATAAAAGCAGAAGACCGGTATAAACTGTGGCGAAGTCCCGGTAAAGTCCCGGTCCTCCGCCTGACTGTGCTCCCTACTCCGTAGCAAATGCTAAGCTAACCCAACTAGCCACATGGGGGAACTTGGTTTTACAAAACTACCCCAAAATACACCAAATACACTTCCGTTTCTCCACGTAAAGCCCAACTCGTGATCAGTGATGATACATAAACTAAATCCACTGTCCGGAACTCACCTAGCTTTTGTCTAATCTGATATCTTGACTTATAACGCTCGAGTCTCACCTCGTTTGATGCTAGTCGCTCAACGCTAGGCATAAAAAGGGCTGTTTGAGGGTCGACACCGCGCATGTGCGGAATTACGTAAAGCGCGTCAGACGCTGTGGCCACGCCTCCAGCCTTTTATCTAGAGGCATATTATAAAAGTAGAAATGTTGACAAAAAGAACGTAAATATATAATTATATTTGAAAGAAGAAGCCTCCCGTATCAATTCAAAACAGTATTTAATATTCTTCATGTATCCAGAGTTTTCATACATTGATTTCATTCCATTTATTCTGAAGGTATTTTTGAAGGTATTTTTGTTCTGAGAAGGTATGCCTTAATGGCTTCAGAGATATTTCATTATGTAACTGATATTTCTATCAGAGAGGAGGCACTGAAGATGAACAGATGATATATCCATATAGCACCTTTGAGTAAACTCCTAGTTTCATTAAGTGTCTGGAGGCAGAGGCAAATGGATTTTTTGAAAACCAAAATATGGTCATCCTACTTTGCATCATGTTTTGAATGGTACGATGAGTCACTTCGTTCTTGAAGAAGGGTTATAGTCTACACAAACAAGCATGGGTGTGCCATTTGTCAGCAACTACTTTTGTTTTATCACTGTTCACTTGCTAGACTTGTCTCAACATGTCCAGGTATAAATAGGTCAAACTAAAGATTTCAAAAAGCTTTGAGATAAATTTAGGATGTGTTTCACTAATTATTTCAGAAAAAGACAAACACTCTGGTCCAATTTAAAGACACACTTCTAAACAAGTTTAAGAATTTTTACCTCATTTTTTCAAAGACATGCGAAATGTAACAGTGACCATGACTCTGGTATTAAACATGGTGCGGGATTAGAGTCATACCTGTGTTTAGAAAGGAAAAGACAATCTCAGGATATCAATCTCTTTATTATGAAATCAAGTCAAAATAAAAAACAAGGAACTCTTCATTACTTTTCATGGAAACATGACCACGACTTATTAAAAATCTTTACTTTTTGAGAGGAAACAGCCCAGATACATCCATGAACGCCTCCATGAACAAGCTTAAATCTTTACCACAAAGAAAGAGACCAAGCTCAGTCATCTGATCTAAAAATGAAAAGCCCTCTGTCAAACAGGAAAAAAAAAAAATTTGCCTTCACAAAAGGACATGCACTGATGAACCCGAGATAGAAGCCAGAGCCAAGGGGCATGTGTTTCAGTGTGACTGATCAATACAATTGTGACAGAGGATCAAATATATCTCCAAACTAGGGCAACAGTGTGTCATTTAGCCAATTAGCACTCTGTATGTCAGAAAGAAGGGCTGGAAAATAGGAAAATAAAAAGTCAGTGGTAGACTTGAATCCATGTAATCTTGTCAAAACAAGCCCCTATTCAGATCATTGGGGATGATGGGTGCCGAGCATCTTCCATCATGTAGGAGGAGGTGGGTAGTACTGGTTATACTGGGCGTATTGGTTGTACTGGCCCCACGAGTTTTGTCCCCAGCCACCGTATTGCTGCTGAAAAAAAGGACACGAAAAAGACCACATTAATAGTATTCAGCACTGAAATGTTAAAGACGGTTGAATGATCTTTGATAGACCCACCTGGTACCAG
Source organism: Salarias fasciatus (assembly GCF_902148845.1). Lineage (NCBI taxonomy): Eukaryota > Metazoa > Chordata > Actinopteri > Blenniiformes > Blenniidae > Salarias > Salarias fasciatus. The sequence continues at coordinate 20,284,142 of NC_043759.1, forward strand.
TTGTAGTTGTAAGCCGAGTTGTTCGCCGTCATGTCCGCCATGGAGTTCACCGCAGCAGCAGAACCGTCGTCCACACGCTGTCTCTTCAAGTCAGGCTCCTGAGAGCTGCAGACGAGGAGGGTCACGTTAGCAAAACCAAGTAAAACTCAAAGAAAAGTTCATTAGACGTCAGTTTGGGCTCAGTGGCAGTTGACCAGCTGTCAGATGGATTTCCCAAACCTACTGTGAAATAACTACACAAATGGAAAGAACTCCTTGCTCTGAAAAATACCTGTCATAGCCGTTCTCGGCCTTTCTCTTCGTAGAGTCACATTCTTTCTGCAGCTTCTGTTGCTCATCGTGCGCAGCAATAAGTCTGTAAAGAGAAACGAGATAAACTGTAAGTACACTAATAAAGACTGAAAAACACTGACACATCCATCGCTGTCTTTTTGTAACTGACAAAACCCCACTCACACATTGATGTCGCTGCCAAAGTCCTCCAGGAATTCCACCTTGCGCTGGGAGAAAAGGAGGCGGGACTCGACCGGCATGGGACTCTTGAGGGCTCGGTCAAAACAAGCCAAGATCTCGGCCTCATTCTGAGCCACATCGCCGCTGTACTCCAGCTCCAGTAGGTTTAGATACAGCTTTGGACTTGTCTGTGAAAAGGAAATAAAGAAGTTATCAATCTGACGTAGGCAGCCCCTGTAAGACTTGCTGGACCTACACGTCCACCAGTCCTCACCTGGTCTTTTTCAATGGCGTCCAGCAGCACCTTCCGGGCTTTGCTCAGGCTTCTCTGCATCTTCATCATCTGCCTGGCCAGCTTCACAGCGTAGAACGACGTCTCTGATGAAGTCTTGCCCGTCTCCATCGCGTCCCTCAACAGCCTCTCCGCTTCCTCCAGGTTGCCGTGGCGACGCTCCAGACTGACCCTTCGAAGACGCACCACGGCCAAGCCGGGTACGGTGTCATCCAGGGACTTCAGGATCGCACGAGCCTCATCAACGTTGCCTGGATTAAAAAAAAAAAAATTATAATAAAAATTACATCATCAACCCAATTGTCGGTATCTCCAAAATGAAAACATTTAGTTCTAGTCACAGGAGTCAAGTCCACTTAAAGACTGCGTTTGAAGGAGACGCTCACCTTGCTGCTCCTCAAAAGCGGCCCACAGCAGGTGGATGGTGGGTTTCTTGGGCAGGTGAGAGGTACACGCCTTCTTGTAGACATGTCTCACATGTTCAGTGCTGTAGCCCTCTAGATATTTTGCATACTTCAGAGTGAAAAAGAGAAAGCAAGTTGGAAGACGTGCAGGAGAGGACAGAGGAAAAAAAAGAAAAGAGAGGAGAAGGAGAAAGGCAAAAGAGACAACATATTTTAAACCTAAAATTTCAGTTGACAGAAACAGTGAATTTCATCATTGACATCGTTTTTAGAAATTTTCTGTGTAAACCCATCAGCACCTTCATGGAACCAATTAGATAAGTTTCTGTAAGGTAGTGGGAGACGAAGAAGATGCAACGTAGTAGTTGGCAAATGCTGCAGTCATATCTTGTGTGGCAAGCTGGCCATCTCCTAATACAACAGATACAGTCACATATCAACGTTACACGCAAAGAGAGTGCAGGACGATTTACTGTGGCGATGTGATATCATCGGTGATGGGGAAGTGCAGGGAGGTAGCAGAAGTGCGAGGTGAGAGACACCAGGTGTCCGAGTACCTTGGTCCAGAACTCCTCGTAGAGAGCACAAGCGATGAGGCATCGTTCGAATAGAACGACCGCGCGCTCCGGAGTCCCATTCTCAATTTCAAAGTCCAGGTACTCCCTCCAGTTGTTCAGCTGTGTCTTCTCCAAGGCTTTGACATGGAAGTACGGTCGTTTAATCTAAAAAGACACGGACTAATTAGCACAATGGCTCCCGATGATGAAAACATCAAAAACAGTTTTAAAAAAAATCAAAAAGACACACACCCCTTCTTCAAAGGCCCAACGCTTGCTGACTTCGTGCTCGTTCTGGTTGAACACTTCCTGCCGTATCTCGATCACCTTGTGGCGCATGTTCTCGATCTCTGTCACTCTCTATATGAAACACACACATAAATACACACGGTTAGTGCATCTGTTTCTAAGCCATCACATTCTCCACTTGCAGAAACTGCTAGTCCGGCAACCAAGGATTTACGTCACCATGAGCTGGACAGAGACAAGAAGCCTGTAGAAGGGGGAGGTATGTATGCACCCAGCATGTCAGCCTCAGGGGAGCAGGTGCTGGGTTCATTGGGCCCCGGTTGATCCTAGTTTTGGGACGAATCCCTGACAGGATGCCAACTTGAATCCCCCCTGGCATTCAATGGCTTGGCTGCTGACATAGAGACACCTCTTCAAACCTGAGCAAATTTTGCTTTCCATTTGAAAATGGATAACAGGCAAGCTCCTGCTAAGCCCGCAAGCAGTCCCTTGATAGATCGTCTTCCATTGCGGACTGGTAATTTTGTACCTTGGCAGGGTCTGCGAGATCCTCTGTGCCAGGGGGGAGCTCCTCCTCAACGCGTTTTTCTGCCTCTTCACCGCCCATTGCTGCCAGGCTGGCCTTGGAGAGCTCCCGTCTCAGCTGAACAAACTCCTCCTCTGACAGGAAGTGCTTGGGGTTGTTGGTCTGCACATGATCTTTGAACCTGCCGGAGAAAAAAAAAAAAAAGAAAGAAATGACAGCTTGTTAATTTGAATCATAAGTCAATTATACTAAGAGGGTTAACTTATTAAAGGTTCATTTTCTCTTTACCTCTGGAAGTGCTGAGAGTACAGTTGGGTTGGGATGCCCAGGATGCGGTCGTAGACGGCTGTCACATTGGCTAGCTTTTGCTGCTCCGTCTCCCAGTTTACGTAAGACTCCCACAGTCGGTCAGAGCGGAAATCCGTACCAGCTCCAAGCACTGCGTGTTCGTAAGTACTGATGGTGCAAAAGGATACAAGGGAGAAAAAAAAAGGATTGCTTTGTAAGTGGTAGGGTAGTAAATCAAGGAACAGCACTAAGAAATTACATTTTCACTTCTACAGTCACACTAGTAATTGCACGGTCTGAAGTAATAATGTAAAGGCTTTTTTACTCACGCTCTAATGCGTCCCTCAGTTTCTGGGTCAGTCATATCTGAATTCTCTTTGATGAAAGCTAGATAATGCAGCCAGAGGTCCACGCTGAGAGGGATGGCCTGCAAGCCTCTTCTGTACACCTATTAAAGAGCAGACAAGTCCATCAACAGGTGATCCATTTCCCCCCCAACACTCACATTAACTTCTACCAACTTCCAAAAACTTTACACCGGTGGTCGATAATAGCTGTCGTCTTGAATGTTTCAGAGTCTCCCTGCGTCAACAGATACACCAACAAGATTCAATCATGAATGTTGCACAATTGAACATAGAAAAGCCTGACCACAAGTTTGAAAGCTCAACTCTAAGAGCATGAAACCATCAGTCTGATCGTGACAATTTCCATTCAAGCTGTACACAAAAAGATAAAATTAGACGTTTACCTCTTCTGCCACCTGGATGTGACCATGCTTTTTCTCAATGTCCGCATACTTCTTCCAGTAGCCGTAGCAATATGGATAGCGTAGGAAGAAGACGTCAAATGCCTGTCTCACGGCAATAAGGACATTCTGTAAAGAGATAACAGCCAACAATTAATATTTATCGAACAATGCCAATATCCTGAATACTTTCCATTAAAAAACTCTCTAATTGCTCACCTCTTGCTCCACATACTGCAGGAGGTAGACCCATCCATTAAAGTCATCTGGATTCTCCATACATCCTTTGTAGAGTCTTTCAAATTCTGAGGGCACCTCAGGCAGTGGAGGAGCAATTGCTTCTTCTGTTGAGTCTTTGGCAGGTTCTTCCAGCTCCATGCCATCCTCTGTGTTCTGTGGTTGAGTGTCATCTAGCAAAGATAACAAGGAATGGGAGTGATTAGAAATACTAATTTACAACCAACATGGAGGGACTGGTGAAAAGACAAATCTCAACATCTGTGATCATATGAACATAGCAATGGTTTATGAAAACAAAGGACTGGCAGATACAACAAGAGATACACCAAGTAAATGTTTTACCTTGACTGTCAGCATCTTGCTCTATGTTCATGTCCTGGCTTTGCTGCGGAGGCTCAACAGGCTCTGTGGCTTGTTCTGGCTCTTCTGCGGGCTGTGGTGGAGGAGGCGGCGGTGGCGGTGGCTGTGGCTGCTGATCCTCTTGGAAGAGCTGAGCGCTGGCTAGCTGAAACTGTTCCACAGCTTTTTCCACAGATCCAAGGTCCGTGGAATTTGTTTGCTGGTTGGGTTGCTGCTCAACCGCTGAAGCATCCTGAGATGTATCTGAATCCTCGGGCAAGATGTTGGACAAGGGCTCTGGGGCAACTTGGTCCAGGGACCAGTCAGCCGGTTGACCTAGGACAGGAAGGTCAGGAAGAAAGGCATCCCCGTTGCTCTCCATGGCAGGGGATTCAGTGTCCAGCATTCCAGTGATGGCGTCGTCTGAGAATCGCAGGCCTGGGATAAGAGATACCAAAATATACAGACTTACTAAGCTGCAGCAAACACCACAAACCTGATAATAAAACTGCTCCATGGAGAATATTAATAGTGCAAAACTTAAATTGGAAAATGGGACCACGTGATCCATTCCACATCATGTGGCATATGTTTACAAAAGAGATTCGACTTAAGAAATAACAAAGAAATTTCAATAATTTCATTGGCAAACTTGTGTTCTGATAACAGAGAAAAATGTTGAAGTTTCATCGAGGGTAACGCGTAACAACACAAATTGAAGCAGATTTGTCAAACAGCAAACAAGACACTTCCTTGAAGCACAGCGAGCTTAAGCATTGACGGGGCTACTAAAAATAATGCTTCCACCTGATCGCTTACTAACGCACTGCTTCGTGTATGTATAGTTAAACTGCTCATGGCGGTTTCACTCCGGCTGTATTTGCGACATAAGGCCGCGTTTCACCACAGACAAAGTTTGCGGAGTCAAAGTTCAAACACAAGTTAGGCCTCTGTCACCGTCTATTTCATGAAAACCGACACCGGAGTGAGCCGAGGTCCCAGTTACTGAAATCAATTGCGAATAAAAGGTGTGTAGTAGCAACCCAATTCTTAGCAATTCAGGACAAAATGTGTATTTAGTGATTCTATAAAGCAAAATATCGCGTCTTTTTACTGTAGCTGCCGCCGAAACACGCCGTGCATTCACTTCCAGGTAATAGACGGCGCCGATGTCTGCTCCACGCTAGCTACTTCACCGCCAGTGGCTAACGTTAGCCGGCGGTAGAAATACTTCTAAATCTGCCCATTTGTCTCACAATGTTTTCAAAAATACTTGGCGGGACCTTACCACTATCTCCCGTGTATTTCTGGACGACCTCTGGAACTTGCGTATAGCTTTTGGCGTCGCTCTGTTTAACCTACAACCGCGAGGCTGACTTCGTCCACCATTCTTAGCAAGTTGGAGGAAGAACAGAGACGTCGACTGCGCATGCGCAGTTCCATCGTCAACGCCCGCGTGCCACAGACATTTCCCGGGTTCCTTTCAGGGGTTTACAAAGTGTGGGGCGGGACCCCGCTGAGGGGCGCCATAGAGCTCCAGAGGAGACTCTGGTACAGAATCTCAATAATAATAATAATAATAATAATAATAATAATAATAATAATAATGTGTATTTCTAAAGACTGAAAAAGTATAATTTCACAATAGTATAAATATTATTCAACTAATTTGCATAAAAGAAAATTGGAAAAACTGTGTGTATTATGCTGGACTGATACCAGTGTTATGCAGTCATGAAGCAGCCGGTATAAATGACCTGCAGTTGTATTCTTTCTTGCATGATCTGTAGTGTTGTGGAGGCGGTCACCAGCATGATTGGTTAGCTAAGATTGTCACTTCTCTCCCAATTTTCTTGATGAAATCCAGGGGATTTCCAGGATTTGTTGAACTGGCAACTCAGTGGATACCAACGCATAGACAATCACTGTCTGCACTCATGTACAGTCTGTCAGCAGTCCATGTTTAATTGGACGGACACAGTTTCTAGCCTTGCAAACCTTGAAATTAAGACTTATCCTCCCATTCTGCTTTAAGAGCTTTTAAAGACATGAGTAACCCCAAATTACGTGAGTAAAGTATCCTCAGGGGATATAATGGTCATTTATCATACAATCAAGCTTTGTTGTAAAAGGCTTTATATGTTTTGAGAAAGAATGTGAATTCTATTCTTATTTTTACAGGGAATCCATGACGAAAAAGTAAAAAAGCAGATACACGAGCCCTTTGTCTGGTTTCTGTCTGCACACAGACAGCAGAATTTTGGTTAAAAAACAAATGTTCAAGTTGAAAAATCAATATAAATGTAAGTGTCGTTTGTTCAGCAGTGCTGATTTAACAGTCAAAGTAAGGTCAAGTGGGTACTGGTACAGAGTTGAAAACAACCACTTCAGATGTGCAATTATGTAATTATAGTTACAAACAATTATGTAATTATAATTACATAATTTACACTACAGGTGATATGGTACAAGTGGTCTTGGTCATGAGACTAATCTCAAAATTACAGTTGCAAGGTCCAGGTGTCAAAAAACCGGAGTTGCCCTTTAAAATCCTGGTCTTGATTCAGTCTGGGCCCCTTAAAGCCTCAGGTTAGGTGGTCTTAATCACAACACTGGCAAAGTGTGAATCAGCCTTGATAAACAGGTGGCAGGCGTCCTCGCGCCATGCAGCAGGGTGGCTCCCCCGCCCTGCTCACGCGCTACTTCCACGTCACTCAGGAACGAGCTGTTTGAATGAATGACCCCCCTCTCTCGTCCCTACACCCGCCAAAACCTCACATTCGTTCCATGTACACGCTCTTAAATGTCATTATTGTGCTATAGTTATGAGTAACAGCGGTTACATGAGCAATAAATGCTGAAATGGCGTCAAAACGATCCCCAGGACCGAGCTGCTGTTCACTTTTTTTCTTCCGCGCATGCGAAATGGCGTGTGGTGCGTTCGCGATAAGTCGGAAATTGTAAAACTTACTACGGGTGGCGTTTCATTCAAAATTGTTCATTGATCACATGTATGCACTGCTTTACCTAGAATCATGCTCGTAATTTGTTTTGTGCCTGCAGATGTGTAGGAAAAATATAATTATGAATTATACAGAAATGATTATAAAAAAAAAAGGCTTTGGCGATTGTGTGGTCTGTTCAGCCCTCAACATGCACCACTTCATGTTTTTCATTTCTAACGTGGTTTTCATGCAGTTTGAACTTCCTTATCATAACATTATGTGTTTGTCATTTTTCGGGAACGTGAAGACAGTACATTTACTGAACAATCAATAAACTAGTAATAACAATTTAGATAGCAAAATAAATAGATTTGCTTTGACGTTTTGTCATAAAAGTAACTTATATATCAATTCTCCTGTTATATTATGATATGTGCAAATTTATTGCAGAGGAAAACATCTATAATAATAAACACTTTTTGAACTCATGAATATGATTTTTTTTAATGAATGTATATTTTCACTGCATGTGATTTTTCTATATCAGTCCTCAGAAACCTAAATAAGGGTTGGAGAAAAATAGAGTTTGACTGAATTTTGAGTGCATGCTCTATATTGGTTAGCAATCTTGAATTAAATTGTGAAATCTCCGGTTGAGTCCAGATTTGGAGTGCCCCTTTTCTGTGTTGCATTTGCATGAGTTTGAAGACTAAATGGTGACTTTAAATTTGCCTACAGGTGTGTATGAGAGTGTGAAAATATGGATAACTTTCAGAGTGGCTAGTAACAGATCAGCAAAGAAATCAGCTATTTGGAATTGTTGCTCTTGAAATTAGATAAGGTGAGATAAAAACTGTAAATTAAAGTTTATGTGAGGTGCTGTCCCAATTTTCATAGGAGAGAAAATGTTTCATTTTTCCATAAGATGGGCATAAATCTGTTGGTCATATGATTTAAAGGTGAACAAAACAAAATCTAAAATGAATGTGCTACAAAGAGATAACAATGAAAACAACTAAACCATAAAAAAAAATGAATTGAAGAGGTAAAATTTGTAAAATTGTTGGGACAATAACAGGCGAAAACAACACAAATTGTTCAAATGTATTAGATGATGATGGTAAAATATAAAAATGTCAAAAAAAAAAAACATGTCATGATGTGAAAAGATATTTCAAATGTTAAAAATGTTTTAAACATATATATTTACTATTAAAACAAAACTTATGAGCTGTTTCATCTTGCTTTGGATGTCAATTGTGTATTGCAGCTCCAAAATAATTTTATTTGGCATAAAATTTCACGTTTTATTGATGAAGACTGAGGCCTGTTGTCCCAGAGCTTTGAGAACTCTCGTGTGTGGATATTTCCGAGCTCACTGGGAGTCCCTGAACGCAGCAGTAGTGTGTGTGAGCCGTGTGGAGGAAGTGGCGGCTGATCGGGGTCCGCACCTTTTCCGGTAACACAGCACTGAACGGAGGGTGAGAGAGGGAGACGCGGAGCGGACAGAGCGGGGAGAAACGGTCCGGGGACAGGGGGAAGATCGATGCAGGAGCAGGTATTTATCTCGGTTTTCTTCCCTCGGTTCCCGTTGAGCTCCTCAGTGAGCGCGGAGAATATTTGTGCGGATCCAAAGTTGTCCTCTGTACTAACACCCCTCCCTTCTCTGGACCGTGTCACAGGGGGGGAAGAGAAGAAAGTCGGATGAATCAATGACCTTTTTGGGCGCCTTTTTCCTCCTGAATGTCCCGGCGAGGTTTGGTAACAGAGTGCTCTGAAATACATCGACTGGATTCGGTTCAGGCCAAGCGTGCGGAGCCGGCGGCCAAGGAGGAAGTGAGAACCCGGGCTCGGACTGGGCCTGGTTTATAGAGTCCGCTTCGGGTGAAAGCGGGGGGGAAAAAAGCCCCACTGAGTCAGATCCGGATCAGCTGAGAGGAACCGGACTCCAGAAAGGGAAAGAAGAGGAAGAAGTTGACATGTGGATTCTGAGGGAAGTGCGGAGAGTTTGAAAGGAGAGCGGGGGATTGTCGTTTTTTTTTTCTTCTTTACATCTGAGCGCAGCGGATCATGAAAATATCTCCCCACCCAGTTCTGAGAGGACTCCAAACGCACTGCTCACAGTGAGAGCTCACAAGCCATCTTCTCAGGTCAGATCTCCGGAATTGTACCCCACACTCACGCACACACACACTCTTGAAAGTATTGACACTTGTGCCAGCCCACCGCTGCCATCACGTGGAGGGTTTTCTGTAGCTGCACACTGAAACTGCAACTCAAGATCCCCTCTCACTAGAGAAGCCTCAGTTTCTTTCTTCTTCTAAGAAAGTATTTATGCACATCAGACAAGATGGGGAAAATGTTTTCAAAGATCTTTGGGAACAAGGAGATGAGAATATTGATGCTTGGACTTGATGCCGCCGGGAAAACGACCATCCTGTACAAGCTGAAGCTGGGACAGTCGGTCACCACCATCCCCACGGTCGGGTTCAACGTGGAGACCGTGTCCTACAAGAATGTGAAGTTCAACGTGTGGGACGTGGGAGGACAGGACAAGATCCGGCCCCTCTGGAGACATTACTACACCGGCACCCAGGGCCTCATTTTCGTGGTGGACTGCGCCGACAGGGACAGGATCGACGAGGCCCGGCAGGAGCTCCACCGGATCATCAACGACCGGGAGATGAGGGACGCCATCATCCTGATCTTCGCCAACAAACAAGACCTCCAAGATGCCATGAAGCCCCACGAGATCCAGGAGAAGCTGGGCCTGACCCGGATCCGAGATAGGAATTGGTACGTTCAGCCTTCGTGCGCCACGTCGGGGGATGGACTTTATGAGGGCCTGACCTGGCTCACCTCGAATTATAAATCCTAACGTTGCCCCTCTTCCTGCTCTTCCTCCCCCCCCTCCTCCTCCTCCTCCTCTCACCAGCCTGGACATTTGGAGGCAAAAAAAAAGTAGCTGAGAATGACAAACATATAGAGAAAAATGCAATCTGAAGCAATTAATACCATGACCTCTCTGCTGAGTATGTATCAAAGAGAGTAGCAATTATATTTTCTTTTTTTTTTTTTTTTTCTTTTTGATGATGACAACTTCACTATAACCCCTGATTTCATTTAAACAAAAAACTATTGTTTTGTTTTGTATTTTGGCTTTTTCGTAGCTTGCTTTGGTCCTCATTCTATATAATCAACACTTTAATTATACAATACGTTTTTTTTTTTTTCAGCTTTTAATGCAAATCTTTTGGGATTTTTTTTTCCTTGTTTTTGTATACTTTCTTATAGGGGACATAGGGGGCGCACATTTATAGTTTTTGCCCCTTTTGCTTTAGCTCTCATTCAGTATTTCTCTTGACATAGCTACATATCCAAAGGATGGGACAGTCCAGAAACCATTGCCGACATCAGCATATCACTTTCATGGCTCAAACTGCCTCTGTAATATGTCAGAATGTGTATTATGGATATGTTTAGGACTTCAAAGAAAAAAAAAAAAACAAACAGTTTTCATAATTGATTGTACTGGAATGAATGAGGAAATGTGTTAGTACCTTTCTCCTGTGCCGTGATCACATCCATAATGTCTACCGTGGCGGTTTGTTTGAAAAGACGATATGTGGACGCTTGGATATTCACACACACACACACACACACACATACACACACTGTGATATGGATATATGCTTTTCTTATTTCAGGGTCCAAATCTGTTACCACCAGTCTTACGGTTTCCTCGCGGAGCTTCCATTCCTGTTGAGTGTTTGTAGTTTCAGCTGCGTTCGGAGGGCCCCGGGTTCCAGGTGCCCCTAAAACCGAGACCGTTCCGACAGCAGAAGGCCTTTTTCCACTGCTGAGTTTGCACTTTTGAGAGGGGACTGGGGGGTGGGGGGGGGGGGGGGGGGGGGGGGTAGCAACAAGCTGGCGGTGCACATTTTGAGTTTCTGTCAGTGACTTTTGGACCCCAGCAAGTGTTTATGGAATTCCCAACCCCCCCCTCCCTCCCGCCGCCTCCAGGGTCGGTGCTTCGCTGATTTCTTTCTTTTTATTTTGAAGCCATTGTCATCGACTTGCAAGGTCGTACAAACGCAAAACCGTCTTTTCTGTTCGTAGTTCATAAATACTGCTGTTTTAATTATTCCTTTTCGTTCCTTTCCTTCACCTTGCTATGCTGATGAAATAATAAAAAAATATATCCAGATCAGTATGGAAGTGGTGCCTTTTCAATGAGCAGCTGGTACTTGAGCGAAGGTTCTGCCCAGAAAAGAGGAAACGAGAGTGTGAAGCGTTATGACGGTTCAGCGCAAAGTGAGACCCGGCCCGTTTCCTTTCTGCTCTGGCGTGTGTGTGAGTGTGTGTGAGTCACTTGCTGTCAATAAATGATGAGATCTCTAGTTTCGGAGCAGTGACTGTCAGGTAAACTGGACTTCGGACGAGCCTCAGTCGGTCCGTCAGGACTCCTACAGACTCCTGTGGGTGAGGTTTGGTTCAATGTGAGCAGAAATCAAAGAGTATTTCACGAAACTTTCTGATTTCTGGGTGTTTTTCCCTCCACATGTTCAACTTCTCAGGGTCGTCTCATGAAAGGTGTTTACCAGCTGGTACAGATCTGAGATCAGCTCATTTCAGACCTGTTCCCTTTTTTCGTCTGCTTCTCCTTTTCTATTTCAGCTGCCTTCCGTGTGTCACAGCATTGTGTGCTTTCGAATGCCATTGTAAAAAAAACGGAATAAAACCCGAGTGTGTGAGGTGAACTTCCTCTGCACACACATCTGAGGAGGGGAGCGTGACGTCGGCGTGTGAAGTCAGGAAACGTTTGAAAAAGAGACGGCTGTTGTCATGGAAATGGGTGTTTCAGGAGTGACTCGCCCGTACAAATTAAAAAAAAAAAAAAAAACAGGTTTAACTGTGACAATGAGCGCCGATCCTAACGTCACCGAGCTCCTGGGCTGAAAAACAGGAATGTGGAAAAGAAGCTGAAAACCCTCCCGAAACGAAACACATGTTACTGTAGAAATATGGAGCCGGTATCTGGAAATTCCTGTGCAGGAATGTTTGTTGTCTATCTCTGTGTGCTCATGCGGTGTTTGCTCTGTGGCTGCTGATGTGAAGTTTGACCTGTTGCTGTGTTTGAAAGCGCCTCCCTGCAGGTGACGTGTGCAGCTCGAGGGACACGACAGCTGAAAGTCAAACGATCTGCCGTCACTCCACCTTATACATTTCACTATACGCATAATACAAGCGTTGCATGCAGGAATTTCCCGCTATTCTGGAGCTCGCATTTTGATCAAAACCACTTTTATTTGAACAGCGCGGGGCAGCGCCCCAGTGCTGTCAAGTGCGATCTTGTTTTTCTGCAAGTTCTCCATTCACAAGCCTCAGTGTGGATGTGGAGATTGTGAAATGAAATCTACATTTTCGCTTTGCTTTTCTCAGGAGGGGGATCGAATTGGCGGGCGGGGGGGAAGCAGGCTGAAACGGCCCCCGATGTTCCGTCGGCACACATGACCCGGGCCTTTTGTCCAGCTGTCACGGCGCTCAGCAGCAGATGCACTGCACACACTGGCTGTTGTCAGGCGCTTGTCAGGCTCACCTGTGGCCCTCAGTTAAAGCACGACACTCAGACCAGAGCGTCACTGTTGCTTAACACAGGAGAAATTACGCACTCAGTTGTTTTTGTGAAGGAATTCCTGTCTCTCATGCAGGAGTTTATGCTCTTGGGGAACTTGCTTTTGATCACATTCAGTTTTTGCAGCCATTGTGTCGCGTGGGTGGGGGAGCGCCGGACTATTGTACGCCCATGAAGGGGCAGGTCTTCAAAAACCATCTAAAAACAGCTCAGAGGTCATTCCTTACCCTTTGATTCTAATAAATACAGCAGAGAATGGTATATTTCATCATAAAGATGAACGTGAATGCCCTCAACAACATGTGATTTTTTTTTTTTTTGAGGAAACGCTTCCATTAATGACATGTTTCATGCCACTGAAACCCTCCAAACCTCCGTGTTTACCGCAGATTAAGATTACGTTTATGTTAATCGTCCGAGAAACGCACATTAGGAAAGTATACATATGATTTGCTTTTCTCACACCTCGGGCGCTCGCCGAGCGTGTCCTCCCACGGTGGTTTCCATAGAGCCGAGGAGCTCACACGCGCTATGCTCACTTTACTCAGAGGCCAAGAAGCACTCATCACTTCACTCCCGAGATTTTTTTTTTTTTTTTTTTTCCTTTTCTCATTACGTCTGTATTTAATCTGCATCTGTGGAGAATAAAGTGAAGAGATGCTGAAGTTAGGGAGCTCTTTCCAGATCTAAATGAACTGTAAAGCGTGATCGATTGCTTCCTACACCTTCATATGGTTCATTTCACATTTATGCGTCGGCTTCGAGGGAGAAAATAGTTGCAAACCTCGACTATGATATATAAAAGAGTACGTATGGGGAAGGTTGCAACCTTGCTGTGTCTAATCAAACAGGCTTCAACCCGCAGCCTCTTATATCACAATCCCTTTCTGTGACTAAAACCACGCTTATGGAAAAAAATTACATCTAAAAAGTACACTCTTAAGTAAGAAAGAAAGGGACTTTTGGGGTTGTGTAATTTTAGATATACCGCAGTGCATTTCCTAAAACCTGCCTTGCTTCTGAAAAATCTTGATTTATATATTTTTTCTTACAATTGTGCAGGTTTTGTATAATTTTATCAGTAAAAATGTGGTTTAAGAGTAGATATTTCAGACATGTAAGCTTGATCACATGTTTACAGTGTGAGTGACTGTGGCTCAGTGGGGAAGTCAGGGTTGTTGATTTGATGGACTAGGTTGCAGGTACAACCCCAAACTGAGGTACAAATGGGTATATATGACAGATAAAGTGCATAAGCTGAAGGGGGGGAGGTGCTATATAAGTCAACTCTATTCACAATGGTCAAAAGGTAACTTTTACTTTGTAGTTTTAGAAACAGTACTTTCATTTTCATTTTCTGAGTTTTGATGGTTTGACTGCGCTTCTCCAGCCCTCTTCCCATCTCCCCTCTCATCCCAAACAGTGTTTAAACCCAGCGTTCTAATCTTGCCACCCAGAACAATCTTCCACCGCCCCCTTTTGTCCGGGGGTTTTATCAGTGTGCGATTGTTCTCCCCGTTGAGGAGAGGAATTGTGCTGCGTTTCGTTGTTGTCTTTGTCCCGGTGATTGAGCGATTATCTACAGTCGTCTTGATGGGCATTTCCGGCTCCGCAGACGGGCACCGCTGGCACACGGAGCGGGACCCGGGGCCTGGCAGGACGAGCCGGAGACATAACTCAGAAAGTTTCTGTTGTCATGGGACCCGCCGGAGCAGCGTGCGGAGTGACATTCAGCTCCCAGGCATGTTGCACGCTCTTCAGAATCTGTTGCACATTGCTTTTCTGTCCGCCTCGGACAATGTGCTAATAATTATAGGGAGCCCGAGGCCTGTGTTTGCGTTTGGCAGCGAGGCTGTGCAGTGGGAGGGACGTGTGCCTCTACAACTGCAGTGGTTCAGGCTCACAGATGTAATTAACAGAGGCTGTGCATTGGAAGCCATGCTTTCTCACATCCTTTACAGGAAGCGTGGTTATCGCCCAATCTGCCAAAATCAAAATGAGTGGAGGATGTGTTTAAAATAAACTGATCTACACCTCCAGATACATACATTCTGGCTTTTCTTTTCAAGCATATGCTTATACTTTCTATAAAAATAGTTTGTCGCTTCATCAGTTAAAGCAAATTGCTCAAAGTAAAGACTTTATGAAGTGTTTGATCACAGAAAACTTCCCCACTGCACACACACAGCTACGAAACGACGGCTGAACGGAGCGCCGCACTTTCGTTTGTGACAGGAACTGACATGCGCTGCAACCTTCCTGTGTGACACATGGCACACCACACCGTGACGGACGGGCGCTGCCAGATAGAGACAAAACACACCAACGCGACAATATGGCGAGGAGTACTACCAGCTCGTTTGCGTGGGTTTGAAACGAAATGGACAGGACGGGACTGGAGCATAGTTATTCAGATGTAAATTATGTGTCTGTTAAGCGGCACTATAATTACCTGCACTGGCTTTCTTTTGTGAAACTGAGAAACAGCAGAGAGGGAGTCGACTGCAGTGACTATTGTGGATATGACTGTGGTCAAGGCGGTGTAACTGCAATTTATTTCTGAATGGATCCCCATCTGAGTCCCAAACAAGACACAAATTTGAAGCAATATTTTTATCAAACATGTGTACACTGCTCCTTTTTTTATCTAGAAGTGTAATTTATGATATGCTTTTCACAGTACTAATAATAGTAATTTAATCCTCAAACATTACCATAAATTTCAACTGGAAAAAATGTAGTGTTTGTTTCAACCCGTTAGCTTTATTTCTATCAAAATATTTGAACCACAGGTTGTTGTTTTTTTTTTTTCATTTCCTGCTTGTTGATTTTATATCATTACAAATTTTGGTAGTTTTCATTGATTACAATTTAAAACCACTCCACATTTTGAAAAACATCCGTTCATTTAAGTTTCAATCATCTCGACCATGTGAAAGCATGTAAACTCTGGTCACAGTTGTTTTGTGTTCGAGGGTGCACGATGGCCGCATAGCAGGAATGTCGAGTCCAGTGTGAAATCTGCAAGTGAAAAAGACAAGTTTGCAACGAGAAGGAAGGAAATAAAATCTCAAAGCCGAATTTTAACTGACACTGGAGAGTTTGCAGCGAATGAACTGACTAAAGGTGTGTTTTCTGTAAACAAATCTAAGGAGGACACATCACAAAAGTATAATAGCTCCAAATCTCTAAATTGCCTGCTGTGTGGCAAAAACGCTGCCTCTGCCTGCCGCGTCTCGCCGTAACCGCCGATGAAACAATCAACAAGTGTCACTCTTCAAAAACCTGTGGCAATCAAGGCTGCTACACCAAGGTTAGAGGTTGCCCTTCACGCATTGTGTAATTATTAATGTGCTCGCTGCGGAATACTGTCAGCCCGAGCAGGGAGCCAATTACTCTAAATGTCGCTCTCGTGCTCGCTTTGGTGCCTGTCGGCAACCTCCTACTTATGCAAACACAGAAATAGAGTCACCAATGCAACTTTCATCCCTAAATAACACACATCACTAAATCCAAAAATAACGCACCACATGCAAGCCCCCCCCCCAAGCCCCCCCACCAGCTCTTACTAATGACCCGTCTGAAGAGCCATCTGCTTCATGTAAAGCACTCAGCACCCAGGGCTCAGGTCATGTGTATGTATGGCAGGTGCTTTGTGCAGTTCAGTGACACATGAAATGAATGAGTGTGCTGAATCCACGTCTATTAAAGAAATAAGTCCCCCCCCCCCCCCCCCCCCCCCCCCGACCCAGGAGTGGGACATGTTTCTCTTTTTAGTGGAAAAGTACAGCTTAAGAACTGTTCCACAGATCCTTTCAGGCTTATTCTGTTTACCGATCGAGCGTGTTTTGTGAGACGACATTAGAATTCACTGGAAGACTTCAAAGATCACTCTTGTCATATGAGCGGCAGGTTTATTTGGCCCGTTTTTGTTGTTGATTGTTGCTGTGAGTGCCTCTGGGACTGCCTTATCTCCTGTTTCTCACATGATCTCACATAATCTTCCCGTGTCTTTTCCCAGGAGTGTGCGGTGATCTAGCTCCGTGGTGAATCTGCACATTTTTACAAACTACTGTGACAGCTGGCTAAACTATTATGTGCGGTATTATGCCATCAATGGCCAGAGTTCCTGGTGACATTTGTTTTTAGTGTTTTGCAACAAACCTGCTTGTGTATGCAATTAGTTTCCCCCCCGTGGGGAACCGAAATCTCCGGTGAAGAAGCCCGGTGTGTGAAGCTCACACAGAGCGGGGGGTATGCTGGGCCATCTGCAGCATCGTGCCCGATTAAAACAGGAGACGTCCCCTCCGTCAAGGAGAGGGGAATGTGGCGTCTGTTCACAGGGAAAGACACACACCCGGCGGACACGTGCTCGTGCACTGCAGGTAGGAGACTGACACTACGGGTATGAATAAAATAATTGTATCAAATCAGTTAGTTAAAACCGGTGTTTTGACTGTTTGGTGGTTTGACCGGCTTTTACAAGTCTTCAGTTCCGCTTCAGTTTTTACTAGACAGAGTAACTAAATAACAGGCATACCTTTGCTTTTGTTTGAGCCCGTCGCCTTGGCAACATTGACAAAGACTGAGCAGCAGAAGTCCGGAGCACACCTCAGACGCTCAGATTCACCGCCTTCACTTTCATCTCCTACAGCCGTCTGTTTCTGTCTCTCAGATCGACAAAGGTTTGTGGGTAAAGTGGTGGAGGACATGGAGACTGTTGGCGTTAACAGTAGAGAAGGCCAGAGATCCACTGAGACAAGATAGAGGCGATCACCACCAAATAAATCTGTTCAATAAAGCACTAAAATGTCTTTACATAATACACTGATAGTGCGCATTTGTAATAAAACTGCATCATGTGGTTTGAGCCCAGAGACGAATTCCAATCACACAAACTGTTGGAAACTTTAATCCTGGCTGTGGCAGGCAGGTGACAGAGCACACAACAGGTTGCAACATCAAACAGAGACACAGTGAAACTCGACGGTCACAGTGCAGCGCTCTAACTGAAAGAGCCGAACTCGAGTGAAAGTTCCAGATTTGAACAATGGAGCAATGTAAGATGACCTTTTCTGAAATAATCACTTTCTTTCAACATCGTGTGAAAGGCCGGATAGTTGTGCTGTGTTTACTTATAGATAAAACTGTAACAGGGGGAACAGTTCAGCAGAGGATGTGTGATACTTTGTGCAACATTCGACTGGGAAAACCCAGACATATCATGTTGATGAAACTTCTCACAAAACAGCTTGCTTAACACTGCTGCTGACCAGATAATTCTCTTAATGGCAACCATATTCCAAGATGACGGTTGCTTGGTAAGTAAACACACCCTTTCAAACTGCAGAAATTCCTCTCTGATGATTTCGAGAACAAGACAAATTGGTCAATGTGTTAACTTGACTCTGGAATTTGTGTGACTTCAGCCTGATTGTGTCCTTTTCCTCATTCTAGACGGGCCCGCAGGACAGCAATGAATAAAAAGAAAGTAGACTTTATTTTTTACAGGTCGGGTGTCTGTAATTCAAAAGATGAAGTCATCTGTGTACAAAATTCCAAGAATAGCTGACTGTTGTGGGCCCCCGAACAAGGAGCATGAATACAGAATGGTGTTCGTTGAAAAGTAGTAATCTAAATACTTCAGTTGTGAATCAATGTGCTGTTTTCAAGGATCAGAATTTTAATCACCATTGCAAAACATTAACCAAACACAATGAGAAATCCAAATCTGATGTAGACCAGCAGTCATCGCTCAAAACTATGATACCAAATGCTTAATGTGATGGAGACATATTACATTTACCAGAAGTGAAGTCAGCATATGGCCTGCTCCTCCACAGAAATCCAACCTTCCTGTGTGG
Source organism: Salarias fasciatus (assembly GCF_902148845.1). Lineage (NCBI taxonomy): Eukaryota > Metazoa > Chordata > Actinopteri > Blenniiformes > Blenniidae > Salarias > Salarias fasciatus. The sequence continues at coordinate 20,302,682 of NC_043759.1, forward strand.
CCCCTTGGGAAAATTAATTGCCCACTTCTGTACTAAAGTGAATTTATTCCAAAAGAGCCCACACGTGTGGATGTTCAGCACAAACATCTCTAAATTGTCAGTGGCGACTCCTCCAGCTCAGGGCTGACTTGAAATACGTTCTGCCAAAATGCACAGAATGATAACAGATTGTATTCAACATGTTAACAATTACAGATACTTCTGAGCTGAGATTAGTTCACCAAATAAGGTAGCAAGATAAATTAAGCGATGTGACTGAATTGTACTACTACACACATTCTCCTCCAGTTTCCTGGTTAAACCACACATTATTATTCACGTCGATGACATAAATGTCAAAGCATTGTTTAGTCACTCTGTATGTTCTGTGAACTGTGAATACAGTCCTGACATGGCAGCAGCCGAGACTGCATACTGAGATTAGTTTGGGAGAATTTGTGGGGCTGATGAGGCTGTGATGGAACAAAGCAGCTGTCAGTCACAACTGCCATGTTCAATATTAGAAATGAACACAGAGTCTCTGTTATCGACAGATCTAGATGACAGACCTGTTCACATCATTTCCCCACATATTTGTGGAAGTGCTGCGATGTTGTAAGTGGAAAGATTTTCTTTTTTAATTATACTTCTGTGATGACATGCATCTGTTATGGTGAGTATTGTTAAAACACTGCGATTAATATCTCCCACTGCTATGCCATTTAAAATATTCAATAACTCCAGTGATTAGAAGAAACTCTTCCCTCATGATCAGTGAATAAACACATTTCTTTATTCAAAAAAAGGAGTCTGTAGTTATTCACAGCATTCTTTGAATTCCTGGTTACATGAAACAAACAAATAAATTATCCCAAAGGCCACTGGATCCTTGCCAGCTGATGGATTATTATGGTCATAAACTGAGGAGCAGTGAGGTTTCACCTCGCGTGACTGAAGCCAGAAACACAGCTGAACAGGAAAGGGAGCCTAAAGAGACAAACAGCAAGTGTGGGAGAGATGTAAGGAGGGAGAGAGAGAGAGAGAGAGAGAGACAGAGCGAGGAGGGTGTGACCTTAATCCCACAGTACCAAAGAAAAGAGACTCACACGTACTGAAACATGCACACACACAGACTCGTACACACATCTGGTTTGTCCAGTTCCTGCTCTGTATCTCAGAGGAAAAGTGTGTTGGAGGTTAAATGTCTGATATATGCAGTGAAACTTGGAGATACACTTAAGAAGTGAGTCAGCAGTTGGGCTGGTTGATTAGTTACTCTGCAAACGCTACGTGTTGTCATTCATAAAATAAGGGTGTGGTCGTTTGGTTCGGTTTGTGCTGGAGCTCGATCATGAGTCATCCTCTCTCTCAAAGTGTCATCAACTCTCTTCCTGCACTTGCAGCACTTCAGTCAGAGCATGTGAGAGATATTGGCTTCTGCTTTGGAAGTGTTTCCCTATCACTCGGGCTAACGCCTCTAAATCTGTACAGGCAAATGTTTTTATGGCACTCGACATATCTGATAACAAAGGCAAGCAAACCGCACACTTCAGGGTCACGCGAAGTGCCGTATGGCGCCTCTGTGCCTTACCCTGCGTGCAAGCCACTACTTGTTACACTAGTCTGCCAGAGCAAGCAATAAGGCTACTGTTCCAGATGAAGACAGCCTGTCCGCTCCGGAGACAGAACATCCTGATACTGACACCCCAGCTCTGGGCTCCGTCCAAAAAGCCTGCAGTCAAGGTTTGGCTGTCTGTCTCATAAAATAACAATGAATGGCGGTCAGACAGTTGGAGGAGAAAGAGACAGTATACAGGACAAGCATCTTAACTAACTTGAAGACCTTCATGCTTGACATCAATCATTCAGAAATCAGTAGATGTATTCCAACAAAATGACATAGATCAGAATAGAGCAGGTTCTAGGGGAAACCCAGCATCCATTGTGGGAATTTGTCCAAATGACCAGAGTTGACTAACTTCATAAACTGGAAAGTTGTACTTTGCAAGTGCACTGCCCTCATGTGGCAACAGCATTATGCGTTACTACATGGTGCGAGTGTGATTAAGTGTGTTTGTGTGAGAGAGAGAAAGATGGAGACAGACACATAAGCGTAGGCTCCAGTCGGCCTATATCTGTCTCCACACTCCCACATGAATTGCAGGAGGGAAGAAAGGAAGGTGTCGTCTGGGGCGCAGTGGTGACCCACATCTCAGCTACACCAGCACTACCACACCCCCCAAAGCATCTTACTCCGTCAGACTCCATAATGACCCATTAGATCAGATTTTATCATGACCACTGAGAAAGAAATCCAAGAGTTTAGATACAACGGGATACATGTACATGCCAGCGTATGCGGCTACTTCTGTGATTTCAGCAATGTCTCATTTTATTCTATCAGTAGGAGCCAGCTTCACATTGAGGATTCAACCATTCCATGGTCCGGGGGACGATTTGTCACTAAGCACTATGCAATTTTTGAATGGGAAATAATATTTACTGTATTCTCATTTGTGTGGTATTTACATAAGTTTAAAATTCACTGGACGCTCTTTTGTTGATCTTCAAGTTATTTTAAAAACTATATTAACTTACGTTTAATACGACCACCCCCCCTTCTGATGATGGTACGACCCACTCCCTGCCGTTAGCCGTTGTTGTATCCTCTGCTACTGAACAGATTTGTCGCGATAGAAACTAGCTACACACCGGCATTTAAGCTACGAAAAGATGCTCCATCAAGGGATTAAAACATTCAAACAAACGGCAAAAAGTCTTGAAAAACTTTACCCAACTGTGGCCAAACTTTGATAGACCTCAGCCCCCAGACCACTTCCTTTCCAGTTCCCAGTGTGTTAGCATTGTTTTATCTCATTGGCTTTGGACGCGTCTTTTTCTTCTTCTGGAGCAGTCCAGTCTGATGAATTCACCGAAAAAAGACGGAGATGATGATGTGCCCGTTAAAGACCCGGTAAAATACGGCGAGCTGGTCATTTTGGGGTAAGTCTCTTCAAATTGTGTCGTGATTAAGCCTCTCCAGCGGCAAATTAAGATTAAAAGAAAATGTACTGGCTGCATTGTAACAATAAAGCCACGGATGACGTGTGGGTTTTACATTTAATCCAGTTTATTTCTGTATCAAGCACATCGTCTTCACGGATATTTTACACACGTCCTAGCGTATTTCTCATTTATTGTACGACACCGGTTGTGGACCAGTGTTACAAAGTAAGTTTATAGCCCACATTTGAACATGCGCTTCATTATCGTTTCCCTTGTTTCGTGTGGTGCGTTTGAGTGTAAAAGGTGCAGAATGTGCTGCAGCCGTACTACATAAGGCTACTACGGATGTAGCCGCTTTTTCATCAATGGTTGTAGTGGGGGGTGAAGCAGGCTGAAAATCCCAATGATGTCATCCGGTGCTGTATGTGTGATGGCTAAAAGTAGGACTGAGGAGGATCTCATTGTCTCAGATATGCATGTGTCTCGCTGGTATTATTTAGTCATAAACCCTCCTCGGCTGGTATTACTAATTAATACATCGTTTCAGCCAGATGACCATCCATGCCAGGAAGGGAGAGGGAGGAGGAGGAGGAGGAGGAGAAAAGCCCCTCTTCATCACCCACGCAGGCACACAGTAGGCAGGATGTGCTGATGACAGCCACCAGCTTCCACAGCAGTTGCAGCCCTACAGCTTCCACACTGTGCGAAGGGGTCCGCAGAGAGCAGAAATGCCACGACACGCTCGCATACACACTGTCACATCCGGGCTTACACAGGCCTCCTTCTTGCCCTGCAGAGCTTCCTGTGTATGCCAAAGATAACTGACCTAATGGCCTATCTCTTCCCCTCTGGCTGAACATAGAGTGAGGAGGCTGTAGCCCACCCACATCAGAATACTGATGAGTCGTCCTCCCCGTCATTTGACTGTTTGAACACAGCTGCCCTTTACATCCTTGGATCAGAATAAGGGAGTTTGAATCGGACACCTGTTTTGAGGGGTTGTGGGCATGGGCCAGAACACTTAATGTGCTTTCTTTCTGACTGAATTTGGTTGCTTTAATGATTGAGGTTTGGTTTGAGCTTGCAATTCCCTCAATAGATCTCCTCTCTGTAGTTTTCATAAAGATCTGGCTGAACTAGGTAACAGAAAAGCTGTGTAATATTTAACATAATTTACAATGTGTTATAAATGCCACCTTCCCATTGCAGCAGTATATGACACACTCATATTGTTAATGCATTGTGATCCTGCAATATTTGTATGATCTTGGCCCATTCCTCTTGTCCCAAACATTCAGCTGGTAACTTTGACAGTAGGCACTGCATGTGAGAACAGGCTGTCCTTTCTGCTGCTTCCTCTCAGATATCAGAGTTTGCTGGTGTTATCTGTTCAAGTGTGGTTTGACTTTGCATCTGTCAGCCTTGATGCTCATATGCCCCGTGCGGTCGATGTCTGCTTCACTGCAGGCCATGTGATCTTTGCAGTGGCTGTCTGCCACCACTCATTACCTTAGTTAGCCCGGACACCATGTACGGTCCTGCCCTGTTCGGCGGCCCACCAGAGCTCATAACCCGCACTCGTGCTCGCTCCACAGACACTCACCCTGAGTCTCCCGCACACCTTTTTAACCCTCCGTCTCCCCAGTCCGAGACCGACCCCCTGTCGCATTCCTCTGTCTCTCATGCAGTCCCCTCTCGGCCAGCCGTCCTTCCAGTGTTTTGCTGAGTGCTGACTTTCACAGAGGCGAGCGCCTCCTTAGTGACTTGCCCTCAACGAAAATAAACGCTGTGTTGGGGGGCAGAAGGAGTGAATATTTCATATTGTGCTTTATGGTGTGTGCGCATGCGTGATAGAGGCCGGAACTGGCCACGCTTGCACCGTATAGAGATGCTCGTCCACTGGCATTTCCCCTCGACCTTCTACTTTTCATCGACTCCTGGCCTCTTATCTTCTGTGCCCAGTCACTGCATGTGTATGTTTTGCTTCTGTTTTGTGTCGTAGATGTTCATGATAGCTTCTGACTGCTTTTCTGACTTGCTTTTTGTCAACCTTTTACTTTACTGTCCCTGCAACCTGATTTATCTGTCATGTGCTGTTTTAAGCTGTGACCTATTTCATATTCTCTACCTTTTAAACTGACCCCACAAAGATCTGTCCTCATGTGTCCTCTCTTCCTGACGTGGTCTTTCTCTCAGCAGACAGTTCAGTGGGATCTGACAGGCCGGGCAACTGAGGGCTGACATCAGCGCTGAGTCATGCTCTTTTACTGGACTCAAAATTTGACGAATATTAAAGTAAATATGGCCAGTTTGAAGACTCTTTCCAGGGAACATAACAGATATACTCACCAGAGCTGAGGATGCTAAACTCACCGACATTCGTAGAAGTGCTTTTCATTAAATATACATGGTGTCAGCAATCAGCTTCTGAGAAAACACTCAAATGCTTCTTAGTGAGACAAGTCAAAGCATCTCATTTAAGGTTAATTTAATAACTGGACTCGACCGAGCAGAAAAAAACAAATCTGAATCAGAAACGTCTCGTATGAGGTGTACAATTTCTAAACGTGCCGTTTGTTGAAAACTACAGAGAAGCTTTCTGAGGCAGTAGTGCACATTTGTGTGTCTGGGACACAGATTCAAACTATCAGTGTATCCATCCATTTACTGCTTTATCCAACTCTGGGTCATGGGGACTGGAGCCAATCCAAGCTGATTAGGGTTAGTGTATTACATTTTTAAATATCTATTTTGATGAAATCCTACAGTCAGATATACATTATAGATTTCTTTGAGATACTGATGCCTCACTACTTATTTCATCATTACATTGTCTTTCCACTGTCATGGCAGCTAAATTGGTTTCATAGCTCTGAGGCCAGAAGTGAGCCGGTCCAGATCTGATTACATTCAAAGGCCACTATAGACAGTTTATTGTCTATACTGTTGCCCTCTTGCTTTCTGGCTTTCATCTAACTCTTTTTAATAGGATCCATGCCCTGCTGATAAGAGAAAAGTCCAAAACCAGCACACTGCCTTCTGTGTGAACTCAAACTGTGAAAATCATATTTGACTCAGCTTTGGAGAAAAAAAAGCCACAGTGGACATATTGAGTCTTTTCGCACTTACACCAGAAATAACTTAACATCCCGCTGGCCTGGTTTTCATTAAAAGATTTTAAAAAAAAGTGATCATTGTCTTTTAAAGAATATTATGAATACATTATGTACTTCTGTGGTAAGAAGATTTTGGATTTTCATATTGCTCCTGTAATTGAACACATGCCTGCAGTGTATCCAGACTGGTTCTGTTCCTCAAAGCTCTACAGTGAATGTAATAAAACTGAATCCGTCATGCTGGAAATGCTTTAGATCATAAAGCATTGTCAACATGACAGATGAGATGAAGGGTGAGCGTCTCTGCAGTGAACCTGGGCTGTAAGTAGTCACGCCGAGTGATTCAGATCAAATGCTTGCAGTCCTTCTCTTTCGGGTTCAGCAGTTTTAACCGGAATCATGAGTACAGGTACTTTGAATGTGCGTTGAAGCAATTAAAGCACACGTTATTTAATGATCCAACAGGTTATTTGTTGTTGTACAGGCAGCATCCGCGTCTTTAAAAGTGGGGCGTTCTTATGAATGCAGGCTGTAAAGACTATCCTAGTATTTAGCATTATGAGGCTTTCTCATGCACGGCGTTGTACTTGTTCACACTCTCGCATGTTCTCTCTGTGCATCTGTGGCTTTTCTCTAGGTTCTCCACACTCTCCTCTTTCAGTTTGAAAGCATGCGTTTAACGTTAATCGATGGCTGTAATTTGCTAATAGGTACCCGTGTCTGTGTTTGCTCCGCATGCAGGGTGTTCCCTGCCTCCACCCAAAGTCAGTTGGGATCGCTCCAGATCCTGGTGACTTTTTAGACGGATAAAGTGGTTTAGAAGATGCACGGATAAAGCTTACTCAATAAAGCTATGGCATACATGTGTAGACTCATCCGGAGTCTTATTCCTCCCCGAAGTCTCGATTACTTAATCATCATCTGGGCTCATTTGTGTTTGTCCTCCTCCAGGTACAATGGCTCTCTTCCAAGCGGAGACCGTGGGCGCAGAAAGAGCCGCTTCGCTCTGTACCGAAGGGCCAAGGCCAACGGTGTCAAACCCAGTGCCGTGCACATCCTCAACACGCCACAGGACAGCAAGGTATGCAGAAGCATCTGTGCACTGCACGCTTTATCAGTGTGTAACATTGGTTTCCTTCCTGTGAAGCCCTGCCCACGCATTAATTCATGAGGAAATGTGTGGGCATGGGTCTGTACTTATGTCATACATAAGGATGTAAAGTTGGTTTTTGACTGATTCCTTATTAATTTAAAAATAAAATTTACTTCCGTTATATCAGTGCTGTTTTATCACTGTCAGATTATCTTGAAATTCGGGTTTCCTCCACCAAATCTCTTCCATGTGAGATCCGTTAGTGAATGTTTAAAGGTGGTTCTCTCTTTTAGCATGCTTCAGTCAAAACGGTTGGGAAAATGGACAAAGAAAGACTGGGGGAAAAAAAAGACAGATTGTTCCAGAAAACGAGTGCATTGCAACATGGTTTATTGCTTGCTGCTCTTGTTGTTGCAGGCAGTCCACAGCAGGGGGCAGCACAGCATCTCTTTCACTCTGTCCCGTAACCAGACGGTGGTGGTGGAGTACTGCCATGACAACAACACAGACATGTTCCAGGTAAAACATCATCTAGGAAACCAGGTCAGCTGGTGACAGGGAGAAGAAGCCATTGATGGAATAATCATGTGCAAGTTCCTCCGAAAATACACTGTTATGTAACATCATCAAAGGGAGATTATTTTTGTCCAGAACTGGGTCCATTTCGTAGTAGAAATCTTCAAGAGAGTCTATTTTTATCCACTGATTCCTGCAGAGGATAATGCCACAGATTTGCTTTACTTAACCAATAAATCCCATACTGGACCAAGATTTTTATTTTTTTATTTTTTTTAAAGCTGTTAGAGTTTGCATCCTTGATCATTTGAGCGTTGATCCAGCAGAATGATATGATTCTGCTGTTGGCTGCAGATCGGACGCTCCACAGAGAGTCCCATCGACTTTGTGGTGACCGACACCTCCGGAGGAAGCAAGGAGGGAGAGGACCCCTCCATCGCTCCCAGCACCATCTCACGCTTTGCCTGCAGGGTGGTGTGTGAGCGCAACCCACCTTACACTGCACGCATCTATGCCGCAGGCTTCGACTCCTCCAAGAATATCTTCCTTGGGGTGAGTAGAGAGATGATCCACCGACAAATAGATAAAGCATATTGGTAACAGACTTTTAAAAAGAGAGACCTTTGTTTCAAATGCCCCGATGAAACCCTGATTTATTCAAACGGACTCAAGATTGTGGAAAAAGTCTGGCCCTTGTGGACTCTGTGATCTCCGATACTCTCTGCTAGTTGATTGATACTTAATCAATTTGGGAGAGGCAGACATGCAAGTGCAAGCAAACCGTCTGGTAGCCATTTTAATTTCAAACCCCCCACTCCACTGCTCTTCCCACACTTCGAGATAAGAGTACTGCGTCAGCTTCGTCCTTGCAGGTCGGCTCATTGGCCACAGTTTTTCCAAGCCGACTGTATTTATTGACATGTTGTAAGACGGTTTACATTCTGCCTCCGTTTATCTTCCGTCACAGGAAAAAGCAACCAAGTGGAAAAACCCCGATGGGCACATGGATGGTCTGACCACCAACGGCGTGTTAGTCATGCACCCAGAGGGTTTCCCAGAGGACCCCAAGCAAGGCCTGTGGAGGGAGATCTCGGTCTGTGGAGACGTTTACGCGCTGAGGGAGACGCGCTCCGGACCCAGCCGGGGCAAACTGGTGAGTTACTGCGTCCAAGAGGCTTTTTTTTTGTCGATCTCATGCTTCGAGTGTGAGCGTGTCTGTGTTCATGCGCCACCTTCAGGCGGAGGGAGAGAGCAGCGCGCTGCGTGACGGTTCCCTGGTCGATCTCTGCGGCGCCACCCTGCTGTGGCGCACCGGAGAGGGACTCATGCGGGCCCCCACCCTGCGGCACCTGGAGGCCCTCCGTCAGGAGCTCAACGCGTCCCGGCCTCAGTGTCCCGTCGGCCTCAGCACGCTGGCCTTCCCCAGCCTCCCGCGCAGCCACAGGTCAGGCCTCACGATGCTTGTTATGTCACGCTTTATCCAGAACTTGCACCACAGCACTGTTATTTATTTTAATCTGTGCAAAGTCTGATATCGTGTCTGTGTTGGTGCAGCCTTGAAGAGCGTCAGCCCTGGGTCTACCTCACCTGCGGCCACGTCCACGGACGCCACGACTGGGGCCACAGATCGGAAGGAGAAGTGGAGCCGGCGGAGGGCGAGGGCTCCACGGCCCGGCGGGAATGTCCCCTGTGCAGGAGCCTGGGCCCCTACGTGCCCCTGTGGCTGGGCTGCGAGCCCGCCGTGTACGTGGACGCCGGCGCGCCCACCCACGGCTTCGTGCCGTGCGGCCACGTCTGCTCAGAGAGGACAGCCAGGTACTGGGCCGAGACCCCACTCCCCCACGGGACGCACGCCTTCAGGCCCGTCTGCCCCTTCTGCTCCGCCGCCCTCAGCTCCCCCGGCTGGACGCGCCTCATCTTCCAGGGCCCCATCGACTAGTCGCCACCTCCTCAGCCGCCACCGTCACATTAACAGGAAGCCACCTGAGCTTCATTCATGTCGCAAATACTGAGCAGTGCCAAGAGGTAAGGATTTCGGACATGATTCGATGCTGTCGGCTCACTTCCTGTGGGCACGGCGGCCCGCTGCAGTATTGTGCCTCAGAATGAAGCTCAGCGCTGAAGAATCCGTCGCCTTGTTTATCCTTCAGTGCTTGTTTATTGGTGTGAGATCAGAAGAGTTGGGTCATGAAACAAGATGGACGAATCAGTACTGTAAATTAATTTGCTTTTTTATTGCGTCTACCAGCCGAGTCTCCTTCAACAATGCATCATTCACAGAAGTAACTTCCAGAGCGGTTAACAGCCATGCCGCTCGACTCCACACCAACATGCAACGTCACCTCGTCCTTTAACACAACACAGGAGTAGCTGAGTCATCAGGTTTAAACGCCCTCGTACGATGAGCTGATCATTATATTTCTGCACTATTTAAAGCAATGGCCTTGTTTCCCAGTTTACCTGCAGTTTATTGCAGGTTCAAGATATATAAAGAAAAACAAAAACCCTATTGCACTTCCAGGTCTGCTATCTCACCACGTCTCGCTTTATCAGTCACGTCACGCTGACAGCGCTGTCACCACATGTCAGATTTTGTGGATTTATTATTGGTTGCTTCAAGTGTTTGATCGCAAAACAAAACATCTTCATCTTGATAGATGTGCTGTCTTAGTTGGCTCTTTTTTTCTTTTTTTTTTCCTTCTGCTGTTTTCTATTTTTGGCAGTTTGTTTTCAGAGCAGTATTAACCGCTTATGGTCAATTTAAAAGGTTTTTCTTTCATGCAGCACTGAAAGTTAGAAAATGACGACATTTTAAGGATATACAGGTCTCATGTTTTGTCTTTACATATCCTTCTAGCGTTGAATCTATGCAGAGAACCCCTTCCGCACTCCACTTCTTGTGTAGTATTTGGTTGGACAGAACCCCCACTGTGGCTGATTAGCGGCGAAGCACCGGTGGGAGAAACGCGCTCGGAAGATCTTATCCCGATCAGGAAGCAGAGCGAGGATAAACAAAGGCACGAAAACTGGGTAAACTCCACTTCACAACTCTACCAAGCAATAACGGCACTCCCATAGATAATAAGCTAGATGTTGTGCGCGATGTTTAGCCGGGCGTGCGGTCAGCAGGCCCTTCAGACGCGGCTGAGACGGATTCCAGGTTAAGGGCTCAACCAGAGGCGTGTTCAACTCCACGGCTGCTCCTCACACTCCACACCGGCTCTCTCTCTGGGGACGTGCGGTGTCACCAACGCGCCCGAATTTAGAGAAGATTAACCAACCAAATCCAGCCGGACCGTTCCCGCCGTTGAACACGCCTCTGGTTACCGAATCGCGCTGAACAGGGTCCACGTTGGTGTGATGGCGCGTCGACGAGTTTGACCTTGTGTAACCTCAAAAGAATACTCTTTTGTTTTGAAGAAAATAAAAAGCTATTTTGTTAGGGAAAGGGGAGGGGCTCGGGAGGGATTCTTTTAGATGTTCAGTGTTTGGGGTGGGGGGGGGGGGAGAAAAAAAAACAAACAAAAAAAAGTGACTATTTTTCTAACATACGGTTGATTTTAGTTACCTGTTGTTACTCAGTGTAAGCAAGTTGTGTGTGTTTCCAAATAAACCCGTGTGGTAGACGTAGGAGAGCTTGTGAGTGCGAAAACAAATTGCCAACACTGTGTCCGACAAAACACGCGCGTACCACAAAACGCTAACCGTAGAGAACATTGCCCAGACAATGAATGTAGCCAAATACTCGGGCTATGTCTTAGCCTTCCCTGGTGCTCATATGGAATGGTCTATATTGTGATACTATTTTTGTAACTGAATATTATGGTGTAGCTGGCTGAACACACTCCAAAAGAGTCCGCCTCAAGTGTGGAAGAAGTACCTGAAAACACGCACACACACACACACACACACACACACACACACACACACTTGCGTGGGAATTTGTGTCTTGCATGAACGTACACTTCACAGACACGTACTGAAAAAAAGAACTTTGCACGCTGGATTGCCAACTTGTCGTTCGAGCTGAGTTCAGTTGTCTTCCAAGCAGCGTTTCTGTTATTTTTTTTTTTCCCCCTTGTGTTTCACTTTTTGTTTTTGTTTTCTTTTCTTTTGTTTTGGAAGACAGGTTTTAAAGAGGGATTGTGAACCTGAAATAATCCTCATACTTGATAGAACTTTGTGAATGAGACCCCTGGAGTCCCATTTTCTACTACTATGCCACTATTTTCCGTTAGAACAAAAAAAAAAAAAAAAACAACAAAAAACACAACTCACTGCAGACAGACGTCACAAAACGTGTTTACATTTTGTATTTCGCCCCATCGTGAAACGTTTTGAAGTCAATGAAAGTCGGCGTGCCGTTCCCAGAATGTGGTATTTTCCAAAGTCCTAACGCCAGGTCTGTAGTGCGGTGAATCAAAGTGACGTAGTGTTGATCGGTGACTTGCTTTAGCTCAGGATTTAGTGATTTCAGAAGATGTGAAGAGAAATCTGGTAGAAGCCACTCTTGAGTCAGAGACACACACACACACACGGATGAGACGGTAGATGTGAGGGGAAGCCTGTCTGAAGAGGAAGAGCAGGAAGGTCCGTCACATTACGGGTGAAAAAGGCACCAAGAGGGGACGGAAACGTCTCCGTCGAATCACGCCAAATCCAGTGAATCCTGCTTCTGAAGATATAAATATTTCTCTATATAAATATATATATAAAGATATATACAGAACAACATGTATCACCATTGGCATGTGGATGGGGAACCGTTGCAGCACCCTCACTCGCTTCTACTTTATAAACCGTTTTTCTTATTTTCTCTTCGTTTGATTTGTAGAAATCTTTGTGATTCTCTTTCTTCTTTAGTTTCTTTCTTCTTCTTCTTTTTTTTTTTTAGATGTTAGCATCTGTAATGAATTCAGACAGTATTTTAGCTCAGTTGTTGACATCAGAAGTAACATCAACAGCTTTTCCTTGATTTAGTTTGTTTCTCGCATTGTATTTATCGATTGAAGTTCATTCCGGGTGGTGAAACCTTCATCCTCTTTTTACTTTATGCGCTCGCCTGGCGCTCGGCGAGCCAGTAGCTGACATGTATTATACAGCGTATAAACCTCACACTTAACAATGCATTCCTTTTTATTATGTATGGATATTTTGTATCATTTTATAACATATTCTTCTGTAATCGTCCGGTGCACAGACAATCGCTATACACATGTCAATAAACCAGATTAAAAACCATGTCGTTGGTCTCTTTTCTTGCTTTAAATCAGAGTTTGGGGTCAAACAGACGCAATCTTATTTTATTAAAAAAGAAAAAAAAAAAAAATGCCGGTTTCGTCCTGTGTAGTTACCAGCAGGTGGCGCTCTTTACCTTCTGTCAAACACACACTGAGGTTGCTTTGAGTTTCATCACCTCTTTAAAATAATCGTCTGTTTTAATTTGCAGTTCTGGCACACGTGTGCAGTACATCACCACGCAAATGTGATAAGAAGCTGCAAAATCACAAAATGCCTGATTTTAAATAGCAATTTTAAAGGACTTTGCGAAAGGATTGAGGATGTCTGGTGAAAGGTTCCTGCAGACCCGCTGAGAGCAGCTCCATTCTGAAGTTAGCACAGGAATTATGTCACTCTTGAACCATGAGGAGGAGGATTCTTTTCTCTCAGATGAGCCTGTTTCATGGCTTTCTCACTGCGTGTTAACTCTGAGAGCGCCACAGCCTAGTTGTTATGCTTCCCTGAAAAAGAAACCTGATATATTCAAACACACACTTTAGTTTCATTGATTTATTAGGGATGTTTGCAAATTTTCACATTTGCTTATGGATTTTTAGCTGAGTATTGGTGATAGTTGTGTTAATGTGCCCCAATACTTTCTTTTCTTTCTTCTTTTTTTTTTAAATTAATTAATTTGTCTGAGTAGAACGAAAATCTCAGCCCTCCGCCAACTTCAAGACCACTGAACGGGTATTTTCCTCAAACTAAACAATTAAACTGTAAAACTATATAAAACGTAATAGTCTCAGAGTCGTTGCAAATACAAAATATGCAAATTATTAAATGAATACTTGGTTGTTCTCAAACTCGTTTCAGAACACCCACTAAAATATATGGGGATTGGAAATTATAACCTTGAGATCTTACATAAAATATAAACATTAAGAACTATAAAAAAAAGTTTTATAATGTATTATAATGAAGTTAAACTCTTACAGTGTGTTTTGTGATCCAGCGATGTAATGACAACATTCCGCCGCCAGATGGCGGTGTTTCAACATCTAAATGAAGTGACTATCAATCAGGCAAATTTCAACAAATTGTTCAGAATTGGCAGAAAAGAGAAACATACGAGGTAAGTGGGCTAATTTCACCCTTCAGATTTAAAAGCAGAAACTTGATTTTTAAAAAAGAGGCCAGCGTCTGAAGTGATGCAGCTTTTAAAGCACTTTTATTTCCATCCTGACATTTAAATGTTTTTCTTGCGGATCGTTTAAGTGGTGCATTCTGAAGACTCGTGTTTCCTGACCAGATGTAAGCTTTCGACATCAGTTTGTCAAGACAAAGCGTGAGACACTGAAGGCAGGAGGTACATCTGAACTGAAAATGATATGAACGTTTGTAGCAATAACAAGGATAGTAAAGAACTGATCTTTCTGGACGCAGTCATGGTGCTGTTTTATGCCCTCAATAGAGAAGCATAACGTGTTGGTATATTTCAGGATTTTCATATCTATATAATGATATATCATTATATGACAATTCAACACTCATATCTTGCAAAGTTGCTTAAATTTGACCAAAACAACCATAGTTCATTATTTGTAGGAACCCAAATCATGATTGAGTTATTCATTAAAACGTCTGATGAACAAAAAGGTGCACTGAATATGACTAAGTAACTAGACATGTTGGGTACATGTTAAAAAGACTGACATTTCTGAAAGTTTCGGTTCCACTTTTTCGTGCATTTTTAAGATAAATACATTGATCTGGTGCACTAGTTGGGAATGTGAGATGGTTTTCTAAAATGAAGAACCCAAACAGTGTTATTTACGCCATCAATAAGAATACTGCACATATACACATAATAACACACATTTGTGAAACGCATTTTAACTATGTTATTGTGTTTCCTTTAGTTTACCATTGTTAGTTCAGGAGACTTTGACAGCTGTGGTGGCTCATGTAACAGATTCTCTCTCAGCCAGAAGGCTGCAGGTTGGAGCTGCCATGTGCCTTGCATGGCAGCTACCTCCATTGCTGTGTGAATGGATGAATGTGACGAACAATATGAAGCACTTTGGACACTCTGTAAGTGGATCCCATTCACCATCTTATATCTATTTTCATCTAGCATGAAATTAAAGAGGAAAAAAAAAGGTTCAATAATTGTAGCAGTATCCAGTTAGTAGCACTGGGTTGAGTCTTGACCTTGAGTGTTTAAATCCTGGTTGCAGCAGGAAGGACATCTGGTGGGTAAAATTTGTTTGCATTGACTTGGAGTGAAAAGGAAGAAGCGAAATCGACACTTTGCTACCAAAGGAAGTAGAGTCCCAGTAACATGTGACTCTATAAGCATTATTCCCAACGCGGTGTATATTCCTCCAGCAGGAGCGATGGGGTCCTGTTCTGTACGTGTGGGTCAGGGGACGGAGTCGTACCAGAGACCACGGAGGCCGAGTTTAGCAATACAGTCGAATTCTCCGCGGTGGGATTTGTAGGTTTTGATCCCAGCTAATTAATGTGAATCCCTCTATGGGAGCAATCGTATCTGTGATGAGGAAGTTTGAAGGGGACTCTTCTTGTGGTGTGTGCGTTCCCATGAACACATCTGAAGTGTGTGCGCATATATGTGTGTGTGTGTTAATCAAAGGCTCTGAAATCAGAGCTCTCGGAGGACTTTCCTCTCTGCTCTCGAGGTAGCTTGGAGCATTCACGCCATTGTTCTGTCAATCCACCCATTAACTACAAACACTGGGAAACTTTAATTAAGCTGGGACCACAGACGATTAATTAACTTTAAGACTTTCACCTCCTTTTTTTCCCCTTTTCCCTTCTACACATTTCACCAAGTCACCGAGCCACAGAAAGTGTTAATTTAGCCACATAATTTACAAATCCAATTAAAGCCAACATTAAGGCATCACAATCTGCTATCCTGTGTCATAAGAACATTATCTTCTGTGGCTCAGCTAGCAGTGAATTCCAGCACACGTAAGCTGAGCGCAGTGTATTAAACAAGGGTTAGGAGTTGTAATAAGTTTGATTATTTTATGGAGTTTATTATGCGGTGTTATCCTGTTAGGCGGCTGATGTTGCGGAAGTGGATCAGGGACTCTGGCTGTCATGCGTCTCAGAGAGCGGCCTCCCGCTCTGCCACCGTGGACGCTGTCGCCGGGAGGAAGTGGTCGACCCTGGAGGCGGGAGGCGCGACTCTGTTTAACCTGTGCATTGTGTCTTCAGAATGAGATAACTTTTAGCTGAACTGGAACAAACTGGAGCAGCAAGGAATCACCACAATCCAACTGTTTTGCTTCTGATGCTTGTTTCATGTCTCATATTTTTTTTACAACATCAGCCCAAATATCCTTTTCCACTCTCTTCTAAGGAGTAGAAGATTTCAAGCCTTCCTCTCTTCTTTCACCGCCGAGGCCCGGAAACCCAGCCCTCTCCTCTCCTCTCCTCTCCATGGCTGTGTCAAAGCACACGCTCAATTAGCATGGCGAGGTAGGTGAGAGCCGTTTTGAAAACATTTCTCATTACACCTTATCACCGGGGCGCGGGGGGTGGAGGGGGGGTGGGGGACATGAAGCAAATTATAAGACAGGGAGAGCGGAGGGAGGAGGGAGAGGAAGGCTGGAGACATCAAAGTCTTCCTGCTCCATTTAAATTGAGTGATCTTGTGAGAAAGATCCCCACTACATAAAGATTAACCCCGTCCTCCCTCCCACACACACACACACATACACACACACTCCTAGCTAATATCTCACGCCCACATACCCTTGGATTTATGTGTCAGGGGTTAATAACTATGAGGATGAGGACACGTGTGTGTGTGTGTGTGTGTGTGTGTGTGTGTGTGTGTGTGTGTGTGTGTGTGTGTGGGTGTGTGGGTGTGAGAGTCTGTCATTTCATGGAGGGACCCAAAAAATATCTGTTCACACACATATAGGGAAACTAGTTTAGTTTTTTTTTGTTTTTTTTAGGTGAAGATTTGTTTTGAGGTTAGACAACTAAAAGTGTGTGGACTGTCCAGGTGTGTGTGTGTGTGTGTGTGTGTGTGTGTGTGAGAGAGAGAGAGAGAGAGAAGAGTGGTTTTGGAGACATGTTTGAAGGGAAACTAGGAGAGGAAGAAGAGATCACACAGCGAGTCAGAGGAAGACCAGAACTGACTGACGTGCTACAAATCCCACCGGCGGAGCTGCTCAACAGACCTGGCAGCTCTCCTCAGGAGGCACACACACACACACACACACACACACACACACACACACACACACACACACACACACACACACACACACACACACACACACACACACACACACACACACACACCTGTTTTCTCCCAGTTTCATCATGTCCTTCACTTAAGTGCACATTGTAACTCATCTTCGTTGCACTGGAGAGTTCAGTGTGTGTGTGTGTGAGTGTGTGTGTTGTGCACATGTGCTGCTTGTGCCCGTTGTCTTGCAGGATACGAAAGCCTCGCGCGCGCCTCCTCCATCCCACCCGGTGGATTAGTGACGTCGGCGGAGCTCACCCTCTCCCCGTGATAAGGGCGTGCGCCGCCGCCGCCGCCGCCTCGCGCTCTCTGCTTCCCGTTGCTCAATTTCAGATAGCGCTAATGGAATCTGTCCCGCGCGATTGTAATGCGAGCGAGACTCATTTTCCACGGAGCTTGGAGCTGTCAGCTTGGCAGGACAGTTGGTGGGGAGGAGGGAGGAAGAGGAGGAAGAGGAGGAGGAGGAGGAGGAGGAGGGCAGAGCGAGTTAAAAGAGGGTTGACGGCAGGACGAGGAAGGCGAGGATGAGGATGAGGAGGAGGCTGTGTGAGTGTGTGTGTTCCTGTGAGTGTGTCTGACATGTGTTATGTTGGGACTCCTCCCTCCTGTCGCAGAGCAGCCGCGTGGCGTCCCACACGTCGTGCTGCTCGCACAAACACAAACAAACAAACACACTTTCCAGTGGTTTAAGGTTTCTGTTGAGTTGCCACACATTTGGCCAAGATGCCGGACTCACCCAGATGGGTTTGGTTTGTGTCCCACTTTTTTGGGTAAGTAGTTTTAAAGGGATACTTCAGCATTTTGGGAAAATTGGCCCATTTAGCGCAATTCCTTAGTCATTTCGAACAGCGTACTTACTTTTTTTGTGAGGGCGAGCTGTTGTTTATGCAGAGGTGAGTCGGGGAAGGTTTTTGGGACGGACACAATGGAAGTGGATGGTATTTTTGTTCCCCCTCATCAAACTCATTAAATACACAATCCAACAACCCCAAAACACTTTGGTGGACACGTTATCATCTGCACATTCACTACGCTGTGAAATATTAATGCAAAATTACGAGATTGAGTTGTTTATGTGAACATTGCTAAGACGGAACTACTTACTAAACATGGCGTCTGGGCGTAGGGATTTCAAAAGAAAAAGTAGTTCCCAGTATTTGCTTCAGTGTCGTAACGCTACAATATTATTTGTTGGTGTTCCACAGCGTAGTGAATGTGTGGATGATAACGTGTCCACCAAAGTGTTTTAGGGTTGTTGGATTGTGTATTTGATGAGTTTGACGAGGGGAACCAAAAATACCATCCACTTCCATTGTGTCCGTCCCGAAAACCTTCCCCGACTCACCTCTGAAAAAAAAATAGCTCGCCCTCACAAAAAAAGTAAGTAGGCTGTTCGAAATGACTAAGGAATTGCGCTAAATGGGCCAATTTGCCAAAATGTTGAAGTATCCCTTTAAGGTGTTTCCATTGGAGATTATTACACTTGGTGGAGACACCGTTTCTGAAAAGCTTTACAGTGAAGGAGTGGAGACGGAGACGTTCATCATAAACACCAGGAAATTAAACAGAAACCATCTGCATTGTGACAGAAAATATGAAAACATTCAGTTCCTTTAAATATTTATCCTTTTTTTATCAATCTGCTAGTGTTTTTTTGATTAATTCTGACATAGACGTACAAGCATTTCATATCAGTTACTATATTTCAGGTTAAGATGATCATCGCCTATGTGTCATTTTAACTGTTTTCATCCAAATGAATGGAGCTGTCAGTGTTGTAAAACTCAAATGGGCCAGATTTGTTGGTTTAAACTCAGACAAAATGTGGTTTTAATACACGGCAGCTCAGTTCAGCTGAGCAGACGAGGTTCAGGCTTTAAGAACACTCTCTATGACGTCTTTGTTGTGGTGTCTGAACACACAAAGCATCACACTGGAGTTTACACGTTTTAGCAGATCTTCTGGTGGAAAGAAAACACCTTACATCACGAGATGAAATGTCCTGACTCCATATAAAAACTGCGTGATGTAACTGGAGTGTAATCATGCTGCTGTGTTACCTGCTGCAACACAAGCGCTAAATCTATATAATGCTAACTTTCTGCCAATGATGTGAGGCCTTTTCACAATTAGCTAAGCTGTTTATGTGTTGTTGGGTTTTTTTTTTATAGCCTTGCATCAACGTGAACCGAGATGAATTTGCACGTTTGTAATAATACCTGCGTGAATGACTGAGATGGTCCTGGCACAGTTTGAATGCGTTTGCCACAGCAGGCGGAAAAACAAGCCGTTTCATTTGGCCAATTCAAAACTGCAGCGTTACGGATGAATTTGTAGGTGCAGACAGACCCCAGAGTCACAGTGGGAATCATTTGTTTAGAAATTTAGTTGAAAAAAAAACACTGGTCAAAATCAAGGGCACATTGGTGAAGCGAGTTTTCATGTAAAAGTATGAAATATTCTTGTAACTTGCTAAAAATAGACACGTTCCGACTCTGTTCAGAGCGTCTCTCCAAATGTGTGAATTCAAGGAGCGAAGGTTTTCAGCGCACAAAGCATCACCGTATGTAGAGTGAGGACGGACGGAGGCTCAGCAGCAGTCGAAACGCGAAGCGGCTGAATTAGAAAAAGGTTGAGGCAGAAAGATCCAAACTGGGCTCAAATCAGGGACCCTCTCACTCTACACACTACACACTACACACTACACCACAGCTCCATGCAGTCCCGAACCAAAAGTCTCTTGAAAATATCGTGGAAACGATTCAGTATGTTTTTCTTTACATAATTTTTAACTTTTATTATTTCTTGATTCCTAACAGGAAGACCTTGGAGTCAGTGCAGAGTTTACAAGTGCAAACAATTCAGTACGGGTGTTTTTGTAATTATGATTGTATTTGTTCTTTTGGCTTGTGAATCTCATCCCAGTGCATCGATTGAGCATCTCAGCACAGAAAGAGCTGCTTGTAAAGATTCAAAAGAAGCTCCTCCATCAGTTCTGATAGAAGCAGTTCACTGTGAGTTTTCGTGAAATATAGAGGGACATACATGAGATGTTTTCACAGGGAGGAAATGTGTGTTTTCTTGTGTTAGCGTTGTGCATGTCCAGTCTGGGTTTGGGTCACTGTGTGCAAGTCTGGAAGGAAGCAGGTGTTTTTTCAGCATCAACCTGCAGGTGGCAGTGTTTACATGGGGTTTCCATGGATTAACTTTTCTGTCTTCTATTCAATCTGTCTTGAACTCACTTTTAAGTCCAAATTGTTTTGTAATTTGCTTAGTATAATTTTTCATTACATTTTCACATTTTTTTAGTTGTGATCTTATTTCTTTCTTTATTATTTATTATTATGCTTTTTCATTTGATTTGAATTTACTCAGGATAAAGCTTGACTTAAACCCGAAGAAATTCAAAGGAAAGATGTGTGTCCAATAACGCTTTTCAGCCACAAAGTGAAAGTTAGCTTTATTGTCCATCCATCCATCCATCCATCCATCCATCCATCCATCCATCCGGTCCAGGCTGAGGAGATTTGATCAATAGATTTAGATTCTCTCGTTCTTTTTCCATCTGTACCTAGTTGGTGATTCTATGGACTTTTCTCTCATTCATTCACGATTCTTGGCGGAATTTGTTTTTGACTGTGTTATTCATTGGAGGACGTTTTCACGGGGTCGTGCGGTTCATCCAGGCCCTGCGGGTCAGAATGTCACCCTCGCCGTCTTTCTCTCAATCGTCATTCAGCGACGCGCTGCACGGCAACGGGAAAGGAAAGAAATACCAATTTGGCAGCGTTACAGGGATTACAGCGGTGGTGGGCATCTTTAATCTGGAACAGACTGAAGCATTTGTCTGCACTTAAAACTGCAAACCCCCCCTCCACACCCCCCTCGTCTACTGGCCTGTCACTCTGCACCATCCAGTTAAAATCAAAAAATCAAAAAGCACTGCAGGACCTGATTAGACTCTTCAAAATAAATAAATAAATAAATAAATAAGCTGCAAACTAAATCTCACAGCCAGGCCCCCATCACTGGTACTGTGCCCCCCCTTACTGTAGCACTTAGACTGCTTTAATTCAATCACTAATTGTCTCCACAAGCAGTTTGACCACGTGAAAGTAAGAGGAAGTAAAGTGAAGAGCGAAAATCCAGAGTTGTTACGAAGAGCATGAGAGGACGTGCGCGCTTCTGCACGTACACAAACGCCATCGCACACATGCAAAATGAGCATATGCTTAATCACCACTGGAGTTTCCCAGGAAATAAAAAAAAGCCCTCGCTGGATTAAATCCTTCGAGCTGAACATTAGAGAAGTGCAGAGTTCAGCTCTTAGAGAGGAAAGGGAGGGGAAAAAAAATCACTATCTTTCAGAAGAGGAGAGAGGAAGGGGAAGAATCAGAGGTTGAAGGCGGCAGACTGTGATACTGGGGAAGAAAGGCATCATGTTGCGAGGAAGACAGACTGATAAAAGAAGGAAGCCATCGGCGGAGGAAGAGAGAAAAGGCCCCACAAATTGGCAAAGCAAAGTCAGGGTCTCTCTGCTTTGCATTTCATTTACATGGCTGGCTGTATCGACCAATCGGATTGGGAGCAGAGCCCGAGGCTTAGGAAGGCGAATAAAGACTCCAAATGCCTTCACTGCTCTCATCCCTCTCTCTCATAATACCCTGTCTGCCCTTCTTTTCTCCTGCTCCCTCGCTTTTCTCTCCTCACTGTCATAATACCCTTTTTCTCCCCATTCTCTTCTCTCTGGCGTGGTGCTCTAAGTAGACCCTGTCCGATGTGATAGTGGGATGAGGAGAGAGGAGAGGTGAGGAGGGAGGGAGGTGGGGGGGGGGGGGCTGGAGGGCGGCTACAAGAGATGACTTTTCTGCCACCCACTGAAAATAAAGAGCACAGATTTTGTGTGTTTGTTTATGGATCTGCTGGTATTTTTGTTTGCATGCGCTCACGCGAGGCTCTTTTTTTTTTATTTGCTAAACACTACAACAGAAGTCATGCAAACACACGCACACACTCACACACACACGCACATCCAGTGAAGACATGATACATGCAAACGAGGCCATAAGTGCTTTGTAATTAATGACAATGATGTGGTGTGTAATTACATACCAGACTAATGAGCACTGATTGCTATCATGTGGCTTCTCTTGATGTGCAGTTGATTCTCCTCAGTGGAGGGGTGTAGTACACACACACACACACACACACACACACACACACACACAGATGAGGGTATAATAGAAGTTGATAACTTCACCCCAAGTGTGTGACAGTCTTTCTTATGACAATTGGATAAACTGGTTTGAAAACGAGGTGGTAAGTTACTCTTGGCCCTCTGTCATTGCCTGAGGGCAGCCTGTGTGGATTCTTACTTTATGCAGTCACAAATTAAGTTTCTGATGCAATTATATTAACCCCTCTGTAAAACGTAAGATTAAAAACCCCACCTGCAACTAGACAGTGTCACAATTTAAAGATGTCACCATCCATCCATCCATCTTCTATATACTGCTTAATCCTGTGCAGGGTTGTGAATCCAATTCACGATCCAATTCAAGCTTGCTAAAGATGAGGGCACCCTGATAACATGTGTGATGTACAGAAAAAATACATTATTTTGTATTTTTGCTGCTGCAACTTTACTTCTTAATTTGAAATTAAGGGTTTTTTTGTTTCCCAAAAGTTGCACAAACTTCACAACTGCTTGTGATTGAATTTATATTTTTTGATATTTTAAGTTGCAGAAACATCAAACAAATTAAATGTATAAATCAGCCAATTTGTGCATCAGCTTCATTTTCTTATGATGATTTTTTTTAGGTTTAATTTATGTATTTACTTGTTATAGTTATATTTATTAAACCGCAAAGTGTACTGACAGTAAGTGTACTGACCACTTTATTCAATTCATGCAATTTCCACACACCAACTGTTTAGTTACTGCAGATTGTTTAAAGTGTGAAGTTGGTTGTTCTCTCAGTTTTTGTTAGAGTTGTGTCTGAAACAGTCTTTATTATTACCCTGCTGTATTAATTAATGAAGACAAACATGGCTGTGTCAGGGCAGAGCTTTTTTGAAATCAAACAAGTAGTAGAAAAGGTAGATGACCTGTTGTTCTCCTCAGGGAAAAGATATATTACTGGCTCTAATAGACCAACAGTAATATTGACCAAAGAGTACCAACAAGCACCATCTGTCCATGAACGGGAACACACACGTTAAGATCAATAACAGCGAAGCTGGTAAGTTTGATCCAATTATGTTCTCTATTGTATGAAATATCAATGTTTTTGTGAATGAATTATTTGAAAAATGTATCTGATATGGACAAATCTTCCTCCGTTTGAGAGTTTAGTGTGAGAATATTAGGGAAATTGTTCACTCAGATGAGTGCTGTTTGGAAGAAGAGACACTCGGACACTTTTCTGTCGGTCATCTCCACATGGAGATTGTTTTGCTGCTACAGGACTGTAGCTGTTAGTGAAGTCGGATCAATGAAGTCAGATCGACAGGCAGAGTCTTTATCCACAGTTCCATAAGCAGGGACTTTGAGTAAATTCCAAATCCGATCAAGAGATTCCTTTTATTTATGAAATGCACATTTGGAGAAACCCTTGTTTACGAGAAGCGGAAATGTGACATTTTATTATTTATGAAAACCATTAGCTTAATTTCCGTTGTGTGTATTATACGGAAAACATCAAACTCATGCTGTCAATCGATTAAAATGTTTTAACTAATTAATCTGACCACAGTTAATTGCGATTAATGACATCATTTGTGAACTTGGAATCAACACACCAAATCGTCAATTTAATGCACAAAAATGGCTTTATCTGAGTCGAAGTGGAGCATTTTCACATCAGAAAACACTCACAAATGTGGAATTTTGAACCACTCAACATTTTAAAGTTGAGACGCTCGAGGGAAGGCGAAAACACTCAGCAACCCCTGACAGAAAACTGTACAGTCATCGGTCTTTTCATCTTAACACACACTCACACACACACCGCCCCCTCATTGTAGCCGATCATCAATAACAATACCTTATTTGTCGGGGAGGAATGTTTACAATGGGATGGTCCCCCTAGGCGTGTCGGCCCCTCCCCCCCACAATGCACCCTGTCAGTGTGGCACCAATTACTGAGCGCAAACTGAATGAGGTCATGACGGGATGGGGTCATTAACAAAACAAACCCACCGACCCCATGGGGCAAGAAGACAGTGCGAAAGAGGGTCCCCGCCTCCTCCGTCCCACCATGACGGCGTTTTTCCACGCAGGAGCGCAGGCCTGGTGGCGCTTCCACCGCCGCCGCCGCCGCCACCCAACAAGCGTAACAAGGTCAAAATTATTAAACGCCCTTGAGCAGTACTGATAGTTAATGTGGGGCTGATTTTTTTTTCTTTTTTCTTTTTTTTTTTTTGGCTGTACTCCATGATCTTGGCTTTCATTTGCATCACTTTACTGTAATTTCAGTGATAGGTTTAGTTCAGCCGCGCCATTAGAATATATTTAGACGACAAAAAGGCCCCGAATTACATCATGCATACAGAAGCAAGTGATTCAATTTGGCACGGCAGGAACTGATGGCTATACTCTCAAGCCTCTGGGTGCTGTCTGTACTATCGCTCTCTTTTATTTCTTCTCTCGTGACACTTTTTTTTTTTTTTAATTCACGTCTCTGTTTAATGTATGACAAAAAGTCTCCATCAGCAGAGTGAATGCATCTGAGCTTTTCAAATCCAGAGCTGAAGTTACCACAAACATCTGACATCCTTACATCATTTGTATTTACATGAACATTTCATTGACTTGTTTGTGAATTTAGAGGACTCAGGAGGTTCAGATATTCAACTGAGGTCTCTCTAACCACACTGAACTTCATATGAAGTTTTAAAAAGGTTCTTGTGTTGAGGTGATATTATCTCACGTCATTAGGAGGTTTTAACGAACGCTTCGGCATGCAGCCAAACTAACGGCTCTTCGTGCTCCATTGAATCGCTGACCTCAAGTTTTCTTTGCTGACATTGTGAAGTGAAGTCCTTTTGAGTGGTCCCGAAGAGGCCTGTTTGCGTTATACGACGCGGCGTTTTTGCGGCAAACATTTCTGTTTTGTCCGTAATGGCTTTCCTCACCGGGGATGGCCTGTTGATAGACGTCACACTGTTTTTATGGTTCTAAAGTAGGACAGAGGATCTGCTGTGGATCACAACAAACAGGGGAAAAACATCTCCCACACACACACACACACACACACACACACACACACACACTGCTCCACTAAATCAAACCTAACATGCTAAGGTAAATTAGCAGAAGAGAGCCGCCCTCCGGCCAGCTGCTCAAAGCTTCAGTCAGCACAAATAGAAATATCACCTCCCGCGTCGGGCGCCGCACTCCAAGTCATTACATCCCAAACTGTGAAAATATTGAAGATGCTAAAAGCGATTAGCGGTAAGGCTGTCCGGTGTGAGTGTGTGTGTGTGTGTGTGTGTGTGTGTGTGTGTGTGTGTGTGTGTGTGTGTGTGTGTGTGTGTGTGTGTGTGTCCTTTGTTGGCCCAGGGCATATTTGTGTTTGTGTATCTCCATTGTGACGCGTGTAATCCGCATGCTCTCTAATCCCAGAGCAGGTGGCCAGGCGTTTGGTGGCTGTGGGGGTGCAGAGGGGACACACGCCTCCTGCTCCCCTCAACACACACACACACACACACACACACACACACACACACGCGTGCTTACTCACACACGCATCTACAATTGATCTACAAACACACAGACGCATCGATGCCTTCTTGCTGATGAGGAGGTGGCACTTGTCCGTCTAAATCCTTGAAATACACACACAGACGCACACACACGCTTCCTGTTGGTTTCCATGTTGCTGGAGGAAGGCCTCCGCGGGGGGAGCACGTGTCAGCGTTTCCAGCCGGGCCCTCCCTGACCACCTCCTCCCGGCGTGTGTCCGTCACAGACACGCTCGCCGCCACGAGCTCGCTTGCTGCCCCTAACAGGTGGGCCGAGTCGGGGCGGAGCAGGAGGAGAGGCATCTGTCAGCAAACTGTGCCTCCATTCCGCCTCCGGTGTGCTACCTCTCCATCTGCCCGGAGAGCCGCAGAAGAAGTGGGAAAGGTCGCCGACGCCGGGGGTTTTAGGTGACTGTGACCATGAAGCCTCTCCTGCAGCCGAACAGTTTGAACCCCCTTTTTATTTTCATGTCCCACTTTTCTTGTTGCGCTGGACATGAATGTAAATGAAGGTTCATATGCCTTTTTTTTCTCTCTCTCTCTCTCTTGCATGAAAAGCAACAGGGGCCTCCTTTGACCTTTGACCCCTGTATTGTAGCAACAGTACAGGAGGGGACTGGCGGTTGAGGTGTCTGAGTGTCTGACAAGTTGCACTTGGTGACCTTGGTGCCTTCACACACACACACACACACACACCAGCCTAGTTACAGTAAGTGTCATGATTTACTTTGTGGTTTTTAGTTGATGACACCCTGTTCAACTTGAAATGTTACTATAACAGCCGATCCGATCCACTGATAATAACTTATTTCATGATGATTGGAAGCTTTTGTTGTGGCAGTCATCCTTCATGATGCTTGCTCTCTTTTGAAGTCACAGCAGTGGATGAAGGGATCCATAAAGGATGCCGTGCAGTGTGAGAACTTTAGTGGGCTTCAAGATATTTGGGGTTCAAATCCCATTTTTCCAGTCCAAAGTTCACTGCTTTAATAATAATAATAATAATAATGCATTGGTTTTATATAGCGCTTTTCAGGACACTCAAAGACACTTTACATTTTTTACATGCTTTGACCTTTAGTCCATCCCCATGTACTTAAAATGAAAATATCTTGTAAATCCTTATGAATAGTCTTCAAATGAAGCAACTGTTGGCACCAAAACCCAATTTGTAGTTTGATGAAACTCATTTCTTAAGAGTTTCTACATATTCCTTTATTTTTTATCATGTTTTCTGTCATTATCATGAATAAATCAAGTCATGGTTTGAAGCTAAAATAAGAAAAGCCATGCATCAAAAAAGGCAACCTCATGACCCCCAGTTGTTTCTGACGTTGGAGATGTTTTGTAAAGGCAGATGATTTCAATACAAAAGAAGAAGCAGAAATCACTCTCCCATATTCTTTTTGTGAAGGTCAAACATAAAAAAAAAAATCTGGACCAGTAGTAGAAAATCATTACAGCTCATTTTACGAGTTAAATCCTGAAAGTAACTGAATTTACACGGAACGTTCTTTCTCTCACAATGCCTCCTCTTCGTGCTTCACACAGAAACTTCCTTGACAGAGCCTCCCTCAATCATCTGTTTGCGTCAAATGCTTTTAGCTTCAGCTTATGGATGTAAATTTGGCCATTAAATGCATGTAATCTGTTATTAAAACATCTCCCCTTTGCTTGTATAAGGAGATTTAATTTTTTTTTTCCTCCCTGCCCGTGCTAATGGTCTGTTCTCATAAGGGCAGGAGTGCTTTGTTGGCTGAATGTCCACATAATCCCAGCCGGTATGGTCTGAGGCTAAATGGATGCCTTGTAGAGCAGAGAGACAGAAACATTAACTAGGCATTAACTTTATGCAGAGCACTAATTCTCTAATGGAAACTCATTCTTTTACATATGCTGGATATTCTGTAAAGCTGTAATCAGCTTTCTGCTCCAGATGCATGTGTGTATCTAACATTAAGTGTGTTTTTGCACAGCGTCATGCGTACGGTGACTTGTGTGTGAAACAACAAATCACAAGACGGAGACTCAAATCCCAGCAAAAAAAAAAAAAAAAAAAAACCCTTTGGTTTGATATTTTTTTGCTGTTTGTTTCGTAAGAGGTTTACACACATTCGGAAAAGGCTCGTGTCTTGGAAATCAGTTAATTCTACATAAATTAAGTTATCGTTGGATGAGATTAGTGCGCAGATTATCAAACAAATCTGATAAGTTTCTGTGATTTCACAGAATGCCTTTAACGGGATTTTCTTAGATTGTGTCATTTGAAAAAAAAGACTTAGAAATCAATCAGTATTTCAAATGATTTACTATCTTTCAGGCAGTTCATAGAAATGTTGTTGAATTTCATCCTTTTTTTAAACCATTCCCAGAAGAGTGCCTGTTTCGTCGTTATATTCTGCTAAATTTAAAGCCGCAGAGCAAAAACAGAAGCCGAAATCAGCCATTATTACTGCTGGAGCATCGCTCTGCGGGTCCTGTCCGAGAACAATTTGTACACCGATTTTCATCCCAAACCTGGAGAAAAGCCAAATAGACAAGGCAATAAACACCCCGGTGATCTCCAAGAGGGGGGACCTGATGAATGTGGCTGAAAACCATCTGTCACTCCAAACATGCTCATGACAATCAACAGATTAATTCAGTTCAAACCAAAGACGTTGTTACAGAGCGCTCCGTCACTTGGAGGAAGGTGCTTGTCAATAAAAGGAGAAAAATGAACATCTTTAGTGTCAAAATGTTAACCCATTAATGAACTTTATATTTTATTCACCTCTCTGCATTTCAGCACCTGACTGTATTTACTTTACAGCTACAAGCTTCCCTCCTGTAGATGTGATTTTATAGGTGTGACTCTCACTTTCACACTGACATTGTTGTGATTTCAGATATTGGAATTAAAACACACCTGATACTCAAATCAAATACCCCTCTTGGTTTTTTGCTGGATGAATGGTCACCTGTGATTCCTTCGCCTCGTGTTTAGGTTCATCTCTCCAGTAACGCGTTAGAGTTGGGTTTAGTGTACTGCTGGGGTTTCGACCTCGGGGTCTGGATTTGAATCTCGCCGCCGCGCCTCTGGGACGTCTCATGAAAGCCCTTAATCGTCATCCGCTCCCCGTGTGCTCCACTAGAGCGTAACTCCTCTCCGAGTATGTACTCTAAGTTGACCGAGTGAGATAAACGATTTCCCCAAGAGGCCCGATAAAGCAGAAGAGCTGTATGACCCCACACAAAAGTCAGTTTTTCTAGCAATTATCTTCCTTCGACTGCTTTTTTTTTTAATACACTGAACACAATGGAGTTAAAACAGTCAGTCCAGGAACTGGATTGGAAGAGTTTTATGTTATAGCTAAGTGTGAAGACAAACCTTTAGATTTCGAGGTCAAGAAAAATAGTTTGTAAAGTCAGAAGTCATTGACTTTAAATTGGAACAAACCAGACATCTATCCCTCCATACTGCTTATGCTGTTTAGGGTCGCAGGACGCTGGAGCCAGTTACAGCCGACTCCGAGGGCAGGTTGCACCTGGGCACGTCTCCATTCCATCACAGGACAAACACACACACACACACTCACGTTCTTAGGATCACCAGTTAACCTCACATACATGTGTTTTAGCTGGAGGAACCAGAGCACACGCAGAGAGAACATGAAAACTCCACACAGAAAGGCCAGGGCACATGCTGTAATCTATTGTCACGCCAAGAAGATTTGCACCGTCGACTTGTTGAATTGTGGAGCTGCAAAAGTGGAAATCAAATTTGAAATGACTGGAGATCCTGTACCTTGATCCAAACACAATCCACTCAGTGCACAGCTAGTGAACAAGAAGTCTGTCAGACTGAATCCAGTCATAAAAAGCACTTTGGTTAAAATATCGTTCAGTTCTGTACTTGATGAAGCGATAGAAGACAGGCTTGAATCATCTGCAGCTCTGCAGTCTGAGGTGGATTATGAAACGGTAGAGGTCCCAGGTAACTGCCGTGTGGAACGCCAAACTCAAGGCCTCTGGCACTGTACAGAGTGAAATACAGATAAACCTGCTGTGACCTGAAAAAATACCTTACAATCACATCAACGCAGAAGAACCAAAATCAAAATAGAGATTTTGCCAAAAAGTTACAGAGGTCATCTCTGGGGATATAGCTAGAAACAAAACCTCTGAACAGCCAGCAGTTATTTGAATTAAAGCACATAATCAAGCCATTCATTACTATAATATCTGTTGTTTGAAAAAGTTAAAGACTTGACTCTCATCAGATTTAGGCAATTATTTAACAATTAGAGAAGCTGAGATTTATCATTTAATCAGCTCCAGTAATGACAGTGAGAAAAATATTCCAACAGTTTCACTGATAAAGTCTCCCATTGTTCTGTCGGTATATTTATCGAGTCGGGGCACCACTGCTGAGCTTTTCTAGCAAAAACAACAGCAGCATTTACAGTTCCAACAGCTCAACAGGCTCTGCTGCCATTTACACCAGAATGAGGGCGGTCCAAGTGAAAGCCCGTTTAAAATGAGCTCAGCCGCGTCAGTGTGAAGTCAAATTCTAGTTCAGCGTTGGGAGCAATTAAAGGAATATTTTTAGTCCCATTAAAACATCACATGTCGGCATTTAATGTGTGTATCCCATAGAATTTAGCCTAATCTCATCAAATTGTATAATCCATGAGATGAAATCGTCCTGAACATTACATGGCTTAACGGGGATAGAGAGGGTCATGAAGTGTTAACACTACTTTTAACCATTTACCATATTCCTCAACTGTCAGTCTGATGAGAGCACAGAAACACTATTGTTTCATTCATTTAAATGAGATTCCACAACTGCTGTTGTTGCAGATGAATTATGTATGTGTTGCTGTGTTGATATGTGATAGACAAATTGCCTCCCTGGGAATGTAGGACACATAGTTATGCATAACAATAGTCTTCAGTTATATTCTCACCAATTGTTTATCTCCGATGTTGTTGTCTTTATAAGAGAAAGTCTGTTCAGTTTATCTTGAGCATGCTGTATCTGTTTTACAGCTGCTGCTGAGAAAATGTTGGGCCACTTTCTCAAAGTGGCGGTTGCCATATCCAAACAACAGGCCGCCCAGTTGCCCCAGTACTTTCACTAATATCTCTTTATCCTTTGAAAATGGCACATGCAGTCACATGACTGTCAGTGATATTGGACAAAAGAGGGATGGCTTTATTTTTACATTTTTTTTTTTTATTAATATTTTGTTGTTACTTCACAAAAAGTTACCTATCCTCTTTTTAATCAGTACTGACCATATTGGTGGAGCATTCTTTAAAAAAAAGAAAAAGTTGTATTTAAACACTATATGGGTTTGTAATGCATGAATAAAATGGGTGGATGTATGATAGAGTAACTGATGGATGATCAGTGGGCTGATATGAATATGGAGGTGCATTTAGAAGAAAAACACTGGAAATGTGTTATCGATCATAAATGCTGTTACAATGGCCATGTCGTGCGCAGTTATCAGTAGAAATACAGTTGCTCCTGTTAAAACTAAAACATATTTTTTCATTTCATTGCAGTGGCAGTCATTTGACTATAAAATAGTAATATTCAAAGTCATCAAAATGTAATGTTTATGAATGAAACCTCTGCAAACTGTTTTATTCCAAATGGAATATGACTGAAAATTGTAGAATTATGGCATGCTTTATAAATATAGAAGATTAAATGATGGAAAAGTTACAAGCATGATGAGAATTATCTAGAAACACTGCAAAAGCACAGATAGTCTGTCTGCTATTTAGT
Source organism: Salarias fasciatus (assembly GCF_902148845.1). Taxonomy (NCBI): domain Eukaryota; kingdom Metazoa; phylum Chordata; class Actinopteri; order Blenniiformes; family Blenniidae; genus Salarias; species Salarias fasciatus. The sequence continues at coordinate 20,334,433 of NC_043759.1, forward strand.
ATCATTAATTTTAGTAATGATTAAAAAAATGTAATTTAAAAAAATCATGTTTTAACGAAAAATGACTGTTTTTCTACAGATAAAATAACCAAATTGAAGGATTTTAGCAAATAGATCACAGTGGGTCAGCAATGTCTCTTTTTCCTTTCTTTTTTAAAAGCCGATTTATTTATTTATTTATTTATTTATTGAAGATGGTGACAAAGCAGTCTTTAATCAATAATAGGGCCCGGATAAAGCGCAGTTGCGCATCCTCTCCCTGCTCTCCCTCCTCCCGGGGAAGCCCGGAGCCCCCGGGCCGCGGCGCGGCGCGGCGCGGTGCTGCCGGGCCGGGGAAGCCCTGCCTCGGGGCTCCGCTCGCCATAAAATGTGCGTTCTGTGTGTCTCTTCTAGTGTTTCTCATATTGTTTAACATCCTCAAATGCGACGAGCGGATTAATGAAGCGCGTCTGCCTGCTCCATATGTCCTCTTTAGTGGCGCTTGTGCGTAATTACGACAGAATGGATACTCCCACCCCCCCCCACCCCCCCCCCCCCCCCCCCCCCCCCCCCCCCGGCCCCTGGTCTCCCCTGGTCCTCCTGATCCTATGACGTACTGCTCTTTGCTGACATTTATGATAAAACCTGTTGAAGCAGTGACTTTAATTTCAATAAAACTCCGCAAAAATACAGACTCTCTGTAAAGTCAAGTTTGTTTATTCAGCTGTGAAATAAATAAATCAGATAAAAACTGTCATCTTTATGCAAAAAATGTGTTAGGGTTGGATTTTTTTTTCCTCAAAAATTTGCAATACTCTGCATCTTTTTAGTGGTTTCGAACTTAAATAAAGGTTGATTTCAAATTGGTCTTTAGTCTTTTCTAATTCCCAGGTCTCAGGTCAAACGGAAAACACGCAGCCCTTCAAAGACAGCAAGAAGTCACAGCAGACGTGTGAGTCAGTGTCTTTTGACGTCTCTTGTCACATCCTAATTAGAGCAAATGCTTTAATCCAGGCACAAGTCCCAGGACTCTGAAGAGGCCTTCTATTAGACACCCTTCTGTTCAGCGGGGCTAATCTCAATCTCCCAATCTCATCAAGTCCTTCGCATATGATCAGAAGCAAAGAATAAATTCAAAGAAATCTTTTTTTCTGGATTTAATCTCTCTGTTAATCCAGTCTTTTTTCCTTTTTTTTTTTTTTTTTTTTTTTTTTTGTTTACACTGTTTTTATGCCACCTCCTGGGTGACTTCATCGTTAAACTCCTGTTTACCCCTGGACTCTGCAGCAGCAGCAGCTCGTGTCACACTCGTCCGTGTGAAACGGCCAGCGGTGATCCACCGGACCCCAAGCCGTCAATAAAAAATGTTGGATTATCCGCTTTATGAGCCAGGATTAACATAGCTCTCTCATAATTCACATTCCTGTCCAGGCTGCTGGTGGAGATGGTTATTTGGTCGTGAAGGAGGCAGCAGAGGAAAAAAAAAATGACAGTGAACATGGCAAGTGGTGTGTTGAACTGTGAAACAATGAAACAGAATTAGACGGATTTACAAGTTAGACCAGGTCAAATTGCCTTTATTGGTATATTTAGTGTTCGTGGCTCTCTCCACCACACTTTACAAATGAACCCTGCTTTTTACTGCTGGCTTTACACACCCTGCACTCCCTATTCTCTAGTCCTCATAATAATTTATCATTTAACACTGGAGACACGGAAATAAAATCTATCAGATTCACAGCTGGCTTGTGGCAGAAAAAAAAAGAATTGGAGCAAAAAAAAAAATTGCATACAACTTACAAAATAAGAAAAAAAATCTATTACAAAGGGGGGAAATTCAAAAAACACGTTAAAACACATTGAAGGAGCACTTCTGCTCATAAAACAGACTGATTGTCTCATAACTAATCTGAAACATATTTTCCTCATAAATTAAATAGTGCATCGAGATTCATGCCAGAGCCACACACACACACACACACACACACACACACACACACACACACACACACACTGCTTTGATCAAAGGGGCCCTTCAGCGTGCCAACAAAATTTAAAAAAAAGAGACAAGAGGGGAGTCCTTAAGGAGCTTAAAGAAGAAAACCCTGACCTATCCCTCAAACTTAACCGAGTCAGGCTGAGATCTTTCGTTCTCTTGATCTTTTTTTTCTTCCTTTTCTTCTGGTCAACAAATTTGTTCCGTGCCCTTGATCAAAGTTGGGGAGAAGTCAGTGTTCGTCAGTGTTCAATAAGTTAACCCAGCCTGCAGAGGTAGAAGTCAGGGCCTTGTGTAGATCTGCAGTTTATTTTTTTTTTTGTCACTCAAAATTGTCCCTTTTTTTTTTTAATTTCTTTCCTCCTCCTCCTCAGCTCACAACACTTGAAATTTCCACGCTGCTTGGTCTTTGTAATCCAGACAGTCCGCGTTGAAGTTGAGTTTCCAGGAGGAGGCCGTTTGGTCCTTATAGTCCAGGCAGTCCGGCGCGCCGCTGAAGCCCAGTCCCGCCGCCCCGTACGCCGACGAGGAGAGGCCCGACGCCGGGCTCAGGTGGCTGGACACCCCGCCGCCGCCCATGGGGCTCATGGCGGGGCCCGCCGCCGACAGCTGGTGGTGCATGGGCGAAAGGTAGGAGCCGCAGTCCATCCCCGTGAAGTAGGACGAGGAGCCGGTGTAGCCCTGGTTGTAGCCCGGCGCCTGCGTGTAGGTCATGGGGTAGGAGCGCTGCATGCACGAGGAGGAGGAGGAGGAGGAGGTGGAGGAGGTAGACAGCGGGTCCGACAGCGGGGAGATGGAGGCCGGGCTCCAGATGGACACCGGCGCGGTGCTGCTGCTCACAGCCGAGAGCGAGGTGCTGGACGGCGGCGTGAACTGGCCGCTGGCTCCGCTCTCCGAGCTGGCCTCGCGCACCGGGGAGCCCTTCTTCTTCACCGGCCGGCTCACCGCCTTGCTCTGCGCTCCGGTCTGAGTCTGCTGGGCCTGCTGGCGGTGCTTGGCCCGCCTGTTTTTGAACCATACCTGGAGGGAGGGAGAAAAATTAATTAAATAAAATCTGATTTTATCAATAATATTTATTCCCTATATGGACATATTCCACAATATTTTAATTGTTTCTTGTTTTCTCCCATTTATAAAAATGATTACTGGTTTGTTATGTAACCATAACGATCTAAACTTAAGGCCTGAATTGGGGTAAACTGTGAGATTAAGGGTGTTTTTTGTGTGTTTTCGGTGACTCACCTGGACTCTGGATTCAGGCAGATTGATCTTCAGGGCGACCTCCTCTCTCATGAAGATGTCAGGGTACCGCGTCTTGGCGAACAGGTTCTCCAGCACGTCCAGCTGGGCCCGGGTGAAGGTCGTCCTCTCCCTCCTCTGTTTCCGAGGGGCCCCTGGTAACAAGACAACAACATGGTCAAAACGAAATTTAACCTCTTCACCCCGCTGCATTTGAACAAGCAAGTGAATTTGTTGCAGATCATTTCGTTGCAGAATTTAGGATTTACTAAAATCGTGTTTGTGATTTTAGAATGGTTCTATTTTTTTACCTTGATATCCGACTGACGGGTGCAGCAGGTCCACTCCTGAGGTAGACAAACTCAGTCCGTTCACCGTGTACGGCGGCTGTTTCAAGTAGGACATCATGCTTGCGATCGGTCGATGGAGCACCGATATCAAGAAATAATGTAACAATAAAAAAAAAAGGAAATGGAGAAGAAAAATATTCCTCTTGTCCGTTCGCCCAGAACCTAAAAAATAAAACACGAGGAAAAAAATATATTGGTCTTTTTGAAGAGTGCAAATCAGCCTGCGTCCGCCCGGTTTTTACGCACAGCCTTTACGCGCAGCGGTGGGTATAAAGAAGTGGGCGTCCTCCAACTCTCCGAGCTCTTAAAGCCAAGTGGAGACCCCCAGCTGTCCCTGCTGGACTGAAGATGCTCTGTGTGGTTGACAGGCGTTCACACACACACACACAAATACACACACACTGCTACTATAACTCCGCCCCCCACATAAGCCCCCACCAACCAAACAACACTCCGCTCCTCCTCCTCCAGTGGCCAAAAACAAACCATTGTCGTTAAAATGCGCACACTCGAGGCGCCCCAACCGGGCTCTCAATTAGCATATACCCACAGGTTGGGCGAAACTAAATAGACAGCTGATTGGGGGGGAGGGGGGAGGGGGGAGGGGAGGGGGGGCATTCGCAGAAACAAAGCCCAGTGTTGACCGATAAGTAATGCTGATAACAAAAGACTTTAGGGCGCAAACAAAGAAGGCAATCCTGCAAACTGAGCACTCATTCACAAACAGCCAGCCACCGTCATTTTCTATATCTCGCGCCCATTGTTGGTTTCAACCTAATTCCTTGTACATTCAAATGTGACATAATTAAAATAAGAAGGGACGTTTCGCCCAATGTTTCGACATTCCCCCAAAGTGCAGGACTAATATCTCCACCGTCTAATGGAGGCTCGGGTGTGATTACCACACCTCCACTAATGAATTGCTCCCGGTAATTAGATTTGGAAGGTGAGAAGTGGTGACTGGAGAGGAGCACTTCATCAAAACAAACGAGGAGAGGGTCCATGGATGGCTGCTTATTTCCAGGTAATGACAGACACTTTGCAGGGGGAAAAATAATCAATATTTGCTGAAAAGGGTAATTAACTTGAAGTTAAAGAAAAAAATAAAGCTTATATTCTATTTAGTTATGCCTGAAAAATTGGGTCACTGTATGAGTTGAATTATATTTATTAATTCCGGATATTACAACAAATAATTCTGAGCTTATTTGGCCTAATTTGTTTTTTTTTTTTTAAATCAAACTAAAACTCCATAAGGGGAAAAAAAATATTTAAAAAAGTATTTTCTTATTTTACATGATGTAATTTTTGGGGCTCTCCAGAGTCACCTACCTGTAGAGTGAGTTCCAGGCCCCCACCAGTCTTTATAGAGCCAATAACGGCCACTCCTCTACTCAATCTGTCACTTCTTGCACCCCGGGCTACCGGTTGCTCCACATAATAATTATTATTGGCTACTCCAGGTTTTTTTTTTTTTTTTTCATTCTGTAAGAAATTAACGAGCTAATCCGGACGGCACGCGCTGGCCTGATTACAGGACGCCAGCCACGACTCCGCATTCAGGCCTCCTTAATTTTCTGCGTCACGAAAATAAAACAAAGCCTGGCATTGTATTTATCAGACCAGCTGACTGCCAGACACCCCCTCCTCCCACCCCCCCCCCCCCCCCCCACCAGCACCCATCACCCCGAAACTTTCCCAAACGGACATTATTATTATTATTATTATTATTATTATTATTATTATTATTATTATTATTATATTGGTCAAATGTTGCAAATATGTTATAATAATAATAAATTATTTATTTTTAATATCCAATAACTTATTTTTATTCTAGTTTGCGTCAAGTATTTTAGTGCAGCCCATGCTGCATCCAATATATTATTTTGTAATTTAAATTTATCCGCATTATTTCTATGTGCCTACATTTCTATATCACTGTATAATATGTTATTTAATTTAATTCTATGTTGGACGCGCAATGAAAATAAAGACGAATCTCTAAACGCTGTAAAGAAGCGGGTCTTTTGGTGGGTTTCCAGTCCCTTTCTATAAGTCCCTTCAGTAGTCAGTGTATTATCTGAAGTTGTGGATTGGTCTACTGTCCCGCTATTAATCGGATGAATGCGCCTTTTGCTGCGCGCCCACAGGGGCAATAGAGGAAAGAGAAGTTCCTCTCCGAGCACGCCTCCCCAATGATCCCCCTGCAGACCCCCCCCCACCTGCCCTGTCTGGACACTTCCTCACTGTCAACTTCTATTTTTTTTGGTAAAAGTCAAATGTCAGTGTAAGCAGATGCGGCGGATGGAAACAGAAAGCTGCAAGAGACACTTACTGGAGCCGTCAGATGTAAAATGGCTTGATTAGTCTCCTTCCGGTAAAGCCGCTGGATTTGGAAACGACTAAAGAGATGCTCGGTATTTATGGTGTGTGTGTGTGTGTGTGTGTGTGTGTGTGTGTGTGTGTGTGTGTGTGTGTGTGTGTGTGTGTGTGTGTGTGTGTGTGATAAAGAGAGAGAGAGAAAGAGAGAGCGAGCTAGAGGGTGAGAATTTTTTTTTTTTTTTTTTTGCAGCCAATGGAAATGAGAGAAACAGGGATGAACAGAGGTGTCACCGGATGCAGCTGGAATAAAATGGCCCAGTGGAGGCAACATCTGGGCCACCTCTGGTTATATAAAGCCAGTATGTGAATAAATGTATTTTTAAAAAATGAATATACAGATCCGAGAACTGAACTAAAACATCCAGAATTATCAAGCTTTTTATTTTATTTTATTTTTTTAACAAAGAGCTTTCGGTTTAGGGAAGTTAGTTTCATTTATACGCACCAGATTTCCTGCATTAAAAACGATTTCATAAAAAATTAAAACCACAGCTGAATGTTTTCTTTAAAGTAAAAAAAGATCAAGCACATTTTATTGTTGCAGATTAGAATAAGTTTCAGCAGTTCGAGCTGTGTAACACTGTGATGGAGATTTACAAGGAGGCCTCTGTAACTATATATTGTATTTCACCATGCTGTGTTTTCATCTGAGGTGACTGGACTTGAATTTCAGGATTACATAAACCCCTTCCTGGATTATCAATGCAGTTAATCCCGTCCTGCTCTTTTAGCTGATCTACAGCTCTCATTCCAATCCACACCAGAGTGAATTTATACATATATGTCTTGACCAAACTTTGGCAGCGGTGGATTAGTGGTTGGTGATTGAAAGCAGCAGGTTAGAGAACTAATTAGGAGTCTGTGTGCCAGATGAACAGACTGAGGCTGATGGGAAAATCAATACAACCCGTGAACTCCAATCATTCATAGCATTCATGTTTGTTTGTTTTTTTGCAGTTGCATAATTTTATTGCGTCAAAATATTTTTTTTTTAAATGACATTACATCGATTATGAAACAATTTATTAATGTGATCACACTGTAATTGTGCCTCTTTTTTCCCCCCTTATGTACAGCATTACTGTAAGTGGAGTTTTCCTTTTCCCCTTCAACGATCAGTGAAACAAACAGCCTGACGGGGTTTAAATCTCTGCTCCCCTTGTTGTCCCACAGCTATGTTCTTGGCGCACGCGGAGGCCCTTTCATCTTCAGCTCTGATATATAATTCATCGGGAAATATCTAATAGCCCTGGGGAGCGTTTGGGCTAAACGGAGCCGCGGTTGTTAAAAAGGTGAAGTCGCTTGTTAATGTCTGTGGCGATGCGCCCTCCCCCTGGCTCCCGGCGAATCCACCCAGTCACGGTTTCTCCCGCTGCTGCAGGGAGACGAATCGGAGGCTGTAAGAATCGTGGGACTGTGAGACGCGCGCTCTCACGGTGTGCGCGCACAAACCCAAGCCATCATCCAGAGCTCCTCCACATCCAGGAGCCCGCTCCCCTATACGCCCTCTTACTCATATTTCTCCATGCTGGCTGCAAAAAAAACAATCCTCAACCCCCTCGGTCTGAAACCAAGGTCAAATCAATGACTTGGCCCACTCCACCAGTCTCCATATGCCACTCACTGACACTCACAACTGTATTAGAAATCTGTGATTTTTCTCTGCCATCTGGAGATAATATTCATGGATTTATTGATAGGCATACAAGAGACCGAAATGAGCGTCTATGAATATTGAACTGCGGGTTTGTTTCACAGAGAAACTACACAGATGAAGCTGTCCTGCTGAAGCTGCACTGCAATTAATGTCATAAAAGTAGTGATTTTCGTCTTTTCTTCTTGGGAGATGTATTTAATTAAGCATAAACAGCTGGACACAGATTTTGTCTATAATGTGTAGACTGTTGCTCCTTCTGCTTAGTTTTCCCCAACAACAAAAAACACCATTCCAGCTCAAAAAAGATAAGTTTTCTGACAATCACTTATAAATATACTGTAAAAAATACTGTTAATGGTAAAAACTGTAAACAGCACAGACAGGAGAATAAAAAAAGCCAACTTTTGTGTGTTTAGAGGATGCATTTACCAAGATGTGTTCTTCTGTGTCCCATTGGTCTTGTCACATATGTTATTATCTTTATGTGTTTTGAACATTTACTGGACCATAGCTCTGCATCGTCGGGAGGGTTTTAATGTTTGACTTATATCAAATCTAAATGTGCGGAACTGGAAAGAAAGAAGTATTTTTAAGTGTTGTTGTGTGAATTTACTTTCACACTTCATCCTAAATACGGGTCTTCAGCTGTCAAATTGAATCAAACAATCCCCTTGTCTCTTCTGTGAGGGATTTAATATGATGCTGAAGTCTACAATGTCCTTCACTGGGCAAAGCACACATTTCAATATCAATTTAATGTGGAAAATCAGAGCACTCTTTTTTTTTTTTTTTTACATTTTGGCAGCATGCAGGTTTTCAGGAGAATTCACTGATCTGGATCCAAATTAGCACAGTCACAAAAAGCTGGAAATGCGCATGTCCGATTTCTATAATGGCATATATATCAGCATATAGACTGGAGAGGATCTTTCTACAAGGAACGCGGGGCAGCAGATCATCAAGGTGTCGAAAGTAACATGATTCTTGCTCTTACGGTTTCTAACAGGAATTTTCTCACAGGTTTGATTTAGTTTGGAAAATGTGTAGTTATGTGTAGTAATAAGGTACAGTTATTTCAGTGCATTTGGTGAATGTTCACATTTATTGAACTCTTTCTTGTGATCCCTCTTATGAAAGACTTTCACAAGGCGCTATCAAGTTTTTTTTCTACTGCACCATCAAATTCAATGTTTTTTGGGGGGGGTTTGTTACACAATGAACTGATCTCTCCTCCATAGACTGTGTCTTCGATGTCCCTGCTGAAAGGCGAGAATCGATGACTGAAGACGTTTTCTAAACCGTCTCATAACCTTCTGGCATCACTGTTTCAGAGCAGAGGAGGTTCAACAGTAGCTTGATTGATGGACTTCTTCATTTATTGCTCACTTTGTGAGTTGAAAAAGCCAAATTTTTATATGCATTGTTCTCCTGTAATGATTACATCCAATAAAGAGATGTTCCTACAAACGGTAAAAAAGCCAGTTAGCGGACAGACTTTCCAGGAAAACACGTTGATGGACGATTTGTCCTTGAAAGCTCCGTATCAGTTCTGTTCTTCATATTGCACCTGCGGTGCAGCATTGTTATTTAACCCCTGCGGTTCCCGCTGGCCTATAACTTGTATTACATCACATTCCTGCCCTTCATTGACATACACCCACCACTTGTGGTTTGCCCATGGGAGGGTTGAATGTCTTGTGCCTGCTGGTACCTCGTTAACCTCCCACGGCCCCGCGGCTATAGTGTCAACCAAACCCACAGACCTCATACCTGGGTACCGGTCAGCAGGGTCTGGCTCCGGGGGGCCCCGGACCCCCCAGCGGGCCAGGGGAGGGAGGCAGGCCGGACAGAGGAGGGCCAAACAAAAACACAACCCGGCATCCCTACGGCAAACAGCCCACCTACCGTCAGCCGGCATCTGGGCACAGCACACAGCCCCTCTATTCACATTCTGATGACGCACACGCACACACACACACTCACACACACACGTGCAAGAGTTTACTAGCAAGTTAAAAAAAAAAACAAAGATAAGAATTTGTGTTGCAATTGAAACCATCATTTTTGTTCACACTAGCTGAGTTGCAACTCATCAAATTCTGCAGAAAATTACCCTAAAAATGTCTGTTTTTTTTTAAACCTTTTTTTTTCCCCCCCAAACCCATCCATCCAGCTTAATGCCTTGAACGCACACATTCAAGAGAATAAAGTGCATGTGGGGAGAAAAGTTCTGAAATTGTGAGATAGAAACAGACCAGGGAGAAAGTGACAGAGAGAAGTAAGGAGGAGGAGTGTAAAGTTAATCCAGTCTGAATTGATGGGCCCGGCTGCAGGAGTGACACTGAAAACAGTTTTTCTTTTCTTTCTTTTCTCTGCAAATTTGCTCTCCCCCCCTCTTTCTCTCCCTCTCTCTCTCTCTGTCTGTCTCTGCTTCCTCCCGTGCCTCTCGCTATTTTTCTGCCTTCTTATCCTTTTTAATTAGAGGGGCTATTCTACCGCACAGAGGACCTTAATCCCCAACTGACCAACAATGTAAAAAGCCAGCCTTTGAACAGCCGACCTGCAGCCCCCCCCCCCCCCCCCCCCCCCCCCCCCCCCCCCCCCGAAACCCCCCCCACCCCGCCACCGCCACCAATCGCTGCGCCGCCCGGCCACTCCGCTGTGCGCAAAAACCCAGACTCTCTCCTCTCCATCTTTTTCCAACATCTCGGACAAAGCACTTGGGGAAAACCACTGCAATGAGAACTTGTCTTGAAAGAGCGATTCAATATCCGTCAAGGTTGTCAGAAGGCTTCGGTTGGGGACCGAGATAAAGCCAAGGTCAAATGGGCGGTGGCTCCCACTAAAGAAGAGTTCCTAAAATAATCGTTTGACAAGTGAAGTACATGGAGAAGAGCTGAAGGTTTGCATTAAAAGATTGAAGATCAGGATGTATGAGTTACATTTCTTTCTTTGTGTCACATTTCTCCAATAAAATAAAGGAAACGGTTAAAGCAGCAGCTCTCCCACTGAACAAGCGGGATAAAGGATGTCAGTGGAGGAAGCAGAAGGTCCTCAGTGGATCTTCAGTTTTCCCCACTGGGCCTCATTTCCATATGTATATGATCTCAAGATTGAGTCTATTAACAATCCCCTGTTGTCTTGTTAGATGATTATGTGGATTATTAGCGAATTACCTTCAGATCAGAACGATGAGTCGGGGTCAAAGGGGAGAAGAGCATAAATCATGGATAATAAACACATACCTGAAGAGAAATTCACCAATGTTCCAAGTTTTGTTCAGACATTTTGTTTTTATCAACTGAAAGTAGTCCAGATATTTATAACATGAAGGGGCAGAATAATTTGTTTCGCGGTGCAGTCAGCGCCGTAACAAACCGCTAACTCCGCCTGAAAGTAACTGAACTAATTTTCCTGTAATTTTGTTCAAGCTGATTTCCTGTCAACGTTTTGCCAACATAGCAGTCTGACAAATTGCCACTGGAGCACAATAACAGCCCTCGTGCTTTCAACAACCCCGCTCCGCATTGCAAATGACAGGCAAAAAAAAAAAAAAAAAAAAAAAAAAAGTCTGTCTCCGCCGACGACTGCGTTTTTCCCTATTTTTCGACAACGGGCACGCTGGCTCGACAGGCCAGCCAAACCCTCTGCCTGGCTAATCACAGGGCCCAATATTTCCATAGCAGGCAATTAGCATCTCGCTTTTATGTGCGAAATGGCTGAGGCGAGCGAAGGAGAGAGTCGGAGAGAGAGGCAGAGTAAAAACAGAGAGAGAATAAAAGAGCAATTAAGATGTTGGGTGAGCGGAGGACAGAGACAGGCAGTCTGCTGCCGTGTGATTTGAGGCTTGCAGGCCCGGTAATTAGCCCTTCATTGTGAGATAATGGACTTGGCCGATCTTCCCGGTTCCCCGAGCCGCCCGGCTCGACTCGACCCGAGGAAGGTCAAAGGGCACAATGTGCAGTTTGGCTCCTATATTTCCATGTAGGAGTGTGCACGTGCGTGCGACTGAGCCAGCAGTCAAGTTCAACTCAGAAAAACAAAGCAGACTTTCACAAAAGCATTAAGGTGTAGTTATAATCTCCCTGAACCTGCGCAGGTTTTGTTTGGATAAGTCTGCTTTAGAGTTTCACTGACCAGCTTTGAGGCGCTGGAGTCGTCGCTCTCCCGGCCTATCGCTCCTTTCTCCCACCATCTTTAGAAGAGCGGTAATCTGTGAACCCTGAATCATAAGCTTTGGGTAAATCTATGTAATACGGGTAATTCGATGAAGCAGTATTTTCCTGGTGAGAGGAAAAATCCTGTTGACTATTCAAGGATTGAATCATCCAACAGTAATGCCATTAGACCAGTGCCACGGATTCCTCGGAAAATGCTGTTTAATTGCCAGTAACCAGCCATTGTTTGGTGACGGGTAAACACTAGCCAGGGGGGTGGCGGTGGTGTTAGTGTTGGTGATTGTGAGTGATGAAGCGTGTGAAAAAGATGGCCCCTTCGGCTCCAGCCAATCGCCGGCGAGAGACGGATTTACTCAGGCTCGATGAAGCCCGCGCTGCAAAGTGGCGGCGGCACTGGCTTAACTAAAGTCTTCAAGAGTATAAATGCAGAGTAACCCTTTCCTTTTAATACAGGATTTGCTCAACAATGCGATTTAGGGGGGGTGTCTATTCAAGATAGACATTTTTTTTTTTTGGAGTGGCAAGGTTTTTAAGGATCAAGCCTTGTTGCTCACGTTTATTAGCGCTGGTCTCCGCAGCTCAGGGATTGTTGGTCGTTGTAATCGCGGTGCAGTTTATCCATGTTTGTGTTTGGCTTTATGCATATGCACCCTGACACTAAGTCCCATTCTTCTGCTGAAAATCTTCAAGAACAATACCCCTACCTACTCTCAGCCGGCTATTCTAAGCCACACTGATTCCCTCTTTATAACAATAAAAACTGATATTAACTGTCTAAATCAACACGAAATGATCTAAAGCTTACTTTTACTAGCTAATCCAATTCTCGTCACACAGGGACTTTTTTTTTTTTTATGAGAATCCGAACATTTTGAGGCGCATTGTTGTGCCTCCCCGCGGTCCGGGGCTTTCGGGCCGGTCCTGGAGGAGGCAGATTGGAAGTGAGAGGTGTGGCGGCCGAGGCTCTCCTCCATTGTGAGCCGGTGCCTGGGAGACAGGCAGCACTGCCAGACCAGACACTGATTGGGTCTGACACTGCGTCCAGGAGGCGAGAAGAGGCTTTTCTTTTGCTCTTTTTTTTTTTTTCTCCCCTTGCTATAAGTAAAAGAACCCCCTATTTTTTGTAAGAAATGCCCCTCCTCTCCTCTTTCTTCCAGCTCCCCCTGGCTCTGTTGTGCTGCTCGCCCTCCTCCTCCTCAGCAGCCTCTTTCTCACTCCTCTCTTTACATTCCTATGACTCCCTCAGTTTTTTTTTTTTTTTTTTTTTTTTTTTAATTCTCAGATTAAAACCGATGGACTTCTGCATCCTTTGTCTTCCTCTTCCATTGTCCCTCTCACTTGGATGTTGACCAGTAAATTCTGATCCTCTGCATCACAACATCACTTCACTTTTGTCCGGAGTCTCCAAAGCGGAGTCGGCAGTGACTGTTACAGTAATTGTACAGCCGCAAACACACACAGAGGGCAACTGAAACAGTCTCCTTCTGTACGCCCGCCGCTGCGCCCCATACCGAGCCCCACAGCGAGTCCCAGCCACATAATGCTCCCTGAGCGCCATGCCTTCGGGCTATGATCACACGCCGCTCAATATTGGGCTTTCATACCGGCTTTATCCTGCCATTTACTTTGCGTGTGATACTTTTTGTTCACAAATGGTACATCGCGCATGGGATTTCTGTCTCAAAATGTAATTTTGAACCAGCGGTTTGATGCGCTGGGCTCCAGCCAGATGGCGGCGAAGGAAGAGATTCGTGTAGTGGGACTCAATTACAAGAAACATCCTGTTGTCAAAAAGATCGAGGTACAACTACAAAGTTCTTCTCACAAAATTCAACCAATTTACTGGACTGAATTAACAAAAAAACTATATTAAAAATTATTTGATGGGCAATAAAGTTTCTAAAAACTAAATTATTAACTTGTGTGAATACTAAATGTGTTGAGGTACATTTTAGCATGCTAATGTTTGAGCTCTTATTGCACTTTCTGATATGAATGACGTGTGGATGGATGTTAGCCGTGTCCTGATGCTTTTAGATGAAGTGAAGCAAATTTATTTTCCTCTTGTTTCTTGTTTGAGGTATGTTTTCAGTGTGCTATCATTTTCTCTAATCCTCAGGAAGAAGAAAAAAAAAAACGGTTTGTTTGTTGGTTTTTAACCATACTTACTGCTTGAATGGAACCATTAATGTGGTGCCATTGCTGAAAAACACTCTTAGAAAGACCTGTGACCAAACAGAGAAAGCAAACACATAGGGTCGTAAGATACAAACACATATATGTTGCTAACAACCGTGCACAGATAGTACATCCAAGCGTTTCCTCAGGCTTGAATCTGCAAATAGGCAAAGACAGTCTCAGATTATAAGTCACTGAACTTAAATATTGCCACAGTGCTCCTCTAAGAACACTGAAATCGGGGACTGTTAGAAGGTGAACTTTCCTCAGAATTGATTTATCTTCCGTACAGATCACCAAAGTAGAGCGCGACCATCTCGATCCGCTTAATGGAGCCACTAATGATGAGGCCCATTAGTTTAATACACGCTTTTATCGCTGTGCCCTTAGATGACTGTAGCGTTTCATTAGACATGTCTCCCTCATATCTCACTTTGCACCCAGAGGAAACTGTGAAGGGATTAATTTTATGATGGACCCCCTGCCTCTTCCTGCCTCCCTCCTTGCCTCCCTCCTTCTCTCCTTGCCTCCCTCCCATCCTCCTCTCCTCATCTACTCGGCTCGCAGCCGCAGCCATGGGGACCCAGGAGGAATAGTGTCTTTGTCGTCCTGCCGTTTTTTTTTTCTTTTTCTTTTTCTTTTTTTTTTTTTTGGAGTTGAGGAACAAGAGGAGTTTAATCCTCATTGTCCAGGAGACTGCAGAGGGTGAAGGGGGGTCCTCCGGCTGTAAAATGATCCAACTGGCCTCGGCTAATCCCCTCCTAACCCCCAACTCCCCGGGCCTGACCCCCCTCCCGGCCATAATTCACGCCCCCGTATATACTATCATACTATAAACACACAAATCCACGCTCGTAGAGTTTGGGGACAAACGCGCTCCTTCAAAAGACAAAAGCCCAGCCACTGATGACGGGAATCACCCAAAATGTGACGGCAGCAGTCTTCTCAGCGCGATACTGCTTCATTTATACACACTGCAAAATACTGTCATTCATAGTTCTTCTCTAAGTGGTTTAGGGGGATATGTTTAAGTGGGATTTATCTTAATCACCTGCACATGGGTTTAATCAAGCAGTCACCCAGTCAGAGGATCTTCCCCATCACTCGAGGTGTCTAATTGGCTCCGATAGCGAGGAGACGGCCTCCCAGATTTGCTGCGATCGCGGGAACCTGGAAGTTGCAGCCGAGTTGTTGGAAAAAGGCCTCAGTTTGTTCTCCAAACTTGCCGAGATGAATATGGGTACGTGTGTCGTGTTGGAGACAGAAAATAAACAACAAAGTCTCACGTCATCATTAGTGAGATTAGAAGCGATGACAGTGTGGTGGAAGTGTGTGTGTGAGTGTGTGTGTGTGTGTGTGTGCGTGGAAATAAATACAAATAAATCGCCCAATTTCATTGTTGCTCTTATTAACTGGGGGATTATTTTGAGATCAGACAGGACGGGGCTGGACATCTATTTGACGTTAAGTCTTTCTCTAACAAGACGGAGACTCTCCACTCCGTGCAAATCTTCGCCTTTCAATTTCCCTACCTTGTGCGGAGCCCTCCCTCCTTCTCCTCCTCCTCCTCCTCCTCCTCGAGCTCCACTCCCGTTCTCTCTTTATTTCTCTTCTGTTTCTCTCTCCCCTCCTCTCTTTCTTTTTCTGCGCTCCTCCCTGAGTGACAGCTCAATACCCAGCTCTCCCAGGCTTATCTAGCCTCAGCAGATGGTTGACTTGGATCACTGTTCATACACCACGATCTGGGCTGTTGATAAAGACTGCTACAGAGGGAATATATGCTATCTCCTCTCTCGCTCGCTCTTTCTTCCTTTCACTTCTTCTCCTCTCACCTCCCCTTGATGTGCTCTGTCGTTTCCTCCCTCTCCACCTGTCTCGTTTCAACTCGTCCGCTCGGCAGCACCCCGCCCTCCGTTTCCACCTGAACTTCTCCGCTCCTCTCCTTGCCGTGTCCTCCACCTTGTTCTCAGCCGTCCTGTCTGTCCCTCTCCCCCCCCTCCAATCCCGCCCCTCTGCGTCTCCTCATCTCCCACCATCCCTCTATCTCAGCGCGTTGAATCTGGTGCTGCGTGATTGTCTCTGGTTCCCTGCTGGGCTGGCGCCTGTCTAAAGGGCCCCAGGACCCTGACGCACCGAGGGGCTCCAGCCATTGCCAGAGATGTCTCTCCTCTCCTCTGTCCTCTCTCCTCTCTCCCCATCACTTCATATCGTCTCCTCTTCTTCTCAACATTATAAAGAAACGGATCGTTTTCTAACTTTTTTTGTTTGGCACTTTCTCTGCACTTGCTTGTTTATTCTTCCCATGTGCAGCACATATCTCAGTTGCAAAAAAAAAAAAAAAAAAACCCCAAAAGAACAATAAACATGCAGTTAACCTTCAAAGAAGTGAAGCTTCTGTCACTCCAACAGTGCCGTTTTCATTTGTTTCATTTACGTGATCACTTCGTTTGAGCCACTGATGTCAGCTTCACAGGCCATTGGCTGCCCATTTTATGTATACTTCACTTGTTCGTCCCGGTCATTTGATGTCTCCCTCACATTTTTTTTTTCTCTTTTTTTCATTACACACAGCCAAAGCAAAGGGGAAGGGTATAGCTGCCTCTCGCAGATGAAAAACAAGGGACTGAGTGCCGGGAGTGATATGAATGAGAACATACAACACAGCACCTTGTATGGCAGCGGGAAAACAGACTGGCAGAGACATCACTTGCACGCACCATACATTATCAGCTGTGTGATGTGTGCCAGTGTAATATGAGAGGGGGGGAAAAAACATGAAAGCGAGCAGCGAGTCAAGCGAATGCGAGGCAGTTTCTTGTGGAAAATGCAAAAAGGAAGGCTGCTGAAATTCATCACATGAGAGGGACAATGGTGCCAAAAACGGGTGCATAAGGAGCCGCCGTCCCATATGTGATGGAGAGGGAGAAAGAAAACCTCCTCTCCGGTGATTTACTGGTGGCTCTCGCTTTGCTCCTCGGTACTCCAGACAATTTGCAGCCATCTTATTCTGAATGGTGGAATCTGGCAACCTCTCCGGAGCACCTGCATCCGTCCAGCCTGACCTGCTTTTGTTCTGGTCCGACCCCCTAACTTTAGCCCCTAATTAACCCAACAGAAACTAATTAAATACAGCTCTAGTGGACCAGACGCCAGACGAAAAAAAAAAAAAAAAAAAAGGGAGGAGGAGGACATAGGGAAGTGAGCAAAGTGAGGGGAGCAAGCCAATGTAGCAGGCAGGAGCAGGAGAGGAGGAGGGGGGGTCCAGAGCTTGGCCTCCAGCCCCTGAGACCAGTTCAGACAGACGAGAGACACACGGTGATTCGAAGGAGGAGAGAATTTGCGTGTCAGTCTCAGCTTCGCTCCCCTGACCCTACACTTCTTTTACACGCTGTCATTTTTTCACGTTATTTTTGGGTTCTTCCTCGTAGATTAGCACGTGTGCCAAGCGCCGTAATCACGAGCGCACCAGTCACATGATGCAACTGACACCCCGGAGATATTTGGAAAGGGCTGGAGACAGGATGGGGAGAGCCGCGGAGCGACAAGAGGAGCATACAATGAAAGCAGGAGGGAAACGGGGAGGTGGTGGAGGGGGAGAAGGTATGGGCCCGGCTTGTGAGAAAGAAGATAGGCCTATATAAATATGGGTTCAAACCAGCCAAATGTCTCTGGCAAGACACTGCTGCTCTTAGTCCCAGGCACTGCTTGCTAAGTGATAGAGAAAGTAATTAAGAGAAGGCTGTTCAAGTAGATAGGCCTGTAAAGGAGATTTGAAGAGGGGAACTGATTGTGCATGTCTGATTCCAGCTCTTCAGAGAGTTCTCAGCCCCAAGGCTTAACTTGAAAAGGCCCGTCTCTCTCTTCCTCTATCGCTCTGTCTCTGTAATGTATATTTCTAAACAAAATGCTCTTCTATTTTATTAACAGCACACTGGAATATTATTAATCACAGAATAGGGGCACTCAAAGAAAACAACAAGTAGTGTCAGCATCTAACTATAAAAGACATCTTAATGAAGACTGCTGATCCATCCACCCACCCCTCATCCTATCCTTCTATCTACCTATCTATCTATCTATCTATCTATTTGAATGGAAACACTTTTTTTCTGCTGAGACATTGAAACAACAGAGTATGAATTCAGTGTAAACATGGATCCATCCTGCCTTGAATAAATGCTTCGGGCTTGGGAATGTATATACTATATCGAGTGCAGGCACTTCCGATGCACTGATGAAACGCTCCAATGATTTTCATCCTTTATCAGTCATATGATACCATTTTCTGATGGCCATTTACATCAGAATACCGCATGTCACATAATCAAACTGTATGTTAATTACTTTCCTCATTATTATGACAGTGTTTACCTGACTTTTACAGTCACTGCAGTGAAAAGAGAATGTGCAATGACACAGTCAGCCACTGTGGCATCCTGTCAGGTCAGCATGGTGCTAAAACCTCGAGGAATGTTTTCTACATCTTGCTGAATCTGTCTCAAAGACTGAAGCAAAGTAGCTACAGTGGCAAAAAAAAAAAAAAAAAAAAAAAGGAGGTCCATCCAGAGTGCATGGACCAACTTGAGAGCACAGCAGAGCAACACTGCCACCTAGGATGAACCGGGCTCTGATGCACATACACTCTGACTCAGGAAGTTTTATTCTTGTAGGACAGCCTTCGAAATATATTTTGGACTCTCTTGCTACATTCAGTAATTTTATGTATAAATGTTGCTTTCTGTGCTTTGTTGTTTTAGATCTTTTCTCGTGTGATTTCTGTTGATTTCATGCAAGTTTTGGGGAGGGATCATTGTGTTGGTGATGGTGCAGACGCCTCACCTTTTCAGATCTGAATCAAAGGAGGGATTTCATTCTTCAAAGGTTGTGTGAAGGTGTCAGAGCAGCCTTGGCTTTGATGGGCCAAATACCTGAAAGGTGCACAGCAAAAGGCAAAGGTTATGTAGGGGAAACAGATAATTAACTCAAAGCGTAGCAAAAAGAAATTCGCCAGTTGCAGGAACATCCATGTAAACTAAAATAGAGGCATGAATAAAGAGTTTGAGTTTTTTGAGACCTGCGCGGTTTGATGTCCACACGCCACGTGCATTTGTCACTGATTCAGTATCCTTTGGCGCCTGCAAAAATTGAAATAAATTCCAAATATTTTTCTCTTTAGCTCCCAACAGCCAGCTTCCATCGTATCTCAATGAGCCACTCGTCCAACAATAAACACCACTGAAGACCTCGTTATCACGCTAAAGGTTTTTTGGAGTTCCTGAAGTTTCAAAAAGTTAAAGGTGATGTAGATTTGTCAGGAGCCAGACTCCTACACTGATCCACCAGAGACATCTGCTGGAGGAGCTGCTTCATTGTTGTTTTCCCAAATTAACCTGGGGTCTGTCGCCCTCTTCCGATCATCGAAGGAAGCACATGTAAACGAGAAAAAAGACATTCATTATAACCCTGCTGTGGTTTTGACCTTTATCTAATATTGACATAGAGAGAGGCTATATGTCATGTAGAAAAGTGTGTAATCCATACTGAGGAGACTCTTACATCTGCGATTTTAGAAGATTTTGTTCGTCACAATAATCGGCTAATTTTGTCACACTAATACAATTTAGGCTGATATGAGGAAGTTCACCTATTTATTACTTTTTTTTTTCAATATGAGTCAATTTGTTTAGAACCCAGGAAGTAATAGCTATTTTGAGTGATGTTTTGTCGGTTTTTAGGGACTATCTTGTCAACTGAAACATTGCAAACTCAGAGTGTTATTTATTTATTCATGGTTCATGCTTTATTTTAGTTTTTATTTTGCAATAATAATTCAAAAAAGGCGACGGAGCTGAAAATGGGCAATATATCTTTTTTTTTGTTTTTTACTGTTTTCCTCTTCACATTACACCTGTTGCTCTTGATCTTTTGCAACCTGCAAGTTCACTCCCAAATAAGGTATCAAGACACTACAGAAAATTAATAGCTGATTCAATATTTTCTTAGTATACTTAGATATTGGGCTTAAATCTGTTCTGAGCTCACTGCAAGAGATACAATGTTGCAGCTGTCACACATGTTACAATGATAGTTTTTGTACTGTAACCTTTTTTAATGTATCTTGATATTGCTAACTGTATTTACAAGAAATTGTTTCATAAATAGTATTCATGATATGGAAATTATCAAGTTCACCCGACCTATATTTTTTAAAAATTTATATTTAAAGTCATAATTTCTTCTAAAAAAATAGACGGATCATGATGGGAAAAGTGTTTTTTTCTGCTGTGACACCCTTTGAGGAGACCCACGCCTTTAAAACCACTGTTATACACACTATTTGACCTAATGATGGTGTGTATTCACAAGGTTGAAGCTGAAAACCAGGTATAAGTGGATGTGTATCAATATGTGTTTATGTGTGTTACTTTGTGTGTTGTGTGCATAGGCGTGTGTATTAGTGTATTTATAGGTGCCTGTTAATGCGTGTTCTTGTGCACTGGTGTGTGTTGTTGTGTTTGTGAGTGTGTGGGTGTGTGTGTGTGTGTGTGTGTGTGCGCGCGCGCGCGCGCGCGTAACCTCGGCTGTCATGGTCATGCGTTCCACTACTGTCGTAAAGCGTGTCTGACTGTCGCGGCTGTAGCGTTTGCTGCGACAGCACTTTGCGGCAGCAGGGAAACCGAGGAGAAAGCGGCGAGAAACGTCTCCAGCGGAAAACGCCTCAAAAGACCCCGTGAATTCATGTCATATTCGGTAAACTAACTCCTGTACTGACCGTATATCCCTTCGCTTTTCGGATGAAATTGTGTTCAACGTTCTCCCAGCGCGATTCTCGTCCTTAATGCAGTGGGATGGCCACAGTGCCGCCTGGGCCTAGCGCACTGCCTGCATCCCCGGCTGAAAGTCCTCCTTTCCCCGCGACGGGGAGCGCGGACCCGGCGGCGGACGACCGGGAGCCGGGCTGCCACGGAGACCACCGTGTCCCCGCGGGTACAGGGACGAAGACGCCACCGGCGAGCCAAGAGAAGCGGTCGGTGAAGAAGAAGCAGAAAAACATGCTAGCCAGAGCTAGCCCGGCGGCGCTGCACCTCAAAATGCAAGCCCGAGAACAGCAGCAGCTCAACGGCTTGGCCGACGCTGACAGCCACCAGCACGCAGGAGACCGGCCCGACAATCCCACATCGCCCGTGGACAACTGTGACAGCAGCAGCAGCGGCGGCTACGACGGGGCTCCGGCCGCCAGAAACAATAGTGAGGACTGCCAGCACGAAGGCCACGGCCCCTTCTCCAAAAACGGCAGTCACTCTCCCCTGGTTAACAATAGCATGAACGGGATGCCGGGTTTCTCTAGAACTGAGGCGGCCCGCGACCCCAAGCAGGAGTACGGCCACGCGCAGCCCCCGAGACCGCCGTGCGACGAGCTGCCGGACGGTGCCGGGCCCGGCGGGGACGAGAGCCGCGGAGAGCCGCCGGCCGCGGAGCTGGCCCGGCTCGACCTGAGCGGCTCCCCCGCCGGCCGAGCGGAGGCGGACGGCCACGGCATCCGCTACGTCCGCTACGAGTCCGAGCTGCAGATGCCGTGGATCATGAGACTGATCACCAAGGACTTGTCTGAGCCTTATTCAATTTACACGTACAGGTACTTCATCCACAACTGGCCGCAGCTGTGCTTTCTGGTGAGTACGAACACCCTGTAGCCCTGTTTCTTGAAGTGGCACGGCATTATTGTGGTGGATGTGACAGCATTCCGGGTGGTTTTAATCCCCTGTCAGTTTCCCTTGAAGCACGCCATGTGCGCACTGACAGTGGGGGCCATGCACTGGTAGGTTTGGCTTTTATGTTTTTAGCTGTAATCAAATCTGAACTCTTGCTTTTGCTACCACGCGTCTTAATCCCTGTCAATGTTGTGGACACAAGTCAGTATAAATAGCTGTCAATTCATAAGAAGTCAGACTGACAGCACAATGCCCCGTTCTGGTCTCCAGGGATCTCAGAACGTCTTGTCTGGTCTCTGACAGCTGAAACAAAACGTGTAGTGTTTGTGTCATTTCCTCTTCCACCTGCATTGTCCAGTTGGATTTCCACTTTGCAAAAACACTGCCCTTTCTTTGTTTATTCCCTGAGCCTCAAGGTCATAAACTTCCCAGTTCCACTTTGCCAGGAACGCCACATGTGATATGAGAGGAAGTGCAGTTAAATAAAGGTCGGGGGTCAGCCAGAGAGCCGTGGTGACAGAAACTAGAAAGAAACGGTTCTGCCTCGCTCCTGATTGGATTTCGAAGAACATAATGGGAAATGTGTGTGTCTGTCGCAGGCCATGGTGGAGCAGGAGTGTGTCGGAGCCATTGTTTGTAAGCTTGACATGCATAAGAAGATGTTTCGTCGTGGATACATCGCCATGCTGGCTGTGGACTCGAAACACAGAAGGAAAAGCATCGGTGAGATTTCAGCACTCCGTGCTAAGTTAGGCAACACTCACCAGGTAGTTTTGTAAAATGCTCCACGTAGATATACTATCTATACTGACCTCATATGGACCGCTGCTCATCAAACATGACTTATAAAAACGCATCTTATTACGAGAGACCTGCATGTCTGACACTGCCTCTGTTTCAGGTACTAATCTGGTGAAAAAGGCCATCTATGCCATGGTGGAGGGTGACTGTGACGAGGTAAGTGAACTGAACCCATTCTCTTTACAGGTACACTCATTCAGTTCACGTTTTCCCCCCAGTCCCCCGACATTTCTGAATAAAGCTTAAGTAGTTTCAACAATATTCATCAAACCAGGCAAACATGTAAGCGTGACTTTGGCCACATTCTCGAGCTGCAGCCCCGTCACTCTGATAAAATGTTCGCCATACCTGACATGAGGAGCACAGGGTAGCATTGTGCCATCGAAAATGTAGCTCTTTGTTTGGGTTTTTGCATTTTGGTTTAATTCCCACCTATCTTTATCGTGTCAGTACTTTCTCTCCAGCCACAAACTATTCCTCTTCATCTGTCTCCTTTTGACTCGCCACATGATTGCCTCACCAAGACAGATTCTGAAATGAATTCGATTCTCGAAACAGAGAGCACATTTAAGGTGAAAATAAGATTATTTGTTGGCTTGGACACTGTGATTCAGTTGGATTTACCGGTACTTTTAGAGAAGCGTCAAACTCAGACTGGCAGTATGTGAGCAGAATAGATTTCAGATTCAGTTGTGTATCAGCATTTTTATGTTTTGATCCCTGAAGGCTTTGCTTGTGTCCTGGAAGCTAAAAACAGCCTCGGTGTATCAGTCGAATTTTCAACACGGACAAACAGTCTGTTTTTCTCTCCAAAAATACCGAACCATTTTTCAAATTCAGCTTTTCTTACAAACATCATGCCACTGCATTAAACTCAGAGTGTGAGCTTCTTCTGTAAAGACAGACTTATATATACACTGACTTTCATACAGTATGATGAAGTCTCATTTTTGAATAAAACCTTATTAAATCTCAACAAATGAGATTTGCAGAATATTTTTGCTATTTTCTGGTTTCTTTTTTTTATGACAGAGGCTGTGTCTCCCAGCTTTTTCCTACAATACTTGTCACTGAAACGGACTTCATAAACCTCAGTTAACCTTGCTGTAAACTCATTAGCTTCAGAGATGGCGTCATCTACGAGTCCTTTCACCTTTTCCCCTCTTCGGTTCAGACATTCGCTCTGTCACACCTCCAACATCACACAGCTTTTTCCACTCTTAACTGTACTACTGATTGATTCGTGAAGTTGAAAACCGAACGATCTCATCATGATTGGTGGTGTGTTGAAGGAGGAGAGATCTCGAATTGATCGTATAAACTAGGCACAATTTTTTTGAATGGCAGAGGATGTTTTTGTTCAGAGCTTTTGCAGAAAATCCCTGCAAAGGGGCTTTGAAGCTAAAATACTGCTGCTCCTTTACCGTTCAGCATTCTTACAGGAGGGGTTTGTTTGAAAAGCAACACAAAAAGCAGTATAATCTGTGGTTGCCTGCGTGGCAAATTTATCGTTATCGTGAAATCTATATGCACAATATATGTTTTGAAATACTGCAGTGAACTGTGATGAATGATGTGTGCATGCTCTGTGCATTCATGCTGCGAAACATCAAAATGACAATTTTATTATGTGAAGGGGAAAATGCAATTCGATGGCGAGTAATCCACAAAAAATTGTGTGACTAGCCACATTAAAAACAATGAACTGACAAAGAAAGAGCTTTGCTTCTTGCAGGAAAAATAATGAATGCAGAAAACATCAGCCTCGAGTACTAATCTGTTCTGTATCGCAGTACTGAACATCAAGCCTTGTATGTGTCGTCTAAGTCTTCTCTTTCCGAGTTTGCATCTTGAAGATATTTTGCATAGCTTTGTTTTTCATTTTCCTGTTTCATTAGTTGTTTTCCTTGCTTGTGTCACATTTGTTTGTCTTTTCATGCGCATGTGTGTTTCATTTGCCGTGTGACGGGCCTGAAAAACGGCGAACCGAACTAAAAGCGCCTCGCCGTCTCTTTCTCTGTCTCCAGGTGGTATTGGAGACGGAGATCACCAACAAATCAGCCCTGAAGCTGTACGAGAACTTGGGTTTTGTCAGAGACAAGCGGCTGTTCAGATACTACCTGAACGGAGTGGACGCACTGCGGCTCAAACTGTGGCTCCGCTAGAGGCAGGCCGAGGGGACGGCGGGGGGGGGAGGAGGACGGGACTGCAGGTGCTGTTCACCTCCAACACCATCAGCTTCACAGCCTCAGCTCTGCCCTGGTCATTTCGCTCTTACGTTCACCAACACACACACACACACACACATCTGTGTCCAAGGAGTATGCACAGAGGTATGCATAGACACACAAACACCCCCTCCTTTTGCCCTTTGACCTCTGGACAACTGTTGTTTAGGCAGAAACGGACAGAAATCCCACCATGAAGGGGCCCCCCCCCGTTACTTTCTGTGACGAGGAGGAGGGAGGGGGGTGAGCGAGGGTGGTCTCTGGGATGACCTTGACTGGAGGGACTAGATGACATTGTGACCTTGAAGCTCGGTTGCCTCATCAGACACCCTAAAGGACAAGGCGCCGCACCAAACTCATCCTGCAGAACAGACTGAGGAAGAAAACAAAAAAAAAAAAAATCATGTGAAACAAGGCAGCGGGGCAGTAAAGTCAGACTGGGAAGAAAATATTTGTGGAGTTTATTTTTGTGTTTCTTTTTTAACCTTGTTAGGTGGGCGGGGGGGTGGATAAAGCTATAGTATGATTGTGTGTGTGTTTTTCCTTTGTTTTTGTGCGTATGAGGTGTGATTTGATTCACTGTGAGCAAAGCAAATGTTTGCGCGAGTGTGCGAGCGCGTGGTCATTCTGATTGGAGCGTACTGTGTATATTCGTCCTTGGTTTCGTTTTTGGTCTCTGTTCCCCATCCCGTACGGCGGGCGCTGCACTTCTCCCCCCCCGCCGCCGACGCTCCCGCCACCCGCCTCGGCCTCCAGGACTGAAGCCTGTAAAGATATGCATGCATTTATTTTAACATGAGCGCGGGAAGATGGCGCGTGACGCGATCCGAGGCCCGCCCTCGGAGTGACCTTTGCCCCCCCCCCCCACCACCCCCATGTGATGTGAGCGTGTTGGTGCAGAGCAGCTGATCGAAACAAATCACTCCATTAGCACCTCAAACTTTGCCCAACTTGTGATTTTTCTTTTTTTTTTTGCTTCAGTGTCCTTCACTAAAACTCTCTTCGATCTCTCACAGGGTTTAGTCGAAGAGATCTTTAAACTGGTTTTCTCCCACAATGCACTGCCAACCACTGCAAATCCCCCCTCCCCCCCAAGAAAAGCAGGAAATCGGCGTCTTATAAAGAGAGACTCTTTGCCAATCACGGTGCGGCTAAAATCTCTGTGTTTACTGATCATTAGTCAGACTCTCCTCATTGCAAGTGCCACTCAGTCCGTCAGCACTAACCGCCGCCATCCGGCCGTCTCGACCCACCTGTGGTCCGTCTCCGTATCGAGACCGAGGCAGAGCGTTGCAAATGCTGGATTCCTGTTTGAGTATGCTGTGTGTGTGCCTGTGTGTGTGTGTGTGTGTGTTTTACCTCTTTGGAAAAGAAGAGCATAGACAAGTATTCTTAGCAGATTCTATTCTGTTCAGTTTGTTTTTCAGTTTTATTTGGAGTTGTCTTCTACACACCTGTTGAACCTCAGAGAGGCTGAGTCCACGACGCACCCCCCCCCCCCCCCCCCCCAAGTGCTCCGACGTGATGCACAGCCTGGCTAACACTTTAAGATCTCCAACCCGGAACAAGCTCCGCCGCACCCTGACATTCTCACACACACTAATTGGCAAGGAAAGTCTGCTTTGAATGCTTTGGGTTTTGTTTTTGTTTTGAAGTAAAATGAACAAAAGGTCAGATGCACTTCTTTGGAAAATTGCTGCAGCGTGTTTGTGTAAGAATGAATGTTTGTGTGCATCCTGTTTTGACAATGGTGTGGATCTGTTCCATTAGACCTTCATTTCGCCACTTTCAGATGCCCCACACACACACTCACACACACTCTCTCTCTCTCACACAAATCAGAGCCTTTCATGGTGCTGCGTTTTTGTCTTGGCCTAATAAGGACAACAGAACTTCTTAGCTACAGAAAGGAAGACGAACACACACTTTGTTTTTAGCATTTCAGAACTCGAGTCAGTGCTCAGTGTTTCGGTGAAGGCAGGTAGAAACAAAAGGTGCAATGTTTAAAGGGAGAATAAACTCTAAATTTACACAATTGAGGTGGGAAAATGCAAATTTGTGTTGTCCTCGTAGCAATTGAAAATATGCAATCGGGCATTTGTGTGCTTTTTATCGACGATGTTAAAGTTGAAGAGCACTGTCAGACACTGCCTTGTCGCACTGTAAAACCTGCTACAAATTTTGATGACAGAATAAACAAAAAGTTTCCTGAAGTTCTGCCGGTTTAATGTCAGACGAGCCGACCTCGATCAGCGACTCGACGGGACTGTGTCCATCTTTCGGGTTTATTTTCCCTTTTTTCGCAGTTCTGCCTAGTTTTAGTATCCGGGGAGCTGAGGACTGGAAGGGAGAGTGAATGTTTACAGAGTTGCCACCTACATAATGGTGTCTGTGTACATCTGTGTGCATTTGGAACAATGGATCAGATTCCTTATTTTTCTTTTTCAGATTTTTATACGAGTGTTCTATTCATTAAATATATTGAGATTTTTTTTTTTTTAACAATGATTCATCTGTTAGGTTTGGGGCTGAACTTGGGTTGATTTATCAAATTAGAATTTTTTGTTTTGTTTTGGATTTCTGTGCTACTTTAACCCATCTGGAGGGATTCAAAGAAGAATGATTCTGAGCATACGAAAAACAATCAAACCCCCCCCGAACACCAACTGTTACCTTTGCTGCTCATCAGACACCGTTTGGATTTTTATGACCCTGTTCGGACTTTCTCCGGTTGATTCTGCCCGACTGAACGTCCTGTTGGGATGGACGCTTGTTCCTCCTGTTGTGTGCGTCGTCTCATCGTTTGGGCTTTTGTTCTATTCCACGCCAACTGCTAATGAAAGGACGGGGATTAGGTTGTACCTGTCTTGTGTTTTAAAGCAGATGTTGAAGGAAACAAGTCTGTAACCTTTTTTTTTTTTTTTTTTTTGTCTTGATCCTGTGAAACTCGAGCAGTTCCTTCAGGTAAATGGGCATTACAGCCTGCCGCAGCCAACTGAGTGGCTCCGTTTCGATCTCAGACTGAAGGGCTTCGTCTTCAATATCCGTTTGCCAGTTTACGTCACCGAGTTCCCTCAGACGACTCCTCTGCTTTTCGGAATGGAACTTGACATGCCAGTTCAGTGTTAGCACATGTCAGAAGTAGTTTATGTCCTCTTCCCGCCTGGCTGTTGTGACCGCGGACGGCTGCCACCACACATTTATGACAAGAAAGCCGCCCCCAGAAAACCGACGATTAACATTTAGATCGTGCCGCTAACCAGCGAGGTCCCTGCAACACGACTCGACACCGAACCGAGCAGCTCCGGGGCCTTCCTGCAGTCTGAGGCGGCCAGTGCCGCCGCCGCCGCCGCCGCCTCCACCGCCATCCAAGTGTGCGAAAGAGCTGAGCGAAAAGGTTTTTTTTTTTTTTTTTTTTTGCATGTCTGTTTCCCTCTGTTCCTCTTCCCCGTCCCCCTCTCTTGATTTTGATCCGGAAATGTCCGATAGCTTTTATTTAATGTGGAAAAAAAAAAAAGAACACAGAAATAAATTATTTGATTTTTTTAATGCCGTAAAACTGGGTTTATGTTGTCTGCTGTTCTGGAGTGGTTCTCAAAAAACACGGTCGAAAGAAGGGACGCAATCAGACATCCGAAAAGAAACGTTTATTGAATTACAACCTGTTCCATATCTACACAGACAAAAGTGTCCACTATGTTACATCACACTGGAACTTGTATTATTGCGAATAAACAAGCGGTTGTAAGTGAAGCAGGTCAGATGGTTCATGAAATCTGAAACAAAACACGCCGTAATGTAACATCAAAGAATACCGTGGACTCTGTGGCTCTTTTCATTTGGCACATTTCGTATTACACAACTCTTTTGGAAAGCTGAAAACTTAAAACTGCAGCATGGCCTCCTTCAGCGGCCCCGTCCGGGACCGATTGGCACATGAAAGAAACTATACAGTACAAACTGAGCTAGATTCTAACACAGCTCTAAGTTTTCACAAGTCTTACGCTTCGTGGTCCTCGGTGTTTGTGCTTCTCCAGCCAACAAAAACATTTCATTCACCCAAAGTCTCTGCAGCAGGTGTGTGTATGAAGAGACGGTCGCCATGCTTGAAGGGACGAGTTCCTATCAGTTATATTGTACATCTAAAGACATGTTTTATGCTACATACTATTATAGGATGACGGTATTTTGTATGTGCTTCTCACTCATTTCTATGAACAAAATGACTTTGAATAAAACATTTACATTTCCATAAAGTTTACATTTAAACCCTAATTCAAATTAATTGTTGGGTAGTGATTTCTAGAAAGTGTGGAAATTCTTATTGCCACTTCCAGAGTTGGATGAGGAGGCTGGGTTGGCCAAATGCTTCACTTTGTTTTGGAGGATGATTGAGCCATTGACAGGTTTTAATACAACATTCAAATAAAAATCCTAATTTAAAGGAGAAATGTAGTTTTCAAGAGCTTCTGGAGGATTTCAAATATTCAGAGGGGATGAACTTTAAGCACTGACTACCAGGGAAGGACTCATCCACCTCTTGAAATCCAAGAAGCTTTGTTTCAAAGGGCTTCTTCTCACAAGCTTTCTAAATAATCCAAATCGCGCCCTGCATGGCTACTTATAAAGTCCATAAGGGGTCTTCCATGGACCTCTGTATCCGGACCTGAAACTGGCTTCCATGCAAACCCTGGGAACAACTGGCACATCTGCAACGAGCCACAGGGAGGGCGACTGAAAACAGAGGACTCTGAAGGAATGGGGGTCAGTGGATGACCAGGCAGACCACCTAGAAACAAGCAAAATGCTGCTGCTCATCGATTAGGGAGCTTAAGTGACGTTTCTCTAGTTTTGGTAACAGCTCAGAGCTTCTCAGATCCCCCTCATCCAACTCTCAGAGGAAAGCAAAATCACAGGAAACCATTCCTTAAATATCCTGGATCTTTAGCGAGAAATAAAACTTTCTTTTCACAAACACGACTGACCCAAAGTGATCCACACATAAACTATTTACATGATTAATGTGATGTAACTCTTCTACAGCCCTTTGTTTTTGACAGTAAATCTGGCTCTGGCTTTCCCCTCTTCCTCCACAAAACCACAAAACTCAGCTCACCGGCAGCACGCTCTTCCTGCTGAAGCATTATGTGTTTCTAAGCAGCAGTATTGTGTTTTTTTTTTTTTATGTAAAAGTGCAACACACCAGTCGGCCCAGCCAAGTCATTAAGGTCAACATCATCTGACAACGTTTTGAAAGTGCTCACATGGTACGTTTCTGAAGAGTGGGAAGTGGAGGCTGCCTGTGCAAATTGTGCCTGATTCTCAGTCCGTCGTATTTCAGTGGATCGGATGAGTCATACTCAGACAGCCCGGGGTGATTGGAGAAGCGCTGGTTGCGATGAGAGTGTTTTGGCCGAGGATCCATTATGGGAGCGCCGGCCGTTGGTCACCAATAAAACGAGCCCGGTGGGGGTGGTGGGGGAGGGCTCTCATCAGAACTCATCCTCAGAGCTGTCGGCCAGCAGCATGGCCTGATCCTGGCGGCCGGTGCCGGGCTCTCGAGGCTGCTGTGAAAGCATAAAGTCATTGTTAAGGGCGTGTTATGACTCATCCTCTGCCACGTGCAACAAGTGATACCTGGGATCACAAGTGGAATATTTACCTCGGGCTGTCTGACCTTCCTCCTCTGGTGTTTGAAGCTGTTCCTCCTTTTGCGGTGGATCATCCTGATGCTGTAGAGGGCGCCGACAATTAGCAGAGCCCCCGTGATCCCGATGCCCACGGGGGCCAACATACCAGACACGTAGCCCGCCTACCGAGGAGGAAAACGCAGAGGTTTAATCAGACGTCTGCTCGGCTCAGTCCGGCTTATGCCTCTTATTCCACAGAGGCATAGGCTAGGCACAAAAAAGTAAGGAAAACTGAATGTTTCAACATTTATTTCTTGTGATATTCTTATTTCATGCTTCCCTCTAATGTCCCTCAGACAGTTCTTTAGTACAAAAGTGAAAAAAGGTTCTCTAAATTATGAATGAAATGTATTCAGCTGCAGTAAGCCGAGGTCCACTCCTGTGGCTTTTTGAGTTTTTTGTTTTCCAAACTGATCTGAGGATGGAAAAATTTGGATTGTTGTTTGTTGATTTTGTTCACTCATGTGGGTTTGTTGACGATGAAAGAGATCAATGAGCAGGGCCGGCTTTGACGCATCAATAGATATTTTCAAAGGGCTTAATGAGGACAGCAGAGGGCGGCCTTACCTTCTCTCTGATCAGCTCTACCCAGCTTCGCACTGGAAGACAAGAGGCAGACATTGATCTGTGAGGCATACAGCAATTTATCAACTTGTTAATGTTCCTGTCTGTGCGTATTTCCGGCTCGCTTCATGAGTGCTGAACACATGTGAGTTGATGAAGAGTAGTGTGTGGTCGTACTCAGTCCCTGGTTGCGTTGAACCCAGACTGGAGGCGGAGGGATGAGACTGTACGGAGGCGGCGTAGAAGATGCTTTAGGTACTTCTGTCAGGTCCTCCTCGCTGTCTTCCTCCACCGACTCCTCGGAGTTCTCGTCATCCTCGTCCTCATCTGGCTCCTCTGCCGAGAAACGAGACAGACGATCGACTCAGCAGCCAAAAAGAGCCAACTGACTGGGGGGGGAAATTAGATGAAATATGCTGGTGAATAAACGCTTCCTCGTCCTACCCTCAGACTCCATCTCCTCTAATCCCGATCTGGATGTGTGCGCCTGCCGACGGGTTGCCATGGTAACCGTTGTGAGAGCGCGCTGGATGGAGGAGAGGGAGGGTGCGACGGTGGGCAAGTTCTCCTCAAGGTTTTCCGTCCTGACAGCAGCTGGAAATCGCAAGTCATGCAAAAATAACGAAGAAGAAAAAGAGGCTTTGCATACCGAGCTAAACTTTTAATCCTGTGTGAGAATTATTAATCTATTGCAGTCGAGTGGTCTTGAAAGTGTCGAGCCTGGAAGAGAGAGTTTCATGTGGGGTGCAGCAGCAGATAAAATATGTGGTTCAACAGAAATGTCTTTTTTGAACAAGATTTTTTTTTTTTTTAATTTTCCTTTTGAATCTTTGAAGAAAACGAAACCTTCATCACCTTTCTCGACTGGCTCCAGGAGCTCGGCCCCAGATGTCTGCCACGTGGACGTCCACTCCCCCACGAGCCCCGGCGGGGGGCGCGAGGGTCCGTTGGCGCTGTCGGTCTCCATGGTGACCAGCTGCTCCACGTCCACCTCTGACGGAGGCGTCCCCTCAGCCGCCACGCCACCCCCGGGAGGCTGGGCGAGGGTGACCGCCGCCGCCGCCGCTCCCTCCGGCGTGGCCTCTTCCAAAGGCTCAAAGATGAGCGGGAGAGACTCTGACGACATGGTGGCCTCTGTGGCTTCGTCCTGAGACGGCGGGGCCACGGTGTCTGCTGCAATTTGTGTCAAAAACAAGCAAAAGAGATGCAACAGAGGTTGTTGGATGCAGCACAACAACTTGCTCTCCAAAGGGCAGAGCTGATGGAAACATGATGGTGAAAGTAGCCGAGATTAAACTCAGCCACAAAATGAGGGGTAAGCAGCGACGACAAGCCGAGGTCGTGCCGTTTATATAAGTACACACTTCTGCTGACAGTGGAAATGAAAAATGTATGCATTTTACTGAAAAAGCAGCTGCATGCAGCATGAAGCTGATTCAGTATTTATGACTGAGCGCAGCCTTTTAAAACATGTAGATCACACAAAGCGCGCTGATTAAATGCGCCAACACGCTCCCGAGTTCAGAGTGCAGCTAAGACACAACAAAGAGAAGAAAGAACGGTTCTTTCTAGATAAGAGGCTCGCTTCAAGGGGGGGGGGGGGGTGTCAAGAGAGAAACTTCACTACCCTTCGTCCAAGAGTGTTTCTAAAGTAGGCCAAAAAATCCGTATGAAGGCTGCAATCCTTTTACGTAATGTCATTTTGGGAATTGAAGTTTTTTTTTTTGTGTCAGATTTCTTTGCGACTGGGAGGAAGCTTCATCAAACAGACGATCCCCATATGGACACATATTGGCTCAGACAGACTCCTTTAATCCATTTCCCTCTTCCGATTCACAGAATAATAATAACCTGCCTGGTTCCTCACAATAGCCTTGAGGGGGGAGTGTGAAGGGTGGGAGAGAAGGAAGGGGGGGTTCAGGGTTGTGCTGAATCCTCCAGAGACTTGTATAACGCGCCCTGCCAGTAGTCCTCACTAGCTGTTGAGTGTGCGTTCTCTCCTGCTTCTTCTTCTTCTTTTTTTTTTTTTTAAACTGAAGTCAGGAATAGAAAGTAATTAGACTGCCACGGGTCCCAGCTGGGGTTCAAAGTGGAGCGTGGAAAAGCGGGCGCCTTCCTTGCCAATCATCAAAGGCAATCTCTGCCACGAGATGTATCGCTTTCATTTCCGCCACACTGTTTATGGAAGCCTCCTGGAAACCTGCAAAAATCCAGCGAGCTGAAACGTGTGGCGCGCTGTGGGAGGATTTCTCACTGCATGACAATGACTGCAGAGGTTTACTGAGGCTCATACATTTGTGGAGGTGGAATCTGTGACCAAAAAGTTATCTTCAATAGGAAAGTTCATTCGTGTCTCGCTTCTATGACAAAACTGGGACTGTGTTTGATGTTTTCCACTCACCGTCTCCGGGTTTTGCTGCCTCTGTCCACAGACTGTCCGGGCCATCTTCCTTGGGCATCAGGTTTTGTCTGATTTCAGCTAAAAACGGGTCTGGGAGTGAGGACATGGTAGCTCCATCATTTCCCCAGTTCATCAGATTAGTGAACGTCCGAGGGGTGACAAACAGCAGAGGGGGGTTATCACTGTGGGAGGTTGTAGAAATGTGAAGATTTCTAGCTTCAGGTGAAGAACTGGATGTTTCTGGATCTTTATCCCGGGAAAAATCGAAACCAAGCAGCTTCGTCCTGTCGCTCTCTTGGCTGCCTGGTGTCTGCTGTGGTGTCTCCTCAGTGGAAGTCAGTGATCCACCTGGAGGCAGCCTTGGAGTGCCCATGTCAGTGTCCAGTTGCCTTCTCCCACCAGTTGGCTCACCCTCGTCCTTTTCACCCACTGTGTCGACAAACAACACTGAAGCTGTCTCTGCATCTGAATCTCCCATCTCAGACCTGCTTCCCGTCTTCTTCGCCTTGCTCCTTTGGCTCCATGCGTCTCCAGCAGCCTCACTCAGCCCAGATCTTCTGTCAGAACCGTCCCCATTTTCCGTCTGCGTCACAGCATCCGTCCCCCAAGGACGTCCATGTGGGCCAGTCCCTCCTCCTGCACCTACATTTAACATCAGGCCTGCCGCATGTTCTGCGTCTGAGGGTGCAAACTTTACGCCGGCGCGGTGCGTTGACTTTCCCAGTGTCACTGCGCTGTCCAGTGAGGGCCTGAGGCTCTGGAGGAGGACGGGGGCTCCACAGACACAGAGACAGGTCCCAGCGAGGAGGAGGAGGAGGCGGCTGCGGAGCATCCCGGACATCGACATCTTGGTCTCGTCTCAGCGCCTGATGACAATAAACACAAGTGATAAACACTAAGAGGCTTAGCAGGTATGAACAGTCACTGAGTGAAAGTTGCACGCTGCATTACCCAGCAGGCATGCAGACAAAGCAGAGGCGGCGGTGCTTGGGATGGGGTGACAGGTGACAAGGCACATTGCTAAGGTGTGCAACTGCAGATTAAAGGGTCAGAATGTAAAGCGGGCTTCACCAGAGGAGCCTTTGATAACCACAGAGAACAGGATTAACGGAGCATTTCTGCTTTGATGCTGCAGGTGCATGCTTTCAATTCGAATGAAATTCCCTCTCATCTCTGACTTTTCTGTTCATTTCGTTGAAATGGGAGGAAATGCAGCACACTTAGAGTAACAAACAGAGAGAGAGGGAGAGAGAGAGAGAGAGAGAGAGAGGGAGAGGGAATCTGACACAGCAGTGCTGGTACCCACTCTGCACTTCATCTAAAAATAGCACCAGGTTTTTCTATCCTCAAGGATTCTCTGTCAAAATGAATGTTACATTTTGCACATTCAGAGCAGGGACGCTTCCAAAGACACGCTACAGCGCATATCCACAACAAACTGTGTGTGGCGCATTTGTTGCTCCACATGATGTCACGACAATATAACCAACTCATAACCAATCACGGACAACACAAGAGACTGGACACGTCTGATGTTTTCAGGGTGACACCCTTCTGCGTTGCCTGAGTCGGATGATCACCCAGCAACAACAACAACGGCGTTCCAATGCAGCCCACTTTCCCCGCGTTCGATACAGCTGATCCACTCAGCCCAGCGCGAGCATGCAGTCCACCATTTGGACTGTAAACAACACTGAGCCCACACTGCGGTGTTGAGTCACAGGATCTCCGCTGGCTGTTGGATAATCACGGCTTCACAGACACACAATGCGCTTTCTCTAAATCGCATCAAGCGCCACATTCCGGGATCGAGTGCCGAATTTGCATACGGGAACAATTACAGTCGCATATAGAGCTAAAAATAAAACAGCCCTACCTTGCAGAGTTCATGCCGGATTTCTCGCTTTGCATGGAGGACGCGGCGTTGCTCCTTCTCTTTTTTCTTCTTCTTCTTTTTTTTAGTAGCGCGCAAAGGTGGAAATCCGCAACTCGTCCGGATTGCAAATTCAAGGTTGCTTTTTCCTTTTTCTTTTTTTTTTTTTTTTTCGTTTTTCCACAGTGCGAGAAGCAAGCTGAAGGAGAGGAGAGGAGAGGCTTGTTGTTGTGCAGCTGAGCGTCACACAGCAAGAAAGTCTCAGTTTCCTCTGCGTGGGTCCGCCTGCTTCTCAAGTGCTGCCACCAAATGCTTGGATCCCGCAGACACTCCAGCCTCTGATGGATGAGAGGTGGATCCGTCCCCTTCTGATCACCGT
The DNA here is from genome assembly GCF_902148845.1 of Salarias fasciatus. NCBI lineage: Eukaryota > Metazoa > Chordata > Actinopteri > Blenniiformes > Blenniidae > Salarias > Salarias fasciatus. Next base: position 20,370,043 of record NC_043759.1, read on the forward strand.
CCTCTGCTCACATCTGGGCTCTGACGCTGCGTTTCTCCGAAGGGTCACTCCGGGCTGCAGGTGGTGCTGAACGGACAGCTCCCTCACCACCCGAGGGGGGGAGATCACACCATCTGTCCCATTCCCATCGAAAAAGAAAGCAAATTTCACTCAATAAATATACATGGTTTTCAATTCTAATGTATCACAGCAGCCAATGAAACTTCATCTTGTTATTTTTTCTGCTATGCTATTTATAATTGACCAATCATTTCACTTAATTAGCTGTAAAACACTCCAACAGGTTTTTTTTTTTGTATGGATACCACTGTTTGATTACACTTGCAAGTTTTGACATGAAATTAAAATAAGATTTTATTATTATTCAAGGGTAAACAATGCTGAGTTATTTATACCCAGTAATGGGTTGAAGATTTGACCCTGCATGCTGGGTAAAGATTTTGACTTAAAAATGGATAAAACTTACTCATGCTGGTGGATTAAAGCTACCAAGAAAAGGGTTATCAGGTCATCAGTGGGGTTGGGAAGGTTTCTTTAAAAATGTAATTCCTTACAATTCACACACCAGTGTCCTCTGCCATGCGAGGTGGTCAAGCCATCCACTGACAGCTGATTGGAGTTCAGTGTCCTGCTCAAGGACACTGCATCTCATTGACAGGGAGAGCTAGAGATTTGAACAACTTCACAATTGCAAGGCAACCGCTCTACCAACTGAGCCACAGCCCCTCATCAAGATCACAACAAAATGAAAATATATCTGAATGCTGCTAAATAAATTTGCCTTTCCTTGCATTTTTGGAATTTCCACTCTTGATATTGTTGTGGTGATTTGATGGCCTATACAGGGGGCTATACAGTATGTAGTGCTTTGGATGTTGACTTACCCTCACAGTGTCACTGGGAAATTAGAAATCACATTGTGGCAGGAGGTTTCTTGTGTGGCCTGCAGTAATCAACCAATCCCAGCAGGGGGAGCTGGCTATAAAGGCACTCTGCTATCTGCGCTCCTTGGTTTGTTTTTGAATCGAGAGCATGGCTGTGTTCGAAACCGCATACTGCCTACTACATCCTTCCATACTCATACTGCCCATACTGCATCCTCCATACTCAGTCCATCAGACAGTATGCAAAGCGTTTACACTACAGCATACTACATAATAACCCACAATGCATTGCACTCCTCCCCGAGCCGAAATCGACCTGCTAAAGCTGATTTCACTTTAGCTCTAAACTCTTCAAATGTATAACTTCATCTAGATTTTTTTTTAAATTAGGTGACAAAGTGGTCGTTTAGAGCCCGAGTGTGTCGTCTATTTGTCCGAATACCAACCGTTTATGATTTTGTTCGGACGAATTCGGCTAGTGGGCGCAGTGAGCGTCTGGCTCCAGCACGGAGGTGTCAGAGAAACAGAGAAACAGAGTACACACGAACCCCTGGACCCGCCACGGGGGGCCCCCCGCCCGGCACGGTGCCCAGCGCCGTGGCGGTCAGTTCCCCCGACTCAGCGGCCCAGCCTCCAGGCCCGGTCAGGCTTTGGCGGCGGGCAACCACGGATCACGCCGCCGGCCGCCCCCGCCACTCCAACCGTCTCCCCGCTGACCCGCTCAGCAGCGGGACCGAGACGCGCGGTCTCACCCAGCGGTCCTACGGAGCGGGCCTGCCCCAGGTGTCGCAACAAGTCGGTTCTGGAGGTCCGGCGGCGGACACCGTGCAACCCATACCTGCAATCTGTTCTAGGATATGCTCATGAATTGTATGCGCTCAACTTGCGCTCCAAACAGTCAATCGAGAACATTAAATAACAACAGCTGATATTATGTCATTGTGAAATAGTGTTTTTCTTTAAATAAGCAATATATGGACCACATTTTGAACATGTTTTTTCTGTAGAAATGACAGTGTATATCAGTGGTCGTCAATGAGATTTGGCTTCGGGCCACTGTTTTTTGGGCACTTGGAACGCGGGCTGGGGGGGGTGGGGGGGTGTGTGGACTGGACTGGGTGCAGGGTGCGTGTACGGTCACGGGCCCGGGGGTTGCGTGCGTGCCTGCTTGCGTGCGCCCGTTGCAATCCAGTCGTGGGCTGGATTGGGCGGTTCGGCCCGCGGGCTGCCATTTGACTATCACTGGTGCCTAACATGCTGAATGATTAACGGTTTTCTCCTGTAATTTAAACGTACACATCTGTGAAATCCGTGATTTATCCTGAATAATACTGCAGATTATAAAGACTTATTATCCACTTTTGTCTTCATATTTCCTCATAAATTTTACAATTCTTTGAAAAGATCACAGTAAAATTGTCTGTCTTTTATAGATCGGAAAATTACAGTTATGCACTGTATCTTGATTTACAGAAATTCAGTGTATTTGCTACGGTGATATACAATTTTGGAATTGACGGTGCTTTGCTGTTGCTGTTTGACAGTTTTTTACTGTATTTTTTACAAACTTTTTTTACAGTGTAGCCAGAGTCCGCCCTATTCTCTCTCGGGCCAACACGGAGACGCTAATGCATGCTTTTATCACCAGTCGTATTGACTATTGCAATGGCCTGCTTTCTGGTCTTCCGAAGCAGAGCATTAAAGGTTTACAACTTTTACAAAATTCAGCAGCTCGTGTCCTGACAAGGACTAGAAAGCGGGCCCACATTACACCAGTTTTAAAATCGCCGCATTGGCTCCCCGTGTCTCTCAGGATCGATTTTAAGGTTCTCTTAATGGTTTTTAAGTGTCTTAACGGTCTTGGGCCTTCTTAGCTTTCAGATCTGCTTTTATCCTATCAGCCTCCGCTGACCCTGCGCTCCTGCGGCAAGCATCTCCTCCAAATACCTCATGTTAACTTAAAGACTCAGGGTGAGGTATCTTTCAAGTTCTATGGTCCTAAACTCTGGAACGACTTGCCGCGAAAGCTCAGGGACACGGAGAATGTTCACATTTTTAAGAGCAGGCTCAAGACCCACCTTTTTGGTCTAGCTTTTAACTGATATTTATTTTTAGTTTAGTCTTGATTTGGTATCATTTGTTACTTATTCATCTGTTTTATTTATTTATGTTGTATTTATTCATTATCCTATTAATATTTTATAATGCTTGTGCTCTACTCTATATTTTAGCCTCATTTAGCATGTTTTTTAGTCTTAAGTTTTTATGTTTTTACCTATTGTCATTTTCAAGTGTTTCCTCTGAGGGAGCCCTCTGCATCGGCAGCGGGGCTCGCTTGTGGCTGCCGAGCTGCTGTGCTGTGGGTTCTTGGTGGAGATTTGGGGATCACTCCCCCGTCTCCTCTGGGTGTCCTGTGCAGGAGCCCTGGTTGCCATGGGTGACCAGATGCTCTCGATGTAGATGGCTCCTGGGTGTGTTTCCTCTTCTAACTCATCTGTGCCCAGCCTTATATTCTATTTTAATACTCACGTCATTAGTTTATGGTGGAGGAAGGGGGGGGGGGGGGGGGGTGGAGGGATGCTCTGTGTTCTTGTGCTGTATCTTTGGTTTTGGGGAAGACGGATTGGTGGGTGGAGTGGGTGGAGCGGGTTTGCTTTTAATCTGTGAAGCACTTCCTGTTGCAATTTTTATGTCTAGATTCAGGGTTGTGAAGCTGGGTTGTTGGGTGAAGCAGGTTGAACCGACGGCACGGATGAGTCTTTGTATTTCATGTATCTACACACACACACACACACACACACACACACACACACGCTCACACACACACACACACACACACACACACACACACACACACACACACACACACACACGCTCAGTCTTGTATTTCTATCCTTGTGGGGACCGTCCATTGACTCCCATTCATGTCTAGCCCCTAACCCTGACCCTTACCCTAACCCTAACCCACACCACAACAAAGCCTAACCCTAAAGAAATGTTTTTGCACTTTAACTTTTTTCAGTAACAACAACATGGTCAAGAAAACACTGTTTCTCCTACTTAGGACCGGAAAAAGGTCCCGACGAGGCACGTCGTTCCACGTTTTGCTATCCTTGTGGGGACATTTGGCCCCGACAAGGATAGAAATACGAGAACGCTCACACACACACACACACACACACACACACACACACACACACACACACACACACACACACACAGTTGTAGCCCCCCCCCCCCCCCCCCACACACACACACACACACACACAATTTTCAAACTGAACTGACAGCCTTCCTATTAAGGTGTGGGCTTAAAAGGTTCTTCAGACTCCTTTTCCATCATGTGAACATGCAAACTGCACTTTTCAAAGACAGATTCTTCAACATTTGTTTTATTTTATTTTTTTTCATTTTATTTTTTTTTACATTTTCATAATGAAGTTATCAGTGAACTAATCAATATTTACAGAGGAGGGCTGCTGCTGGGGGCTGAGGGGCCTGAGGGGAGCCTGAGGGGCCTGAGGGGGGCCTGAGGAGGGCTGCTGCTGGAGGCTTGAGGGGGGCCTGAGGGGCCCGAGGGGCCTGAGGAGGGCTGCTGCTGGAGGCCAGAGGGGGGCCTGAGGAGGGCTGCTGCTGGAGGCCGGAGGGGGGCCTGAGGGGGGCCTGAGGAGGGCTGCTGCTGGAGGCCTGAGGGGGACCTGAGGGGGGCTGGAGGGGAGCTGCTGTGGGGGGCCTGAGGGGCCTGAGGAGGGCTGCTACTGGGGGCCTGAGGGGGGCCTGAGGAGGGCTGCTGCTGGGGGCCAGAGGAGGGCTGCTACTGGGGGCCTGAGGGGCCTGAGGAGGCTGAGGGCTGCTGCTGGGGGCCTGAGGGGGGCCTGAGGAGGGCTGCTGCTGGGGGCCCGAGGGGCCTGAGGAAGGCTGCTGCTGGAGGCTTGAGGGGGGCCTGAGGAGGGCTGCTGCTGGAGGCCGGAGGGGGGCCTGAGGGGGGCCTGAGGAGGGCTGCTGCTGGAGGCCTGAGGGGGACCTGAGGGGGGCTGGAGGGGAGCGGCTGCGGGGGGCCTGAGGGGCCTGAGGAGGGCTGCTACTGGGGGCCTGAGGGGGGCCTGAGGAGGGCTGCTGCTGGGGGCCAGAGGAGGGCTGCTACTGGGGGCCTGAGGGGCCTGAGGAGGGCCTGAGGAGGGCTGCTGCTGGGGGCCTGAGGGGGGCCTGAGGAGGGCTGCTGCTGGGGGCCCGAGGGGCCTGAGGAAGGCTGCTGCTGGAGGCCTGAGGGGGGCCTGCGGAGGGCTGCTGCTGGAGGCCTGAGGGGGACCTGAGGGGGGCTGGAGGGGAGCTGCTGCAGGGGGCCTGAGGGGCCTGAGGAGGGCTGCTACTGGGGGCCTGAGGGGGGCCTGAGGAGGGCTGCTGCTGGGGGCCAGAGAGGGGCCTGAGGAGGGCTGCTGCTGGAGGCCTGAGGGGGGCCTGAGGAGGGCTGCTGCTGGGGGCCTGAGGAGGGCTGTTGCTGGGGGCCTAAGGGGCCTGAGGAGGGCTGCTACTTGGGGCCTGAGGGGGGCCTAAGGAGGGCTGCTGCTGGAGGCTGGAGGGGGGCCTGAGGGGCCTGAGGAGGACTGCTGCTGGGGGCCTGAGGGGCCTGAGGAAGGCTGCTGCTGGGGGCCTGAGGGGCCTGAGGGGGGCCGGAGGAAGGCTGCTGCAGGGGGCCTGAGGGGCCTGAGGGGAGCCTGAGGGGGGCTGCTGCTGGAGGCCTGAGGGGGGCCTGAGGAGGGCTGCTGCTGGGGGTCTGAGGGGCCTGAGGGGGGCCGGAGGAAGGCTGCTGCTGGGGGCCTGAGGGGGGCCTGAGGAGGGCTGCTGCTGGGGGCCTGAGGGGCCTGAGGGGGGCCGGAGCAAGGCTGCTGCTAGAGGCCTGAGGGGGGCCTGAGGGGCCTGAGGAGGGCTGCTGCTGAAGGCCTGAGGGGGGCCTGAGGGGCCTGAGGAGGGCTGCTGCTGGAGGCTTGAGGGGGGGCCTGAGGGGCCTGAGGAGGGCTGCTGCTGGAGGCCAGAGGGGGGTCTGAGGAGGGCTGCTGCTGTAGGCCGGAGGGGGGCCTGAGGGGGGCCTGAGGAGGGCTGTTGCTGGGGGCCTGAGGGGCCTGAGGAGGGCTGCTACTTGGGGCCTGAGGGGGGCCTGAGGAGGGCTGCTGCTGGAGGCCGGAGGGGGGCCTGAGGGGGGCCTGAGGAGGGCTGCTGCTGGAGGCCTGAGGGGGACCTGAGGGGGGCTGGAGAGGAGCTGCTGCTGGGGGCCTGAGGGGCCTGAGGAGGGCTGCTGCTGGGGGCCTGAGGGGCCTGAGGAAGGCTGCTGCTGGGAGCCTGAGGGGGGCCTGAGGAGAGCTGCTGCTGGAGGGCTGAGGAGGGCCTGAGGAGGGCTGCTGCTGGGGGCCTGAGGGGCCTGAGGGGGGCCGGAGGAAGGCTGCTGCTGGGGGCCTGAGGGGGGCCTGAGGAGAGCTGCTGCTGGGGGCCTGAGGGGCCTGAGGGGAGCCTGAGGGGGGCTGCTGCTGGAGGCCTGAGGGGCCTGAGGGGGGCCGGAGGAAGGCTGCTGCTCGGGGCCTGATGAGGGCCTGAGGGGGGCCGGAGGAAGGCTGCTGCTATAGGCCTGAGGGGGGCCGGAGGAAGGCTGCTGCTATAGGCCTGAGGGGGGCCTGAGGGGCCTGAGGAGGGCTGCTGCTGGAGGCCTGAGGGGGGCCTGCGGGGCCTGAGGAGGGCTGCTGCTGGGGGCCTGAGGGGCCTGAGGAGCGCTGCTCCTGGAGGCCTGAGGGGGGCCTGAGGGGGGCCGAAGGGGGGCCGGAGGAGGGCTGCTGCTGGGGGCCTGAGGGGGGCCTGAGGAGGGCTGCTGCTGGTTCCTGAGGGGCCTGAGGAAGGCTGCTGCTGGGGGCCTGAGGGGGGCCTGAGGAGGGCTGCTGCTGGAGGCCTGAGGGGGGCCTGAGGAGGGCTTCTGCTGGGGGTCTGAGGGGCACCTGAGGGGGGCCGAAGGAAGGCTGCTGCTGGGGGCCTGAGGGGCCTGAGGGGGGCCAGAGGAAGGCTGCTGCTGGGGGCCTGAGAGGCCTGAGGGGGACCGGAGGAGGGCTGCTGCTGGGGGCCTGAGGGGGGCCTGAGGAGGGCTGCTGCTCGGGGCCTGAGGGGCCTGAGGAAGGCTGCTGCTGGGGGCCTGAGGGGGGCCTGAGGAGGGCTGCTGCTGGAGGCCTGAGGGGGGCCTGAGGAGAGCTGCTGCTGGGGGCCTGAGGGGCCTGAGGGGGGCCGAAGGAAGGCTGCTGCTGGGGGCCTGAGGGGGGCCTGAGGAGGGCTGCTGCTGGGGGCCTGAGGGGCTTGAGGGGGGCCGGAGGAAGGCTGCTGCTGGGGGCCTGAGGGGGGCATGAGGGGCCTGAGGAGGGCTGCTGCTGGAGGCCTGAGGGGGGCCTGAGGCGGGCCGGAGGAGGGCTGCTGCTGGGGGCCTGAGGGGGGCCTGAGGAGGGCTGCTGCTGGGGGCCTGAGGGCCCTCAGGGGGGCCGGAGGAGGGCTGCAGCTGGGGGCCTGAGGGGGGCCTGAGGATGGCTGCTGCTGGGGGCCTGAGGGGGGCCTGAGGAGGGCTGGTGCTGGGGGCCTGAGGGGGGCCTGAGGGGCCTGAGGAGGGCTGCTGCTGGAGGCCTGAGGGGGGCCTGAGGAGGGCTGCTGCTGGAGGCCTGAGGGGGGCCTGAGGAGGGCTGCTGCTGGGGGCCTGAGGGGGGCTTGAGGGGGCCTGAGGAGGGTTGCTGCTGGGGGCCTGAGGAGGGCCTGAGGAGGGCTGCTGCTGGGGGCCAGAGGGGGGCCTGAGGAGGGCTGCTGCTGGAGGCCTGAGGTGGGCCTGAGGAGGGCTGCTGCTGGGGGCCTGAGGGGGGCCGGAGGAGGGCTGCTTCTGCGGGCCTGATTGGCCTGAGGAAGGCTGCTGCTGGAGGCCTGAGGGGCCTGATTAGGGCTGCTGCTGGAGGCCTGAGGGGCCTGAGGGGGGCTGCTGCTGGAGGCCTGAGGGGGGCCGGAGGAGGGCTGCTGCTGGAGGCCTGAGGTGGGCCTGAGGAGGGCTGCTGCTGGGGGCCTGAGGGGGGCTGGAGGAGGGCTGCTTCTGCGGGCCTGATTGGCCTGAGGAAGGCTGCTGCTGGAGGCCTGAGGGGCCTGAGGGGGGCTGCTGTTGGAGGCCTGAGGGGGGCCGGAGGAGGGCTGCTGCTGGAGGCCTGAGGGGCCTGAGGAGGGTTGCTGCTGGAGGCCTGAGGGGCCTGAGGAGGGCTGCTGCTGGAGGCCTGAGTGGGGCCGGAGGAGGGCTGCTGCTCGGGGCCTGAGGGGGGCCTGAGGAGGGCTGCTGCTGGGGGCCTGAGGGGCCTGAGGAAGGCTGGTGCTTCGGGCCTGAGGGGGGCCTGAGGAGGGCTGCTGCTGGGGGCCTGAGGGGGGCCTGAGAATGGCTGCTGCTGGCGGCCTGAGGGGGGCCTGAGTGGGGCTGCTGCTGGAGGCCTGGGGGGGGGGCCTGAGGAGGGCTGCTGCTGGAGGCCTGAGGGGCCTGAGGGGGGCTGCTACTGGGGGCCTGAGGGGGGCCTGAGGAGGACTGCTACCAGGGGCCTGAGGGGCCTGAGGGGGGCCTGAGGAGGGCTGCTGCTGGGGGCCTGAGGGCCCTGAGGGGGGCCTGAGGAAGGCTGCTGCTGGGGGCCTGAGGAGGGCTGCTGTTAGTGGCCTGAGGGGCCTGAGGGGGGCCTGAGTAGGGCTGCTACTGGGGTACTGAGGAGGACTGCTACCCGGGGCCTGAGGGGCCTGAGGGGCCCTGAGGAGGACTGCTGCTGGGGGCCTGAGGAGTGCTGCTGTTAGTGGCCTGAGGGGCCTGAGGGGGGCCTGAGTAGGGCTGCTACTGGGGTACTGAGGGGGGCTGCTGTTGGGGGCCTGAGGGGTCTGAGGAGGGCTGCTGCTGGGGGCCTGGGTGAAGTTACTGCCATGGGTCTGGGTGGGGCTTCTGGTGGGGGCAGATGTAGGGCTGAAACCCTTGGTGCACGTGGGGCTCTCGCCGGGAATGTGCGTTGGGCTCCAGCTGGGGGCACATATTGTTTTTCAGTGGGGGGCCTGGGTCGGGCTTCTGCTGGGGCTCTGGCAGGTGTTCCTGCTGGGGTCCTGGGTGGAGCTTCTGCCGGGGGTGAACATAGAGCTCGTACCCCGGGCGCACGCGGGGCTCTCGCCGGGAATGTGCCTGGGTCCCCAGCGGGTGGGGTTTTTGCTGGGTGCCTGGGTGGGGCTTCTGCTGGGGCCCTGGGTGGAGCTTCTGCTGGGGGTGAACGTAGGGCTCATACCCTGGTCGCACGTGGGGCTCTCGCCAGGAATGTGCCTGGGTATGGAGATAATTTTGTTTCTTTATTATTCAATCAATCAAAAACGGTTTTGCAAATGAAAAAGAGAGTTGAGACCAAAAAACATCAAGTTGCAATTAAAAAATAAAAGTTCAATCAAATAGAATAGATCTGAGAACTAAATAATTTAAGTGGCAACCTCACCAATTTTTTTTTTGTGTTTTTTTTTTTAGATCGAAACAGAAAAAAGCTTTGGTTTTGAATTCAAAAGTTTTGCTTGCAAATCCAGAAGTTTTGCTTGCGAATCTGACTGAACCCAATGGGCGGGGCCAACAAGAGAAGAGAGAAGAGCTGCTATTGCTCGTTTTGACCTCGCTCCACCGCCTGTCTCCGCGCTGTTGCTGGCTGCTTCCGCATTCAGTAAAAGCCAGTACACATTACAGGCTTTTTTCAGTCTTCTCCGATTCAGAGACCACACACTAGAAGACAACAGAGGACAGATCGCACCACATCTTCCTCTCCTGATCTTCTCGTGTGTGGAGTCGCTGTGGAACAGACTAGAAGAGTCTTCATCAGAGAATCGGCTCCTCACTCTTCCAAATCTCGCGGAGTCAAACTTGACTTTGAGCAGTTTCCCTTCAGTCCTGTGTTCACATTAATCTCCACTATTAATAATAAGCGAAGAGCTCATTCCCTAAGGTCATTCATTCATATTGGCATCGGCTTTGTTCTTTCAGAGCACACCCACCCACCACAAAGTGATCTTTTATTCATGATTCCTAATTTCTCTTGTTGTTGTGTTAATTCTTCTAGTCTGGTTCTGGATATATTATCAAAAAAGCGATTGTTTGGGTACTGCACTTGAAAGGCAGTTTCAACCATTACATTCATAGTTAGAGCGGGTGTGAAAATGTTTATATTGTGTTATTTTATGATGAATAATTATAAGTTTATGTACCTGGGGCTCCTGGCCGAGCGAAGTATTAGTTAAGTATGTTGTGTTTCGGAAGCGTTCAGTGGAGACCCTGGTTGGTAAGTTTGGATTGTGCCGAGTGTTCGGGGAGTCGGTACTTAAAGGGAGGGGAAGGGTTTAGTTTCTTTTGTGTTTTTATGTTTGGTTTTATTGTAAGAGAGGCATTTTCTTCAGGTTTTTTGCTGAGAGGCTATAAGGTATATTACTGTCAAACCACTTTTTTTTTCTCATGAACAAGGTTGCAAAATTTGTCAGTTTTGATATTAATGGTTTAAATGGACCTGTCAAACAAAAAAGAGTGCTAACATACTTAAAAAGATTAAAACTGATAAAGCCTTTATTCAGGAGACTCATCTCACTATAGAAGAGCACAAAAAATTAAAGAGAGGGTGGATAGGCCAGGTTTTCTCCTTGTCTTTTAACTCCAAGGCAAGAGGAGTCGCTATTTTGATAAATAAAAATATTCTCATCACTATCCATGATACAATTACTGATCCATTAGACCGTTACGTTTTGATAAATTGTCAACTTTACTCAGAACAATGGACTTTGCTAAATCTTTATGCTCCAAACTGTGATGATGTTTCTTTTATCCAGGACATTTTTCTTAAGGTATCAGGAGGTCATAAACATATTCTTATGTGAGTAGACTTCAACTTCTGTTTGGATCCAGTACTGGATAAATCTTCAACCTCCATTTCCAAAACAAACTCAGCCTTAACTACTTTGTCATTTATGAATGATTTAAATCTAGCAGAAGTCTGGAGGCAGGTGCACCCCCAAAACATAGACTACTGATATTATTCGGGCCGTAATAATTCACAGACAAGAATCGATTTTTTCTTACTGTCAACACAGTTGAGTTACAGAGCATTAGAGTCCGAATATTTACCAAGCATTCTCTCTGATCATTCCCCCCTTACTCTGTCTATAGAAATGCCAGAAAAAGGACCAACTTTATACAGGTGGCCTTTGAATCCAACCCTCCTAAAGAAAACTGACTTCTGTACATTTATCAGGGAAAAAAATCAAACTATTTTGTGAAACAAATTGTGCCTCCTAACCCATTAGTTTCGTTTCATGGGATACATTAAAAGCTCATTTAAGAGGACAGATCATTTCCTATACTAATAGACTTAAAAAAAAAATCTTATACAGCAGAATTGGAAATTTAAGAGAGTGAAATTCTGAGCCTGGAGAAAAATCTTCAACATCATTAAGATCAAAAGACTTATAATTTATTGGTCAATAAAAAACTTAAGTATAATACATTAAGTACTTATAGAGCTGAGAAGATATATTTCGAGAACATAACAAAGGCACTATGAATTGGGGGGGAAAAGCTCAAAAGGTCCTGTCTTGGCAGTTAAAAAGGGAGGAAAGTTTAAAAACAATTAATCAAATTGAAAATGAATGTGGATGTATTACCCAAAATCCAAAAGAAATAAATGAAACCTTCAAAAACTTTTATGTTCATCTATATAAATTAGAATCACTGGAAGATCTGTCTGCAGTAGATACATTTTTATCTAATCTAGGACAAGAGGGATCTTGATCTCCCATTTACTTCAAAAGAAATCCAGAAGGTTTTATCTTCTTTACAATCCCATAAATCACCAGGGGAAGATGGGTTTCCTCCTGAATTTTATAAAGAGTTGAAGGATTTGCTTGTGCCTCTTCTTATGGATGTGATAGATCTAGCATCCAGAACACAAAGCCTTCCTGACTCCTTTTTTTTTTTTTTCGGCTATGATTACAGTGATCCCTAAAAAAAAAAAGATCCCCTAAAGTGCTCATCTTATAGACCGATCTCCCTTTTGAATACTGATTATAAAGTGATTTCTAAAGGTCTAGCAAATAGGTTGAGTAAATATTTACCTAAACTGATACACCCAGACCAGGTGGGTTTTATTCAGAAGAGATCCTCTGCCAATAATTTATGCAGGTTGTTTAATATTATTCATGAGGCAACATCCAGTGCTGAACCCAGTATAGCTGTCACTTTAGATGCTGAAAAAGCCTTTGACAGTCTTGAATGGCCTTATTTATTCAAGGTGTTATCTAAATTTGGATTTGGTTCTTATTCTATTAATTGGATTAATACACTTTATAGAAAACCACAAGCTAAAATTATTACTAATGGACAAATTTCCACTGTTTTCCCCCTGAACAGGTCTAGCTGACAAGGTTGCCCCTTATCCCCTGGCCTTTTTGTTATCGCCATCAAGCCTTTGGCCGAGTTAATCAGGCAAGATTCAGAGAGAAAGGGGGTAGAAGTGGGTAGGACGACACATAAATTTAATCTTGATCAATCAATCAATCATCAATCATGATTGATTGAATAATAAAGAAACTAAATTATCTCCATACCTGGGGCCCCAGCGGGTGGGGTTTCTGCTGGGTGCCTGGGTGGGGCTCCTGCTGAAAGCATGCAGGAAGCTCCTGCAGGGGGCGTGGGTGGCGTTCCAGTCGGGGGTGAGTGTAGGGCTCATACCCCGGGCGCGCGTGGGACTTTCGGCGGTCACGTGCGTGGGACCCCAATTGGGGACACGTCTGAGGCTCTCGATGAAGCCCACTCGGTGCAAACTGGTTCATCTTGGATGACTGCTGTAAATACATCAGTTCAGAACATGTTGCTTTCACAAATGTCCAATATACACCTGCCTCACACACACACATCTGTTAAATCTAACAATATGAGCAAAATGAAACAGTAAAAGCCAGTAAAGTTGTTGTGGAGTGTTGCCAATTCAGAAAACGTTGGTGTAAAACACTTTTGTTATTTATTTCCAGTAATAATGTCAAATATAGACTTGAAAACAAAGGTGCTTACATTTCTCAGTGAGTGGTTGGTTCTCCTGTTGGTTTGTCACACTGGAAACGTCCTGGAAAACCTGAATTCGCCAAGAATTGGAAGTCAAAAGCTTGCTCAGCAACTACAAGGGCAGTATTTTAATGTTTGAATGATATGGGTCAACAGCAAGAGGCTATGTCTGCGCTGGACGTTGCAAAAAATTTAAAATGAAATCCAGTTCAAACTGGCTGCGATGCAGATTTGAGTGGATCAAAGAGTTGCTATAGAAACGGAGTCAGACGGTCACATGACTTGGAATCGAGTCAGACTCGGGTCTTGATTCATGAATCGAGTCAGACTCAGTTCATGGATTTGATGATTCTCGAGTTGACTTGCAACTTTGACTTGGACTTGAGTCGATACTGCTTTGACCCAAACACAGATTTAAAGGTTTATTTTCAGCATCATGATACAATATTGTTTGGCCACCATTAGATTCATTACCTCGTCGCTATCCATCCTTCACACAGCCACTGGGAACAAATGTAGGCGAGTTCAGTCCGACAGCATGCCACCGGGAGCAGCATTTTATGACACCACGCGCTAGTCCTCATGGGAACTGTGGTATTCGTTCAGGCAAAACACTACCGCTTTTGTCCACTGGCGCCGCCAAAATCTACGAAAACTGAAAGTTCCTTAGGGCCAATCCCAATTCTACCCCTTACCCCTACCCCTTAGCCCTTAGCCCTACCCCTATCACTCTCCTACCCCTTTTAGAATAGGGCTGAGGGCTAGGGCTATCTTTGCAGCACTATGAATTGGGATACCCCTTGGCCCTTTAAGCACCGCCGCACTCCTATAACAACAAAAAATTATGGATATTAGAAATAATAGAAATTACATTAGAAATTACTTTTATTTTTTAATAATGGTATTATTATTTACCTTATATTTCTTTTTGAGGTTCTCCCACTTTTTTGAAGCTTGCTGGGCTGTAACTTCCCCTTCCAAGCCATTTTCTTTTATGAATTTCCTAAAGTAATACAAATATATTTATATAAACACGTTTTATTACTGACATATTATAGCTTAGACGAATAATATAATTTACTCCCAATGTGTTTTGGCGCTGTATTTTGATTTCAAAAACTTTTCTTCCTTTTTAACCTCTAAACCCGGGGTCCTGAAATACAAATCTTGATGGTCCACATTTGCTTTTTATATACAAGCATGGGTCCGGACTTCATCGATGCAGACTTTGCTGAAAGGGGTGAAATAGCCCTTCCCCTTACCCCTACCCCTATTCAAAAAGGAGAATTGGGATAGCCCTTAAGCCTCGTGAACGCGCATATCATAGGGGTAGGGGTAAGGGGTAGGGGTAAGGGGTAGAATTGGGATTGGCCCCAAGTGTCGCTTTAAATGTCAGTCAGACCTTAATACAATCCCCTCCTTCCTGTGATATTGGTGGTCATTATAAATATGTTCAATCTACTAATTTTTTCCAGTGTCGGGCGGAGTGGGAGTTTTCTCAGAGACTCTGGGGTCGCACTACAGGAAGTGTCGGAGTAGCGCTGTGAGCTGAGGCGTCGTTCCTCCGACTCTTCGCTGCTGTTCTTGTTAGGAAAAGATCAAGTGAAACACCAGCTTCTTTGCAGCCTCTGGAAAGCTCTGATAATAATTGTGTGTACGGTTTCTGCCTGTGTGTGTGGCTGGGAGAGAAAAGTGCAGGAATGAGCAGCAAAACCATTAAAAAAAGTGTTTTACTGATTGTGTCAGTCGAGCAGTATCAGTTCGCCGAATGTTCACCTCCATTAAACTATGTTTTCCAACATAAGCAGATGTGGTAAAACCTGGGACACACGACACCGTCCACCGGCGGATGCACACCTTACAACTTATCCCGGATCATCCTGAGGTCAAAGGGAATTTTCCGCGTCAGGCAGTCCTTTCCACCGGGCGGTTCCTGGGTCTGTTTAACATGGCGGTTGTGCCATTCTGAACTGGCCTTTAAGGCCGACTGCCGCTTCTTTCCCCGGGGCGAGTGATGAGAGACCACATCGAAACGCGCTGCGCAACGGCAGAGTCAGCTGCCCTCGGGCGTTCCTGTTATTGCTTTAAATGATATGTAAAATTAATTTCACATAAACAATCATTATCTTCACCCAGTTTACCCTGCCTCTGGAAACACATGGAAGCCCTTAGACATCCAGCTCTCCATCACAGCCATTTTCTCCATTTCATACCTTCTATTTGGTGTAAATAATAAACAGAAAATAAATAGATTCTTTTTCGGGTCATTTATTTTCAACATGGCTACAATATCTGCTCCACAAGCTATCAAACATTTTGATATGATGGAGTGGTGGGAGGCAGGGATACATTGACATGGACTGCAGGCTACAATGCTGCTGGATGACAGCACATGTTTTCTTTACAGAGTTTGCATGTTCTCCCTGAGCATGAGTTTACTTCTGGTTCTTCCCACAGTCCAAAAAACATTAATTTGTAGTTAATTGCTGACCCCTAGATCTTTTAATATGAGTGAGTGAGATTATTAGTTATTATTAACATTAAATATATTTAAAGCGGTGTTTTCTTGAAAAAATGTTTACAATTTATTTGGTGGTTTTCAGCAGATTTGGAGCTTTTTATGGACGATTTTTGGCCCATGGGCCTTATGTTTGACGCCCCTGCCTTAAAATCAAACCGAGACCCCTGATTGGGAATCAATGGTGAATACAGTCAGTTTAAAGACATGCTCCTCGCATATTATATCCCTTAAAATTTTCCATGTGTTGCATTGAAGCAAAAAGCATTGTTCTCATATGAAGCATGAAAACAGTGACAAGATAAATTACGACTCAGTCATGTTAACTAAAAAAGAAACACTGAAAGCCAAAAACCATTATTTTTCATAACAAAATTTAATTTATATTTCTTGAAATTTTCTTGAAAGCTATTTACTGCATTGTAATCTCTATTTATGATTTGAATGAGGTAAAACAATCTGTGTTCATATTCAATAACAGGAAAATACCTTCAAATAAACGTATCAATAACTATTTGAATTTTGAGTGTTCTCATAGTAGTAGTAATTAAATACATTTCAAATAATAGATTTTAACAAACTTATTATTGAATTCATTCAGATTCGCAAATATGGAACATTTTCCTCCTTTTAATTTTAATTTCTTCTTGATCTTTACATGATGAAGAAAGACTGAAGTGATCTCTGGGGGAGACACTGACACCTGCTGGACAAACTGCAGTATTGCATCAACGGTTTTCTGAAAATGTGCCTCAACAGGAAGAGTTGAAAATCTGTATGTGAACATGTTTCCTTCACTTGTAGGAGCTGAAGGATTATAAAGCAAAACGGGAGGAAACCGAAAAAAAAAAATTTTTTTTTTAATTTTTTGTTTTGCTTAGGAACAACATGCAAACTCTGTGTAGAAACAATAATAATAATAAAAAAATAAGACTAAAACAAATGAAGAGATGGCCTGAATATTAACTAAGTGGTTATCAGGGGCCTGTGGTGGCTTTAAAACTGAAAAATAAACCAGTTTTATTCAGCATAACAATTCTTCAAGACACCTGAAATAAAACTATACATCCTGACCACAAACTGATGTTTCAG
Source organism: Salarias fasciatus (assembly GCF_902148845.1). NCBI lineage: Eukaryota > Metazoa > Chordata > Actinopteri > Blenniiformes > Blenniidae > Salarias > Salarias fasciatus. The sequence continues at coordinate 20,386,634 of NC_043759.1, forward strand.
GAGATCAAGTTAGTATTTTGTGGCCACAAAGGATTAGTTTCAGGCCATGAAACAGTCATATGAAGCCATGCTGTGAGTCCAACTTTCTCCTCACAGTGAGAACAGGTCTAGTTGGAGGCTTTCCTGCATGTAATTCGTTTGTTGTCTCGGTCCTCTGATTTCCTGAAACATGTGATTGAGGTAAAGTGGCTGCTTTCTGTGGGTTTGAATTTGAGGTTGGTGATCTGCCATGATGGAAGATCAATGGCTGGAGATAAACACTATTTCTCATGATGCTTGTTTTTCCCTCTCTCTCTTCGTAGCTTTACAGAAGGTCATCTTTTCATCGCATTTTCCAGCTTAACAACATTTCCAAGGCGCTGGCTTTCCTGGATGACAGACATGTGAGTGTTGTTACTTGTAAACATCTCGTGAAGCTTTGACATGTTGTCGAATCTTAATTTAAAATCTAGTAAGGCTGTTCTGGGACTGACGTGCCTCTCTTGCTATCGTCCAGGTGGAAGTTGCTCGGCATTGATGCCAGTGGAGTCTCCCACAGTCTTCACTCATCTACTGCAGGAGTGTCCAACATAAGGCTCGTGGGCCAAAACTGGCCCAATCCGGCCCGCTGAACCACAAGGCTGTGATGGGAGGCCTGCAAAGGCGTTTGTCTTCAAGCCTCACCTCCTTTTCTGTGAGCAGTTACCGATCCTCCGATGACCTCTCACCCCAGGCAGATGACCCTGGCAGCACCCAAGTCAGCGCTCCTCAAGTCAGTCGCTGTTGTCTCTTTGCAATACCAAAGTTCCGCCACCAGATGATGCACTGAGCTCCGTATTGCCACCCATGGGGTCCACGCAGTTGGAGTTCAGTCCCAACTTCTTTTCATTTTTCATCCTGGCAGTGTGAAATGAAGAACATCTAAAAACTTAAAAAGAAAAAAAAACCTCATATTAGTTTCATTAAACTCATTTTTATTACCATTTCTTGGTGTGGAAGTGTCATCAGGGCACCTGTTCAGCATTACACTTCAACATACTATGCAGGAGTGTTGGCAGGTATCCTGACTTTTAACCCTTTGTCCTGAACTGTAGATTTGATGAATTTGATGAATATGGTCTAATCATAAGCCAGTCAGGGTCAATTAGAGTTCAGCCCACTGAACAAAAAGGATACTGAGCAGTAAATCCATTTTGCCAGTCAGGGAAAATGAAAAAAAAAAAAAAAAAAGACCCGTTTTGTGGAGTTCGATTTTGTCAATTTAACAGAAAGACAAACCAACAAAAGATACTTTGCTCATAAACAACTTTATTAGTTGTTTTTACACTACATGGAAGATGTTTGTCTCTACAATAATGTTGCATTAGAACACATTTTACATTTTATTTTTAAAGGCCGTCCTGTGTGACGTCACTTCCTGGAGCCGCAGCCCAAGCTAACAGGAAGGCAACAGATTTATTTCTTAGTTTGTGTCTGTTGTCGCTAAATAGATACTGCACTGCTGCTGAAAGGCAGAGGAAACAATAAAATGCCATTATTTGATGGGTTGGGAAGTGGAGGAGAGAAGACTGCAATTGTTATCGATTTAGGAGCAGCGTTCACAAAGTGAGTATCCCCGTTAGCACGCCCTGCTAACCGCTAGCATCACACGCTAACTCGTAAATATAAGAGAAATAATGCGATTTGTTGCCTGATCTGTCTCATTTTTTAAGATATTTTATCAACAGCGGGATGGATAAATGTCACAAGCACGCGTCTTAATTGGGGGTTGTGCATTATGCACGCTTGTGCTACCCTGTGCTAGTTTGACTGGAGCTGTCAACGCTAATGTTAAATAAGAAGTAAACACTAGCTGCAGGATGAAAACAAAATGCACCAACACTGTTTGTACCCTGATCAATTCAATTTACTGAAGATCCCATATTAAACGATGGTACACTGAGCTGCGTACAGCTGAGGGTCTTCCGTTATTGTTCACTGCATAATTTATGTGAGATGAGCAAAGACTTATTGGGAGGAATATTCTTATTAGGAGCCATCGATATAGAGCAGCATAAGTCTAATTGTGTTTTATGATTAAAGGACGGACTGCTACCATCTGTATATTGTGAGCTTAAAATCCTTCCTGCCAATGACTGTTGTCTCAGTGACCTAAATAGTTTACCATGTGCATCTGGTCTCCAAGCTGCCTGATTCTAAAAGTCACGTGTCATTGTTCCTCACGTGTGTCACAACATTTAGTGTATTTACAATTGTCACTTTAGTGAAGATTTTTAAGAATCTGAACAGTGTGGTTTCAGTGTATGAACTTGCTAGTAGAGACTGATCAGAGGAGAGTCACATGGGTATCAAAAGACTTCCTCTCCTCCTGTTAAATAATGAAGTCTTTGTCTGATCTTACTGGTAGATGCACTGTTAGTTTGTGTATATACGGCTGCAGCTTAGGGTCTCAAACCTAAACTAGGATGTGCTCCACTTTAGGCTTTGGGCCTCAGTTGTCATGGTAACATGAATTATTTTTGCTTTGGGGCAAATGTTTTGGTATTTAATGACACTGTCTGCTGTTGTTTCTTGCAGATGCGGCTTTGCAGGGGAAACGGGGCCCAGGTTCATAATACCGAGCGAGATCCGGAAACCGGGACAGCAACAGGTGAAACTCAGCACTGCATTTTTTAATTTGTTAATGATATATACATTTTCTTTTTTTTAAGTCTAGTAATTTGGTAAATGATGTCTCGCTTTCAGGCCATCAAAGTGGTTCAGTACAACATCAATACAGAAGAGCTTTATGTCATCCTCAAAGAGTTTATCCACATACTGTACTTCAGGTAAGAGTTGCTAGAAATAAGTTTTGAATATAATTACTGAGAGAAAAATTAGTTTGTTTCATGTGCAAAAAATAAATATGATAGAAATATAAACTCTTTAATTGTTTGTTTACAACAAAGAAGGATTAGTGATGTCACTTTGGCATTATGATATTTCTTATTATTTACATGGAAATATTTTACAACCCGAATATGATGTAAAACGCAGAACTGTACAGTTTTGCAGCCCGGTGCAGCCCTGGCCACTCAGATTTTGTCCTCCACTCTTTCTTTTTCTTCAGGCACCTATTGGTGAACCCTCGCGACAGAAGAGTGGTCATCATCGAGTCCATCCTCTGCCCATCCCACTTCAGGGAGACTCTCACCAAAGTTTTCTTCAAACAGTTTGAGGTACCAAAATAAGGACAAAACTATGTTTTAAAAAAGCTCCAGATCAGATTTGGGACAGGTTTGCAGTACACATTGCTGATTTGCCCTATGGGGTAATGGTGTAGAGATAATTGTAATAATTGCCCTTAAAAAATACAGGTCATTTGCTACATTGCCAGGCCATGCTCATGTAATCTCTCCATGGTGTTAGGAAGTCAATACTGTGCATCTCTTTAAAATCAACACTGAACATCTTGATGCTTTATTTGTAACCTTTTGGACAAAATCTGCGTTAAACTATGTGGTCTGCTCATCTTCTCCAGGTTCCCTCTGTGTTGTTTGCTCCAAGTCACCTTATGGCCGTCATGACTTTGGGTATCAACTCTGCGTTGGTGATGGACTGTGGGTACACAGAGACCCTGGTGCTGCCCGTATCCTTCTCCCACCATCTCACATTCTCTCTGGTTTAGCTGGATACTTTGTGGACTGGGCTCCGATTATGTGATATTTCATAAATCTGTTGTGGTGTTGAAGTGTTTCTAGGATGTCTACAGTGAATTCCTTGACTGTGCTCGATCAGGTTTATGAGTGCACTCCTATTTTGCCAACCTGGGAAGCTTTACCTCTGGGCGGTAAAGCCATCCATAAGTGAGTAGTCCTAATTAATCCACACAGTGCAGTCTGAATAGTTGAACCGTTGACAACTGAACGGCCTGTGATAGCTGCATGTGTTTCATATGTGTGTTTGTGTTTGTAGAGAGTTGGACGGACTTCTCGTGGAGCAGTGCACTGTGGACACAGACACCACCACTGGGCAGAGCGTCCCGGCTGTCATCGGTACTCACCGTCGCTTCACTCCGTCCGTCTCCGTCTTTCAAACACACTCATTTGTGAGGCTCGTTTTGGAGAGCTTAGGGATGTAATGTGTGCATCATTTACTATTTATAAGAAGACCTACTTCCAGTGTGACAATATCAAGGATCCCTTTTTAAAATTGTGAATTATATATATGTATGTACAGTCTCTTTTTCTTTCCAGTCTTTTTCCTGCCGTACAGAACCAAACTGGTTTGTTGTATTCAGCTTTAAGATCTGGAGCTGAAGCACGCTGAGACAGGCAGCACACACAAGCTTCAATAATTAAAACAGACAGCAGACTGACTCGCTTCACTGTCTACACTTCTACTGTAAGAGCCAATGAAAAAAAAGAAAAAGAAATATTTTGTACCATGTTGTTAAAACAGCAGCCGTGAGTCTTGGCCCACTTTTATTTCACTCCAAGCATTCCTGCTTAATTGTTGTCCTTGGCAGAGTCGGCTCACACTTCTCCCACTGCTGATTCCGCCTCATTCAACGTCTGAAGTGAAAGAATAATACCAAGAAAAATTCAGAAAATGAAAACTTTTGCTGTAATTCTGTTGTCTGCTCCTCAGGCACCATCCCAGAAGAGATTGTGGAGGACATCAAGGGTGAGTCTGACTCTTATTACAGTGCTCTTCTGTCTACAGCTGTAATCTGAATGCAAAAGCAGTAAAGTGAATGAAGCGCTGGTCTTTCGAACACCTCAGTAGTGCAGCTGCTTCTTCTCCACCCTCCCCTGGAGTGTTACTGCAGCAAACCTGACCTGTGTAGTTCTCCCTGTCAGTATTTTTGCTTTAGTTATTAAAAATGTGAAGGAAATGGATTTGAATGGCCGTCCATGATGATGGTTTTCTGTTCCCTGCAGTCAGAACCTGCTTCGTCAGTGACCTGCAGCGAGGCCTCAAGATCCAGGAGGCCAAATTTAACCTGGACGGCACAGCAGAGGTGAGAAGGTGCTTGTATGCCGGTCGTTGTTCTGGACCTATCAACACAGCCGTGCGCTCAGATTCACCGAGACGGTCACGTCTGAGAGATTCTTTCTTGTGAATGTGTTTGCAGCGTCCAGCTCCTCCTCCAGATGTGGATTACCCTCTCGACGGTGAAAAAATCCTGCACGTCAAAGGGTCTATCAGGTATTACAGCACCCCATTTCTCTGCTGCGTCCTCTTTAAATTATCGTCTGGTCATTTCTGAGAATACTTCTGTTTGTTCCAGGGACTCTGTGATGGAGATCCTGTTTGAACAGGACAACGAGGAGAAGAGTGTGGCCTCTCTCATACTTGATGCCCTGGTGAAGGTAAAGAAAAGTGACTTCCTAAGTCATAGCATGATATTATATTCATCCTTTTTTAAATATAACCTTGATAGGAAGACAGATCTTGACTCTTTTTTTTTTTTTTTTTTTAAATTCTTGCCTCATTACTTTTTCTCTTTGATGGACCTGTTCCGTGCCTAATTAGCCTGCAGGATCTTTGGCGAGGATGATTTATATTGACCTCCCGTCCGACCGGATTAATCTCAGACCAGCAGCCTTAAATTTTCACTGTAACATTAAAATTTCAGTCTGTGCTCTACTCGGAATAACCTGGAGTCAAGAGGCTGCTTCAGGACACGGAGGAATATCTGCACACACGACAGAATCGAGCAGTCACCGTCTGAACTCGATAACAGGAAATGTGAATTCAGTGATGAGTTTCTATCGATTCTGTATGAAAAACGTCGTTTGGTGTGATTTCAGTGCCCCATCGACACCCGTAAAGTGCTCTCGGAGAATCTGGTGGTGATCGGAGGCACGGCCATGCTGCCAGGCTTCCTGCACCGCCTCCTGGCAGAGATACGCCTCCTTGTGGAGAAGCCCAAGTACAGCAAGGTGCTGGCCAGCAAGAGCTTCCGTATCCACGCTCCACCGGCCAAACCCAACTGCACCGCCTGGCTCGGAGGTCAGATATGACACAGAGCTTCAAATCCGACTGGTTAGAAGTCAGGGACTCTCTTTAACGTGTGCGAACCGCTCTGCAGGCGCCATCTTCGGAGCCCTCCAGGACATCCTGGGCAGCAGGTCGGTTTCACGGGACTACTACAACCAGACGGGCCGCATCCCGGACTGGTGCTGCCTCAGCTCCCCTCCGCCCGAGTCCCTCTACGAAGCGGGGAAAACGCCCCCGCCGCTCATGAAGAGAGCTTTCTCCACCGAGAAGTAGAACTTCACCGCAACACGGTTTCAGACTTCAGTTCACTAATCTTCCTCGACAGGCGTTCTTAGTGTTGAGTAGTCATTTGGACTTTTTTTGTCCGGACCAGTTTGGTGAGCAGATTTCAACTCAGTTCCAGTCACATTGCACAAAGTGTCATACAGTGTTAGATATCTGTAATATTTCCATGTGCTGTGTTGCAGCCATACCTGCTGCTGCTGAAGTCTCCCGTTGTTTCACTTCCTCTTTTGCTGTTGGAGTTTAGGCTAAAAAACAAAACAATGTGCTGAAAAGGAAATAGTTTGGATGCCTTACACACGCAAAAAAAATGTACATTAACACACAGAAAATCCTTAAAATACTGGAAAAGAACTTGGATAATTGGAGACACACTTTAAGGATATTGTTTAATGCTTAATTGGAATTTATCGCTCATGTCCAGTCACGGTTTCCATCAAAAGGAAAAATAAATTGCTTTATTTATTGTTTATATTTAGCTGTGTGAAAAGTCTGGCACCCTCCCTCGCTGTCTTTCCTGATCATTGCGTGTATTTTTGGACATTTAAGGAGAAAGTGTGAAGGATATTTTAGAATTTACCAGCAGAAATAATGTTAGATTCTCGACTGTATTCTCATTAGTGTATAATGTTGAATCGAGAAGATGAGCGTGAAAAGTATTGAGTTTGCTGCATATCCTCCACGCTGCACCTGAAGACCGTCCTGCTTCTACACGCCGGATCAGAACTGCTCTGCAGAGGAGAACACTGTAAACCCCAAACCCTCGTCAGAACAAATAAATACTCAGACTTCAGCGAGACTTCTTTTTTTTTTTTTTGTCTTTCTTTCCCTCTTGTTTAGAAAATACATGTGAAGAGGTGACCGCTGATTTGTTTTCAGGACGAAGATTACTTGGAGAGATCAGTACCAGCAAAGAACAATCAGGTTTTCATTTAAACGCAGTGTCAATCTCCACGCTGAGCGTCTGAATTGTCTTTCATCCATCCAAATCAGACACCTTATTTTGGGCTGTAGAACAGTTTGATGCATATGTCCCTACATGGTCAAGTGTTGCTGTGACGGCGGATCAGATATACTGAATGTGTTTACATCAGAGTGTGCGTCTCTGTGCTTGTTCAGCTTCGGCCTCGACGTCTCGCTGATGTCCGCCCGCACTGGGCTGGACTTGCATCTGTTTGGCCTTTTGGGCCACATTAATCACTCAGTGTTTTCTCCGTCTGGCTACTGTAACGGCTTGGGAACCCAGTAGCATTACCCACAATGCACCTGCGGCAGCTCCGGACTGGCAAAACAAGTGTGGGAAATCGGAGGATGTTTGGATTTTAATCGCCCGGACAGAAATAGGAACAAAACGCTGAGAAGTGAAGTCTGCGGTGCTGAAGCTGCAGGAAGTGCGAGTCTCGCTCGTTCGTCATCTTCAACAGCAGCAGGTGAACCTAGAGAAGTTTATGTTTTTTTTCTTTTAGTTTTTGAGTGATTTTGGAGAAGTCATTAAAACCTTGGTTGCACGGCTCTGAAGGATCCAGAGCTGCTCTCTCCCACCTGCTCTGGCTCAGGGGAACTCCGTCCTCCTTCGCATGCAACTGGGACCGGAGTGTCCTGGTGGTTCCCAGGGACAGGAAGCAGCAGCAGCTGTCCATCTGACCTCTGGCTGTCTGAACGCAGACTTGGGAAGGGGACTCCCCCCTCAGAGTGGGGGAGCCCTGTCCGTTTGCAAAGAGGTTTTATGTGTCCAGATTTCACTGCTAACAGTCTTCTTCAACTTTCTCACTGCAGAGTTACTGTGTTTGCTTTCCAGCTACACGGGAGAATGAATTATTCATATTTCAATTATTGTCACAATTAATATATCGAGCACACCATCAAAGGTAAACTGTTCTGAAGGTGAACACATCTTCATCTCCTTTATCTCCTCCACAGACGGCCTTTCAGGAGACGCTGGATGAATTATCCCGTAAATCAAACTGGCGCATCTGAGCCCCGGCCTAATAAATGTGAGGGCTCCTGTGTTTGTTAGAAAACAGGAATGACAACATGGCAAGGATCCCTGCATCTATGTCATTTTCTGACACAACAGAAACGATTGTTAAGATTTTAAATTTTACTAAGACAGCAATTCTTAAGAGTGAAGTCGCTATCATTTTCAAAAAATGTTTCATCAGGTAAAAACTGCAAATACTTAAGGAGAAACCATAAAAGCTCCACTGACTTTTACCGTTTTCACTCCTCAGAGACAAAACAGCTTGAATTAGATTCAACCAGAAAGGTAAAAGTGATGTAACGATCAGGGAGGTTTCCATCCGTTTTCTGCTGAAGTCTCATCTGGACCATTAAGCAGCTGATTGGCGTATGCGTGTGGCGCGCGCGCTCGGCCCCTCGTGAGAGCGCACTGTGGCGGACGCGCTTTAAAAGCCCCCGGACCGCCTCTCTCCCGCTCCCAGACCGGAGGAAGCTCTTCACCGGCGGCATGCGGAGTCTGGCCGGAGCGTCTGGACTGCTGGTTCTGCTGCTGCTGCTCCTACCTGCTCAGGTAAACCAGGACAGGATGCAATGGAGGGAGGATGCAGAGGCTGAGAGATAGATAGATAGATAGATAGATAGATAGATAGATAGATGCACTTCATGTGTGAATAGAACTGACTTTATAAGGAGGTAAAGCCTTTTCCACTTATGTACTAATGCAAATTGGTATTGGAAATAGTTCATTGTGACAGTTTAAACTCTTGGATTATTAACAGTTCTGCCATTCTGATGATTTTATTCTACATTTTTTTTAAATCAACAGTGACATGAGGAACAACACTGTGGGACAGTGACTGATACTGTTTTCTAATTTAAAGTGAGATGCTTTTTTTAATTATCTGTCACTTGTTTGTGGAAATACATTAGACAGAAAAGAAAGTGTTCAAACATTGCAATGTTAGTTGTTTATAATTTTACTTTTCTAATATGAACATTATTCATTATTTGTAGAACAACTAAGTTCATGAACTGTGCCATCTTCAGTATGGAGGTTAAATAAGTTTTGTGCTCCTAGACCAGTTTTATTTGGTTGAATCTTCCCTTTTCTTCATCATGTTTGAGACCTCTGTTATTGATAAAAGACAAATCCCATTGACCAGCCATTTTACTTTAAGTGACTTCATTCTTGATTCTGGCTGTAGATATTTAATGCAATTTGAAAAAAAAACATTGGTCAGCACATATCAAGTTATAGAAAGACTTTGCTGGTTCTCACACTGGATGCCTTTCCTGCTGCAAACAGGATTAAAACATGCATCCTCCACATTAAAGGTCAAGACCTCACTCGCTCACCAGGAGGGAATCAGTTCTGGCAGGCCCCAGAGCAGCACCAGAAATCACAGAGAGATGCAAAAAATAACAGCAAGTATGGAAATGTCTGCCAAGCACAACTTGGATCAGGAATATTTCTCTTGACAGTTTTTACTAAATGATAATAATAAAAAAATACTGAGGTTTTTCCCTGAGAAGTAGAAAACTAGACTACTAAAGACAAAGAGAGGCAATAAGGAAACCACACGATTTTCCTTATGTTACACTTATATTTACCTTGAGCGTGAACCCACTCCACTGTCCTGCATTGCATGTCTGTATAATGTGATGAACACAGCTGCTGAGTGCAGCCAGATCAATGGATGCAGTGCATTTACTGTTGTGTTTGGCAGAAGCTGACTCCCATAAACATAAAAAGCCTTACTTTAAAACCCGCTGTCCCTGCGTGTGACATTTACAAGACGGCGTTCCCACTCATGCTCACAGAGCAGGAGGGAGGCAGTGAGGCGAAGAGGCAGAAATAGATAGCCGATTTCTTAAATATAAGGGGAGCCAAGAACATCTCCATTGTGAGTTTGGGGGGGGCCTTGGTTGTGAGAACTCCCACAAAATCATGCTGTTTCGGGACACTTTTCAGGACCGTCTTTGTTCTAACTGTGTTTATGGTGCATCAAAGTCCCCATGGTGAGGCTGGAAGCTATTGTTCGCTGTTATTCTCTGGATAGTTTGAGGGGTTTTGGGTTCTTGTGATAATAAGCCTCATATTACATCAAATTTTCTGCTTTGCCAAGAGCCACGTGGTGGCGCTCTTCCTTCATACAGTTCCTTCAATTCATACAGTCTGTACTTGCTTATGTTCACCACTAGAGGGAGCTCCGCGCCTTCTGATTCAGCCATATTAATGCCGTCTGCGTTTTACTACTTTATTAAATCCATCAAAGAAAATAAGCATCGCTGCACATCTAGGATAGAAAAGATTTATTCAAAAAAGACTACTCTGGATCATTTTTGATGAATTTCCCAGCCACATTATGCAAAACAAGCCTTTTATCATGTAATTAAAATCATCCTAACAAGGTGCAGGTCCTCTTTATATTCCCATTTTATCTGTTTTTCATCAAATAACGGAAAAATGATATTTGTTTCATACAAGATGTTGTTTTAAAACAGATTTTCATTCTAATTTTTCACTTTCAATTTTCATAATATGAGATTTGTTCTTCAGGTCAATTTCATTTCAATAAAAGTACCAGCTGAAGATAACTTGTATTTTGAGCTTGTGGTACTACACCACGAGGAGCGAGTTTATGAGAACAGGCACACTAAAAGCTGCAAAAAAGTCAGTTTTACCACATTTTGGCCACATTGGTTTGAATAATAGTGCTATGAAAGATAGTATTTCAGGATAAACTTACTTTCCTGATAAAATTCTAGGCTGCTCATGATACCTGAAAATATATAGAACCAATTATTTTCAGAATGTACTTATATTTTTTTGGCACTTAACAAAGGTAAACACAAGTTTGCACAATCTCTTGTGCAAACTGAAATTAGACTGACAGACAAATAAAGTTAATGTCTAATTCCTAAAGACAGCTAAGTAAAGAAGGCTAAAATAAATTGACAGCCTTAAAGTGGACAGACTTTGCGTACTTTCCTGTCTTGGATCTTGGTGAGATCAGCTTGTTGCATGGTGTTTGTGCCTGTCATGTTTGAAGGTGGCGTTTATTTTCCCAGCATCCTCACTTCAGCCCACTGCTTCACAGCCCACTTGCCTTGCAGTTTTTCTCATTCACTTCTAAATGTATTTTGCAGATGTCACATTTTGCAGAGGAAAACCGCTCCAAAGGTGAGGCTCTTAACCTCCACAGATCAGGAGTTTCGACCTCTTGAGAATGGTTCTGGCTCTCAAAGTGGGCTTGTCCCCTCCTCAGTGATGGATTTCCGGGAGGTGCTGGCCAAGAGCATGTGTCGGCCCATGGAGCAGCTGGTGGACGTGGAGCGGGAGTTCCCCGAAGACGTGGAGCACCTCTACATACCCGCTTGCGTCCCACTCTGGCGATGCTCCGGCTGCTGTGGGGACGAGAACCTGGAGTGCCAGCCGACCCTGGAGCGCAACGTCACCCTCCAGGTGTGGCGAGGGCCTCGGTCACCCGGTCGACTCAAACACCAGGTGTTTCCTCCTCTCATGCTGAGCTCTGCTCCCCAGGTGGTGAAGATTCTTCCCCTGAGATCCAAACACAGTGCAGAGATCAGCTTTGTTGAGCATCAGAAATGTGAATGCAGGTAATTTTCAGATAAACAGCAGGTGTAAATATGAATTTTTAATAGCTGATCTAACTGCCAGCTGTTTTTCATTCCCCCCCCCTCAATTTAAAGAGCCCGTCAGAGACAGCATCCAAACAGTCAGAGGTTGGTAGAGGGACGCTTTATTTACCAGGCATGACCACATCAGTATCCTGACTGCTCTTTGCTCTCGTTGCATCGCAGCACAGAGTTTATCAAGAACAGGCCGCGGAGAAGGAAACACAAGAAGACAGCAAACGGCTGTGGAAAGTAAGAAAGTGGTCACACTCACACACACACACACACACACACACACACACACACAGAGTCAAGAGTTTTTTCTCTTGTTTGCGGTGTTCCGCCTCTCTTCTCGAAACCTCGAACTCTGGTTGAGCCTGTACATCAGTCAGATCATGAAGACTGTTACAGAACAAGACGGTTCAACAGGCCTGACAGTCTCATTCAGGCTGATTTCATAATTTCATAATGAAAGCAGGCTGCCGCCTCATCTGGCATTGGCGTTTGCAGCTAAACATGTAACTTAAGCGGCGTTCAGGCGTCATGATGGGAGTTTCTGCACCGCCACGTTTGCTGCCTTGACAACAGAGGAGAAAGAGAACACGGTTACCGGCACAGAGAACCCAGAAATAGAGCAGCCGCACCGTGTGGCTCTGCAGCCATACATTAATGGAACAGGAAGAACCTGCAGCAGGTGGCAGAGCATACCGTAAACAGGCCGCCGTGTGACGTTTGAATTAAACACACACACAAAGCAACCACTTTGTAATGGCAGTCCGCAATGAAAACACATGAAACATCAGAAACAGGGTTAAAAATCTAAATACAGTCAAAAAACAATGACTTTGCTTTTAAAATGCCGAGACGTTGTTCAGCCCTCACACCTTCCCCATCACCTCTTCTCTCTTGTTCCCATTCAGAAGGAGAAACAAACCCTGAAAGGCTTTTTACTGATTTGAAACAAAGAGAATAAATGTATTTCTATTCTATTTTATTCTTCTTCATCTTTCAACTGCTTCATATTTATCTTTTCTGCTTCCTCCTCTATTGTTACATCACCCATCCCCGCACCTACATCCAAGAACCGTTTCCATTGTTTTATGCAGAAGGATTTTACATGTAAACCAAGCAACTGTAACACGATACGGATCAGTTTTTCACATTTTCTGCATGAGATTGAGACTTGAAAACCCATACAGCCATGACTTGAACAGGAGTCATGTTCCGTTTCAGAAAAATCAATATTTACATGCAAGTTATCAGGTATTTCTCAGCTTGTTTCTGTGTCCTGGATAAAATAATTGAACCGGTTCACCTTCTTTCTTATCAGATCTGCTGAACTGAAGCAACCACACCTGAAAGAATCCCTTTGTGCAATAACGCAAGATGCTGCAAACAGTTTCTCCTTTGTAGAAAAAAAATAAATATAATATTCCCACCACAACTCAACAAAGAAACACAGAGGCAGCAATACAAAAGAAACAAGACTTCAACAAATATCCAATTTATCTGTATGACTTTGTGTTGTCGTAATTCCTCCAGTTGTAGCATTATGATTGGACCGATGGGTAGACGTCCTTCTGGCCTCAATATCAATAATTAAAATAACAGCACCTGCCTCTTGGAGAAACGAGGGACGGTCGATGTTTGACATTGGTGAATCTGTTACTTATGGCCAAAATTTCGCCCAAAAAACCCCAAAACAAACTAGGTCAACTGTTTGAAGAGGAAGCTGCACGTTTTCAGTGTTTCCTTTCAAAAAGACACTGGTTATTTTGAAATAGAGTCGTGTGCTCAAGTACCCACATCACATTCATCGGATAAAAGTCACCACACCCTCAGTTTGAATAAACAGCAACCTAAAACCCAACATTCTGTAACTCAGTATCTTTTGACCACCCAAAAGGAGGCCCGCCGAAGTTTACGCTCTGTTTAGGTTATATTTTCACAGTTTTAATCTGTTGTCAGGCAGCCTTTTCTCTCCTAATGAGAAACAGAGACAGACGCAGGCTTCAAAGCTGCCAGACTCTGAGGACAAAAACAGCAATTTTACCTGGCGGACCACACAAGCTGTCGATCCAACGCAACCTCAGGCTCTCACTTTGTATTTTCGTGTCATTTTGGGTGGCCGGTGCTCTGATCGCTGTGGAGAAAACAGTTAAATCAATCAAAATATAGCATACTGAATGTATGATTTTACCATTATTTATTATTGCCGACACTATACATGGCTGCTTTGTCACTGTAATGCAATTTCGTCCACTCCCTGTTAGAAAACAGCGTCTCAAAGCAAGCTGAAGCAGTATGAATTCATATTTCTTGGTGGTGGTTTTAGGAACTTGTGTGGTCCTGCTGCTGTCGCTCCTCTCTGGTCATATAACACCGGTGCACCACTCTGAATGATCTTGTGATGTTTGTCCCATCTCATAAACCCGTGTTTAGTGGTGAAAAGACCACACAGTGGCAGCCGGGGTTTGACTTCTTCCATCAGATTCAGAAAGATAAATAACATTTAAATCCCGAGGATGGATAAACACTCCCTGTTACGGCTTAACTGTGACCAGTTAGGCTTTCATTTTGTTTATTCAGCAGCACTATTTACCTTTTTGCACTGTTAGGACATGTGACTCCATACATCGGCTTGATCTGTGGCGACCTCTGACCCCTCGGTCACCTGAGCCTCGGCTCTATTTAACCGGCCTTGAAATCCATCCATGTAGGCATCAAAATGCCCATTTTGGGTGATTTGTCATGCTGAGATTGCATTTCGCACATCGCTGAGTCTAATAACCTGCAGACACGCTGTAATTTCCAACTGCCTTGCATGCTGCACAGTTTTAGGAAGCTTAAATGAACTCATTCAGATTCCTTTTATATTTTTTTTTTTTTTTGTCACAACAGCAATCAATACGGAGGTAGATTTCATGCTTCTTTAAATACTCTGTCAAAAATAATACAGCTTAACTTAGAAATGGAGCGCTGGAGCGCTGGAGAGGACGAAACATCAGGTTCTGGATGTTTTCTGCTCAGAATCATTATTGTAGTCCTGTGAAGTGTGAAGAATCTTTGTTCTTCATTGACTATTTTTCTTCTTATCTGATTTAATTATGCATTCTATAAGCCATTTCCCCTCAGCATGATGTCAAGTAGAGGAGATATACTCAGAGTGAATAACCAGTCTTTTAGTTTAAGGTGTATGAACGAGGTTTGATAAACACTTGACGTGATCTCACGTCTGTATGGATCAGCTCATTAAAATCATGTGTAAATAATACCAACTGTCTTTAGAGGAGATGCAATGGTACCAATTCAAAACCTATTAATTGTGTTTTTTGTTGTTTTTTAGGTGTCAGTTTCCTCACAACAAGATAAATCTTCACTGACTGGAGTTGGAGAAGTGACATTGAACTGTGAACTACACATTATTGATCGTATCCGACTCTTTATCTTCTTGTTCGTGCATCCCTTGACATCCAAACAAAACTTTGTCTCTTGATTGTGAACTTGTCTTTTCTTTTTGTTTTCTTTTTTTTTTTTTTAAATCAACAGTTAAACCAACTAACTAGATATTTATGTCTTTATACCCTCCTCACCCCTGGCTGGTATTTGCCTCGGACCAAAACCAGTGTCAGTTTTTTTTTTCCAGATCTAACAGTTGTTGTGTGAAGTTTTGAAAACATAGGCTCCAGAGTAGATAGGAGCGTACACAGGCATGAAGATAATGGGTGGAATGCTTTGAGCTTTTCTCTCACCAGAGAAGAGGATTAAAGCCTTCATCCATTATTAACTTTTAACTGATTAACTGTCAGATCAGTCTCAACATTCAAAGAGAGGCCAGAGGTGCTCTCCACGACTCCGTGTTTATTATGACTTTCATCGCTTTGAAACCCATTTGAATTTAGAGCAAAGACAATGATCAAAAGGAATCACCATATTTGACTCGATGTATGTTAGCTGTACTTTTTACTGTTTTGTCCTCTGATGAGCTGCCTGAATATGAGACATGAAATGTTTGTTATTCAATAAAATGCGCTCTAAACACAAAGAACTTCATTGTGATCTACATTTGCATTTGCAGACTGTTCGAGTCAGTAACATGTGAGGACACTGAGTGAGCTCTTTATCTGGCCACCCTCTGTAGTAAACACACAGTTGGCAAAGCACAAGGGGTGGCTGTTGTCTATTGATCTGCATTGAATTCACAGCCTTTCTGAGACATGTGAGATGAGAGAGAGATGCTGTTTGATTTAATTGGAAAGCTTCCTCATAGTGTTCCACAAAAGAGGACGATTGAGCACAGTAGACAGCTCCGAGCTGCGATGAGGAAACAGCGGCCATTCAATGTGTCTTATAGTATTTAGAAATATTGGTTTTGGTGTTCAACAGATAACACAATCTTATCCATTTTGTAAAAGCTTGCAGAACAGGGAAGGGTCAATCATGTGAAAGAGCTTTTTGTGGTGTGAGTATCCAGAGGTATTGTGATGGGGTAGGCAGGGTAAGCAATCCCTTATGCCCCATGGTTAGAGAGGGGGCCATGACAGGGGGCTTTCATCGGTCCATATCAGTGACAGTATGATGGAACCTCTGTACTCTGGAACAAACACAGTCAGTCAGGATTTGTTTCCTGTGTGCTGGTTAAAACGGGGCCTCTCAGAGACAGGGGACATTTTATAGATGATCGATATCGATGACACAGCTTCAAACTCTCTCTAATCTGCAACAGCTTGTTGAGAATCTCCCAGATGCAGCCCGGTGCTGCTGTTCGATGAAACATGTTTAGAAAAAAAAAAAAAAAAAAAAGAGGCACGTTGACTCCAGCTTTATGCAAGTTGGAAAAATAGCAGATAGAGAAGCAGACATGGGATCTGAAGTGTGCAGGTTTGAATACTGCAGTGGACAGGTCACGATTGTGGGTCCCTGAGCAAGACCTTTGACCCCACCACCAGCTCTGCAGTGACTTAAAGGTGCATTAAGGAGTTTTTCAACTTTAAAAATACTTATTTTCCACCATAAATATGTTACAAATATTCAATGATGTGTAGAATGTGCCCTGACATATTCATTGTAAGTACCGCTAACAGCACTAAATTGTCACTTGAAAGTTGCAGTGCCGGTCCGGCACCAGAATTTTTTTGGGGAGAATTAGAGATGATGTGACTTAATGCATGCTCCCGCTGGCCTGATTTCCTTAGGTTTCGTTTTGTCCGCCATTACTCCGCCAGATGCTTAACGAGCAGCAACCGAGCGGTGTTCAGGATGGATCTTCCAGAAAGTAAGAAAAGACTGGCTTCTAGCACTGCCACAGCTCCAGCACAGACCCCACCAGGCAAAAGAAACTTAAATTTTACTCGAGCGCAACTAAAAGAGCGAGGAAGGAATTCCCTTCTTCCGAGCACGTACATGGATGCAAGCCGCAGGCACGAGTGTTTCACTAAGCTGCAGTTATGCCCAAGGCCTGCAGGGGCCGCTGTTTTGCATAAAATGTGCAAACTCCTTAATGCACCTTTAAAGGGATACTTCAACATTTTAGTAAATTGGCCCATTTAGCGCAATTCCTAAGTCATTTCAAACAGCATACTTACTTTTTTTGTGAGGGCGAGCTATTGTTTATTCAGAGGTGAGTCGGGGAAGGTTTTCGGGACGGACACAATGGAAGTCAATGGTATTTTTGTTCCCCCTCGTCAAACTGATCAAATACACAATCCAACAATCCCAAAACACTTTGGTGGACACGTTATCATCCGCACATTCACTACGCTGTGGAACACCAACAAATAATTTTGTAGCGTTGCGACACTGAAGCAAATACTGGGAACTACTTTTTCTTTTGAAATCACTACGCCCAGACGCCATGTTTAGTAAGTAGTTCCATCTTAGCAATCTTCGCATAAACAACTCAATCTGGTAATTTTGCATTAATATTTCACAGCGGAGTGAATGTGCGGACTATAACGTGTCCACCAAAGTGTTTTGGGGTTGTTGGATTGTGTATTTGATGAGTTTGACGAGGGGAAGCAAAAATACCGCCCACTTCCATTGTGTCCGTCCCGACAACCTTCCCCGACTCACCTCTGAATAAACAATAGCTCGCCCTCACAAAAACAGTAAGTCTGCTGTTTAAAATGACTAAGGAATTGCGCTAAATGGGCCAATTTGCCAAAACGTTGAAGTATCCCTTTAATGTGTCTGCCAACTGCATCCTAGAGATAGGATGTGGAAATGCAGAAAAGGGAATTTCCGCAGGAATACTAAGAAAGCATGACGAGTTTTCATTTTATAATTTTAAGGCAGAAAATTTTGATTTGTAGTTAACAGTTTTTTCTCCACCATGTCCAAATGACAGAGAAAACATTGCACTGCATCACCTTTTGACTCCCTATCTCTGCAGCCTCTGGTGAGAGGAGGGTCCCAGACTGCGTCTCTGCAGGAAACGTGTCTTCATCCTCATTTAGGTTTTCGGAGCTGGAACAGAACATGCAGACTTAAGAGCAGCAGGCCTACACGTGAGCGCGTTTTGTTGGGAGGGACGTGGTTTTGTTTACTCCCCTGAACATGCTGCAGTGTCTTGCTCTCTTTACTATTATGTAATAGCCCGGGAGCTCTCACGTCAGTGGATTCCCCGCCGGTACATTGGAGATGCCTGCACTGTACAACACACCTCCAAACTACATACGGCGGACACGATGTCCTTAACTTGCCACACATTTGGCAGCGGTCACGTTTTTCAGCTGCTGGCGGCGCTGGCCAATCAGAAGCCAGGAGACACGTTCGGTGGGCGGGCCCAGCGGCATACAGACAGTGACGTATGTTACGCTCCAGACATGGGCACGCCCACAATCACCAAATATGGCACATCAGAGTTTCGCACCGAATATACAGTTCTCGGTGTCGGTGAACAAAGGTTCGGAGATTAAGCTATCGACGGAACATCGGCCGGTGATAGCCCACTCCCGCGTTAGACTCCCACAGAGGACGAGTCGGCTGCAACCCCCAACGGCGACTGCCACCGTGCTCCGCATGTGACCGGGCGCGCGGGGGGGGAGGAGCGCCGTGTCTCGTGGACGGTACCGTGGAACACCGAGTCCTCACAGCGAGCAGCCGCCCAGACGCAACCGTAAGCCCGTCCCGGATGTGAGGCTCGCGTACACCCGCAACTCTGCGTCCGTGGAGCAGCAGCGACGGCGAAGTACGAACATCTCAGCAACGAGGGGGGAAAAAAAGTACGACTATTTATCTTGTTTGTCGCTCATTTTGACGAGTTTTTAGCGTTTCGAGTACTTCGTCACTCTGAATTTTAGCTGGCGTTGACCCGACCGAGGCATTAGCTTGGGGAGGCTAACTACACTCCTGACAAAAAGAGATGTTTGGATTTTTAAAATGTTCAATAGGGGTTCCCATCTGCATAGAAAACGCTAAGACTTGATACTTATATTTCTGAACTGTGGTTTAGTTTAGTGAAGGTAGCCCGGTCTTCAGGTCACATTTAGTCAAAGCAGCTTTTTACTAAATGAATTAATATTTCTGCAGTTTCAGGTGATTTCCAATGACTCGCATGTAGTTTTGTCTTGAATGTGCTTTGATTTTTGTCGAATGATGTGAAGTACAGATGCAAAACCAACACGAACACCTCATAGGACACTTTAATAAACAACTTTAAAGCAAGTCTTTAAATATTATCTTGCCATATTTTTTGGTAACTGATCCTAATGCTGTTGGAGATACATGATGCCATACTTTGGATGAACGGGTACATGTAATCTTATAGGCAGTTATTCTGTTACATTCAGCCCAGCATTGTTTAATAAGGGTGGATAAAGTGCAAGGCAGCCAAATCAGGAAGTAGCCATTGTTCTTATTACAATACTCAAAGGGCAAGTGTGATGCCAAGCTGGTAGCTAGCATGTCACCTTTTTTTGAATTTTGTGTGTGTTCATTCCTGTTGTAGAGAAGGAAAGAGGCTCTTTTACGTGTTGTTTGATCCCCAGCTGCAGCATTAATATGCTGATGTAGTTTTGTGAGGCGTTGTGGACCCACAAGGACATTATCAATACAGCAGCAACGCAGAGATGAGCGCCAAAAGGAAGGCGGAGAATCACTCCAAGGCGGCGAGCCGACAGCGCATCGCGAAGCCCACCGGCTCCCGGGCTGACTCGGAGAGGGACTCCGGATTCTCAGGTTGAGCCCCACTCTGGCACTGTGATGTAAATGTGATGTAGATTACAGGCCGTAACTTAACTGGAACTTCGTCTTGTCTATAGATGCCAGCTCAGAGCATATGAGCACGATGCACGCCACAGACATGGAGGATTCACCCAACCCCATCGTGCAGCAGGGGTCCCAGTCAGCCGGCTCGGGACAGCAGCCCTCTCAGCTGGCTGTGGTGGGGGGCTCCTACTCCAGCCTGTCCCCTATGATCATCATGAACAACGTCCTCCTCAAGCAGGTGAGACAAATAAAAGGGTTCCAGTACATTAAACATTAACTCAAATGAACAGAGTTAATGAATCACTCATTTGAAGAATTCCTTCAACTCGTCGTCTCAAGGCTTCAGCCACAGGTCAGACGGGTCGCCACAAAGATTGTTTGGCCTTAATGAGTCTTCAGTTTGGTTGCAGATCAGTGGATTGTGTCTCCAGAAAGACTGGGTAAACACTTAAACCGATAGTAGTCAGTCCGGTGTGAGCAGAATGCACGAGCTCGAACTGAATGAGCACACAGAACAGGACAATGTGAAGAAGAAAACCAACTCATGACGCCTTCAGTTGGTTATTGAAGTTCTGCTGACAAATATCTTTGCAACAAAAATTATTAAATCAATTTTTTTAGTTGTCAAAAGTAGTTCTCATTTTTTATCTTCCATTTTTATGTACAAAAAGTACAGAAATCTGTGAGAAACTTCAAATGCATAACGATCGCTCTTACATTCCAACAGCCTTTTGTTGTTTTTGATTTATTTTTTTCCATTTGTGTTGGACATAATTGTGCTGTTGTGCCTATCAAGGTTAGTCCTTTTAATGTGCTGAGCTTTAATGAATTGACTTTCCTCTGCATGTCTTGAGCGTTAAGACTGGCCAGCCACTTGGAAAATTAGAATTGACCTGATCCAATTTGCTTGGCGACGCTTCCCACCTGAATGAATGAGAGTCTGCACAGACGTTTATCAATATGTGTTACATGTTCTTGTTGATTGCTTAAAGATTCTGACATATTTGATTTGTCATTGTGGTTGTGCGTTTACCTCTTTATTGTAAGTAGTTTACATTGGTACTATAATCTGTTTTGGCTCACTGATGCTGTCGAGCGTGTGTGTGTGTGTGTGCAGTCCCTCTGAATGAATGGACTACGAGCCGGTTGTCAGGATACTTAATCCTGCCCTACTGACAGGTGGAAAGCCAATCAGAGGCCACGAGGTTCGATTCCTGAAGCTCTCGATACAAGATGAAGCTTAGTGAGGCGTACCGGGTGTGTTGTGTCTTTTCCTTTTAGCGCGGAGAACGTGGTGGTTATTGCTGTGATGACGTTATGTTCTGGGAAAACTGTGTTGATTTTTCAAGATTGTGGTTCTTGTCTTTGCAGCCCGGAGATCCTCCACCCGCTCTGAAGCCCTGGGGCTTCAGCCCCGCGGTGGAGGTGGTGCAGCCGGTGGGCCAACATCCTCAGGTCGTCTTTCTCCAGCCGGTGGTCTCTCGACAAGCTTCCCCCGCCTCAAAGGAAACAACCTCCAGACACAGGCGGCCCAAGAAGTACCTTCCAATCCTCAAATCCTACCCTAAGATTGCCCCGCACCCAGGAGACGGCTCCAGCTCCTCTGGTAGAGGAACCGCTTCCTCCTCCTCCTCCTCCTCTTCCTCCTCCTCTTCTTCAGGGTCAGAGCGAGGCTCTCTGACAAACAATCGAGACCACTGCCAGAGAGAGAAGCTGCAGAGGAGCGTCTCTACCTCCGGTTCCACCACACCGAGTCTTCCTGGTACCCCCAGCTCCATGTCTCCTCAGCTCCAGAGTCAACTGTCTCTCCCCGCAACGGATTCCAGCAGCAGCAGTAGCCTCGCACGGGAAAGACCTCCACCGGCTGCCGGCCAGACGGAGCTGATGCCCTCCCTGTCTTTCACTCACACCAGTGGTTCCAAAACCCAGACGCTTCCCGCTCCCTGGACGGTGGCCCAGGAGGAAATCTCGCCCAGACAATCTGACCTCTGTGACAGTGACGCCGATTCAAAGAGGAAGCGCTTCTGCAACACGTACAACATCCTGAGCAAGTCGGGCCTGCTGGACATCACGCTGCGCACCAAGGAGCTCCTCCGGCAGAACCGCCGCACCCAGAGCGACCTGGAGCGGCTCAAAGAGAACACGGACCTGTTCCTCCAGGCGCTGCGGAGCGGAGACTCCAGCATCTGCGTGAAGCTGCAGGCCAGTCTTCAGGAGGAGGACCGGGAGAAGGAGAGGGAGAGAGAGAGGGCCGCTCAGGCCAGCGTGAAGGCAGATTAGACCCGGACGGGGGTGTGCCGCAGTAATCCTCCAGCGCGAGATGGAGAGGAGGGTCCCGGCTGTGGGGGTGGTTTGGAGCACGCACAGACAGATGGACTGAAAGTAATGTGCTTCATTACATACCCCCCCCCCCCCCCCCCCCCCCCCCCCCCCCCATACACACACACACACACACACTCCCCAACTCTCAGGCTGTGGCCTACATTTTGGCTGCTGGGTCCCCGACACGCCACGCCAACCTAAAAAAAAAAAAAAATTGCAGACATTTTTGGTGCCTGAAAACTGCTGTTAGAAGTTGCACTTGAACTCACCACGGATCATTTGTTGGCAGCTAGTTGACCAGCGTCACGTACAGCTTCTCTGCAGCATACGGTATTTCTTATCCAAAAAGATAGAAGCTAATAAAACAGTTTTTAACCACAGGTGTGAGACAATAGTCTAACTTTATGGTAGCTGTCTGAACTCCAGTAAAATCCACTCGGTTTATCTGATCGAGATTAAAAGCGGCTGGTGCCGTACATGTAGGGCATGCTGCAAAAAAAGAAAGAAAAAAGTGCTATTTGGACCATGAAAAACTTTGGGCTCTGCCCAATGAAGCAGTGTTGGCCTGGTGTGTGAGGGACCTAATAAGGCCAGAACCGCAGCTCGCTGAGCGCTTCCACAGAGTCGGCTGCACGGCAGTTCTCCGACTTCCCGGCAGTCCAGATCTAAAAACAATCATTAAATCATGGTATGTTAATGCTTAATTTATTCAAAAGCAAAAGGCAATTAAGGTAGTCGCTGTGGCTGTGTGACGTCTGGTTACATAAGATCTGGTTACATTTGCGTCTTGTTTTCTCAGTGTGCCGCGTTGAGACGGAGGAGCGCAGTGAAAACATAATCCAATAGAGCGGCGATTATATAAAAACTGTAATTATGGGAGGGTTAAGGAGATCTTCTGATGCCACCATCGCGAAAGAGCAAACCAGTGCCTCGAGTCTCTTTTTCTGTTTGTTTTATTCTGCACTAAAAGAACAAAAAAGAGGAAGAAAAAAAGAACTGGATTTATGACATATTCAATGCTCCTGAGAGCGTTTCAAGTTCACCTTTCCCATCTCGATGGTGGATGTTCCTGTGCAGACCGGCTGGAAGGAAGGAAAGCTCTTAATAGCTGTTTATGTGCTTGCCAGGTAGCATCTCATTGTGCGGGGTGTTTTCCTGTCGCTCCACAGCCGTCGTCAGCGCCTGACGTCTGACCGTGTTGTTCTGATGGGTGTAATTTAATGTGGCAGCGTCATCTGACTTCAAACGCAGACATATTTTTTGTATTTGTCGAACGTACCTTCCTGTTTACATTTGAATGATTGTCTGCTAAAATAAGACCAGTTATTGTGCATATATTACCGGCCTGTCGGCGCCTAAAGCTTTCTTTTTATTTTTTACGTTACTCAATCCGAATTACGAGTAGTTAATGAGCTTTTGATGCACTACTTTGTGTTTTTTTTTAATATAAATTATGGCCTTAAAATCTAAATTCTGTGTATGACGGCAAACTTTTTTGCACTAAAGTGATCTAAAAGTAGCTCTGAAGCATCTTCCAGAGAGAGTTTACTGGCAGCTCGGGTACTGTAGCGCGGACTGTGTCGTCACTGGCACAATAACGGTTTAGAGATCCGCGTCTCCTAGGAAGATGAGATTAATGTTGTTCGTATTTAAACATGAGCTGTCAGGATATGGAACTATCCAGTGATGTGTTTGCTCATGTCGGCTTCAAATGAAACATCGCCAAAAAAGGGAAACTCTTGGGTTTTTTGGGGTTTTTTTTCTTTCTTTTAATCTGTCGTCTAAATGTCGGAGACAACATTTCAGTGTGACGGTCTTTGTCATGCAGTTCTGCTTCTTTTTGTGAATGGGTTGTGGGCGTCCTGGAAATAACCTGCTGCCTGTCTTTGTTTGGATTCCTGTGAAGAACCGTACTTGTGTCAGAAGCATGTTCTTATCTCTGGAACTTAGCGGATTGAGTCGACTCCGGGCTTCTTCTGTTCCATGTGTGATAGTTTGAGGTTTCACTGAGGAAATTTGAGGTTTTTCCGCCCTGCCTGTTGGGTATCGAGGCCTTATAATTATCCCCCACCTCCTCACAAAACGTGCTGCAAAGCTTCGGGTTGGTTTTGGTTGAGATTCGCGTTAACGCCAACCTGCACGGTTCAGGTTTCAACCCTTCTCCTCGTCTATTCGACTCTCTTTCCTCCAGATGAATCTTCTTTCTTATCAGCGCCTTGTGTCGTCTTACTATCGTGCAGCTGTTTACTGAGACACAGCCGGTTCCTCGCATTTCCCCCCAGGTTTAAACCCCGAACAGATGGAAAAGGTTCATGTGTCCAATGTTTAAAAAAAAACAAAACAAAAAAAACCCACAAATAATTTCTTTCATGCTTTTTTTGTGTATGTCGATTTCATATTCTGTTTTGAATGAGGTGCGATCTCCTACATATCTCTTTCAAATGTCTGTTTATTTAGGATATTTACAGTTTTAAAGCCACATTTGTTGCAGGAGGCAGGACTCTAGATGTCTGTAATGTGTTTTTTTTTTTAATAGATCAGTCTACTTTTAATACCACGTGTCCTTAATGAAGGCCTTATTAAGACACTTGAGGGTTGAAGTAAGACTTCTGGCACTGTTACGTTCTCTTTTTGTTTTGTTTTTGCCTTTGCTGTTTTCTAGAAGTCACGTTGTTTGAGTTGCGACACAAACGGTGCAGAATTCTTCATTTGTTGGGACCAAAAGCGAAACCGACGTTGACCGTTATCAGACGCACAGTGGACTCCAGCTCCCCTGTCTAAACCTTGGTGTGTTGCTGGGTGGCTGCCACAAAAAAAAAAAAAACCAAAAAGTTAATCGCACAACGATATCTGAGGGGTTTTGCACCAGTTCAGATCACAGCACACTGTTACCTGAAGTTTGGGATTTCAAATGAGGATTTTTTTATTTATTTATTTTTTCCCAGGCCATGCATTTTACAATCTTGCATCATAAATGCAAATCTATAAGCATTGCTGGTACGCCACGATTCAATCTGACTATATTTTTGAAAAAAAAAAAGTAACTTGAAGTCTTTATTGCCACTATTGTATCGTTAATGCTGTTTACGGTTTTCAGCTTTGTGATCTGAAATGTTTATTTGAAAAGGAGAAAAGGTGGGGCGGGCCACGTGTAATTCTTCAATTTTCCCCTTCAAATGTCGGCAGCTTTTGAGTTCCTCTTTCTGCCTTTTAATTAATTTATTTTTTTAAAGTTTGGGTATCGACTCTACTTCATCCACAACAGTAACAGGGGGAGGAAAAAAAAAAAACAACCATTCAATTGTTTGGGATTTTCTGCAGTTTCAGGAAGCACAAAAGATTCGGTAAATGATATTTTGCAGACTGAATGTAGCACAGTTTGCTTTTAATCTTCTTTTTTTTTTAATGTAAATGCAGAAAGTGACTGAACTCTTTGTGAGATTTTCCAAAACAGTCTGACGTCTTGGATCGTGACACTCCTCATGAACGTGAACTGTACGACCAGTACAGATGAAGAAAGATTTTGATGTAACATGCTTTTAGGGCTCTTTTTTGTACATTTTAGAGACTCATTGCTTGTGTAATAAATGTCGTTTCAACAAAGACGCCGGTGTTTGATGTGTTGATGTGGTGAACGGTACGAGCGCTTCGTATATGTATACATCACTGAAGTTTGAAAACTTTTCAGTTGAAGATTTAAGGTTCTGCTTTTCCATTTGCAGGCTGGAGGCGGGAGCGTTTGGGTTCCACCCTCTCGTTCGTGCTGTAAAGCAACCTTGAGAGGATTCCTGCAGTTTTTGACGCTCGTGTTTACTCTCGGTCAAGGATGAGCTGATTAGGAAATGCGGGCCAGACGGCGTCGTGACTTCTTCTCTCGCTGGTCTCAGGATTCAAGGACTATTTATGATTCACGTGACTTCCTTTTCATCAAATTATACAAAAGACACTGACGCTGCCTGTTGACGTGCTGGCTGGCGCTCCTGTCTGCACGTATTCCCTGAGGTGGACTCGTTGACCGCTCTAATCTCCGGCGTCCTGTGAAGGCCGTGGGTCACAGAGGCGAGCTGCTTTCAGTTCATGTAGCAGATTGTAAAGCTCTTTCTTTTCAATACATGATAGTAGAAATAATGTCAAAAGACTGCAATCGATGCAACACTGAATTTTGAAGTTAGATTATCAATCTGTTGATCTTGACTCCCCATCGTTCGGTCAGCTCTAATCTATTATCCAGCTAATCTGTATTAAGTTAAATGAAAACGCGGAGGAAGTTGAACATATTCAATCCTGCCCCTTTGCTTCTTTTTAATTTAGCATCAAACGTCAACAGTGTCATTAAATCAACATCTGTAATTACAAATTATATGCAGCATTGTCCACAAACACAGATCCTCATTGTCATCCCTTGCAAGAATCAATTCTGTTTCCTTTCTTAAGCTGAAATATGTTTGATATTTATTTTATTTCCACACACAATTTGCTCCAAGGACAGCAGGTCGCCACAGACACACCTTGACTTCAAAAGGACTCAGTTGAATTCACACGTACAGCATGAGTCACGTGTAAAGAGAACCAGAGATTTGTGTGTGACCTTTGTATTTAATTATTGTTTTTACTCAACATTTAAAATACCAGGTGAAAGATGCCCAATTTAATTTCTCACTTGGCATTTTTTTTTCCTGCCTCTGCAGACTAAATCAGTTCTTTATCTTTGTGAAACGGTTACATGTGACGTCTTCAATTTCCACTGCCAGCATGAACGTCAAGTTGCACTTGTTCCCTTGGTTACACTTTTGTCTCCTCAACATGAGCTTCAACCAAGCAGTTATTACACCATTCAAGAGGATTACATTCAAGTTTGAGTTCCTTTCTCTTTTTCTATAACACAATGATACAGTAGGTACCAGCCTTTCATGATGATTGTGCCTGATTGTACAGCGGCCGTTAACAGTCTGTAATTTTAATCTGAATAAAGCTTTGGATGATGATTGCTTTGCTCCTAATGTGTGTCTCAGTTGATTTTTTTTTTTAAAGTTCAGTTTTAAGACCTGACAGTCAGAAAGTCTTTAAACCACACATACAGACAGTGTCACTGAACAAAAATCAAGTCAGCTGATGTGTCGGCCCTCGATGGTAGAGCTAAATTTACATATGGCCCTTTGGGAGAAATAGTTTCACACACCTGTCCTAGAGCAAAAAGGTACAGGCACAGAGCGAACATGCTATCTTGATACACAAAAACCTCTCTGTTTGTAGCATTTTTACCCTATCATTCCAATTCTAAACTTCAAATAGTTTCTTTTCAGACTTCATCATTGCAAACTTGTGCTGTTGGCAGAATATTGCTATTATTCAGTGAAAATCAATTTTAAAAAATGTAAAAAGAAACGAAAACCCTATGTTATCGGTTCAGTTTGATCACTTTTAGGTCCTCTCTGAATGTTTATTTGTGGAGAATGAACAGTTCCCACTGTGGCCGCTGGGTGGTATCAGAGAGCAGGAGAACGAAAGGGGCAAAACGCGGAAGTGTTCTAACTTTGATCCATCCGAGCCTCCGTAGCTCCAGCCTGCTGCTCTGTTTGGGGACAAACAGCCAGCTAAGTTACTCTACCACGATTTCACCACCGTACCACGGTAAATTCCTCTTGTGTTTGTTCGTGTGAATT
Source organism: Salarias fasciatus (assembly GCF_902148845.1). Classification (NCBI taxonomy): domain Eukaryota; kingdom Metazoa; phylum Chordata; class Actinopteri; order Blenniiformes; family Blenniidae; genus Salarias; species Salarias fasciatus. The sequence goes on from NC_043759.1 coordinate 20,414,671, forward strand.
CACCAAAGTAGAAATATGCCGGTTGAATCGCCCGCGTTGTGTTTTCGTTAGCTTTCTTTTGGTAAACTAGCCCCGGCAGCTAGTTTTCTCTTGCTAACCTGCTAGGTGAGTTAACGGGACTATCAGCTGATTCGATGTTCTTCCCCCTAGCAGCTGTTTAAATCGACGCTTTGTGTTCACTGGAAGCGTTTCGTGTCGTCTTTCAGCTCGTGTCTCGGCACTTCATTTGTTTTCACACCCGTTGTTGTCCGCAGAGCTCGTGCGATGGACGCGGCTCGGAGATGACCTGCAGCCTCTGGACCGACGCGGACTGTCACACTCAGTAGGTCACGTTCGAGGTGAGTCTGCTGTCGATCGAGCCAACCGGAAGCAGGGACGTAAAGGAAGGATGAAGGCCCGGTGTTGTTTTCCTCCTCCGCAGGTTCCACACAGGGTGACCCATGCTGTCTGATGAGCTTGACTCCAAACCAGAGGTGATGCTCCAGGCTGAGCTGTGCAGTAACTGAACGCCAGTCTCCTTCCTCTCTCGGCTGATCCTTTTCTCCTGTCTTGCGCAGCTGCTGGTGCAGTTTGTGCAGAACGCGTCCATCCCCTTGGTGCAGGGTCTGGAGGATTCGGAGTCCAAACACCCGTGCCTGCCCCTCCTGGCTCCAGCTGACGGCTCGCTGTGCAGCCCCCTGGAGCTCACAGGTCTGTGCACGCTGCACTGCAGCGCTGTCCGAAGCACACCCATTCACAACGCTGTGTTTTCAGTTATTCTGGTTAGTGTATAGAAATATTGCTGTCCCCTGCTTGGCTGCAGGCAGGATAGTTTATTACTGCAATATAAGAAGAAAAGCAGAACCCCAGAGAATATAAGTCCTCTGTCAAGACAGCTCAACGTAAGCGGGTTTGAATTTACAGCATTGCTCCCAGTATGATATGAGAGAGAGAACAGAAACCCTTCCAAAGATTTTCAATCCTTGTAAAACTCAAAAACCGTACAAGAGTCGTACAGATAAGGATGCAGTAATGTATAATCAATTGAAAGTGTCAATCAAACTGTTCAGTGGCTAATCTATCTAATTTCCAAATAACACGACTGAGCAAAAGATTTCTTAACGTTATGGCAAAGATTTCCTTCTGACTTTTTTTTTTTGGATAAACATAAAAAAACCATACACGAGCAGGTAGACTTGTAGTGAGGCTTAAATATTTAGATGGAAAAAGAAGAGGAAATAAAAATGAGTGGAGAGAGACTTTTTCTTTTCAGACTTTTATCTGCCTCCCACCAGGTCTGCTCTGAAATAAATGGTCATGTTTTTGAATTTGGGTGCAGAAATTCATGAATAAATAGTTAAAAAGATGTTGTTAGCAGGGGTCTGAGCTCTTCATATCACATGTTCGTATCTCATGATTGTGGATTTTAATTGATTTTCATTTAAAACTTTCTCACAGTTTAATTACATTTATTCAAACCAAGTCAACAACCACTTGTCTCTGAAAACGGGGAAGAAAAAGACCCATTAGCTCTTTCACTTGCATATGATACTTGTGCACAAGTAGTTCTTTTATTTAGAAGGACATATCTTTATGAGTAATTGTCTTTATTGATCTGAATGGTTTCTATTCAAAGTTATTTTCATGGCTGTGTACTTGAATGGTTTGTTTGTTGGTCGGTGAACCCTGCAGGCGGTTTACGCAGCACTGCCGGAGCTTCCGTCTTGTATAACTTAACACTTCCGCCCTCAGACGGAGGCCTGAGCCATGAGCCGGAGAGCGCTCCCTCCCTGTCGGAGTTCGGAGGAGTGTCGGAGCAAGGCGCCTTGGTGGTGCAGACGCACTCTCACCCGCGGGCGTCGCCCAGCCCCCCGCCCATCCTCCACGACCTGCAGCAGTCGGACAGCACGTCGTACGTGCTCCTGAACCTCGCCAAAGGTAAAACCGGCAACATCGGTATTTAGGACAGATGCGTCAAACTGGCTCCTCGTGACTCAGTGTTGAGAAGAGAGTCGTGCTGAAAGAAGGAACACGGAGCAGAAGTTTTGATAATTTAATGTCCCCAGCTCAAACAGATAATTAAGAAAAATCAAATGAGATGAATTAAAAGGGGATTTTAGCCGCGACCCAAATGACGGAGAAGAAGCTGCGCGTTAAGAGTCTAAATCTGGTCCTGTGTCTGTACTTTGTGTCTCGGACGGCTCCCGATTCTCCGCACAAGCACTAAAAAGAAATGGGGTGACACATTTTCATGAAGAAACTGATTTATTTTGGCTGGAAGAAATGATCCTTGGCAGGCGCATTCTCCTGGTTCATCAGCCCTTGGCAGCAGAGTGAAAAAAAAATTAATTTGGGTCTCTTGACGTGCACCTTTTGTGCAGCGCGCTGCGTTCCGTCTGTGACTCAGTGAGTGATGTGCCGGATAGAAAAGACTTCTCCGCGGAAGAATCTCTCCCGTATTGTCAGTGTGTATCCGCAATGGAGGATTGTTTTTATGTGGCAAGAATCCTCCCAGAATGAAGCTCAAACATCCCAAATTGCAAAGCGTGATGGGACGACTATAATGAGATCGGAAATGTAACCCAGGAGGACTCAGGCCATCGGTTTTTGTAGAATACTCTCAAGTTCCTTGTTTCACAGCGATCCTCGGTTTTCTTTGACCTCTCAGGCATCACAGCTTCCTCGGAGTCCCTGATATTCGCCGCGGATGGCGGCGGGGACGAGGAGGACGAGGGCGTGTCGTCCGGGGACTACGGGATCGACGGCAGCGCGCCCTGGTACCTGCGGGTTCAGGAGCTGGCGCACGACAGCCTGATCGCCGCCACCCGGGCGCAGCTGGCGAGGGACGCCAGGGCCAGCCAGGACGCCAGAGCCGCCGGCGTCGGCAACGGTAACGACTGAAGTTCACCTCTCCTGCAGCTCATAACACACCGGAGACGCTCGGACACAGCCGTCTACACATTACAGTTCCGTCCTTGTCAAACTCGTTCAAACCTCGCCCATTTTCTGCTTCCCATGCTTTAGTTTCAGGGACAAAATGTTCTAATATACCCCAATAACGGGCGTCACGGTGCAGGGCTGCTAACGTGAATGTAAAAACCGAAGTTTGAGGAGAGCGAGCAGAAGTTTAGGCCGCCACGCGCAGGAAGCAGCTCGCGCTTCTGATGCGATCAGCTGGTCTACTTACGGCAGGCATCAAAGGCGGAGTGAAAAGAAACGAGGTCGGCGGGGAGATGAAAATGTGGCGTAATCAGAGCTGACTAAAACCGTGTTCAACATTTCTCATCACAAGTTTCCCCCCCAATCAAAATGAATTTGTGGCTTTGTCGAGATAGATGGGAGTCTGACGGGAAATATCAGCCAAGCTGTAAATGTCACACCATCGCCGAGCATTGATCATCATCCGGCGTGCGCGGCGGCGGCGCCGCTTCTGTGATGACTGAGCGCGCTTTTAGTAATCTGGACGAGGCAGGCCAGAAAGATGGGCGTCGGAGTGACTGACCAGGAGGAGAGCGCACATGGCACTCTCTGCAAGCGCCGCCGAAATGTCAGAGCCAAACAATAGATGATGGGTTCCAGATATCGCCGGACTCCTGTTTGCCAGGAGCAGACTGAAGCCTCGCCGCTGTGCTCGTGTGAATATGAACCACACAGAGACGGGAAACAGGAGAAGGCTGTCGCTGATGTTGTATTATTTCCTGCTTTGTTACTGCATTTCTTGGCCCGTCCTGTATTTTCTCCGTACTTTGTCCTATTGGCAAAACTACGTTCAGTATCTTTCACAGATATGAAGCAAGGCAGTTATCTTGGCAAACGCTCCCGTCCAAGAAAGGCTTGACTGACCAAATCTGATGAATGATAGTAAAACACAATGTAACGTCTCCTGCAGGTTATATTTAAAACGGATTAACCGCCGAACCTCCTGAACCGTCTGTTTCAGGGAGTGCAGATGATAAATAGCCTCGGAAGCCCTGCGGCTCCCCGCTCAGGTGTTTGCTTTGATTTTCAGGACTTGTTTACGCCGTCCACCCCCCCCTCCTCACCTGCCAGAGCCATATCTTAACGCGCTGTTAATGTGGCGCTATCCGTCCGAGCATCTTATCTCACTGTAAGGCCCCGACTCTGATCTAGCGGCGACTCGGCCGTGGCGATCTGTTCACCCGCACCGGCGGCCGGGACCACATCGCAGACCATTTCAAGTTCCCTCCACAGGCTGCCGCTCAGATAAAGAATTCACCCGTGACATCCAAGCCGCTCTGACTCTCAGCTACAGCTCTGATCTTTGAACCCCATCTGAAGCAAATTGCAGCTGGAGGTCTTTCCTAAAAAAAAAATAAATAAAAATAACCGGTGATCTGAGAGTGGAGGAAGTTTTCTTCGTGTCTCTGCCAGCTCCGGGTTTCCTCTCCCGTCCCAGCCTGGACCGCGTCTCCGTGGCTTATCTCATCTGCACAAACATTACCGCTGTTTGTTTTTGAAATCGACTACTACTCTCTTCGACAGTTCTGCTTACGCATTTTGAAGATAAAAGTTATGAAAGCTGTCGGTATCTCAAACGTGTGGATTGTGTTGAGAAACCCTGCTTCAACACTCCTCCCTCTTTCAACATGTCTCTGGCCGGAAAATCAAAAGTATGGAGTTTTTTTTCTATGACCGCACGCCGCTTAACAGTCTTCAATTCATGACCGCTCTACATCTCAGAGCCCACCTCTTCCCTAATTTACTGAAATTCATCAGTTCATAGTGTCAGATTTGGGCCTGAGAGTGAAATGTGATTAAACGCGGAGAGCTTACTCGGGTTCGGTGCTGCTCCTTCATCCTCCCGGCTGCCGTAATGGCAGACCTCCTGCCGACTCGCTTTAGATTAGAGATGCTTCCTCCGGCGGCGGGGTGTCGGTTATGGGAGCGTGACCGCGGGAGCACCAACAAGCAGAGCTGGTGGTGTTAGATGTGTGGAGCGCAGGGAGTCTGGACAGGTTAAAAAGGGAGTGATTGCGTTCAGCTCCGGGCTGTTTACTTTTGGCTGCAGTTGTTCGGTGTGTCTCAGTCAGTGATTAGCTTTTATAGAGCCGGGCTCCAGCGACCGGCCCGCCCGGCTCTCTGGGATCGTTTTCAGCACCATCTCGCTCACTGTTTTCTCCCCCCGCCCCCTCTTCTGGTTGCCTAGGCGACCATAGCTTGGTTGTTGCGGACGGGGACAAGCGGGAGCTGCCGTCCCGGACCGGCCGGCCCCTCTCCAAGCAGATCCTGCGCTGCTCGTTCGAGGGATGCTGCAGGACGTTCACCTGGCCGGCCCACCTCAAATATCACCTCAAGACACACAGGTGACACACACGAGTCCCAAATGCAGCGTGCGCACGGTCAGAAATCCCAGATCTTTCACTTCAGTTCTGACTTCCAGTGTGAAAGCTCGGAAGATGAAAGCTTATTAAAAATGTCACTTACATCACCAGCCAAATCAGAGTAAATGTTAATTAATCGCATCTTGTTTTCCAGATATTTGCAAACATTCTCATTTGTTGTTTGAAAAATCACTAATAATTTTCAAGTAAACATGCACGGCAAGAAAAAAGGAAAAAAAAGAAACAACTGCTTTCCACTTTCCCTCAGCCCACGCAGTGTTTTCCTCCTGAGTGCTCCTGTCTGCCAATTTCCACCTGCCACTGCACGGCCAACACCGATGTGTGTCTGCAAGGGCCGCTTCAACATTCCTCCCGTCTTAGATTCACTGTATTCGATGTATTTTAAAGTGGCTGTGACCATAAAGAAACGTGCAAATCGTTAACGTGGAGGCTTTAAAAAATCAAGTCACAGCCTGCAAGAAGCAAAACAAAACTGCACAGAAAGAATTTTGATGTGATTTTCAACGAGCTTGACTGTCGACTGTGAGCCGACTACAGGTAGTTAAAGACTAAAAGTGCAGAATAATCCAAGAAATGTCCAACATGAAGACCCAGATTTGACCTCCCTCTATTTTTCTCCCTCCCTCTCAGTCCCGGCAGCGTACAGCATGAATCAAATTAAACTGAATAAGTTTGTAAAATCTACTGATTTGACACCGGATGACTCATAGCACAGGGGGAAAAAAAAAAAAAGTGTAGAACTCACAGCAGTTTCCTAACTGGAGCTCGGCTGCGTAACATCAAGTCCTCTTCCCCCAGCCTGAACCTGCTAACAGCGGCGGTGCAGGTGTTACAAATAACACCGGGACCGTGTCAATCACACGGGAAGCGAGAGGCTGACCTGTCGGGTTCGAGCCGTTCCAGGTGCTTCGCGGCTCAGGAGGCCGATGTTTGTGCCGGGAGGAGGACGGCGGCGGCTCGGGGGGGAGCGCGGACACGCACCGCAGGGGCTCCGCCGGCGTCGGTGGAGGGGGGTCTATTTGCAGCTGCCCGGGCCGCCCGCAAATGAGAACGTGCACGCGGGAGACGCCGAGCTCATGTCCGTCTGGCTCTCGCAGGAACGACCGGATGTTCAGGTGCGGGGCGGAGGGCTGCGGGAAGAGCTTCTACGTGCTGCAGAGGCTGCAGGTTCACATGAGGACGCACAACGGCGAGAAGCCCTTCATCTGCAAGGAGAAGAACTGCGGCAAGAAGTTCACCACGGCCGGGAATCTGAAGAACCACCGGCGCATACACACAGGTAAGGGGAGCCCAAAACACGCTGGGAGCGATAACTGACTCAGGCCATTTGACTCCGCTCATTTAATGCTTCCTCGGTGCAGTCAGGGCCGGAGATTTGAAGAGTCAGCAGCGCTGGCGCCTCCATTTCACCGCCGCAATCAGTAACACTACTCTGTCATATTTTATTTAGGGTGACATTAAGATTTCTGATGGCCCGTTCCACAGTCTGCTCCTTCTGTCTGAGGCGCCGCTGGCTCTATAGAGTGCCTATATTTACCAATATAGCTCGAGAAGTGGCGCTTTATAAGCTGCGGCTGACCTATTTAGGATATTTCTGCCGTTAGTGCAGAAATCCACTGTAACGTTCGGAGTTTATGAGGAGTGAGGTTGAAGGTAAACGGTTCGTATGGATTCCTGTGTCTCCCTTCAGGAGAGAAGCCGTTTCTGTGCGAGGCAGATGGCTGTGGGCGATCCTTCGCAGAGTATTCCAGCCTCCGAAAACACATGCTGGTGCATTCTGGTGAGTGGGAAAGAGTCGCCAGCTGCACATCACAGCACTTTAGGTGGCAATTAGCTCGCTGTAGATCTTCCACGCCGCAGTGTCCATGTCTGCGTCACTGCAGGAAGCGTCCCCAGAGGATTATTTTTTTGTGTGTGTGTGTGTGTGTGTGTGTGTGCGTGTGTGTTTCCCAGGTGAGAAGCCTCATCTGTGTGGGATCTGTGGGAAGACGTTCTCACAGTCTGGCAGCAGGAATGTGCACATGAGGAAGAGGCACGGAGAGGAGGGCCTCAGTAGTGAAAGCAGAGAAACAGGTCTGTCACACACACACACATACAGACACACACACACCAAGTCTGGTAGGTGGATATGCTAATCCTGGGATGATGAAGATTCCAGCAGCCCATACATTTTAAAATGTGCATAGAGAACAGTGATGGTTTAACTTACATTTAGGAACATCGATTGAATTATTAATGACTTTCAGCGCTTAAAAAATTTATCAGTTTTTTTTTTTCTTCCCTCATCTTCAGGGCCAGCAGCTCGAATTGTTTCAGACTTCACATATCTTTGAGAGAGATAGAGAAAAAAGAAAAAAAAAAAGCCAGACGCCACCACTTCACTGCAGAAACTAGCCTGTCAGGTTTCTGGCGACGGGGTCAGACTCCCCTGAGAAGTCTGTAATCACAGAGTTAAAGCAACACAGTCACTCACAGCCACGTCTTCAAGGCTCCACCTCGCCAACGGCCGAGATGAATGGCCGCTGGAGTGGATACTACAGTAAAGCTCTCGCTGCAGCCGAGGGATATTTACTCAGGTTCACCGCCTCTGTCCCTGCTGTCACTCTCCCTGCCGCTCCAGATTAAAAGCTTCCGTCACACGAGGGCTAATTGTTACCGAATAACTTTAAATTCATCTCCGGCGTCGGAACAATGACGGCAGACGGCAAAATTTGCCTCCTTGTCACATTTGCGCGAGCTCGTCGGGAAGCACGGCGGCTGAATCACCAACAGAGGAAACGCTGCCAAAGCTCTAATTATAAACAGCGGATTTATTCGGGTCAGCCGCTCCAAAGAGGACGGTCTTTTGTGAAAAAACGGAGCAAAGGAAGATACAGTTGCACAACAAGCCTGCTGGCTTTTGTGTTATTTATACATAGCAGCGTTTGTGGATTAATTATTAAATTGGCTGTGTTGGAATAGCTACAATCAACAAAAAGAAATTTAAAGAAATCGAGTCTCATGCGACGGTCAAAAGGTAAAGTTAGTAACGAGCACTTGAAGCCGACGTGCTGGAAGGAGTGAGGGGAAAGTTTGGGGGAGAAAGTAGAAAGTTTGATGTCTCGTCTTCTCCTGACAGGTGAGGCTCTGACGCAGAGCAGCCTGCTGGAGGCGGACGGCGAGAACGGAGACGGTATGGTCACCATGACAACAGCCGTGGAACCCATGAATCTCCATCACGCCATGTTGAGATCTCCAGGTATGTGATCAAACGCGCGGCGTCGGGGAGAGAACGCGCAGCAGAATACCAACACCGCCGCTGCAGCGGCCCTGCAGTAAACGCTCGCCTCGTCGGGCCCTCGACGCGCCGTTAATCCCACCGACGCTGGCGTTCAGTAACGTCCTGCTGTGAGAGTTTCAGCTTTTCTAACCACTGCTGCTGCTCTTTGTCACCCTGGATTTCCGATTTTGCCTTTTATTTCTGATCTTTTAACACCTCACTCGACATTTATTTCCAGTTCCTCAGTAATTTGCAGTGGACAACATTTTAAAATCTTCAAATGGTGACTGTAGACGTTACGACAGAATCTAACCTGGCCATCCGACAGCTTTTCTGAAGGTGGATTGTATTTATTTTTTTATTTTTTTTTCCAGAAAGGCTGCAACTCTAAAGGTCACAAATAACTTGGCAAACACACGAGACTTTCTGACGCAGCGTTAGTGTTTTGATCAGGCCTGTTCTCCTTGTTGTGGTCTGACAGCTACCTTTTGGAAGGAGCTGCAGTGAACGTGTGAATACGTAAGTAGTTCAGCCTTGAACTAAAGACGTTGAGATACAAACGGGATGGTCTGCAGATAAGCGGTTTGAATTCATTTGACTTCATCAAGGTGTGGCTGTCGTGTTGACTTTGTCCACCCTATTTGAGGAGGACATTAAAGTCATGCACCGTCCTGGCGAGCGTTAAAATTCATCAAGGCCTCCGCTCTTAATTTTAATGGTCAGGATGTTTCCGGCTTGGCGGTCTCGGGGATTACATCCCTGCCGGCTTCGCCGAGCTGTGACCGGAGCTCATATTACAGCAGCGAGTAGCCGAGCAGAGAAGCTGTCATTTACTCGGAGAACATAGTTCCCCCCAAGTTAGTTCAAGTCGTGAGTTTGGATCAGGATCTGCTCCGGACTCCTCCTGACCTGTCCGCTGTGTCTGCATCCTTCCTCGCAGGCTCTGAAGACTCGGTGGTCGTTCTCTCGCAGCCCCATGAACTGGTGACCATGACAACGGAGGACCATGCATATGGAGAAGACGTGGTTGCTCTGCTGTAGTCTGCCAACGCCACAATACGTCTCACACACACACACTGCCTATCAGCGTCGGACTCACACACACACACACACACACACACGCGCGTTTGTAAAAAGATGACTTAACTCTTGTAGATATTTGTAATTAGCAACCGATGATGGTTTTATTTTGACAAGTATGTAACGGCAAAGTTTGTACAAACGTTTTTTCCTCATGTTTTTTTTTTTTTTTTTTTTTGAAAAGTAGTACTCCCAAAGAAATACTGAGACGGGTTCTAAGAGTTTATAAAACTAATGGATGCATTGCCATCGTAAACAAGACACAGGCTGGAATGCGTCGGTAGTCCTCTGCAGCAGGCGTCCGAGCGGCTGATCTGCCCGATTGAAATGAACCACATCGTCCCTGCATGTAAACACCGGTCTCACGCAGCCAGCCTCATGGGACTGGTCACACTGTTCATCAGCCGCCGACGAACGAGGGGGGAAGACGTCTATTTAAAAACTAATTATACATCCAGCAATGCAAAGAGCCGCCTGAGCGGCAGCATCTATCATTCAGCCTCCAGTGCTTCACTTGTTCTGAGTAAAGTAACGCGTTGCTCGTTCTCAGCTCGATGTAATAACACTTGAGAATAATTGCTTTTCAAAAAAGAAATTAAGGAGTACTCATGAGGTTAGTTAACAAACAGCAGATCTGTAAGGGGAGGGGGAAGTAGTGCACAGTACTTTTGTGTTAGCGGGCGTCGCTGAGGACGGCGGCTCCGAGCGCTCCTCAGCGGATCTTCAGGTGGTGGAAGTGGTCCAACGTAGCACCCAGAGCCCAGCTGGCCTCCACATTGTTCACTTTCTTTGTCAGCTGGGAGATTAAAAAGGAAACAGGAACACCAAAACTCTCAAAGGACTTTTTGTATTTACTTCAATAAAAAAAGTGACTGAGTTTTATCGCTTCTTTCGATTCAAGTTCGTAAGAATGAATCCTTGTTGAGGAGGGCCGTAGTCCTGCCTGATATTGATCATGTTCTTTACACCTTCCTTAAAGTAACGGCCTAAAAATATGTTTCTCTGCTCTCAAATTCTAACAGTCTAAAGCAAGAGATCACGACACAATATATTCAAAAATAAATATTTGGCTCATTTTGTATATATACACGAGTATATATATTTTTTTGAACACTTGAAGATGTTCTTCAGCTTGAAGTGTTGAAGAAATGCAGGACCGCGGCCCCCCAGGACCAGGATCCAGCACCACCGCTTCACAGCTTTTAAGTGGTGTTTATCTGTGTCAACATTTTTTTTTTTTTTTTTTTTTTAAATGAACGCCAGCTGAAAGTAAAAAGGATCTGACTTGGATGTGTTTTCTATTGCTGACGAGAGGCTTGGGATATTTTAATAACCAATGATTCTTCTTTTACTGTTTTTTTTCCCCCCCAACAGATTGCATTGGCTCATGATCAAAACCAGCTCAGCCTTCTTGTGCAGTTTCCACGGTTAAAATTTGAGCTGTACTATTAACAGTGTTTGAACACAGCAGTTACATGGAAAGGTTTAAATTCCAATGAACACATAAATGTGCAGGATTTTGATTCTTGTCCTACGTCACTCGCCGTGGAACAATCCCACTAATCTGTACCTGCGCCGTAAATTTGTTAAATATGCCACAGACTGAAGTCCAGCCTTCATTTCTCATGTAAAGTCATTCAGAATGAAGAGAAAATTTGCTGCAAAAATACACCTGGGCCAGAAAAAACAAAACAAAAAAAACCCCAGTTGAAAGTGGTAGTCAAGTAAAACATGAACTGTAATTTTCAGGGTAAACTCCGTCATTACGCCTGCAGAGCGGTTAAAGCCCGTCGTCTGGCAGACGTGACATCAGGAGGAAGACGTGAGAATTTCACAGAATTTTCACTTTTAAATGAGAATCGAAGTGACGGGGGAGAAAAGTCAACGATATGTAGTTTTTAACCGACTTATATACCATCTGATCAACACTGGCTCCATTCAGGTTCTTGTTGCGTAACCTCACCTGTAGCACGGCGCTCTCCTTGAAGCCGAAGCCATCCTTGAGGAGACACGTGATGTAGGTCATGTCCATGCACAGGAAGGGACTGACGGGCGGGTTCTTGGTCATCTTGTTGCACACTGAGCACAGAGAGAGCGGGAGTCGTATCTGTTAGGTCGGATAATCGGACATCTGTATTCTGCTGAGAGGGTTTCAGACGGGGACGGGGGTCCATTGAGATGCGCGCTGCGTCTCAAGTGCAAGGCGCTGCGGATCTGTCATAGTAATGATGCATTCCTCCGTCGCCCGGCTCACCCTCTTTGGCTCTCTTCTTGAAGTCTCTGACCTCCAGCGTCCCTCCTTGGACTCCATCTGCAGGTTGGGGGGAGGTGGGGGGGTGATTAGGGTCACCGCGCACACATTTTAAGATGATACGCCATTCATTACAAGAGTGGATTTACATGCACATCTCCATAATACTAATAACAGAGAATGTGGCCTTTCAGCTTAGACGGGCAGAGGATAGCAATTTCTGTAATACCTACACACCTATATCTCACCAAATCCTATGAGACAGGTGCAGATGACTCACATTTCCCTGCCTCTGTCTAGCATGTAATGGAATGGATAATAACACCCTGCTGGCTCTGTGTAATTATATAAGGTGTGTACGGAGGGAGCATGGGAGAGAGTGTGTATGTCTGTGTGTACTCACCGATAAGGCCCGCATCCACAGCTCTGTCAAAGTAATAAGAGAATGCATAGAAAACATTGTTGTCTTCCAGCTCGTATGGCTGATGAATAATCCCCTTCACCACCTTAAGCACTTCCTGATAACAAAGCTTATATCCAACATAACCTGGGAACAAAAAAAAAAAGAGAGAGGCAGCGCTGTAATTTATGCTTCTCATTTTATTCAATTAATTTTAATGGCTTGTTTTGACATGTTTATTTGACACCGCTGAGTGTTATGGCACGCGTTTTCCTACAATCACAGCATTTAAGCTCCCAGTGTTTGTGGTCGGCTGAAAGTTTCGGTCTGACACAAGTCGAGAGGAAATAAAAGATGTTTTCAAAGTTTTCCGTAAACTGTAGCTTTGGAATTATCTTCTCACATGTGCAGTAAGAGGCGGCTTACCGTCGGGGTCCCCGCTCACTTGATAGGTCAGCCCTCCGAAGCTCCATTCGTCCCTGAACTTCTTTGGCAGGCAGGAACTTTTGAAAACCCGCCACTCCAGGCCTGTGACAGCACAGACGTGTTTAATCATCTCACTGGTTCGGCGGCTTCCCGCAAGGTTGTCGCAGTCCGAGGCCGACTCGAGAGCTCAGGCAGTCACTCACGCGATTTCCTCTAAAGCTCTGGCAGGGCATCGCTCGAATTGTTTAAAAAATACGGACAGATTTGAGGACCAAAAAGAAAATCAGTATTTGTATTTGGAGTACCTTCTGCGCCCAGCGCGCCCAGCGTGGCCAGCCGTGCTGCCATCAGTCCATTTCCGAGGTAACTGGATGGAGTCAAAACATCGGCAGACGGTGAGAAAAACAGCAGGAACAGAAAGTGGTGTGTGTGCCTCTTCTTTTTCCACATTGCTAATGACTACACAGATATTGGCAATCTGGTTGATTAAAAACGAACCCGAGTCGGCGGCGTGTGTGTAATAACCTGAGGCCAATATCAAACTAGAAATATACATGAATGGAACATTTGATCAGGGAATAAATAAAAGACTGGCTTCTGTTTTATGAAACATGCATCGCCCAGTTCTTACCTGTGTGTGTACAGCTCGTATGTGGAATTGAAGAAGTCAAATCTGGCGATGTAGTCAGCGACGGGGACGCTTTCGATGGTTTTCTAGGGAGGAATCAGAGACGCGTGAGTGAAAACCTCATTCTGTAGAGAAGTCTCAACATTCAAACCACAAACCGACCTTCAGCTTTGGCAGGAAAGTGATCTGAGTGGATCCTCCTCCCAAGTCCAGTATCCCCACTGTCTTCTTACTCGGCGCCTTCAGGTGACCTGAAAATATTCCCAACTTTTATTTCGGCAGCCGCGACACAGAAGAGCTAATCGGTCACACCTCAGATGTTATCTTCAAAGGGCCTGTTTGGCACACATGTACGAGCAAGAGGGAGAAAATCGCAACACTGGGTGAGATAAAGATCTGACAAATCCCCTTTGAGCAACCAATTCAGGAGCTGTTCATGGGTGTGGAGTGCGACGCCGAGCTGCAGCTGGAAGTGCGCGAATAACTAACTTTTTTTTTTTGGAGCCTGGGAAAATATGCAGCACGATATGCGTGGACATGAGTTTTCAGCACATACCCGTCAGAAAGTTGAGAGAAATCCAAGCCAGGATCCCTATATTTAGAACATGAGAACACAGGGTCATTTTAGAAAAAGCTGACGGCGTTATCTCGTCCCCATGTGGGGTGGAGCTTTTAATTCTATAAACACGGGTGAAACGCTGACAAATCAATAACATCAAAGCACGACAGGAAACATTTTCCGGCGTATAATTACAGACTTAAGAGGGTTAACGCGACTCCGCGGCGGAGAGCCACTTCATTGTTTTTAAGTGTCATCATGAAAAACAGCAATTCAGTTCAATACCTTCAGTAAGTTAAAAAAAGAAAAACTGCTTGGTTACAACAAAAACAACAACACTGATGCTACGTCCGAAACCCTGCAGGAAGGGACCAGAGTGTGTCTGTGATGGCTGAAGGACGTGTTGCTTCTCGGGACGGAACGTGGGCAGACGTTACCTTCGTTGGTGCCGTTCATTATGCTGACGCCGTTGTCTGGGACTGAAAAGGGAGATTCGTCAAACACGTGTTGAACCTGGAGGGGGGCAGGGGAGGCGGAAAGGGGAGAATGATGAGCACCGGGGAGCCAGAGAAAGTACCGGTGAGACGGTTCTAATGTTATCTACTGTAATGGCAGCTCATCCAGAGGTGCCCTCCGCTTGAAGGGATTAATTAATTCCCTCGGGGGGATTAATAAAGTATCATTTATCTTCCAAGGTGCCCCAGGGCTATCCATTACTATCTTATCCCCTCCACAGGAGCCTTCCACGCTAAGCTCGCTGCACTCTGATAACAATGCTTTCCCTACCTTGCTGCGGCGGTGGAAATGTGCTCTGCTTCTCCGCCTGCTGCTTGGCTGGATAAGAGGCTGTGCTTCCTCATGAATGTGTCAGACACTGTTGTACCTAACAAGTCCCCCATGATAAAGGGCTGCACTGTGCCTCAGTGTGTCGCGGCGCTGTGTAAACAGCGAGCCCCCGTACCTGCTCCAGCAGAGCCTGGGCTTTCTCCGCGGGCAGCAGTCGGAGTCCGGCCGTGGCTCGGAGGAACAGAGGGGTCCTCTTCCACTCCAGACGAGGCACCGTCTTTCTGGCCACCTTCAGCAGCATCCTCACCGTCTGCCCTGCCTTCAAAAAGCAGAGACAACAGAGTTTGCTTCTCTCGCTTCGCTTTGATCAGCGCTGCGCCCGGCTCAGAGGGAGGCCGGCCGCGGAGTTTGACAACACAATGCAGAGCGAGGAGACCTTTCCCTTCGACTCAATATCATTGATTGGATTTGACGATGAACTCACCACTTCGGGGTGGTCGGCGTACGCGGACAGCCCGGGCTTTATGGAATGGAACATCTCATTGTCCAAAAGCGGCAACTCGTCTGCGAGATTCAACATCCACACACACACACACACATCAAATATGTAGCAGCTATTAAAGGCATTAAGAGGCCTAAATCTGCTTAGCATACATATGCAAAATACATCCTCTTATTCCAGAAGAGGTTGTTGACATAAGTCTGACAAAATAGGATTATGACTGCAAAAGTAAATGGCGTCAAAATGAAGTTAAAGTTAAAGAGGCGTAACAACGGGAAGAGTATTCACTCCTGTGTTTTAGTTTAATCAACACCTACCAGCAGGTGCTGCAAAACACACTATTAGCCGGCTGTACGTCTCTTCAGGAGTCTCACAATTAGTTTACATACATTATACAACACTATTTGCTCTGCTTCTCTCCACGGATGCAGGCATAAAAGGAGGAAAGACAGCAGCGGGGAAAGCGAGTCCCGTTACCTGAGAGCATTACCTGAGCCACTCTGGATGAAGGTGTAGACGTGAATGCGCGTCCCCGTGCTCCCTGCGTCAAACATCACGGCGTAGAAGATGCGGCTGTGGTTTGCCGGTCGGCTGAGGCTGGGAAGGATCCCAGACAAATCCAGGAGCGAGGTCTGGAACGCTTGGCTCAGCCCAGCGGCAGAAAGGAGGGCCAGGAGGAGAAGCATCGCGGTGGGCTTCATCTTCACTCTGGAAGTTCAACCCGGGAAAAAAATAAATACATAAATAATAAAGACATACAACAGGACTGTTGTGATCTGCTGAAGACAGCAGCTCAAACATCTGCTGACAAGAAGCGATCAGGTTATTTACGCTGTTGTTTTTGACCACACCCCGTCGGACTCTCCAACCAACCACAGGGGCAAAGCCAAACATCCACTTCTTCAGCTGCTTAATCAGCTCCGACACGATTCTGGGATGTTGCAGCTAAACTGCTGAAGTCAAACTCTTTGATCTTGATGTTCGAGCGAGTACACGGCAGCTCCGACGAGTCTCAACAGAGGCGCAGAATTATGAAATGATAAAAGGGTCAGGGAAGCATTGCTTTGAGAATCCCCTGCTGGGACTCTGTCACAGTGATTACACTCAAATTACACAGAGTGAGGACGGAGTGATTTCCAATTTAGCTTTTCCCTAATTTCAGCCATTTTACTTCACGCTAGCTCCACTGTGACATAAGTCACAGCTGGACATGAGGGTAATTGGATCTACAACACGACTACACACTTGAAAGCGCAGGGCGAACTTTGTCACTATCTGTATTTATTTATTATTTCAAAGGCTGGAGCTTCGGCTACAGATGAATCCCTTCAGGTTTTATGTGTCTTCTGCCAAGGGTACAAAGAACTCTGTGTGACTGGTAAATGAGATCTTTCCCGTCGATGTTTACTCATTTAAAAGCCACTTCTCTGAAAATTGTTACAAAACTCTTCAACATGAAAATTCATCAATCTGCATAAATCTCAGAGCCCGCTGCGTGTGCGGGGTACTGCCAAATGCTGGGGGAGAGCTGGTGCAATCACACGCAATCACTAATTTTCTTTTGATATTACACGTGGGCATGAGGATCTGCCGCCAAAAAATATTACCCAAAAAACATTTCTTGTGAGATGATAGAAGTCGAACTTGTCAGCATAAGGGGAGGATATGTTGGAGCAAGTTTTTACTTGAGTGGCTGAGGTTTTACTGGTATCCCTGCTGGCTTGCATCATTTTACAGTGTGGACAGTATGCTCATGACACAGAGCGGAAATAAATAAATAAAACATGTCAAGCTGAGAGAAGCAAAATATTTGACAGTAATTCCCACAGCTGTGGAAAAGTACGAAGGGCCATCTCCATCGTAGAAGTAGTCCAAACATGTTCAGGGTCATATATTTGTAAAACATTTCTACAGAATTACAGATTTGTGAGGCGTATTTTTCTAATAAACACGAATTTTCATAACCTTTCTACGAGACAACTACTGCAAGTTTACGAGTGATTCTAGATGATTTAAGCAATTTCTTGAAGGGGTTTCTTAATTTCCAATCCAACACATGACATGACGTCTGACAGCAACAATTTTACTACTGAAATAAGCAAAATTTTAACGTCACATTAACAGAAACGAAGCGGGAAACTTTTACATAAAAACTACTACTCCTACAGCGCCCATAAAGTTAATAATCCACAGGCAGCAATGTATCCGAGCCGACCAGAGGCAGGATTTATCAGCATCTCGCTGTGTGGGAGTATTGTGGATTGAAATACTCTCACCCTAAAATTCAATAATGTATTCATTATTTTATCTTCTGAGTAGATACTTGTGTGTGTTGTGTGCAATTCCACATTAGAATTGGGGGTTTTATAATAAATGTACTGACAAAAATATATATCATCACAGTTTTACCTCTAATGCCAGCGCCAACAGCTTCGTAGATCCCATTGAATACATTGATTACACCAAACACTGAAGCTGTGAGAATGAGGGTGTTTTACTGATTCCTTCAGTAGAAGTCCAATGTGCAAGCAGACAGCAGACCTCGTCTGATTCTGGGATTGTTCTATCACATTATCTATTTTACTTCTCACACAAAGTCAATAACTGTGTGTAAGTTTACTGCAGTAAACAATCTAAGGAACATTCTAGGAAACGACCTAAGGTGAAAGGTCTATTTGCAGGTGCCTCTTGAATCATTACTATGGAATAGAAAAGATTTTTTTTTTTTTTTTATGGATACAGAGAACGATTCACGTATTTCAGATAAAATGCAGTTAAGTAAATGAGTAAATGAGTAGATTTTTTTTTTACAATCTTTTTAGTTTACAAGTCATGAATCCAAAGCTACTTTTTTTTAAAAACATTAGAATGTCATATTAATAGTATTGCAAAATATTATTAGGTGGTATCCCAGAATACTTCGTTAGTAGTATATGTTAATATTCTAGCTAGAATACTGCTAGTAGTGTTCTATGATAGTATTCTAGAATGCTATAGGCTGGCATATGTTAGCATTCTGTTAATAGTGTTCAACGACACTAAAATAATCATTTTACACAAACAACAGCGACACTGAGTCCATGTTGACTTCCACGTTTCCCAAACCGACAGCTGACTGTAGAACGCGTCACTTTAAATGCCACTTAGCTTCAGTGAAGAGCCGAGCGCCGATACCGAACTTTGTGAGTAAGCTAACTGGAGCCTGTCGCGTGCTACTGCCAGTTGAGGTAAGAAGCTCGTGAGTTCAGCAGATTAAAGTCGTTTAAAACGTGTTAAAACGCCACGGAGCGCGCCGACGCTAACTGCTTTTAGCATTAAACTCACCATGGTGGCCCACCGGCAGCAGCCCCTGCTCACAGCGCCGCGTCTGACGTCACGGGGACCGTGCCCACACGTGCGCGTCGAAGCGAACATAAACAGCGCGCGTGAAGCCCACGTCCTCGTTACACACAATTAGCCACATGTTTACCAACTTCACCCACGACGGAGTCCAGTTTGTCTTCAAATAGAAATAATGTAGAAATTAATAAGTACTTTTTGAAGATTGAAATGTGTCACTTTTATGAATGAACTACGCCTAATTCAGTCCACTGCTTTCACACATTTGAGACAATTGGAAGAAAAAAAAGAAAACCCCATCCCAGGACTTGATGAGAGAGTGCCAAGTAGTGTTGTAAATTAAGCCCAGACCAACTGAAGACCATAATAGAGCATTCCAAGACCAAGACAAAAGCAGAAGCAAAACCTCGTCAAGATCAGCATCATGAAACTATGGTCTGGAGACCCGTGTGGAGTACAACCAGTCCACTACTTTGGAGTCCCAGCCCATTAGCCAGTTTCCAGCAGTTAATGAGTACTGGTAATTGGTTTCATTGTTCGATAATGGAAATTTTTAGCACATTTGGACCTTATGTCCAAATGATTGTTTGATTAAATGTGAAAATATCCTCTTCTGGTAGCTCTTGTTTAAGTACTGAACTTGACTGCGGCTTTTAAGTTAATTAAAATCATACAATTAGTTCTTTATTTAAGCGAGCCACCATAATTTGAAAGTTTATGGTCATGAATATAGGTGGTTTTACTGGATTTATAGAAAAAATATTTTTCTAATGTATTTTTTTATTATTATTTTAAATGTACCACCATAGAATAAATATACCTAAAAGAACCAGTATTTGATGTCTCCTGATTTGACTTTTTCCTACTTTTTTTCCAGGTTTTTCATTAAAGCAGTTGTTTTTATAGCTGTGTCTTAAGATTATGAAAAGCTATATTAATTCAGGCATGTTCAGTTTTTGCTGAGGACAATGAAGCAAATCAATCATTGTTTATTACCAACTAATCAAGAAAAGCAGGACAATTTACTCTTTTTCCTTTTACTGTGACACCCAGGGTAGATCTCAAGTCCATCACACAGAGACAATCACACTCACATTCACTACTACGATTAATTTTAGTGTCACCAATTAAACTCGCATGCAGACTTGTCTAGTGCCGAAAAATCCTGAGTAAACTCCCACACACACATTTTCCATAAAAAAAAAGGCCCCTAGGCCCAACCTGGACTCAAGCCAAGAGTATTGCTGTGAGATGAGAGTGCGGATCTGAATTTAATGTTCAATGTCTTAAAAATAAATGATTATATGTAACTCTTAATATTGAAATACCAAACTTCTCATTCGATAAACACTGTTACGGGTTGACACCTGGGTCCTTGGCTTAATGTAGGAGGAAACATTTGTAAAACTGCTACAAGAACACAACACCACTTTAGCAGAGATCACAGTTCAAGTGACTCAAATCACAATGTTTTTATTCAAGCATCAAGCAACAGCCTCAAATGTTCCTCTTATTCTGTACGTCTAAGAAATGAGAGGAGTGTCGAGAGGATCAGGTTGAATGCAGCTCAAAACCTCGAATGAAAACACGTGGAGCTTATACTGTAACTGTGGGAAACTAAAGACTTCTATCCCATAAATTTCAATAAAATGGTCAATCGAGAATATCAAATGTCGAGTGCATGACATGTAAAACACAGCAACTTGTATTCCATCCATGGACATTACAAAACTGTGAATTTCTATTTGACACATAAGACGTACACACTTCTAACAACAGGACACAGTAAACATTCAGAGGAAGAGAGATCCAACTAATATAGCTGCAGTGGAGTGACAACATGGTTGTGTCCATGTTCCGGTAACTTTCCTTCCGATCACGTATCATTTAATATGCAAGAAACAGGACTGTAAGTAACTCAAGCGACGCTGGTGGAAGACAATGGATGATGATGCCCGGCGGCAAAATCCCTGATCTTTGCATTTTCTCCCAACAGGATTTACAGAAATGTGATGCCGGAGCATTTGGTGGATTATGAAATGACTGACCATGATTAACTCATGATCCCCCGGATCAATACAGGAAATGAGCAGGAGAATAACGGGTACAAAGGAGAGAGAGAAAAAAAAAAAAAAACCTCACAACAAAGCCATTAAGAGGCTCCCAGCACCAATCACAGAGTTATCCCGGTAAAGGAGAAGTGAGTTGCGTGTCGGTGTAACATCAGTCCGGAGTGCTCGGGGGTTTAGACAAGCCTACACTAATAATCCCATTTCTCAGCGGTGAGAATGACACATAACCTTCATGTCAACACCTCCTTGTGCTTCATTAAGGCATGTAAGAAGTCAGTGAAGATAAGGATGGAGGCTCCGCTGAACTTAGCGTCCCATGGTCGGCATGGTAACGGCCGGGCTGGTCACGGTGGCGTCCTCGGCCTTCCACTGTGACGTGACGGTCTTGATCTGAGTGTAGAACTGGATGCCCTGGTGGAAAGAGAGACAACAGATGCCTCAGAGAGCGGCCCGAAGGACGCTAAACATTTGAACACAGAGCGCCGATGCTCTGAGAAACGACGAGGAAATGCCGACTCGCCTGTTTGCCGTAAAAGTTGGTGTCGCCCCTGAATGAACCTCTTGAGCCGGTGAAGGAGAACATGGGGAGGGGAACGGGGATCGGTACGTTCACGCCGATCTGCACAAATCCAAGCACACATTAAGGACTTTTCAACATCTGCAGGTTTAGGAAAAACAGCATCAAAGTGTGGATAACACAGCTCCCAGAAAACAGAAGAGAAGGCCAAGTGTTTAACAACCAAGATGTTACCCAATCAATTAAACACAAAGGTAACTTAACCTCCTTATGAATGGATTTATTTTGATTTGATTCCTCTGCTGACATTTAGAAAAGTGCAATAACTGAGAGATCACACCCCTTTTTCCAAGATAACCTTCAATTTCAATATAAAATGTCAGCTGCAACAGGATAGGAATAGAAGTTAAGAGGTGGAGCACACGCATAAAACGATGGAATTCAATCCTATAAAGTGTCTCAATGTCAAAATATTCAAGGACTATATTGATGCCGTCTACAAATCCACCACTAACTTGCTCCTGTAGACTCTCTTTCTATAGCTGTAGCGTCTGTAATATTCTGGCACAACGAACCACCGACTTCAGTCCAATAAAAATTCTCACTCCTCGTGAACTTTCTTCCCTCTGAAACGAAACACCTCCCACACCAAACGGTTTACTCCACATCTCACCGAGATGATTGTCCCAAGTTAAAAATAACACCAAAGTCATGCTCAATGTCGTCGTAGCCAGCGCTGGAAAAACACTTCTCTCACCTGGCCGACGTCCACCTCGTGTGTGTATTTGCGTGCCGTGGCGCCGTTGGTGGTGAAGATGGCGGTGCCGTTGCCGTAGGGGTTTTTGTTGATGAGAGAAATGGCCTCGTCCAGACTGTCCGCTTCGAGGACGACGAGCACCGGGCCGAAGATCTCCTCCTTGTAACACGTCATGTCGGGCTGGAGAGAACGGGACGCCGGTCAGGGAGGAGTTTATATAAATTACCACGTGATCCATGTCGGGGAGAACCGGCAACAATAGCTTGAAATGCATGTCATAACACTTACAGCTACTTTCTATTTTAAGCTCAGCCATGTTCGGCACTCAGCACTCATAACCAGAAGCCTCGATGTGTGGGGGAGGCTGCGTTTTATAAAGCCATGGTTTTATACATTTGTACACTAACAGCCGCGTTTATGTCTGCAGATCCATATGCAGGGAACGCAAAGCCAAAAAGCCTTTTGTTTCTAAGAACACAAATCTAGGAAATTACACACTTCTCTGCAGGGTTTCTGGTAAGATCTCCAGCTGTTTATTTTAAAAAAACCGACACATTTTAGAAATGTGTGTATGTTTACTGCTGCATTTCTGTTGTAATGTGCTTTGGCAATACAAACAAAGTACACTGAAATGAAAGAAATGCAGTCCGAGTTCGGAATTGTGCCTCACCGCAACGTTGCCGATGATGGTGGGCCCCACAAAGTTCCCGTTCTCATATCCTTTCACGTGAACCTTTCTCCCATCCAGCAGCAGCTTGGCCCCTTCATCCACTCCGGTCTGGATCAGAGACTCCACCCGGGCCTTGGCTTCGGGAGAGATCAGTGGACCCACGTCGGCCCCGGGTTGATCTCCTGAAGCACAAAGTTTGAAACCTCTCAGCCTCGTGCTGGAAACAAATCCTACAGTCACTGTCGGTGGGATTTGAGTGGACGCGGCTGTAGATGAACCCACCTGCATTGACACGCAGAGATCTGGAGCGCTCCACCAGCTCCGGCAGCCATTCGCGAGACTCCCCGACAAAAATAGCGGTGGAGAGCGCCATGCAGCGCTGGCCAGCTGCTCCGAAGGCGGCGCCCACCAGCTGGTTGATGGTGTTCTCTTTGTTGGCGTCGGGCATCACCACGCCATGGTTCTTGGCACCCTGAAATGCGAAATGTAGGACAGACGACCCTGTAGGTTTTCCTCTCCGAAACGACTGTAGGACATCAAACGGAGGCAGCGCAGCGCTAATGACGCATGCTGTAAACCTCAAACACATTGACAGCCAGCCACTGAACCGCCGTCTCGGTAAAACGGCGAGAATCTCCCCTCGTACGTTTCCATCCGTAACAACAGCGATTTTAATATGTGGGTCATCACAGGAGATAATGAGCTCCCAGAAGCACCGGTGGTGGATTTGGGCTGATTGAAGGAGGTACCATGTTGGACTGCACTCTCTTGCCGTTCTTGGAGCCGCGCTCGTAGATGTACTCTCCGGCCTGGTTGGATCCCACAAAGCTGATGGCTTTGATGGCTGGATGGTCGCAGATGAAATTCACCGCTGCAAAAAAAAGAAAAAGATACAAACAACTGCAGCTTTGCATCAAAACATAAGTGCACTGATCCACGGATTTGAGTCCTTCTGCTTCAAACACCTGAAAATGACTTACAAACAGCAGCTGCACATATGGAAATGTGTTATTTACATATTGCCAGGGGGGTATATGATTAGTGTTTCAAACCTCTTTGGACTTCTGTTGTTTATCTCACACACACAGACTGAGCAGCCCTGAATGATACGGGGAGAAACACACACTCTCTCTCTCACCTGCGTGCTGCCCGTGGATGATGTTGAGCGTGCCATCTGGAGCGCCAGAATCCTGGAGCAACTTGGCCAAAAGCATGGTGCATCCTGGGACCCGCTCCGAGGGCTTCATCAGGTAGGTGTTGCCACACACCATTCCGATGGGGAACATCCAGAGAGGGATCATGGCGGGGAAGTTGAACGGGGCGATGCCGGCGCACACGCCGATGGGCAGGCGGTAGGTGTAGGTGTCCATGTCCTTGGTGATGGAGGGCAAGGTCTCGCCCAGCATGAGGGACGTAATGCTGCAGGCGTGCTCCACCACCTCTGAGACGTGAGCGGGAGACGAGCGATTGAGCCGTGAAATAAACAAATTTAGGCTCCACAATAAATCATGCATCAGTGACACCGTCAACAGTAAAGAACGACAAGTTTTCTTGTCCAAATTGCAATTTAATTACGAAGTTGCTACTCGAGCCTCCTACTCAAGAATAATAATAATAAAAAAAAGGAAAAAGAGAAGACCCATCACTGCCATTTCACGTGTCTTCTGTAATAAAACTTGAGAAAACTTCAGGCATCATTAGCCTCGGCGCTGTGAGAAATCCCCACTGCTGGCAGTGCACCTGCAGATGTATCCTGTCTTTCAGCTGATAATGGAAAAGAAGAGCGAGCACGCTGGAGGAATATGAACACCCCAAACACTGGGCTCCTCACCAAGTATTAAATCATTTGGAGGAAAAAAAATATATATATTTGGCAGCTCTGTCTAGTAATAAGCAAAATACATCATCTTTCGTTTTGCGAGTGTGCACAGCTCTTTTAATTTCTCGACATGATTCCTGTTGATGTGATGCTGCCAAAGTGAACAAGTGCACCTCAGTGAGGAGAACTGCATAATTATCTTAATATAGTGTGCAGCTAAAAGCACAGCCTGGAAAGCACTACACAGAAAGAAGAGGAATAAACCTGGCAGCCACTTTTTCAGGACTGAATATTGCCGTGCGGCAGGACGACTGGGTAGTGCTTGTTGCTTACGAGCAAAGACTTCAAAATCCTCACGAGAAACTATTTAAGTGTCTATTTGCCCGGATGAGTTCAACAGTACACTTAAATATACTACGGACAATGACTTGAACAGGGGCTCCTGCTCTCTGCTATGTATTTAGCAGCACTTTAATCCAATTAGGATCTCAAAACCTAATAGCACCGCCAGAAGCCAGGCAGTTACTTACGCAGTCCTCTAAAGACGTCTCCTTCTGCATCAGCAAGAGTCTTGCCCTGCTCCAGGGTGATCAGCTTAGCCAGTTCTTTCTGAAATATCAGAGAGGTGAGAATGAAAGCAAGTCCCAAACATCAGCAGCCATTTGCCCTGACAGAAGAAAGGAATGAGGGCGAGCAACGGGCTTCCTTACGATGTTATCCTTGATGAGCTGCTGGTAGCGCAGGAATATCTGCTGCCTGCTGAGGATGGAGGTCTCGGACCAGGAGTAGAACGCTCTGGAGCAGGAGTCCACGGCCGCCAGCATCTCCTCCTGAGTGGCTTTGGGAACGCGTCCCACCACTTCATTAGTGGCCTGAGGAGCAGGAGACAGTCCATACAGCAAGCGAGCCCATTAAGACGTGTACTTTATTCCATTAATATCACTTTTCAAATCTTTTACAGGTAAGAAGTTTCACAAAAGTTAATGGATAGTTTTGCATGATTTAATCACTCACTCAGCATTAAATTTAGATAGTTGTACACCAGGCAGGCCTTTTAGACGACATATAACAAGAAATACTGTGGAGACGGAGCTCCGATTTCTCACAAGCTACAAATGTGGTTATGAGACTTTTCACCTCTCTAACATTCACCAGTGGCAACAAAGATTACAGTCAGCTCATGTTCTTCCAGCCTGAGTGCATTTTTCTGCGAGTACTTACAGGGTTGTGGATGTCGAGCCACTCGGACGTGCTGGACTCAACAAACTTGCCATCGATGAACAGCTTGGTGGTGGGCTAGAGGGTCACGAAAGCATATGATCAAATCCCTGACTGGCTGCTTGCATCACTCTAAGTTCATCGGGGACATCTGTCATGGCAACATGTACGGTCACACTGTGAAGCTTCTCAGACGGCCTCATTTGCATGCAGACAGTTTATTACATGATGGAAGTTATTCTGATCAGGCAACTCAAAGCACAGAATTTATGCAAAATTAGCTCGACCATCATCCCTCAACAAGGTCCAACTGGGGTTATTATTAATAGAACCAAATCTATATTGGATTTCGTACACATGGAAATTTTATTCAGCAATCAATATTATCATTTCTATTTAACAATATTAAGTTTTCAGCTGAATATTTAAAGAAATCTTAAAAGTAATCATGCAGTTGCCACAACCTGCTAAAAAAAACTACAACAAAACTTAGACTTTTCATGGTAGTCAGAAATAGTTAAGGGATTGTTCTAAGCTGCTCAATTTCTTTATCTCAGAAGCAGCGGTTCTCATTGCTGCATGTTAGAGTTTTAAGGGTGTTTTAAACCTTCATATAACCACATAAAACTCAATGTAGCATATCTATAAAACAGGACCTTGGTGGCGTCTCAGCATTTTTCTTGGAATATAAAGAAATACATTTACAACAGGGACTGAAAAGCAGAAAACAAATTGTGATATGAACCAAATTACATTAATTCTGTTATCAAAGACCTAAAACGTTTTGAAAGTTCCAACTTTGGAATGTAATATTGTTACAGAAAAACTATAAAAGATACATGCTGGAAACAATGTAATTATTCATTAAAGGAACAGTGGTAGAGGATATAGTTCTTGAAACTCAGAGCAAGAAATCTCAGGTGCAATTCCTGGCAAGGAATTTTGGATTTTGCATACAAATATGAGCTGAAATATCTGGTTCACTGCAGCCTGGTTGGAGACAGGACACAAGATGGATTGCTTGTTCTTTGGTTCAGTAATGTACTTATGATAATAGAGCGAAAAATGACATGGCTAGTGTCATTTAAAGATAATCATTAAAAGATAAGACCAACAACGTAAAGAAATCAACGTGTGACTGGCTCCATTTGAAGTTTCAAGGACCGTGAACAGCTGTTTCAGTGAAACCAGCGTTGACAACATTAGTAGTCAGTAGGACTGATGCGTTTTTTGCAGAGCTGTCAGTCCAATGTTATTGTGTCGGTCAACTGTAAGTTAAGTTCATAATACTGAATTTGACACGTCAAAACAGCTACAGAGGGAGAACGAGAAGACACTGCGTTCTACACGTGACGTTCATTCACAGCTGAGTTACACAAGCAAGTGGGGGCTCTTACCACTGAGGAGGAGGAGTAGCACATGCGACCCAGCTGAAGGGGGGTCTGCAAGAAATGAAGCACCACAGCATTAATCTCCACAGATTCCCCGTTTAACTCTTTAAATAAAGTCACACCTAATTCAGGCGAGGCGCCACGTAATGAGAGGTGCATAATCCACTGTCACTACTGTTGAAGCAAACACGCCCCATCGTATTGATATTAAACTTTAACATTAATATTAAATGACTTTAAATACAAGACAAGTGAACGATGAGCCGTGTGCGTGTACGATAGCTACTTTGCTAGCTAACAGCTTGTTAGCCGTGTGTAGTTGCAACAAACGTCAAACAAAATGAGCAGTGTTGTGAAACAAAAGCATGTGTTTATTTTACCTTTGTGCTTCTTAATGACCGGAGGAGAAGCGCTGCCATTGTGGAGGGTCAGATGTCTTTGTTTTCCTGCTCTAAAGCCCTTCAGTCGACCCACCACACACCAAAGTGGAAAGAAGTTCAGCGATCACAAGTGTTTTAGGGGACACTATGCTGCGCATTTGTACGATCTACAATCCAACAGAGATGTGATCGGTAATAAAGTGTGTCTATCCAGACAATTTGTTGATCTGTTATCATTTCGCGTGCTGCGATTCGCTGTTTCTGGTCCTGGTAGGCGGGTTTTGTCTATTTAGAAGCCAATCAGGCTGCTCATAGCGCCACCCGCCCTAAATCACAGCGTACTGATTGGCTGACTTGTCTGACTACTGAAGCCGCTTCAGAAAATTGATTAATCTCTCAAAATCTACTTTTTTGTGCTTGAATTTCTGCACTCAAATTTCTAATTGTTTTCTCAACAAAGCTCGACACTTTCTTTTTGCTCAATATTTTATGAGTAGAGTTTGTAATTGGCCAAAAGGTTACTGTGGATCTTGAAGGACATTCTTATTAACGCCTTGTGGCAGGTAAGGGTTTCCATGGCAACATGACTACAGGCAACATGGAGTTTCTTCAGTGGGATTGTCATGAGGTTGCAAGGTGGATTGAGTCTATAGGATTTCCACAATACAAAGTAAGTTCCAACTCAACACAAAGAGAAAGTATTTCTCATCCTACAAGAAAATCGTTTCCTCATTATACTTGTCTGTTGCAGGCATGTTTCACAGAGAACCACATCACTGGAAGAAAGCTCATTTATGTAAATTGCGTCTACTTGCCGAGACTGGGAGTCACACATTTCAAAGACATGCAGGTATCAAGATGAGACAAGAACTCCCAAGTTTTTTTTTATTCCAACCTTCAGAGGAGACTTATGCTATTAAGTATACTTGTTTACATATCAAACAAAAGCAGCTCCCATAGCACTCAAGAAAGTTTCAACAAGCTGAGTGGTAGCAGAACATCCTTAATGATGGCTTTACCTAATGCTCAAACTAATCCTATGATCTGATTCTGAAACAGTCCTTTTTTTTTTCTCAGTTTACTTTTTTATTTACAGCTTGATGAATGGTTTAATATTTGCCCAAATGGCCACTGCATTGTTTTGTTTCTTGGTTTTTAATAGCTGTATCTGAGAGTTCAAAGACAGCATGTTAGATATTAGCTGTCTACCGTCAGCCCCTTCAGGTTTAAACACCCCTCATTTTAGATTTATGAATAACATTTTACAATAAAAGACTCACCCATTACTTCTTAATGAATATCAGTTTATTGGAACGTCTTCCAGGATTCTGATCCCCACATCACTGAACCTCTTCATGTGGAGATTATTAATTTTGACCATGGTGTTGCTCACTTGTGCTTTTTTCAATTTTCTTTGACCTCTGTTGAGACACTGTGGCCCTGTATGCCTGAATCAGCAAAGCGGCACCTACCTCAATCAATCCTCTTTAATGCTTGAAGATTCATTTCTCCTGCCAGACACAACCTTGTCAGTTACAACACAGAGCAAAATCAAAGACATGGACATCTATATTACATCCAAACTACAGATGCATCCCATGTTATGCTTTGCTTCCAGAAATTTAAAATATGCTCTTCATAAATGCCGTTCAGATTGCAGGTCATTATAATTACACCCGATGGCCTTTGTTTAATGATATATGAAAAAGCACTTTTTGTTCTTTGAGGTTTTCTATAATGTAGCAGGTGATTAAAGCATCACTGTCACTTTTTGCTGCTCACATTTCCACCTCATTTTCTTTTATTTCTACCCTCTTTTGCACTGCACTTTAATCTGGTATCAGCAGGCAACATGCTCAGTGATTGGAGTTGAGTCAAAACTCCATTGTCAGGCTTTTAATGTGGATCTGAAGAACTGACCACATGATAGCAATCCTTGCTGCAATGCACTTGTTACCTGGGAGCGGTGCGATTGATTTTAAGATGTCACTTCTTGTTTTTCACTGCCTCGATTGTTCTCGATCTCGCCTGTATCTGCTAGCTCCATATGAGTCTGATCATCACATGAGATCCGATAGCAGAGGCCTTTCGCTGTGTGGAGATGTTGTGCAGGCACTCTTCCTCTTTACAGATTATCATAATGCTGACTTTTATCTTCTGGTTGTCGTTTAACTGGTGGTGTTTATTTACATTTTTATGCATAAATCTTTGGTTCTGCATCCTGTTTACTACACTAAATTATTCCCTTGTTTTAAAAGAGATCCTGCAACTTAAATGAATGAATTCACCACAAGAAACTGAGCTGTTCACTACACTTCATTACTGTGGAGATTTTGGTTGAGTAGTAATTTTTGATGTTAAATTCAGCTCAAACAGGCAATCTGTTCCTTTAGTTTTATTGCTCCTTTTTGCAGTATGTGGACAGCAATAATCAAAAATCTTTGTTTTCTATTTTAGCGCACATTTTTTTGAACATCCAATCAAAGTTGTTTGTTTTACGGAGGCATCAGTGCCAGCGAACGCCTCAGATCTGCCCCATCACATGTATGCTGCTTACAGTTTCTCTCATCTCTCCCTGCGGTCACAGCTAAATTGGCAAAGAGTGCCTTTATGTATTAAACTGCTTCACTGTCTCAGCATCAAACCGGATTCTTGGTGGGTGCAAGCTGATAATGAAGGGTCATGAGAATAACTTAGTGAAGGTGTGTTTATATTCTCTTTAGTCCATATTTATTTTGGTTTAACCTTTTAAGACTTTTCGTGTGTTTTTTGGAGTCTGACTCACTCTTTATCCTTATTATGCAAGAGAAGTGGTGAAAAAAAAAATCACTGAGTATGACTTACTTAATAAATAAGGTTAGAAAATGTGAGCACAGTGCTGTTCATCAAGGGACTGAACCATGCTGTGCACTCTGCAGGTCATCTCTGCCCGTGTGCGCGAGCTGCTGGGGATCACAGAGGTCCCGTGGAGTCGCAGCGTCGCCGACCCCCGGCGGGACAGCATGGGTCTCTTCTTGGAGAGGAAGAGTCGAACGGGTGATCGGGCGGACGGCCTCACCTGGCAGCAGTTTCTGGATGACATGAGTCAGACTGAGAGAGAGAGCGAGAACCAGATCTGAATCACAACGGGGAAGGAGCACGACGGAATCCAAGGCATGTCAGCATCGGTTCACATCACCGAGCGTCAGTTCATAATGACTCCGATGAGACACTCACAATGGGTCACACAGCAGAGCTCTGACATTAACACATCCCACCAGCAAAATGCCGGTATGTCGTCGATGTTGTGACTGGTGAATAAATATTCTGCATTGTTATTCTGCCGGCTGTAAGCATGTCTTCTCTCTCTCTCTCGAAAGATGAATTGCGGAAAGTCTGATTACTGGGTGATTCCAGCAAGAGAGCGAAACAACAAAGACTGACTGCAACAATTTTTCATGTGTCTGTCATCTGGTGCACAGTATGATCAGCTGTTCAAAGAGCTCTTGTCATTCTAGCTCTGGATTACTAGGGATGCCTAAAACACTTAGACTATTTATATTGATCTCAAGTGGATGCAACTGGATGGTGTTATTGATCTGCAGGGGTAATTCTCTGGATGACAACAGTCAACTATTTGAAAGTGCTGAGCTGCCCGGGAGGGGTACAGGTCATTGTTCTTCTAGGAATAAGAGAAAAAAAAAAAAAAAAAGCAAACCTTCTCCCCAAAGGCCACTTCGTTTCTGTACATAAACTTGTTCGCATATGGGTTATTTTGCCAACTTGCACAAAAGGCCATAGGATCACTGAATCAGATAGTGGGTCGAGTGCCAAGCGGACCCGGAGGGAGCCAAGCCTCTTCTGTTTTAGCCAGCTCAACACTTTCTTGCCAATAATCTATGTAATGCATGCAGGAATATTCAACCAGAGACTGCTATCTCTGGCTTCGCCCAGACCTGATGCACCTGCAGAAGGTCTGATCCAAAACGCAAGCCCATATCGGACACAGTCTCTCCAGATCTGATCAGTTCATATCTTTTTCTTTTTTTCCTAATCATATTGAGTTCGTGGAGAATATTATTGGTCCGCTGCATTTTCGTGCAGTGGAGTTCAATCTACATGAATAAATGATGATGCCAGCCTGTGAGATAGGCTGGGAGGCACTGCATCTGTCTGTGCACACAAATGGTCTCTGTGCAGCTCGGAGCGCACCGATTACCATTCCGAGCACAGCACCTCTGGTCAGGAATGGAGCCGGGTCGGTGGCTGACAGTAGTCCGGGGGCAGACGGGGGGGATATATTATGGCACCAACCTTTCAGTCAATCTGGATTAACTCACACTGAGCCCTGCGTCGCCGGCAAAAAAAAAAAAAAAAAGAAAAAAAGAAAAAAAGAAAAAAAAAACCCTGAAAGCGATAGGAACATCTGGCCGGATTCAGCACGGCAGCAGTCACTCACAGCGCTGGAGATATTAAAGCAGCCTGTCGCTACAAAGGCGTTTTCTCTGGTGGAGGTGCAACACAGGCGGATGCGCAGTAGAGGCGATCCCGCACAGCTGCAGCCCGCTCGCTGCCACACCGGGACGCTTCATGCCGCCGCTCGCCATCCTCCACTGACGACGGGAATTTAAAGCTGAAGGGGAAAAAAAGGAAAAAAAGAAAAGGAGCTGACATTTCGCTGGTGTGAAGCGATCGAGGAGGAATCGTCCCGAATCTGCTGGTTATGGATTTCTTGAAGGACGTCGCGGGTTTCGCAGGCCCTCGCATGTTATAAGAGGCAAGACGCGTGTTTCGGGACACCTGAATTATCTCCAAGAGGAACCGTCCGTTCTTTTTTTTTTTTTTTTTTTATCTTTTGGCAGGCGGCTCTGTCAGGATGCTCTCAGCCCTCCCGGGAGGAAATGCGCTCAAACCCACCTTCCTTTGACTTGATGTTTCATCTGCAAGGTAAATTCAACATTTTCACAGGCTGGGATCGGTGTGAATCGCAGCCTCTGAACTCTTTGGGGGGGGGGGGGGGGGGCGAAGAGAGCTGCCTTTCAAGAGGTAAAATATTGACTTGGAGTAGTTCTCGCAGGACCCATCTGAACGGGCTGAGATTCTCCCCTGTGATCGGGGTTGTGTCTGTAACCCACCAGCCCAGGACCTGCACCGCAAGGTCAAAAAAAAAAAAAAAAAAAAGCCTCCCCAATTGGCAAGCAATTTGGGTTTCTAGTATCTGCTTGCCTGCTTCCTGTGTTGCCTTTTTTTTTTCCATCCTCCCTACAGGTAAAGCTGAGAATCATGGCTCGTGCTCCCATTTTTTCAGCCAGCTCTCAGACGTGTGCAGAGAAAGATTGAGTTCAGACGTGAGACGTATCTGTGTTTAATTGTGCTTTATTTAAATAATCAGCCCCACTGCGTCCAGTGACAGGGTGTCTGCGGTTTAAAGCCAAGCTGATATGCAAATCATGCATCAATCATTGGGCTTGTGATGGAGTCTGAATTAGCCCAAATAAAAAAATAAAAAAACTGATAATAGGTTGTGTCTGTTTGGAGAGGGGCATGTTGCCAGGTGACAGAGGAGGAGGAGGAGGAGGTGGAGATGTGGTCCTGCTGATGTTTGTGAAGGATGAGGTGTAATGGTCCTGTCTTATGTCGAGCATTAGTTATCAGATATCTTATTATTCATGAGTGCCTGAGGCACCATTGTAACTGCTACACCAGTGAAACCAGGCCCACGCCTCATTTTGCTGCTCCTGTTTGCTCTTGCTGCTGTGTGGACGTACTCGCACTGCTGGTGCTCGACTACCTTTCCACTGATGCCAGAGGACTGATGTGCGGTTGGTTCCTCGGCTCCACGGGCGAGCTTCACGTTCACTGACCCAAATTTTTACCCTTCGCAAAATAAATGCTTCTGTTTTTGCTGAATTGGGGTTTTTTTTTTAACTCTGATACAGGCGGTCAAAACTTGTGTATGCACACGCCTGGTCCACATGAAAAAAGTCCCTTTAGAGTGTAGGGTTTTCGACTCACCATGTACCTGAATATGCACCAGGGAATCGGGATATTGGCATGTGACTTCCTGGTCAATTTTGTGCAGAATAATCAGCCGTATTGGTATTCTAAGACGAATCCTTCTGCTTTCTTCCTCTTCCCAGAAGGAAATTCTAGGTCATAAGGCCATCACATCAGGACACGCCGCCACAGTGCAAGAATTAACATCTAAATACAGTCTTCAGAGTTTAAACGGATCACCTGCTTCAGCATAACTCATCGGCCACAAGTAAAAAATAAGAAATGTTGATACCCGAGAAACGCGATAAACACCACTTCACGGTAACACTGCTGCTCTTGTGATATGGTGTGAATTGCAAAAAAAAAAAAAAAAAAAAAAACACTGAGAATTACAAGGGGGAGATGTAAATGCTGATGAACAGCACTTCTATTGATGCAGTGGGGTCTGCTTAGTATGCTATCCCCCGGCACACATGCACACGCACACACACACGCTCACACACTGGCATTCACACACATATACAACCTCCTCTGCCTGAAAAATAATTTCAGCTGCACCTGATTTCACATCGAGTCATTTAGCTTTTTTTTTTTTTTTATTAGGCACAAGACTGGAAAAGGGGTAATGATTCAAAAAATACAATATTAGATGAGAGTACAATCTCTCCATCGTCCCCACTGTGCCATAAATGAGACAACGGCCCCTCAGCCAGAACCTCCGAATTGTCAAGGTCCTCCCATCCAGAGAAGAGTCTTTATTCTAAATATTATTAGGTTATCTGAAAAATCAGCCACTGATTACATCTCACCCAAAACTGACGTTTTTCCGTGTTGCCATGGCATCAAGGCTGTCACCCAAGAGCTATCACATTCTAACATTGGCAGACACTGTTAGGAGAAAGGGTGTCACAGCTCATACCACATTCACAAAAACACACAAAAAAAACCCCGAACTGTGTGAGGTAGACGCTCCATGACAATGACAGCATCGGTGTTTGGTCAGGATGTTTGGGCTCGGGCTGCACAAGCATTCAACCCGACAGAGCACAATTTCTACCGGCTCGGTCAAACTACGATCCACTCCAGCGGACGCCGCAGCTCCATTCGGTCTCATAAAGCAGGCAGGCCGAGGACCTGTTTCACTGCTTTGTCGATACAGTTTTTTTTTTTTTTTTTTTTACCACCGCGTTGCAGCATCAGTTTACCTCCTTTGACACAACAAAGGCTTTATTTTTGGTAGTTGCGGACGCCCGACCGCTTCTTCTCCAAACAGGCCAGGTGAGCTGCTGTCAGGCGCCGTTGTGTCGACCTGCGTGGAGGCAGAGGCAGACTTCATCTCATTAACTTCCCCTCGCAGGGCCGCTTTCCCTGATTCGCTGCCCAAACGTGGGATTGCAGAGGCTTTCTCACATGAGCTGGACCATCTGAAAACATATCCCCCACGACCTCACTGGCCGATTGGCATGCAGCGTGCTGCATAAGGCTTTTCTTGGAGAATGCTACCCCAGGGAGACCATAGATATCCTCTCCTACAGTGTGCCGCCGCTGCCGCTGCCGCTGCCGCTGCCACACATGAATGTGTCTCTATAGCTGGGGGTTGTTGTGTAGCGAGGTGCCTCTATTAGGCACAAATCCACCCACTGGTGTGCATGTGTGGGTGTGTACTGTCAGTCTCCTCTGTTCTCCGAGGGTGGAAAAAAAAAAAAAAACCCTGCTCAGAGGTAGTAAAGGAACATTTGATTGACCAAGATGGTGATTATTGTTAATGTATCAGTAGATTATCTGTTTTCATGTTTATTTGCGGCCCTCCCAAGTCGCTTGGATATAATGAGCAGCACAAAGTGGAGGATAATGATTTTCTGTTGGGGGGGGGCGTGACATTTAAAGATGAAGTGTGTGATTGATGAATGCATTGATTGATTACCTACTTATTTGTTCGTGTACCTGATGGCAGCAACCTGTTATGCAAATCTCTGTGGACCACCCATAATTAAATGCAAATTAGGGCGGCATTAACAGACATTTCCTGCGCCGGCTCGGCAGCGAGGGGCCGTCCTTTTGTCCCCACAAAATGATTTTTTTTTTTTGCTGGGATTACCATTGCAACTATTCTCTTCACGTTTGGCTGACTTTTCGGCAACAACAACAGCAAAAAAAAAAAAAAAAAAAGGCTCATCTCCAGCGTATGAATCAATATCACGTCTTCAACGCTATCCGGGTCTGGAAGTAGCAGGTCCTGTCCGCCTCAACGCGCAAGCAGAGGCCGCGCCATTCAGAGTCAGAGCAGGAGGTGTTTGGCACACCAACACGAATGCGCTCAGTGGACTACCTTGCCACACACACACATATGCACCCACACACACATACACAGGCAGACATATAAAGTAGGTATTAAACTATCCTCGCAAGTACTTGGAATACACTCCACATAGCTTTGCAGTCCTGCTTGACAGCAAAGTCATCAGCTGTCTTTAGGGGAGTCATGAAAACATTTAATAATCATTCCACAGTCCATTTCTCAGCAGCTCGGGCTGCAGCCCAACATAAAATCCACAAATTACGTGTGATTTGGCAAAGATGTCCCACATAAAAAATGAGTTGAGAAAAGACATTTATTCGTCGCTGCTTTATCAGCAGTGTTCACGAAAAGGACACGGCATCGCATGCTCTCTCCAATAATATCACTCCCCCACTAGCTATTACGGACCGTTTTTAAGGCGACCTCATTTCTCCCTCCCTGTCAGGGCGCGATGCATTTCACCCGGCTGTCACAATGCAACCGTTGTCAGCGGATGCCACCAGGCTTCCTTCACTTCCAATCTCACACGAAAAAAAATAAAATGAAAAATGAAAAAAAGGAAGTGCCCCCCAACATGGCAACATGTCACTCGAGCCGTTTCTGCTGTTTTCTTCGCTTCATGTTGATTTCCTCATACTGTCAAGGTTATTAAAACATGAGTTGTGTGTCACCGCTCGGGTGCAACAGAAGCTTTTGAAGCATGAAGATACTCATCATCAGACAGGCTCTCTTTGCTGAGGCAAGATTTTTATGCACACTCTCCAAGACCCAACGTCGACAACAGAGGCATTACCAGCAAACCACAAAAAGCTATAATCGTAAATCAGCTGTTCTCTTCTGTATTTAAAGGCTGGCTTTGGATTTTTACTACAGTTGTGGTATTGGATCTCCAGTTGTCCATGTTTGGTTGGATTGGTGTTCTGTTCTTTTCTGTGTGTGCTGTAATGGGACACCCAGATGACTGAGTACTGCATGTTCAACCAAAATTACACAGAAATTTTGCGGTTCCACGTATAATGAAAACGGATGACACCCTCCCTCTGGAGCAGTGTGCAGTACACCTGGAGAGCTGTGATCTGATCTTCCAAAGTCTCAGTTTTATGACATGCTATATCCCTGACAATGTCTCAGGATTTATCAAATGGATCCCTCCTTATCCCCCCATCTCAGTTGTGTCATAAGTAAGAGTACCAGCAGTGAGAGCAGAGAGAAAATCAATAGAAAGGCATAGCACATCCTTGGTGAGGCACTGGGCCCAATCATCCCTTCCTATTGGCGATATGATCCTGGGAGATATCAGTCTAATTCTGATGAGGCCCTGGACTGCCAGTCTAGACTTTCATCCTTCTGTACACAAACTTAAAAGGCTTGGTATTATCATATCAGGAAGTATGATCAGGGGAGGACCAGCTTAAAGATGGAGCTGTCACAAAACTCATACAAGATCACTCTCTAGTCTTCAGGTTACTGATTAGTCTCATGTCTAATTGCAAAACAGCTAGAATTTGTTCAAGCATTGACTGAGTTGACTTTCTGCTCAGACGCTGGACTCTGTGTAACTCGGTGAGCTGTAATCTGTCAGTGATAGCGTTTCAGATCTGCTTGAAAAGTTTAATTTAGCTGAGCAGAAGCTCCCAGTTCATTATTATACGGGAGGTTCCTCGGTGTATATAAGATTGCTTAGCAGAATATTCCGAATGATACAAATTACAATGACAGACTCAATGCTTTGCATTTTTTTTTCAATGTTTGTCAGAAACTCACCCTTTGCCTCTATCTTTTCAGGTGTTTTTGGCCTGACTTGAAAGCCAAATGGAGTCTCTCCTGGTGTACCTGATTGTCCTCGGTGTGGCTGTGAAGGCACACAAAGTTCAGATCTGCCCCAAACGCTGCGTCTGCCAGGTGCTTAATCCCAATCTGGCTACTTTGTGCGACAAAAAGGGGCTTCTGTTCGTGCCGCCGAACATCGACCGGCACACGGTGGAGATGCGCCTCGGGGATAACTTCGTCACCAGCATCAAGCGCAAAGACTTTGCCAACATGACCAAGCTGGTGGACCTGACCCTTTCTCGCAACACCATCGGCTCCATCGCGCCCCACGCCTTCAAGGACCTGGAGAACCTCCGAGCCCTTCACCTCGACAGCAACCGGCTGACCCGCATCACCAACGACACCTTCAGCGGCATGTCCAAGCTGCACCACCTCATCCTCAACAACAACCAGCTCACGCACATCCAGATCGGGGCCTTCAATGACCTGACGGCGCTGGAGGAGCTGGACCTATCCTACAACAACTTGGAGGGCGCCCCGTGGGTGGCTATTCAGAGGATGTCGAACCTCCACACGCTCAATTTGGACCACAACATGCTCAGTTACATCCCGGAGGGGACTTTCTCTGGGTTGCAGAAGCTAAAGAGACTGGACGTTACCTCCAATAAACTCCAGAAGCTTCCTCCGGACCCTATTTTCCAAAGGGCGGGGGTCCTGGCCACGTCTGGGATAATGGGGCCGTCGTCATTCGCTCTGAGCTTCGGAGGGAACCCGCTGAGGTGTAACTGCGAGCTGCTTTGGCTGCGGAGGTTGCGTAGAGAGGATGATCTGGAGACCTGTGCCTCGCCGCAACACCTCGCTGGGCGATATTTTTGGACTGTCTCAGAAGAAGAGTTCCTGTGCGAGCCGCCTCTCATCACCAGGCACTCTCAGGTATCCCTTCTGAGCGGAGTGTGCAGCATTAAGACGCGGCACTCACCGCCGCTCCCCTCTCTGAGCCAGACAGTCAATTCTCCCTTAGTTAGTCCGAGGTGGCACTTTGAGCTTTTTATGACTGCCACATTAGATATTAGCTGTGTGTGCCAGAGGAGTGTTACACGAGTTGTGGGAGTTTCCTGGGCCACTCAAACTAACGGATTATTGCTGAATTAAAAGAAGAAAAAAAAAGGGAGGGGAGGCTTGCTTAAAATACGCAATCAAGCTGTGGCAGCACTTTTAGAGGAGTTCTTTAGTGGGATTTTCAGTTATCATCCTAATAAAGCTATTTTGCAGGTTTATGACGGAGCCGCGCTGAAGCTCTTAATACACAGCAGCAGCTTACAGTGATTTAGTCCTTGATTCATGCATCCAAACAAAATTATCTGATCAAATCCTTGCCGAATAACCACTGCTATAGGAACTCATTTATATTCCGCTGAGGTATTCTGCATAATTGCAGACAAAATTAACTTTCACTTGGACTCTAGCATATGCTGTCATTTTGATAATCTTGTCCTCGTAACGCTGCTGCTACGGTATCGTGACAATGATCGATTGTTGGTCACACCATCAGTGAGGTGTATGCATATTCTCATCTGACCAGGTAGGAGGCATCTCAGTACAAATTGAATTAGGTCAACTGGACTCGGTCGACATTTGGACAGCATTTCATGTGAACTGGGGCAAAACGTCTTCCATGACATATGACCAAGTCTCATTTACCTGGTTCGATCATCAATAAAGGCGTAATTATAATAACTAGGAGAAAATTACAGTACAAAAGGTGACCGTCCATAATGACTGTTTCTGTTTTCCTTTTGTGAGTGATCGTATCGGTAAAAGTCTCCTCGCCGATCGCAGTTCTTCTCTCTGTCTCAGGAGCTTCGGGCTTTGGAGGGTCAGAGCGTGTCCCTGCGCTGTAAGGCCCGGGGCGACCCCGACCCCGTCATCCACTGGATCGCGCCCGACGGACGCCTGATGTCCAACTCCTCCAGAGCCGCGGTCCACACAGACGGAACGCTGGACATCCTCATCAGCACCGTCAAGGACTCCGGTCTGTTTACATTCCCGGGGCTGTGCTGCGTGTTGTTTACCGAACAAAATTAGTCGTTGGCTTTATCCACACATACGCCTTCATAACTCAAGTGTCTGCCTACACTCTGTGACAAAGTTCAGAGTGGAGCGATGTTTTGCTTGTGTGGTGATTAGAGGCACCATGGAATGAAAAAGGACTCCTTTCTATGCATTTAGTTACTTATTTGTTCACAAATCTTAAGGGTGAACACAGTAATTCACCAGCAATCCTTATGAATCCTTTATACTCTATGAGGATTGATAGCATTCCCATGTCTGTGCAGCAGAAGTCAGCAGCTGATACTTACCCCAAGAAGCACTTGTATTTTTTTTTTCCCCCCACTAAATTTTATGGCTGAGAAATTGTGAGGCCAAAACGAAAAAAAACCTTGGGCTCTAAGACACACTTGAAAGAATTTTGAAATCCTGAATCTCTCCACCCCCATCAGCGGGTCAGAGTGTGATCTGCTTCAAGTGTCTCTCCATTCGCAAAATGTACTTTTCTTCTTGTTTGAGTTTCGCTGTGCAGATCTGAAAGGAGAAGGGTGTTTTGCTGTGTTCACTGAAAATCATATTTCATGGGCCTGGATGATGAACATGATGTGTAATGTCGCAAAACTGTTGAAATCCCAATTTAGCACCAAGTAGCCAATCTTCTACTCGCACTGTTGAGAGTGTGTGTTCACTATGAGACATCTTGTGGCCCACAGAAACGATCATTTCAAAATGATTATTTGCATATTTAAAGCACGCTGTTGATTTTTTTTCCACTGAGTGATACAGACCTCATGGAAAAAAACATGCCTAGCTGTGTCTATTTGGAGGAGTGTGTGCATACATACACACCTTAAAATGTTTAATAAAAGGTGTTGAACTTACTCTCGGAAAGGTTAGATGGAAAAGTGTTCCAGGTATGACTGTTTACAGAGCTATGCGATGTTTCTGAGTGCCTTAATCTATGTGTATCATATGCTGTTTATTTGAACATCGTGATAAATGTCAGGTTTCAAGCAATTATTTCTCATTGCAGGTTCATTCACCTGCGTCGCCTCCAACCCAGCCGGAGAAGCGCAGCAGACCGTGGATCTGGTCATCGCTAAGCTCCCTCATATCATCAACAACACAATTGCGGAGCAGGAGCCCGACCCCGGGTCATCAGATATCGCCACGGTGACCAAGACGGGGCTGGAGGCGGGGGGAGTGCCTCTGGGGAACGCCAAGACCAGCCAGGAGAAGAAAGTCGTCATTGCTGAGGCCACCTCCACCTCGGCCCTCGTCAAGTTTAACTTCCACCGGAGCATTCCCGGCATCCGCATGTTCCAGATCCAGTATAACGGGACGTATGATGATTCACTGGTGTACAGGTAAGCAGAGGAAACCTGCCAGAATAGTGTGAAGCATCGCCTATTTCCATGACTCTCATTTTGCCTCGTCTTTGAGCGCTTACATCTGTAGATATTTAGTCATTAAATGGTGGGCCCGGCTGTCAACGTGATTATTTGTGATGTCTATTAATCCTATCAGGAAGACAGACTCACGCACTGTATCTGAATTCTTATTCTTCTGCTTCTAATCCACCGCTGCCGCAGCCGATCATTTACTATGTGCAAAACCTTGATAATGCTTAATCAACGAGATCGAAACGGAATGTCAGCACTGAGCTTTGGACTCGTAGAAAGATGAAAGCGTCGTCTTCCAGTGTTTTACAAAAAGCATCAGAGGCTTCACACATGCCTATCCGAGGAGCTGGGGCAACACAGCTTCTTTCATCTCTGCCACCGCTCGCTCCATATTAAGTGCTAATCACAGAGCCGCGATAGGATCATCACACAAACCCATCATTTTTACACATGGACTCCGGAGTCTGTTTCCAATTTTGTTGTTTGAATAGCGACGACTGAATTCAGGAGACAGCCAGTCGTTGTGAGCAAGAGCCTAATGTGTGAGCAAACGTCGGTATCCTGCATCCCAGCTCCTGAAAGCTCCTTTTTTTTTTTTCATCAGTTTCTATGCTGGAGAGAATAAATCAAATGTCACTGGAGATTATTCCTAGACAGATGTTAAATAGCTCCCTGAGAGATAAATGATTGTCATGTCATTTTTATCCCCGAAAACAATAACACGGATAATCTGATTTGCTCATGTCTCCTTTATTTTAACCCCCTCTGATCTGTGTCTTCCAGGATGATCCCTCCCACCAGTAAGAATATCCTGGTGAACAACCTGGCGGCCGGCACGCACTACGACTTGTGCGTGCTGGCCATCTACGACGACCAGGTGACCTCGCTGACCGCCACCAGGGTGATCGGCTGCGTCCACTTCACCACGGAGCCGCAGTACCTCAGATGCCATTTCATGCAGTCCCAGTTTCTCGGCGGCACCATTGTGGTTATCATCGGAGGGATTATCGTGGCCTCCGTGCTTGCTTTTATCATTTTTCTCATTGTGCGCTACCGGGTGTGTAACCAAGGAGATGCTGATAAGGTCAGTTTGGCACGATTCCCTTGTTTTGTTCTGTTTCTCTTCGCTGTTTCTTTCGCCTTTTGAAACGGCGATGTTCCTGCTAGAATGGCTCTCATTGTGTTCATTCATCCTGTGCTTGTCTCTCGTCATGTCAGGCGCTGGAGATGGGGGATATTCGCTCGCTGAGCAGTGATGGACAGCTACAAGGATGTGGGATTCCCAAGTCCCTCTCCAAGCAGGTTTTGCGTCCAGAGAAGAATGACAAGGACTGCCTCCGAGTCACCCTGCCGCCCCCGGAACCCGCCAAGCACCGGCCTCCCGTCGTGGTCGCCGCCACA
Organism: Salarias fasciatus; assembly: GCF_902148845.1. NCBI lineage: Eukaryota > Metazoa > Chordata > Actinopteri > Blenniiformes > Blenniidae > Salarias > Salarias fasciatus. Next base: position 20,456,965 of record NC_043759.1, read on the forward strand.
AAACCCTCTGTTCCCGATTGCACCGTCTCCACTTCTGCCGGCAGCCACAGCTGGCACCCGGCCTCCCCGGGCGCCCCGAGGCCAAAACGCTCCGGCGCCCCACCGAAACCCTCGGAGGCCCGCCGGGCCGAGGCGCAAGCGGACGTTGCGCTGGATAACATGAACCGGAATAACTCCTCGGAGGTTAAAATGGCCACCGCCGTCGGTCTCGCCATGCCCGGCCAGCCCGCCACATGGACCGCGGCCCCCAGGGGTGGAACGCGGCCGCACCAGGCCTCCCGACAGTACATGACCGTGCCTGCAGGGGGAGCCAGGGTGAACCGCAGGCACTCCCTGAACGCGGACTCGTACCGGGAGCGCTGCTACATGGCCTACCCCAAAGCCGGGGCCAGTCTGCGCTCCAAACGCAGCCTGTCGATGAGCGGGGAGCTTCCGCAGATCGACGGCACGTCAAACATTCCCCGGGCCAGGGACAAGCCTTCCAGGTCCGAGTGGCTTTTGGAGAGCACTTTATGATCGGAAGTTTGAGACCTCTTGTTTACCTGGGATGGATTTGCGGCCGTCGTGGAGCAGACAGGGATCTCACGCCTTGCTTGGAGCTTTTGAGCTCTTTATTGAGGGACCTGCGGTATTCTCCCATGTACCCGGGGAGAGGCAGGCACACAGGGTAGTGGGAATAGTTTCACATTTGTTTTCTACCTTATAACCAATCAAAGTCTTCTTTATAACAACGTTTGAACAAAATTTGACGAAAGGCACAACAATGTATAAAAAGCAGTTTCCTGTACAGTTGTGTGAGATGCTGTATATCTCAGTACAACCATAAGTGTTCATGTGGTATTGAATGCAGTAAACTGGACATACTGTATTATAACAAAGGAAGCATCACACGGGGGATGGGGTTATTATACTCTCTGTCTCATTGCCTGTTACTTAAAGTGATACAATCTCTGTAGACTTTGAACACGATTCTTGTCTCCAGCTTTACACACAGATGGTGACATGTCTTAATTACCTTTTGGCGGCAGTTTGGGGAGATTACGAATGTGCTTTACATCCCAGAGGTGTAGAAACAGAATGTAGTAGACAGACAGCGCTCCATCTTTTCATCCCCACACACTCCCAGACACAGCACAATGCAGCATTTTTTTCGTGGCACAAGTCGACTCAGCCTAATACTGCCCTCCAGTTTGAATCGATACATTTTTATCACATAATTACATAAGGACTCAACCCCGATAGGATTCCTGTCACGGCTGATGTGAGCGACAATTGGACCAACACCAACAGCGTGACAGGTGTGAGAGGCGATCTGACATTAACGTGCGGGTGAGCTCCGCAGGAAGCGCTTCATTTCCATGTTTTTTACTTAACCTGAAGCTACCATGTCACGCCGATGACAACCATTGTAAAATAACTTGTCGATGTTAGAGAAACGATAATCACAAGAATGGGAGGACGTCTGCTCTTGATTTTGCTGTTGTTTCTGTTTGATGTTTACCAGTATAAATAAACCAGTGATAAAAGGGACACACTCAGATTTATCTCATTTTCAGCTTGCCTTGTGTATTTTTGCCCAAGTTTCCCTCCGTTGCAATTAGAGAGCAGCCATTTGTACAGCGCGATGTATTTCTAGAACAAAACAATAGCTGCATCTCTTAGTTGTGTGAGCTCCGCCATGTGAAGAAGTAATGAATTTGGGATTTAAGGAGTCTGGCAGCGACATAATTCCTCTATTTCTGCAAGTTGTGGACCTCTGACGGATAATTGCCCCGAGCTCTTGTTGTTTGTTCAAAGAGTGAAGGGAAGCAGATGATGAAAAGAGGCCATGCTAGTCACCGGGGACGCCTCTCGCCTGCGCATCTCCGCGCTCATCTGACAGCGCCGTGCCTGTGCACCTCGGACTTCGGCCGCCGCAGAAACCTGCTGCGGGAGAGGTTAAACACAACCTCAGCAGTGGGAACCGGTGCATGACTAATGCTACAGTCACAACAATGAGCCCTGATTGTGGCACTGACATGATACGCTTTACCTGCTGGAACACAAGTATTTTGGTCGTTGATTGATTTTTATGTAAAACACAAAGACTCTGGCGGCAAGGGACCTCGAGGGATTGCTGCAGCGCATTCAGACTGGAGCTTCAGTGTTATGGAAAGAAAACTTGCCAAGATGAGGTCCACATACAGTATGCACAGCACAAATTAATTGCCGTCACCTAAACAAGTTGTGTTCTAGCCTATTTATTCATTATTTCTTGCTCACTGTGGGTGATTAAAATGCTGAGAAGCTTGGCCTGAGTGGTGGTTCGGGCTTTGGCAAGAGCCAGAGGTGTGTGTTAATAATAGATGCATTTCTAGAGGGACAGGGAGGGAGAGAGACGGAAAACTAGGAGGAGATGACGGGAGGCAGCAAGAGGGAGATGGAAGGTTTTGTGAAACAAATACTGGGAGGATGGTGGGAGGCGGGGAGGCACGGGTGAGGATGAAGAAACCGCGAGCTTGAGTGAGAGGTGCAGAGAAGAAAGCGAGACGGCTCAGAGACGGAGAGAGAAACAAGAGAGGAGGAGGGCGGTAAGGAAGAGCGTAGTGCAGGAGACAGAGAAAAGAGCATCCTTTGTACGCCGGCCGTGCAGCCTCTGGCTCGTCGGTATTCACTGCACCTTCACAAAGACGGGGAGGGAGGAGGAGGACGAGGTGGGGGGGGGGTGGGGGGCCGGGGTGAACGTGGGTGACGGACCTCGGCTGGAGGTCCAGCAGAGAGCAGCGCAGCGAGTCCTCCGGCCAGACCAGAACCGCACGTTTGCCTTCACAAGACTGCACCGGCTTGACCCGCTTTCCAAACCCCTGTAATGTGTTTCCTGATCCTCGTCTCGTTTTCCTCTGGCTCCCTCCGAGCGCCTCCCTCCTCTCCGGCTTACTGTCTTGCATCATGCTGACTCACTCCTCCTGCCACGCTCCTGAGCAGCCCTCCGAACCCCGACCACCACCACCACCACCACCACCACCCACCGGCTGGCCCGCTCAAGAAACTCCACCTGCCAGTCTTTCTGCCTTCTACAAACAGACAGGCCCGTTCCTCGTCAGTCTGGGTTGATACTGTCAGAAGCGTTGCGATTACCATTTTGACACAGCGTCGCAATCTGCAGATTTATTCGTTCCCTGCTCTTATTGCTAATAGGCTTTTCATTCTTTAGCTTGAGTTTCAGTTGATTCTGGAGCACAACGTCCCTTTATGGAGCACTTACACTAACGTGGCCTCTTATGCCACAATTGCTTGCTTTTATGACAATCATGCGGTGGGTGGAAATCACATTGGGCCGCTGATAGAGTCCATTGTCTTATTTAAAGAGATCATTGTGCCTATTTCAACCAAACTGAAGAGCCCATTACTATCGCAGACAACGAACGGCAGGAATGCCTAATCGAAGGAAACTGCTGCCCTTCAACAAGTGTTTTAGCACCTTTCGCTCTCCGCGCTGCAGCTCGGCGCTTCATTATCTCCACGCGCCAGGCGGTGTTAGTCAAAGTCACACATGAGGCCGTTGTTTCACTGGCAACAACTATTTCTGGGAGCACGTATGAAATGGGTGCGGGCTGAGATCACGAATCCAAACAAAACACCACCGGCGTGCAGTCTGCAGTGGGGTGGGGTGGGGTGGTCGGGGGGGAGGGGGGGGGACAGACAGTAGGGGGGGGGTGTTGCAAAGTGTAAAATATGCACCAGTAATTCCGAAGAGTATGCATTATTGAGAGGAGTAAATGGGTCCAGAATGAACATCATGGCTCATTAATAGTGGATGTGATTACTGTTTCGGGGAAAACAGCAGCCGGGGTAAAGGGGGAGATAATTGAAATGGTCAAATCTAAACTAAAGACTTCCTTGTTTACTCAGCACCAACTGTTACTGTCAAGTCAAAAACTCATGACTAAAGCTGACAACTCACGCTGTCAAGTGTCCTGTGATGGCGTTTGTCGGCTCACTGTTCTCTTCCCCTCCCTTGACCAGTTCAAAGGGGTTTGCAGGAGGGTTTGCCGTCATTCATTTTTTATGATCTAAGCTTTTGAGTCATCTACGATTCAATTACCAACAGGATTTTGACAAAGCCGGAGGAGAAAATGAGTGAGCGTTTCTGAAAATCCCATTAGAAAGTGGAGGAGTCAGCCGAGTGAAGGTCACACACCGGGGGGTGCTGACGGAGCGACTTTGCACGCCTCGACACGCAGACTTGAGTGAGTGACACGGCGTCGTCCCGCAGCGCCGCCGCCAGATTTGGTTTGACGTGAACCCAGATTATCGCGTCGCGGCCCCCCCGAGGGGTTCCCACGCTGAACCAACAGATGCTCCCTCCTCTCTCTCTCTCTCTCTCTCTCCTCCTCCTCCCCTGCCTCCCCTCCTTCAGTTACATATGCTCTGGGGTGATGGACGACAACGAGGCTGGCTGCAGTTTACACCAGACATACCAGGCACCATTAGGAACCATTTTCTGCCCATTTGCCTGATAGCTGCTATCACTTATAGAAGTGTTTCTGCTCCTCTCTTCGGCTCGTGTGTCCCCCCCAGTGACGGATCTCACATCGATTTGCCAGTGTTGGAGATTACTAAGAGAATGGCGAATCAAACAAGTAGACGTGGCAGTCGGCACCCCGACTATCAACCCCGGGTAAAGGGGGCAGTTTAAGCCTCTTTAAGCATCCCATTCATAGTGACTTACTAAAAGTGCTTATGCTAATCTTGTTATCTCCTCGGGATTCTAGTAATAGAGGACGGGGAGCAGTTAGCTGTGTGCCACGTTTTCCCGTGCACATGTTTTGGGATATGCATGCGTGCGTTTGATTTTTTTGCTGAATAATTTCTTTATCCTCACCCCGGAATCTGCGCGGCTCGAGGTCTTTCATTAGCGGCTCACACCCGGGATTATGAACTTGACTGTGCTTCTGCGCGCTAATCTTATTTATTGTTCACTGTGAGCTAATTTAAGTGTGCTTGTTAAGTAGAGATATCAAAACCGCGGTGTCACATATAACGCAAATTCTACGCTAATTGGACACGTAAACTGTGCACGCCGAAGCACATGGGGAGAGGACAGAGAACGAAGCGGTGCACTGGCCCGGCAGCGACTGTTTGATCAGTCATCATCTGCTGCAGCCGATGGGACGGAGCTGCAGCCGGCGAGAGGGAGAATGTCAGGTAGCTCCTCATAAACAAGCCTTTAAAGGTCTTTTGATCTGAGCTGTGACCACGTTCGCAATGCGGAGCTTTCGGGGCGATCAGATCGCTGCAGAGCAGTACAGTGGGAGGATTTGATATGTAGATGCAATGGCTACGCTCTTTTGAAGACGGTTCCCCAGTGACCCGCTGAAGCGAAGCAAGAACGTGACGAGGATGTTAAAATGCAGCGTTAATCAAATAAAGGTCGATTTGTGATTGACATGTGAGGAAGAGTCTGAGAGACAGAGAGAGAGAGAAAAAAAACAATGACTCTGAAGATGAGACACAAGCTGGACCAATAAACTCAAGGCAAAAGACTGAAATCTCTGTACATCTGCTGCAAGAGCAGAATCAACTCAGAGTTGAAGGAATAACAGAAAAGCCAACAGACAGATAATTGACAGGTTATCCTGGGATAGTGAGGAACCACAAAGACAGAGAGAACAGTCACAATCTGGAGGGTGATGCTGTGGACATTCATTTGTCAACACAGAGAAAACCGTCCCACAGCAGAGCCCGTCTGGCAGAAACAGGCGGTGTAAGAGGAACAATGCTGATTTATTTTTTATTTATTTATTTTTCTTCTGTAGCTTCTGTGACGAGAGCAGAATTGAGCCTCGGAAACACTTGAACTGTAAAAGAGCCATGTTGGAAATGTTCTAAATAAGCAACATTTTCAGTTCGTGATCAAAACAAGTGCGGTTGCCTTTATAAATATGAAGCCTGTCAGGGGCTGCCTGGTAATCCCAGCAGACTGGGAAAGGCAGAGTACACTCTGGACTCTGGACAGGTTTCCACTCCATCACAGACCAGAAACATACATAGTACATGACATTTGGGGGATGACATTTTCATCCATAATATTTTTTTCCCTCTCTCTGAGAAATTATCATTTGAAAAAGAGAAATAAATGAAGGATAAACTATCTGATGAAAACAGCTGAACAGTTGTGTCGTGGTTGGCGCTTTCTGTGTGGTGTTTGCATGTTCTCCTGACTTGTACGTGGGTTTTCTCTGGAGTCTAAAAGGTGAACTGATGAGCCTAAATTGCAGTGAGCTGTCTCTCTTGACCTGTTTAGGAGCTCTGTGTGAAAGGGGACTAATAGTGCCACTTTGGAAAACAACTGAACTGATTATTCAGACTGAACCAGTGTTTTCTTTCCTTTCTCTTTGGATATTTCAGAGAAGATGACGTACAATCAGAGAGTTCAGGTTTCTGAGAGCAAAGCGCAGACAGCCTCATCCCACAGGTTGATTATAATGAATGTTTGCATCGGCGAAGATCAAACCCCCATTAATCATTTCTCTCCCATTATTCATCGTAAAGCTCCTCAGATTTATCGGCGTCATACCGAAACAGATGTAAAGAAGTTAGAATGAGCTCCTCATCTTCCACTTCTGACAGAAAGTTTGCTGTTTACTCGCTGATGTCTTGGTATTGATGCTCATCTGATGCAGTGAACAATGATGCAGAAGTATCTGAACACTACTTTCAACACTACACACATCAGAAGCTTGGTACTTTCAAGGATTTTCTTCATCTTTAACACGGTTTTCTATATTCTAATCTTATCATCCGCCTTTTAATGTATAATCCTAACCAGAAAGCTCAGCATAAGTGAATGCTGCCAGGTGAAATCGGTGGAGTGAAACATGTTGAGCGAAAGTCTGAATTAGTCCGAGATGCTTTCAAGCAAAGTACAGGCAGCTCAGAGTAATTTCACCTTTTTTTTATTCGGCTAAGGAAACCCAATAAATCACTGTCGGATGTCAGCAAGATTGAATTATCCTTGAAATTTCTCATTAAAGTTGTTTGTTTTTGTCCAGTAAACCACTTGCAATCCCAGAGATGGTAAATATGTAATGATTTAAACAAACAAAATAAAAAAATGAATACACCCATGAGGAGGGAACTGGAAGATTTTTGATTTTTTTTTTTTTTTTAACAAGATGAATCATTTAAACAACTCCCTTTATCAAAATAGAATGCTGTCAATATGGTGCATATTGCACATGTGCTGTATTTCGTTCGCCTCATCAGCTCGGACCCGGAGTTGGACGAAGCGGTGCAGAGAATAGACGCACATCGTCTGGCATCATGTCGTCGAACCTACTTTGGCAAACAGTGAAATGCAGTTAATTATGTTCATGTCGGGGAAGTAAATTTGAGCTTGACAGACACGGCGAGGAGATGAGAGAGGAGACAGGTGTGCTCAGACTGAGGAGCACAGAACAACAGAGGGAAGCGAGAGAGGCGGTCTATATATAGGCAGAGAGAAACAGACCTGATCGGGGCAGCAGGGGTGAGAAGGAGGGTGAGATGCAGGAGGGATGGGAAAACTGAGAGGTGAATTACAGCCTGCACCGCTGTGCACTTAGTGTCACTTTAACAGATAAAGGCAAGAATAAAATAATAAAAAAAAAAATGCTGTCTTGACATTTAAAGGATGTTTTCGGATGTGTTGCAGGCAGGGCTGGGAATCATCTGGCATGGTGGAGCAGAGCTCTGCGTCTGCAGCAGCAGTCCTGGTATTCACGGGGTATCTCAGCCTCGTTTCTCTCCTGCACACACACACACACACACACACACACACACACACACACACACACACACACACTCTCCTCTGTTACCTTGGCAACATATTTTCTGCATGGAAATAGCATCTCTTGCTGTGCCTACCGTGAAAAAATACAAGACACTTCAAGAGATTTAAACGCGTCTAGAACAGATCTGAGTTGAGAAATTGGTCCTGCAGATTGGACGGAATGGAGCTATTACCGTTCTGCATGCATGGTCGTCAAATTAAATGTGTGTGGCAACAACGAAGGAGTTAATCATAATAGTCTGTGACAGGCTTTCATTACCTTCCATTAAGGATGCGGCGGAAGGCTTAACATACATAAAGTCATTTTGTAGATTGCAGAATTTGCAACAATGACCATCAGAAAGTTTAAATCCAGAAATCTTTGCTAAAGCTTGTGTTTACTGGAGGCTTTTTTTTTTTAACCTCAGGATTTATTTACATCTACATGACTATTAAATCCAGCTCTTGACAAACAGAGCACAGACACGAGCGAGAGTCTTGTGGGGCTGTTATTAAGAAATGCAAAATAAATAATAAAGCGCGGAGGGTTGAGGGCTGATCTGCGCGGATTTCCTGATTTAGTCTCTGCACACAGATGAAGGGGTTTTGGTGCAGCAACCGTGGGAGATCTGACTGCCGGGGCCCGCCTGGTATGTTTCAGAGTGCGATGAACCTTTGTTTGCTTGCTGTCGGAGCACCATGCGGAGACGCACCAGCTAATGAAAGAAAATTCAGGCGCTCGGATTCGCACTCTGCCGCAAATAAGGCAAAAAGTTGGCCGAAGCAGAAACAGAGAGAGGGAGAGAGACGACAAGAGAAAGGGAATAACATCCAGGTAAACATGCAGCAGAGGATTAAAAAAAAAAAAAAAAGGAAGAAAAAAAAAGTGTCTTGACTCCTGGGAGAGAGGAGCCATAATGAAATAAGCATCTGAAAGAGAGCAGGTGTTGGAGGCTTGACAGACTTCAGCTGCATAACAAGTAGCACATTTACTCTCCCCTGCCTTTGTCAATCAAAACAACCAATCCCGTAAATAAATGCTCCTGTGGAAAAAAAAAAGAAAGAGGCCCCTCAAGTGGAATCATGCTTGAATCAACCTTTAAACACACACACACACACACACACACACACACACACACACACACACACACACACACACACTCACGCACGTCACTCCAGTCAAAGTTGGTTTCAGGTAGAGGAAAAGTGGATCCGGTCTTGAATTTAAAGCAGGTGCATGGAGCTGCCTGGGATCTAAATAAAAAAAAAGGCAATAAGACGTCAAGAATGCACTCAAGCTCGATCAATTTACTTCCTCTACAGAAAAATAAAGCTGCTCGCCCCCCCCCCTTTTGTTTTCAATTCTCTTCGTGACAGACGGTGAGGACAGTGGTTTTCATAATGAAAAAGCCTTCAAACAGCACATTTCACTGCACACACACACATTCACACACACACACTCAGGCTTCATGGAGCTGTAGTCACTGCCTGGGGATCAGCACCATGGAAAGCACTGCCAGCTGGGCAGGATCTGTCTGGTCTGGAGCCTGAAGGGGGCAGCAGGAGCTGCAGCCGGATGACTAGGATCAGGCCAAAGAGCAGGATCTCGGCAGGGCGCTGAGGTATACAGTGGCGTTAATCCCGCTGGCTGAGCAGAAAAGGGAATAGACTTATGTGCAAACTCCAGAAATTTCAAGTGGACACCCGAGAAGGACGGAAGGAAGGAAGGAAATCCCTCAAATCCCATCCAGCTTCAAGAACTTCCATTATCCTGTGTTAAATATGTACAAGAACGGAAACATTGCACTCAAGTGAAGGGTCACTTTACAAAAGACAGAAAAAAAAACTTCATCTCTCAAAGAACTACATGCTTTCATGCACAGGCCTCTGAAGTGAGACACAAAGGGAAAGTGTTGTAACATTAAACAAGCCTGGAGGGACAATCAGCCGGGGTGCCAGATGACTGATAAAATACTACGTGCTGTGACTGTCAATACTTGTAGTTGATAGGAAGTGTGGTCGAGAGGCCATTTGGAAAACAAGGATCTATATGTTTAGTCTGGACAGCAGAGCTACGGCCGTGGCTTGATTGTCCACGTAGGGATTGAGATACACGTGCGCAATTTCCCACGCATATCTGCAAATGACTCTGCTTCCGTAATAACCTCATCGACAGTCCCCCAGACAGGCCGGACAACATAATACGAGTAATTTGTAGGAGTGAGCCTTCATGGAGTTGTTTATTGAAGGCAAGTCCGTCTCTGCTTGAGCTGCGTCTCTTCCATGTGACTGATGGGAGTACGAAGACTAAACAGTGATGGGGACAGTGATCAGCCCAAAGTCTTCTAGTCTGCAAAAATTCAACGTTTCCATGCTTCTCTGAAAAGGTTGTATACCTCCCTTCACTGCTGTGTGCACCACTGTATGAGTTAATTCACCTGACAAGGCAGCGCAGATACACAGTCACCATTGCAGCTCTAAATTCATGTGAATTTTTACTTTACTTACTTGTAATGTCGACTCCTCGTCCTGGAGGGCTTCAATGGGAGCGATCGACAAGAAAATACCAGCTGGAATTCGCAACCTCACCTCCAGATGTCACTAAATCTCTAAGACTGCATCTCTACTGGGGAAAAAGACTCATATCCTTTAACCATAAATCCAGTAAAAACTTCCAGTGTGGTTTGACAGAGTTGGAATGACCCAGTTTATTGTGGGCAGTTGAGTTACATGGGTGTAAATATCAACAAAAGGAAGTTAATGGCTGACGTCTGTACAGTACATTCTAACGAAGAAAGTGATGGTCTCGCTTTGTCAGTTCAACGCACGCTTCAGATACTTCAACTGTGACAGGCTCCCAGTGAGTTTCTATGACACCCATCTGTGTAAAGACAGCTTATAGAAAATATAAAGCAACTCATGACTAAATGTTTAATTGGTTAACACTTTAAATCACACCTCTATCTATGTCTACTGAATTTTAATACAGCCATACAATACAGGTATACAAGGTTATTTTTGTGGTTAGAGAAAAATACAACCAAAGAAAGTGTGGAAATGCAAACATACAGCCGTTTCTTTTTTTTTTTTAAACTCCTAATCCATGTGGAACAGATCAAACGAGGCTGAAGCCTTTTTTTTTTTTTGTATCATAGGTACGATCTCGTGATGCAAGAAAAAGAAAGGTCACAACTTCCCTATATGTAGCCTGAGTCAAGTGTACAATATGCACACTTGAGGGAAATAAAAGCAACTCAAGGAAATAAAAGTACGAATAGAACGCTGCTTCTCTGATCACTGGTAAAAATAAGTCTCTGATGTTTGTCCGTGGGTTCCATCTTCTGGCGGCTGAGTGCCACTGGAGAGGCAAAGGGACCGAGTGGGCCGGGGCTCTGGGGAGTCGTCACTGCATTCCTCATCCAATGTGACAGCAGAAGAAGAGGGGGGGGGGGGGGGGCTTCAGGAAAACCAGCTGAATTTCACTGTTTTGAAGTCTTTTAATCTGTCGGATTGTTCTTTGTTTTTTTTTTTTTTTTTGTATAAATCAATAAGTCTCAAGCTTTTCATTCCAACTTCAAAAGAGGTTTCACGTGTGCTGCGAGAACGATCTCTTTTTTTCCATATTGGTGGTTCGACTCTTGCAGCTGGAGGGGGGTTGGTGGGGTGTGTGGGTCGGGGGGGTCTCATTGGTTATTTTTGGCTTTGGCGTGTGTGAGAATGTGAGACTTTAGGTTGGTGGACTGGGCGAATTTTTTATTGCAGCCGTCGAACGGGCAGACGTAGGGTCGGTCTCCAGTGTGGATCCGCACGTGCGTGCGCAGGTTGAAGTCCAGAGAAAACCTTTTCCCGCAGCCTTCGAAGGTACACTGGAAGGAAACCAGAGGCAGGCAGTGAGCAAAACGACACAAATCCATCCATTCCTTTACTGTTTTACCAAAACTGCAGGCCAGTGAGCCACCAGATGCAACATTTCCCTGACTTCATCTTACTCTCCATACCTTAATTTTGGCTCTAAACACTTAAAAACTCTAAATGCAAGACACAGCTTTCCCCGTATGTGTGTAGGAAGGCTGACTTTCGCTCCAGATGCCGACCTGGAAGGGTTTCTCTCCCGTGTGAACGAGTTGGTGGCGTTTGAGTTTGGAGCTCTCCACAAAGGCCTTGCCGCACTCGGCGCAGACGTGCACCCGCGGTCCGTGGGTGTGCAGATGCTTCCTCATGGCTGAGTTATCCCTGAACATCTTTGTGCAGCCCTGGGGGACCAAACAAAGTGCGGCACAAAGTTTACAAACAGCAACATAAATAGACCATAAAAGGTCTTCTCTTGGCAGGAAGTTTGCCGGTGCTACGGCGGAGCGCTAAGAGGTCTGGTTTTCTTGTACACAGATAAAAGAGGCATCTGTTCTCTGCTTTCTGTAAAGCTTCACAATTTAAACCCTTTTCAGAGGCAAGAAACGCTGCCGCCGCCGCCTCTATTCTCTCCTGAAGTGTTAATGTACTGTTAACGGCGGCGCACTTAAAGAGGCGAGCGCTCACGGCCATTTTACATTAGCCAGTTCAGATAAGGCCCGATTGTTCCTGTACGCACGCCGAAATCAATACACTCAATGTCTTTGCTTTTAAATAACCTTCGGTGAAATGTTCAATTACGCAGAGCAACGGCGTGCGTTGAGAAAGGTTAACGTGAAGCGCGGCGGCGTCACACTCACTTTGTGAGGGCAGGCTATCGTCCGCGGGGCGTCGTCCTCTTTGATTTTTCTGGGCTTCATTCTGGCAAAAACAAAAACGACACATTCTCAGACTCTTAAATCACAACAAACAAACGTTTCGGGTTTCTTCTGGTACAATTCTAACGTAATTTTTATTTTCTCAAGGTGATCAATAATCCATTATTAACAGAAAGAAGGTTACAGCGAGTGGCACACAGTTGAAAATGCCAGGAGGCTTTGGAAAATGCTAAAAGTCTTCATAAACTACATTATTAATCTGAAGATGCTTTTATGTTCGCTAAAGTCTTTTATCGCAAAGACTCACAATTTCACTGGCTACACTCCTGCAAATTTTGGTTTAAATGTTACATGTAGTCCTTTATAAGGCGCCTAGTCATTTCTGTGAAATCATACATTTGTGAGACAATAAAGTGAGTCGAAATATTCATATATAAAATATAGTGGAGAGTATACAACTGCCCAATGATCAATGATCACACATATATGCCCAATCATGACACACATTTCGCAATTTAGGGCTTAAAATACCTAAAATGAGACTAGTTTTTCACTTTATTTCAATCTAATAAAGGTTATCACATTCTACAAAAGAATGTACTTCTGCTCAACTATAAAACTTTTCATTTTCAGATGCACTGACTGCAAAAAAATTGCCAAACCAACAGTATTTGACCATTTAAACACCAAAGGAACCCTCTGAATTAGAGCAGATGCTCTGTCAGTGACATCTCACGTGATATTTCAGCTCATTTGGGGGTCAATTTAGTTTAGATTCAGAAGTCTGCAGAACAGATGGAGAGAATTCTGGGCAACAGCGAGGCAGCAGGCACTTTTTTGGTGATCAATTATTCAGCATTTATAGAAAACTAGGAAGTAACACATGCCTAAAGCATACAGCTCATTAGTTGTTTTTTTTGCACAATGATGAACCAGCAGCCACATTGTTTTAATGCAGCGTCACAAATTTTCCCAAAAGAGCTACATAAAAAATTAGCACTGCTACTGAAGGCTGAGACATTTTTCCTCTTTTCAAACACAATTTTTATGAGCTACAGTTGAATTGAGTCAATTGTCTTTTTTTAAATATGATTATTTTTCTAAATTTGGAGTTCAGTAAATGAAAGCTACAATTTTTCATTGACACATTTATCTTTCTTTTAACTGCAAAGCACTAATTTTGTGAGGCAATAATTGAAAGATATGATTCATAATGTATTAATGGTCCATTACGTTAAAATGTGCCTATTTCAGACATAATCAAGCTAATGATAACAGCAAATTTCATTTGATTGGGGATTTTCCAGTGACACCCTGAGGGCCGGCCAAGCAGAGCTAAATGGGCTTATGACACCCAGGTATGATCTAAAAGATAGCTGAACAAGCTGCCAGGAGCCTGTGATGTTTAGCAATCTACTGAAAACAGTATTATTCTGTTAATAAACACACTTAAACGTATAGTTTTGAAAGTCTCATTCAATTCACTGCGAGACTCTTTGGAATTAAAACTGCTGAGACGAAAATAAATACAAAGAAGCCAAATGAGCATTAGATTAGAGCTTCAAATGTAAATCCAACACACAACAGAATATCTGATTAGCAGCAGTGTCATTTTGCACAGTCATCAAATGTGTTTACACAGTGTCAACTTGTTTACAGCTGGGATCCACTGACAGAAACACACACAGACACACGGACACTAACCTGGCAAACTCAGCCAGCTGTTTGGGGTCCGACAGGTCGATGCCCGGGATGCCACCCGGGGGCAGCTTCTTCCCCGTCATGTACTCTGAGTAATCCGGGGGGGAGTTCTCCCCGACGATCTGCTCCTCCACCACCGACTCATGGTCAATGTCTTTATTGTCATCTAGAAACACATTACAGAGACTGAACCGATAACATATGAGCTTCACCCTGGCTGCAGGCCTGAGGGGCCTGCACACACACCTGCTGCTGCTCCAAGCTTCCAACAGCAGGCAGGAATAAATGAACAATTAGATCAACAAGGATGGGGGGGGGGAAATGAGAGAAATAAAACATGGAGCTAATTTCTTGATCTAATATAAGCAAAAAGGATGAACACGTGCCAGTTGTTCTTTCTATGACGAAGACATTGAAACAGCTGAGCATCTATTTTTGACAGTAACATTTATGCTGTCAGTTTTTGGGTAGACTTACATAGCTGGTTTTATTACAAATTTGACAATAGCTCTAACCTTAAAAAAGAAAAAATATTTTATTTTATTCCTATTAACAGATCCATTCATGATTTGGCCATTAATGCAATTTTAATTACTGAAAAAATTCTATTTACATCAGAATAAGGAACTATGTCAATATTTTTCATCTCTGAAACTTATGGAGAGAAAGAATGATGAAAAAAACCTACTCTGTTGTGGAAGCTTTTTAAAAATTCACTCAAACTTATCTATTTGTTTATTCTTATATTTTCTTTCTGTTTTAATTATTCTACAAATCGTCTTACATTTTCTGATATTTCTCTATTATCAAACAGAAAATGCAAAACAGTGCCAAATAGTTTTTTTTTTAATTATTGTAATTCTGTTCAAATGAAATAAATAATTGATGCACACGGATCGAGCACGGCCTCGTGCGTCCCTCCTACTCCCCATCAACCAGCAGAGAGCACTAAAAATAGAAAGAGCTGCACTGCCAGCTCGAAATGTGCTATCAGGAAAGACACTGCTGTTTTATAGTAGCTGCACCAGCTGTGGATTGTACTTCTCTGGCTCGGTGCTAGGAGCTCATGATTGGTTTTATTAAAATAAAATATAATAAAATAAAGCCTGGTTAAAGATTGACGTGAGAGCAGCGGGTGTTGCTGTGCAGCAGTTAGCCTGCTGCAGGCGCAGCGCTGTCCGCTCAGACAGCCGCTACTCTATCCATTAAATAACCCCTCAACGTGATTAAAATGTGTCAAACTTTATGTAACCCTGAAAAAACAACCCACTGCAGCTTCAAGTTGCGGGTGTTCCGCAGGTCTGCGGCCTTGCAGACGTCCTAACCCCGGCTGTGTCTGCGTCTCCACCCCCCCTCCAGCGCCGCCGCCGCCATCTCTGCCTGGCCGCCGCTATCGCCATTTTTTCGGGGCCGCCGCCATACTTACTAGTCTGGGGGAATATGGCGGCGCCCAGCAACACCTAAAACATGGCCTCCTTTCAAAACAAAAACATATCGTTGTGCCACAGCCGGTGTTTGCGTTGAAAAATCGGCGCTAAACGCGTCTCCGCGCGGCGCCGCGGCCCGTCCTCTCCAGGAACTAGTCTGGTGCAGCAGGACAACGCCCAGGCAGCGAGGCCTCCTGCGAACGGCTAACGACGGAGCGGACAGACGCGGCCGGGCCGACGTTACTCACCCGATGCCCACATCGTGACAGAGAACTCCCCCTCCAGTGTCTTTATCTGCACCTGCTTCTGTTCCCATTTCCGTCCGCCGGCCTCCGCGCCGCTTAAATAGCTCTTTTTGCCCGCTTTCTTGCCCCCGGTGCCGCCTCCTCGTTTCACCCGACCCACCGAGCTCTTCCCGGCCACAGTCACCAGAGTCTGCTCGATGTACTCGTCCTCCACCCCCGGGGCCGGCACCGGGATGAGGATCTGGTCCTCGAACCCCCCGCCGCCGTCCGTGTGCAGGTCCGAGTCGTCCCCGCCGACCACCTCCTCCCGCGTCTGCACCAGGATCACCTCCTGGTGGTGGTGGATCGAGCTGGGGTCGTCCGTGACCAGCGGCTGGAGGGCGATCATGGGCTGCCCGTCGTCGTCGTCGTCGTCCCCGCCGACCACCGTCGTCTCGATGGTCTCCACCGGTATCGTCTCCACCTCTATCTCGTGCAGCTCCACGATCTCGGCCGGCATCTCCGAGCCGTCTGTCCCAATGTACAGCGTATCTCCGGATGCCATGTTGAAATCCGCCAGCTTGCCTCTCTCATTCACGCCGTGTTGTGCTCCTGTCGGGACCTCACAAACACACTCTCACACACACACATGCACACACACACGCCCCTGCTCGGCTCCTGCTCCGTCGTCTCCCTCTGCTTCGACAACAACTCTCTCCACACTCCGGCCCTCCACTCTTCTCCACTACGCTCTGTCAGACCGAAACGTCGCGAGACTTCCGCAGTTCAACTACAACACTGCGGCTCCCCCGCAGCCAAATATCGCGAGACTTGAGTCGGTTTAACGACAGCACTGCCGCTGGTGGTGGTCCCGGGGTTCCGGGGGTTCCCTAACTTTTTACACTGATCTCTCTCAAAACTTCAGTCTTATACATTCTTTTGATTATTGAGAATTTTTTTTGCATGGTGGAGTGATCTCAAAACAAGCACACATGAAGTTTATGCTCACCAAGCAGAACCAATGAATCATATCAGAATAAAAACTTTTATTTTTATTCCATTTATGTACACAGAAAACAACCAGAAGTTTCCTCAGAGTAGGTCAAGGTCGTTCCAAATAGAAGGAAAACTATATGATAAACCTATATGATCTAAGAGGGATTTATGTAAAAAAAAAAAAAAAGTCAAGACAAGAGTGTCAATAAAAGTGTGAATAATCAATGTGTATTCATCTTCTTTATCACTTATATCCTATTCGCTGCAGTGAGGACAGAGTACACCCGGACAGGTCACCAGTTCATCACAGAGTAAACAGAGACAGGCAACCACTGTGGTTGAACCACACACACTCACATTTCCACCTGGGGGCAATTTAGGCTCTAAATGAAACCTGAAATACATGTTTTTGGAGTACCTGGAGAAAACACACACACGCAAACTTCAACTGGTATTTGAACCCAAGATTTTCTTGCTTTGAGAACCACTGCTCCAGTGTGCAGCCCCATACATGTAATGAATATGCATAACCCCATGTAATATATAAGTAAGAGGTAACGGCGACTTGGAGAACTTGAGAATAAAACTGTGAAATATTAAAGATTGTATGATATTAAATGACAATTTTTTTTCTGTCGTTTTAAAAAAATGTAAAAAAAAAAACATCTCACTAATCAATATATTGGCCCTCACTAACTGCTCTCCACTACTGTAGCTTTGCTGACATCTGTGGGAAATAAAACATTAAACTGGAATCATTAACCCTGGAACTCATGGCCTCAAACACACAGTGCGGACAAACCACCTGACGGCTTAAGTCTATTCATGTTGAAGTCCAACAGCTTTGTCTTTGAAGTTCCAGAGGTTGACCTAAAGAGAAGAAGAGCTGAGTCTCATTGCAGCACCACACATCTGACATGATATTATGTGAGTGATGAAAAGCAGCACTTTTTTTAAGTGTCACATTTGGAATTTATACTATATACTTTTATACTGGGGGAAGAAAAAACGAATTTTTAGCTTTTCAGCAAGCAGAAAAACTGCAGATATAGGCATCAAAATGATTCCAAACAGGCAGAGAAGGAAAGAGACCACCTCATTTATTCAAGACATTGTTCACAGTTTTATTTGAATTCATTTTAAATGTAGTGCGTTTCTTCTTCTTGTTGTTCGTCAAACCAGGAAGCACTTTGTCATAAAAGGAGAGAATAAAATTAACAATACGTCACCATATCCTTGCAGCCAATAGACAGTTTTATTAACAACATGATCACAAATACTCTGGTGTATTATTTATCTATTTCTTTTTTTTTTTTTTTAAGTTCATAAGGTTGCACGATCCAAAGAAGTTTCTTCCACTTGGTCTCAGGTCAAAGCCTGTGTTTTTTTTTCTGCCATGGTTCCACATGTAACTGTGTTGGCGAAAAGGATTTAAAAAAAAAAAAAAAAGAAAAAAAATTGCAGGTCTTAAGATGAGGACCAAAAATTTGGAGGTGCTCATTAAAGTATTTCAAATAAAATTTAATGAATATAACTAATATAAAATACAAAATACATAAAATGATGTGCAATAATATATTATCAACATTATCATTACTATCATTTTATCTTCACCATTTCCTCATCGTTACCATTGTACATATACTACACTACTACTACTCATATTAACATTACATTGACAATCATAAGAATGATAGAAATGATCATTAAAATGATAGTAACAATTTCAAACAAATGTGAACAAAAAAAGCAAAAAAAGAAAACAAACTAAAACAGAACAAATAAAGTCAATTTTGTCCATTTTCATCTGGGCCAAGGACAGAGGGGAAAAGTGGGCGAACAAACCACAAACATGGTAAAGAAAACAGAGTAATCAGTGCGAGAGTGTGCCCCATTCACGCCTTTCTCTCCAGACAGACAAAACCAAATGTTACAAAGACACGCCTGAAGTGCTGGAGCGACGTCGCCACGTCGCTTCAACACCACAGCAGAACAGGATGAGTAGATGTCACAGTTTGGGCCTCTGTTCCTCCTGACCTCTCCTCCTCCTCATCATCATCATCATCAGGGCCACGGCAGCTGCTTGCAGGGGCAATGGTTCAAAAAGGTGGCTCATGTCCGGGAGTGGCTACGAAAAGATTATGTCGTGCTAATTCGACCAAGTTCATTTCTAAGAGCTGTGAGGAGAAAGAACACGCGAGAGACGCTCGGATTAATAATAGAACTCAGATCGGTAACATAATCTCACAACCTGATACTGACGTACTCACTGACTCAGGAAACAGGAATGTAATACACAAGAAACACAAGAAACGATGAAGTGGACATTTCATATGTCTTTTTAGGCAAGATATGATCATCCTCTCATTTTTCAGAATTTATCAAATGGGTGAATATTTTTCTCCTGTGAAATTACATGAATTTCTGTCTCTGTGAGTGTTATTACAGTCACTACCAAAAAAACAAAAAAACAAAAAAACAAAAACAAAAACAAAAACTCAGGTTTATTCCGTTTTCTCAGTCTCCTAAATTTATGTTGAGCCTCCAGAATGAAGTTCTGATATTCAGTTATATGTGACTCTGCTGCCACCTAGTGGTTACAAATGTGCATAACTCATTGCCCGCAGAATGGATTTCCCATTAGATACTCATTAACTTGAATTAGGAGAGCCACAGTGCTCCAAATGCTGATTGATTGTGTCACTTTGGTTTTTAAAGACTAAAAATAGGCCTACCGTCAATGATGTCGTCCTTCACTTTGTGCAATTCACGAAACACCTCGTCCAAGATTTCCTGCAGAGGCACGAGAGGTTCATTTGACTGTTCACAAAACTGACATTCCCGGCAAAGATCTGCAGAGCAAAGTACTTTTTTAACAGAACTGCATAAAGTCCAGAGTGTACCTGTTTCATTCTATCGAGGTCTAAAGAGTCTGTGTCGCTGCCGCTCCCCGCCGGCCGCCCCCTGCACAATGAAAAATCATTGTCGGTTAAGCTGCCTGCTGTTGCTGTTTTTTTATATATGCATCCGGTGAGCTGCGCTGCAGCCGGGAAGCTCTCACCTCGAAACCATCGACCTGTCTGCAGAGTTCGCTCGATCCCAGGGCTTCTTCGCGCCATCTAGACGACAAACAGTCACCGCGAGATGAGAGACTCACTAAAACACTGATGCATGTGTGTACAATATGAGAAAGTCTTTCTGTATGTTCAGGTACATTTCTCAGACTGGAAAATAGAATTTTTTTTGTTGTTGTTTTTTTTCAACTAACCTGTTGCATTCTGTCCACTGCGAGTGCTGGGTGATGGAGAATTTGGGTCATCCTGGAGAAACGCAGAGAGAACCAATAAGTACAACTAATACTGCTGTAATCATCATCATCATCATCATCATCATCATCATCATCCAAACCCAAACTTTTAAGCTTTCCAATTTGATAAAACCGTGATTTTATTCTATAAGAAGATGTTTGCAGTTCAGAGATCTTCTTCTTCTTCTATGGAGCGGGTGGCGACCAACAACTTAGGTGCACAGCGCCACCTACTGTGTCTCTTGATGAATGTACTTCAGTTTACTTCCTGACCACCGTATTCACTTCAGAGATCTGTAAAACCGCGACAGCATGTATTTTGCGGCACCGGTCTGTGGTGGAGGAGTGGCGTGAGCGGACCATGAGGAAATATTGTTGAAACTAATGAGTTTTTGGACGATTAAAGCCGTTTTGGGAGCCGGCGCCACACACGCCCCATTGGCTAACAGTATACGGGTGTCTGCAGCTCGACTTTGGATCTAAATTTCTCCCAAACCACTTATCGGATCAGAAAACCCTTCTGGGTGAGTATATTGTTCTATTTTGTTCTATAAACAACATAAAAACTGTTTAAACCGAACTTATCCTTTAATTATCCCTCTGACGTGATCAACACTGTCTCGATCCCCATCTTCATCATTTCCCTAACGATCCCTCCCAGACTGAGCGGCCGGTGATGGCTCTCCGCCTACTCACGTTTTGGCTGTCCTCGGGCTTTTCTGAAGCTGCTTTCCTTCTGAGGAAAAGAAGAAACCTCAAATAAGATAAAGGGACATCAATCAAATCCATAAACAGCATTTACTCGCACTAATGACTAGTAATTTAGAAATCAAACGCAGATTAAATTCTCCAGTGACCAATTATGCTTATTTACACTGCAGGATACTGGTGTGATTGATGGTTTTTGTTCTCAGCTCGTCTCTCTGACCTTCGTGCCAGCAGAGCGTTCATCTCCTCCATCAGTCCTCCGCTTCCCCCACTTGTTCGGTTGGCATCGTTTTTGGCGCCTGAAGAGCTGTCCTCAGGCTGAGACGGAAGGAGAGCAGAGCAGTAATGAAGGCAAGAGTTACTCATGGCTTTCTGGTGTTGAGTCATTATCCCGCTATAAATACGCGGCGGCAGTCTCACTCTTTGGACGCGACGCAGTTTGGCTCCGGCGATCATGGCGGCGAGGCCCGTCGGGGCGGGCTGCTCGTCCCCGTGGCTGCCCCCGCCGAGCGGCAGCGGGGGCGGGAGGGGGGGCTGAGGCGCCGACGAGGGCGGCGGCGGACCCGGCGGAGGCGGAGGGGGAGGGGGGCCGCCCATGTTCACCGGTGGAGGTACTACTGGCGGCGCCACGGAGAGCACGGCCGGGTGGCCTTGGAAAGGAGAACCTGGAGGGGAGGAGGTCACATGGTACTCAAACTGGGTCTCTAGGGAAGCAGGCCGCGTCGATTCTGATGATCGCCTACCTGAGTTGGAGGACCGTCGCTCCCGCTCCATGTGAGCCTGCATCTGCTGCTGCTGCTCCATCATTTGCCTTCAAGGACAAAGAACAAGAGCCGGTTTATTGGTTCACTTAGCCGGAAATCTCACCGAGAAACCAGGAAAAAGTCATTTTAAAGATTTGCTGGAAACTTAAAAATGTTGTGACCAGTGACTTTAAACCATAAAACAGACGTGTGGTGAAAATAATATATATATTTCTTTGTAAACTAAGCAACTCATCTTCAACAACAAAAACATGCATGAGAAAATGAGTTCAAAGATGGTTTAATACTCTTAACAATAAGCATCATTTTGTGCAACAGTGCATTCAAACTGACCAAAAAGAGGGAAAATGTCGTTTCATGTCTTTCTGAAAATCACTTCCTCCTTCATCTCTATCACCCCCCCCCCCCCCCCCCCCCCCCCCCCCCCCGCCCCCTCCCCCCCGTCACACGTCTCTCCCAGCATATGTGTGTCACGGCGCAGGGGGGAAAACGGAGGAGACAGTCCGCAGGCAGGAAGTGGAATTTTCCAGCTGTGCGTCGGACAGGAGAAGTGCTGAGGCGGCGGCAGCCTCCCCGACGGGACGACGGCGTACGCAGCAGGACCGAGAGCCGCCGAGCGATACGGCCTCTCAGCCGCTGGAGAGAGCCCCGTCCAATTAATACGCATCCACGGACGAGCACACACTCTCTCCACCTCGCTATCGTGGCCGTAATCCTTTGTGCCAGAGGAAGAGTTTAGTCAACGTCGGATCAGACAGAGATACAATTCCCATCATATTTGTTCTCTTAAGCCCCGGCATTTGGACGAACCAGCAGGAATGGGTTTAAAAACAGCGACGCCAGACCTCGTCGTGTCTGCATCAGAAGGAGAGGGCTTAACAGCAGGAACACAGACGACAGCGTGAGGCGGGAAACACCAAATGCTTCTCCTAATTATTTCAGATTCTTCAAAATTTGTCTGTTGGATCGTCGGCCATGTAAAACGGAAAGGCATTAAGGGCTGTCAGAGAATAAAAGTCGCTGCAGGAGTTCACGGCCCGGCTGTGTGGCGGCTTGTCAGACACATGGGACTACGTTTACTGAGCTAATCCTGGCCACGGCCCGCTCCTCCTGTTTGGACGGAGTTCATTTGCAGTTCATCTATTGGCCTGGAGATTATTCACCCAAACGTCCCAAACAGGCACGCAGTAAAACACACAAAGGCTCACTGGGAAACATTTCAGACGCCGTAAATGTCACAAGACCGGTGGGGTTCTCTGAAGAAAGCCAAGAGTTTGATTTGATTGACTGAATTAAGACACATTTCTGACCTGATCACAAACTGGACATCTTTTCACATGTACTGACACTCAAACTGCTTGCAAGGAGTTTTTTTTTTTTTTTCCACAGCAGGACAATTTTTAGCTCAATGCTCTGAACAAGCCATTAACCACCACTTAACCAGTATTAAAAAAAATCAGCCACATAAAGTTCACAGCGAGCTGCTTCACAATTAATCCAGAGAGCTTAATTTGTCCCTCGGGGGATAATGTAAGTAAAAAGAGCTAAAAGGAGAATAAACACTGAACTTGCAATTATCTATATTCTATTTTAGAAAGAAAACCAGTTTTTTTTCCACTGTGCACTGCAATAAAAAGGTTATGTTTTGGAAGTTTAACTCCAGAGATTGATGGTACCTTGCTCTCTGAGCTTCTATCTCGTCTGAGGTGGGTCCGTTCTGGACGTGGCGCTGGAGAGCTGGACCTGAATATGCAAATGAAAGGCAAGAGAGAGAGAGAGAGAGAAAGGAGAAGAAGAGACAGATAAAGTAAATCCGGCCTTAATAATCTATTACCAGCACTATAATGGTAATTGAAATTAGTGCCAGTCAAGACAATTAACCAGCGAATGACAAGGAATTAAACAGCGACTTGATCATTATGTCCTTGCTTCATTCTTTTTCTTTTTCTTTTTTTGCTGCAAGGAGTAATGTGCAGTGAAGGGCATATTAATCCTGCACTCGTCACAAATGAGCTGAAAACGATGCTTCCACTTGAAGCCGAGAAGGATGTGACTCACAGTTTCTTTTGCCCAATGAAGATTTTTTTGCTGCTGAGTGAAATGAAGCCCGTTTTATTCATCTGTCTCACACACACATAAAAATATCACACCCTGGGGACAATTCAGGACGTTTGAACCCAGCAGCAGTGCTAACCGCCGCTCCACCGCGACCTAACCTGCGGTCATTTCCCTGAAAAGTAACAGAGGTTCCTTCTTATCGCGCGAGCTTTGAGATGTAATCCGTTCAACAGCAGCAGTGAGATGTTCAGATAGGGAGTATAATTAATTTACACGGCGGTGAGATGAGAGGAAAAGGGCGTCGATCACTGCAGACCGCGTCCTCTTCCTCTTCCTTCATCTTTCTGATCTGAACCAGTCTTTATTCTGACTTCAGTGTGAAGCTGAACACGGACGGAGAGCTGTTCAAGTGAACAAAGCAGAAGCGGAAATGATCCCTCATTCGGAGTGGCGTGTCGCCTTCTTTCCTAGTGAAAGGTTCCTCTTACGTAACGGGCTTTGCGGCTCGTCTCCGCCGGGCCACTTTCGGGGTCAGCGCTCGCCGCCGATCCCCTCCCGGCGACCATAATGGAAGCAGGCCGACGGCGCTAATGGCCGACGCCGATCGAGTGACAGAAAACAAAAGGCCCGACTCAGTGCTACTATCAGGTACCTGGTCCAACACTAACACACACACACACACACACACACACACACACACACACACACACACACACACACACACACACACACACACACACACACACACACACACACACTCACACTCACTAACACACACACAGGCATAAGGTTTGACCTATAAACATGCTCCTCGTGGTATCGTATATACGGGGCTGTAAGTTCAGAAGGTTTAATGTGAAATTTGCTGCAACGGATCCACTGACTAAAACACAGCTTTCAATAATAACGGTAAAACAAAAAAGAAGAAATAAAAAAAACGAAGCCTGAAATTGGAGGCTTTTAATCCAACTTTGACCTTTTAAGCCTGATTTAACAATTTCAGGCCGATTAGATTCCCGGTGACTTTCAGACATTACTGTGTGTAAACAGAGTGTGTGTCTGTCATGTTCTCTCAGACTGTTCGGTACTGAACTATAGAGCAAGCTACTGTTTTTTTAATTTGCAGTCATGTTAGCATTTTAGAAAAACTGGTCTTTTTTTTTAAATCATGTTTTTCACTGGACGAATTTCCTCCTGAACTTCACTGGCTTGTTTGTTTTTGCAGCAACACAGCTTCCTGTCTGAGACCAATAAACTATCAATGCAGCTTAACTCCAAATTTACTGGACTTCAATATTGTGCATTCATATTTCACTTCAATGTGAGATTTCTGCCACTTTTATCATAGACTTAAACAAAGATATCTGCACATTTTAGGCTTTAAAAACGCTTGCTGCTTTGTTGAGGCTAGACTTCCATTCAAATGTCATTGTATTTTAAAAGTATATTTTTTGTTATAGATATTTTACCACAAGACTTGTAAAAATCCTTGTACATTGAAAACTACAGAAGAAGATTCATTCTTTTTTTGAGTAGCCATTAGGATGTCTTTTTGGAAAGTCTTGCACTGCAAAAAAAAGTTTTTAAGAATTTGTTACAACAGCGTTGGAGATCAATTCCTAATTGATAATATTTCCAATATGATTGCAAGTTGGTAAGTTTTTCTCCAACTAATCAAACCTTGTAGACAATTTCACTGAGACTGATTTGGATTTCTCTTTTCGCATATTTCCTGTAAAACATGAACTGTTTGGGAGTCAGAAAAAAAAGCATTTTACTTTTAGCACAGGACCCTACATTTAAAGCGTTTTTTTGTCTTGTAATCTCAAATACACAAAATAGCACCCTCACACACAAACACACACACACACACACACACAGGGTTACACTACCTACACGACATACTGAAGAAGAGAAACCGGCTGTAACAGACACAGAGGCACTGACAGATCCACTCCCGCCTGACCATCTCTTGACTTTGACAACTCTTCCTCCTCCTCCTCCTCTTCTTCTTCCATCTCTGCCCTCACCTGCCTGCCTCTTCCTCCTCCTCCTCGCCACCCGGCCGCCGTATCATCTGTCATCTTCTTGTAACCCACACCGGCACGAGCGGCAGCAGCGCAGCGAGTATCTCCGCTTTATGTTTCAAAAGGTCGGCGCCAGAAAAGATATTAAAAAAGATCCACACGCATCCACGGCTTACATTTAACCTCCAGCAGAAGGACAGCTCCAAGACGTGTTGCATTAAAACGTCCGCGTTGTTTTCCTGGTGTGCAGCTGAAACGTGGCTGTCATATAAAGAACATATTTAAGTGGCGTTTAACATTTAGAAATCATTTGACAAAAAAATCCTCCACACAGGGCTTGAAAATTATTAAATACCTCCAATCAAACTTCGAACTTCAACGTCTAGTACTTTGTTTAATCAGATGATGAAATCACTTTAACATATAATCAGAATATTACTCCAAACCAGAGTCAAACTGTCATTTTTAAAAGTTTTTGTTGTTTGTTTTTTTGTAACATTTCAAGCGTCTTCCAGACAGTTTGAAATCATTCATGAGAATTAGCCGGGGGCCTTTCGTTACATTATATACCTCACTTCTTCCTGTACACAACACAAACAACAGCATTCCCCCTCAAGTCTCGCAGGTGAAATCAACACCGAGGACGAAAGGTCAAGTTCTGACCTCCTGACCACTAGATGGTGCAGACACACCTGCTCGAACGGCGAGGAAACACACGTCTTTCTGATTTCAGCTGCACAGAGGGAGGGTGTGCGTTATGTAATCGGCTGGAGGATACGGATACGGAGGAATCCGGGGTAAGATGTGGAGGAGTAAAAATAAACAGCAGCAAACCGCGACGGGCGAACACACTCCCCTGATCGATCGTTCACTCACACACCAGCAGGACGAGTGTTAAAGCTGCAGTTTGCCTACAGTTTGTTGCTGTGTGTGTGTGTGTGTGTGTGTGTATGTGTGTGTGCAGACTCCATGCAGCTGGTGTGAGCAAGCTGCCACGTGTGTGTGTTCCTCTCCGGTGTACTGGTGCACTTGTGTTTGGCTGCTGTCACCCGAGCCTCTTTGTTCGCCGCGCCGTGTTATTAGAGAGATGAAAAGATCTGCTCTGGAGCACGGGACCCCCGGGAGACCTCCTCAGTGACTCATTCTAATGAAGAGGCAGGAGGGGGACTGCAGGGGGACACACACTGCTGCTGGAGCACACACTCCATACCCGCTCCGTCTTTCATTCACTCACTTCCTGGTTGAGGCTCATCTCTTCAAATAGCCTCTTTCCAGCGCAGACATTTTGACTCCTAGCAGGGAAAACACATCCAGAACTAATAACGTTAACGACGGCTCTGCTCCAGACGAGTCCCATCAGCCGTCACACTGTAATGTGGCTGCTATTAATTCTAATTTTGCTGCCATTTCCTTCCAGTTCAACGTGTTTGTCTGCAACAAAGTAAAAATAAAATAAAAAAAGCGAGGCTATTAGATGCCTACACTGCGCCTCTATCAATATCAGCTACAGTCTGACGTCCTCGCTGTACGTCTCCATCTACAGTCACTCATCATCTCGCAGAGGATGCTGTGTCACGGCTGAAGCACCCAGCGGTGGAGAGGAGCTGTCAAACCGAAACTGATCTACAGTCGGGCTGAGGACTCCGGACTGTGAATCATCTCAGTCGGAGGAAAGAGAGAGAGGAAGATTTCCCAGCTGGACATCCACGTATATATCAAGCCTACAGTCAGACTTTCATCCAAAATGTGCAGTGAGTGATTTGTGCATTATTTTTAATAGACAAAACTTTTCCAATCTTTTGCAGAGAATTCAGCACAAACACACATTAATAATAATAAATATTGCACATTTTCAATAATGCATGTAAGTAGAGACAAATAAATATATCTGAAACACATGGGGCTGCTAATCTGAGAATACACCTGCAAGTGGAATCAGGATGTGACTTAGTAAGTCCCGATCAGCATCTCTGCAGGAACACATGAAGCTACCCTTGGAATGAGTCTCATATTTCACTGATTCGGGACAGCGAGCTCTCTCGCCTGCTCCAGATGTGACCTTCTCGCATTTAAGCCGCTGACTCTGCATTTTCCTCAACCTGGCCGTGAGACGCACCTCCGTCCTGAGCGCTGAGCACGTTGAGGGCGAACAGCATGGCGTTGGAGAAGGTGGTGGCCTCCTCTTTGCTGGCGAAGTTGAGTCCATAGACCTGTCGGGCGTCCCTCCACTGGTGGAAGGTCGGGGTGGCTTGGTTGTACTTGAGGCCCTTCACTATTGAATAGTTAATAACCACCTGCGAGACACAAGGGGAGAGGAGAGATGCCTCAGAGACGCACGGCGAGCAGACTCCTTTACTGCAGGCGCTTCTTCCTGATCTGCGTGACGATGCGCATCAACAGATGGCAGCATGGAGGCAGGAACACAGCGCCTGCTGTCCCCATCACTCCAGCGTCATTATCAGCAAAAACATAACACACAGAATAAACTGGTTTTGTGTTGTTTCAGCTTATTATTTTCATCAGCGAAACCCTTTGTTACAAAGTTTCTTCATTGCTTTGAAAACCTGATTATATATTTAAAAAAATGTGACAAAAAAATCGTGATACAAATAAAACAGGAAAACAGATGTTAGCAACATCTGTTGGAAGTAAAACTTCCCACTGTAGGATAAGAGTACTAAAGATTTGTCTCATTTTTCAGCTATAAATGATAAAACACGTGTTTACTTTTCCAATATGGTAACTGCACATTAAAGCCCAGATTCCTTTCAGCCTCTGGAGTTGAAATCCTCCACTCCACATATTTTAACGACGGCCCCATAAACTTAAATCTACAACATAATTCTCCAATCACACATGGGCGCGTAAACACTTCGTGAAGTGATAAATTTGTGTTTTGAAATGACGTTCAACGAAGTGAAAAATCCAACATTTGAACAAAACAGCACATCAACCCGACGACTGGAAAAGTGACATCTGCATATCTAAAGCAGGCCGTGTGTGTGTGTGTGTGTGTGTGTGTGTGTGTGTGTGTGTGTGTGTGTGTGTGTGTGTGTGTGTGTGTGTGTGTTACCTGCTGGTCCTGCAGCTTGACGCCCACCACTCTGAAGGTGTTGTTGGCAGTGTTGTGGTAGATGTTGATGCGGCTGAATCCCTGCTGGCCCGGTTTGATGGGCACCCACTTCTTACTGGTGTCGTCGTAGACCATGACGGAGGCCCGCGCCTGGCAGATGCTCTGCTCGCTGGGAGGAAGGACACACAGGACACAAGCTTTGTCAAACGTATAAACTACAACATGTGATTTATTTACTTTCAATAGTTACAGATATAAACTGCACTGTGTTGCGACAATATCCATAGTATTCAGATAAGAAGTAAAGTCTGTGTGAGTTCATCAAGTCAAACGCAACAGTGAGTTTTTTTTTTTTTTCTGAGGTGAAAACTTTCCTCTCACAGTAAAACAGTCCAGTGTGTGTCTTCCTGGTGTTTGTAAGTGAGATAATCACAGCGGACATGACAACAACTCCGTCTCCTAATCCTGTGTTACACTAACAGTCTAATCCAAATGTAATCAAGCGCCTGTCCAGCATCTGCTGACGTTCTTAATGAGGCACGATGGTGAAGTGTGTGTGCGTGTGTGTGTGTGTGGCCTCCAGTGTTGTGTCTGTGTGCTCTTTCATCTGTTCATCACGGCCCACTCAGGCTTTAGTCCTGTTTTTCTCTCTCACACACACACACACACACTCCTGTCCACTGTAAACAGCAGCTCTCCCAGTCATTACCCCGATGACCTTTTCAGTTGCTCTGTGGGGCGAGAGGCCGGCGCCCGGTGCGTGCAGATGGGCGACGAGGGCACCGAGGTGCCAGCACACGAGAAAGAAACACACAGAAACAATTTTGACTTGCAAATGAGATTAACAAGAAGAGTCCCATCTGCGCCTCTGCCTCCTCGCCAAGCTAAAATTAGTGGATCAGCCCCGAAGGCGGAGTGAAAGAGCTGCGTCAGAAACGAGGGGAGAAGAAGTCGAGATTCTTGGCTTTTAGAGGACGGGCATGTGAACGCAGCATATGGTTGAAAGAGATAGGAGTTTGTCACACATAATGAAGAGGACGATCGGGTTTATTATGGAACCAACAGTTCGACCTTTGGAGTTATTTGCTTTTACGGCAGCAGAGGAGAAAAGTCATATTTATCTCTTATTGTCTGTGATGCTGTGGAGCCCAGAGGTGATAAAAGAGGCTGAGCATGAAGACTGGAAGCAGGTGGGAAAAAGGAAGAATAAAACAAAGACAGCGGTACACAGAGCATCCACTTTTCAAAAGAATAAAAGCGTCTTTATGAATGAACTGTGTGAAATAATATCCCGAGGCTGCAGGTGTAGAGCTCCCACGTGTTTTAATAACTGAATAATAAACATCGTGGGATTCTGATGAGCTCAGGTTTTCCAGATTCTGTTAACAGTTATTATATTCGGAAACTAGATATCATGCATACTCATATAAAACATCATCATGTTTTAGATGTCATGTCAACAAGTCGCTCTGTGCAGAGTTTGCATGTTCTCCCCATGACTGCATGTGTTTTTTTATGGGTCACACTAGAAAAAGTAATCAGATTTAGTTTTTTTTTTTTATGCTTCCAAATGTCAGAAGAGGTTTATTCTGACTGGTGAGGGTGGAGGAATGCTCCTCACTGTGAACTCAAATGCCTCTGAGCAGGACTTCACCTTGGTAGTACTCATTTTTTTTAAGACTCTGGAATAAAAAGCACAAGTTGTATTGACTTCAAAGAGAAAGTGAGGCAGCTGAAACTTGTAAGACCAAAATCTATTCATGCAAAAAACGCCTTTAATGCTTCCCTGCTGCCTGTATTTCAGGGCTGGGGGTATAAATAACTCACTCCCGCGCCGCGTCTCGCGATCAGGACTGAAGTTGTCTCGCACTAATTGTTGTGAAGAGTGCTGAAATCAGCCCCGGCACCGGCGAGCGGCGGTGTGTTTAATTTATTTTTGTTAACTTGTCGACGGCGTTAATTTTTAAAAAGGAGTAGCTGGCAGCGAGCTGAAATGGCACCGTGGGCCCAGAAGCATGAATAAATGAGGCTCTCGAGCTAAAAGAGTCTTGAGCAGAAAAACAGAGGAGACAGGGCGATGGAGACGGAGCGAGGGAGGGGGGGGAAGTGAGAGAGGGGAGCGAGGAAGGAGTGGAAGCAATAAAAATGGAAAAAAAAAAAAAAAAAAAAAAAAACCTGACTGACAGTTATGGGACGCGCACACAAACACACAAACACACACGCAAACAAATGCACGCGTGTGCGTCCACACACATGAAGGAATCGCATGGAGCCCGCCCCGCGCCCTGCCCGCTGAAAAATTAACAAACGCTGCAGAAGGTATGAATAAATGAAATGCCTCTGAATTTACCTCGAGAGCGTGCACACGCACACGCACACGCACACACACACGCGGTCAGAAGTGCACCTTAGACGTCATCGTCCTTGGACCTGAACACGGCAAGTTGTTGAAACAGTGCATTTCAGACAACGGGTGCAGACGGAGAAATCTCAGAGTCCAGAGCACAGAGAGGAGAGAGACTGATGCCAGGGAATTCTGCACACGTGTTAAAAGGTTTGTAATTTCGCATCAAGCTGTTATTTATCCAGGAAAAACAACAGTATATAAAAAAAAGTCATTCTTCAGTGAGTTTGACCAACATAACCTTGACTGCAATGATAACTGCAGCCACCGGCAAGGGAAAGCAACGCAAAGAAAAAAAAAGCAAAGAGTGCATGCATGCAGGAATAATGCAAAATGGCCATGATGGACATGCTGCCGCTCCGTTACAGATTATCGCCTCAGACAAGGAACACAGCATCAAGACTCGGCCTTGAACGTGAACAGCTGAAAACTTCCCGGAGTGTCCACAGCCCGATTTGTAGCTGATAAAAATACTTGGACGCACAGTAACATCCAACAAATCAGGAGAATTAGCTCCTGAATTCACTTTCTGGCGTCAAGCATGTACAGTTAATAAGTCACTGGGACCGTCTGAGGTCAGATTAATGAGGGTCTGTGCTGATAAACACATGAATTATTCATTGCAGCTGCAGAACTTGTGCAGGGTTTGGAAAGACTAATTATCCCCAGCACACGAGTTACACACGTCTTCTCTGTTTCATCTCTTGAAAACGCACATACACAATGGATACTGAACATCTGCAGCCGGTAGCTCTCCCTAGAGTCTGGGGTCATCGAGGGGTCGACGAGATGCTGTTTCAGCCAAAAACAGTCCCACTGTTAGCCTCTTTCACCTTCCTCTTTAGCCTTTCTCGAAGTTCGGCTGCAGTTCAGCAGCTGAGAGTCAGGATCCAGAATCGCTAATCGCCTCCACACCTGGGAGCCTCAAAAAGCCATTTAGTGCATGACCGGTGTGTGTCGAATAAGATGCACCTGGTCCCGTCACTTCTGCTCACCTGCAGCGTCAGAGCGGTGACACTACGTCTCCGTATCCGGAGCCGAACCTCGCGGCTAAATTGACTTCATCCGAGATGAGCAGCACGACGGCGTGCCGTCAGAGGAGAGCGACACGCCGTCGACTCAGAGAAGAAAACACAGGTCGGTGGGGCAGACAGGGATATTTCAGGAATTAGATACATAAATAAAAGCCTGAGGCATAAAACATAATTAGCTCTTTGATCCTCCCTTCAGCAGACGAGCTGCCAAAACGCAGCGAGGT
Organism: Salarias fasciatus; assembly: GCF_902148845.1. Lineage (NCBI taxonomy): Eukaryota > Metazoa > Chordata > Actinopteri > Blenniiformes > Blenniidae > Salarias > Salarias fasciatus. Next base: position 20,489,431 of record NC_043759.1, read on the forward strand.
TAAAATTTGAATTCCGCTCAGTAACTGCTTTGTAATGACTTCCTAAAAGATCATACAGGCCGAATTTCTCACAATCCCTCATAATTTGCTGCTGCCGTGTGAATTGGTTTTCACTCAATGAATGAGAGTCAGAACTGGCTTTTTAATCGGTTTTCATTCATTTGCTCTGTGAATGAGCGTCGGCCGGGTGGAGGGCGGCTTAGCGGGAAATTACTCAGGAGCCGTGTCTATCAGGAGCAAACGCACGGACGCCGTTTGTTCTGTCATGGAGTTTGGGCATGATTCTCCCAGCATGTGTCGGCGCTCGTCTCGCCTCCCGACAGTGATCCGCGCTGTCAGAGGGCCTCGTGCACGTCCCCGTCCACACACGGCGGCGTGTTACAGTACGCCGCCCTTGCAGACATTCGCCGCACCAGAGCTATTGTGTTGCTCCACTTTCCGGGGCGTCGGCGCTTCGAGGCAGCAGCAAAGCCAACAACAAAGAAAGAATCTGCCTAAAATAGCAGCACGTGTCGCTGTATGCAAATCTGTGCATGCACAGGGAAGAGATTCGTATCTGTGGTGCACGTGCAAATACATGGGGAACTTTAAAACAGAGTGAAAGTCAATCTTAAGTGAGAAAAAAGACTGTCTCTGAGTGTGTTTTTATGTCTTCCACTGTTGTCTCGGAATGAGCTGGCATTCAGCACAGTAATGAAACCAAAATATCCCCAACCTCTGATGGATTTGTTGGCGTAAGATGACAACGCGCTGATATATCTGCATTTAACCGAGCGCCCTTTAAAACACTCAGACCTCTGCACACTTGATGCGTAACGCTGCTTGATTCGATGAGTCAGTGTGAGTGAGTGATGCTCAGCCGAGATCATGTTTATATCCACGATCAGTCAGGTAGCGCTAAAACATGAATGCAAAATATGAGTGAGAGTTCCTGTGTGAAGTTTAAAGGCGAGGGTCGAATCTGGAGGGGATTTATTTACACAAAGTGAGTCATGCAGACCAAAAATGCTGAATCGCCCTCTGAGTTCCAGCAGTCCTCCTCACTGAAACTGCCTTTTCATTTCACAAACACATCCCTCAAGGTGCTTCAGGGTTTGATTTGGGTTTGTTGTTGTTGTTGTTGTATTGGGGGGAAAGCAGAAGTGACAAAAGACAGATCACAGAAAGTGTCTTTGTGTCAGAGATCCAGCTGCTCGGAGCAAACGGCCAAATCCGGAGAGTTCGCCGGCAGAACAATCATCACCGCAAAATTGTTTGCCTTTTTGTTTACCCCTGTACAAAATGCCCTCTGTTTTCGTCACAGGAGGGGATCCATGGAGGGGCTAAGTCGCCAGACGCCGTGCACAAAGAAACGTCTTGTCTGCAGAAGCGAGAGTGTGTGTGTTTGTGTGTTTGTGTGTGTGCAGCATCAGCTGTATGAAACATCAAAGCCGCATAGAGCAGAAAGAACAGCTGACAGCTTAATGATTCATAAGCACGCCAGAGCTAAACTACATTAGCAATGAGGCTAAACAGCTTTCACAGAAAATGGGATAAATCGTGTTAAATCGTCACTGAGATCCAACCTCTGGGGCCGACTGGCAAAAAACCAGGGGCCACTTTGCTTATCTGACAGTGTTTCTCTGCGCTTATCCAAGGATCTCAGACTTATTTCCAGGGAAAATCTACAGCCGCTTGCAGGAAAAAAAACAAAACAAAACAAAGCGTCAAAAGCTGCTGCAGCCACTTCTGTGAGAAGCAGAGCTGTCTCGAAACACCGAAGCAGTTCGTTCTCCTGAAACAGTGAGAAAATCAAAAGGTTTGACGGCCTTTATTCTCAGAGCATGAACAACGAGGACAGACTCCTCTCGAGAGAAACAACCACATCCAGGACTGAAGGGAGCAGCTTTCCAGGACGTTTTGTCAAGATTGTCAAGTATTAATTACTTTACAAAAACAAATAAAAAAAATTCAGATTTAAAAATGGAAATGTTAAAATGCATAAAAATAACACAGTTGCAGTTTTGGGTGGAGGTCCTGGAATCATTCTAAAAGGGGGTTCTGGGAGAACCCGTCTGCTCTGATCGATGACTCAACATCGGCCTTGCAGTCATAACTCTGCTCTAAATTGTGGACCGCCATTAGCTCACTGGCACAGTGCTGTGCGAGCGCGCCCGCTGGGCTCATACATGAATTACTGCCATCCTAAATCAGACACTGCCGCTGGTCACCTGCCAGGAAAGCCCACTGCGGCGTCCAGCTGTGCAAATGTGTAAAAAAAAAAAAAAATAAAATAACATCAGGGCGCTCAGAATGTGTTGCAATGTGACTTCCGTGATTGTGAAGGCATCGATAGACAGAGAATAGAGTCGGAACATGGATGTAGGAGGCGGCAACTATGATATCGGTACAAAATAGACAAAAATAGAACTAAAACTGTAACTTTATGACACAAGCTGGCGCCGTTTCATTTGATAATAACCGAAAACGACATGAACGTCAGTGTGATACAAGCCCCCACCTCCAAAACACCTGCGAGAGGAATTTTGTTTTCTGCTCTTCTTCACTGTCCGAGAGGCCACCTGTGTTTATTTCTGTAAGGCGGGCACTAATGAGCAGAGACAGAGAGCGTCTTACACACTGTGTGTGTGTGTGTGTGTGTATGTGTGTGTGTGTATTCCAATGTCCCGTGGTATAAATCAAGCCATGTTTATGCATGTCTGTAAAAAAAAACAACAAAAAGGGCCAGAAGAAAGTAACCTGCCCGTTACATAAGCGGCTCGCTCGTGTGTTTGAGGTTTTTGGTGGTGGAGAGGAGAAAACGGCAGAATCAGATGAGAGGAAAGTGAACCCGAGCTGACAGCAGGCCTTCAAACAGCCTGCTGGCTCAAACGCGAAACACAACAAAACAAAATGCGCAACTTGCTCAGGAGAAGTCTAAAAATAACTCATTTTCTGCGTGGGACTTGAATACATTTCACAGCTGAGGACGGAAATATCTGGTGATACTTCATGAGCAGAGAAAGCAGCCGTCAGTCCATAGACTGGGGACGGCTATATTAATTTGACTGTGTGTTTGATATGCTTGCTTTTTTTGGTCATTGTTTAAATTCTCTGGCCTTATGGTGAAGAGTGAGAGGGGTTTACAGACGGAAGACGTCAAAGGCGGGTGATCCCAGACCGCTAATTTTCTAAAATTTCAGCCTGAAATTTCATGGCTGCTGCTGCGAGTTGGACTCAACAACCGACAGAAACGCAGGAGCGAGAGAACGTTCAAAACACCGAAGAATGGAGACGCTCCAGAACCAAGATTCAAGTTATTATTCAATAAAGCAACAGGTCAGAGAGAGACGAAGAAGAAGCTCTGATTAAGAGCCGACCGTTTATCCAATTCGATCTCAGACTGCGGAAGATGTGAGGCGGGTTGGAAATCCATCACACACAGGCTCAGGGTCGTTCAAACCACAGCTGCCAACTGCAGCCCGTCATTCGTGTCTGATTGAGCTTCTAAACAAAGCAAGGCTAATTAAAGACAAGTGTTGCCACTGGGCGCCAAAGACGGCACAAACTGATCACAACTCAGCGCAGAAAAATCACCTTGGCCACCTTTGAAAATGTAATTAACTAATCAGTCAGTTTATTCAAATTGTTTTCAGCTGGCAGCAGCGATCATTAAATGCATCACTGTACATAAACAGTATCAGAAGTGTGATAGATAAACAGCATTACAGCAGGTAGAGAACGCACGCCACTTGAAACCCTTCATTAAAAAGGAAATGGATCCTGTTTTAAATCGGATGCTTCCTGCGGAGGGGCCCTGCGGCTGGAAAAGGTTTACGCAAGGGTTTCATGGCAAAGCTTTGTTGCACGACTCAGTAATACTCATCTTTGGATGATACAACGTCGCGTATTACAACCAAAATAGCACAGCGGTTTTTAAACTTCACCTCAGTGGACCGAGAGTTTTAAATTCTTTCTCTCTGTGGCCCTTTTTTTTTTTTTTTTTTTTTTTTTAGTATTATGCAAACTAATCTAGCAAACTGTGCTTTGATTTAGACCCCTGACACACACACACACACACACTGGGACACACACTCTCAGCATAGCATTTCAGAGCCTTTCCGTGTCATCTTACATGTTGGAGCCTCAGCATTACCAATCCCATTATCCACAGACTGAAGAGGAAGGTCTGCAAAAACAGCATTCATTTGTCAATAAGGCTGCGGTTTCACTAAGAAAATGAGTTTAACCACCTCTGCAGCTCCCTGTGAATGAAGTCCGATACCACCGCCACCCAAACGGAATCTAATCGAGGAGCTGCGTGCGTCGCGGCGTGCGCGGCGGCGGCATGCACTTGAGTATATTAAGCTTGTGTGCATCTAGCCTGCAGACCCTGCAGAGAGGAGGACACACAAACACACACACACACACACACACACACACACACACACACACACACACACACGTACAGACTGCTGAGACCACGCAAGAGCACGCTAATCTGTTGGCATGACAACTGGAGTGGAATATTCGCTTGGCCTAGAAAATATGGCTGTGAAGAAAAGATGAATGAGCAGCGAGATATGAATAAAAAACAGCAACATAAGCCCTCAGACACGGCGCGCGCCTTAATTATAGACCCCGCTGCATTCGCAGCGGCACAAAACACGGCGTCCCGTCTCATTGTCTGACTCTCAGGACGCTCCGGCGGCGGTTCTGCCACAGCGTGAGCTCCCGATTCGGACCGTCCGTCCGGCACGAGTCATAATCGAGGCAGACAATGTTGCGTTCGTTCGTTGCTGTTTTCTCTCCAAATGCCCAGCGAGAGCTTGTGACAGTCCCCAGAGGTCAGCCAAAGAGATGCCACCTCCCGGTGCCACGCACAGGTCTGAATTTACGGTCTAATTCCGGCTGAAAGCCGGCGAACGGCCATCCAGGACGAGGTTTCTTTTACTGCTGCGCCGCATGATTGCATAAAGCATTTAAGAGTTTCTTTACCCCCCGAGAGCTTAATGCTGAGCTCCTGAAGAAGCAGTGGGGAATGTTGTCGGAATAAGGTTTAATTTGAGATCAGGTGCTCTTAGCTTTTATGTTTGGCCAAAGCCTGCATGCATTATTGAGCGCGGTGGGTGAGACGCCCGTGCCTTGATATCAACGTAGTTGAAGTGTTGCGTCGGCGGTTTGTTGAATTCCGACCAAAGAAACCGACTTGTAAAGGCGTGGCGGCGGCCATGTGGCAAAATCTCATCAGTGAGAAAAAGAAAACAGAAAGAACAACAGCAATGAAATCAGAGGACCGCCTCTGTTTGACCCCAACTTGGCTTATATATACATGAGAGACAGAAGAGAGTGGAAAATAACCGAGAGGCTCTGTGACGGGGGGGATTTAGACTTTGGATGGTCCTTTATGTCTCAGCAAAGACGGCCAAATCCTCTGACATAACAGAAGCAGAGACAACACATGGTCAATAAGGTCCCCGGAGAGCTCGCCGCAGCCCAAACACAACAAGTCAGGACGGCGTGCGACCTGTCCCACAGCGCAGACGTGACAGGAAGCGTGCAGCTGAACGAGGAGTTATGGTTCCGGAGACGTAAAATCATAAACGTAGATGAGTTGAACCGACACGTCACATGCTACGCAAAAGCCAGAGACTCCTGTGTTGTAGTTTCTGCATTCAGGCAAACTCTTCCCGGCAGTTGGAGGAGTTTTGATTTCCTCATACCAAAACAGTAGCAGGTAGGGGCATTTTCCAAATTGCCAAAGTGCTTCTCAAAGCGACCTTTCATTAGTATTCCAGGTGTGGCATTAAAAGGCTTCAGCACAGAGCCAGACATTCCTGTCTCGCTGGTTGTTCGTGGGAATCTTGATCTGAGTTTAATGAGCGTTTGCTGGAATGTTTAATGCCACGTCTGGAGCCCGGGGCCGTCCTCATTTCTGTCTGACTGAAGCTACACGCTACTGTAAACATATTAGGGGAGCCAAACTTTGTTAAATCTCGCTGCCGATCGGACGCTTGAGCTCAGCGTCGAAGGCATCGAACAGAGGGGCAGAAGAACTCGTAGCTCGTGCTCAGAAAGACGGGCTGGAGTGGGAATATGGAGGGAGGCAGGAAGAAGTAATTAAGACGGACAGGGACAAATGGTGGAGCCAGAGAGATACAGAAGATATAGGAGCGCAGCGAAGAGCAAGGAAGGCTTTAAAAATGCATGGCTCTCCATTTAGCAGAGAAAAAAAAAACACACTGGCCGGCAGTGAGAGGAGACTGAAGGTGAGAGCCGAGCTGCAGCGTTAACACTCAAACCACATCCTGCAAAGAAAGGAAGTGGAAAAGGAAGCGGCGGTGATGCCCTGAGGCTGCGATGCCTTCCCCCCCCCGCTACGCCATTTAGCTGCTGCTCGGCCACACACACCCACAGAGCGCAGCTATGTCTACCTGCGATCTATTTACAGTCGAGTATTTACTCAAGGTCGTGAGGTCAAGCGCTCAGACGACAGCGGGACCCGGCGGTCTGCGTGACGCGGAGGCTTCTGTAATTGTCGACTCGTTTGAAACGAAAAAAAAAAGAAGAAAAAAAAACGCGCAGCGCTGCGGCGGACGTGCCACAAATGGTCCGTCAGCAGCTTCAGTGACCCAGAAAAGTTCTCAGATTTGCAGCCGGGCCGTCCGATGTTTGACATGCGTGTGCGGCAGCCTCCATCCCTGATCTGTCAGGCCAGCGCGAGCCGGGGAGACGGCGCCGACACCGAGGCTCCTCCGAGGAGACGAAACAACACAGAGCCCCTCCATCCCAGGACGTAATCCTCAAGCAGTAACTTACTTTACGGCAGTTCTTGGGCTTAAGTCAAAGGCTTTCAAGGTGAACGTAGAGACCGAGCTGACGGTACAAATGAAATCCTGCTCCTGACAGGAGTCAGGGTCGGGCCGCACAGTCATAACCTAATGGAACCAGACAGTTAAAACGTGGAGCGAAAGGAGCCTCCAGGGCCCCGTCACCACTTTTACACCATTTATGAGACTCTTATCTCAGTGTTAGCAAGCTAAGAGATATAGTTTGCTAATCGTGAAAGAAATAACAAATATTTAAAAGAGTCAAATGTCAAGGCTCTAATCCTTTTTCTTTTTTTTTTTTAGCTTTATTGGATTTCTATTTCGTTGGTGAGTCTCTACCTTCTCCCATTTGTGTCTCTCTCATTTTTGTTGGGTGGAAGGGTCAACATCAAATCCGACAATCGCGACTTAGTCTGAAACAGAAATCTGATTTATCCCATAAAGCAAATGACGTCCCGACAACAGACCCACCCTCATGCCTCACGTCTTCAGTGGAAACTCACTCTTTACACTACAAGGCTGCAGTTATACTGACATGACGCTCAACTACTACAGGCTTTTCTAATTTTACGCTCAGCTCAGGAGTGCAATGGTTCACTGCCAGTAGGGAAAACATTGCTGGAATGCTCTAAAATGGGGAAGGCGGTGAAGTGACTGGGTTGTTTGAAAAACCTTCGAACGACTTTTCCATGTGTCTTGAAGGCTTTCTGCTTTTTCTTCACAAAATGAGCAATCAAACTAATAAATCAATAGCACAGGGGGACCAAACGTCTATTAAGATACATATAATCAACTCCAAATGGCCTGCTCCTCTTCTCTCCTCGCCTGGCAGCTCCATCTCCAAACACAGATCTACTTCTCTTCAGCACAGAAGGTTCGAACCATCGCAGTCTGATCTCTCCAGCTTTATCTGAGCTGTTTATGTTTGATCCTGTCTGCTCTGGTCATTCCCCCTGACGAGCTGAGCATTTCCATCTCTGCCATGTCTTTTAAGCAGAGCTTCTGTGGAAAACCTTCCCTTTGACTCCTGCTAGCTGTCCTTCTGTCGTACATCAGCACCGACGCTCACACAAGTCGTTCTAATGCCGTCAGATTAACATACTGCAGGCTATATCCGGCATGTGAATGAATGATTAATGCACACCTCCCGTGAGAAAAAAAAAGACAGCTTTTACTTTAATGCACTGCTAAAAAAAAAACCCTGAGTGTTCAATTAATCATATTTTGTGGGTAAATAAATTAAAGCTGTAATAATAGATATTCATGGACGCTGATAGAGCATATCTTATTGTGTGGATTAAACGTTACCTTGCAGCTCAGCTGAGCACATCAGTATTTCTTATGTTTCCCAGTCAGTGTCAGTGGAGCATGAAACAAAGCTAAAAATAGAGGGTGAATCTTTGAAAAAAAAAAAAAAAAAAAAAAAGAGGCAGACAGAAAAAAAAATATGTGACATCAAAAAAAAATAAGACAGGTAATGCAATTTGTTAATCCTATTTGCTTTTTGGCTCAAATATCAGTGCAGCACATCTTCACAATGAAGGAAACATAGAGTCAGTCACACATAACGCGCCGTGAAGAAGAGGGCTCATGCTCCTGATGTAGAAGCTGCAAGAAGCCCTGAAGCACAGCGTCTCCTGCGCGCCGCATGCACACAGACGGCATACGCTCCGAGCACGCATGCACGGTGTGTGTGTGTATGTGTGTGTTTTCTCATAGGTTGGCCGGCTCTGGTTGTCATGGTTATCTGGCTATACTGGGGCTACTTCCATCACCATGGAGCCCAGGGTGGCGCAAATATCCCAGCATCCACCGGGAAGATTCTTCTGAGGTCTGAGCCGCACCGAAACCTTCATGCTCAGGCATTAATTTGTCTCATTTTTCCCACGTTCACAGCAGTTTCTCCTCCCTGATTCACCCATACCTCCACCCATCCATCCTCTCTCTCTCTCTCTCTCTCTCTCTCTCTCTCTCTCTCTCTCTCTCTCTCTCTTCCTTGTAGCTTTGCTTCAGTCACCATCCCCCTCTTCTCTCCTCTGGTCACTTGTTCCTCCCTCTCAGCTCAGGTCTCTCCTCTTCCTCTCTCTCCCACTCTCTCTTGGCTTTTCCTTTTTTTCCCCCAATCTCCCTTCATCTTAATTCCTCAACCCAAATAAACTCAGCCTGTTCATAATACAGTCGCTAACACTCGGTGGCTCAAATTTCCAGATCCTACAGCTGATGTGGAAACTTCCACACTGCAGAAGAATAGAAGTGAAAGTGATGAATCTGCACACGAACAGATGTGGGAGTCTGCTTGTTAGTGTCTCTGTGCAGCTCAATCTCCCGCCCTCATGCCCAAGTGAGTATTCATTGCATGAAATCTGATTTGTGAAACATTAATATTGCTTAAAGTCTGGAATTGGTTTTGTGACGACATGTCGCACTTTAAACCTCTTTAATCTCTGCAAATGCTCACAGGGTTTGTGTGTGCGTCTGTGTGTGTGTGTGTGTGTGTGTGTGTGTGTGCGTTTCTGCCTTTTACGGGAAAAAAAAGAGGTGTGAGACACAGTCGGATATGTGCAAGACTGTGTTATTATTTTTTTCTCATCAAGGCTGCCGTCAGTTAAGCTGATATTCGCTGATGTTTGCCCACGTGGGCGCTTCTAAGGGGGCGGGATTACAATGGACTGAACTTATTCACTTCTACAATAGGCTCAAAACACTATTCCTACTCCCAATATCTAGTCTGAGGAAGCAAATATGTGGAGTTAGGCTTCTATATAGCACGACCGACATCCTGAAGGAAATGGTAGGCGTCATTGCCCTTGTTCCCTCTCCTGTCATGAAAATGTCCACATTTGGGATTCTAAACACTCTCAGTTTGCTCTTTTTTTGTCCTCCGTGCTGCTCGTGCGCCCCAGCTGTGGCTGCACTCCGACTCCCGCGGTGCCTTCGGGGAGCTCGGCCAGGCGCTGATAGTGACACGCCGCAGCCTCACAAAGCTGCTCCGCCAGGCTGCGGAGGCCAGGCCAAACTAAAAGCTGCTTAGCGGGGCAAAACTCTGGCTGAGTCCCTTAAAGCTGCACTAATCAGAGCTGTTAGAGGAGGAATTGTCAAATGTATCGCGCACAAGATTACAAGGGCATCTACAAGCTCCAGAAGCAAAGATTGATGAAAAGATAGATCGGGATGGAGACGCTGACAGATGGGTAAAAATTGGGATCAGAATTCCACCGCCGTGAGAACCTTGACATTTTCTGCATTTCCCACATGTCACAAAGCATGAGGTCTGAGGTCCCTGCGCGCCCGAGATGCAACAGCTCCATCCGCCTCGATTACACATCAAGAAGACAAAGAGCGAGGGAAGCTGTTGAATGTCTGAGCATGCGTCCTTGAGCGCTCCGCAACCATGACGGCAGGCGTCGGCCGCGGATGCAACAAGCCGCCCTGAGCACTTCCAGCACCGACTGGAGAGAAAGAGTAGCGAAAAAAGAAAGCGGGAGCGGGGAGGGAGGGCGCAAACACAAAGAACAAAAGAGCCCCGGAGGCTCAATGAGAGGCCTATAGATCCCTGGATGGCAAATATAACACAACTGTGGCACTGTCAGTTCCTCTCTTCAAACTTGGCAGGCTCCATCACAGGCCGTCAGTGTCCCCCGCCTCTCCCAGGAGCCCAACACTTTTTTCTGCAAAGCTAGCTAACACATTAGCATGCAGCCCCATCCCCCTGCAAGGGCAATCAGCCACTCGCAGCAGCAGTCAACGTACACAGAATCGCTTCATGTAGCAGCAGCAGCAGCAGCAGCAGCTGAGGATGTGTTGGGAATAACACATCCGTGACGCCCTGGCTGTGCTCAGAGGCTACAGACAGGAACAAAACCATGTGGAGCAATCAGAGCTGGCTGACTCCACAAATCACAAAAGGAGAGCTGGATTTGTGAAGTTGGCGAAAGATGGTTTGGGAAGAAACAGCTTCTCCCATGTCCCGGATGAAAGCCTACCTGACTTTGAACTCGGTGAGCTGAGGCTGCGCCCCCGGCTCAGCACAGTAGATCGGGGGGAAGTAAAAGCGGTGAGACTGCAGGTTGATGTCCATGTTGTCCACAGGTAGAACAGGCCAGTCAGTCCTGCTGTCTGTGCAAAAATGTAAAAGAAAAAGGAAAAAAAAAAAAAAAAAACCTAACAAAGCGTCTAGAGCTGCTTTTCCTTTGTCTCTCTTTAGTTTTGCCTCTTGAGGTTGGAGTTCAGCGGAAACATTCCAGTCACCTTCTCCCCGAATGGCCGCAGAACGCTACCGCCAGGAAGGCATCCCCCTCCTCTTCATCTCCTCCGAGCACCAAACACTCAATCACCTCTGCCGCCCGCCACCCAACAGACACACTAACCTATTTCCCCACTAGCAGCCACTGTACACTCAGCAGCTTGGAGGCAAAGAACAAAGATGACTCCGGTAAAAAAAGAAGAAGAGAAAAGATGCTCCCTGCCAGTGAGTCAGAGGGAGGACAGAAAAATCCCAAATCTCAGACGCCAAGTCATCCTTCAAGCTGGAGGAGAAACCTGAGGAAGAAGACGACACCTGAAGTGTGGGTGAAGATATATGAGGGCACTCCTGCAGCACATCGAGACTGAGAGGAAAAAGAGAGTCGTTTGGTTTTTACGCTTCAGAGACGGAGGGAAAGGCGGGGTAGCGGGGGGCGAGAGAGGGAGAGAGAGAGATGGAGATAGAGAGAGAGATTCCCGGTGCTGTGAGGCGTTGCCCTCGCATTGCCTCTCCTCTCTGTGTCTCATTGGATTACCTCCTCCCTCTCCGTACCCCCCCTCCTCTCCTCCTCTCTCCATCCCTCCCATTCTCCCCTCCCAGCTGTGACAAGAGCGGTGGGCTGCCAGCCCCGGAGGCTGCTGGTCCTGCCCCTCCTCCTCCTCCTCCTCTTCCTCCTCATCCTCATCCTTCCCCACCCCGGCTCCCCCCGCCTGCTCTCCTCCCTCCCCGGCCGCCCGATTGGCCGAGGCGTGGACGCGTAAGTCCGCGTGGAGCCAGCGGAACGGAGGCGAAGAGGAGGAGCAACAGATTTTAATTCATCTGATGGCGACCCTCTCTCGCATATGATTAGAGGTGGCATGCCAGGCTTGGGTGGAGCTCGGGCGGCGAAGCGCACACGTCTGACGGCTAATATCGGACGGTTATTAACTGAAACGAACACAGCCTGGAACAGATCCATGTGCCGCGGCTCAGGAGCTCAGCTGACTGAACACAATAGAAGTAAACCACTTACATGTCACGTATAATTGAAGAGGAATTCCTAAATGCTGGAAATACGAAGTCATTCAGTCCCACAATGAAAAAAAAAAAAAAAACACAAATCTGAGGCCACGATGCCTTTAATATTCCCTGATCCATCTCTCCAGATGCATATATAGATTATAAGTGATATACACTCAGTAATATGCGGCCAGGACACTAATCTCCTGCGTAGGTTCAACATCAGTGCAGTTTGCCAGTTTCCAACAAATCCCCCCCTTCCCATATTTGACGGCGCTTCCTCTGAAGACAGACCCAGCCGCCGCCTCTTTCTAGTACAGCTCAGGCCGCACACGTCAGCCGCATCTGTCCTGCTGCGTTTCGCCAAAAGGCAATTCCATTGATTGAACTGGCTGTAGAACTGTTGGACGACATGCTTTGTTCTGTAATCGGTGTGGACAACAGTGGACGCTGCCGTTTAAGTGCAATTTAACCGCCTGCCCACAAAGCCTTTGGCAGCGAGAAATAAAAATTTCACCCTCGCCGCTTTGATATCTGCAAGGATGGTTTTTTTACACATCTTAGTCAGACTCTGGAGAAAAAGAAAAAAAACAACTATTTACTACAAGTGAGATGCAAACGTCTGCTTACAATGCGTTGCATCATGCGGCCTTCTCAGGGAACAGAAGCAGCGTTACAGCACAAAAACAGGAAGAGTGCGAATTCACGAGGCGGTTCTGTGTGTGTGCTGCGCTTTCTCAAAAGCTTGCAGGAGACAAAAAGTCACCTTTGGTCTGACAGAGAGATCGACACCGAGGGCGTCACATCCTGACAGTCACAACATGCAGTTTTCTAAAAGTTTCCTGAATGAAAATCCAAAACAGACGGTGTGCTGGGTGACTCACCAGACCCTGCAATGACAGGTTCCCACCATATTCACACACCAAATATACTTTTACCTATTAATTATCCTCATTTCAGTTCATAGAACTCAAAATAACTGTTCCGATATAATTATAGCATTACACTCAATAAATTACACTAACTCATTGAGTGCACTTTGTTTTTTTTACAAAACCACAATAAATAAAAGTGGATTCTCAAATCATCTTCCGACTATTGTTGGTAAAAGTTTGTTGCGTCTCTGGTTTCACTATTTCTGCAGTCTTCGGCGTGCATGTGTTCAGAAGCTTATTTTCATATTATGGATTTAATGCTAATGATGAAGCAGCTTGCCCTCGCTGCTGCATTTTGCTGCAATCAGCTGTCCGGTCCTGCAGATGAACTCCAACTGCAGGTAATTTCCCACTTTCTTCTATGGAATGAGGAGTCTGTAAATGCTAATAGCTGCGTTTGAGACGACTGGAACGACAAAAACTGTTTCAAATCTACCAATATTTGACTAGAAAACACAAGCTAAAATAAAATAAAGAACATGAAACCAAGTCAATAAGAAATATGGCAGTTGTCACATGAGCGTACTGGTGAAGAGTTTCAGGTGAAATGATGAACTAATACACTACAGAGGCCAGTGAGGAATCAATAAATGACATTCGATCCCAATTAACGGTCGGCACGCCATCTGCACCGCCGCTTCACCATGAGCCACTGAGTGAACGCCGCCGAGAAGAGATGAAGATGAAAAGACTGATGGAACAGCAGCTCTTGTTCAATTCATTGGTCCTTCGTGGAACGGACGGACAGGTGAGGAGCAGAAATGCCTGGAATCAGACAGTGTGTGAGAGCGAGTGACATCGAAGAAGGGCTGGAGGAGAAAGAGAGGGATGGAGGAAGGAAGCTGCAGGCTGAAGCGGGAAAAGAGCAGAAACAGGAAGGATGAAAGGACGTCCAACCATTACAGTATCCACCCATCCCCCACCGACCCCTCACCGCTCAGCCCCACACCACAACACACACCTACAGTTCATCAGCAGTCTTTATGTGTGTGTTTGTGTGTGTGTGTGTGTGCAGCGACCTGGCAATCAGCATACAGCGGGAGGGATGGCCTTCTGTCTGACACACAGCATGACAGTGAGTGTGTGTGTGTGTGTGTGTGTGTGTGTGTGTGTGTGTGTGTGTGTGTGTGAAGAGCGAAGCAGCCGACTGGCTCAGAGATGCTGAAGGAGACATGGCAAGTGAAACCCGGAAATCTGACATTATATCAATAAAACCGTGACGCTTTTGGAAAACAGCTCATCTAACAAACACAAAATAATGCCGTGATAAATGATTTCTTCTAATCTGACAGGAAAAAGCAGAGGGAAGAATATCCAAACGTTTCTAAAACAAAAATGCAAAAAACTTTTCAAGTGAAAACACTCATCTCGTTCTCATAAGTCTCTTCTTTCATAATTTGAATGGAAAAAGTAGCAAAGTGCCATTGAGTGGTTGACAGAAAGATGCTGCATAGATTTCTGTATTTTCTTGAGGGCTGTGTTTGGAGCATGTCATGTGGTTTTCCTGTTTTATTTGAGGTGGAAAACATAATATTTTCAAATGAATGGTGCATTGTCTTATTCGTTTTCTGGCAGGGTTTTCATAAGTGGTGTAGTAATCTCTTTACACAGAGTGACTTTAAAAAATTGCATGAATAATGACTGTGACACTCGACAAACCACAAACAAATCAGTAAAACGGTGTTAGAGTTTGTGAGAAATTCTTAATTTCATTTGCACTTTCAGTCAGGAGTTACTCTAAAACAAACTCCGTCAGATACACGGGGATTGCTCCGCATTATTCCGTATAATCCCAATCTGATTCGTCCCGTCTGCACCGAGAATCCACCTGTCTGCGGCAGAGGATGGAGTGAGGTGGAGGAAGAGAAGGGATCAGAGGAGAGTGAGAGGTGAGGACGATGAAGATTTCTGACGTTTCCCGTCTTCTCACTGAACTCACACGAGCTCAGCCCTCTCATTCCCCGGAGAACTGAGTTTGAGCCGCAACAAAATACACACAAACACACACACACACACAAAGCCACAGATACACACACCGTCTGACTCACATTGGCTAAACATTTTAATTACACCACAACACACACCAACAAGAGCTGGCAGAGGAGCTGTGGAAGGAGGAGGAGGGAGAGTGATCTCCCTCTCTCATTCACAAAGATTTGATTATCCCGCTTTTACGCACACACACACACACACACACACACACACACACACACACACACACACGCACGTCGGTGTAGATCAGACTTACCACTCTGCAACACTGTGCATATTTATGAGTCATGAACCGCACTACTATTACCCACAATGCACTGTTATTACAGCGATTCGCAGCAGAGACAACAGACGCGACCTCACACCTGACGCTGGAAGTGTCGCATCACGCCGCGTCCGGCTCCACGCCGCCTGGGCTTCAGCTGCCGCGGCTTCCGCGCGCACTGAACGCTCGTACGTACGAGTCGCCGGCAGACGGTTAATTCGCTCCGGCCGAGCAGCCACACTAAATAACAAGCTGCTGCGATGAAGATGATACTGCTTTCTCTGAAGCCACATTACCGATAAACCTCTCAAGAGGGGAACAAATGACAGCCTGTGAAAGCATCATGGATATGGCGGCTTTTCACAAACAATGGCTTTTCCACAGGTTTTATTAAAAAATTAAGCTTTGTGTCTCGTCTAAAATGATTGGAAGATTCAAATAACAGTTTCAAAACTGTGATTGGGGCTAGAATGACCTGCAGGATGTTCTTCTACATTTATATTCACTACACACACATCAGCTGCTGGCCCGTCATGTGACCTGTCAAAGTAAACAGTAGCTCTACAGCCTCCATTAGTTTTGGGCCGGCAGATTATTTTGATCACATTTACCCACCAGGAGGCAACAAAGATGATTTGGCTGGACTTTTGGAAAGCTGTCATGACGTCCATTTACAGTCGATCAGGTTTTTTGGCTGCACAATAGAGTGGCGGTTCGGCCTCGTGTCCCAGGTTCAACTCTACATGCTCTTTTAGAGCATGCATGTTCTCCCTGTGCTTCGGTTTCCTCCTACACTCCATATACACACATTTGAGTCTCTCTCTGTTTGTCTTGTGACGCCCGGTCCAGGATGCACCCTGTGTTCACCCTCTGGGATCGCATCCAGCGCTCTGCAACACTAAGCTGGACAGAGTGGTGTCTGAGATAAATGGATCAGAACTTTCCGGCTGAGTCAGAAACTTTGTGCTGACGTGGTTCGGTTTATTAGTGCTCAACCTGTCTGCTGCGTTTGATCACAGCGCCAAAGCTGGTCCTTCGTGAACTCTTAAACGCCTACTTTCAGCTGCTAAACTGTCTGTAGCTCGTCGGGGCCACGTGAGACGACTGAATCCTCCATGACCTTTCAGCAGGTCTGGGGATAAATGTAAAAAAAGAAATCCCTGAACTTTGAGGTTTGGATAAATAATGAGGACGTATGCAGACGACACACCTGTGCAGCTTCAAAGTCCACAGCTGCGCTCTGAGAGAGAAATCTGACCTTCGCTTGTATTCACGTCTCTGTCGAGCAGCGGGACATAAACCATGACATCTCCGGGATTTATTTCAGGTCAGGCACCAGACGCACAGAATATCAGTTTACAGTGTCAGCATTTAGGGAAAACCCCGCAGTCCTCTGACTTTGAAGCCTCTTCTCCTCTTAAACATGATCAACCAGGAGCTCCACTCCGGCACTACCTGCCGTTTCGCGTCGAGCAGCTTCAGCGGTTAGGCCGAGTTCACCGCTGTGTCCGAGTCCTTTCGCCGCATCGACTCGGCACACGGTCACAAATACAGTAGGTTTTCATATAGGTCACACACATACCACCAACCGCTCCTGTCAATACCCATCAGGCAACGCTGTCGACACCGGGATCAATTCGGCTCGGTTTCCAGAGATTAATGAAACAACCCAAATGGAGGATGGTGGCGACGACGGGAGGCCGCAGAGTCACGCTCAGGCCGGGCCGCCCGGCCGTCCGGAGGTTAGACTCTGTCAGAGGACGGGGTCGGTCAGACGCCAGTGATCGTTACAGGAGATACGACTTCGGATGACACCAGTTCAGGTGTGGACAAAATCGTGTATTCACACCTGAAAAATTATATATCAAGCTTGAATTTCGCCAGTATTTTGCAGCAACTTTCCATCCTCCATACTGCTTCAGCCAGGTCAGGGTCACGGGGCGCTGGAGCCAATTCCAGCTGTCTATAGGAGAAGGCAGGTCGGACAGTAGAGTAGTACTATCAGATGAGGGTGAATACAGCAACTACTATTTTTCCCCAGTAGGTCAATACTCTGATAGTGACAGCACAGACGTGCAGGGTGTGCAGGGCCTCGTTTGAGAGGGGAAAAATCAGAAGAGTAGGTCTGCTGTCCAATACTTTGTTAACTAGTGTTTGATTTTGATGTCTTTTAGGTTTTATCTCTTAGATTTTAATATTACTTTTTTTTTTTTTTACTCACATTCTTTGTACTTTCCTCTTTTGCAAGTTTTACGCAGCACATCTTTCTGTTCAACACAGTGCGTGAATCCAAATCATTCTGTTTTTTGTCGCAGTAATTCTCTTCTTTCTTTTCCGTGGTGAACAAACTCCATGTAGGAGAAGGAGACGCCTTCACTGACACACATTCACAGTTACACCGCAATGACAGGATGACGCTGCGATTGCAAATGTGATTAGATTAATTGCGCAGCACTAGTGGAAGTTCAATTTAATTTATCTAAATTGATGCAGAAATAAATGAATGCATTTAAGGAAAAAAAAGAGCTTTTCCAAGATGGTCTGTTTTGTTACATTTCGTGAGTCTGAAGCTCATTGTGCTTTGTAAATAAAGTAAAAAAAAAAATGAAAAAAGAGCTTCTGTGTCCATTCACAAGCCAAATATATTAGCTTATAGCTTAGAGAAGATAGGGATGATGGGAAAAAAAAGAAAAAGAGGAGAGAAACAATCACCTCTACGACCTAAATCCCGGACAAGAAATGAAAAAGCAAGGTTTAGCTGTTCCAGAGTTTCCCCCCAGAGACCTGCAGCACCGTCCACCTCTGCACAGATGGAGATAATTTAAATTAATAGTGTTAATCCTGACAAATGTGAAGCAGACAGAGTAACGGCGGAGCCTTAGATTCTTTCAGTAATTGAAAAAAGGAGAAACCAAATAGGCAACAGATAACATCAGGCATAAAGAATCTTAATTTCAAGTCTATAATAAAATCCTTATTGGATGTGTGTCGCATGACACCTTAAACCTCCCAGTTATCTTGATCACTGCAGTGAAACCGACTTTCATGGGTTTGAACTGCAGCACCTCAGTTGGATCAATGCTCAAAACAACTGTTTGGATCCTGCAAACACAAGTCGAGCAAAAGCAAACACAATCACCTCAAACTGCAGGATCAAACAAACCGTATCGCTCAGATTTGCAGATTCTGGGTTGTTCAAACAGACAACGACACAAACAGGGAAGTCAGAGTTGTGCTGGCGTTTCCGGATGGGGCTCAGTAAAGTCACAGTCTATGTTGCCACCTACAGAGCGCCTCCACAAAGCACATGATCTCCCCCCCTCAATCACGGCTATGCTTTTAAGCGGCAGTCAGACAAGAGCCGGGATGAGAGATGCAGCGGGAGACAGCTTGTCAGAGCAGCTCGCATCAAAACAGAGCCACACTGCACTCACATCCGTCCAGAATGTTATAGATCTATTCATTAATTTATACTGAATCCAGGCCGACGTTCAGACGTTTTGAGACTAACCCGAACCCTTTCTGAAGAGTTTAATGATGATACATTGATTAAAAGGTGCTGTGTTGACGCGGGGTAACAAGTGAAGAGATGGAAGATGTTCCATTATGTTTAATTTCTAGTATTCAATCGAGCACATGCTCATGCAAAGAAAATAAATGAAAAATCCTCTAAAATGCAAATATTGCCATGAACACATTCCAGGAATGCAAAGAAAGGACGGTGCAGAGATTTGTGGTAAAAATGCAAATGGAGGTGGAAAAATCATAAATAAATAATGACTCTCCACCACGGTTCAAATGCATCTCAAAGAACTAGGATACCCATGAAAACCAGTTTTCTCAATTATTTCTAGTTTCTAAAGTATGAACTGAAAGGTTTTAAGCAAGTTTGCATGGCTTCTGCTTAAAAGAAATAGGATAAACATATAAGCTTATGGAATTTTATGTTATTTTATTTTAAGATATAACTTAAAAACTAGAACAACAAAGAATACAACTAAGGATTGACTGAAATATTTCAGTTTGAGTAAAATAAAACAAATTTATGTGGAGATTTCACTGTTTGACACATACCATTTCACTGGATTCTAATTTTTACAGATGCTGTGAAACTGTCCCAAAGCTGATGAACAAGTCTCATGTCTTTAAACTGTTTTTTTTTTTTTTTTTTTTTTTTGGTCTTTAATTTATTACTACTGGTCTTCAGGCTCTCAATAGCTGACTAATGCAAGTCATATCTTCTGTTTTTTTACAAGCCCTCAGGCCTGTCAGGTCATCTGGATCAAACCTGTTTCTTCTCACAGAGTCAGACACAAACACGCAGAAGCTGCTTTTCATTTTTATGTGGCAAATATTTGGACAAGCATTGAAAACTGGAGGATGGCTCCAAGTCTGCGTTCTCTCAAAAGAAGTCTGAAGAGCTCACTGCATGCCTGCTGCAAGTGGATCTTTAACTCTTTAAATAATTTCTAATATATTTAAATATCTTTGATGTTTTTCCCTCTGCCGCTGTTGACGCTTTGTGCTTTTATTCAGGTCTCTGGACCTCAGAACCTCCAGTATTGAAGCGGCGCCTCTCTGTGCACCAGCTTCTCCACCCCGCAGTAACCCTCCACCTGATAGGCTCCTGCGTCCGGACGCGTTAATGAACCCCCGCAGCTGATTGGTTCGCAGGCAGGAAGGTGTGTGAACGCGTAGATTCGGGGGGCGTTTCATCTGTAACTACGCGCGCGCGCTCACACGCATGTGTTTCGGCACACAAGTGCACGTGATTGCTTTCGGTAAATGAGGAAACCAATTAAGCCGAACGCCACAATGCCTTCGTTTTTACACGTGTAGTCTGGTTTCTATGGCAACAGCCCCCTTTCTCCCCGTGCAGACGGCCTCCACGTGACACATCGCAGCGCGAGCTGGAGTCAGAGATGATGGTGACATGCACATCGCAGGCCTCCGAGGGGAAACACGCCCAGAAAACGGGCATAATGCTCACGTAAAACAGCACATTTGTCTCCGTTTGCTCCAAATGTCAGAAGGCGACGCTGCGGAATCACCGCAGTCCGCGTTTATTGCGCAGAAAACGAGCGACGCACGCTCGTGCTTACCTCATCTTCCCCTGCAAGCCCGTTTGAATGAGGTGAATAATGTTTTCTTTCAGCTCGGCGTTTTGTCCTGAAGTTCAATTATTTTATATATAAAAAAAAAGAAGAAAAATCAGAATCCAGATCCCGGCTGCTAGAGGGTGTTTGATTAGAAAACAGCGCAGCCCGCCGCCCGCTGGAGGTGCAGATGTTCAGGGTAGGAAAAAAAAAAGGCGACAGGGTGTGGAAAAATGCTACACGGATGGCCACAGTTTTCAGGTCTGTCTTTAAAAAAAAAAAAAAAAAATTGCTCTTCGGTGTGCGTCAGGCGGCTGCCGGGTCGTCGGGAGGAGCCATCTCAGAGAGCGGCGCGCCGCTTCGCGGAGGACGGGGAGCCGGGCGGAGTGGCTGACAGCGGCTCGTGAGGTGCCATCTTCTCCTGCCTCCAACCACTGGGAGGCTGGATGGAGGGAGAGAGAGAGAGGAGAGAGAGAGAGGGGGGAGCGGGCTGCTGTTACTCTCATGTCCAGCTGGCTGTGCTGCACCGCAGCGCCCTCTCGCCGGTGACGGAGCGGTGAGCAAATCAAACGCACATGACGCGCTCCTCCGGCAAAAAGTCTCCTCATACATTTCTTTTTTTTTTTTTTTTAAATAAGCATAAAAATAAACTGTTTTTTTATATAACAGTCATCATTTTCATACTCGGCGGACCCGGTTACAGCTACACGGTAACGGTAGTGATGTGATTGGATATAAAACCACAAATACTTTAAGCCTTTAAGACCCTGGAGAAGCAGCAATATATTATTGTATGACGGTGACGGTTGTGCGCGTGCACGCGTGTCCGTGTTTGGCTCATAGTGAGGTCCATAACCTGGGAGGTCAGCTCAGTTGTGAGGTCCGAGCTACTGCTGCCAGCAGGGTGGCTCTGGAGTCAGGTTGAGGTTGGAAGGCTCTTAAAATGCACCAGTTCTCTGCTATAGGTATTTAATGCATCCTGGCGCGTGCATGTGTGCACGTGATCCTCAATCCAGGAAGAGCCTGAGATCTGAGCAAATACAAGAAATGCATTCAAAGGAGGTGATTAAGAAAAGCATGAATGTTAAATGAAGACATGCTTTAGATTGTGGTAAAGTTCATATTAGAATTGTATTAGAATTTTATTTATTCTGATTGTAGCAACATCAGCCTTACTCACATTATTTGAAAGGAAAGTCAGTTGGTGTAAGGTAAATGAGTTCATTTTGTGGTTTTTACATATCTTAAAGTTACTGTAAAGTTGGTATTAAGTGTAATGTGTGGATTGTTCCTTATGTAACTCAACACAGCGTTTCAGCTTTACTCTTCCATTTTATATTGTGATGTTATCTGATCCTGCGTAAATCCTTACATCCTCTGTTTATTTCCACTTTGTCTGCATTTCCAGGTCTTCCAGAGCAGCAGCAGTGCGATGCAGTGTGTGGGAGGTGTAACAGTGGCTGTGTCACTCAGACCTGTCAACAGGCAGCACTGTAACATCTGTGTGTGTGAATCTGCCAGCTGTGGCTGTTTCCTCACATGAAGGTCAAACAGTCTCAGTCAAAGAGCCCTGGCAAATATTCAATCACTTAAATCACAATGAGCAGTGGAGATATTCCGAAAGCGTAATGCTGATTTGAATGTATGAACTGCAAGTGCAAGTTACTGATCTATATCTTCTGTATTTTGCCTGAAAGATCAGTTTGCTTCTCTGAATGTTGAGTTGAGATGAACCAACTGCACGTGGATCATTCAAGATGTTCCATATTCTATGTTTCTGGCTATTTAATGTCCCTACAAATCTACTCCTTTCCTAGAATGAACTCCCCTCAGGCAGTGAGTTGAAGCTTGGAGCAGTTTTCTTTTTCAACAGCAGGGGTCCTCCTCCTGACTGAAGACTGCAAGAATTTCCATTCTTATCCATGAAGTGGTGAGGAGTCCCTGGTTTAGATGCAATGGCATTTTAGGTTTTTTATGGCAAAAGAGCTTGTGTTCTTATATGCATTTTCAACCATTTTTTCAATACAATAAAATCCGAGTCATGCAGACTCTGCAACATTACTATGTTGACATGAACTAAGAAAAAGCAGCAGACGTGGTCAGAGATGTAATAAAACTATCATTTACCATGCACAAATGTTATTTTCTCTCAACAGATTTTTAGATTTATGCTCAATTTAATATATCTGCACACATGACTGCCTCTTCCCTAAAGATTAATATCATAGATAAGGATGTTTTGGAAGTTTTTATTATATTCTGAGGAGGAACAGTAGAGGAGGACTGGAATCTGATAAATGCTCTTTTCAGTAAATGCCCTTTTGTTTTGTTCTACCTGTCATGTCTTGCAATATTGTAATTTTGCGTTCTGTGTTTTAACAGATCTCTGCTGAAAAAGTTTCAAATCGAGAGAAGTTTTCCTTGTTGGAGTTTGCATGTTCTCCCTGTGCATCGGTGAGTGCTTCAGTTTTTTCCTGTAGTGCAAGACATGAAGTTTGGAATTACACTTTACCCTGCTGATCTCTCCCTGAGACTGAGAATATATGAAAGGAAAGTTTCTCATATTTTTTCTTATATTTATATATATATATTTATATCTTGGTTTTTTTCCATATGAGGTTATAAACTCAGAACCTATTTTGTGGATAAATGCAACTTCTGAAAATGATCAATCACTCTATTTCCGTGTGTGTGAGCTGTGTGTCCACAGGAGGGCGCAATAGTCGTGTAGAGCTCGAGCTCTCTCCTTCACATTTCAGTTATCAGCTAAAGTTTAATGTCTTAAATAAAAGTAAAAGCAGAACAATATGAGTATTTGTATCTGTAATTTTAATATGAGAATATGAGTATTTTTAATCATCAATGATTTGATCATTTCCTTCCCTCCTCACACATACGGTCTGACTTTGTTTTCTGCTCTCGTTTGATCGTCCAATAAGTTTGGAGAAGCTACATTATCGTAACCGCCTATGAGACCTCATGCAGACTGATTATAAGAAGTTTTTCAACGGTCCCGGAGGGAGCCAGACGTTTGGGAGATCGATTTGATGGGAAACTGTTCAGTTCAGCTCTTCAAATTCAGCTTGAACGTTCGTCCAGCTGGAAAGGTCACAGCGCTTGGTTTTCAGCTGTTTCCTGCTCATCACGGCGTTCTGCGACCGATCGCAGTCGGGAGTCTGCGACGATCATCAGGGAAGCTGGAGCTGACTCTGCTTCTCCTCCACTGAATTCAGCAACGCCAGGAAAACGTCTGAACGTCACTGGAAACTTCAGGCCACATTCACACACATTAGAAAAAAAAAAACAACTCATGAGTAGTCACATTTTTTTTTATTTCTTTTGAATTAAAATGAACATTTTGGTCTAAGGTGGAATCTAACGTGCGGCTTCAGCTACAAAACAACACAGCAGACGGGAGACTTGGTGACATTAAACACAGCTTTCCTCATTCAGCGCTCACACACACACACACACACACACACACGGTGACAGAACAGCAGTGTAAACACAGGCCTTCAGCCACACAATACGCAGGTGTCATCTCCCGACGAGCGGAGCTACAACTACACCGTGATCTCTGACGCATTAAAGCTTTTTACTCTACCTTTAATATAAATACCAACGCCATGAAACAAAGCAGTGCTGAAACACTCGAGCAGAGATTTTTGCAAATTCCGGATAAACAAATTGTTGAAGGTAAAATCAATTGATTGGAAAAACGTATTTTCCCTTGGCTGTATCGTAAACAACAGATTTTTAAGCTGGAGTATTGAAGTTTCAGTAACAGATCTGGAAGTACTGGCTGGGGGACTTGGTGGGGCTCTTGTAGGTGGAAGTGTCCTGCACGGCGGTCTGGCTGCTGGTGGTGGTTTTCTGTAGGTTCAAAGTGAAGGACGGGGTGGTTTTCTTCCTCGTCTCCGGCTTGCTGGACGCCTTCCCCTGAGGATGGTGAGGTGCGGCGGCGGCGGCGTTGTTCGCAGGCACCGTGGACGTGGACTTGGCGGCATCAGAAGATCCAGTCTTTCTTGCGAGGGGGCTCAGATAGATCTGCATAGTCACTAAGTGAAGCGGTGAGATGAGGTGAGGGTGAAGGAGGGTGAAGGGGTGAAAAGGCAAAAGAAAGGGGGTGTGGGAGGTGTGTGTGTGTGTGGGGGGGGGCACACAAGTTATGGTGAGATGTGAAAAATGAAGGACAAAAAAACAGCTCAAGCACGATTCTTCTTGTGAAGATTGCAGATGTTTCTACAATTGTCAGGGAGGAATCCTACCTTTGCAGTGTGTCACACGTCGTGTACCTGCACACACACACACACACACAGAATCCATTAATTTACACATTGTGTCACACCAGGCTGTTGCAGTGTCTCTTCCTCCCATTTGCTCTGCAGCCGCTTCATTTCCCTGTTATGAACGCTGCCACTCGCATTCTGCACGAGGGGGAGAAAAACAACTGCGGGGAACCACAGAAAGAGCTCTCTTACCTACGCTCACTGCAGCCTCCTTGGATTTGCTGCTGTTATAATGAGAACGGAGACGACAGAGGACACGAGAAGGAGAGAGAGAGAGAGATGCTCGGTGAGAGAGACGGTGACAGGAATGATGGAAAAGATTTCAGGCGTCTCACATTGACACTTAAGTTTCAGGTTAACTGAATAGTGAGAGAAATCCTCTGCAGGGTTTGAGATTTCATTGATATTAGTGGTTAGAAGAGGCTGGAAATAGCCTTGATTTAATTAAAGCGTGATTGAATGTGGGATGCCCTGATTATTATTAGTAATTCATATATGCTCCAGTTCATAGGATGTGCATGTAAAAGACACACACACACACACACACACATTCACAACACTAGTTGACCTCATGCACATGCTTATGAATTAAAGCCACATGCCACATAAAAAAACGCTCCTCAACCTGCAGTGGAAGCGGGTTTAATGCCGCCTTTCTTACCCTTCCTGGGGTTTTTTACTGGCCGGGCTCGCAGACGTGAGGCGTGATTTAGGGGCCTTGCATGGACTGTCCTTCACACTGCCCGGCGGGCTCTTCACACCGCTGGGAAGCACAAAGAACACACCAGGTCACAGATCTTGTGGCTTCTAATGTGACCGCTCAAGGAAAGATGGAGAGAGATGGAGGAGCAACTGACGCAACAAATATTAAAGAACGAGGAAGAAAAATGAAAGCATGAAGAAGAAGACGTGGGATTAATCATAGACGTAGCCAGTGCTGCTCCTCTCACCCCGTCCTCGTACTACAGGGACAACCTGAAGTGAACGCAGGTTCGCCGCTATCTGAGCAATTATGCCTGCATACCCCAGATACAGCAGCAGCAGCGCATTAAGATTCCGTAGAGAGGGGGAAAGAGGGGAAGACCCCTCCGTGCTTTCTAACTAATGCTATCTAATGGCAGTATCATTTGAAAGGTAATTGAGAGGAAGGGATCCGCACAAAATGGTTTGCAAGCTTTATTGCTTTCAAATCAAGGCTGCTGTTGGAATAATTATTGAGCATCCGACTATATAGTTCCTTAGATAATGGAGGGTGTCTGCTGATTGCAATTGCACGTCAGATAATGAGAAGTGAAGCCTGAGATCTGAGGCTGGAGCTGTGCTCTGAGCCGCTTGATTACCCCGCATCCTCCATTTCTTCTTCTTTTTTTAAATATATATGTGATGAAGTTGTATGACGGAGTCATCAGTCTCCAGTTAAAGCCGGTGTGTGTTTTATGTTTGACTGCTTTGTTTCTTTAGCAACATGAGCTGCTCCACAAGGTCTAAAAATAAAACATCATAAACTGTCATAAGATAAATAAAAAAGAAGTCATTTCCAGCTTTGTTTTTTTAAGTTAATTAGGCTTCTGTGTGGAGTTTGCATGTTCTTCCTGTGAACACGTGTTTAAGGTAATCTGGTGACTCTATGAGTAAATATTTGTATTTACCTGTAGAGGTTTTATTCTAAGCAGGATAAAGTGGAGCAGAAAGTAATTGGATGGATTTTATTCTGTTTTTTTGGGGGAGCAATTAGTTTGAGTGTAAACCAATCTTCTCTGTAATAGTTTATTAACTCTTTATGAGCCGCAGGACTCGATGATTATTTTCCCTCCAGTTAAAGATGCACTTCATCGTTTATTCCGTTGATCATTCATTCACTACAACTCCAGAAAACAAACCTAGTGAACACGTTGGAACAGACAGAATTGTTGCTTCTGCTGTAGCATAATTTAAATGCGGCTTCATTTACTTCTTTTAAGCAGCTTTATCATTTGAAGAGATTACAGAATAAAGAAAGAGTAAGGTTTGCAGACCTTTTAGGAGGCGTGGGGCTGTAGTTTCTGGACGTGGAGCTGGAGGGCACCGTGGAGCTCTTCTTCAGGGAGGCGGCGCTGGAGGTCACCACGGGCGGTCTGGAGGGCAGAGCCAGAGACACTGGTCTGGCTGTGGGAACACACACACACACACACATTTAAGAAGGGAAGTTTCAATCTAAAGCAGTTTTCCCACTTAACTCTCATTAGATGAAATGAATCCCTGTTTCCCTTTAATCATCATATCAGAATAAGCTGAAAACTCTCCAGTGTGTGTTCAGTTTTAATGTGTTGTAGCTTTTTTATTCATATTTTAAAAAGCAAAATGGGGAATCAATCTGAAAAATGAGTTATTAAAATACATTTACTTCCTGTAAGTTCAGCCTGTATGTCTGTGAATCAGCATGCACAGAATGAGCAATACTGCTCCATACTACAGTCAGTTATGACTGATAATACACAATGAAACTCAGGGAATGACACATCAGTTGCACGTTGCTTCCAAAGCTTTCAAATAAACCCATCTGCAAGACAATCCTTCAGCCGATCGGCTGACATGTGGATAACAACACTGGCTGACACTCACGTTTAGCCCCAGGTGTTCCGGCCCTCCTGCCACCGGCGGCGCTGGCCGCAGCAGCTGCCTGGTGCTCCTCCGAGATGTTGAGCCTCTTCAGCACGTCGGCCAGAGCCAGCTTCAGCAGCTGGATTTCGTCCTCCTGCATCTGCATCCTCTGCTCGAGGTAGGTCAGCCTGTCGGCCACGTCCAGGCCGCTGGCCGCCGAGCTGCGGTCATCTGAGGGAGGAAGAGTTCGGAAAGCGGGGATATTGTGTAAGTTGCGGATAGATAACGTGACATGTCGGCGGCTGCGCGGCTGCCAGAGATTATGTTGTCGACCACATTACATAACTGATGACATGCTGAAGGTAGTGCATTAGGTAGATGACATCTCAGACGACTCCTCAGCGTCCACCAGCCGGGAAAAGAGTATCTATAAATGTTTCAATGTGCCCGTCTTGCAGCTAAAAGCAAATTCAAAAAGGCCGGAAGGAAGGTAACTTGATATTCTTGTTCACACAAACAGAAAAGGAGGGAATTGACAGCGAGAAAAAGGAAATCCAGTTGACTTGGCAACACGGTCGACAAAAGCTGCAATCAGAGAAAGGGGTAAGCTCTTTAACATCTCCTGTGTGGCAGAAATCAAGCTAATGAGGTCACCGCACAGCTGGACACAGCAGATTGTCTCCACTGTCATCTCACAGCAGCATGTAAACAAAGCTATCAGAACACCTCTGCCACAATCACACTCTTTCTCCTGTTTTCTCACTGCGACGACGAGTCTGGAGGCGGATACCGTGGGAGGACGCCGAGGACTGCTCGGGATGCCTCTGCAGACCGGCCGGGCCTTCCTCCGCCGGCCGGGAGGTCTTCCTCCTCTTCCTCTCCTCCCGTGAGCAGACTCTCTCGGTCCTCTTTCCTCCCCTGGCCGCCTCGCCCTCCATCCTGACTGCGATCGCCCTGGCTGCCGTCCACTAAGACCTCATCTCCGTTTCTGCCCCCGGTGTCACCAGATGATCCCTCCCTGCTGGTCTGACCGCCGTCGTTAGAGCAGCGGCGCGTCGACCCTGCCAGGCTCCCTCGGCGGCGGAACCCGGTCCTCTCTGAGATGTGGCGATGTGTACGACGGAGCTTAAAGTGCTCAGGATGTTTGTGAGTATCAAGGTGGGGGTGGGGGAGATAATGCTTAAAAACTCAGCAGCGGTCCAATTCAGCCTAAATTATATGTGTGCGTGTGTACGTGCACGTGTGTGTGTGTGTGTGTGTGTGTGTGTGTGAGCAGGGCACAATGTTAATCCCAGAGACTGAGCCTCTCCGACCCCGCCCCCACACATAAACCCCCCCCTCCAGTGTCCCGATGAGAGATGGAGACACGGAGAGGAAACAGCAGAAATAAAAAACCTAAAATGTGGACTTGTTGTTGGGTCGCGCAGCGGCGAGCATCCTGTGACTCCGCCGGGTCAAAGGTCACGGCGCAGGTCGCTCCCAGCAACAAGGAGAACCGGGCAGAGCAGAAAACAGCCGCAGAGCGAGCGCTCGCCTCGAAAAACACTCAAAAACAATCAGCTGGTGAAGAAGCAACGCTGTCAGTCAACCATTTAAAGTCAGCAGAAGCCTTTATTTTTCCTTTTCTGTCCACAAAAGCACTGATGTCAAAAATTCCAGTATCTATGTTTCTGTTTCCCGAGCGGTCCGTGGGCAGACTGTGGAACGGCTCAACTAATGTGATTAAACAGAAACTTCAGTCTGATTAAAAGGTGCATCAGTGTAATGAGTTACTGGGATGAACATCATGCTGTGACTACGAGTGCATGAAAACTACTCAGCGCCTGACGCCGATCTGCTCCGGCTCACATAAAACACACGTAAAAGGTCAAAAAAGACAGCGGAGAGAGAGAGAGAGGGGAAACTAATGAAGTGGCAGAAATGCAAAGGAGGAATGGCTTGGAGAGCTAAGCTGAGGAGGCAGAGGAAGATCAATAAACAGAGCAGAATATCTTAAATCAAGGAGATAAATAGTTTCATGAATTGATATGAATCAGCTTTTTAAAAGTTATGAAAAAGTTGAATATTGCATTGATTTTCTAAACGTGAAAGATGTTTTCAGGAGTGACTTAAGCCTGTGAATGAAACTGAAATGAAGAAAAAGAACCAAACTTTAAAGGTTTTAAATAGCAAACGGCAGTATGGTCAATAATCTAACATTTTTGTCAAAAATAATAATTTATACAGTGGATAAATTATTTCAGCAACTTGTTGAGCAACTGGTTTTGCCGTAACATGCAGTAAAATGATTTTTTTGTATTTTTTTTTCAATGTAACAGCCCTTTTGTGCGTTCCAGCTGTAATTCCTCTGAAACAGGAGTCTTTCCTCCTCACAGAGATGATCTGCTGTGGGAGTCGACCGCGGCTGTAATCGTTCGAGCGTGCGGCCAGCAGTAATCTGTCTCTCATGG
This sequence comes from Salarias fasciatus, assembly GCF_902148845.1. Taxonomy (NCBI): domain Eukaryota; kingdom Metazoa; phylum Chordata; class Actinopteri; order Blenniiformes; family Blenniidae; genus Salarias; species Salarias fasciatus. The sequence continues at coordinate 20,519,089 of NC_043759.1, forward strand.
CGAGTTGTGATTCGGCGTCGGGGCCTGTGATCTCCTGTTTCTCCTCTCGTCCTGGCCGTGACATCACCCTCGTGCCACCTCCACACACCCCATATGGGATTGGGATTAGAATAGCACATAATCCTGGTGCTGTAAAAGGGAATTAGCAGCCCGGAGCTTGGTCTCTGCAGCAACTCGGCCGCACGAAGCACGGGCAGGGATGCAGTTTATGCAAATGTAAACACACACGCACACACACACACAGGCAAACGCCTTCAATTACTGACACACAATTGCACGTGCGCGCACAGCCCTGGACGTGCCACACACTTCACGACTCGTATCGCAGATTTTAGACAAATGGAAATATATGAAGACATAACTGCGGCGTGGAGAGTCAATGGAGTGTTTTAATCTCTGATCACAGATGGTGTTTCTTCAATGAAGGAACAGCATCTGTCTGTTCATATCAGCCCCGCTGCATGCTTACACACACGGGCCACGTGCGCACACCCAGTCCTTCACATATCCAGTCCACTAATAGGAATGTCTCCCGGAGGACGGGGCATTTACCCAAGTCTTCCCTGCTGGGACACGTCCAGCAACCAGCCACAGTGCGAACTGTGTGGAAGGCACAAAGCTAGAAAGATTACTGTTGGGCAGGATTACTTCTCAGGTGGATCATGCCAAAGTGTCAACAACAAAGAACAACTGTTTATTATTGTGCTGTTGTGAGCTGGGGTTTTTTTTTTTCCCTTTTCTGCTGCAATCAGGATTTAAACTCGTCTCTCAGACAGTCAAGGTCAAGACTTACTGCGAAGAGCCACAACAAGTGTTCCCAAAGAATGGACGTGTGTGTGTGTGTGTGTGTGTGTGTGTGTGTGTGATATAATATGGTTATACATCAGAGAACAAAAAAAAAATCAGTTAAATTTACTAAAAAAAAAGTGAAAACAAAGCTGAAAAACAGAAACACCTGACCTGTTGAGTCCTTTTAATAGCAGAGTTGCATCCAGATTCTTTCCTTCTTTAACAAACCAAAGTCTATGAGGTAAACTAACAAGCCGATGTAGATCATACATGAATGCTGCGCTCTTTTATGAGGAGTCGCTGAATGCTTTGGGTTTTTGTTGGTTGCAGGCATACAAAAAACTCAGCACTCAGGGCTCTTTTTCAGAATTTTTGCTCACATGTCTGATGCTTGCAAAACAAGCCAATAACTAACAGAAAGATAGACTATTAACGGTTTCAAGACTGCACGTCAGAAACAGGTTTCCCTCTCCCCCTCCTGTATGTAAAGCTGCCCGGCTCTACCTGTCATGAAGTCGGTGTCGGGCGCCAGCAGGGAGTCGCTGTGGTAGCTCTCCTTCAGCGAGGGCCTCCTCAGCAGGCCGTGGTCCGTCTCCTCCATCCCCAGGCCGTGGTCCACCAGCTCCTCCATGAGCGCGTCGCCCTCCGCCATGCCCGCTGCCATCTCCTGAAGCCTCCTGAACCTCACCCACCTGAAGCGCCTGCGGGACGCCTCCTCCCCGCCTGCTGTCCCGTCAGGAGTGTGCGGGAGGCTGACGTCACTCCAAGGACAGATTAAGGAGCTGTAATCTGAGGCAGGAACCAGACTGCGAGAGCAGGAGTGTGTGTTTCTTTCCAGGGGTTCACAAGGGTGAACTCTCTAAACTGCAGAGGCCTCCATGAACGCCTTCAGCCCCACAGACGAGTTGCGTGCACTTTTTGTTTGCAGACCTCTTTAAAAGCGGGCCGACGCGAGTAACAATTACTGACCTGCGAGCCGAAGAAAAACACCCCGCTAACCAAAAGTCCCACACACAGCGGGGTGGGACCGTGCAATTTGCTTCTGCATGCAAAGTTGCAGACAAGCACACAATTACGCTCCCCCCCCCCGCCCAAAAGAGCTTACGTCAGGCTACCATCCGGTGTGGCCGGCCCCGGTGCGCTGTAAGGATGATGAGATCCAGAGATTAGGGAGCAGAACTTGATTAATTACAGTCATCAGGAGGACAATAAGCCGGACGTGGTAATTAGAGAGAAAGAAGCAGGAGCAGATGAAAAGCTAGTTAGGCGACTGTGTCGAGGGTCTCCCCTCGCGTAAGCCGCCGTTGTGTCTATTTTGCATTTGTGGACTGATTCTTCAACAACAGATGCTTCAGTCTGCTGATCTGTCAAAGTTTCCCCGTGTCGTCGTTCAACCAAGGAGTCGTGCTGGACTCTGCTTGAAGAGATTTCAACAGAAAGGTGAGGAAGTGTTAAATATCGCTTGTGAGCCAACATACATGTGGCCCGCTGACTTTACTTTGTTTATGGAAGCTGCAGGAGCTTCACTTTCCAACTTCCCTTCTCAGATTTATCTGCATTTATTCCTCTGTATGTTTGCATAAATGAAAAGAATATTAAATAATAAACTTCCTAGTATTTTTACTTATTTAACTTTTCTCTTTACTTTTGTCATGATCCATCCGTCTTCCAGAGTGCTTCGTCCAGGGGGGCTGGACTTGATCCAAGCAGACAATAGATAATCACTCATATTCATATCAACAAGGAATTTAGAGTCACCAGTTAACCTCAAAAATGTGATTTTTTTTTTTTTTTGGTTCCCAAGAGGAAAGTCAAGTATCTGAGGAGAAAAATAAAAACACCTGTGCACACAGAGAAAATGTGCAAACTGACACAGAAAGTCCAGACGGAAACAGGATGGATGGATGTGGATGATGTTCAAGAAATAATAAGCATTGTTGCTGTTGGGTGAGGTCGAAATGGTTTGAATTCGTTTTCAGTTTCATGCCATATTTCAGTTTTTCATACTTCAATTTGCAGTAACTTGAGACAGTAAATAAAAAAAAACATCAGGAGAGAACCGCATGACAAATATTGATGCTTAATATTTCAGCATAACTGAAGTATTTCAACTAATTTTAAGTTAAACTATATTTACAGGTGTAGTAGTTGACTTGAAGAGGCTCAGGTGAGACTGAAGATGGAAATATGGGACATTTCTAAATTTCAAGCTGACTGAATCATTAGGAAATTAAATCTCCAGTCTCTGATTGGCCAGTGCTTTGAAGTAAAGCAAAGACTTAACAGGTGGTTTTCTTTTACATTTGTTAATGTAATCTAAAGTTTTTGCACCCTATTTTTTGAACGTGCAACGTTTGCCTGAGTGTCCGCATGTGTTGGCATCATTAATTCATCCTACCCGGCCTGAGATTTTAATCTACCGCCTGTCTTCCTGCGCGCCGCAGGAGCCGTCCATCAGGCCCGAGAGGCCTCCCCGGCCGAAGCGTGAGGCCAGTTATATCATTACGGAGCGCTAATCGTCGTCTCTGGCTGGCGTTATCCCCTCGTAACGGACACTAAGGCCCTGTGCCACGGCGGAACGCTCCTAATGCCCCGAGGCCTGGACGGGGGATAAAGGCCACCGGCAGATAATGAGTCCGCTGACACGACGACATGAGGGCCGAGGGATGTAAACACCGGAGACGGGAACCTTTCCCCCCTGAGCCATTCAAATAATCCATGCACGTTTTTACCAGTGCATAAATGTGAAGGTCAAGACACTTTGACCCTGACCTACAGATGGTGTCCCAATGACGCCCTCCTGTGGCTGTCACGCAGCATTACAGGTGGTTCTGCCACAGAAAACACCCATCTGGTGCAAAAAGAGAATCAGAAAAAAAACACAGACAGCCAACATTTTTTCACAAAGGACTTAAAATTTATAAATATTCTCTCAGAGGAACATTAAATCAGTCTGGATGTTATATAATTCTTCCAAAAAAAAAAAACAAAAAACAAAAAAAAAACCCAAGAGATTTTCAGAGAGCATGACAAAGTGACAATAATCTGATACACACGTTTTCTTCTCTACTCCAAAAATATCTAGACTTTTACTGTATACCTCCGTTATTTCCAAATATATCAAAATATATGTCAACAATAAGCATCAATACAGAACCGCACAGAAAGCTGAATCTCATGGGTGAGTCGGGTGCTCTTTGTTGTCGTGAACTCTCTCGTGTGGCGCCTGTAAAGGTTACTCAGTGTTTGACCCCGGCCACCAGCGAACACACGCGCACGCACACACACACACTCACACACACGCACACTCACACACACACACACTGAAACCCTCGTTCTCCACCCCCCCAACACCCGAGTGCTGGCCCGGCCTGGTTGTCATGACGATGGAAACGATGCGACTGCGTCCATGCGAAGCTTGCAGGAAAGTTACGGATATAAAAAAACACAAAACGATCCGGTCCATGCTTTCTCCGAGGCGGGCCAGCACTCGAGACGGGCCTCGTCTGAGGCTCCTGCATCTCTCTCAAAAAGAACAAGAAATGGATGCCAGGAGAGAAAGCAGTTGATTTGGGACGTGGCCATGAGGCTCCTCTACACACAAACAGGATTCCTGCCCTCTAGGGGCCAAACAGCTCGATGCACGTCTGGGAGGAAGGCAACAGTGGTCAGCTGATGGAATAAACTGCGAAGAAAAGCCTTAATTTGAAATGAAAGTCACTTAAAACGAGGAACTGTGTGGAAATTATCAGAGAGGAAGATAAATGTTGCTGCTGACTGGTCCTCAATAGAAAACTACGAAAGCTCCACAATAAAATACTGAAAGAGAAAACAAAAGTGTTTTTTTTAAACAACTTTTAAAGCATAGATTATATCATCAATTTTGTCCAGTAGTATTGACAGGTGGTACAAAATAAATAAATAAATAAAAACAGGATCAAATTAATAATAAATCTGAAATATAACCTGCTTTATCCAATGAGTTAATAATGTATTTAATTTAATCAATATTTTTTCGAGCTGTATGTATAATCTTTAATATGAAGTGGATCACTGTGAGCGAACCCGATCACAGTAAAATCCCAGATAACTGTAACTTATATATACGTACATATCTTTTAAAAATGCCATTCAGTGACTTTCCCCCCTGATAAGTTCCTTACAGTCCCTGACCTCTGATCCTCAGAGAGAACCGGGGGAATCAGGCGGAACGGGACGTCCTGCCCTGTTCGCCCCGTCTCAGATGAACCGCCGCCCCCTCTTCCCTAATCAGACGGATCAATACAAGCTCAGGTGACCGCGTTGCCGGCGTCCTCCCAGACGGCACGTTTAAGGTCGGTCAGCCAGGTCAGGAGAGCGAGGGGACGTCTCTTCCACCAAGACTCTTGTCTAACGGGGAAACCGTATACCGAGCGTCCGCCCACGCCCGCTCTCCCACCGGCTGGGTGTGTGCTTTGGTCTGGTCCCCCCCAAACGCCGCCACAAATAAATGATATCAAAAACAAAACAACAACATCATATCGCTGGCAACAACCGTCACTCCATTTACTCTCTAAAATCTGAAGCTACAAACAAAACAGAAATTCATTTCTATCCTGGAGCACAAACACACAGGATATAGTCCATCCATTAGACACAGTATTTCCAAATAAGTTAAATTGAAATCTTAATATATTTTATTGTTTTTCTCCATTTAAATATCTTTTTTTTTTCTTCTTCTTCTTCTCACTTTAAATATAATTATAACAGATCTTGTAAAAATACTACACTGTGCATTGGCGGTCTGCTTGTTTAAAGAGTGCCCGGTGCTTCCTGGGTTCAGATATGTACACTTCATTAGAAATCGCCTGAAAGGGAGACGTCCTCACTCCTTCCAATTTCTGACCGTTGCTCGCACGAAAGCGTCAGGCCCCTTCATTTTCTCTCATTTGGTCAAAATCTCGATTAATGCTGCGATGATTTCAAACGGATCTCAAATAAACTAAAAACAAAATGCATATTCTTTTCTCGAGTTGTTAAGTTCATTTTTCCAAAAATAGCAAGTCTAAAAATATATTGCATATGCCATCTTAGGAAATCGACATAATAAAATATTCTTAATAAGGAGAAATTGTAAAGTAGGAGAATATATATTACCTCTTTGAAGAATCTGGGGATTCCTGGAACTCGGACCACTCCAATGATCGGGATTCGATTTAGTTTTGAGTTCGGATTCGAGCGGCTCAAATAGAGGAAAGGTTTAAGATGGCTTATGTGTTGAAAACTTTTGACGGCTCTTCCAATGTCGCAGGAAAAAAAAAAAAACAAAAAAAAACGGGCGTCTGCTGCGTAGGAAAGCGATCGGGGAACTCTCGGGTGTCTTTAAAGGTACGCTCACTCTGACACTACTCGTTTTCTGAGTGACAGTGAAAAACACTTGCAGGTTAGAAGGCAAATGGAAGAGCGTGGCTTAGAAAAAAAAAAAAAAAAAACCCACGGCTCGGTTTAAAGTATCAAACGCACCCCCCCCCCCCTCCCTCCCACCACTCACCCCTGATTCCTAAATCTTATCTAACATGGTGCTACGTTTGTCCACAGAGCGAATCAGGCCTCCGTCCAGACGCCTCTCTGAAATCTAATCACATTAACAGCGTGAATACATACATATTACTGTATATTATACGTCAGAGCTGATTGAAAATCATATGGAATGTCTCCAGTGATATATATCTATGTATACATGTATATATACTGTGTATATTCCATGGGATTCAACAGGTTGAGCATAAATTAACAGAACGAGCACGCCGGCCGACTCCTCTACTGGTGAAATAAGAGAAATATACAGTTTGCACTGACTAAAGCAGCCATGACATCCTTACTCTTTCCTTCTAAAGGTACAAAACACACATATAAATGATGTACAGTAAGCCCCAACCCCCACCCCCACCCCCACCCACCCCGGTAGGCTATTAGTAGCTGGAAATAAAAAAAATAAACGTTGAACACATTTGTCGTAATTAAGGAATGGATTAGTGCAATATAACAAGGACAGAAGTGCTGACGAGGCGAGGGAGGAAGAGGGGAGCGGCAGGGAGGGAGGGAGTTCTGGCTTGTGTGACATCCTTTGGTTTATCTTGGCGGGGGGCTGGGAGCTGTAGCGAGGGGAGGGAGGCGCAAGGAAGCGTGGGTCTGGGTGTACGGGTTACATTTTCAAGGCGAGGAGCTCCATCGGCAACATCAGAACGATGCCGTGAAGAGCGTTCAGGCAGAGAAAGACTCACCAACTTACAAGATCCCCATTAAAAGTATCTCCTAATATGTTTCTCTGTGAAAAATTGACTTTTGCGTTTAAGAATCAATACTCGAATAGTTGCAAATACAGTTAAAAATAAAAATAAAAAATCACCATTTGCAACTTCCTACAACACCGAAATGCAAAGGAAATTGGACTTTTGGGGACTACAGGTACGCCCATTCTGCCCGAACTCCACGAAGCTCTCACTGCAAGTCATAAGGCAAATCACGGGGAGCAGTAAAAAGGTGAGGAAAGAGCATCTCTACCCTAAGCAGAGCCTCTCTAGTCAAGGCTTTTCAAGCAAGAGCTGTTGGCTGAGCTGATTTGAAGGTTCGGTTTACTTTGTGTCGCCTGTGCTTCCACTGCTAAAACCCATCACGGGCCATTTTAATGTCTTGACATGAAGTTAAAAGAAACCCTGCTGTAGAGTTTGGTAAGGACAGATCTGTGTCATGAACCCCCCCCCACCCAGGTATGATGTTTGACTTCGCGCAGAGCACGGCTCCAGATGAGAAGGTTTCTGTCAAGAGACGGGACGGAAAGAGAGCGAGAGCTCCTCTTCCTCTAAAGCTGCTTGTTTAGTTTGATTGCCTGAAAGCCTGCTTTAAAAAAAAAGAGAGAAAAAGCGCGCATATGCTCACATTTATCCATTTATCCCCGCTGACAACACTCGCTCTGAACTCGCTCTCGCACGGGAGACACACGCGGACACACAGCCGAGACGAACCTCGAAAATCAGGAGGAATGAGACGACGCTCTCCATTAGCCGCTCCTTCGCCCCGGCCGACGGGGCGGGCGTGTGTTCCCCCCAGAAGCACCTCGGTGTCGGACCATCCCCGAGCCGCCGGCGTACGAATGGAACAAACGTGATTGTGGAACCGAGATGCTCGGAGGGAAACACGGAACCCAGCCTGGTGCTCGGCGAAGGGATGAATTCGGAGGGAACGTATACTTCCATGAAACCTCGGAAAGTGCTGGAAGCTGAAGAATCGGGAGATGCTAAAAAGGATTTTTTTGTGTTTTGTTTTTGTTTTTTTTCATATTGGTGCTGTGGCTGAGATGGATGCGAACATCACATTCTAACCCTTCTGGAGTCGACTAAAGGGATCTGTGCTTCACTACCTAATCCCCTCCCAGCAGAAAAGACAGGGGGTGTCCGGAATCCTCGGCTCCGTGACGACTAATCCATAGGCGCGGCCGCTCCCCCGCCCTCTACTGCAGGTTCTTCAAGATGCGTCCGTAGCGGAAGTCGTAGACGTGCCGGCAGAGGTACACCAGCTCGGGGTCGACGTCCGTGGGCACGCAGCGGTGGGAAGGGGGGGCGAAGTCCGAGCGGCAGGGCACCACGCTGGCACTGCCAGGCGGGGCGCCCTCGGCACGCCGCTTCATCAAGGCACAATATCTAGGGAAGAATTAGAATTAGACGTCTCAAATTGTTAAGCGGTGTGTGTTTGTGCGTGTGTGTGTGTGTGTGTTTAAGTGCGTACACTTACCTACAGTACTGGGCGAGTGGGAGAACATAGCATCTGTCTTCTATGCAGGCCACGCTATTTTCATCTTGATGCCGAGAGGCGAAAATCTCATTCTGAAACCGACAGTGGGTGGAGAGTGTCACATTCATCGCAACTTAAGTCGATCTGTTTCCTACTGTGGTGGACGAGCGCAGGTGGATCGCAGCGGATGGGCCACCAAACACACATAGAAAAAAAATATATATCCGATCAGCACACGCCAGGCGTGTCCATCAGAAGCAAACGGGGACGGTTTCCCGAGTGCGGTCAGGTTGATGCCGCGGCTTTTTTTTTTTTTTGGCGTTGTGGTTACACTGAAAACGAAACCGACTATCAACAGTTTCAGGGCTGCGGAGGGAAAGATAATGATGTCTGCAGTAACAGTCAGACAGGAGACATGTTTGTGCACAGAACAGCGCCTTCTCCAAAAATATTTCATCCATGAGGATTTGGATTCTTTTTTTCCCGGCATTGAAAAATGCAACTATGAAGGTCAAACTATGACGCTCAAGTGCCCGTCTGATTAAAATGGCTGTTAATTAGATAATCAAGACTGATTAAAATGGGCAGAAATATATAATTTTTCATGAGTGAAGTAGATATTTAGACCACATCTTTTCACTACATGCAATTAGTTATCTAATGAATTCCTGTGTCATTATATCTTTAGGCCCCCATGCAAGACTGACTACTTAAATAATTTATGTATGTGATAATAGATCTCATTATCTGACAAAGGAGACCTAGAATTTCTTCATGTTGTGCAACCTCACTAAAGCGTCTTTTAAATAATTCATAGTTTGGAGTCATTTTTTTCTGAGGTACAATGATGATTTATGCATTCTGAGTCTGAATGAAGGTGTTTCGGCTCCAAGCCCCTGCAGGTCTCTTTTCTTCGTCATTATCGGCTTCTGGAAACTCTCTCTTTAAAGAACGCAGCAGCATTCTGTCATTTGACACCAGCCTCGACAGCTTCAATGTTGCACACATTGCATCTAGTCAAAACGATGCAATAAAAGAAAGCAGCTTGTGGTAAATCCATGGTTAGTGTTTCCATTTTTTAAGATCCTGGTGTACACCATGCCAGCTTTGTTTGTGAGTCAACTAGTGTTTGTTAAAGGAGTTAATACTCTGCAGTTTCCCATGAGGAAAATTGAAAGTCTTTGCTCCAGTTCATGGAAGCTCACCTCACAGTGTGCGCTGGGATCTCGGCCTCCCTGGGTGTGCTCGGGTCGGTAGTACCAGAAAAGGCTCATCATCAGCTCTCCTGAGGAAGCACATTGACACACACACACACACACACACACACACACACACACACACACAGGTAAACAATAAGAACCATGTGTCCACATACCACTCAATCTGTTGCCTACCTGTTTTGGGGTCTTCCCACAGTGCTGATATCTTGGCAACGTATGGGAGGGATTTCTTCCTGGGGCCCGATCTTAGCAGCACGGTGTCTCGGACACGAATCACTTCGCCGTCTCTCTCCACTCCTTCGTAACACTGCCGCAGGGCCGTCTCATCCTCTCCCTGAGACACAAATGCACACATGCGAGCAAACACTATTAGGGACAGATATAATTCTCGTTATAAAGACAAAAAGGAATCTGTCGCACAACGCTGTGTGGTCAAAACACAATTATCTTTTCCCTCAAGAGCCGAGCCTTCTACGCTTCTGCCGGGCAGCTGTGTTGATGCCGAGGTCTGCACTGGCAGGGTGTTATTAGGCAGGAAAATACAAGAGAATAATACATTTTCAGAGGAGGAAAAAAAACCGACGAGAATCTCTCTCATCACTTGCTTATCCTCACTCGACTCAAGATGTACCCACAAATAACCTACCGCGATGAAGACCTCCCTCTCGGTGGGCATTCCGACCGGACGCCAGCCGTTGGTGGCGCGCCGGCGGCTGACTCTCTTCTGTTTGGTGCTGCTGAGGCTTGGCACTGGTGACGGCTGCTTGGCTGGCGACTGCGTGCGGCCCGTGGACAGGGAGCCGTTGGAGGGCTTGGTGCTCGGCGGGCATTCCTTGCCGAGCTTTAATCTGGCCTGGGCCGGCTGCTCCCGCGCAGACAAGGGGGTCAGCAGGTGGGGCTTGGTCTGGGTGGAGGTGGGCACGGTGGACAGGGGGCAGCTGGAGATGGGGATGGAGGGGGGCACTAGGAGGGAGGTGCTGTGATCGCCCTGAGGGGAGGAGTAGCTCTCTGGAAAAGTAAAGGACGAAGGTACGCGCTGAGAAGAAGCAAGACAATCTCCACTGTTTGGCAAAAGTAGCTCAATGAGCAAATTGCATGGTTCCTCCGTAAGTCTGATTCTTTTATCTTCTTCATCGGTTCAACTACATACACACGCACTTGTTATGGAAAACATTACAACAGGGCTGGAGCGCCTTATCAAGACACATCGCAGTCCACGCCTGAAGCTATAGGCACTTTCAAAGCTCATGCCAACAAAAAAAAAGGGACACCATAAAAGAAGGAAATGTTCACACATGCTGGGTCTTTCAACTGGCTTGAGGCACATAATCTCATAGCAACGCCTGCTTCAGTTCCGTACGAAATGAACCGGGAAGAAAACTATAGACGCGTTTATCAAGATGACTCAATTCATGCGGATATAAAGATATTGACAACTGGTTAACGTGAGAGAAATAATCTATTAAAATGCAACCAAAAACTGCTACTTTGTGTTGACTCGGCGCTTCTGCTCACCTGTTTTGATGTTGTGCGTGCATCCAGTGCATCCTGTGCTGAAAGAACAAGCCCTGCTGGTGACGGGAGCCATGGCTCTGTAGCTGTAGCCGCCGATCCCGCAGGCCTCGCCGTAGCAGGGCGAGGTCATGGAGTTGCAGTAGGCCGGATGGGCCAGGCCCGAGGGGTGGGGCACCTGACGCCCCAGCAGCTTGGAGCCAGTCATGCGACTGGGGCACAAATTGGAGGGGGCATAGTTCAGGGGTCGGGGCGTGAGGGCGGCCGACGTCGTTCCAGTGTGTGTCGGGTGGGCGATGTGGACGTAGTAGCTGGAGAAGCAGTGCTCGGCGGTGCAGAGGCAGGGGTGCGGGCTGAGGGCGAGGGCGGTGTGCGGGTGGGAATGCGTCAGGGACGGGGAGGTTACTAGGCACTCGCGCTTCACGGGGGTCATAGCAGAGTTAAGCGGCTGATCGTCTGACTCCCCATAGGGCTGCTGGCCTAGAAAGAAGGCCAGCCGGTGGCAGTATTCCACGGAACCCTCGGGAGGACAGCAGTAGTATGGACTCAGTTCGGTCTCCAGCTGCTCCTCCTTCACCTGTTTCAGTGGGTATGGGAGCATGCTGCGTGACTGGTAGCCTGGTTTGGTCAGTCGGTGAGTGCAGCTGCTCCCCTCCCACTCCACCTTGGGCTCAAAGTCCGCCTTCTTCTTGCAGGATGTGCAGCCGCTGTGCATCGGAGGAACCTGCTTCCCCTTCTGCTTCTGTGCGTGTTCCTTGTGTTGAAGTTTGGCCCTGGAGTGCTGCTTTGGGCCGGAGAGCGCCGCAGGGGCCTTACCGTCGGACGTTACGGTCGCCGTGGGCGCGGTCTTTACTCTCTGCTTACTGGTAGCAGAGGAACTGGTCAGCTTCAGCAGCGCGGCGGCGTTCAGTCCAGCCAGTCGCCTCGGAGCGGGAGCATCCAGAGACTCCTGACTCATCCACAGCTTCTCTCTTCGCCTGGCTTTGGCCTTCTTAACCGACTTGGAGCTTTGGCACAGTTCAGGTTTGTCGGACGCGGAGGATTTAGCGACGCTCCCCCGTGAAGCCTTCAGACCTCCAGTCACACCGTTCCTAGCTGGGTCTGCGGTCTGGAAAGCTCCTCCGGCTGTGTGTTCGTCCTGCCTCTTGGCCTGTTTGGCTGCCGGCTGGGGGTCAGTAGCTCTTTCTAGCAGTAGGCTGTTCACCGCCTCGGCGTTCAGAGAGGCAAGCCTGCGCTTACGTGGTTGCAGGACTCCCGAGGTGACACACTCCGCGTAACTCGGGCTGCATGATTTTAATTTGCTTTTTGGTAAGGACTTTGCTTCTTTTCTTCCGCTGTTTTTTCTTTTTTTGGATTTGGATTTGAGAGATAGCTGCCTGGGACCGTCCTTTCCTTCCCGTTCTTTAGCGCCTTCTTTTTCTCGGATGCTCTCCTCCAGTCGCGTCAGGAGGACGTGGCAGCTGAGCCCCTCCCCTTCAGAACTCCCTGGCCTTGCTCGCAGAGGATACAGCTTCCGGTCGCGCTTCTTCTCGCGCCGCCGGTCCAGCTTTCTGTTCTGTTCCGATCTCTCCGCCTTCTCTCGCTTGTCATTCATCCTTTTGGCCATGTGTTTCCCTTGCGTGATGATCTCGCTTATCTTCTTTGTCCGGCCGAACCGTAGGGTGCGCTCAGGCCAGGCGCTCCCCATAGCGCCGCCATGTGGCCACAGATGACCGCCGTCCCACCACTCGGCAGCGCTGTGGCTCTGCCTGAGGGAACTTTTCTGCCTTGCGTGAGTCATCACATGCTTCTCCACCGGGCCTGGAGACACAAGACACACAAAGTGGTCAAAACCTAAAGTTTGGCCTTATTCCTATCTGCTTACAAGCTTCCATCCATCCATGCATAGTTTCTCACAAGCATGTGAGCTTAAAGGGTTCAACATCTTTCGAAATCTGTTCTTCATCTCTTTGCACATAGAAAACATGCGTTTAGAACAGGACTGGTGTTCAGTGGAAGGATTCTGAGAACAGTCTGAGGTGCATCACAGACTGCGTGGCGACTGATAACATTATATCAAAGCATTTTATTGACATGACCAAACACGAGACAAAGGTAAAAGGGGCTTTTGTGAGGCAGCGAGGCACCAAGAAAGAAAAGCAGGAGCCAAAGAGATTTGAGCCTCACAAAGACATCGACTATCTTTCATAAAGCCTTCAGCTTGGATATAAACACAGCAACATCTGATTCCATGCATAAAGATGCTCGGTGATGAATGAATCCGGATGAATGCTTTTGTGATCATCAGACTTCATTTATTTGATCATCTGGTGAGCTCCAGCTATTATGCGCCTGTTTGGGATTCTCTCATTATGATGGTGATGTGTGTGTGTGTGTGTGTGTGTGTTTTTATGTTGCGCTGGAGAAACCGATGCACTCTGTCATTCACTCACGGCGCTCGTTGCCTTATCACCTAGTGTGCACACAGCATGCAAGTAACAGCTTGTTAAGGCTGATTGTTTAGTCTGAAATGTTTCATCTGAAAGCAAAATGTCAAAAAAAATCTTTACAACAATGAGCGCGGCTGAGGAAAACACCGCAGAGAGGCACACCAGCTGAATGTGTGTTTAAACCCGGTGACATTTATAATCGCTCTAATTTAATGGCTTCACATTACTCGTCTAAATATTCACATTAGATGGAGAAACTGTATCTTTACATCCACCGCAGGATAAACGGCACGAGGATTCCCCGAGCTCACTGTGAAATCATCTAGTAATTTAACTCAATTAGCAACAAACAGTCAGCTTGAGAGTATTTGTGAAAATGCTCCCAGAGCTCATTGCGAAGCTGCAACATAAACATCTGAAGAATGACTCAGATACTGTATATGTTCAGCTACCCTTTCTTTCTTATCAATAACGCTCATGCACCGTGGCTTTTCTCTGGGATGAGATAAAGCAGCATATCTGTGCACCCTGGAGGTCATAAATCTTTACTGTATAATAAGAGGGTCGAACTTTTAAAGACTACTATCAGCACCGCAATCCTTTAAAGAAAAATACTACCTAGAGCAGATCCAATCGCAAATGTTCCATCACTTAACTTTCCATTTGTAAATCAAATTAGTTTCTTTCCTACTTACAAAAGCTCCTTGTCCTACACCATTGCTTTCCATAATTAGCTTTAATCGGATAACAAAAAAATCCTCCCCCATAAAGACAAGTGACATGCGTATTTAGAGCTTGTTCTCTTCATGTTAAACTGTGGAGAGACGTCAGCTTTGTGATTTGGAGTTGAGCTGCAGATGAGAATAATGCCATCACTTCATCACGAGACCCAAAAACACTCGTTCCTCCGGTCGTGAGTGAGCGGCGAGCGTCTCTCCCAGTGTGCTTTCCGGCGGAGCCGGAGCAGGTCGGGGCAGCTGTTCAGACGAGTACGAGCGGCGGGAAGCGCCGGAGAGGTGCTGCAGCTGATGCAGATTCCTCATGCGATGCTGGAGACTTCAACCCGAGCGAACGCCCATTAACAGTCCAAGCCTGACGGGGTTTTTTTTTTCTTCCAAACATGTTGGATTTCGTTGGCCCCAGTTTGACAGCTCGGAGGCGGGTTAAGACTGCGGCACGTGAGCGGTCCTGGCAAAAGCCTATCCGGGTTTTAGCTGCAGGGTTAAAGGAAGCCAAAAACAACTCAACTTGTGTTTGAAAGGAATTCTCAAAGCATGTACTAGATGGACAACAACAACAATGGCGGCCTCCAGAGTGTCATGACTCCCAGGCCATAATCTCCTGGACTTTGGTATTTTTAGAGTTGGGAGTCACCGTAAGAGCAATCCAACTTCGTCGTGTCCGTAGGAATGTCCATCCTACATCTTCCCTACATTGTTTTCAGTGTTTCTGCTGTTGCCGTCTAGACAGACATCATTTTTAAAAATCTTGCCACGCTAACGTGAAAATTTTCTGAAACGAAAACGAGAAAACTCTGTGGTTTCCCTTGAAACGCTGTGGTGCAAAACGGAGCCTCGGTCCAGATGAGAGGAGTTTATCGCCGCAGCCTCGCTGCCTGAGACCGAGATTCAATACCTGAATGTCACACTTCAAAGCTGAAAATCAAAAAGCTGCTTCCACTTCATGCTTAGCCTGAATGCCTGAAAAGCAATTTATATTTTATCACAATTTACCAGATAAATGATCCTGATTACCTGGATCAAATGCCATATTTCAGTTTTCTGCCCCAATTTAAAAATATCACCAGTGTTTTTTTTTTCTTTTTAGCAATTTTCCACCAGCGGCCGAGGTCACTGCTGGGAAGTGCAGGTACAGGAACAGTGGAAGGAACAACCTGTAAGATATCATCTGATCTTGAGGCCAAATGGCTATTCAGTTCTTTAAACAGAGTTAGGCTCTGTGATCCGCAGGAAGTAATTTCACATTTACAGGAAGATCAATGACCCTGCACTCCGTCTCTAATTGGTCAGAAAACAGATCATCGCTCCTCCTCGAGCATCAAACAAGAAGCAGCAGGATCGTTTCTGTTTTGTGAAAAAGGGAGATGGCATGATTTCTCAAGAGCCGTGAAGGAGAAGCCTGTCAAACGGCAGGTACGACATGGTTTAAAACGATGATTCAGCAACTGGAATCCTCTTTACATACAAGTCTCTAGCAACAACTATGTTCACAGGCCGAGGGTTTAACACAACCCAGCAGTCAAAACACCAAATGCCACAAATACCACAGTTAGTTATAGCACACACAAAAAAAATCCTTCTATACACAAATCAAGGGCCAGAAAGCAAGCAAAAAGTACAGCGTGATGACAAAGTGGAGGGTCAAGCCATCGACATGTTTGGATGAAGCCCTCCATACAAAAGTGAAGGAGATCATGACATTAATGAAAACTGAGTCAAGAAATAACCTGACTGTTCACGCAGCATTTTTCAAGCGAGAATGGCTGTGCTTTGGCTGTTCGGTTACACGACTGCAAGAATCTGAAAACAGCCCGTTATGAAAGCGTCTTCCAGAGTGCAACATTTTAAAACGTTTCTTTCTCCACACAGAGCGAGCAGAGAGGTCCATCATAATAGCTCGCAATCAAACCCACAGACAAGACACGGTCCACTATGGCCCTGAAACGTGTGCTTTTCAGGACTGTGGGAGAAAAACTGCACATAAAAAAATTACACAAGGGGAGAACATGCAAAAGGCCCCCAAAAACACTGATTGTGAAATCTTAAAGTATTTACAGGCAGCCTGGGAGGGGTTCTAACTTTGCAAACTTAACTAGGAATACCTGGATGCCATTGATATTAACAGGATTACATGTATTCTGCATATGAATGAGCCACAAAACTCCCAAACAAATGAGCACCTGAATGAGGAACAATGGCCACGGTAAATACGGACGCCTGCAAAGGACATCAGAGAGGAATTACAAAGGTGTGGACGAGGTAAGAGCGAGGGAGCGAAGAGAGACGTCAAGCCCGTGGCTAAAGGGGAAAGAGAACAGCCGTCTGCGGCCGAGTACGCACGAGGGATAAAGCAGCCTCGCCTCTACCGGACGGACAGCTTCACTAATGCCGTGTAGCAGCTCGCCTTGCTGCCGTCCTCCTCCCGAGACAAGACAAGCAACCGGGGAATATTTTTCCTTTACTAGATTTAAACCTTGTCGGGATTATATTAACTTCTGGCCAAGCCTTGTAAACCACATCCTGTTTAGCCGGACGTTGCCAAGCAACTCTGACCGTAATTCAGAGGCACTCCGAGTGTATTTCATGCTTTAAATAGACAAAGTTGAGAGAAAAATAAACAAGATGTGAAAATTGATTCATTTATTGTGTACTGAAATGTGAGGTGATATAATCCAGATCACACTCCTCAAGATTGATAAAGGTGAACTGATAAATGATTATGTAATGAAAGTAAAAGTTTTTTATTTCTTTTTGGCATTTTCTGGGAAAATCAAGTTGATCCTCCCACCAAATGTTGAGATGAATCACGTATATTCAATAATTTGACAAAGTACTGATTATGCAGCCGCTTCTGCTGCAGCTTATTGTCATTTCCACAATGCATTGCTCAAGAGCAGCAGGTTGTGCTACACATGGACCAAAGATAAGTAAGGACACGATACACAAGGCTAGAAAACACACAACTATAAGCAATGGGTAATAAAAAAAACAAGGAACAGGAATGAAGAAGACATAAACACTCAGTGGAGTTGTGTAAAATGTTTCTGTCATTCAAGTACACATAGATTTGCTTTATATCTGTGGTGAAATAGCACTATATTATAAAGTGAAACTTTAACACTAAAGGAATGTATTGTATTATGAATTGCCAAATACTATTGAAATACAGCAATATAATATGATATTTAATTGTGAAACTACACATAAAAAATGGACACTAATGGATAGAATTACTGTAAATGTGTGGATGATCTGGACACATCCATTATCCAATAGGCATCAACACAATCTCATGCAAATAAATACATTTTCCTGGAACAAGCAAAGAATAGGCTCAACAACTGCAGCCGATAAACTTTAAAATGTCACTATTTTCAGAATGAACCAAAAACCAAACCGTTTCGGGACCAAGAAAGTAGAAATACTAATACTTCAGTCAGAAAAATAAAAAGCACATCCCTATCAAGGATCGTTTTGGTAGCAGCCCTAGTCCGAAGGCTTTTCTCTCTCTTCTGAGCTGGACTGTCTGCGAGGAAGCTTTCGCCAAATGACCAGCTCATAAAATGTTTTTTATAATGTCAGGAAAGATTACAACAAAACTCTATTTGAAAATTCAGGTTGATTTAGGAGGCCAAATGTTTTCACAGCCACTGAAAACCCATACTTGAAGAGACTGGTGGGTATTTTGTTAGTCGAGGCTGCAGATGCTTGTTTATAGAAGGTGACACCAGATTGATCATACACCTGTAATTACTCCTCATCCTCTGTTCCTTCCCTTCTCCAACTTTCAGGTAGACCAACATGGGGAATAAATAACCGTCTGGGCGGAGGTAGCCCCGTCCGGGAGGATCTAGTAGCAGATTTCCAGGAGGACACATACATGCGAGGAGGAGGCGCTGCCGTGTCGGAGGTTTATCACCAGGAGCAGATAGAAGACTGGAAGAATGTGAAACATTAGGTCACTGTTGGTGTTTTCCTCCGCAGCCTTCAGCTGGATCTCCGACACCCATCGGCCGAGGTGTCGGAGGAAAGGTTTTTTTTTCTTTCTTTTTTTTATTTGCTCGACGCGAAAATTGCACACATTTCTATTTACGTGCGTAAATAAGGGAGGGTGGGGGGGGAAATATACGGTGAGATACAGTACGGCTCGGCGAGGCTGCTGCCCATCTGAAGTAGCCAGCCGGGGTCTAAATACGGGCTGGAGAGGAGGGGAAGGGGAGCGAAGGGGGGCTTGCTGCCCGAATACAAACACACGGCGAGCAAAAAATAAAGGGCAGTCACCCTCTCCCGGTCACATTTAGCGAGCGGATTCCTCACTACGGCCGCGGCACCGAGCGGCAGCCCCGGCTGTCGCTTCTGGAGCACGAAGCGAAAAATTGGGTTCTGCGCTGCTCTCTGGGCGGCTGGGCAATCGGAACAACTTCAAACATCCAGGGCGAAATAGCCACGAAAACACACACACAGAGAGGGAGAGAGAGAGAGAGAGACCGAGGCGGTGACTTACGGCTCGCCGCCACGCTTCCTCCCGTGCCAGCCGGCAGCCGTCGAGCGAATCTGCGGGGGAAGGAGGAGGAAGGAGCCGGACTGGTGCGATGGCAGAGCTCCGCAACTGGGAGAGCTGGGGAGGAGTGGAGAGAGGACGGTCGGTGGCGCTGCCTTGCGAGATGCGTGTGTGTGTGTGTGTGTGTGTGTGTGTGTGTGTGTGTGTGTGTGTGTGTGTGTGTGTGTGTGTGTGTGTGTGCGCGAGCTCTTCCTGGTTGGGCTTTCCACCGATTTGCTGAAACTTAATCTGAACCAATTGCCACACGGACCAGCCTCGCTTGACACCCCCGCCTTCCAATGACGGACAAACAACTGTTTATCGCGCGATAAGAAACTCAATATTTTTATTTTTTATTTTTTTTTTTGCAGGATGCCACCGTATTAAAATCCACATCATGAGCGATGGATGTACTGCTGCCCCCCCCCCTCCACCCCCTCCACCTCCTCCACCCCCCACAGACTGCCTCACCCTGTCATTTGTCGTGACCAGCCAACCGCCAGGCTGCTGAAAGACGTTCACATGATGGCTGATCGTCAAACACCATGTCGACACCATGTGCTCCAGGACAGATATGCCGCTCAGACATTCCCCATTTAACCAAGTTCACCAAGTCTGGCGGATGGCGTGGACAGTATGTGAAAATTGGTTAATATATTTCACTTATATAAGACTTGTTTCCACCAGTTGAGCAGCTTCACATTGTTCATCACGTTCATCTGGTTAAGAATCAACCTGGTCCCCAGGCGTGTCCAATTCGAAGGAGGCCCTGAGTCGACCCCCGACTCCCTGAGGAGATTACATTTCTGGCTTGGCTGAGGTTTGGGGTCCCCCAGAAGAACTAGAGGAAGCTTCAGGAGACAAAGATGTTTGGGCTTCTTTGTCACCACAACGCCAGATGGACTAAGCAGGAAACAAGGAGATGGATGGCTGTTGATGGACGACTCGTGCCTTTACACTACTGCTACAGCTGTAAGATACACCGATCAGCCACAACCTGCTTAATGTAGCTAGATACTGACCACTGCAATCCAATCTCACACTATTCAAACTCTTGTTCTTACGTTTGCCCATTTTTCTGCTTCGAAAACATCAAGTCTGAGCACAAAATCTTTCACTGCTGTCTAATACGCCTCACTTATTACAGGCGCATGATTAAGAAATGAACAGTGGAAATGGCAACAACTTGGTAGTCTTTTTGTTACTCTGGTGAAAAACATCCTCCTCCAAAGATTCTTTTTCAAAGTACTCAAACCTTTTATTGCTGCGTTTTTTTCCTTGTTTGCTTTTTTGTTGCTTCTTCTGATTGTGACCACCAGACTCTGCTTTATTCTCGTTTTATAAAGGTTTCAAGTGGATATCTTCCCAATGCTCTGCTAATTTTGACAAAACTGAAATTGCTGTGTAGAATAAAAAATAAATCACCTTACTCTAATATTTGCAACTTCTGTGCTCTTTTTAAAAATGTTTTTTTTTTTAAATCATTATTGTGACTGCTAGAACATAAGCTGTAGGCCTGGATAACCCAGACACATTACACAACTGCTCTGTAAAAATAAGAGAAAGAAAAAAACAATTTTTTGAAGCTGACAATAATATATTTGCCCACTTAAAAATCACAAAATATCAAAATGCATCTGCCCCGTAAAGAGCATCAACCGGTGTTTTCTTCTTTCACTCAGACTCGGATGGTTTAAAAGGCTTTCTTCCCCCCGTTGTCGAGCGCGGTGTAATCTGAAAGAATCACACCTTGCTATCAATAAAAGCAGTCAGGCTGCTGCTTAATCCAAACACTGCAGCGATTTAACGACAAGAAAAGGTGACGAAAGTCAGGGAGGCTGAAAGAGCTAAATTACACACATGCTGCATGAGGTGAGCGCAGTTAACACTTCAAACACTCAGAGACGCCAGTTACAGACCAAGCCTTTCCACACCGCGAGAGGAAGAAAAACGACGGGAAAGAGACGGTGCTTCTTCTAATAATCAGTGCTGATGGACAAACCCATTGTTAATACTTATAGTATGTGTCTTCATAACTAAAATAAACAATAAAACACCCAAACCCAACATTAAAATTACACCATTTTCACAGTATAAACCGCCATTATTTTCAGAACGTTGCTGCGTCAACGAGGAATTTTTCTGAAACAAAAACACAAACAGTGTTTTCACTTGAAACGTTGTCGTGTAAATGGGGCCTAAAACACATGATCCTGAACTGACCAGTCGCTACCAGATTTATCAAACACTATGCAGTGTAATATTTATTTTTATGTTCACTCTTAATGCTGTGCAGCATTTTAAATCCTAGTGCCATGACAGCTATTGGGCCATATTTTTTTTTTTTATAAATTAATATTTCTAGACCATCTGGAATGATAGACTTCATTAAAAGTCTGCAGTGTTTGAAACCTATAGGTTACTTTATTGTATTAATTGGCAATACATGTGTTTTAATACAGTTAACGGTAGTTTTTCTTTCTGTCCTTTATTGTGATTTCTCAAAAGGTATGCTGGGAAACGATATCCTGTCCCCCGATCCCTCAATATTTCCTGCAGCTGCCCACACCTCTGTCGGCCCTCAGGAAAAAGCCCCTGACCCCCCCACATCGAATTTCACTGAATTAGCAACCATCATAAGAGCAGCCTGGCAAGCATAGACTGCAAGTATAGTGAAGTGTTCGGTTTTATCTGCACACACTTCGGCGTGAACAACGCTTTAAACACGTTATAAAAGCCACGTTTGTTCAAAGGCTTGAGGAAGTCTGTTAGGGTAGGAGGACATTCAAGCTGTTTTCCTTCATCTTCCTGTGGTTCGCTTGGCCGACAGACTTTTAGTGCACCACCACAAGCCTGTGGCTTTATAAGAGTTAAAAGTCCACAACGTGATGCAACACAAATGGGCCCATGTAGTGACACGCCCACACCTCCACACAGCCCTGCGGGAATGTGCCGCGTTCGGTGCGAAGGCAGCTTTACACCCTTCAAGTGCAGCGCAGTCTATTAATTAGGATTTTTTTTTTTTTTTTAACAGCAAAAAATAAAGTGACAGGAGACTTTCCATCCTATGCAAGTCCACTGCTGGACGCGGTGAAGCTCAGCGTGTCCTTAACATCCATGTCCGCAGGAATTACATTCACACTGGAACGGCTGACTGAAGATCGGATGCCAACACTGTGTGCCAGCTCAATAAGTGTGTAGAGTCAATTTGATCTACATGGGCACCACTTCAGACCAACTAATGATTTGAGCTTTTTGATATATCAAAAAGCTTTAGTGAGTAATAATTATATATTAACAATTAATGAAATGCAAGTTGCCTATTTTCCAGCGCCAGGCATGGCTGAACCCTGGCGTATTGTAAGACTCTCACCCACACTTTAGGGACCTGTTGAACACCAGCAGGGAGCTGAAAGAACATTTAGTAGGTTTAGGCCAGAAAAATTGATTAAAATATACTGTTAGGACTGTAAACATGAGCAACCAAATGAAAAAAAAAAAAAAAATCATCTATATTAAGCTTTTGGTTTAAAACTTTCCAAATTAGCTGTGAAGTATTAATAAACTTGTCATTCTATTTCTTTGCAAATTACAAAGGCAACTTGAATTTTGTATTTTCGAATACATAAAGCAGCTCAAGCCTTCAGTTAATCATGTCCAACAGTACAGACACTAATGTGGAATAATGAACTGAAGAAACTTTTGATTCAGTTAAAGTAACATGTCCCTGAATCAGAGGTTCATAAATCAATAGATCACATCGTTACTATGGGAATAAGTTGTGGAGTCTTTGTTCTGAAACATAGTGCAGCTTTTTACAGCCACACATAAAGTCAAGTGGAGTTGCACGTAAGTGCAGTTTCATGCTGAAAAGGCAGATTTCGCAAGGAGCATCACTTCAAAGTCAGTTTTCGTTTGCGCTTTCACTGATCCATTTAACATGCTCTCTGCCCGTCAGATAGGCTAATAAAGACATTCTGAGCTTCGCCACCAGAAGCTGCTTCTGCTGTATCTAAAAGTAGATGCACATATTAGAGAAGACCTGCCTCCAAATGCACCTAATAAACAAGTTTGCCATGTAACTCAGAGTAGGATTCACTGAACGGAGTCAGAAGCACAACTTGCAGTACATCGGTGGGCTTCAAGCTGCAGACGGAGAGTCCAATTATAGAGCCAACCATGCAACATCTCTGCACGGAGAGAATACACAGAAGTGGAGTGGGTGGCGAGCGCTTTATTTCCACAGAAAGGCAAAGATGGAGCCACAGAAAGTGACACACCCTGGCAAATCAAACCCCTGCCTCCACGTTCGGGCGCAGATCTCCTCCAAAAGAACACACGGTTGTTGTCTTTATTCAACTTCCACAGATAAAGAAAATTCCAAACTGACAGCAGGTTTGCTGTCGCCTGAGCCGCTGAGGTTCACGGAGATCGGCGGAGCTGTGAAAATGAATTCAACCGCCGGGGCAGGGCTTTCATAGTAAAAGGTTAATTATGAAATTAAGCGCGTACAATGAAAGGACGGCGCCTCTCGGTATAGGGCCGCGGTATTCACAAGGTCAGAAACCGACGACGACGCCGTGAAGGCAGAAAAATGTACAAAGAGCAATATTAATGGGGTATAAAATCATCCAGCAGATGTGATTAATTCAACCTTGCGCGTGGGTAAAGGGTTTCTTCAGGACGGAGACAGTAAATGAACACAAACAACCCGCTCCCAATGAAACCAAGCAACCATGACAGTAATCTTGGTTCTCATCAGAAGGCACCCTGTACTGAGCTGAGCAAATGACAGCCAGTGTAAACACGTCGGCACGCAATGTATTTGACTATCACACTCATATAATATTAAACTTAAACTGGGTCTGGGATATTAGGCTGTGCACGTAGATCCATTCTCAGGGAACATCAGGTAATGTGTACAACACAGACTGGCATTACAGCCGAAGAGGGAGGAGGACAAAGACTTTCCCGAATAATATCAAATCACGAGGTTTTCTGCGTGGAGTTTGCATGTTCTCCCGACACTGTGGTTCCCTCCATGCTTTGAGATGAACTGGTGCCTGTAACTTCTCCCCGTCTGAGGGAGTGTGTGTACCCTACCTCTGCCTGATCAGCTCCAGCCCCCTGCAGCTCCGAGCTGGATAAAGCACTATGAAAGATGGATGGATGGAATATAGGGCACCTCTTGTGAGACATCTTATGCCCAGCTAAGTACAAATTCCTGCTCTGCTGTTATCTTTGAAAAGTTTCCCCAGTCAGCTTTATGTTTAAGGGATACTCGCTCCATAATTAAGAAGGAAGCGTCTTGCAAAGAGAGTTGATGGATGAGGGGTGAAGGCAGTAGCTGAACCTAGGTGGTTGGAGGTTGGGAAGTGGGGAGAAATTGATTGGAGTAACAATTTAACTTGCCCTGGCGTCCCTTCTTCCCTGTATTCTTGTCAAGACACGGTAAAACTATTATACATTTTGATGAATTACTGTTTTATTTTCATTTTCTATACCACAAAGCGTACGCTCGCCGGACTCAACGTCTTGTTTCCCTGAAGTTAAAACGAGTAGCGAGCCAGTTTTGTCGTGGCTCGACGGTGCATTCGCCGAGTTTTAATGTAGGAAGCAACGCACTTTCCTTTCAATGCTTAATTTCATCACCTCAAAAACAGGCAGATGCACTGTACTGTATTCCCAAAGAGTATTTTTTCACTTCATTGAATATTATCCCAGAAAGGCAGTGATGCGTCTTGTTCAAACACAAGTCTTAACTTCTGTGTGTCTTCCTTTGAGCGAGACAGGAGTAATGTTGTTCTTGGCCTTCAATCATGTAGCCCTACTCGCTTTGGTGCTCAGCGTGTTGAGCCGACTGAAAGCAGCACTTCAAACTGTTCGAGGTCAGCCAGAAACTCCTAACATGTCCTGTGGGGTTTGTTTTTTTTTTTTTTTCTTCACACAGTGTGTACCCATCTTCAATAATCTGAGTTTCTTCCCAGCTTGATTTTTCAGGAGTCACCTCAATAGAAATATTACCGTCAAACTTCTTGGGCTCATTAGAAACAGCTGAAATAAGGTAATTTAAGGCCTTTAGTGGTTATATGGCACCGTGTGGAGGAGTTGTTTTCTCAAAACATATTCCTCCTTATCTCAGAGAGCTATATCGTCTTTGTCACTTCAAAAAGGAAACTGAAAGGAAAGTGAAGAACTGCTTCGAGGTTAAAGTTGGATCATGAAACCACTGAAATTCACCCGCAGATGTCTGCTGTTTGCATCTATCCTATGCAATGACCTGATCTGATTCTCACCAGGTGGGTGCAGGAAACTGCGGCCATTGTAATTTTCAGGTTTATTATATGTTATCAAAGAAAAAAGATTCTTTAGCATTTATTTGGGTCGAATATTTACTTTTTCACGGGAGCGACACAACTTTTAAAAAGGCCGACGGAAACTCCACGACCCGGCGTCGAACCGGGGGACGATCTCACTGCGAAACAAGTGCTGACCACTGCAGTCCTGTGCAGTGCATGCTCACGCTAACTGCATTAATGACCAGCTCATCCAAATATTACACAGGGGAATCGCTGGCTGCTGGTTTTTTTACATCAACGGTGTCAAACATAAGATCAAATCAGTAAATTAAGTGGAGTGATACATCGTCCCAATACACCCATAATTTGATATTAAAGTTGGAATTGTCTGAAAATCAAATGAAGATCAGAGTATTTTAAGTCCAACTAAGTGATGATGACTCATAGTTCTGAGCTGAAATAATGAAAAGAAGCGCAGGCTGTGTAATATCCAGAATAAATCACTGATCCAACATGATTCCAGTATTTCATTGATGATTTGGACATTCGATTAGTATGTTGGCAGAAATCCACTGCTAATTCGCTGCGGATTGCCTTTATGGCTGAGTTATTAGTCCTGCATGGCTACTTAATGACGGGTCTAGGTGTGAGTCATTAAAAGACTTCTATATTAAATTTTATGACATTTATGATGGTTTAGTGAGGTAGGGTGCGGTCTGTTGGATCAAAGAGAAAGTGTGGGTGAAGGGGTACCACGCGCTGGAAGAATGAGCCGGCTGAAGGAACTCCGGAAGATTAATGTTCAGCAAACAATAAACTAGTGACAGAGCGGCCTGGCAGATCAGTAAAGCTGCAGGACAGCTTCATGGCAGCCCCGATAAATTAGACGTGGCAGAAAACAGAAGACGTCCAAACACGATTGTGACAAAACAGAAACTTTAAAGATTGCTCTCGATGAGAAAAATGAACGGCCGGAGCAGAAACTCCTCCCTTCTGTAAGTCAGTACAACGTCCTCTGACACTGAGCCAACGTTTTATTCTTTAATTGAGGGAGTGATGGCGGCGGGAAGTGGTTTTCCTGTAAGAATGCTTCGGAGGATATAAATAAAAACAACTTGGAGCTTTTGAAATTTTGAAATTGAGAAGGTTTTTTTTTTTTTTTTTTTTCTAAAAGTTATCAAGATTGTTGAATTAAATGTAGACTTTTTCAAATAACACACACACACTTCTCTGCTCTGAAACAAAGGGGAACATTCGGAGTTCTCATTATTGGTGGGTTATTATGCTGTCATCTTTCTGGCCACACGAGAACAGGTTTGGCTGAATGTGGCCCCTGAACCAAAATGAGTTTGACACTCAAGCTGCACTGTGCAGCTACAGTGGGGTTTATTTTTTCATAGTGTTGTAGACCTTGTTCGGGCCTTCCTCAAAACGACTGCACGTGTGTATCACTTTATATTGCTCTGTCATCTTTGAATAAATTTGTGCGGTGATAATGGGGAAATCCCCCCCGCAGCTGACATTTGAACTGCGCGCTGACAACAGGCTGGCGGGTTGCTCTCTTCTTTAGCCTCGATTTCACAGCATTGTCCATTTCCAAAAAAAAAAAAAAAAAAAAAGGATTGTGATTTATGGGACAACAGCACACTTTTCTACTCCACATCATTCATCCTGAAATGGGCCCTGCAGTATTTCAGCATCCTTTTTATATATAATTTCCTCTGAATATACTGAAGGAGCACATTCACAGAGGATGTTTTTCAGACGTGTTCCTGAGCCCAGGAGGTAATTTCCACAGCACAATCATGTCTGTTTTTTTAATGCAGCGAGAGCCTCAGGAATACGGCCAGCTGATACTGGTTTTGTCCCTCTTAAAGAGATATTTCTCTTAATCTTTTGAAAATTAGATTTACTATAGATGATCACATGCAAGCTACAAGATAATTCTCATGCAAGTTCACTTTACGCTCAGTCACAGTACTGACCTGTTGCACTCAACCTAAATAACTGCAACACACTTCGCCAGGTGTGTTTGTGGATTTATCGTGTGTGTGTGTGTGTGTGTGTGTGTGTGTGTGTGTGTGTGTGTGTGTGTGCGGGGTTTCATGCATCAGTTTTAACAGTAACTGCAAAAAGGATCTCAACACTGGGGCAAAGTCATTGCTGTTCAGAATTTTTTGCCATGACGGAGAAGTCTTTAGTCAGTTCCTTCAGAGAGTCACTTTTTATTTAAAATTTGGAGGTTGTTTCGTTGAAGTGAACATCTGAGTCCCGATATAAAACTCATCAGTGTAACCTTGTCTGTTTCGTTCCTTTCTTTAGTAATCATCTCACAGTCTGTGACCTTGATCTTCTGCGTGACTGTTTAAGTAGACCTCTCTGTCTGCAAACTGAACCTCTAGGTCTAATGGGAGAGCTTTTACACTGCCGTTTTGCCCATGGAAATCTTTCCATTTTACCACCGATGGCCAAGTTAATATAACCGCTTCTTTCTTTAAAAAGAAAATACAGGGCTTGTGTGTGGCTGTGTAATTAACAGTAAGTTCATATAAAGAGGCCGCATGGGGCGTAAAACTCAATGTAACATCATTGAGAAACACCAGCACTTCCCACAACTTCTCTCTTTGATATAACTAGACTCTAAGAATATTCATAATTGATAAATTCTTTTTCTTTTTCAGACATGGGAGAATTTCTGCAGCCGTTTCCCTGATGTGTGTTTTGCACGGAGCAGCTGAAGCAGCTTTCTTTCACTGCTGCATCAACGATCTGTCAGTTTGAGCATTGTTGCCATCTGCTCTTCAGCTGTGGCTCTCAGACTTAAGCAAATTAGGGATTCGCAATTGATTGAACCCTTTTGTAAGCCAGGTTTGACCTGCGGGTCACGTGTCTATACGTGGCTTTTCTAAAACAGTCATGTTTCAGCCGATGACAGAAAGTCAAGTAGTAAATCCTTCAGCAAACTCCAAGGTGTTTAATAAGCTGCTGAATGAAGTGTTGGAATAGTTACACTTGACTTATTTGCTATAAAACTCATGAGTGTCAATCTATTTGAAACAAAAAGAAGTGATGGAACGCACACTTTAATTCTTGAAGCTCCTCTGGTCTTTTCTTGGTGGAAATCAAGCGGTGAAGATCCTTCACTGACAAGCAGAGCCCGGGGAGCCTGATGTGCGATCGCACCATCCTTCATGAGATCATGGCTCTTTACTGGCGAACTGCGATGAGAGCTAATGGCTCTCAGACCTCATGGTTAGAGCCTCTCTCGCTCTCTCTCCCTCCCTCTCTCTCTCTCTCTCTCTTTCCAGTCCATCTCAGGTAGCCCCCCCACCCTTCAAGGCCAGGCCACGGGAGTGCGCATCATAAAGTTTGTCGCCCATCATGGGGCGCGCGCATGCAACCAACACACGATCACACACACACACACACACACACACACACACACACACACACACACACACACACACACACACACACACACCTGCGCGCGAGACGCATCCTCCCAGCTATTTTCTCCCCAAAGTGCCGATCAGTGACCTTGTTCTTGTTTCCGAGTCATCCAGCGGTTACACTGCTGCTGCTGAAGGTGCTGTTGGTGTTGTTGGTGGTGGGAAGTAGGGGGGGGCGGGGGGGGGGGGGGGGGGGGGGGGGGGGGAGTGGGTGGGGGTGCCATGATAACACACACACACACACACACAGACACACACACACTGCACGGCCAGTCCGACTGAGCACCACTCCCTGGGAATCTCCTCCATCATCATGGCCATTATCTGCCCCTGCAGCGTCCTCCAGACGCGAGCAAGCCGCTTCACAAAAGCCTGGCCAGGCAGCCTCCACCGAGCAGAAAGACAGAAAGAAAGGAGGAGGAGGAGGAGGAGGAGGAGGAGAGGGCTGCTCACCGTGCAGGGGCTCCGTGTGGCAGCAGGCACCTCGTCTATCGCTCGCCGTCGGGGCTCCTTATTTTCCGAACGCCGCCCGGTTGAGACAAGTCCGCCTCATCCGACCGCCGAGGCGATGCAGCACAAGTGGAGGAAACGGGCACGACCGTGGCCCGATGTTTCCCCACTCCACTCGAGAAAAGAAAAAGAGGGGGGGCCTTTTTTCAGAAAAAAAAAGAGAAAGAGAAAGATCGGAGGAGAAGGAAAAGAGCGAACAACTCGCAAGAAGAGGCAGCTGAAGCACTCCTTCCTCCGAGGCGATCGGGCTTGTTTTGTTATTATTATTTTTTTTAAATATATATTTCCTTCCTCCTCCTTTCTATCCCATCCGCTCTCCCCGACACGGCCGGAGCTCTGAGAGATCCGCTCCCGTCTCGCGGCTCCGGAACGCGCAGCTTTCAGTTTGCGCACCAGTCGGTGTGTCGCCGCCGAACAACAACTAGCAGCACAACAGGACGGAGCGAGCGGCCGCAGCGCTGACAGGCTGGGTGGGCTGGGCTCAGCCCCCACCGAGCCCCCCCCCCCCGGCTGTCACGCCAAAAAAAAAAAAAAAAAAAGTCAGAGAAATCCCCGTCCAAAGCGATCCTTTACGCTACGAGGAAGGAATATGTTTTACATAACAACACAAAACCAGAACATCCTCATCCTACTTTTGTGCTGGAGCATGTGATAGCAACATGGTGAGCCTTTTAAAGAGGTATCCACGCGCAACTGCGAGCGGGTGGGGGGGCGAGGGGGGTGGGGTGGGGGGCAGCATGATCTGATCCACCCCCCCCTTAACTTTGTTGGAGTGATGTGAACGGGACGCAGCGAGGAAACACCTGTACGCAAAACTAGCGCGTGTAAAACTCAAGACTGATGCCAGGAAAACTCTTCCTGTTGGCCTTCATTAATCTCTTTAAATATCATGAAAAGCAGGTGACCGATTCAGCAAATGATCTGCTTTTCTTCCAATTGCATGAGTCTTTATGCCAGAGGTGTCCTTGAGCAAGGCACTGAACCAAATGGCTGCATCTTAGTGGGGCAGACCTGAGCAACATAAGGCGCAGGGAGCCATATGTGGCCCTTTAGAGCTGTTGGACTGGCCCTCAGGGTGTCACTGAGAAATCCCCAATCAAATAAATAAAATATGGTTTTAATTGGCTTGAAAAATATCATTTCAAAAAAGTGTCATATAGCAAGAGTAATTCATAAAAATTGAGTAAAAAAATATTTTTATCAAAAGATAATTCTTACTGAGCAAAACCTAACTGAACTAACGACATAGCCACAATAGTATAGTTTTATTTTTATTTGGCCTTCTCCTGGGAGAATTAGTAGCCCGCCCCTGCAGCAGAGGTTAAGCACCTTACATGGCAGCCATCGCTGTGTGAGTGGGTGAATGTGACAGTGTGAAGCACATTAAGATTACTGAACTACAGCAGAAGTTAATAGTGTGCTGTACATGTGACGGGCAATTACCAGTTTTACCATTTGAAATCAAACGGTTATATCTAGTTTCCAAACTGAAGTCTCTGGAGGGTGCAGCAATGATGGAATTAAAGGCACAGATTATTTGAAATTCATTTAGATATAATCAGATACTTCAAACTTCAAACCATAAATACTGTAACTAGCAGAATGCTTTTTGTTGCTCTTCATTGTTAGTTCATCCAAACAGCCATTAAACACAATATTTTATAATATGATAAACATTAGCAGGACTGGCAGGCAACTAAAAGAAGCCTTAGCATCAGATGTGAAAGTTGAAGGCTGCAAAGTGGCTCAAGGTCTTTCACAAACTTTGAAAACCACCGATCCAGCAAAATACTGCACTTTAAAGTACCTACAAATACTTTATACTTAAACAAAGAAACCAATAAAGCTGAAACACATGTTCCTGAACTGCAGGGGGAAGTAAAGACCATACACATCCATGGGGAAACATGCAAACGCTACATGGAAACGCCTCTAAGTTGTTGAACTGGAATATTCTGTGAGTAAATGTTGAATGTAATTCCACACTTTTAAAGCTAACTCAAACAATATTCTCTAATTGAGAGCTTATGTGCAACCAGGCTTTCATTTCTCCATGAGCTGTGAGCAATTCAAACAGTTCAAATGGGTTTATTTTAATAAATATTAGATAAAACTGAGAAAAAGGAAGTCTGTTAATAACTTAGTAATAATTATGTTTGATAAAATACCAGTGATAGGAGGGCATTTGAATACTTAGTTTTCAATAAAATATGTGCTATATTCATGCAGTGGTAGCTACTTGTAGTGATGGAACAAAATGAACATATCTTCCACCGCAGCTGATTGAGCATTAAATCTTTGCAGAGTTTTATTATGACATGGGTAATATGGGGAATGTGCTTTACAGACTCCCAGGTTTAGAGTTTGTGAACTAATTGCATTACACTGACCACACTGTGCATCACAGAATTTAAGCAAAACTCCTTATGAAATCTCTTATGCTTGTGCTGTATATATCCAAACACAGTTGAATTTACTCTTGTGACGGGATATTTTGTTCAGTCTATGTTGAGAAAGGGCGTGCCCAACAAAACTCTGCACAGAGTGAAGAAATTGGTCTTTAGTGGAATATTTCTGTGTTGTACCAATGCTGTTTGCAGTCCTATAATACTGGAAAGCCTAATTATTACATTTTTTAAAGGCGCTGCCATTGAAAGCATTATGCATTTGTGGGATGAGCTGCACAGCCCTGTAGGAGCTAAGTGTAGAAAGTTATTAAATTGCGAATCTGTCTGACTTCAATCATCCAGTCTACTAAATAATGCCAAATGAGAGTCAACAGCAAAGAAAACGTGTTTGGCATTGACAAGAAGCTTTGGGAATTTTCTAGGCACCACTTATTCCACATTGCTCATCACCCAAATGCATGTTCCTCATAAATGTGGCAGTACTTAAAACGGGGGTATAACATTCATTGCCAAGAATATCGCAAGCATAAATGTGAAGCATGTTTGAACCCCAGTGGATGTTTATGCCACAGTTCAGTTATGGATTTACATTAACAGTGAGGAAAAAGTCAAATGGAAAAATGATTATTTTTCCTCTCACAGGTCTCCTTGTGGAATTCCCGAATCAACCGGCATTTGTGTTTCCTATAACTCTATTTCACCTTTAATTAACCGCATAGATAAGTGATTTGAAAAAAAAAAAATTCTATAAAGAGCTTAGAGTTCACCACAAAAGTCAAACACATCTTATATTTTCATTAACTGTTAATTAAATGTTATTCTTCCGCTAAGCAATTCCTTCTTGAACACTAGCTTAACAAAATGATTGGCAAGTGATGTATTCCGATTGCCGCAGTTCCTGCATATTAACATTTTAATGAAATTTTATTCACGGCTGCAGTGAGTGTGCCCCGGATTAAATCTGACTTCAGTTCATCATTGATTTTTTTTTTCTTTTTTTTTTAAGATATGATTTTGAAGTCCAAAGGTCTTCTTGTCCAACTAATGTCATCTGTCCTCAGTGTGACCAGTCCAGCCCACTTCGGATGAAGAAAAGCACTCAGGGAGGAATGGAAAATATCATCACTGGTCTTAAAAAAAAAAAAAAGAAAAAAAACCTTGATAAATCTGACATGTCTGTGAACAGAGCACTAATTTGTGCCTCCTCCTCCTCCAAATAAATCAATCACCAGCGGGTCGGCCGTGTGACTGGTAATTTACTAGATGACGATTGAGGAGTGCGACTTCCCTAAGCTGCCGGCCCATTACGCAACGCTTAGTTTACCCATTTACTGCCAGTGTAGAGCTTATCCTTAATTACACGCACACTGTGGGATTCACAATTAAGCTGAATCAGGACGCCGGGTTTGTTTAAGGAGGACGACCGCTGACTAGATGGAGATCTAAAGATCAAAGTAGACAAGTTCGAGCATGAACTCATCCTGTGACGAAAAAGCAGCGTCCAGAGGCCCTCGTCATTGTTATTGGCTGAAATACCAGCACAAGGTTGATAGCAGTCGAACCATTGGTATCATAACAGTGGATTCAAATCAGATGTTCTTAAGCCTCACATCTGTATTTTCTATAAAAGAAAGCAGTCTTTGATGTGTCCAATAATTCACATTTATGTCTTAATCAATGGGAATGGCAACCAGGAAGCACTCACAATCAACAATAGTGATTGAAATGAATAACAATGATTGAGATTATTTGTCGGGGGAAATTGAAATCCTGCTGTGCAAAACACAAAGTGAGGAACATAATGTGAAAGGATGTAAATGAATGTGCTGTCGCTGTGCTGGGTGATGCTGACCAGTGGAAAATTATGTCACAGCCGTAAGTCAGACACCGTCGGTCTCCAGATGAAGCTCTGAAAAGCTCAGAGGTAAAACTTTAATGACTCCCAGCCTCCACTGTTTCCAGCACCCTGTTGTTTTCCTTTCTCTGTAATGAGCACAGCCAATCACCAATCCAGATTCTTGCCATCGAGGAGAACTTGATAACGAGGCGGTCCGGTCCGTGATGCGGCAGAGCAGGGAGAGACGGGACGCATTGCAACCTAAATGCTATTCGGAGGAGACTTTACAGATCTCTGTGCTGTCAAGCTAAACTTTAACCATGCTTGACTTCACCGTCCACCTGGTGGCCTTGAGAATCACTATCTCCTGCGTGGGATTCGTGGGCAACATATTTCTCATCCTTTCCATCACTCAGACCAAGTTTTCCAGGGTAAAATCGTTTGAGCTGTTTCTCCTGGGACTGGCTACTGCTAACTTGGAAGAAATTATCATCATCAACGTGTACGATTTTTTGATCCTTCAGCTTTCAGCCAGAACCGACCCTTGGTCGTGTCGCTTTTTGCAGTTCATGACCGTCTTTGGTGAAATTTGCAGCATCCTCTTCACTGTCCTCATCAGCGTCTTTCGCTACCAAAAGCTGAGGGACGCCAGCAAGAGGGTGAACCTTTCGATTTACCTGGACAGCGTCAGATCGGCCTGGATGATGAGCGGCGTGTGCGTGGCGCTCTCGGCGCTGCTCAGCCTCCCTATTTTTGTCATTGACCTTCAAGGCTCTGCGGAGAATGTCACAAGAAACAACAGCAGCAGCTGCCCGCCCGACTTCTTTCACTGTGGCAAAAAAGACTGTCCGACACTGAACCGCGTCTACAAGTACGTGTTCCTCATGGTGTGCCACATGCTGCCGCTGATCATCGTCACGGCGAGCAGCTGCCTCATCCTCACAGTGCTGCTGAGCCAGAGGAAGACGGTGACACCGGTGGTCAGTGTGAGTGGATCAAGCCAGTTCTGCAGGAGGAGCAAAGATCTGAGGCTCCAGCGGAGCACCGTCGCCATCCTGGCAGCTATGGGATTGTTCCAGGTCGACTGGACTCTCTATTTGATCTTCCAGCTGACTTTCAGTGCAACGGACGCTCCACTCTGGGCAGAAGTTGAGTTTTTCATCTCAATTTCCTACACATCCCTGAGTCCATATGTTTACGGAATAGGGAGTAACCTGTTCACCGTCAATACCTTTAAGAAGAAGTGATTAAAAGTTTATCTGTCTTGCTTTTTAATATTCACAAATTAAAAACAATCTCAAACATTTTGTTTTTTTTAATGCTTTGTGGAATATGGGGATTATTTCATTTATTTGTTCTGACATCTTGTATTGAACAGTCACTCTCATGAGTAAAGAATACAACATTTGGTTGCAGATTTCGTCTTTTCGTCCGATTCTTTGGACAACATCTGAATTTTTTTGCTCCTGAACATTGGCTTTACAGCTTTGTAATCAAAAAGAAAGTCTGCAAATCTCATGATATGCAGTGTAATTTAAAGTAAGGTTATTTTCTTTACTAATGAAACCATCACTACACCAGTTGCTTCATTTTTCTGAAGAGAGATGTGCTTTTATTTGAGAAAATTGTCTATCTTGATATTAAAACAGCCTAAGTAACCTTGAAAACTAGCAGTAGAGTTCTAAAATCACAAGCAAACTGCATTAATAAGTACTATAGACTCATTTCCTGATTAAGCTAAAAATCATAACAGCAAGTCAGTACAACTTGCATAAATTCTCTTGCACTTCAGGGTGCAACTGGACATTGAACCCGGGTTGGCCACAGTTAACGTCAAGACACAGCGTGATGCAGGTATTACTGTATAATAATATACAATATAAAAAAAGCCCTATGCACTGCAATTATGACACAAAACAACACATGAAATGCTGGTAGAGTGTTAATAACAGGTTTTCACTGTGTCTGATTCATAACAGATGGTTATTGTGAAGACTGGACTGTTAAACATCTGTCTTCACATCCTTATTTGAACCCTATTATGATCATAACAAAGTGTGCAGCACATAAACCTCTTCAAAACAGTGCCAATATTGACTTGATAATGATTTTTAAAATTGTTTCCATAACAATCAAACTCTCGCCCTGGTGGGTTAGTTGCTCAGATTTATTAATAGACAAAGAGTCACATGTGAATTACACATGATAAAATATTTTTATTTGCCACTTGTACACATGGACAGACAGATTGTTTGATTATCTTCACGGAAGCACAACAAAATACTGCTGTGAAGCCGATCATGTTTATGTGAAACCTATGGGAAGCCTTCCACTCTTTGGCTCTAAATACACACACACACACCTTGCTTTATGGAAGCCCAGGTTTGGGACATGGAGGACAGCTCCGTGCGCAGCGTCAGATTCCCACATGGTCCCACGTCTTTCCGCTTCCTCTTCCTTTTGCCATATCTAATTAGTTCAAAGTGGCGCTTTTACATCCCATTTTGTTTGTTTTTGCGGAATGCCGACCCTACAGACTGCACCATGCTCCATTTTCTGAAATGGTGTTAGATCCCGAGATATCTGGGCGAATATTCTCGATGGCCGAACAGCCATCTTATCTCAGAAACAAAACAAACCGGCTTTGTTTTGGGACACCGAGTCAACCACGGGTTGTTTTTGTTGTTGCTGTTTTGAGGCGTAATGCCGATGCGCATCCTGCCGAGTGGCTCCTAAAAATGCGCGCAGATTTCTTGCGTGCTTGTGGGTCATTTTATTATAAGGAAAATAATATTTAGTGACAAAAGAAGTGACCCGTAAGTTGACCACAGGGAGCTTCCTCATTGGCTGCTGGCGCACTACCGCCACCGTGAGCGTGTTACGTCACAGTTCGAAGCACGGATGTGTGTGTGTGTGTGAGAGAGAGAGAAAGGGGGTGCGAGAGGAGTGTGAGATCTACACACACACACATACACACGAGGGAGAGAGAGAGAGAGAGAGAGAGAGAGAGAGAAGAGGGAACTGTGATCGAAAAGGTGCAAGAAGTGTTGGAAACACACGGAAACACCGCGCGAGCGCCCAGCGTGGGAAACCCACGTGCGGGACATTATCCTGCAAACTTGTCCAGAGTTATTGCAGCGCGCGCGGCGGACGGACCGGACTCGAGGAAGACCGAAAAAAAAAAAAAACTCCGGGATGGTCGAGGACTCCCGCCTCCCTCGCGCCGGCGGCACGAGAATCACGCGCCATTGAGGAGGGGTGATATCGCGTGCATGCGCTTTGGCTGCGCTACGTGCACTCACACGGGTCGGTCGATGCTCGCGCGGCCTGGCGTGGCTCTCGGCCTCCATTTGCCTCTCCGTGTTTACCTTCGACGGATTCACCGATGCGCCCCCGAGCACGGCGCGCAACAGTTTGGAGTTTCGCCGCGGACCTCGTTGTTGTGTCGCTCGCGCAGACCACGAGGCGTTCAAGGTGAGGCTTTTATACGAAGGCTGCAACTTTTCCAAGTTGGTGGAGAGGACGGCCTTCCTCTGTGTGTGTGTGTGTGTGTGAGTGTGTGTGAGTCCGCGGCGTGTGAGGAAGGAAGACCCGCGGGTCCATGTCCTCAGATCCTCGCGTCGCTTCGTGTTTTTTTGGAGAGGAAACGGTTGCAGTGGGAGAACCGAGGGGGGAGGAATGGAGGTAAAACAAGCAGATTTGGACGCCTGTTCGCGCGGCTGCAGCAGCATCAGTGCGCCGGTGCGACGTGTGAGCCGATCCGTGTGGGGCCACAACAACACACCAAACAGGTTACACGTTTGATTTTGAAACGGGAAATTTAACCTAACATGATAGAAACGGAACGTGCAGTTGTGACCGTCTTTCAGCCGCTGCCATCATACTGTACGGTGTTCTTCATGAAGACAAAGTCCACACATCTCGCCATGCTGAGAAATGATTACACTCAGCTTAAAAAAAAAAACACTCTCTGAGGCGTTAATGTGTGTAGTATTGGCATTTTAAAGGGTCATCAAACAATTGAATTCAAATTTAGTTTTGCGTTTATATCATCGCCTGTGATGCTGTGATACCTGGATCCCCCATGTGGAATAAACCAGTCCTCATTTGATCTTATGTTGTGCTCTGCATCCGCCCCAGGACACCCCCGCTCTCAGCTGTATGCAGCTGGACATTTGTTATAATAATGTTCAACATCACATCATTTCAAACATCACATATTTCTGTAGGTGATTAAAAAGTGGTCAATTGAGATAAAACTACTGTCATGATAAATTGTGCAGAAACACTTGGCAAAGTCAACAAAACAGCCAAGAAGCTGGTCTGTTTCAGCCTGCGGTTCAGGTTGTCACCACCGGGGTGATGAAGTGAGTCCTGAGAAGCTGCTTGAAGAATTGTACACCCAACAATGACAAGGCTCCTTACTATAAAAGCAGCTGAGATGTAATTTACCCATTTACCTGGTTTTACCTTGGAACCATTCCAAGTGTGTACACATACATATTGATACACTTTCTCAGCTGTCAGCATCGTTGTCACTTCTTTTGAGGTGTTTCTTCATGACCAAAGTCGAGTCACAGCTCAGTTTTTACCCTTATAGTCGAGAAGAGCAAAAGCTGAGCGCCGTAACGGAAGCTTGACATTGATCTTACATATTGATGTTTGGAATCATCCCAATAATAAACATTAGAATACATGATTTAACACATATTATTATTGGAGCCCAATAGATGTTTGTTTTAAAAGTCTGAAGAGGTTTGGATTATTTATCAACTCTCTTAAAACAGTTTGAAAAATCTGATAATAACAATGCTATTTTTTTTTAACATTGTTGAACAAACTGTGTTGTTTATTAAGAGCTTTGTGGAGCCTTTAATCACTGTCTTTAGCTACAATATCTGAACATAAATGCTGCTCAGTCCCAGTGAGATCTTCTGGAGGCTTTCTGTCAACGTCTGGGTTTGCAGTATTTAGTAAGAGTGTTTTTCAGTAACTTCCTCAAGCCTTCAAATCTTTCATTTAGCTTGATGGAAGCAGATCTTATGAAGCCTTTGTCATGACGAGTGGTGTTATTGCTCTGATGTGATTTCACATTGCCCAGAAAAAAAATAATGATTTGTACCTTTGGAAGAAATTCTTAAAGGGTTTATATTTCAATCCAGTTAGTAAATCATTTCATCGCTGACCGGCTGACCTCATTTAACCCCTTAGATCCGCTCCAGCAGATCACATCTCCTGTATGTGCTTTTAAGCCTCATATAGATGCTTGATGGAGCTTCTGAATCCATGTTTCACCTTCTCTCACATGGCTAAAGTCACCATTAGATCATTAAAGAACCGCGTAAAGCTCAAAGTTGTAGTCATATCCATTAGTAGTGATTTATTTTTTTTTAAGGGTACGTCTAATGTGAAAACTGCAATGATTGTTCTTTTCTGCTGAGCACAACGAGTGTGAAATTTGACAAACAACAACTTGACAAACAGACATCTTTAAAGTTTGTATGAACTGCGATTTTCAGTCAGTTTCATAGAATTTCCTAGAAACTGTCATCTGGAGCAGCAGTGGTGCCTCAACCAGCTGTACACTCTCTGTATGTGTGTATGTGTGTGTACTTGCTCTGAAGACTAGAATTTGGAGGTGCGACCACATTGTGTGTGCTTTGTTAGTAGAATTTGTGTCTTTTATTATCTTTCATATGTTCCTCTCTTCATACTGGATCTGCGTGTCATGGGGATTAACTCTGAATGGTGCCGTCGTGTTGAGATAACATTATCGTCTCATTTCTGTAGATGTCGGATGCAGAGCGGCGTTCGGAGCCGTCGGTCATGTCTGCTCCGGGCTCCCAGCCTCCATCCATGGAGGACAACCTCGCAGTGAACGATGAGGAGGGGGGCCCTCCTGATGTCCCCCTTTCCGCTCCGCCAGCCTCCATCCCGTCTTCAGCGCCCCCTTTTCCAAACGCTGCAAAGCCCAGTTCCACCATGGAGGCGGCGACTGAGGGCAAAGCCGTGTCGGTGGCGAGTAACGGCTGCCGCTCCGCCGCCTCCTCGCCCGCTGAAGCCAGCCCCGCCAAGCCTGCTGAAACGACCACTTTAGACGACGCTGCTCAAACAAGCCCAGCTACCTCACACATGGCGTCGGCCTCGGACTCCCTGGAGCACACGGGGACGAGCTTTCTCAGCATATCGGAGTCGCCGCCTTCGTTGTCTTTGTTGCCGTCCTCCGAATTCGACAGTCCAGAATCGGGGACGGACCACCCCAAGGTGCTGACCTTCAAAGGCGTGAGCGTCACACTGGAGAACGACAGCGTCTGGAAGAAGTTCTACGGCTACGGCACGGAGATGATTCTCTCCAAGCCGGGCCGCCGCATGTTCCCGTACTGCCGCTATCGCCTGTCCGGCCTCGATCCCTCGCTGAAGTACAGCCTGGTGCTCTCCATCGTCCCGTGGGACCAGCACCGGTACCGCTGGAACAAAAACCAGTGGGAGGTGAGCGGAGCAGCAGAGCACCAGTTCCAGGGTCTGATCCGAATGTTTCCCCACCACAACTCGCCCTGCCTCGGCTCCGAGTGGATGAGCAACCTGGTGTCTTTTTACAAGCTCAAGCTGACCAATAACTTCCAGGACCGGGACAAGGACCACATCATCCTGCACTCTCTGCACCGCTACATTCCCAGGCTGCACGTGATACCCGTCCCGCAGGACATCGGACCCACGGCCGGCGGGCCGGTGGTTATGGGACCCGAAAGCATGACTTTCACTTTCCCGCAGACGCTGTTCATGGCCGTGACGTATTACCAGAACCTGCGGATCACTCAGCTGAAAATCCATTTCAACCCGTTCGCGAGGGGATTCAAGGACTACTGGTTAAACTCCCGCTCGCTGAGGGGCCAGGCGGCGAAGGAGACGGACGCCACGCAAGTGCCTTCAAATCCTGATGAGACGAAAGAAACAAACAAGGAGGAAGCTGTAGATCTGAGGTGAGTTTACGTTTTTTTTTTTTAGATTTATGCATATATTGATTTTGTTCAGGAGCCAATTTTCACTTTTTGTTGGATTTTTTTCCCCCAGATGTTCTGTCATTACCAGTTAATATGCATTTGTAACTAAAGTGGTTAAAAATGTATTATTTATGTATTATAAATGTTTTAAAAAAAGTTTCTTTTTGTGTAAAACTGCACTAAAAGCTAAACTGTAGCTCAAACTAATGAAAGCATTCAATATGATGTGTTAACAAAGAAATGACAGAATCAGTATTCAAGACTTGCATAACCTACTGTAGCGCTTTTAATGAGACCCAGCATGTTTATTTCCGCCCATCAGTGCCGTAAGAACCTTTAATTTGAAAGTTTCAGAAGTGACGTGTTTCGGACTGATTTCGCTCCACATCTGACCGCTTGTCTTTTCCCCTTATTTTCCATTCTTGTATCTAAAAGCTGCCATCTTTCTGAAATATGACAGCAGTAAAAAAAAAAACACTTTACAGCACATCACTGTTTGCAAAAAATAGATTCATGTGGACCGGCCACACAGTAATTTGAAGGGGCTTTCAGTAAAACCGTTGTGACTACACGTCCTCCACGTCCACTCAAGATAATGTCCAGGAAAATTCATAGAGTGTTGCTTACTCAGCTACTGTATTTTCCGGATTATAATATATACTGGTCGAAAAGCAAACAAAAGCGCTTGTACAAGTTGCATTTCTTTTACTGCGCCCAGCCGTAACTGAGGTCCGTAAGCCTCAACTGGCAGCTGCTGCTTCGGAACCATCTGTCATTCAGCAGCTCCAGCTCTGGATGTCGTGCATTAAGCCCACGATTAGCTTTTCTTCACCACAATAACAGTTTCTCTGCTTTTTTGCCAGTCCACTAAGAACACTTCCCGCTGCCCCGTTTCCTTTTTTTGAAATGCCCGTTTTATCACTTCCAGTTTTGAAAATCTTCTTCATTGGACAGAATATCGCAAATTGAACCACCTTTCCTTT
This sequence comes from Salarias fasciatus, assembly GCF_902148845.1. Taxonomy (NCBI): domain Eukaryota; kingdom Metazoa; phylum Chordata; class Actinopteri; order Blenniiformes; family Blenniidae; genus Salarias; species Salarias fasciatus. The sequence goes on from NC_043759.1 coordinate 20,560,576, forward strand.
TCTGTCTCTGCAGCAACACGAGTTGCAGCGACTCCTCTCCTCTCACAAACGTGCTGGAAACCCGCCTGGTGCCCATCATGTCCAACGCTGCCTGTAAAGACGAGCCTTACACGCCCTGCATGCAGGGCAGGTGCGCTCTCGGGGAGCTCGTCCTCGTCGAAAAAAGCCCGCCGGTCGTCAAGAAGGAAGAAGACGACCCCGTCAGCATCACCCCGGCATCCCCCTCACGGAGGGAATCGGAGACGCCGGCGGCGTCGCCCAAAGCGAGCTCCGAGACCTCGGCGTCCGTCACGTCCACGCCGGAAACGTCGCCCGGGCACCGCAGGAGGAAGAAGTTCAACAGACGTTGGACACATTTCTATGCAAGACGGAGTAAAGCCTCCCCCGCTGCCGTCCACGGCTCGTCACCGACGGCGTCGACGCAGCCGGAGACGGATGACGTGGAGGGATTGCTGTTTGTGTCGTTCACCTCAAAGGTGAGACACCGCTGTGGAGCCCCCCGCCCTTCATTTATTAATAACTGTGGAGTTTTTACCACTTTTGTGTCTTTATTGCGACAGGAGGCCCTCGAGTTTCATGTCAGGGACAGGCCAGCCGCGAACGCGCCACCACACACTCCGCTTTTCCCATCGACAGCGGCGCAGTTGAAGGAAACGAGTAAGCGGCTCTCGCATTTGTCATTGAATTGGGAGCTATGCAGCACACGTCTTTGGGCTTGCTGTTCAGCCCCGTTTCATTCACTCGATTTCCCGGCGTTTCAGTGGAGATTAGGGCCGAACCCGACGACGACGACGCCAGGATCGCCGGGCTGGAGTCCGTCCTGCTGAATGACCTCCGAGTCCTCAAGCACAGACAGGTCATCCATCCCGTGCTGCAGGAGGGTGAGTGCACATACCTGCTAGCAGGCATGCTACCAGTCGAGCAGGCTGAGCAGAGTTGACTCATGTCCCCGTTTTGCCTTTTTGCCGTAGTGGGCCTGAAGCTGAGCTCTCTGGATCCCACCCAGCCCATCGACCTGCAGTATCTGGGAGTCGCTCTGCCGCTGCCTCCCCCAAAATGCTCCGATGGAAGCCTTCTTTCTGCCCGCAGTAAGTTAGCTTTGCTGCTGCAGGCTTGTTTGAAGACACCTTCATGTCTCGGAGCACCTAATCTGACATGTTGGAAGACAGACCTGATATCTCAGATATGATCTCTGTCGATGTTGTTTTGCCAACTAATAAGAAACACATGTAGACTTGTTGAGATTGCGATTGTTGACATACAGCCTTGTTTTTGAGTTTTTGTTTCACTTTCAGTTTGCAACGGTTCAGTAACAATCACTGCAGACACACAAAGGACAGAAACAATGTAGTTTGCATGCTGCGTCACGTTGTGCGCAGTTTGTCTTTGTACCTTTGCACGGACGGCAATAAGCATTCAAACTCATTTCATTTTTCTTTCTTCACCTGAAGTTAAAGCTTCTCCACAGATTGATATAATGGTGTTTTAGATTTAAACTTTCTTGCTGGAATGCAATTCTAAACCCTTCCTAACCCTAAAAAAATGGAAAAAACAATAGAGCTCTGTTCAAATAGAGTAGTCATAGAGTGCCCCATTCAAACCATACGACCATCCAATCACAGACTCTCCAGCACGTCACACGTTCATAACGGGAGCTGATTGTTGCCATCAGAAACAGAAATTTGAAGAAAATTCGAGAACTTGATCCTATTAAAAAAAAAAAAATTGTATCTTACAAATTGAAAGCGAATAAATCATCTTAGAAAAATCCAAAAGAATGTTAAGTTTAGACAAGTCACAGTTTGACATCCGTCTCGGTGGAATCGCCCCCCCCCCTCCGTCTATATTTAGAAGATTCGCTGAAAAATTAACAATAGGCGTAGTAATAATCGCCTTCTTGCTATTAGCTTTGTGTCATTTGGCAGTCGTGTCAGATTAAGTGTTATATTGTTAAAACCGAGCAATCCTGACAACTGATCTCAGAAGACATGGATGTAAGATAGTTTCTAATGTCCTCTTGCTTTGGTTAAATTAACTTATTAAATATAAAGGTGAAATTTCCTCACAATTTTGACAGGAATCTCTTAATCAACGCCTTCTTTATTTAATCTTTTTTTTTTTATTCAGACCTGAGTGAGCGATAAAAACAAAGCAGAAATTATAAATTATTTTTACATTTTCAATTAAGTTTTAGACTTAAGTCCAGTTAAACAAATAAATAAATAAATAAATAAATCCACTCTATTATCATCCAGTAGTTTGAAATGGTTCGGGGAGATAAAATGCAGCTCCAGCGCAGGGCAGAGTCTTTTCAGAGTGGATTTCAGGGCCTCTGAGGAGAACTTGATATGATGAGTGGGGGTTGAGCCGACTCCTGGCCGGAGCCATGAGGCGGCGCAGATAAAGGCGGTGGTTGATGGTCAAGGCTGTTTTTGTCTCTTCATCCTTAATGAAGGCCAGGAGAGCAGAGCGTAGCGATCACAGTGGAGGATCCTGAAGGCAGTGTTTATAAGATCACATACTTTCACCATCTCTGTGTGGATAAAGTTTTAGAAACTGAACAGTAATGATAATAATAATGCAGGCTGTCGGCCGTTTTCTTGCTGGAAGTTGACGCAGTGCGTTTCCTTCACAGATAAGGGGTTGCCCTTCATCTCCCGAACAGGGAAGACGAGTGACGTAACAAAAATAAAGGGCTGGAAGAGCAAATTCATGACCAGCAGCGAAGCCTCTTCGTCTAGCTGTGAAGGTAAAGTTGTCGGAGCGGCCGTGTCTCTGTTATTGCATTCCAAGATTACTCCAGTCATTGTAATTAAAAGATTAACTGAACTGAAACCAGCTGAATGCGCTTGTCTAATATATTATTCCTCCCCAGTCGATTAACGTCTCTTTATTTGTTTTCTCCGCCTCTTCCAAAAGGATTACAGAAGAATCTCTCCGCCTTCTGCAGCAACATGCTGGACGAGTATCTGGAAAGCGAGGCTCAGCAGATCACGGAGCGCGCCGCCGCCTTCTCCACCCACCCGGAGGGCTCGGTGACCTACCAGCTGCCGGAGAAGAGCTGCAGCTACGTGAAAACCCTGGACAGCGCGCTGAAGCACCGCAGCGCCGCGTCCGGCTTCCCGCCGAAGAGCGGCAGGCCCTGCCCGCTCTCCCACAAGCCGCCGCTGTACTGTGCTCTCACGTCGACCCCCGCCTCGCCGGACGGACCTGCGAACGCCTGGAGGGCAGCGGCGCCGTCCAGGTACGTTCAGTACATCGCTGTTGTTTGTACAACTCACTTATTCAATTCATCGATCAGTTAATTGTCTTTGCAGTCTAATCTGCATGTACATCAAAAGCCACACAAACATCAAAACGTCTCCAAAAACCGGCATTCAGGAATTGTTGAGCTCCGTGTGCCTGGAAACGGTTAAAAATCAATCTTACCACTGTAAACAATCACTAATCCACAAAACTAATTATCTCCAAATGGGGATGATTAAGCGCCGTGTTATTCTCTCTTGAAGTGGGCGAAGCGGCCCTGTGCTGTGCTGCTAGTTTTGAAGTTAGGCAGCGGCCTTTCAGTGCAGATTTCCTGAAGAAGAGGCTGAAATGTCTGAGTCTCCCGGTGGGTCGACTGTCAGGAGGAGAGAGGCAGAGGGAGACACCAGTGTGTTGGAGGTTTCGTACGTTTCCAGGAGTTCAGCGAGGTACGGAGGAGCGGCATTATGGAGGGATTTGAAAGTGAGGAGCAGGATTTTAGAGTCAGTGCGAGGATGGACCGAGAGCTGGTGAGGCGGTTCTGGAGAACAGGGGAAGTTTATGATTTCTGTTGTGAACCATACAGAAGAGCATCACAAAAACCAAGGAGGGATGGAATAAACCAGTGAGCAGTGTGAACATTTGTTCGAATTACAAGATTATATTTATGAGTTTTAACATCTTATTGGTTTGGTAATGTTAATCAACCGATGAGCTTCATTACTCCGTGAATGTATGAATGTTACTTGAGTGAGACTGTGGCTGTTTGGTATTTGACTCAACCGAATGTGTGAAATCACAGCTAATTGCAGGTCATAAAATCCCATGTGTTTGATTTTTTTTTTTTTTTCCAGAGCTTTTTGTATTCTTCATAACAGTCCTTCCTTTTCCATACTTCTACATTTTATTCAAACTTACCAACAATATTGGTGTTGAGACCTTGGTTATTTTGGCCTAAATTCATATTTCAGTGTGCATTTTTGTCTCCATCATTCAGTGTTATTGATTTTGTCGGCGTGAAGTGCTTTGTCAGATGATAAATGATAGAAACTCATGTTTTCCTGCTTCATATCGTCTTCACGCAGCTCGGCGTTCGGTCAGAAACCAGCGGCGAGCTTCATTCCGAGGCGGCGGAAAGTGCCGAGGCCTTTCGGACTCAATAAGTTCCAGCTCCGACTGTGGGAGGCGGAAATGGGGACGCTGAATCAGGGCCTGAGCAGAACGTGTCTGACTGCCGACAGACTGTCCGTGGCGCTGTCTGTACTGGTGACGAAGCAGGTGAGTCTGCCGCCGGTACGATCCTGCGTTTGTCTGAATTCTTTGATTATATTGTCAGAGGATTTCTGTCAAACTTCAGTGTGTGTTGCACCCCTGATCTAAAACACAAGTCCAGTAGTGTTTTAGGTTTCAATGGCCGCCCTTCTCTCCTCTCTTCCCTTCTAAAATCAGACCGAACCCGGTCGGACATCGAAGGTGCTTCCGAAGAAGCCGTCTCTGGGATCAGACTGTCAGGAAGTCCACTGCAGGCTGGGCTGTGTGTGTCCCGGCGAGGAGCGTCTGGACCGGGACCCGCTCCACTGCAGGAAGCCTGAATGCATGCTCCACTGCTCCTGCTCGCCGCTGAGCGCCGCCGAGCCGCCCGCCGCCGAGGGAGGAAGCCAGCAGCACATCAGTCCCGCTTCCCGTAAGATCAACTTCCTTCATAATCTGTCGCTTCCGTTTGCAGAACCTTGTTTTAAAGTTTATCTTAATTGAAATCTCACTCATTTCTTCTTCTTTTTTTTTTTTAATGTTCAGCTTCTGTTTGTTGTTTTTATTCAAGTTTTTTTTTTTTTAATGTTTACATAAAACTCTCAGTAACTTTCAAGTGTTAATGAGCTTCTTTTATCTCCTCCAGCTGTAGCTAATATGGACCATGTGGTCCGGCCTCGCCCAGACTCCCACACTAACACACTGTGGAACCGCAGCGCTCAGGATGAGGATCCAGAGCCACTTTTCATTCCGAAATGTTCCCAAAACATTACAGAAGACATCAGAGTACCTCCTCATACGCAGCCGGTAAACTTTAATTGCCTTTTAATTCAACTTAATAGCAGCTTTAAAGCATCTTTGTAAAATTAAGGTTGTTTTTTTTATATATATTTCTTTTCTGTCTTAATTTATAATGTAATAAAATCCTGATTGCAGACAAAAGAAGAGGACAAGGATCCCATCTATCGATATTTTGAGAGCATGATGACCTGTGCACGCGTCCGAGGGGTCAGCCCAAGGCCTCCTCGACAGCTCCGCGCACAGCTGCCGATCGATGCTGTTCCTGAACCAAATGCCAGCAGAACCCAGCCGAAGGGGAAACCTGACGTCCAGGCGGAGAACGGCCGCAGCGCCAGACCTGCGGCCGCTAAAGAAGGTAGAAAAATTGAGCGTGAAATGACAAAAATGAGTTTATATTCGGAGTGTGATTAAACAAATGTTGTGTCTTCCAGCAGCGAACAGCGAAAAAGACATAAAGAAACAGATCCAGATCCAGTCCTTGTGTCCGTGGCAGAAAGACCGCCAGCTGATCCTGCAGGCCTTGATTTCACGCTTGAGCCAGGATCGACTCTCTAATCGTTTCCACGTCGGATCGTACTGCATCAACCCGATCGACAAGATCAGCATGCGGAAGCCCAGCGGCACCATCATCAGCTACAGGGTGCGTCTCCGAGCTGCTCGCCCTGCCTCTCCTGCGGTCAGCCTGTTGTTTGAATGACCACCTCTCTCTGCTCTTGTAGGTACAAATCGGTGTTCGGTCAAAGGACAGCGACGACGAGGACGAGGACGGATTTGCCAACGGCGAGGAGGAGGAAGAACAGGAGGAGGACCGCGCTGAAGAGCCGGAGAATTTCTTTGGCGTGACACCGTTCCTGAGTGGAGTGATGCCTGCTGGGAAACTTAGAGTCATGAGGAAGTCTCCCGAGTGCCCAGAACAGGGATTCGTACAGGTCAGGGCTTGGCGAAGCGCCAGTTTCTTGTCTTGTAGTCAGATATATGATGGTAAAATGCCCAGTGATTCGAATGTGGAAACATCCATTAATTTATTCCTGGATTTATTTTGAAAAACCAGAAGAACATGTCATTGATTTATTTCTCAATCGGCGCAAAATTCCATGAATATTTTATTCTTTTCCAGGTCAATGGGAAATGCTACAAGCACGCTAAGCTGATGCTGGGAAGCATCGGGTCTCTGCATCCAGCCAACCGCCTCGCCGCCTTCGTCACAGGCAGACTGAAAATCCCAAAAGTGTTCCTGAGAAGCAGTCAGGAGGCAGACGACACACACCAACGCACCGCTTTTGAAAACCTTCACAGGAAAGCTGCGGACTCGGCGGTCTCTCCTGCGATCGCTGCAAGACGCATCTCGGATCTGAAGACACTAACGCAGCCACAAGGTGAGGATCCTTTCCAGATCATAAACAAGTAAATTGTGTTGTTACGTTCTGCTGGGTAAGATCCTCACAATCAGTCTGAAATTGAAATATTTTAGATCACCGTTGTTTTAATCATGTTGCCTCTCAGTGGTTTAAAGGAAGCGGTTCTCCTCTCTCTCCGCCCTGCACTTGTGTCTTTAGGTCAGTCAGTTCAGCCCGACACTTTGGGGAAAGGATCTGTCGCCTCTGTGCAGAATCCTCCGGTCTGTTCGGTCGCGTCGGGCCAGCAGCACCTAGGCGGCCCCCTCCAGAGCGGCTCCTCGCCCTCGCCCATCTCCCTCACCGTCTCGCCCTCGCTGAAAAGCCCCAGCTTCCTGGAGCAAAGCGGAACGTATTCGTTCAGGATCTGCCCGCCGTCCAACCAGAGCGCCGGCGCCCAGAAGCTGCCGGGCGTCTCCCTGCCCGGAGGCTTCACGCTCATCCAGCTGCCGCAGCGCGGAGCTGAAGGAGCAGCGCGGCGGCCGGCGCCTCTGGGCGCCGCCCCGCCGCCGCCGAACCGGTTCAGGCAGTTAGCGGCATCCTGGCTCGGCGCGAAGACTCAGGATAAAATCCGGAGTCTGCTGAACGGCAGGTCGGAGCCCGGCGCCGCCGCCGCCTCCGAGACCATCGGTGACGAGCCGAAGCCGCCGGAGGGCGACGAGGCCAGCAGCCCGCCAGAGTCGCACCCGAGCAGCCAGTCGGAGGACTCCAGCTCCGACTCCTCCGATTACTCCGACGACTGCGATGAAAATGTGAGTCTGAAGGTCGAGTTATGTTGCTTCAGTGTCATCCGTGGCCATCGCTTCAGTTTTCTGCTGAATGTCTTTTAGGACGAGCTTGTGGACGTGGAAACTGTGGAGGAACACAGTCCGTCACTACTGGCTGCTCAAATGAGGAAAAACGTGGTCTGGAGCAGGCAGCGCTCAAGGTAACGCTTAAAAAATAAACGATAATGTATTGATAGACGTGTGAAACATGTTGGAATTCCTTTTTTTTTTTTTTTGTTTTTTTGTTTTTTTAACAATTGCTTTTTCTGATCTGTCCACTCAGTCTCTGTGAAACTGACAACAGCCCAGAAGACAACCCAAGACGCAAGAACCACACGGTGCTGGAGCGAGCCCGGCGGCAGGAGCAGCGCAATCTCTTCAGGAAGCTCGGCATGGTCCTGAAGTGCGACCCCAAATCCGCCAGGCTCACTATTCTCTGCCGGGTCAGTGACGCTCGGGCTGTTCGGTTAAGACGAGCCTCAGCATGCCGCAGATGTCACGTGGTTGCTTCATTTCCCGTCGTTGCATGGCGGCGTAACGGTTGATGATGAGTAGATGATAGAAACCACGAGCCTAATGTGACCGCGCTCCTCGTTTCCAGGCTTTGGATGAAATCCGGAATCTGAAGAAGGAATCTGAAGCTCTGAAGCACAAAAAGAGTATGCTCGCCGCGAGGCAGTATCTCTATCTAAAGAGGCTTTCTTCATTGTCAGGTATGTATAATCTGAACGATGAAGGGTGTAAACGCACTCCTGCGTGTTCGGATTTAGATTCGTCAGCAGGTTTATTAGAGCTGTAAATGATTATTTATGAGAAGATGTTTCAGAATGTTTACTGACATTTGTGTAATTTGGATTTTTTTTGCTTTTCAGGCAAGTCTCCGGCCCAGATTAAAAACAAGCTGACTGAGATCTGCGAAAGGCAGAAACTGAAGATGTCCCAAATGCAGTTAATCTCCAGACACGTCCAGTCCAGAGCCCCACAGCTGCTAACCACGGCTTCCCAGCCGCGCCCCGAGCCCTCAGCACCGGCGAAGGTTGGAAACGGGACGAGTTCTCAGGCCAGTATGCCCATGATTCCAGCCCACGACAAAATACGCAAGATTTTATTCATGCTTAAGCCTCATCTGCACAAGACGCTGACGGACTCCTATGGAAAAACAAACGCTCCTCCGCCGGCGTCCTCGGCCAGTGCGCCCTCGCCGGCGGGAAACGCCGAGCCAGGCGAGGTTCTGGATTCAGTCAAAGCCGGTCAGCAGCAGACAAAAGCAGACGACAAGCAGGAGCCGTCTGGAGAGACTCCGGAGCAGAAGACGAGCGCGGCCGAAATCCCAAAGCTGCTGCGATCTCCCTCAGATGAAACGTCCAATCAGGCGTCTTCATCTTCAATAAAACCAGAGAACAAGCCTCAAGAAGCCGCTCCAAAGCCAATTACTCTTCCTCTGATTCGCACCAAGACCGGCAGAATCATACTTCCTTCTTGTCTGAAGCCGTGTAAGCCCATGCCTCCGTTAACACGCTCTTATTTTGAAAATTCTCCATTTAAGCATGCTTTGTTGACTCTGTTTTCTTCCCTTTTTCCGCAGTGGGAAATGGATTCTACACACTCATGGTCATGAAATCCAAGGGCAACGACCAAGTAGCACTGACCGTTAGAGCCGACGTGTCCAAGAACCCAGAGAAAACGCCGACGGAATCTCACCAGCCTGGAGGAAGTGAAACTAGCAGAGTTTCAGAGGCGAAAGATACATCTTCAGATCTTCAGGACCCGAAGCCGTCGGGCGCGTCAAATCCTCTGTCTGAGCTGGCTGTCCTCAACCAATCACTGCCAGCTCCTGCAGAGGACCTGACAGCCCAGAGGAAAGGCTCGGCGCTGCTCACAGACGCAGATATGAACCAGATTCTGGCGGCCACCCGCCTGACGGCTAATCAGTTGCCTCAAAACCTGAACGACGCCTCAGCCGAACGGCGTGCGGTCTCCCCCCGAAAGAGCTCCGAACCCGAAACTCCGAGCCCTCTTCAGCCAAGCCGGGTCAAAGGGCAACCAGGGAAGACCGAAAACAAGACCCCCGCGTCGGCCAAACGCAGAGGCAGGCCTCCGAAACGGCGGTCGGACGAGCTCCTGAGTCCCTCGGGTCGAGTCAAGAGAGTGGGCCGTCCGTCTAAACCCAAAGAAGACGACCCGGAAAGTTCTCGCCGCAGGTTCAGGAGCCCTCAGGGCGACGGCGGACAGCACGACGCTTCGCGGCCACTGACGCGCGCCGCCTTAGGGAAGGACTTCCCCAGCGCCAAGAAACGCTCCTGGATCGACATGGAGAAGGAGCTGGAGTCTGACGTCGACGCCGAGTAGCCCCGGTCTCCCCACACAACCGCCCGACCTCAGATAGTCTCACACTGAAACGCTCTCGGAAAGTCACCGAAGCCGCAGACGCCACTAAAAAGACCTCTTTACCAAAACGTGCCTGCACGACAAGCCAAAGGACCAGGGCTGCTGGTCGACGCTGCTCTTTTACCAGAATGTCTGCACAGAACTGGAACTGCCCTCGTATGAACACAAAGTAGCATTGAATGTAAGGAGGAAGTGTTTTCATTTTCTCCAAGGCAGGCATTAAATCTCATGTTACGAACATTCAGGTTTGCAATGAGACGTTGACATTTATTCCAATTATGCTGAAGATTTTTCTGTCGATTCTCGAATGCAGGGGAGAAACTGTCCAGGTTATGAAAGGGACTGGACAACACATGGAATTGGCTTATTTTTCTTTGGGTTTCTTTTTGTTTGTTTGTTTGTTTGTTTTTTATACTAACAGAATCAATCATTTGTAGTTGCACTTTATGTTAGAATTTACATGTAATAATTTTTTTCCTGTAGCCTGTATAGTAACAAGCTATAATGATTTTGCAGTGTCGGTTGGTGATGGCATGATGAATTATTTCAAATGTAAAGCGCCAACCACATTAACATGAATTATATCGACCATTTTTTTCTTTTTTCTTTTTTTTTTTTTTTTTTTTGTATCTAAAAACCTCACACTTGATTTTCTTGGTGGATCATTTGGAAACACTGGTTTGTCATCATTTTAGGTTTTGTGTTTATGTGTAAACGAAATAAAAACGAAGAGAAAATATGCTTAATTCAACTTTTATTTACATTTGCATTTACATTTCATTTACAAAAATGTGCAGAATTATTCACACTTTTCTCAAAAATCGGGAGGAAAGCCTTCATTGTATTGTATAATGTATAATGATGGCTTTCAGTGTTGCTTCAGCACGACTGTTTTAACAGATTCACCTTCAGTGTGGCTTTTAGGCTTCGAGGTGACGTTGACTATACCCTGCATTATCAGCCAGTTGTTCTTGCAGCAATATCAACATTTTTGTGAAGGTTCCATCCATCACGCAACCACATGCACTCACTTACTTCCGCTTTTGAACTTTCGGGAGGAAACAGCAGTGCCGGGACCTGACCACTGCTGAAATGTGCAGGCTCAAGGTCACATGCATACGAGGGGGTACCCCAAAAAAAACGGAATTTGGTCAGAAAACAATAATAATAATGAGTTCCGACTTCTGGCCGTCAGATGTGCTGCAGGTAAGCCTCATGCACATCTGTGAGAAATTTGAGCTCCCGAGAGTTACACTGACGCCTGTCAGGAGCTATTTATAGCAACAGAGTGCAGAGGTGGTCTGCGATTTTTTCCAAAATGGCGACATTGCCTGGGAAGCCAGAGCAGCGCGTAAACATTAAATTCTGCTTTTTGCTGGGAAAAAACAGCAGCAGAAACACTCACCTTGTTGCAGCAAGCCTACAAGGATGATGCTCTGGCGAAGATTCAGGTCCATGAGTGGTTCGGGTGGTTTAAAAAGGGCCAGATGTCCGCGAGTCGGGTGCGCTCAGCCGTGAAAACAATGCTGAGCTGCTTTTCCGCTGTCCAGGGTATCGTCCACAGCAAGTTTGTCCCTCCAGGTCAGACTGTAAACCAGGACTACTACATGGAAGTCCTCAGACGGCTCCGTGAGGATGTGAGGAGGAAGCGGCCCGCGGAGTGGCGGAGTGGAGCCCGGTTGATCCACCATGACAGTGCGCCAGCGGGCACGGCGCTGCGCGTCACTCAGTTTCTGGTGAAGAATAAGAAGAATCTCCTCTCCCATCCGCCTTATTCGCCAGATGTAGCCTCGAGTGACTTTTTCTTGTTCCCCAAGTTGAAGAAAGAGCTGAAGGGACAGCGGTTTGCAGATGTGGAGGAGGTGACAGAAAAATCGCAGCCGGCAAAAAATGGCACTTTTACGCGCGGGTCTGACGACGCATTGGTGAAGTGGGAGACACGGCTGGAGCGCTGCATTAATGCAGATCCGGATTATTTTGAAGGCGACGGTGGTGTTTTATTTTGAAATGTCAGAAATAAAAAGTTATAATCAAATTCCGGTTTTTTTTGGGTACACCCTCGTAGATGGACAGATCTTTACTGTGTTTCAAACTGCACACCAGAGGTGCACGTGTGCATGAAATTTTATTGCAAATGAACAAAACAGAAGTTTAAAAACACACAGTCAGTAGTATCATGTTGACAGAGGGAAATGAGTCTCTGACACCGTCTTTTCATGGAGAGAATCAACCAAACTTGTTTTCTCTCAGTTTAAATAGTGAGGAAAATGATTATGACAGCTGTAAGGTGTAATTCTTAATAATGGGGTAAAAATGAAAGTCAGTACGTCTGTGTGTTTGTGTGTGTGTGTGTGGTGGTGGTGGGGGGGGGGGGGGGGGGGTCTATTGTTTCCCATGGAGCTATTGTTTTATACTCAACCCAGGTTTCTTTGCTTATATTCACTGTTTGCTTAGTGTCAACATATCTCTTTGTAGTAAAGAAGGAATTAATTGCATTAACCTGAGTAAATATCCTGATTAGGACAAAGATGGATTTTTCCATTGTGGCGCCGCTGAGTTAAACATCTCAGGACCGACGAGGCTTTTTCTTTTTTCCCACCTATAATCCTATTAAATGTGTTCACACAACAACAACAACAACAAAGGCGATCATTGATGCAATCATGGGACCGGTGCGGGTTCAGGTCCAGCTCCGCGGGGTCACGGAGGGAAAAGACGCGCATGGGTCTGCTGGGCGCACAGAGGCGCGCGCGCACAGGATCTGCAGGAGCGCCTGATGAGAAGCGACAGGAGGACGCGGCAGCTAAACCCACTCAAGAGATTACTGTCCACATGTCCCGGCTGCAGGAAGCCTGCCCGTCTCTGTAAAGTCTCTGCAGGAGAGTTGTTTTTCTTTCTTTCTTTCTTTCTTTCTTTCTTCTGGGTGGACGGCCTTTCGTCTTCTTCCCGCCTGTCCTCACTGGTGTTCCTCACCGTGGATGGTCTCCTGTCCTCCGAGCTGCGCCTCCAGGCTGCAGACACCATGCCGGGGGAAGGCTTCACCATCAAAAGGCGCATCAGGAAGCTGCTGCGCTCCCCTGCCACCAAAAGCAAGAAGAACAGACCAGAGAACCTCAGCAGTAAGGTATGTCCTCACGGCTCCTCTGCCTGGACGCCTGAGCAGCAGCCCGGCGCTTCTGCAGGACCTCTGTAATGTCTGAGCCAGAGTCTGGCTCTAAACCTGTGCTCCCAAAACAAAACTAGATAATCAACATTCCATCAACTTGAAGTAAATGTATTCAGAAATGTCTGATTCTTGCCTGACAGCACAGTTCATTTGTTCATTTTATGTCTTTGCTTGCTGGTCTGCATAGTTTCATTGAGACACACACACTCACACACACACTCACACGCACACACACTCAGGTACATTCATGATTACTCCAGACTTTATCAATGACACCAACAGCTGCTTTTTAAATCTGAGAGCAGACAGACTGCAGGACCAGCTGTCTCTTCCTCCTCCCTTAAAACACCGTCTTCTTTCTACCATTCATATATTAAAAGTATAATAATGGCATGATTCTGGCCTCGCTATTTATATATTATTACCCATTTATTTTTATTATTTTCTTCCACCTATGCATGTGAAGAGACGCAGCGATGAAGCAGCCCTGTTTTGAGTGTCTGACAGCAGAATATTTCACACACGATCCCCTTCAGCGCTCCATAGACTGGTGAATGAAAGGCTCAGCCGCTCTCAGTCATGAGTAACATTTCTTCCGAGTCGTTCAAAATTCTCCTCCAGTTGCTTTCAAGCCTTTTGTTTGCCTGCGTCTCACCTTGTTAGAGACGTTTCCCCTCCAGCAGAGCAGAATGAGCTTCATATGTTTCTCTTTAAGCGGTGATGTGTTGTGATTAGGGATTTTTATTAAAGCCGTAAGATTTTCCATTTTATTAGCATTTCCTAAACCTTTTTATCCTCTTGATTCATGGCATAATGTTTGTTTTTTTATTACAACACATTAGACTGTAAAAGTGTATTGATGGAAGTGGAGTGTGTGTGTGTGTGTGTTTTCATTAATGCATGATTCATTTCCTGTCTTTGTCTTTCACAGAGGTGTCAGGTTTCTGTCATGATACACTCAAACAGAATAACTTGCAGCTTTTGACCCAGAGTCGTCCTGACGTAGCTCACATTTGGTTTATTTGTTGTGTGTGTGTGATCCAGACTAACCACAACTCAACATCGTGTCTGCATTTTTCTCCTCGTGCGCTGACATGCTTCGCCTGCCTGCAGGTGACTCTGGAGAAGGTCCTGGGCGTCACGGCTACGGGGAACAGTGGTCTGGCCTGTGACCCCCGATCCGGCCTCGTGGCCTACCCTGCAGGGTAAGACCTGTTTTCACCCCTCCGTCGCCATGAACCGCTGAGATACGCAGTGTGTGTGTGTGTGTGTGTGTGTGTGTGTGTGTGTGTGTGTGTGTGTGTGTGTGTGTGTGTGCAAGCGTGCCTTATCGCTCCACCAGTGAGTACAGGAAGAGGAGAGTTCTGTGGGCTTTAACTCTGCAAACAGTGGGAGTGATTGAGTTAACCTACTCGTTGTAGGATATCCTCACAGCTTTATGGTTTTACAAACCAATGCTGTGGGACACAATCAGCACCCCTGTTTGGATTTTAAGCCGGATTAATACTAAGAAGGTCAATGGCTGGAAAGAAAAAACAATTACAGGAGAATTAGAGGTTTTTACTGTTTTGATACTGCACAGCCATTTCATGCACATATGCCGTGTGTGTGTGTGTTTCTTTTGGGTTCTGTTTGACATTTTTGAAAGCCTTGCACTTCCTAAAATGCACACAGTCTGGCAGTGCACCGTCTGTCTTGATTTAAATCTCTGCGAGCGGCGGTCCCAGGAATGCTGTCTGCTGGCTCGGAGCTGAGCGGCGAGCGGCTCGGGAACAGGTGGGCCGTCCGTCTGGGGGGGCTGCCGACCGACTCAGCTCCAAGAGGACGTGATCACCAGGAAGCAACACGCAGGATTACTTAACCACGAGTGACATGGGAAAAGCATATGAATGCAGATGGTGCTGAGACTGTGAAATCATAAACGGTCTCTGTTAGGAACCTTTGTGTTTTACTGAGTTGCCTTCTTAAACATTTCTGATGTTTTAACTGAGTTTGTGATCAGCCAGCAAGATAACAATCCGGTTTTATACCAAGGGGGTGGAACAGCCCTTTCGGACATGCATCTCACTGTTTTGAAGATTTTATTTGCACTGATCTACTGGAGTGCATCGACATCTCCCTACATGTCCACCTCTCATCGCACTCGCTGAATATTTTTTGACATTTTGAGTTTTCGCTGATAAAATGGTGTGAGACTGAGATGTCAAAATCGACATTTAAAGGCGACATTTCTTCCTTCTTTTCCAGGACACCAGTAAAACAGCCTTTGTGCCACAGTTAAAAAAGTCTTAATATCTGACATTTTTAAATGTGGCTGTTAAGAGCATTTCCTCTTTCTTCATTTGAAAGAAGCCGGTTCAGTTTCCAGAAGGGACTCTTTAAAATATGAACATTTAAAATCATTTTTTAAGTGATAGCAGTTATATTTATTATTTGGCCTGTAGCCCACGTTCCTGGCAATAATCAAGGAAAAGAAATGCTCTTGATTGGATTTAATAAATCCATTATTAAATGTTCCCCTGGAAGAGCGAATGCATGGCCGTTTGCGATGTTTTGTGCCTCTAGCTGCAATAATCTGGAACGTACCGCAGAGTTTAATTACAGATCAGCAGAGATTAGTAACATCAGGCGTTCCTCGTAGTCGCTGCTGGACTGAGGTAACTCTGTGCGGATTCCTGTGTTACATCACAGCCGAAAGTAGGCATTTGTATTATTAGACGCTATAACAAGTATGGACGCTTTAAAAAAGAGAGATCGAGCTGTTATTTGCCAACTTCCTCCGTGCATGCCATGTTATTACTGACATGTTTCCCCTCCGTTGTGCAGGTGTGTGGTGGTCCTGCTCAACCCCAGAAAGAGCAGGCAGCACCACATTATCAACTCTTCAAGGTGAGTTGAGCGCAATCTGCCGTTAGAGTCGCGTTAAACTGTCCAAAGCAGCAGTCGGCCGGATGAGTCACGCTGAGACGATGCTCTCTGTCTCTCTCGCCCTCACAGGAAAACCATCACCGCGCTGTCGTTCTCCCCCGACGGCAGGTACCTGGTGACAGGAGAGGTGAGAAAACCATCCGTTTTCTTCGTCTCCGCGTTCAACGTGTCTCAAACCACCACTTCCTCTCTCGCTTCCCAAGGGTTTTATTTTTTGCTGTTCGATTATTAACAGTGGGATTAGTGTTTTTAATGATTTAGATTTACACGTTTGCTCCAGAATTCAGAGAATTAGATCCTTCCAGATTAAGAAGGAGTTTGGATGTTGTGCAGAAAAACATCCCAGCAGGATGAGAGCTTGCAGAAAGTGACGCTGTTTCCAGTCTGTTGTGGTGTCAGTCTGCAGATTCTGCTGTGTCACAGCGCGCCGTGTCTTTTCAGTCAAAGCACCTCGACTGGGGTTTTGTTGTCGTTGCAACACGAGCCCCGGCAGCATAACACACCGTCCTAATCCCCCCCAGCCAATCCAAGCCGATTAGAGACTTCTCTGTGTAAGTGGATGGACGTTCGGTAGTTGTCGTGACTGCGAAGACCAAAGTTCAAACAAACCGGGGGAGAAGCTGTCCCTCTGCTTTTCACAAGAACCCAAACGCCAAATTTTGTCAAGTCCCTCCAATTCGCCGACGCCCGGTTGCAGATCAAAGCAGGTTTTTACCGAAAAATGAAATCTTTAAGTGTACATGTCCGTCTTTCGAGCCGCAGCTGACGTTACAGTCGCCCAGCAGACGTATTAAAGTTGTCTTTATACCTGCTGTGCAGCGTGATCAAAGCAGAGCACATCACAGCTCTGCCAGAGGATTTCCTGTAAGCCTTTAAAGAGGAGGAGCTGATGATATTCCCGAGTGAATGATCTGATAAGAAACGTCGCTCACACACTCATTCATCTGGCTGTAGGTCATTTGCATGCGGGGACGGGCCGTCTCTTCACCGTTTCTCTGCTGTGTGTGTCCCTCTACACAGCCCTCCGCTCAGTTGAATGTCATTCGTTTTTCACTGTCCTCCGTGCCGCTCGATCTCACACCTCCTGCATTAACTTTGACCTTTTAAAGGTTCTTCCACCATATTATAATCAGAGCCCGTACAAATCGCCCGGCGACCTTTCGATCCTTGGCGGGGAATAATATGAGCAGGTCAAGGGTGAAGGGTAATCTCTTAGAGAGCTGGATAGACTAGAGTGACAGGTGACGACTGGCTTTCCCTGTAGACTTTCGTACTGAACAAACCAAAGGATGTCTTTTATTTATTATCAAGAAGCGCTTTTCTCTCGGTTAACCCTCCCGGTCACACGATCCTGGTTTCTCCCTCATCAGAGCGGTCACCTTCCAGCGGTGAGGCTGTGGGACGTGGCAGAGCGAAGGCAGGTGGCGCAGCTCCAGAAGCACAAATACGGCATCTCCTGCGTGGCGTTCTCCCCCAACAGCAAGTACATCGTCAGCGTGGGAAACCAGCACGACATGATGGTCAACGTCTGGGCCTGGAAGGTTGGTCTCACTTAAAAAAAAACGTGGAGCCGACAGTGATGGATTGCTGAACAGGACTGCTGGGCAGCGTCGGGCCAGAGAGCCTCCGCTTGAAGCCACGGTTAACAAATCCGGTGGCTAATTAATCAAATAGTGAAGGGACACGAAATGTCCATAAAGGGACACAAAACAACAAAGAGAGGCAGAAAACCTGGAAAGAGAAGTAGCCATAAGATAAAACCACAAAACAACCACAGAGATATAATCTAGGAAATCTTATATCAGTGAAATTTGTAAAGCAAGACAAAAAAAACAAAATGCAACAAAGGTGAGTGGATGATCTAAACAGAGATGTCAAATTAGAACAAATGCAAGTGCACCTTTAAAGTGGAAACATGCAGAAATCTGACACTGAAGAAATAAAAAATTCATCCCAATATGCTAAAATTCTATATATTACTGCGACAAATTGGATTTAAGTATATCCTGTGCAATGAAAAGCTCCACTAAAATATGCACTGTTTAGCTGCAGGGAAATCCAAGCAACCACAATAACACTCACTGCACAGAGAGATGAAATAAAAAACATCTTTGAGTCCATCAAAACGGATGAGGAAGAGACCAAAGATGAGAGTTAGAAAAGAGAGCAATACAGAAAAATTACTGTTACCAAAAAAGTAGAACTTAATTCTTCAATAAGCTATTAATGCGCTGCATACTGAAAAGAACTGTTAGCCAGTGACTTTGAAATCGAACATTTTCAGTGTTCAGTTAAGCCATTTTAACATGGCGGTGTCCGAGCTGTCAGAGCTCGGACAACGTGCAAGAAACTGCAAACTAATGACAGTAGTAGGCAGTAAACAGGAGTTTAGTCTAATAGTAACATTAAGATAAATGCTTTCGCTGATTTTTTTTTCAACAGTTGCAGCTTTTTACAGCTGTATTCATTTGGTTTATCATTCGCTAATTTCCGTCAAACGCATTGAAGTTACGACATCCCATGAAGCCATGTCTCTGTGAAACTCACGTCTCTGTGGAAATCCTTCTGTTCATTTTGCAGAAAGACTTGATTGTGGCTGCGAACAAGGTGTCGAGTAAGGTGACCGGCGTGTCTTTCTCTGAGGACAGCTCCTATTTTGTAACGGTTGGAAACAGACACGTGAAGTTCTGGTATCTGGACCACTGCAAGGCGAACAAGGTAATGAAAGTCCTGTTTGAGTGATATCTGAAAAACGCCGGTGTCGGTGTGCGCGTCAGTGTGTGTGCCACCAGCGGTGCCCGGCTTTATCAGCCAACACTCGCCCCTCTGTGGTATTTAGGCCAGCGCTCCCGTGCCTCTGCTGGGCCGCTCGGGGCTGCTGGGAGAGCTCAGGAACAACTTCTTCTGCGACGTGTCGTGCGGACGAGGCTCCCGGTCCGACTCCACGTTCTGCATCACCTCGTCCGGCCTGCTGTGCGAGCTGAACGGCAAGAGGACGCTGGACAAGTGGGTGGACCTGCGGGTGAGTGGTACCGCGAGTTACTGTCAGGGCAGCAGTTTTTTTTCTGTTTAAAGATAACTGTGTCTCTTTGAGCTGACGCGCAAGACTGTCCCGCTTTTGATGGATGGGCGCGCTGGAACACTCTATGGCCTATTCGTCCTGCCTTTATTGTGGTTCTTAGTGCCGTGCAGCCAGTAATGCTTTGGGTCAGTACCCAGCTGTGGTTTTTAATCGCTCGGTGACGATGGAGGTGTGCTGGTCCCACTCCCGCCCTCGGCGAGAGGATCAAAGAAGAATTAGCGGCGGGGACAAGTACAGGATGTGTTTGGAGGTTTTCCAACGAGGACACTTCGGAATTCCTCTGTAACCTTTGGGCAGAACTGGACCCCATCTGATGTTTCTCCGCCCTCCTCTGCAGACTGGAGCGGCCCAGTCCCTGTCGCTGTCGGAGGATATGATCTTCTGCGGCTGTGCCGACGGAACGGTGCGAGTCTTCAGCCCGGCCGACCTGCGCTTCATCTGCACGCTGCCGCGGCCGCACCCCCTCGGCGCTGACGTCTCTGCCGTCACCGATGCCAGGTGAGGAGGAGCACGGCCTCCGCCTGGCGGCGATCCACGGCCAGATCAAATCCCCTCTATTTTTAGACGCTCCTGTCTCAGGTGGCACCTTGATTCACAGCCCTCAGTTGGATAAATGGCTTACAAATGACTTTTTATTTCTGAGAAAGCTTAAGTTCAGAGTGAATTACTCATTCAGATTCAACTCCTCTTGCTATACCTCTGTGGGTTTTCTTCATCTATCCTGACCTGATCCTGCCAGTCCCGGGACGCACTTGCTAGTTAATTGGTGATTCTAAATCGGTCTGGATCGGTGATTATCTGTCTCTGTTTGTCCTGTGACGGATTGCCAACCTGTCCAGGGTGTACCCTGCTTTTCGAAGATGAATTGAAGGGTGGATTTCTTGCCGCTGCGTCACGATCTTTACAGCTGTACCCAACCCGTGTCCCCCAACAGCCACCTATTTAACACCGAGCCCGGCGCTCATCACCCAGACGCCATCGCTGTCACCTACGAACCCCTCAGCCGGTGGCTCAGCTGTGTGTATAACGACCACAGCGTGTATGTGTGGGATGTGAGGGACGTGCACAGAGTGGGGAAGGTGTACTCTGCCCTCTTCCATGCATCATGCGTGTGGGACCTCGAGGTACAATTTCTATTTACTAATAACAAACTACAAGAGTGTGTGCTTACTGTATGTTAAAATTGCACAGTAGATGGAGCGTTGCTGCTGAGAAAACCAAGGCCGAGCCGTGGATTAGAGTTCATGTTAATTCCCCTCGGGGAGCGTAAATCTGTAGTACAAGCGCTCGGGTTTTATAAACCGACACCGCTTATCGTAACGTAATTAGTGCTCCATGAATCCCCCACTTTTCCCAGATGTTTCCAGATGTTCCCGGGGACTCGCTTGCCGGCGTGTCCTCAGGTGCGTTTCTGACCTGTTCGGCTGATAACACCATCAGACTGTGGCGCACGAGCGACTGGACACAGACTCACCCTCAGAACATCCTCAGCAGCGTGAGTTTCAGCTTGAAGAGGTTCGGTGTTAAAATGTGATCTTTCCTACTCATTTATAAAAAAAAATGTACTGTATATTGTTTCTTTATAGGATCTTTTGGATGTCCTGTACATGGATGGAAACACCGGCGCCTTGTTGGACTCAGAATGCACGGCCAGTGCCAGCGCAGACAAATCCTCGGACGGACAGTCAGCGGAAACCAGGACGGGCATCAGGACAATCTGTATCAGTCCAGACGGCAAACACCTGGCATCTGGAGACCGCAACGGCGTGCTGCGGTAGGACGGGAGGACTTCAGCTGACACCGAGGACGCGCTGAGATGACCTACATTGTAAAAACCTCATTCTGTGTGCTGCAGGGTTCATGATCTCAGCAGCATGGAGGAGATTCTCAAAGTGGAAGCCCACGACGCTGAAATCCTCTGCCTCGAATACAGTAAACCAGAAACAGGTGCGCGTGTGTGTGTGCGTGCATATTTTGCTTCGTGACTATAATGACGGCACGCTTGGCTGTGTTTTAGACAGCGTGATTAAACGGTCTTATCGCTGTCAGGTCTGAAGCTGCTGGCCACGGCGAGCCGGGACCGTCTCATCCACGTCTTGGACGCAGAAGACGACTACAGCCTGGTGCAGACACTTGATGAGCACTCCTCATCCATAACAGCCGTCCGCTTTGCTGGTGAGCCACTCGAGACTCTGTCAACATCTGACGACTAATCTTTCCGTAATCCTCGCTTTCATCCCCACTCAGTCCCACACAAAGTCCCGCTTTTTCTTTTTGCCTGCAGCGCTGCTCGTTTAAATAATAGACGACAACTACATGTGTAGTCAGGTGGAGATTTGTTTGCGGGAGCAAAGCCTTCGCTGTTGCACTGAAAGGCAGGTTGTCATAGAGGAAACCATGTAATTGTGCATCGTGTGAGAGAATGCAATCCTGCTAATACATTGGTGATGTAGTTAACACTCCAGCTACCATCGAGAAGTTTTCTGCTTTGACATTATGCTTGGGACGCTTTTTTAAGCTTTTCTCTCTGTGGTTATTGAGTTTTCTCCCACAGTCCAACAACATACATCTCAGGTTCATTTGCGTATTTAAATTATCCGTACAACACCGCGACACGAGCGTGAGAGATTGATTCTCTTTGCCCTTTGGTGGACTGGCGACCTCTCTGAGAGTGTAAAGTGTTTTCAGCCGTGGTGCGGTCTGGTCAATGTGCTGAAATGGAAAAATGGATGGATGGATGTACATAGAAGCAAATGTACACAGCTGTTGCACATCGATATTCAACTGTTCTGATGTGCAAAAAAAAAAAAAACATTCACAGACGCCACAACTCAACCACTTCAATTCCACTAATAACATTTTAATAAAACCTTTCTGTGTGCACCCCCCCCCCCTTTCCTTCCCAGGTACACAGCATCGTGTTAACCACATTTTTTTAATTCGCTGTGCAGCTGTCTCTAACAAAGTGGTATGAAATGGAAAGCTGTCTGTAACTCTGACGGATCGGATCGTGAAGTGCTCGTCCTTTGTGGGGATTCTGTCAGTCAAAAAGACAACAGACAAAAGTGTAGCCTCTGCTGTGCTGTTTTATTTGGCTGGATGTTCAATTCCTCGATATAGACAGTGTCACTCATACCAATGGGCCCACCGGGACAAAGACAGCACAAAAGTCAAATGGATTTTTAACTAGCAAACACATTTGATTTGCACAGGACATTGTTCTTCAGGTATAACAGAAAATACATTATTTTTGAGTGTTTCCTGATCTTTTTTTAATTATTTGCATTTTACCTTATTTGCAAGTATTGTGGCAAAGCTCTCTGCTTATTAAAGGGGCCGAATAATTACTTTTTGTATGTTCTTCAGCCAATGACAACAAGGTGAGGATGGTCAGCTGCGGAGCAGACAAGAGCATCTATTTCCGTACTGCACACAAGGTAACGTCTCAGAATGTTTTCTCACAGTGAAACGCAGATTAACAACCTAACAAAGGATATTTAGAGGTCCATACACACCTGAATGATGAGTTCAAAATGCATAAAATGGCATAATATTGAAATATAAGGGAGAAGCTGAGGGCTGTGTAAGAAGTATTGAATGTCATGTTCTGGTCGTAGAAGCAGCTGCTGACTTTTCAGTAGTTCAAAAGATACTCATTGATATATTTTTCCCAAGCGTGGCGAGTCACACAGAGGAGGATAAGTGAAAGGCCAAGCTGTTACCGGAGCGCTGTATCCGAACAGATCTTTTGGTGTGGAAGTAAAAAACTTACTCATGCATCAGAGATTAAGTCAGCCTTGAAAAGCTTGTTGAGCCCATTCAGGAGTTCGGAGAAGTTTTTTTTTTTTTTACAAGAAGTACAGTTCAGAGGCTGGAATCGGAGCAAGTTTACAGTTTAAAATCCAGTCCTGAACCAGAAGTCACATCAGATTGTGTCACTTAGAGGCTCGATGAGCTGCTGTCAACAGAAAGATTGTCAAATTGTCTCTTGTCTGAATCTGTTTCGACTAAAATCATCTCACTTGTTTCTTTCTGCTGGCTGATCTTTGCTCCGGCCTTCCCTGTAATTCAACATTAGTTGTAAAGAGTAACACAATGTATTTAGAGTATTCATCTGGACCACAGAGAGCAGCTCTTCGGCTCAGAGTTGTGTAGCTCAGTGGAAGAAAAGGTGGCCT